>NC_142586.1:102072424-103319924 GCF_965207765.1 Zootoca vivipara
TTGTTTTTTAAAAATGCTGTTATAAATTCCTGATGTGCTTTTATTTAATTTCCATCACCTGCAGGTTGTCCAGGAGTCCATTGAGTTCCTTCATCACTTGGCAACCCTGGACAGAGACTGTGCAGTTTCCATGTGCTGCCTGCGTACCGAGGAAGCCTTGGCCAAAGTCGTGGAGAAGCATGGCTCCGGTCTCCCATGGGTGACGGAACTGGGCGACCTCGTGAGCAAGTGCGAGAAGTACGCCGGCCTCTATAAGAAGATGACCGCCAGCATCCTGGCTGGCTGCATCCAGGTAAATCCCGGTACCTTTTGTGGGGGGATCTAGCTTGGGAGTGCAGGCCAGGTGGAGCAGAGCCGCTTGCAGATACGGTGCATTGCATGGAGATAAGCCATGCCAATGAATTGGGGAAACAGGAAGAAATGCCATGCATTGGCTGCATTGCATGGAGATAAGCCATGCCAATGAATTGGGGAAACAGGAAGAAATGCCATGGAAGCTCTGCCTTGCTTATAGCCATTGCTGTCCTGGGCTTCTTCGGGAGGGAAGGGCAGGATAAAAAATTCCATAAGGAAGGAAGGAGTCATCCTCCCCAAACAGCTTCTGAGTCTCAGGCTTCTTCCAGCTCAGTTGGTAGAGCATGACACTCTCAATCTCGGGGTTGTGGGTTCAAGCCCCACGTTGGGCAAAAGATTCCTGCATTGCGTGCAATTGGATTAGATAACAATTGTGGTACCTTCCTAGCCTACAATGCTATGTTTCTATTATTATTATTATTATTAGGGACGCGGGGGGTGCTGTGGGTTAAACCACAGAGCCTAGGGCAGTGATGGGCAACCTTTTGAGCTGGGTGTGTAAAAATTCGCCAAAAAACCGAGCATAACTCGGGTGGTGTGTCACTTCAAGAAAAAAACCATAATTTCGTGATATTTATAGTTTAAATAACAAAAATGTATAATTGTAATATAATAAACCAAAAACTAATTATTTAACCAAACCAAACCAAAAAACCCTTATTTATCACAAAGTGCCCAGAGTTGTTGAGTTTTTTAGGGGGAGCTGCTAACAAAAGTTTTGGAGGTTTTTTTGGGGGTGCAAAAGTTGCTTTGTTTTTTGGGGGGGTGCCCCAAAGGCTGCTGTGCTTTTTTGGGGGGGAGAGAACAGAAATAAATGACGGATAATACCTTCGCTGGAACTAACACGCAGCACCGACATAGTCTGCCAAAGCGCCAAAAAAGCCCAGCACAGAACAGGTTAAAAAACGAACGCTGTTACACCCAATCATAGTCTGCCAAAGCGCCAGAAAAAACAGCACAGAAAGGGTTAAAAAACCAATCTCTGGCTACCAGCAACAGCGGAGACAAGCTGTAGGAGGAGCGGGAGAACAAATGGGGGGGGGAGCCAACAACAACAGCGAGAATGGGCCGATAGGGCGTGTGCCAGCAGTGAGGGCTCTGCGTGTCACGCCTGACACGCGTGTCATAGGTTCGCCATCACTGGCCTAGGGCTTGCTGAACAGAAGGTCGGCGGTTCGAATCCCCACAACAGGGTGAGCTCCCATTGTTCAGTCCCTGCTCCTGTCAACCTAGCAGTTCGAAAGCACATCAAAGTACAAGTAGATAAATAGGTACCGCTCCGGCAGGAAGCTAAACGGTGTTTCCGTGCACTGCTCTGGTTCGCCAGAAGTGGCTTACTCATGCTGGCCACATGACCTGGAAGCTGTATGCCGGCTCCCTTGGCCAATAAAGTGAGATGAGCGCCACAACCCCAGAGTCATCTGCAACTGGACCTAATGGTCAGTGGTCCTTTTACCTTTATTATTATTATTATTATTATTATTATTATTATTATTATTATTATTAATTGACAGAATAGTAGAATTAATAATAATAATTTAATTTATGAATCACTTCCTACGACCATCCAACCTCTGCTTAAAAGCCCCCAAGGAAAGAGATTCCACCACCTCTCATGGGAATCTGATCCCGTGTCGAACAGTGCTTCCTGTCGGAAAGCGTCTTCCTGATCTTTAGTCGGAATCTCCTTTCTTGTGACTGGTTGGAATCCTACCCTCCAAAGCAGGAGGAAACAAGCTCGCTCCATCTTCCATGTGACAGCCCTTGAGATAGTTGAAGATGGCTATCGTATCTCCCGTCAGTCTCCTCTTTTCCAGGTTAAATACCCAGCTCCTTCAACCATTCCTCATAAGGCTTGGTTTCCGACCCCTGTGTTATCTTGGTCACCTTCCTCTGCACACTTTCCAGCTGCTCAGTATCCTTCTTATGCTGGTCCTAAGCTGCATAGGGAGTTGTCCACCGGTACCGGCACACCTTGAGCTTCCATAAAGCTAGCTCTGCCTTCTTACTGCCCTTTAATACATTGGGTGTCTCTTTGCCCTCTTTCTCCTCTCCCTCCGCTCCCAAATGCACAGGTGGTTCTGGGTCAAATAGAAGAACACAGGCAGACCCACCAGCCTATCAACATCCCATTCTTCGATGTGTTCTTGCACAGTCTTTGCCAAGGTGAGTGTCCTTTTAGCCTTCAGAGCTGTCGACGTCTCATTCCTTTTACGGCTCTGGCCGTTTGCACCAAGCCCAGGGTCATTTCTTCTTTGCTCAGGCTGCAGCACGGAGGTCAAGGACGACAAGTGTTGGGAGAGGGTGGAAGTCTCCTCCAACCCTCAGCAAGCCAGCAAGCTGACGGACGGGAACCCCAAGACCTACTGGGAGTCTAATGGCAGCAGCACCTCCCACCATATCAACATCTATATGCATCGTGGGGTAGTTATCCGGTGAGTATACCTGTTGGGAGATGGGATCTGGGGCTTGGGACTGATGGGAAAAGGGCTTCTCTTGCCGTTGTAATAGTTGAGGGTGGAAATATTATTATTATTAATAATAAATAATATAATTTATTATTTATTTATACCCCACCCATCTGGCTGGGTTTCCCCAGCCACTCTGGGCGGCTCCCAACAGAATACTAATAATAACAACAATAAAGTGATAAAACATCAAACATTAAAAACTTCCCTAAACAGGGCTGCCTTCAGATGTCTTCTAAAAGTCAGGTACTGTAGTTGTTTTATTTCCTTGACATCTGATGGTAGGGCATACCACAGGACAGGTGCCACTACTGAGAAGGCCCTCTGCCTGGTTCCCTGTAACCTCACTTCTCGCAGTGAGGAGAACCTGCCAGAAGGCCCTCGGCTCTAGACCTCAGTGTCCGGGCAGAACGACGGAGGTGGAGACGCTCCTTCAGATATATTGGGCCGAGGCCGTTTAGGGCTCGGAAATGTTCTGGGAGCCAATGTAGGTCTTTCAGGACCAGTGTCACATGGTCTCAGCGGCTGCTCCCAGTTACCAGTCTAGCTGCTGCATTCTGAATTAGTTGCAGTTTCCGGGTCACTGTCAAAGAGCACGTTGCAGTAGTCCAAGGGGTGGCATTTCTGCCAGTTTGCTCAAAGTGGTCTGTTTAAAGAAATAAAAATAACCCACCCCCCCTGGAAATGTCCAACTGGATTTTCTCATTTATTCTGTGGGTGTTTTGGAAGACGTTCATCAATAGGTTGGCAAAAGGGCTGCCTCTTCTCATATAAACCACCCCAGACTCCGCTTTCATCGTCTGATTTCACGTGTCTCCTCCACGTGAAGTCTGAAGGGCAGCAACATGAGAACAGGCCTTTTCTGCAGTGGCTCTTTGTGGGATGCTCTCCCCAGGGAAATTCTCCTGGCCCCTTCCTTACATACCTTTAGGTGCCAGGCAAAAACATTTCTCTTCAAACCAGGCCTTTGGCTGATTAATATTCCTTGGCCTTTTAAATGTGTGTAGGGGAGAGGGGGGGGTTAATGTTTTGTTGTTTCTGTTCTATTTATTTGTTGCTTTAATCCTGTATCTTGCAAACTGCCCTGAGATCTTGTGATCCCTTGCAGCATATCAATCCGATAAACAAACAAACAAACAAAATATGTCTATCAATCAAAATTTTATGTTTAATTCTTGGCTTTCCCCCCCACCAAATGAATTTAGAAATATCCGTCTTCCACTCCTTGAAGCAGCCTGCATTATTTACAGTTGGTATTGATTGGCATAAAAACAGCATCCTGGCCAATAGGTTTATTTTGATAGCTGAGATTCTGCCAAGCAGGGAGAGCTCCATTCTCTCCCAAATCTCCAGCTCTTTCTTTATCTCTTTCCACAGTTATTTCCACAGTTATTTTCAAATGAGTTGAGATTTCTTACTGTGAGCCAGAGGGAGCATTAAGATAAACTCAACAGTGTAAATAAGTTTTGATGGAAGTAACAATGGAATACTGAACGGTTTAGTTTATATAAAGATATGCAGGGATTTATGCTATGCAAAATGAACCATGGAACGAGAAGAAGGGAAGTCATTGATATTTTAAGGTTGTCTAAATGAATATTCTAAATTGTAAAACAGCAAATTGAATACAGTGGTGCCTTGCAAGACGAAAGTAATTTGTTCTGCGAGTCGCTTCGTCTTCCGGTAATTTCGTCTTGCGAGGCGTGGTTTGCCGCGGCAAAAAACAACAACAAAAACCGCCAAAAAACTTTGTCTTGTGAAGTGCTGCCATAGAAAACTTCGTCTTGCGAGTCACCAAAAACATCGCAAAACGCTTTCGTCTTGCGAGTTTTTCGTTGCGCGAGGCATTCGTCTTGCGAGGTACCACTGTACAAATAAATAAAACAAGACGGTTGGATGCCAGGCATAGAGAGCCAAGTTTCTTGAACCCCTCCTCTCTCCCTGCACAGGCAGATGTCTCTGTTGGTGACCAGCGAGGATTCCAGCTACATGCCAGCGCGTGTTATGGTCATGGGAGGGGAGAGCGCAGCCAGCGTCAGCATCAAGCTCAATACGGTCAGTGCTGCAGCCTGAAAGGTGCTTGCGTGGCTAGAGACTCGAGAGCATCAAGCTCTTCCCTGTGCCACGGAAGGGTTCCTGGCTCTGAGACGCACACCACACTTGACAAGGTTTTGCCTTTGTTGGCACAGCTTTAAGCGAAAAGGACTGTAGGTTCAGTGGTGGAGAATGCAAGCCTTGCCTTCAGAAGGTTAGTCTCTGGTTCAAAGGAGGGAGTCACCAGGAAATAAGAAAGACTTTTGGCTGAGAGCTGCCGCCAGTCGGAGAGGACCAGGAGTGGGGGTTGCTGAACAGCAACTCCCACCAGCCCCAGCAAGCATCGCTCCAGTTATCAGGGATGATGGGAGTTGTGCTTCAAGCAGCATCTGGAGAATGCTTAAAGTTTCATTTCATTTTTAATTAGGATTCCACCTTTCTGCATCACAAGCTGAAGAAACCAGAAACACGCAGCGAAGATCACACCCCTTAAAAACAATCTGACCTGATACAAAAAAGAAGTCACGATAAACACACAACTTTAAAACGTACATAATAATAATAATAATAATAATAATAATAATAATAATAATAATAATTTATTTATACCCCGCCCATGTGGCTGGGTTTCCCCAGCCACTCTGGGCGGCTTACAACAGAAAAATGAAATAAAACAATTAAACATTAAAAGCCTCCCTAAACAGGGCTGCCTTCAGATGTCTTCTAAAAATCTGGTAGCTGTTTTTCTCTTTGACATCTGATGGGAGGACATTCCACAGGACAGGCGCCACCACCGAGAAGGCCCTCTGCCTGGTTCCCTGCAACTTGGCTTCTCGCAACGAGGGAACCGTCAGAAGGCCCTCGGTACTGGACCTCAGTGTCCGGGCAGAATGATGGGGGTTTTAATAAAATTAAAACACTAGCAAATAATAATTAACCAGAAATTCACTCTTGATAATTGCAATAAATAAATTCTAAACCACCATCAATAAAAATAGCAGCAAGTCACGGTGCATAAAATTGCACAATAAAAAAAAACAGGATAAAAGTGTCAAATTGAGAAACAGAGACACGCAACTTACAGAATTATTGTATTAGGTGCGCATGCACAAATACATACAGAGGCAATTGACACTAACAACCCTGTGGGAGGGAAGAAGAGAGCAAGGGAATTAGGCACATACAATGTTAGGGCCTCCCTGCCCCTCTCCTCCTCCTCCTCTGTGATAAAGAGGCATCTTCGCAATGACAAATCCAAGCAGCATCTTCTCCTTTTCTGCCCAAAGGTGACTGTCCCGCCATCAGCCAGCAGAGTGATCCTCCTGGAGAACCTGAACTGCTTCTGGCCCATCATACAGATCAAGATCAAGCGCTGTCAGCAGGTAGGAGGCAGGCAGGCAGGACTGCGCACCTTTTGGGGTGTTTGAGTGGGCCCTCCCCACGGGGGCTGCCTTGATTTCACTGGAAAGGATTGTGTCGTTCTCAGGGGGGCATTGACACTCGCGTGCGTGGCATCGAGGTGCTGGGTCCCAAGCCCACCTTCTGGCCCATCTTCAAGGAGCAGCTGTGCCGGCGCACGTACCTCTTCTACACCACCAAGGCGCACACCTGGTGCCAGGAAATCTCGGGAGACCGGCTGCAGCTGCTGCAGCTCTTCAACAGGTCTTTGCCTCTCCTGCCCTTTCCCTGGGGCCGCAGGTGGGGAGGGGCAAGGAGGGGTCTCCCTCTTGCGGTGGGAGGGGGTTCATATTCCCATGCTTACCCCAAGACAGGGGTTCCCGAACTTGGGTCTCCAACTGGTGATGAACTACAATTCCCATCGGACCTGTTCCTACGTCCTGCTAGCTAGGGTTGATGGGCGTTGTAGTCCAAAAAGAGCTGGAGACCCAAGTTTGGGAAACCCTGTCGGAAAATATCCATCCTGGTCCTCTCCCCTTTCATCTCAGTAATCATAATCATCATCATAATTTTATTACTTATACCCCACTCATCTGGCTAGGCTTCATGTTGTTCAAGCTCCTGCCTGCTTTGTCCCGCACCCTGTGCAGGCATTGCCACTCAGCCCATTTGTCCCTGGCTTCCAAAGGCCTCCAAGCGTCGCCCAAGTCAGCAGCTGACCCTCCACCCCTTTGCTGTTTCAGGTTGAACAGTGCCTTGCGCCATGAGCAGGTCTTTGCTGACCGCTTCCTTCCCGACGACGAAGCTGCCCAGGCCCTGGGCAAGACCTGCTGGGAGGCTCTGATCAGCCCTTTGGTGCAGAGCATCACCACTCCAGGTATGGCCTCTCCTTCCTGGCCCAAGTCCTCAGGGAGCCACACCATCCCTCCCCTCCCCTCTCCCAGCAGCCCTCCCTCTTGACTCTTTCCTGCCCTTCCAGATCCCAGCGGCATCAGCCCCCTTTCCTGGCTCCTGAGCCAATACCTGGAGAACCTGGAGGCGTCCCGGAGCGCCAAAAGCCGGGCGGCCATCTTCAACTCTCGCGTCCGGCGCCTGAGCCACCTGCTGGTGCACGTGGACTCCAGCAGCCCTGACCCTGAGGAGCTCAAGCCCCCTGTGAAATCCAGTGAGTGTCTCCCCACTCCCTGCTTGGGCGGATAGGCAGCCCCAGGAGGGGCAGGTCCCCTTTCCGAGGTCAAGGTGGGAAGGTCACCGCAGGGGAGCCAGGCAGACCTTGGCAGGAGCAAGAGTGTCTGTCGTGGCATTGGAGGAAGAGGCTTCCTTGGGGAGGGAGGAGAGCCCTCCAGGCCCCCTTGAATCAGAAGGGGGTGCCTGGTGCTCCGGTCCTCGTGTATAACGCTGCACAACCCCCACTTTGCAGACGGGAAGAACGGGAAGAACAAAGAGACGAGTTCTGGGGCCGTCAAGGCAGCCGTGAAGAAGCCCAGCAGCACTACTGGCATCACCCAGTGCTGGAAAGGGGTGGTCCAGCAGCAGGTAGGGGGAGCAGAGGAACAGGGTGCGATTGGAGGCGCCAAGCAGGGTGAGATGGGCCTTAGCGACTCTCCCTGGCTGCAAACGGATGTCTTCCAGGCCACGTCTTCCATGGCAGACCATCCACTAGTCCTGCTGCTTGTATATCTGTGTCTGCATGCAGTTGCCTCCCTGCCTATTACTGGGAAGGCAGCCTTGGGGAGAGCTGAGGCTGCAGGGCAGGACTGGGGGTGGATCAGACTCTCCCAGGAAAGGGGGTTCAAGCTCTACGTGGTGCTGCTAAATTAGGTGGGAGCCTCGTTCTTATTTGGAAACTTCTGCCCCAGTTCCAGTCACATGCACAGACTTTCCTGATGACTGACAAACCAATCAAAAGATGAGATGAAGGGTGTTTACCACTACCCAGGACAGGCAACCAGCCTGCATTCTCTCTCGTAACCCAACGCCAGGCACCACTGCCAGCAGGAAGACTTCCAGGCAGGCCCCAGGGAGCCAGGGAAGGGCGTGTGGGTTGCTCTGACCCTGTTGTGCTCCTGCCGTCCCTCTGCCCAGGTGAAGCTGTTCCTGGAGTCCTCCTGGCAGGCCTCGGACTTTGTGGAGCGCTACTGCAACACCTACCTGCGCCTCCGCACCGCCATGGAGGAGCTTTTTGGGCAGCAGATGTCCTTCATGCTGGCCCTGTGCCACGGCTTCTCGGGGGGTCTGCTGCAGCTCTCCTTCCTGACAGCCATGCACGTGAGTAAGGGCGGAAGGGTGGGGTGGGGGGCACGGCCTAGTAATGGGGGAGGTGATTTGCAAGGAGCAGAACTTTCCCTCTGACATCGCCCCTGGCCTCCGTCTCTGGTCTCTGAGCTCTGCAGGCAACCTGGCCTTAGAATCAGAATCATAGAATCATAGAGTTGGAAGAGACCACAAGGGCCATCCAGTCCAACCTCCTGCCAAGCAGGAAACACCATCAAAGCCTTGCCCCTTGCAGTTCCAGGGATGTCAGACGTGGCCTCACCTCACAGCCTCTTGGCTCCACTGGCATCACAAAGCAGCTAGCTTCCCCTTCTGGGATCTTCCCCAGATGACTTGTCCATCCCCTTCCCTGGAGGCGTTGCTGGTTTGGAGGGAGGGATCCCCTCCGCCTCCCTCGCCTCCCTTCTCCCTTCATGGAAGCTCCGCCTGCTTCTTCTCCCTGCTTCAACTGGTGCCTCTTGCTCTGTGGCCAACAGGTGAGTGAGCAGTTTGCCCGCTACATCGACCGGTGGATCCAGAAGAGCTGGGCGGACTCTGGCAACGTGGAGACTCTGCGGCGCCTGCAGCAGAGCCTGGAGCCCTTCCTCTTCCTGGCAGGCCTGGAGTTGGCCAACACCTTTGAGCACTTCTACCGGTGAGGAGGCCTTCGTGGGGCAGATATGTGGAATCGTAGTGGGGAGGGGAGGGCCAGAGATCGGGGTGGGGTGGGGAGAACAGCTGCCGTCAATGCAGAAGGTCTTGGGTTCCGTCTCCAGGAAGGAGGGAGATATTCCTGCCTGAAGCCCTGGAGCCACTGCCAGTCAGTGTAGCCAATGCTGAGCTGGAGGGACCAAGGGACCTGGCTCAGTACAAGGCAGCTTCCCATATTCCCAAGAAGCTGCTTATCAGGTTGTTCTGGGAGACGGCGCAGGCGTTGGGCAGGAAGGGGTGCAGCCTATTCCTGGCACTTCCGTAGGGAAGAAGGAATTGAGAACGCCAGTTCAGTCAGCTGCTGGGTTTCTTCCTTCCTTGGGTCTGGGTCTTCTACTGGCCTGCCCTGCCCTGCAGGAGGGACGAGGGGGGTCTGGGCTGACGGGGGTGCCCAGCGTTTGGTCTGATCTCTCTGCCTGTGCAGGTACTACCTGGGAGACCGGCTCCTGTCGCAGGGCAAGACGTGGCTGGAGTGTGCCGTGGTGGAGCACATTGGGCTGTGCTTCCCCAACCGTTTCCCCCAGCAGATGCTGAAGAACCTGAGTGAGCTGGAGGAGCAGCAGCAGCAGTTCCACCTCTTCCAGCTGGAGCAGCTCGACAAGCACCTGCTGGAGCACGACCAGGATGGGAACTGGGAGGCGGAGGAGGAGATGGAGGAAGGCGAGGTGAGAGACGAAGGAGGGACCAGCAGGGCAGAGCGCCATCCCTCTGGACCACGCAGGAGGTCCTCTGCCCCCCCCCCCGGCCTTTTCTTCCTCCGTTGACACTGCCTGGGGAGCTCCCACTGTCTGCCAAAGCCACAAACCTTCTGTATTTCCCCAGATGGTGCAGGCACAGCAGTTGTTCTCTTGGGAGGAAGAGGCCGAGGTGAAGGTGCTGGCGTTGTCTCCACGCTGTTGGACCATCTCCTCGTTCTGCTACCTGGAGGATCCTGCCAGGTTCTTCCCAGAATCCCTCAGTCAGCACCTGAGCAAGTTTGCTGACTTCTACACCCAGAGTGAGTGCCAGGCTGTTCTTGAGCCCAAAATGAGCAGCTCCTTCCTTGCAGGCCTCCCTGCCTCCCTCAGGCTGAGTTTCTGGGGGGCAGGGGGACCCCACTTTTACCCGAGACTCTGAACTTGGAATTGAGAATCATAAATCTTTCTATAAAGAAATGATACAAACCTTCACGGTGAGCTGTGAGTCTTTAAACCATGCTATGAGAGAGGCAGCGTTAAGAGGTTCATAATCTTTGAGAAATCTGGCTAATCTAAGGAACATGGGATAAGACTATTTTAAAAAAGCAAGATTTGTGTTTTGTTCATGCTTCTCCAACCCCAGTATTGTGATATCCTGTCCTTGAGCAGAGAGGCAGGGAGAGTGTTGCCCGTCTGGCCACTGTATTTCTTGCTGACCTTTGTCTTTGTCTTTCTCAGGTCAGAGCCGCTTTGGGCTGGAGCACACCAAGCCGCGGCGTTTGCAGTGGACGTGGCTGGGCCACGCGGAGCTTGAGTACCAGGGCTGCCTCCTGCATGTCTCTACCCTACAGATGTACATCCTCCTCTGCTTCAACACTGCCGAGGTCTGAGACTCCCTTGATCCCCACTTGTTTGCCGTCAGCTGGGCATCTTCCGTGACTCATATGATGGCCTGCGTTTGCGTAAAAACATGGGTTGCCAATGTGATGCCTGCTAGCACAGATGTGCTCAGAGAGGCCTTCTCTTGTACTCACAAGGCCCCTTCCTCTGCTCCTCTACTCGCTGAAGTTTAGTTTGAGAGAAGCAATCTGTTGTAGCCAACAGAATAGGTTTTGGGGTGTGCTTGGTTGCAATGGTAATGGTGTGTGTGTGTGTGTGTGTGTGTGTGTGTGTGTGTGTGTGTGTGTGTGTTGCCCATGACAAATCCTCCAGTTTGCAGATCCACCCACAGATCCTGAAATGTTGGCAACCCTGTCTTGAAACAGCCCCACCGCCTTAATTTTGCACAGTAGAGATTGAAAGCCCTACTGGATCCCCAGGCTTGGCTTAGCACCAAGCACAGTTCCTGTTTAACTAACTCCAGGTGCGCTCTGTTGGACAATGCTTAGCTCGCCTTCTATCTGCTTCAGAAGTTGCTAAACCTTCTCATGGTTATCCCCACATCCTGTGATTGCCGTTGTGGCAGAAACTAGCAGTTCAGCGACTCCTGCTGTATGGATTTGAGCATGCACCCTGCAAATTTCCTATTTCCTGTGATTGGCTGAGGCAACGCAGCCAGATAGGCGGGGTATAAATAATAAAATTATATATATATATATATGCAAATCCCCTCTAATTCTTGAAGGAGGCATTAACCCAACCTGCTTCCATCACCGTTGCAGGTGTTCAGGAATTCCTCTGAGGCTGTCTTCGTTTACCTCCGTTTTCTTTTCCCTTTTGGCCCTAGGAGGTTTCTGTGGAAAGGCTCTTTCAAGCCACAGGTCTCTCCCCTGAGCTCCTCAACTGTGCGCTGAAACCTCTGACGGCGAATGCAATCTTGACCCAGAGCCAGGGTAAGTATGGAGATGGGATCTTGATTTACTTTGGGGTGGGTGGGATCCTGACTTCCAGCTATTTCCACGGAGCACTTGCTTTGCCCGAATCCTTTCGAAAACTATACAGCCAAGGAGAGTTTCCCAAGCTAGGCCTCAAAAAGGGCTGGCTACGCTGGAAATCTGAGAAGTTCTGCCAGTCTGAAGTCCTTACGTCGGGGTAGCCAACCTAGGGCCTTCTAGGTGTTCTGCACTACAGTTCCCACCAGCCCCTGCCAGCCTGGCTAAGGATGATAGGAGTTGTAGTTCCCCACAGTTGGAAGGCACAATCTTGGCTATGCCTGCCCTATGCCTTTTGGTTCCAGGTATCTTGAGGCTGAGTGAGGGGACACTGGCCCTAGTGCCCAGCCAGCGCCTGTGGCTGTTACCCAAGCAGACCTACTTCAATGTGGAAGAGAACGAGGGCGGGGCTCTGGAGAGGAAGAGGAACACCATCTGCTGCTTCCTTCTCGAGATCCTGAAAGAGGAGAGAGAGCTGCACATTGACAGCCTGGTGTTCAGGGTACGAAATGCAGGGGTCTGACCTTGTAGCACAGTCCGGCTGGTAGCCAATACCAGGGACTAACCCACTCTTTCTGCCTTTACCAGGTGATAGACGCCTGCCAGAAACCAAAGCCAGGCTCGGTCTCAAAGTTCTCCAGCTTCTGCTGCAGCAGCGCTGATGTCCTGTCCTGCGTGCTCCACCTGCTAAACCAGGGCTCCATCCAGCGCCGGGAAGACCACCCACACCTCTTGCAGTGCGTCTCCAAGGACCCCCCTGCCCTGCCGGCACCAAGGAACCAGCCTCAAGTAGTGTTCCAGACCGTTGAGATAAAAAAAGCACCCACTGCACCCTGCCCAGAAAAGAGACAGGCCTTCTCTACATTTAGGTAGAACTGGCTGCCGGCATTCTGACACAGCTGCCCAGAATGCTGCCTTCCTGCGTGGGATTGAGAGAGCGGCCCTTGCTTTTCGACGCAACGGCAAGGAAGGCGATGGGCGTTGTTTTTGCTCCACGGCTGACTCCGACTCCTCCGAATAGGAGGATCGCAAGCTGCCTTTTCAGCAAAGAGCAAAGTGTGCTTCGGTAACGCCGTGGCCTGCGGTGGGCAGAGCTGGCTCCCTCCTGCAAGGAGAAACTAGCCAAGCTGTCGCAAGCAGCTGCTTCCAGAAGGTGGATGTTCTTTATTAAAGCCATGGGGCTCTGCCACTGCCTGGCTGCTGTCGGCCTCCCGGGCTAGCAGCCGGCCTGTTATTCGGTGCAATAGGATGCAACGAAGACTGGTTGGTAAGCAGCCACAGCCTTTCCTGAATGTCCAGAGTCACTTGTGGTTGTAAAACCCAGGCGACTCGGGAAGCGTCTTCTCCAGATGATATACTTGCCTTATTTGCCCCCGTGTCAAATTGCCTTGCAAACATGGTCCGGTGGAAGGATTGCTTCCTTCCCCCTCACTGGGAACGTGATCTTTTGATTCATGCCCCCTGGCCTTAGGGGAGGAGCATCTCCCATCCTTGCATGTTCGTTTGGCTGCTGGACAAAGCTAGGACCTCACTGAGCTGATACAACATGGTGTCCTCTAGATGATGTTGGCACTAGCCACTCCCGACAGCTGCAGCCAAGATAGCGAGTGGTCCAGGATCTTCAGGAGTTGTAGTCCGTCGTCATCTAAAGTGCCTCCTGTTGGCTGCATGTGCTCTGATTTCTTTACGACATCCTTTCAGTGCGTAAGACAGGACATCCGGCCTAGCCTTTGTGTAGGAATCTAGCGCTGGTGTATTTATTTTTATTTATTTTTAATGCATTTTGTTTTCTCGTTTTTGTGTTGTGAACTGCCTTGGGATCTCTGGACGATGGGTGGTATGCAAATGTAATAAATAATAATCACAATAATGATTGAGCCTCTTGCATTCTAGCCTGACAATGAGTGCCATTGGGCAGAGGCTGAAGAGTGAACGGCCGGCACCTTTCCCTTTGCAATGGATGAGTCAGCCTTTGATGGGTGCTGAAGCCCTTGCCAATGGCCAGACCTGGCCTGGGGTGGTCACTGCAAACCACGGTCCAGTAAATTAGCTGCTAAGGGCCAGCTGTTTATTTCATTCCAAAAACGAGACCTAGAAGTTTGTACTCTCAGATGTAGCTTGTGAGCAAGTTCGTTTACATAACAAGTGCACATGATTTGTGTCCCTACAGCGCCAGTAGGGAATATGTGTATTTGTAGAGGTCTATAGGGACCTACGAGGGACCCAGGTGGCGCTGTGGGTTAAACCACAGAGTCTAGGGCTTGCTGATCAGAAGGTCGGCGGTTCGAATCCCTGCAATGGGGTGAGCTCCCGTTGCTCGGTCCCAGCTCCTGCCCACCTAACAGTTCGAAAGCACATCAAAGTGCAAATAGATAAATAGGGACCGCCCCGGCGGGAAGGTAAACGGCATTTCCGTGTGCTGCTCTGGTTCGCCAGAAGCAGCTTTGTCATGCTGGCCACATGACCCGGAAGCTGTCTGCGGACAAACGCCGGCTCCCTCGGCCTATAGAGCGAGATGAGTGCCGCAACCCCAGAGTCGGACACGACTGGACCTGATGGTCAGGGGCCCCTTTACCTTTATAGGGACCTACAGTCACTGAAGGAAGGGATGGTTGGAGCCACCCAGTTTTTAAACATTACACATTGAGATGGCTTGTGGGGATGGGCCGTGTGGCCTTTGACCTTCTGTTAAGACGCCAACCTTCCTCAGCTCCAGCCAGCATGACCAGGGGTCAGAAATAAACAGGATTGTCATCTTCCCAAAATCAGGTACGTGAGGTGCTGGGCTTTGGGAAGGTGACATGACGACCGTGACAGGGTCCGAGAGTCCTCACACCTTCCCAAAGCCTAGTTAGCGCTTTCCCAGCTATGGGAAGGAGGTGGGAGAAGAAGAAGAGAAGAAGAGTTTGGATTTGATATCCCGCTTCATCACTACCCAAAGGAGTCTCAAAGCGGCTAACATTCTCCTTTCCCTTCCTCCCCCACAACAAACACTCTGTGAGGTGGGTGGGGCTGAGAGACTTCAAAGAAGTGTGACTAGCCCAAGGACACCCAGCAGCTGCATGTGGAGCAGCAGGGACACGAACCCGGTTCCCCAGATTACGAGTCTACCGCTCTTAACCACTACACCACACTGGAGAGCTCTAGGACCCTGCCGGAGCTTCATGCCTCCATCCCAAAGCACAGCACCTTGCTTACCTAATTTTTGGGAAGCCAGTGTGAGGGCTGGGGCCTAATATTTTCACCTTGCTCCCCCTCACGCACATTAGGGCAGTGTGCAACCCAGAGTTTGTGTGTCAAAGTACTCTTGTGGCCCACTTGGTATGAAAAATTGGACTGTGCTGTTGGAGGGTCAAAAATGAGGTGCAAGACATCTCACTCACACGGACTTCTGCATATTGTTTTACCTCCTATGCTTTCTGTTGCCTCTGTTCAATGCAACAGCCAGCTGCTTTGTCATTCCCTTCCCTTCTGAAGAAGTCCAAAACCTGCAATCCCATCAACTGCTGAAGTCCAAATAATAATAAAATAATAATAATAAATAAATAAATAGGTTAACAATCCATGGCTGGTTTCCTTGAACTATTATGGGTCCAGCGGTATAACGTTAGCATGAACCGAGTTACTGTCTTTGTTGCAAGCAGCTGAATTCAGGTGGTGTGTTGTTTGGTAGAAACGAGATCAGATGCTTGGGTTGATGAACTTCAGCTTGCAACAAGGAAGGAAGGCAGTTACACTCAGCACCTGAAAGGCAGTCACAGCATCACCATCTCATTGATGTCCACACCGTAGCTGTCTTGCCTTCATGCAGCTGGACACCTTAACCAGTTAAGCACAAGCAACTTTGCACAACAGTTTCAGCCATCTTTATACACCCACCTTTTTTTTTTTTAAAAAAACCCTCCCATTGCCAAAGATTTCAGCAGATTACTACAGGATGTGGAACAAAGAAGTACCAGTTCTTTAGACAAGGAAAAAATATCTACCAAAAAGGCTTTATACTCTTGGCCCTGAACTTTTTTGGAAAGCAAATTTTCAACTGCTTAGGGACGGGTGGAACAGTGGAAGCCAATGCAGAGGCTTCTGGAGCTGGCTTGCACCCACACTGTACCTTTTCTCCCTAAATTCAGCATGCTGGTAGACAGCGCCTAACTGTGCAGGCTGGGGTCAGGTTTAACAGGAGGCAGGAGGGGCTGCCAATAGTACAAGATGGACATTTATCCAAAGGCTTAGAGTGCCTTTCCTCTTGGAAGTACGCATGTGTTGCATGCTTCTGTGTCTAACCTGGTAACAGGTAAGTCTGAGATACCAGAAAGTGGTTTCCATTGCTGGCCTGCTACCTTTGACACCGAAAGATCAATCCGTTATGAAGATTTGAACAGGGAAACATTTGGCGATATAGGTGATGAAGTGCACGCTGGTTGGAATTTAGATAGCTTTTAAAGGAGGGAGACAAGAAGGAAGAGTCCAGGAACAAAGCACCAACTTCTGACATGTGCTGCAGAAGCTAGGCATATTTTCTGCTGCATTAACATTCACACATCAGGGACCCATCTTTAGACCCAGCATTTGAGAGCTAAAACGCTGCTCTGGCCTCATGCAAGGAGCTTGCAGTAGGAGCCTGGTGCCATTGCGTTTACGTTTTCTCAAAACCGGAAAGCTCCACAACCGCTTCCGAAGCCCCCCTCGCAGTTTGCCACATGCATGGCAGTGGGAGAGGCCGGAGTTTTCAAAAAACGGCAAGCCCGGGTTCCCCTTTTGCTCACAGAATTAGTCGCTGTGGCTCTTTGACCTTTCACTTCTCAAAACAAGGCAAAAATTCCAAACCGACTCACAAATTGACCCGAAGGCTCGTCAGTCACAATGGTACCAGCATTAATTTATTAAAATTAATCCAGAAAGCAACCTTACATTAAGTTTAACAAAAATAGAATCTTGTAAAAAATGGGGTTAACCCACCATGCCTGCTCTCCTAACCTCGAGCAGCTGCGTCCGACGAGCAGGCGCAATACCACAGTTTAGGTCTCTTGAGTTCGGTAGGATACACTTTCAAGGCAGGGGAAGGTTGGTTTGGCAGTTCTAGTGACGCAAGGAGCTCCAGGAAGGCAGGGAGGCCTGGTCCTTGGGAGTCCACTTGGTTTTTGAGAAGAGGAGAGAGAGAAGGGAAGGGGTGGGGGCGCTGGCGGTCTCGTCAGGGGAGGGCAAAGAGGCACAAATAGCTGCCACGGGAAGGCTAGGCTCATGACACCTTTGATGCAGTTACTGGCTCTCTCGTTCTGGTGCTCGTGTGGGATTTTAGGATGTCTTCATGTGTATTTATCTGTGCCTGTGTGTGTGTGTGTGCCAGTCATTTTTAAAAGGAACTTGTTCCTCCTTGTACATCCTGTTCTGCAAGAGACCTGCCTCGCGAAGGTGCAACCGGGCCCAGCTTGCGGAGCTTCGGAGAGCGCTGCAGTGAGTGCCGTGGCCATCAATGGAGTGCACGGCATGTGAGCTGGTGCTCCATCGCAAGAGAGCACCTTGGCCAGAAAGCCTTTCCCGGGGGCACAGGCCGCAGGGGCCTCTTGCCTGCCCTCCCTCAGCTGTGCGAGCATTAGCTCCCCCTCTTGCTCCCGCTACCTAGCAGGGCCCAGCAATGCGGCAATGAAAGCACACCCTGTTTTACACACAGCTGCAGTACAGCCCGCAAGAAGACGGCCTTGCCCTGCCGCAACTCTCTTTTTCTCTCGTCTTAATTCCTCTGCACTCCCCTCCCTGCCCCCCACAAATAAAAGCCGGAACAGATTGGTTAGTGAAGAAGCCCCTAGGCTTCCCCCTCCAGCCCCATACAAGCTGTGCTGCTATAGCGAGGCCTTTCCTCCCCTTCCCATTCCATTGGAATGGCACTCAGTTGAGTTTCTCCCGCCTTTTGCCATGGAGGTCGGTCTACTGTGCTTTAAAGTGGCAAAGAACCAGCCGCTCTAGGATTCAGTCCCTTTGCTCTGCTGCACCAGAGCAATCCCACTGTCTATCAGGTCCCGGAGGCAGGCGCTGCCCTGGGCTCCGGCACTTCCCCACTGACAAATGGGGGGAAGCGAACAAAAACGCAGCAACTCCAGCCTTTTGTCTTGCAAACGTCTTGAACTACACAAAGCAGCTCGTACCTGGACCAGCTGCCTGCTGCAGAAAGAGTTGCGCCTGCCTTTCCTTCCTTCCTTCCTTTTTGCCATCTCTCTACCACTTGCTTTCTATACTCCCGTCTGCGCATCTCCTCAGGGCATGAGAAGCTGAGTGGTGCCAAGCAGGAGAAGCCAAGTATTTTTTAGGAGAGACGGGGAAAGCTACTTGGTGTCAAAAGATGGCAAGGTACCCAAGATCCCAGGAGCCCTCTGTGCATGGGGGGTGGGCACTGCAGAGTGGCACTTGTGGGCAGAGGTCCAGCTTGCCCAGAATGCAATGGGGTGAGCCTGGCTGAGCAAACCCCCTTTCTTGCCCATGGCAAGGCATGGGAGGGAACAGAGTCCCAGCTGCCCCGAGCTGACGGCTGGTTGGGGAGCTGTGGAAGTCCCCCCCCCCCGGCCTCTTTCATTCCTGACCCTGTTTGGAACAAGGAAGACTAGCCCAACGGCCGAGTCTTCAAGAGTTCGGGCTGAGAAAGCTCTGTGAATGCGTGCAGGTGTGTGTGCCTTCCTTCCGTTTCCTAGGACCAAGTTCACGTTAAAAAACTAAAACAAAAACAAAAAAAACCTCATGGGTGAGACGTAAAGCAAATCGGGGTGCTCCTTGCACAGAACAAATGGAGCCAAAGAGGGCCCTGGCCGGATCAGGGCCCCAGCCCTGGGCCATCAGGCAGTCCAGTCCAGTCCAGTCAGTCATCTTCGGCAGAAGCAAGGAGCTGGATCATCCCTCCTCTGTTCAGCATGGCAGAGCCCAAGTCCTCCCCGAGGCTCTTGCGCCTCGGGCTGGTTCCTTTCCTTTATCCTCACGCGCTCTTTGTGTAGCCAAAGATGCCGATGGGGAAATGCTTGACGTGTGTCGGCCACTGTGCGGCCAGCTGGAAAAACTTCACATCGTTCCACTCAATGCCGTCAATACAAACTGCAGGAAGGAGGAAGCAAAAGAGAAGAAGGACATTCAGGCCAGGAGCAGGGAAGGTGGTAGAAGCAAGCGTTCAGAAGGGAAGCTGAACTGGGGCTTCCAGGGAAGTGTAAAAGACAGTCTTTTTATTTATTTTATTTTATTTGATTTATTTAATCATACAAAACTAAAATAAAGTAAATTTACATAAAGAAAAAAGAAAAACATACGTTTTCATAAACATGCAAAATAACACAAAACTTAACTATATATAGAATAAACCCAACTTCCCTTCACCTGTGTGTGACCCCCTCCTTTTATATTTGTCGTCTTTCGTTGTGCTCAACGGTTGTTATTTATTTCTATTTCTGTTTTGCTTATTGTTACCCTTTCCCTTATCCTTGCGTTGTTCTTATTCTGCGTATCAGTATTTCTACAGCATTCCAAAACAATGTTTCTTTATATATTCTCTTACGCAACTCCATTCTTCCTTTGTTTTTTGGTTTGATTTTCCTCTTATTATTGTGGTTAATTTTGCCATATTTATTTGCTCTGCTACATATTCCCCTTTCCAATGTGAGTAAAAGACAGTCTTGTGTGCTGCTGGTGGTGGAGGAAATGTCAACCAAGTTCAGCCCAGAGGTTGCTAACTTACGGCTTGCAGACACCACAGTGTAAAAGATTGGTGGAGAATTCAGGCAATAATCCCGCGGCCTGAATTGTGCCCGCATTCTCTGCCGACCTTCTTATGAGAACTTTCACCGTGGTGCTCCTGGAGGCCTTTTTTAGTGGCCCCAGGATGATCCATTAAGCCCCAGATTCCCATCTTCCACTTAGAAAGAGAGTAAGAAGTGTTTTTAGTATGTGCAATATGAAGCCAAATGCACACACCCCATCCTGCCTATTGTTTGTGAGAAATTTGCTTGCCCTTTCAGCGGTGTACTTTGCCTCCCCGCTGCCCTTGGAAAAGTCTTGCGCATGTCTATGTGTGTGAGAGAGGAGGAGATGCACGTGTGGTCTGTGTGTGAGAGAGATGGAGCACATGTATGTGTGGTCTGAAAAGGAGAGGTATGTGTGTGAGAGAGATCCAAAGAAGTAGGAGTGTGGACGGTTTGTGTGGTGAATGTGAGTGTGGTATAGCCTTCTTGGTAGTGGCGCCCTCCCTGTGGAACGCCCGCCCCTCAGATGTCAAGGAGATGACCAACTATATAACTTTTAGAAGACACCTGAAGGCAGCCCTGTATAGGGAAGCTTTTTAATGTGTTTCTAAGTACAGTGGTACCTCAGTTTACAAACTTAATCTGTTCAGAAAGTCTGTTCTTAAACCGAAACCGTTCTGAAACCGAGGTGCGCTTTCCCTAATGAGGCTTCCCACCGGTGCCCTTCCACCGTTCGGATTCCGTTCTTTGTTGTTGTTGTTGTTTAGTCGTTTAGTCATGTCCGACTCTTCGTGACCCCATGGAACTTTATGATGGGGGGCTGTTCTCTGTAACTCGGCCCCCTTACACATACCTTCCGTTCTTAGACTGAGGTAAAGTTCGCAAACTGGGACACTACTTCCGGTTTTGCGGAGTTTATAAACCGAATAGTTTGTAAACAGGGCTGTTCTTAAACTGAGGTACCACTGTACCGTGTTTCTCCAAAAATAAGATACCGTCTTATATTTATTTTTCCTCAAAAAAACACATGGTGGCTTATTTTCAGGGGATGTGTGTGTGTGTGTGTGTGTATATATATATATATGTGTGTGTGTGTGTGTGTGTGTTAAGTATGGTACAGTTTAACCTACACGGTTAAACTGCCTATCACTATGGCTTATTTTCGTTCGACCTGCTGCCACTTTGCTGACCGCTACATAGCCTCAAAGACCATAAAGACTGGTTTGCCTTTCGGTATTTCTTTGTATATGCTATCTGCTTGATGTTTGGTTTTGGCTTCTGTGTCAGCGTTTGTATATGGTTCTCTTATTGTTTTCTTTTTGTACTAATAATACTTGATTGAAACCTGATTGAATCTTGTGCCCTTGCGTGCTGCTTGTACTGTATTGGACTTTTGAAGAAATTGGCAGCATTAGCCCATTATTTCAGTTTTTATTTTCGGGGTATGGCTTATTTTCGGAGAAACAGGGTATGTTGGAAGCTGCCCAGGGTGAACCCAGTCAGATGGGAGGGGTACAATAAATAAATTATTACTTCCTCAACATTCAAAATGTGCCTGCTGGTCCAAATAGGTTGGCAAACGCCCTGTTGTAGAGCACTGGCGGAGCCACGAGGCGAACCGAGCTCTGGCTGGGGCTATTCAGAAAAGGACAACAACTCCGCCGCCATAGGGCTGGCCCACTCACCCCGGAGCATGGTGTTTTGGTGCTTGGCTGTGCAGATCAGGCGTGTGATCCCCTCAATTACTTGGCTCTTCGGTTCCAAGTCCTTCTCTTTGTTTTTCTTAGTCAGGAACATGACTGCCAAAAGAGAACCATTCGAGATTCAACAGGTGTCCACACAGTGAAATCCTATTGCTGAGAAAGCACAGGGAAAGTTTCGTGCCCCTTTCCACAGTGTATGCAAAGAGTCTGCCCATGAGGACTAGAAGCACAGTTCCCAAACTCCCCCCCCCTGCCCCACAGACCAATTGCTGGGGGTTTTGCCAGCCCACTTACCGATTTTTCTGCCTGAGGCGGCAGTTGTGCGGCTAGATGCGTTATGATTCTCAATTGTGTTTTTACGGCTTCTTTTATTTCTTACATATTGCATTTCATCGTATTACATTTTGAATTCCGTGAAATTTGAACCGTGATAAAATAAAATGAAGTGCAATGTAAGAAATAAGAAAAGCAATTACAATGCAATTAAAATGTAATATATGCATTGTGTGGAACGTTCCGTTTCCTGTCTTCAACCACAAATCCATTGGCACGTCTTGGCCCACCTGAGTGGGATCGCTAGTAACTTTGGACTAGAAGGCTCTTGGGCTAGTAGGAAACTAATCAATGCCAATAGTAAAATAATAGCAACAAACAAACGAGCAGGCTGAGCTGGCATAGGCAGACAACAAAGAGCTGTGATGCTTCTGGGGAAGATTACCTTTCTTATTCTTCTCCTTGGTGACCACAGTCATGGCCATGGTGTTGGGGGCGGTCAGCTCCCCAGGGCCAGGGATGCGGCTGACCTGCAGGGAGCGGAAATTGCTCTTCAGGGTGTTTTTGATGCCTGTCTCCCGCTTCTCGGCCTCTTTCCTCTTCTCTGGACCCTGCGCTGTCCAGTAATCGACCTGCAGGCCCATCACCTCCACGCCAGGACTCAGGTTGCTGGGAGGAAGAGGGGAAACAGAAGCTGCAACCAAAACAGACCCTGAGCCAAGCTAGGCGAGCAGCAGAATCGTAGGATCATAGAGTTGGAAGAGACCCTAAGGGCCATCCAGTCCAACCCCCTGCCAAGCAGGAAACACCTATCAAAGCATTCCTGACAGATGGCCGTCAAGCCTCTGCTTAAAGACCACATGGCATAGCTCAGGCTGGACTGTACCACCCCAGGTTCTGAGGGGGGACAGAGGTGGAAGTGTACCACTTACCCAGCTCCCGAGAGCCCGCTGCTGACCGATGGAGAGGGCGGAGGGGTACCCACCACCTCCTTGGTATAGGGGACGCCTCCGCCAGATGGCGATGATGAGCTGAGCAGCGAAGTGGTGCAGATGGTCACATCGTCAGAATCAACTAAGGAAAGGGGGGGGGAATGGACATATTATACCAGGGGAGATCGTGGCTTGTGGCATTTTAATCTTCATCCAATTCAGGATGCTTCCAGATGACCCGTTTCTTGAGTACAAAGTTTGGGGGAAGCTTAGACGATTGTCTTAGACATTTACTAAGCATTTGTTCTGAGCCCAGCCACCCAGCCACCAGATTCCACCAGCACACAGGAGGAGGATCTGTGCAAGATGCAGGCAGGGTGGGAGACCAGAGCCAGGCTGTCTTGGCCGTAGCCTCCGGGCGCCTGGCTCAGTGCCTTTTTCTCACCTGAGGTGCTAAAGGACTGCTCCACAAGGCCCACCTTCACCACCTGCCAGGGAACAAGGAGAAAAGCCTCAGTCAGTATCCAAGGACTTGCCAAGAGCCAACTTTCCATGCCAAGGAGCAGCTAACACAGCCTTCGTCGTGCTGGCAGGGGATGATGGGAGTTGTAGTCCCAAACGTCTGGAAGGTGCCAGGCCGCCAAAGGTTGAACCAACACCTCACATGACAGTGACCGTGGCTTCCTGCCAAACTACCTCCTCCCTTGCAGACCACCTTGGGGAAGGGGAAAGGAGAAGGGCGAGGGTTTTTCTGAGCGATCTAGTGTCCCCCCCCCCAACAACAGCACTCACCCCGACAAACGGCACAAACTTCTGGCAGGAATCCTCGTCAGGGCTGTGAAATGGAGCAGAGGCAATTAAAAGCTGCAAACCCCCCCCCCCCTCCTGGAAAGAATCTTTGGCCTGGAAAGGCAACTGCGGAGAAGGGGGTAGCTCATGCAACCAGCAGGACTTCCCATCATCCTTTGCTCACCATCCTGAGCTGCTGTACCCCCCACCCCGAGGTGACGCTTCATCCAGGCTATTTTGTTCCTGTTCTTGTCGACGTGTTTCAGCAGTGCGCAGCCTCCCCCCCACCCCCGCCCCACCTCCAGCCAGCAAAGAGTTATAAACAAGCAGCAGTTCTGAGAGAGCCAAAGCGATGATGTCTCATCTTTAGGATGGGACGGGGTGGGTGGGCGAGGGAAGCAGGATAGACTCCTCTGCCTTGCGCAGCAAAGCAACCCCACCCCCCGGCCACCCCAAATGCTGAGCACAGGATCACACGGCGTAAGGGAAGGTTGCAGGAGGGAAGGAGTAAGACATGGAGCACAGGGACAGATGCGCTTAAGAGGCTCAGGAGGAAGTGGGGGGGGGGCTTTTCTTCCCTCCCTACCCCAACATGCAACCAGGAACAGGCAGCAGCCCTTGTCTCACACAAGGCAGAAGACGGGGGTTGTGGGGGAGAGAGAACGGAAGGAGGAGTCAGCTCTGTTCCTGGACAAAGAGGAGACGGACAGACACCGGGGAAGAAGGGCAACACTGCAGCAAGCCACAGTTCCAATACCTGATATAAAAATCAAAATAGAGGCTTCTTTTCCTTGAATGCCAAAACAAACAAGAAACAAAACAAAAACCAAGAAGAGGGAGAGGCGTAAAGAACTGCTGGAACGTAAGCGGTCACTAGATGACGGGCGCCGGGAGGTGACACACACAGAAGTGGTGTCCGTCTGAATGGCGGCTTTGGGGAGGAGAGGGGTGCAGAACTCTTGAGCGGCAGGGGGAGAAGCTTCTTCTGGCTGAATCTGAGCAGCCACTTGGAGGAGCTCCAGGTTCTGAGCTTGTGAACGGAGTCAGGAGTAGGGAAAGAGGGATGTCTCCCTCAAGACACACCTGTTTACTCTGGCCTTGGGACACCTGCAAGGTTTGCGTTTTGGGGCCCACCCTATTTATAGGATCATAGAACTTCAGAGTGCGAAGAGACCTAGACCGACCCCCTGCAAAGGAGGAATCTCAACTAGATCACACATGGTGGATGATGGAGACAAAGGAATGCAACCGTTGGGCTAGAAAATGCACCCCCCCCCCCGGGTTTATGGCTTGCCCTTCACTGGTATCAGTACAGATTAGGGGTGGCCTATACAACTGTGCAATAGGAAACAAACCCAATAGTAAACAAACAGCTATCCCTGTGATTGCCATCTGTTTCAACTGTTTTTAATGCTCCACTTGGCATCCACACTGAGGCATGAAGGTGATTAAACGAATTTAACCATAATCATAACAAAAATGTAGGGATTGTCATTTGGCTCCAGATCTTAACAGGTGCATGCTTTTAGGACCCACCTTTTTGTATGATTTTAAGTTGTTTTGAAGTTTCATGTTTCACATGTTTTAATACTGGTAACCCACCCTAGGATCTTAGGATAGAGATTGGGTAATTTCATGATCCTCATCACCATCCTCATCCCCCTTCCCCCATTAAAGACCCACTTCCTTCTGGCCCCAGCCAATTTGCCTGCGCCCTCTTCTCTCTGGGTCCAAACTGCACAGTGACCCCAAAGAAGAGGGAGGCTCTTGCTTAGTTAGAGGGAGAGGGAGGGCCAGGGTGGGGTGGGTGTCCTGCAGAGGGGCCAAAAAGAGAAAAGAGGTGGTGGAGGGGAGACAGCTGCATAAAGAGAAAGAAAGGCCAAACTTGTTTGGCCAGCCCAAAACATCTGTAGAGCATCAGACTGGGAAAGACTGTCTTCTTACCTGCTGGCGAATCATCTTTATTTACAGAATCATCCCATTTCATCCAGTAGCCTAAACGGAATTGATTGGGATGGTTCTGTAAAACCTGGCACTGGTGAATTGGACTACTGGCTGGGCACCGGATTTGGCAGAGGCTGCTGTCAGTACACATAATGTCTTACAGCACTGGGGGGGGGGTTCTGCCTCTCTTCCATCCTCGGCCGACGGCCCCTTGCTGAGGCACAGGCAGATACTGAGCTGTGCCAACTTTTGGTGCCAGGCTTGGCAGGCACCACTGGGTTTTGTTGGGAGCTGCCCAGAGGGGCGGCATATAAATAATAAAATTATCATCATCATCATCATCATCATCATTATTATTGGGTTTGTTTGGGTTTTTTTTTATGACACAGTTTTACTCAGATGCCCCATGTACATAGCTGCCAAGTTTTCCCTTTTCTCGCGAGGAAGCCTATTCAGCATAAGGGAATTTCCCTTAAAAAAAGGGAGAACTTGGCAGCTATGCCCATGTAGATGACAACAGCACACCCAGAGTCCTCTCCACCTGATCTTGGGATTTAGTAGGCTGGTGCTGGAGCTGGTGCCACAGTTTTCACGCTTTCGAAGAGCATTTTCCGCATCTAACACACACACGGCTTCTGGAAAACACCCCTCCCCTGCCGCTGCCCGAATATATTGCCTTAAAGCTGCTACACTTTGCAGCGGGTTCCAGAATATGTACTCTGCTCGACGCCAGCATTGGCCAACCTTGGATCCCCAGATGTTGTTGGACTCTGATTCCCATCAGCTCCAGCCAGCATGGCCAACAGTCAGGGATGATGGGAGTTGGAGTCCAACTACAGGCTGGGGAAGGTGGATCTTACCCTCTTTCTAACTGGGACTCTGGCTGAGGCTGATGGCATTTGAAGTCCAATAACAATGGAGGTTACCAGCTTGCCGAAGGACTGAAAACTACTTGTAGGCTAGTTACAGGTAGGTAGCCGTGTTGGTCTGAGTCGAAGCAAAATAAAAAAATTCCTTCAGTAGCACCTTAAAGACCAACTAAGTTTATATTTTGGTATGAGCTTTTCTTCTGAAGAAGTGTGCATGCACACGAAAGCTCATACCAAAATATAAACTTAGTTGGTCTTTAAGGTGCTACTGAAGGAATTTTTTTATTTTACTTGTAGGCTAGTTGCCAATGGAGTACTAAACCATCTATTTTAGAGGTCAGAAACCTGCGGCCCTCCAGGTGTGCTGGACCACAACTCACATTGCCTGGGACTGATGGGAATATGACACAGCTACAGGGCCCTTGGGCTCCTCACCCATTGGGCCAGCCCAGAGCGCAGTGGGGACAGGCTAGCCCAGAGCTTTCAGGTCACCATGGATGACCGCTTCTTAAGTCGACCACTGCAGACTCTTCCCTGCCCTGCCCCAACGCAAAGCAACCTCTTGCCCCAGCCTCGGTTTCCCAACAGCTGCATCTAGTCGCACAACCACGAGCTTGCGCTAACTATGTGAAGCGCCTGGGCACATTGTATGGCAGCCGGTGGGCAAGCTAGCTGCACACATGCGCTGCTGTGACGTAGCGTTACACCTCCGGCATCCGCCGCTGCAGATGTCTGAAAGGGAACGTCAAAAGCCAAACCCTGCGCAAAGCGAAGCTCTGCAGTCTGCACACAAAATATCGTGCCAAATTCTGCACATGGCGGCCGCTGCAGTTGGCCACCCTTGCTGTAGGGCCTGTTCTGATGCCAATAATGTGATCGCATCGAGGAAGCATCACCAAACAACTGATGAAGCATAATGAAGTGTAAATGGTCCAGTAGATATCTACCACTAATGCACTGTTGTTGCATCAATTACATGTTGCCCATGCCTGCAAAAAAACCAAAACCCGGCTCCTTGAGCTTCATTGACCATATTTGGCCAGGTCCAAGGTCTAACTTAGCGGCAAGTGAAACTACTGTAAGTGGATGGTGGAGATACACTGCTCAGAAGCCAATGCCCATTTTGCTTCCACTTGAAGGCAGTGCTCCAAGACTCTGAAATGAGTTTGAAGGAACACCCCTCCCCCCCCCCGGTTTGAAGGATATGAAGTTCCCCTGTGCCCAAAACTCAGAGACTTCCCTGCCTGGCTGGGGCGTGGTGACACCCATCGCAGGACATGTCCCAGCCCAAAGCAGAGCCCCTAACCCTGCAGAAGCTCCCGCGGGGAGTGCAGCAAGCCAGCCGTACGTACTGTGTGCCAGTCCCCGATGGCTGTAGGGGCAAGCAGAGAACAGCAGGGCTTGAAGTACCCCACACACCTGAACTGCGGGGGGAGGAAGCACAGAAACAGTACTTGCAATTCCCCCAAAAAACCCACTGACCGGGCCTGCCTTTCTCCTGGCACCTGGGAGAATGTTTTCTTCTCCGCCCCGTGGCAGAAGAGCTGCCTGTTCCTTCTGCTCTCAACCCTACTGTGCTTCAGGAGAAGAAAGAGTGGTACTCTCTATGTAGCTTCCGCACCACTACCTGACCCAGCACTATCCCTTGGGAATCTGGGGAAGCAATCATGGCCCATGATAGGGTCCCATGTGGTGTATAAGGTTGGTCTAAGTAGCTCCTCCATTTGCCCATGGTATGTGTTTGTTTGTTTGTGTGTATGAAAGGAAGATGGCCAAACCTCTTACCTCTTCTGCTTGTAGGTCAACATGGCCTCGGAAATGGGCAACTGGTGGGACACATTGGCGCCAGTGATGAACTGGACGACCCGACCCGGGACATCCACTGTGTCTGGAAGGAGGAGGCGAGTGGAAGAGTTAGACAAGGCAGAACATCCTCAGGGAACAAGGCCCCTGCCCCATCCCACCATGCTCCTCCCCAGGGGTCTCGGCAGCTGGAGAAAGGCCTGCTTTGTCCTACATTGAAAGAGTTTTGGCAGAAGGTAACTGAAACTATCAACAGAGCTGTACGGAACAACCTTACATTTACACGGCAAAACATCTTCTTGAACTATATACCCAGCACATTGAACCTTACAAAAGGACAATACGAGTGGACTCTCCGTGGCCTGACCGCAGCAAAAAGACTGAAAAATAAAAATGCGGCTTCCTTCTACGATTGGATTGAAGACGTATACATACTTGCAACATATGAACAACTTGCATATAAACGTAGACTTGCCATGGACAAATTCCATGGTATTTGGAATCCATTCTTACAAATTCTGTTATAGGTTTAAGATCTGGTGAAGTACAATAACAACTTTGTAAAATATACAGTTTTGGTTTCCCCCCCTCCCCCCTTTATTTTCCCTTCTACACGGGTTCTATTTCTCTTTTTCTCTCTCTTATCTACGTCTCACATATAATCACGTACTTTTTGAATTTTCAATAAAGATGTTGTCTTTAAAAAGGCCTGCTTGGACTATTTACCTGAGCTAGGGGGCTCAATTCTGCTAAACAGCTCTCTCCACGCTGCATCCAGGAACAAGGTGCTGTACCTGTTGTCCACAGTGCCAAGGTACTTGGCCACGGGGTGAGAGCCTGGGAACGACACAGAGGAAAAGGAAGCATTTTTGTAAAACAAATAAATAAATATACGACGCTGGAGAAGGCGAGGAGAGCAAAGCTCACACCGCCTTAGGGAGCTGTGCCAAAGGGCAAAATCCTGTTTCGCCTGGTTTGCCTCCACTCTTTCCAGCCCATCTTTTTCTTTTTCCAGTTGGAGAGGGACGTTCTCACAGGTCAACCAGGGTGGACATCCTAGCAGGGAAGACACAGTGGCCTTCCAGGACAGCCACATACCCCGACCCCGACCCCCGTGGCAAAGCTCTTACCCAACGGCACCACGAGGAAACGGAGATAGTTGAGCCAGTCCGGGGTCTTGCCGGCTAGCTGCTCCACAAAGAAGCGCAGGACGATGCTCAGGTAGCTCTGGTCCCCTGCGATGGCCACTTTCACTGGGGGAGGCATGTGGGAATTACAGTTACAGCTGCCGGAGGAAGAGAAATGCTGAGGGATTCACAAAGAAGCAGCCCCCCGGAAAGAGCAAAGCCAAACTACTGACCCCACCCCTGGCGCCTCGCTACTCCCCTGCCATCACAAAGCCTAGAATCTACCATCCGTTGGACAAAACCAGGGGCAGTTCCATGCGAGTGGGAAGGAGGGGGGCAGAGAAAGGGGTGGCAGAAGGAAGGGGGGGTGACAGAGAGAGAGAGAGAGAGAGAGAGAGAGAGAGAGAGAGAGAGAGAGAAAGAAGGAGGTCCAGCTCCGAGGGCCTTCTGGCGGTTCCCTCGCTACGAGAAGCCAAGTTACAGGGAACCAGGCAGAGGGCCTTCTCGGTAGTGGCACCTACCCTGTGGAATGCCCTCCCAGGAGAGGTCAAAGAGAACAACAACTACCAGACCTTTAGAAGGCATCTCAAGGCAACCCTGTTTAGGGAAGCTTTTAATGTCTAATGGATTTCTGTATTTTAATATTTTGTTGGAAGCCGCCCAGAGTGGCTAGGGGAACCCGGCCAGATGGGTGGGGTATAAATAATCAACGCACTAATCCTTCTATTTACCAAAAAAAGCTTATATTATCGCAGGAACCAGACTTCACACAGACACCCAAAATCTCTTTCAAGGTCCATTTCTTATCCAGGAACCACAGAGATAAAGATGCAGTCTTCCCAAAACTAAGACTCCATCCTCTTTCCTTCAAGCCAGTAAACACATAGTTCAAAGGACTTCTGAACTACATTACTCAGGGAACTCCCTCTCCACAAACTATAAACTCCATATTTTCAATGGCTGGCCAGCTCACGGCTTCAATGGGACCCCCTCTTCGCTCCTCAAGAACCTCAAGGATCAATCCTATAGTTTGCTGGACCATGCTGAGCGAAGCTGTTCCCTTGCCAAGCACAGGGATCTGAAGCGTAGAGCTTAGCACTTGCAGAAGGCTCAGATCTCTGTTCTGTGCCTTTGAGTCCCATTTGCTTCAAGATCAGGTTTTCCTGCACTTACTTTCCAGGCTTTTTTGGGGGGGGGGCGGGTCATCAGACGCTCTGTTTACAGATTTCAAGGTGTGGGTGCCTAATGGTTGCTGCCCACACATGTGTATCCTTGTGGTCTGGTCAGCATCCATATATTCTCGTTTTATTTCCGTGTAGCAAACCAATCTTTTCCTACATCCTGGCGTGACGCGTTCTTTATAAGGGTTAAAGGCACACAGGCGTTTTTCATGGACACAGGTACTAACTCAACACAGAAGATTCCAATCCTCCTGGAGAGCTGCATGATGAGTATCATGCATGCCTGAGCATTCAGGCACACACCTCCTAGCAATTTGGGCGGCTGCAACCCCCGCATACATCAATCCCCAAAGTCCTTTCCTCGGGGTCCGCCTGGAAAACCACCGTGGGGCACGCAGGCCCTGGTTTGTTGCTGCCCGCCGGCAATACTCACTATCTCTGGATGCGAGAGACGATGGTGTTGAAAGCGGCCTGCACATCCGCCATGGAGCAGGTGGAGACAATGGGCTGCTTGTGCTCTTGCAGCTGGTCGCACAGATACTGCCGAGAAGAAACCAGAAATAGGAGGCAGGAACGGGATGAAGAAGACATGCAAACTCTTTGCAAAATAACTGGGCGGGGAGGTACCAGAGCCCTCCCCCAAATCCAGGAGTCGCCAACATGGTGCCCTCTAGAACAGGGTCCCCAAACTAGGGCCCAGGGGCTGGATGCGGCACAATCGCCTTCTAAATCCAGCCTGTGAATGGTCCGGGAATCAGCATGTTTTTATATGAGTAGAATGTGTCCTTTTATTTAAAATGCATCTCTGGGTTATTTGTGGGGCCTGCCTGGTGTTTGTACATGAGTAGAATGTGTCCTTTTATTTAAAATGCATATCTGGGTTATTTGTGGGGCATAGAAATTTGTTCATTTTCCCCCCCAAAATATAGTCCGGCCCCCCACAAGGTCTGAGGGACAGTAGACCGGCCCCCTGCTGAAAAAGTTTGCTGACCCCTGTCAATGTCGAACTTCAACCCATTGCCCACAGTCGGCATGGCCAATGGTCAGGGGTGATGGGAGTTTTAATTCCAGCAACATCTAGAGGAGCCACAGGTTGATTTCATTAATTCGTTGGCTTTATTTGGGAATTTTATGTACCGCTTCATCGTTAGCATTTCTAAGGTTCCCCATTCTGACTTAAGGCCCAGGTTACTTGAAGGAGTGTCTGTGCTCACATGAACCTACCCACACTTTAAAAATCAGCTGTGGAAACAAACATGTAGCCACTGAAGTTTCCAGGTAGGTAGTGCTTCCAGCTGAGGGTTTTTAATACAGTGGCACCTCGGGTTACAGACGCTTCAGGTTACAGACTAACCCAGCTAACCCAGAAATAGTACCTCGGGTTAAGAACTTTGCTTCAGGATGAGAACAGAAATCGTGCTCCGGCGGCACGGCGGCAGCGGGAGGCCCCATTAGCTAAAGTGGTGCTTTAGGTTAAGAACAGTTTCAGGTTAATTCCGGAAAGAATTATGTTCTTAACCCGAGGTACCACTGTATTGTAAGAGGGTGGTTCAAATACTGTATTGCAAATGGGTCATTGGCAGCAGTTGGTTTTTTAAAATTATTTAACAGTAGGCTTTTATTGGAAAATTGGAGGAGGGATAGGGGGCTGACATCTTGATGCCAATTATATTGCAGGGATGCAGCATTTTATTTTATTTTTGCATGCATGAGGAGCGCTCATCCCACAATAAACACCCATCTGGAAGCACCCCAAGAGCTCAGGGCCTCTGCTTCAGATCAGTTGGGCTCAGGGTGTTTCTCCCAGTTTATTCAGATGAACTAAGCCTCCTTAGTTTTCTTGAGCTGGTCCCTTGCTCAGGGACTGTTCCCTGGAGCCTCTAGCAACATTTGCAAAGCTCTGGCTTAATGTCCAAATAATAATAATAGAGGATGATATTTTATGGGGGAGCTGAAAACTCACTGAAAAGGGCTGTGGCTCAGGGGTAGAACACATGCCATGGCCAAGAAGAGGGCCCAGGTTCAATCCCTGGTATCTCCAGGTATCTCCAAAGAGCTGCTTCCAGTGTGCATATTGCTAGACTCCGACTCCCATCATTCCTGACCACTGGCCCTGCTGACCTCTGGGAGCTGGAGTCCAACAAGCACTCGAAGGGCATCCAGCTGGAAAAGGCTGGCTTTAGAGGCATGCAAGATGCAGCAAGGTGGTACCAAGGCTTCCCTGCCCATCCCCAGGGCTCCCTTACCTGGCCTTGCCACTCTGCTATGTTCACCAGGATGATGCTCTCAGGCAGCTGCTCATCCGAGACCAGGATCTGGTTGAGCTGATCATACACAGACTTTCGGGGCACCTGCAATAGCACAACAGAGGAGCAGTCACAGACTGCCATGAAACCCACAGCTACCCTTGAGTTGGCTACGCAAAGAGCGTCCTAGAGGATGGCAAAGGCAGGTAAGACCTCGTGGCCCCAGTGGTGGCTGGTGTCCATTGGGACTGGTAGGGCCGAAGTCGAGGAGACTACCAGCAGGTGGCGCCACAGCCAATGATAGAATCACTTCCTGACTGGTTGCTAAGGACGATGGGGTAGTTTCCCTTTGCCCCTAATGGACCAGCCTTCACTACCTGGCCCCTTTCTGATGCCAGGAGCTGCCAATGACTGATTCTTTTAATCTTAGAGCTCCACCAACCCACCCCTTTATTATTATTACTATTACTAGTATTTTTAATCAACATTTTCCCATAATACAGTAAAATTGCAGTTGCAAAAGATACAAAAGGAGAAAAACAGAAGAAGAAAAGAAAGGGACAACAGAAAGAAAGGGAAGAAAGTGAAAGAAAGAAAGAAAGAAAGAAAGAAAGAAAGAGAGCGAGAGAGAAAGAAAGAGAGAGAGAGAGAGAGGAAGGAAGGAAGGAAGGAAGGAAGGAAGGAAGGAAGGAAGGAAGGAAGGAAGGAAGGAAGGAAGGAAGGAAGGAAAGGGAAGGGAAGGGAAGGGAAGGGAAGGGAAGGAAGGAAGGAAGGAAAAAATCCCTTCTCCCCCTACAAGCCACTCCCCCCCACCCCACTGCCTGACCTGGGTGCCCTGCCGTGAGTCTGGGGAGCTCTCGCTGTCCAGGCTGCTGGTTCGATCGCCCTGGCCCCTGGAGTTCTGCCTGTCCTTGACGGACATGCTGCGCGGCCGCCACAACTGCTTGTTCTCAACTTTGCTGAAAGGCAAAAGTCGTCAAAGTGATACAGAGGAAGCTGGACCCGGCGGGTGGCAAAAAAAGAAGCCTGCCAGGCGACTGAGCAGTCGCCACTAGCTGCAGCAGGAAAGTGACAGGTCCAGACTCAGAGAGACCCCACTGGGTCCCAGACATTTCCGGGTGTGTGTGTTTCCTACATGGATTCAGAGAGCAGGGAAGAGCCACTATGCCTCCAAAGATCACCTTTCCCTGCTTTTAGTATTTATGTGCCAACCTAGGACTGGAAGGGTCTCCAAGGAAGACATTCTTGGTGGATGCCTGTCAAATTAATTAAGTTACAATTCATTGCTTTTTAGCTCTTTCAAGCTGCTTCCACGCAAGGTGTTTCAACTCAGAATTGCTGTGCTTGTTCACTCACTTTCCCCCTGAGCATCCAGACTGTGCCATTATCAAGGCGCTACTCTTGTAGTGTCCCCTCCACCAGGCTCTGTTCCTCTTCCATCCCCATTCAGAGCACTGCGACCACAGCCGGTTTGCGGTTGCCTGAGCACTTCAGTTGCGCAGCCTGGATTTGCCGGCATGTGACAGAATCCCACCCGCCAAACAGGGACAGGCTAGCAGCCGCTGTTCCGCATGAGGCCAGCCACCAGCCACAAGAGAGAGGCCTTCTTTACCTGGGAGAAACAGTGGCCGGGAACTCCGGCTTGCTGCCGCTGCTCAGCTGGGCCAGCCTGTCCACGCTGCTCTCCTTCAGGACTGTCTCGCCTGGCCCTCCTGGGCAGGGTTCATCAACCTCCAGCTCCTGAGGGGATGCACAGAAAGTCTTTCCTCTTTCATTCTTTGGTAACATCAAATAGCTAGTTTACCAGGCCAGCCTCTTCCCCTGCCTGACTGACAGGAGCAAGCCAGCTTCTTTTCCCTTGGGCAGGTACCCCTGGGCAAAACGTGCAGAGCAGAGCCAGCCCTGGAAAAGAGCTCTGTTCCCACCCTCTGCCCCCCAAGTAGCAGATCAGCTTCAGCTAGAAATTGGGCATTTGGTGTCCCTGGCCACTCTTCCGGCAGAGATCCGGCAGGCGTCCTTGTTTCTGACTTCCAAGGGCAATTTGAAGACCCTCTTATGCCTGTACAAGCTTTCGTGATCAGCCATTCGTGTTAACGATTGTTTTGTGTTGCTTTTATGTTGCTTTATGTTTCAGCGTCCCTATGAGAATTTTTGTATACCTCACTTTTTCTATGTGTTTCATGTTTCATCTTTATGACTGCTGTTGTAATAAATAATCCGTCATAAAAGTTATTGCACTACATTCTTTGTTAAATTATCTTTCCATTGATATATAATTTTTATGGTATTACTCCCCCCCAAAAAGTGGTGCTTTGAGCCATCAAACCTTGGAACTACACTTTCCCCAAATGGATTTCCACAATTTTGGCCACTAGTGTACATGCATGTTGCCATGCGCTGTCTTCCTATGGCATATGAGCAGTAGCACATAAACGTATGAAGCAGATGCCGTTTAAACCGTGGCGTTTTCTCCCACTAGAAGTCGTGACGGCCACCGACTTTGACGGCTTTAAAAGAAGATCAGACAAATTCACAGAGGATTAAGGCTACTGGCTCTGTTCTCCTTCCAGGGCCAGAGGCAATGGGCCTCCGAATGCCCATTGGGGCGAGCGTGTTGCCAAGCTCAGGTCCTGCTTGGGGGGGCCACGAACAGAATGCTGCAGGAGATGGGCCATTCATCGGCCTGATCCAGCAGGCAGCCTCTTCATCTATTCAGGGCTGGTGTGAGATCCAGTTCCCAAATACATGTGAACTGCTGGAAACAGGTGGCCAATATGAAGATTGCCATTCCTGTATACAGATAGAATCACTGAGTTGTAGAGTTGGAAGGGACCCCGAGGGTCATCTAGTAGTGCAATATGCAGCCGTGTCGTACGGGGAATCGAAACTGCAACCTTGGCGTTGCCAGCACCACGCTCTAACCAGCTGAGCTATATGCTCCAAAGAACGGCAGTGTAAAATGAGCAAAGCCTTGCCCGGAGAGGACTGGTAAATCACCCATCACGCTGGACTCACCATAGCCGCCGTTTCCATGGCACCCTCGTCTTGGGCGCGAGGGACACCCACTTTCCGCTTCTCTGCTTCTCCCTAGGCGAACGGGGACAGGCGAGGAGGCAGTGGAGGTGGGGAGAAAAGGAGTGAGAATAAAAGTTTGAATAAGTTAGTGGATAGGACCTCCGATTCAAGCATCTCCAAGAAGAGAGCGGAAGCAGGTCGGTGCTGAGCACAGGGAAAACAAAACCCTTCCAAAACACACTTTGCTTGGTTTAGGCGCCCCAGGAGAGAAGCAACATGGCGGCGGAGGTCAGGGGGCAGGGAAGCCTGACGCCCAGCACTGCAGGGACCGGGGTGACCCCTGCGGCTGAGCCGGTAAGTCCAGTTAACCCACCTCTCCTATACTGTGAAAAGAAGCAGCTTATCCAGGAAAAGACAGGGGGTGGGGTGGGGAAAAGGAGGAAGAAATGTAACAGGGATTGCTCTCGACAGCATGCCAGTTCTGGAACGATGGCAGGGGTGGGGAGCCTGAGGCTTTCCAGATGTTGTTGGACTACAACTCCCATTACCCATGCAAGATGCAAGCTGGGGCTGATGGGAGCTGGAGTCCGGTAAATATCAGGTGGGCCACAGGTTCCCCACTGCTGTTCTGCAGGGGGCAGGCCCAGGCAGACAGGCTGCTAGCAGGGGGGAAGAGGAGGAGGAGGAGGAGGAGGAGGAGGAGGAGGAGGAGGAGGAGGAGGAGGAGGAGGAGGAGGAGGAGGAATAACTCACAGGGCTGCCCGACTCTCGCTCCTGCCCCTTTTGGCCGTGCAGACTGCTGATCTCAGTCTGGGAACCAGAGTGAGAGACGCCCTCAAAGAAGCGCCTGCAGGAGAAACAGACGGACAGACGGACGGACAGACAGAGAGACAGACGGACAGAGAGAAAGAGAAATGAGGGAGAAGTGAAGTCACCATCACCCGCCCCGCCTCCTGGGCTTAAACCCCTCCCCAGCCTCTGCCCCCAGGAAGCACCACAAGCAAAAAAACCCGTCACCAGAGCCCTGGCCTGACATGGACACACAAAGACAGTTGCGGGGGGTGGAGGGAGTGGTGGGGCCCAATGAGCAGCGTGAAAGCAAGTCTTTACCTTCGAGGCAGAGAAAGGACACCGCAAGAGCAAAGCACCTGTTTCCAGGTAGAAAAAGTCACATCCTCTCCGTTCCACTAAACTGGGAATCTGCTATAGGTCAGGTCAGATCACTGGTCCATCTATTGGCTACACCCAGGGGTGGGGAACTTCAGGCCCAGGGACCAAATGCAGCTCCTCAGGCTTCTTTATCCGGCCCAGACCACACACCCTTTGCAACACCACCACCTTTCCCTTCACCATCCTTGCTTTGCGCTCTCGAGTGGTTTTTGCCAGGCTGGAATTTGCACAGAGGTTACATTTGCACATGTCGCTCTATCCACTTTTGCTCCTGCCCCCATCCCTGGCATGCGGCCGTTGAAAAGTCGCCCAGAAGGCAACGCGTCCCTCGGGTTGCGAAAGGTTTGCTAACCCTGGTCTGCGTTGACTTGCAGAGGTTCTCCAGGGTTTCAGGCAGGAGTCTCTCCCAGCCCACACCTGCAGATGCCAGGGAATGAACCTGGAACCTTTTGCATTCGAAGCGTGTGTCCTGCCACTGAGCCACAGCACTTCTCTGAGCAAGAAACTGCAGACATCGCAATAGGATGAGGCTGCTAAGAAGCCCCAGAGAGAGAGGCAAAGGCAAGTGGTTCAAGCTCTGGCCTGGATTTTATAGCCACGCCGCAAGATCTACACCAAGGACACACCTGAGTGCTGTAGAGGCCTCTGCTGTGGTGTCACCAGAGGGGATGGGAACGACTTAGGCTGTGTCTGACTTCAGATGCCTGACACAGCTTCAACAGCTCCCCCCTACCCTATCAGACTGTTCCTGGTGCTTCAGAGCTGCAGCTCTAGACAGTACAGACAAACGTAATGACTGGGGACGTCAAATGTAGGTGAATATGCTGGGAGAGTCACAATTGCCTCCAGGTGAGCAGCCAAGAAGCTTTTCTGGGAGGTTGCATAAAGCCACATTCTCATCCTTTTCCTGCTGGGTCTGATGGCAGGAGATCAGCAGGGATAGCAATATTTCAGAGGTCAAACACTCCACCTAATTGAACACCCTGTTTCACAGGGAAACCAGCTAAGTATAATTGGCTTAATTCACAATGAAATGGGAATGCCTGTGTGCACTGGTGGAAGGGTTTAACTGGAAGATTCCTCGGAAGCTAAATTCAGAGCAAAAAGGGCTCTCTGAGCTGCCTTGATGGGTTGATAATTAATTGTTATTGTTCTCAGGTAGCTCTGGCTGGAGTTTTAACCTTAGATCACATGAGAGGTATTGAATTGCAAATTCGCCATTTTGGAAGGGTGTTGGCTGAAGTCTTTGTTCCCAGGCTCTGCAGGGATGTAAAAGACTCTTCCAGGAGCTGCCTATCCTAAGGAAGGATGCAGTCTGGAATACAGGCTATGGGGAGAGACAGACCTCTATTTCTACAGATGTTGGAATTATTTCATATTTCGTAAGATGCTGAGCCTATGCCTTGGACTGGGATATGTCTTATGGAACGGTTTGGATATTTCATTTGATGTATCTGTTCTGTTTTGAAGAAAATTCTGCAAGTAAAGTTATTAAATAATATCTAATGGGTCTGGACAAGGCTTCCGTTCCAAAAGGAGTCGGTTTTTATGCATCCAGCTGCTTCAAGCTGTGCAACATTAGCATCTGCAATAAGGCCAACCAGACACTTCCTAAAGCTTTACAAGCGCCCCCCAACCCCGCAACTGACTACATAATTGGAGGTACCAATTTGCCATTAGGATCAACGCATAGCCATTGAGTCAACGTATCCTCTGTGAATTTGTCCCATCTCCCTTGAAAACCATCAAAGCCAGTGGTGAGGAACCGACGGCTCCATCAGATGTTGCTGGACTCAATCAGCTTCCAGCCAGCATGGCCCACGATTGAGGATGGTGAGAGCTGGACTCCTGAAACATCTGGCAGGCCATGGGTTTGCCATCCCTGTCCTAAACTGGTGCCCACCACCACATTTTGCAACTACAGAGCCCAGTACTCTTGAATCCACTGCCCAATCCATTACCTTGGTTGAAACCTACCACCCCTGTTCTTCAAACCCATGCACACTTTTCAAAACCTCTGTCCCAGTGTTGGGGACCCTGCGGCTCTCCGGATGTAGTAAAATTGCTACTCCTGTCATAAAATCATAGAGTTGGAAGAGACCACAAGGGCCATCCAGTCCAACCCCCTGCCAATGTCGTGTTGGACCACTGGCCATGTTGCCCAGGGCAACTGGGAATCGGGAGTCCAGACACAGGCTCTCCAGCCCTGCTTCATCATCTCCATCTCCCAAGAGTCTTTTTTCTGAACCCCAAAGTTCCAGAAGTTTTTTATCTTTATCTGCTCCTGCCCTGATCATTTGGTTGCGCTTTTCTGCACCCTTACCTCAGCTCTGTGATGAGAAAGGGGACCTGCGGGATCATAAGAGAATATGAAATACCAATATGTACAGTCATATCTCAGGTTAAGTACACTTCAGGTTGAGTACTTTCAATTTAAGTACTTCGTGGACCCATCTGGAACAGATTAATCCACTTTCCGTTCTTTCAATGAGAAAGTTCGCTTCAGGTCACGTGCGGACTTCCAGAACCAATCAAGTACTTAACCTGAGGTACCACTGTATGTTCTTTCTCTCCACATTGCCCCAGCCTTCCCCCAGCAGAAAACAAGCCATTTAAACACAGCTGCTAAGTGAGGTGGCCAGGCCTATCTCCTCTACCAGGCTCTGAGATGCAATTGTTTCCCCCCCCCATCTCCCTCCCTGCCCCTCTTCCAAGCGCACACACAAAAGGGCTGCTTCTGAAGCAGGGATGGATGTGATCGTAACGTCCTCCCCTCCCTCGGGCAGCGCAGCCTCTCCAAGGAGGTGCTCTCCTGCTCCATCAATCCACTCCGGTCTCTGGTGGGGCTTACGCAGGGCTCTCTGTCAAGCTTGTCAAATCCAAGGTCAGCCTCAAGTTATCAGCATCTATCACTAAGCTACTTTATAGTCCCAAACCTCCCTCTTTCCCCCTCAGAAAATGAATCAAAAGTGCAGGAGCTGTATGTACCTCATAAGTCATACCCTGCCACTGGGGCACCGTCAAGGAGCCTGGCTTCACCGTGGGAAAGGAAACCAAGGCCGCAAACATTTAAAATGTATTGAAAGCACATTCTAACCTGCCCAAATAGCCTGTTTCTTACGCTGCAAGATGCCCTGAGATCTTTGGATGAAGGGTGGCGTTATGCATTTAATAAAGAAATAGATAATAAATGCCCGACACAGAGCTACAATCCATAGCAACTCCTAACAGCTCCCAGGGTTCCTGAAGCTTCCAATGTGTTTTAAATGCATGGTGCGTATGCAGCTGAACGGTCTTGTTTTTCCGGCAAGGCATCTGCCTGGGGGATTGTGTCTCCTTTGGGAAAGGAGGAAATGGCCTCCACAGCACAGGGGAAGACCTTGCAACCCTACGAGTCTCCCGTTGCTACGGGGCCTGAGCTTCTTGCCTCACCTCCTGTCGGCTCTTACCTCAAGGTGGGCTTTGGAGTGCTGTGGACGCTTTCGTTATCCTCTATCTCGGGGCCGCTGTCACTGTTGTTGCATTCCTCGAGGCTGTCGTAGAGCAGACCCAGGTCCTCTTCCACTTCCTGCGTCTGATCCACCGGGTCAGAATCCAGAACCTGCAGAACCCAAAACACACAGTGGGGTGTGGGGGTAATCTCACGTACACCACAAGACCATTTTGAAAGTGAATTTCACCGCTTGTAACCCCGTCTTTCCAAGACCAAAATTTTAAAAAAACGAAGTCATCAAGTGTTGTAATCCATTCAGAAAAGGTCGAAGATTACAGATTTTCTAGCATACTCTATTTATGATATTTGTAGCATGAAATATAGGAGGCAAAATACCCCCAACTACTGGGGTGGGGGGGACACACCTCTTAGCTGGAGCTATTTCCTAGACATATTCTTGATTAAATTGTCCCTACAGATTCTCAAACTGGTCTTTACGTCTGGATGTGACGCTTCTCTGTGCAATTGATGTGCTATGGTGGTTCTGAGGTTTTTGCATTTGCAACCTGCGTTTTGTGCTATGCAACAAAATCTAAAAGCAAACAGTGACATTTAAAAATATTAAAGCACTCCGATATCACTTTAACAGTCAGGGATTCCCCCAAGGAAGCTTGAGAATTGTTGTTTATTAAGGGTGCTGACCCCATAGAACTACAATTCCCAGCACCCTTAAAAAAACAACAGTTGCTGGAATTTGGGGTTGGGGGGGGGGAGATACCTGACTGTTAAAGCGGTATAAAAGTGCTTCAAATGTGTGGTGTGGATGTGACTGTCGCTTCCCTCAACATCTTTTATAGGGGTGTGTGGAACCTTAGGCCTCAGGCATGAATGAAGCGCTCTATGCCTCTCTATCTGGTGCTTAGAGTCACATTTCCTTCCCAGGATCCTCCCTTTCCAATAATCCTCCCTGGCCCTTCCCCACAGCCTAACTGGGAATGTGTCTTTGAACTCAGAGGATGCCTCTTTGCTTGCCTGGCAGCAGGAGGAAGAGATGCGGGTCTTGCAGGTGTGGATGTGAAAACCTCTGATTTCTGCGTGGATGGAATATGTGGCCTATTTATGTGCCAAGGTTAGAGCCATCTCCTGTATTCTGCCAATGACTCTGGCCACACTCACTGCTGGCCCCAGAAAGCTTCCTTATAAGTTTACGTGGCCCTTGGGACTGAAAGCTGCTCCCCACCAGGGGCGTAGGAAGGGGTGTGTGGTGCACCCCGGGTGTCATCCCGACTACTCCAAGCCCGGCAAGCGGCAAAGTTGCAAGCAGAAAAGCTGCAGCTCTCCTCCTTCCCCTGGCTTGCTGTAGGGGAGGATCGCGGTGCTCTGCCAAGATCTGCCCCCGAGGAGGATCACACAGCTGCGTGCATTGGCCCTGTGGGCGGATTGGCCCTGCCCCCGGTGCACAGCATGTGTGCTGCTCCGGGTGCCGGAGCACCCAGCTCTACCCCTGCTCCCCACCCGTCTGACACCAACAAAGGGGTGCTGGGGAGTTAATCTTCCATCATCTAATTTGAAAAGGCACACTTGCCCGACTCATGAAAGTAATCCTCTTTATAGGTCTTCTGGGCTATGGCAATTTATATTTGTTATAAGCTGCCTTATCCACATTTGTTTTCTGTTATTTGCTTTTCCATCTCGCAATGCATATACTTGTGCTTCAATGAAAAAAAAGTCTTTTCAAAAAATCCAATTACCAGATTCTGTGCCAGGCATTAGATTCCATACCAAATTATCCACACAGGGAGTTTTGAGAAGACAAACAGCTCTGTGTATAGCTACAGAAACAATTGATTCTCGAAGTCACTCCCCGCCCCCCCTCCTTTGAATAAGCTTTTTTACTCCACAGGCAGCTTTTTTTAAAAAAAGTTTTCTCTTCTGAAACACCTTTATTTACCTTTCTAAGGCAGAAGTGCATCATGTTAAAAACAACGACAACAAAACAGCTGGTCATTGCAAAGACTATTTAACTTTAAAAGTGAGTTTGCTTTCTTCTTCCACCCTCCCTGCTCCTTTTCCCTTTAGTGCTGTGCCTTTTTTTTAGATTGTCAGCCTGCTAGTTAGGACTGTCTCATTTCAAATGATTTCTTGTAAGCTGCTCTGGGAGACTTTTTTGGCTGAAGAGAAGGGTACAAATATCCTGGATGAAATAAATAAATAGTTCAAGCTCGAACCAGGCCACGGGGGGGGGGGGAATTAAGAGAAGTAGAAAGTGCATGCCTGCAGGATCCTGGTCTGCCCAGGATTCTAATGCCAGTGGAGTTTGTAGTGCACTCTGCAACACCAGGCAAAAATCAAACAATAATCTAATGAATTTGCGGGGAGGGGGGAAAATCCCTTTTTGCTGCCCTGCAGTATCAAAATGCACACACCCTGACCATAGACGCCCAGAAAGAGCATTTTCCGGCTGTTCAGTACTAGACAACATCACCCAGTCTCCCCTTTCTCATCAATCTCATGCAATCAAACAGATGAAACCTGGTGAGGGTGTGTCTGCTGTGCCCCCTCTGCCTGTCCGGACAGCATCTGCTAAGACCTGCTTGGAAACCCTTAATGATGACATTTTGGTGACCTGAAGCCAGTCCATTAAACCAAGGCCGAAAGGATAAATAAATAATACTGTAAGGGGCAATATATCTGCAGGGTTTTTAATTTCATCCCCCCCTTTTGTTCATAGAAGATGGCATTAAAACAGCATGTTAATGGCATTTGCGGATATTACTAATGATGAAAGCTGTGAATGCTAAGTAAGGACGGATTGAAACGATTGTTTTTTTGTTTAAGGGGATCTAGCCAGGTTGAGGGGGTGGGAAGCAAGCAAGAAATAACAAGCATTTTCATGTTGCCAGAGTGGGAGGAGGAAGCAGAGTTAACCTACTTCTCATGCACCAAGCATGGGGTGAGGGGTTCTGATCTTCCTTGTCCCAGTGTAAATCCCACCTGTACTTCAGCTATGAATATACAAAGTGGATTTATACTGGGTCAGGTTAATGGCCCACCTAGGCCAGGATTATCTCCTGCAGCCTTTGCCAACCTGGACCGACAGATGTTTGCAACTACAACTCCCAGTGCTGTCTGGGGCTGTCTGGAGTTGCCATCCACAACATCGGGAGGGCACCAGGTTGCCAAAGGCCGGTCCGCTGCGCAATGCAGAGGTCCTTCCAGAAGAAGTCACCCCAAACGTGGCTGCAAGAGATTCTTTTAAACTGCTGGTTCTGGAAGACCGCACCTTCTGTACTCAAAGCATGCGATCTGCTGTCAGGCTGCGGAGAAGGGAGGCAGGGCCATTCTCTCACCTCTGCAAGAAACCAGCTGCCCTTGGTATACCTGAAGAAATGTCTCCACCTGCATCATTCAGCCCGGACACTGAGGTCAAGCGCCTTCTGGTGGTTTCCTCACTGTGAGAAGTGAGGTTACAGGGAACCAAGAAGAGGGCCTTCTTGGTGGTGGCACCCTCCCTGTGGAATGCCCTCCCATCAGATGTCAAGGAAATACAGTGTTACCTCGCAAGACGAATGCCCTGCAAGATGAATTTTTCGCAAGATGAATGAGTCTTGCGATCTGAAGGTGACTCGCAAGACGAATTCGTTTTATGAAAAATTCGTCTTGCGAATCGCAGTTTTCCATAGGAATGCATTGAAATTTAATTAATGCCTTCCTATGGGCAAAAAAAGAAAAAGAAATTTCAATGCATTCCTATGGGAAACCGTGATTCGCAAGACGAATTTTTCACAAAACGAATTGACTCGCGGAACGAATTAAATTCGTCTTGCGAGGCACCACTGTAAACAACTATCTGACTTCTAGAAGACAGCTGAAGGCAGCCCTGTTTAGGGAAGTTTTTAATGCTTGATGTTTTATGGTGTTTTTAATATTCTGTTGGAAGCTGCACAGAATGGCCAGGGAAACCCAGCCAGATCTGTCCGCAGCAAGGGTTAAATTGGGTGAACAGGTTAGTCCGTGTCAGGTCTGCTGGGCAACCACCCCTTAAAGCTCCTCCTTTCCCATTCCAGCTATAGGCATCGTCCCTCTGGGAGAGAGGGAGAGCCAGGGTGCCTTCGTGGTTCACAAGGAGACCCTCCCCGGAGCCTGAAGAACGACGTCAGTAAGGGCAGGGGAAGCTCCGAAGAGACTGGAGGTGCAGCCGGACTTTGTTTACTCTGCTCAGCCTCCCCACCTAACAGCTGATGTGTGTGGTGGCACAGAAGCAGCTGCCGTCCCGTGCATCGTTCCAGCCAGTCCCGGAGCGCCAATTCTAGTTGTGGATATTTGGGGCTGCCATGTTTTTGGTAGGGGTTGAAGAGGTAGCGGCAGAGAGGACGTTTAAAGGGTGTTTTATAGAGGATGCTCCCCACATTATGCGATTTCATCCCACCGGAATGTAACCCCCGCGTAAGTGGGGGGACGGGGACACACGCCTGCAGTTCCCCACCCCTACCTACAGGCACGAAGCCCACCGTAGACAATGAAGCTGTCTAATACCGAGTCAGACAATGGGACCATCTAGCTGAGCAGCATCTACACTGGCCGGCAGCCGCTCTCCCAGGTTTCAGACAGGGAGTCTTTGCCAGTCCTCCCTGGAGATGCCGGGGAACGAACCAGGGGCCTTCTGCGCTCTAAGCAAACGTTCCACCACTGAGCTATCTAAGTCTTCCTCGGCAGGGTCTTGCTCACAGGGTGCCGGCTGCCCAAGAGACAGGGGTTGCTCCTGCAAACAGGAACCTATGTAGGGAGGTGGGGGGGGGGGAGAGAGAGAGGAAGAGGAGGGCAGAAGAGAGAAAGCCGGCTGGCCACATGCAGGGACAGACTCACAGCTTCTTACCTCATCCGTCACTTTAAACCTCTTCAGCAAGGCAACAAATTTCTGCTTGAAGTTTGGTTGCTAAAATGAGAAGGAAGTTGGGGATGGGGGTAAACATTTCAATCACAGTGCTAGAGGCTTCTCACTTCCCACCTACCCTGGCTACAGACACACACCTCGCTGGCTTCTTTCCCTGAAAACAAAAACCCACTAGCCAAAAAATAATAATGATTTGGCGGGGAACCCCAAGCAGGCCCAGCTCCAGGTATTTTTGGACAGGCTGTCCCCCCGGCACCAACCACCCCCTGCCCAGTACTTATCACCGCCACCTCCAGGGCTCTTTGCATGGGTGCTGCTGCTGCTGCTGCTGTAGCTGACAGCACCCCAATCCCCACAGTGGCTTATGGGCCAGTTCTCTTGCACTGCCTATTATCAACACTACCTTTCCTCCAGCCTCCCTTTGGAAGCTAGGGACACTGTTTTATACCAAGTCAGACCACTGGGTCCATCTAGATCTGTTTTGTCTGCACTGAGTGCTAGCATCAACTCTCCAGATTTCGGACAGGGGTCTCTCTGCACCCTACCTAGAGATGTTGTTGTTGTTGTTTAGTCGTGTCCGACTCTTCGTGACCCCATGGACCATAGCACGGCAGGCACTCCTGTCTTGCACTGCCTCCCGCAGTTTGGTCATTGATCCTTCATGGATCAATGCCTTGTCGTGGCGAAGGGGCTTGAATAACTCAGAGAAGCTATGAGCTATGCCATGCAGGGCCACCCAAGATGGACAGGTCATAGTGGAGAGTTTTGACTAAACGTGATCCACCTGGAGAAGGAACTGGCAAGCCACTCCAGTATCCCTGCCAAGAAAACTCCATGGACAAAGACAACAGGCTACCTAGAGATACCAGGGATTAAACCTAGCGCCTTCTGCTCTACTGCTGAACTACGGCCAACGACAAGAACGCAACGTACGACTGCTCAATAAATAATCTGAGCACTGAACAGAACATGGAAGCAGCCATGGTCTTTGCTTAGGGGACTCGGAATCTGCAAGGCCAGAATATAAGCTCTGGGTGGGAGGATGTCAAGACCCATTATTGCCCCAGCCCTGACAGAGCTGCCACTCTGCTGACAAGCAGCCCTTTCAGCCGTATCTAAAAGCAAATCAATGTGGCAGCTGAGTCGTGTGCCCCTAAGTGCTGCGCATATAAGCAGGCGCACGAGAAGCCTGTCATGTAGACGGCCATTTGGATGGAGGGACGTGGAGGTCAGGAATCAACAGTGGATGGGAGTTTGCATGCATGGGAGGTTTGAAGATGCCGGTTTGCTAAAAAGCAGCTGCCACACAAAGGCATGTCTTAAGAGCATGGGTGGGGGATCTGTGGCCTTCCAGATATTGTTGGACTCCATCTCCCATTCAGCCCCAGCCAGCATGGCCAATGGTCAGGGATGATGGGAACTGCAGTCCAACAATATCCAGAGGGCATCAGAGGAGAAGACTGTTATATGGGATCAATGAGTTACGCAGCTTGTCCATTACGCAGATTAAGCACATTTGCTTATTTTGCACAATTTACTCGGCTCCTGCTAATTTGGGGGGAAATAACTGGAGATGAACTTCTGCTTTCCCTAACCATCAGCACATCTAGCGAAGCTCATCAGGCACAGCATACCAACAAGTTCAACTTCTGGTCAACCAGACTCTAGCCTGAGCGCGAAATCCTCTATGGCGCCACCTGCTGGGGAGGATCAGGGAGCCTCCCACATCTAGTCTGTTGTGCTGGGAATGAAATAAAATGAAAACTCCAACCCCCCACAAACTCCCCTTTGGAAAGGCAAGGAAGGTTGTCTTTACTCTGGTCATCGATGTGGTTCTGATCATTTTCCGCCTGGCTTTCTTCGGCTTCCTCACTTCATCCTCTTCATCATATAAATCCTGAGAAGCGAGAGATGGCAGCACAGAGTCAGAAGAATGTGAAGTTCCCCTCCTCTCCACGTGGCCCTCAGAGATGCACCAGGCAGCTCCCCTCACTGGCCTTATTTCGCACTGGGCAGAATGTGTCCCTGAACTTGAGAAAGACTCTTGCTGGCCTGAATGGAGGACAGAGAGGGGTGAGAGTAGAAACTAGCCTGCTGTAGAAAGGCAGGATGTGTTGCCCATACCTGCCATGTGGCCCTTGAAAAGTTGCCCAGAAGGGACTGTGGCCCTCAGGATGGAAATGCCATTTTCAGGCTGAGCAAGACCACTGTACGTAACTGATGGCAATACGGCTCAGAGACTGGATGCGGATGAGCTGCTAAAGCAGCAGCATAACTTGGAAGGCAACATGGGGAGAACAGCAGAAGTCAATGTGCTGCCTTCGTTGCTGGGACTCCAACTCCCATCAGCCCCAACCAGCACAGCCAATGGTTAGGGATGATGGGAGTTCTAGTCCAGCAACGCCTGAGAGGCACCACATTGGCTACCACTGTCATAGAGGGAAGGTGAGACTCGAATGTGATAGACAGACAGACAGACAGACAGACAGACAGACAGAAGGCTGGTTGGTCAGTAGCTACCTGGCCTTGCACGGCATCATCGCTGGCTTCCTGCTCGGAGGAAAAGCTGTCGTCCTCTTCTTCAGAGTAGTTGTCAATATCTGGAGAGCGATCTGGAATGGGAAAAGGCAGAGACCATGGCCAAACTGCACTGAGCCAGCAAAGGGGGAAAGGAAGGGAGACTGGGGAATAGAGGAAAACATGGAACGGAGCCACTGAGTTTGCCATTAAGGCCTAGAAATCTGTCATTGATGGTAGGGAGCCACTGTAAGGATTCTGGAAGAGCTGTGGCACAAGCAGAGGGAAAGAATAGAGGGCATGTTTAGGAACAAAGCAATTCTGGATGGATGTAGGAGAGGACATATCACAGGACAGAAAGTCAGTGAAGGTACAGATGAGAGTTGGATGAGAACCTGACCAAAGCAGTTTTTAGGTACTAGGCTAGCAGTTAGATTATTATGAGAAACTGAAGAATAACTTAAAGATGGAGTAATGTGGAAAATGCAGCATGAAAATTTAAATGTAAAAGAAACCACAAAAAGGGGGCGGGGAGTCAAATATATATGTATTAGAAATGTATGCGATTTGTGTTTGTGTTATTTGCACATCTGTAAATTTCTTTTACAGAAAAATTACCGAAAAATAAAATTTATAAATGAAATAAAAATAAGTAATACATTACCAGCTTTGATTTTGGGGCCAGAGGGGACGTTTCCATCTTCATGATCAATGGGCTGGCTAGAGAGAGAGTAGATGCTGATTTCAGCCACTCGGATGCTCACATCCTTGATGTTGCTGTGGAGGCCCAGGAGCTGCCCTCCATCTGTCGGGTGTTGCATGACCTGAATAAGGGATCAATGGATACTCAGCGCACAGGAGGAAGCCTCTGGAGCAGACCAGTGACCTGCCATAGGGAGGCAGAATAACATGCATTTGGGCTCCATGTAGAGAAATGTGTTATACATTGGGCTGCCTTTGAAGATGGTTTGGAAACTGCAGTCGATGCAGAATTCAACAACCAGAATTTTGATCACAGCAGGACTGTCTGAACAAAGAACACCACTTTTGGCATGACTGTGCTGGCTACGAATTATGTTTCCAGGCTTAATTCAAAATGCTTGTTTCCACCTATAAAGCCTTATGCAGATCAGAAACTCAGGACCTTCAAGATATAACCTCTCCCCACAGGAACCAACCTGGACCCTGCAATCCGTCGGTACAGCATGAGACTCTTAATCTCAGGGTTGTGGTTTTGAGCCCCACATTGGGCGAAATATTCCTGCACTGCATCGGGTCGGACTAGAAGAATCCTGTGGTCCCTTCCAACTCTACAATTTATGATCATTATCTTGAGACCCTCCTTAGAGTGGGCCCCTCCATGCTCAGAACTTGGCAACACAAGATTGGGCCTTTCCAGTGGTGGCCCCCTAGATGTGGAATGCTCTCCTAAGGAAGGCACACCTGGCACACCCCACCCATCCCATTTGCATTTACGTGCCAAGCAAAGGCTTTTCACTTTACCTAGGCTTTTAGCCCTTATTTTGAAGGGTGACACTGTGCCCTCTTTTAGTGGGGTGGGACTTGTAAGCCCTGCCTTTTTTCTGTACAGCTGTGCTTTTAGGATTTTTTGGGGGAAATTCCTAATTGGCTTTAAGATAACTTGCTTTGGTTCACTCCATGAAAACAGCGACTGGCAAATACAATGAATAACACCAGCCAAAACAAGCAAGCAACTCCCACCATGCCTTGCCATTGACTTTGCTTGCTGGGGCTGATGAGAACTGCGGCTCAGCAACATCTGGGCCTCCATGTGGAAGAGCAGCTTCATAGACAGGATCTACATAGAAGGGGGGGCTCCAATTCTACTTCCTTGTGCAGGAAGAGGCTTCTGGAACAGACCAGTCTCCTCCCACATACAAGAAGCACAACCTACAAAGAACTTGAGAAGATGCCCTGGTGCCAGAACAGGTTTCTGCATGAGCCACTCTTGCTCCCCATCAGCTCTGGCACCACCAAGAGCCCATTGCTCAGAGATGGTTAAAGGCATGGGATGCCTACATAATTGCCCACCTTGCTGCTTCCCTTACCTCAGCCATGTTGATGATGCCCACTGCCAGGGTCTTGTAGCCCAAAATAGTGCGGTTCTTGTACCTCTTTCTGCGCTGGAGCATGATTTGGAGCTTGTTGCCATCACGTTTCAGGAAGTGTGGGTACTACAGGGAGAGGAGGAGACAGATTCAGATAACATGCTGTTCTTGAGATGCCAGTTCAGTGTAGCGGTTAGGGCAGAGGTTGGGTTCTGGCCCATGAGCTTCCTGGAACTGGCCCACGGCCGTTCCATGGATCGGTGTGGGGATTCCATGCTCTTTTTTCCGCAGCGCCATTTTTTGGTCACCGCGGGGACCAACTTCCGGGTCGGAAGAGCGCTGGAATAGTGTGTGCACATGCTATTTCTGGTGCACTTCCGGAACAGAGGAGCACCTGTGCACACACACTATTTCCGGCGCTCTTCCGACCTGCTATTCCGACTCAAGCTATTTCTGGCGCTCTTCCAGGTCGGAAGAGCGCCAGAAATAGCTTGAGTGCATGCGTGGGCGCCCACCAAGAGGTCTGGCAGGGAGTGGACCAGACCGGCCTCAAAAAACGTTGTCGACCCCTGGGTTAGGGTGAAGAAGAAGAAGATGATGATGATGAATTACACTTATTAGCCACTTTTTCTTCCAATTGCAAGAAGTAAATGCAAAGCGACTTACGGTATAATAGAAAAAAATTAAACCAACATAAAATGAAAACGAAACAAAAGCTAAAACATTCACACACGCAGAAGACGGTCTAACACATCCCACCCACTGAAGAGGCCACATAATCTAAAACTCTCCAAGCGAAAGGTCATAAGCTCAGCTGAAAATAAACGGTTTTGGCCTGGCACCTAAAACTAGCCAGTTATGGTACCAGGCATGCCTTCCTAGGGAGAGCACTCCATAAGCAGGGTAGTAAAGATAAAGGTAAAGGGACCCCTGACCATTAGGTCCAGTCGTCACCAACTCTGGGGTTGCGGCACTCAACTTGCTTTATTGGCCGCAGGGAGCCGGCGTACAGCTTCCGGGTCATGTGGCCAGCATGACTAAGCCGCTTCTGGCGAACCAGAGCAGCACATGGAAACGCTGTTTACCTTCCCGCCGCAGCGGTACCTATTTATCTACTTGCACTTTGACGTGCTTTCAAACTGCTAGGTGGGCAGGAGCTGGGACAAAGCAATGGGAGCTCACCCCGTCGCGGGGGTTCGAACCGCCGACCTTCTGATCGGCAAGCCCTAGGCTCTGTGGTTTAACCCACAGCACCACCCGCATCCCAAGCAAGGTAGTGCTAGGGTTCAAATCCCCACTAAGCCATGCAGCTCATCAGATGGCCTAGGTCTGGTCACAGTCTCTCAGCCACCCTCACAGAGTTGTTACAAGGATAAGATTAAAAAGGGAGAATCATCTACACCATCTTGACCTCCCTGAAGGGCAGGTGGGATATAAATGTAGTAGGAGTAGGTGTAGTAAGTAAATCGTAAATAAGCACTCAGCAGAGAACTCAAGAACAAACAAACTTGATCTCTCAAATGCTCTCCATGTTTTCTCCCATGCATCTCCTCAACACTGGGAAAACCCAACCAGATGGGTGGGGTATTATTATTATTATTATTATTATTATTATTATTATTATTATCATCATCATCATCACACCATGGCTAGCAGTTCACTTGGCCTAGCCCATCCTTCCCCATTCTGATGTCGCTCCAGATGCTCACTAGATCTTATCTCCCATTATCCCTGACTCTAGGCCATGCTGGGGAACACCTTCTCATGAATGGCTGATTTGAAAGGAGCCTTTGGCTGCCATCCTAAACACATTTGCTAGGAAGCAAGCCCCATTGAACACAGCAGAACTGACTTCCGTGGGGGGGGGGGGGGTAAACATATCTAGGGCTGCTGTCAGAATAGCAATCATACCCTACGTGTGCAAGAGAAAGCCTCTTCAACAGAATCTCAAGGAAACTCCTAGAGCTCTTCCCTGTCTGTTTCTAAATGCACTGTCTGTTCAGAAAACCAGAGACGCAGGGAAAAGATTTTAATCATCCTGTCGAGGGACGGTTCTCTGCTATCTGGCGAGCAAAGTTCAAATTACCTGCAACGAAAATGTCAGTTCCAGGTCAGTCTCCATCAAGCCTCCAGGGGGCAGAACATATTCATTGGATCTCAGGACTCTCTTTGAACCCTGCAACAAGACACGGATTGAAGTGTTAAGAGTCAATTATCACATCACAACCTCACCTGGCCTGTGTAAGGGAGGGAAAACACAACGCTAAGAATTTGATGACACAAGGTGAAGCAACAGAGCAGTCTGTATTAGGCAGAGGAAGATTTCCAGAGATATGAGCTTTAAAGAAAAGGAAATGGCGAATGCAGGGGCAAGGGGTGGTGGCATGTCACTGAAAAGCAACTACCACTACTGGTACAAATGCTTTAAGAACACTTTCTCCTAATAAATGAACACAGCAAGCAAAATCCACTGTGAATGAGTTCACACAGGACGACCCGGGGAGTCACAGAAGGGGTGTGATGAGCTTTACCTATATATTTCAACATATCTTGCATTTATGTCATGCTTTTTAAAAATAATAAATACATATATACAAGCACCACCCAATATTCTCACAGCACACCACCTGCCAGCTGGTCTGGATCTGAGCCAAAGGCATGAGACAAGTCCTTCCATTCAGCTGCCCACAAATTGTGGTAGACCAGAGCATGGCCAACTGGCCCTCCTCCTTGCAACCAATGATTTCAACATGCTCCTGGTGGTCTTACTGAGTTTTAACACGTTGAAAGGTTTGCCCACGGTTTGGCTTGTGAGGAAGGGGGGGAAATGTCAAGAGTTGTAGGAAATGAAGAGACCTTCCACACTTTAATGTTACAAGTCTTCTTTTGGATTTTGGATGCAACGAGTATGCCATCGGTTGGCCAGCCTTTCTCAACCTGGTGCCCTCCATAAGTTTTGGCCTATAAGTCCTGGCTGATGATGGGAGTTTTAATCCAAAACATATGAAGGGTGCTAGGTTGAGGAAGACTGTTGTAAGCAATATGATGTCTGAAAGTCCAAAACTGCAAAGGACTCATTATTCTGGGGTTTCATCTTTGCTACTGTGTTTGAACAAGTGCAAAAGGTCACTCTGACGGGCAGCAGTTCTCCACGGTCTCAGGTAGATTCCTTTCCTAACTCTATTACCCAAGATCCTTTCAGCTGAAGGTGAGCCTTGGGATCTACTGCACAGAGGAACATGTGCTCTGCTACAAATGGACAGAAAAGCAGAGCATGGTGCTGTCAGAATAATTCTTATGCTCGTACCCGTGCTTAAAAGCAAACTTTCCTGGGTGTTTAAGGTTGAAGTGTGCTTCCAGTTCTCATCTGGAAAAAGCAAGCACAGCTTATCAAGCCCCAGCTGGGCATCCCTGAACCGAGGCTGCCCCAAATGCTTGGTACACCGTGCAGAGACGCATAGATCCTCCACCTCGGCAGCCAAGTCACTGCTAAGAAAGCAATTGCCTATTTCCCTGCTCAAATGAGCCGGGGGGATTTTCTCCATGCTGCAGGGAGGGTCGCTCCGCTGCCAGTGAGAAGTTCAGAGAAAGAGCAGAGCAGAGCAGCGAGGCCAAATTATCCACCCACCTCACCTTATTAAGCCGCGCGGAATTAACTTGGCTCGGGGGCAAACATTACACAGATCTGTCTGAGTGGAGAGATTCCACTTCCAGCAGGATTAACCTGGCTCACCTTGAGAGGGGAAAAGGAAACGGATTAGCCAGCGGAGAGTTGCGGCAGCTCTCCCACTCTGCCCACCAGGACTCCCAAGGCGTTATGCTGGTAATGCCCTTTTAATTAGTTTTAAAATAATATTAATCCACCAAGCATTATCGAAGAAGGCATTCTGGTGCCTTCGGAGCTCAAAGGCACTCTATGTGTGAGAAAAACAGTAGCCTTTGCTGGATACTATAATCCTCTGGGGTTAAGTCTACAAGGTGAGCCGCAACAAGGACAAGGGGGCAGGCTGCCAGTTGGGACTGGTGGGGCGCAAGGCAGGAGGTCAACAGTAGGTGGAGCCAGTGCCACACTGCGTGTTCATCGTCCTTCATCTGAGTCTGTCGGGTGGGACCCTACATCAGGGATGGAGAACCCGTGGTCTTCCAGACATTGCTTGATTACAGCTCCCACTGTCTCTGACCACTGACCACTCTGTCCAGTGCAGGAAGGAGGGGCAGCCCAACATCTACTGTGTTTCTCTGAAAATAAGACACCGTCTTATATTTATTTTTCCTCAAGAAGACACACTATGGCTTACTTTCAGGGGATGTCTTATTTTTTATTATGCGCCCAGCCTCGCCTCTTCCTTGGTGCTCTCCAGAACTGCGCCTATCACTATGTCTTATTTTCGGGGTATGGCTTATATTGCGCAAATGCTTAGGAATCCTGCTACGGCTTATTTTATGGGTATGTCTTATTTTAGGAGAAACAGGGTAGAGGGCCTCTGGTTTGACATGAGCAGGGCTCACATCAGAAACTGAGGCTAATCTGAGAAAAGCCTCCCACAAACATTTTAGGGTGGTTCCCTAGATGCTCTTGATGGGGTTACATTTCCACTGAAGCAGCAGGTTCGTAGCTTGGGGGTACTCCTGGATTCTTTGCTGATGCTTGAGGCTCAGGTGGCCTCAGTGGCCCAGAGTGCCTTCCATCAGCTTCGGTTGGTGGCCCAGCTATGCCCCTATCTGGACAGGGATAGCCTAACTACTGTTGTCTATGTTCTGGTAACCTCAAGTTTAGATTACTGCAATGCAGTATATGTAGGGCTGCCTCTGAAGATGGTTCAGAAACTTCAGCTAGTGCAGAATTCAGCTGCCAGGTTGCTCAGGGGGTTTTGGGGGGGTGGTTATTGGGTTATTTTTATTCTGATTATGTATTTTGTGGTTTTATATTTTGATTTTATTTTGTGAACCACCCTGAGGCCTCCGGGAATAGGGCGGTATATAAATTCAAACAACAACAACAACAACTTAAGAAACTGGGTGGTTCATGCAGGAGAAAATGGCCATTCATCTAATTTGGTGCCAAGACATAGAGCGCTTTATAGGTCAAAATCAGCCCAATAAATTATGTCTGGAAACAAATTGGCAGCCAGTAAAGAAACAAGAGATGTCTCATGTATAATGCCCTGCAGTAACCAGGGCTGGACATTAGCAGGGCATCAGTAAGAGTCACAAGGCTCTCTCTGTGTAGGAAATGTCACAACTGGTTCACAGACTTAAGCAGGTGAAAAGTGCTTTGTGCCACACGGATAGAATCACAGAAGAGACCCTGAGGGTCATCTAGTCCAACCCTCTGCAATGCAGGAATCTCAACTAAAGCATCCATGACAGATGACCATCCAACCTTTGCTTAGAAACTTCCAAGGAAGGAGACTCCACCACCTCCCAAGGGAGACCATTCCACTGTCAAACGGCTCTTACTGTCAGAAAGTTTTTCCTGATGTTTAGTCGGAATCTCCTTTCTTGTCAAGGATCATTCAGGCCACCAAAGTAAGACCCCAATCTAACAGTACTCAACAGTGACAAACGTGATCCTTAAGGGGAAGCGCAACCCCGTCCAAAACAGATTGAACACCACCCTATTAATCTAGTGAGGCAGTTACTGCTAGTGCCACCATTCTGTCCAGATTTAATTAGCCTTTATTCAGCCTGTTAGGGAACCAGGTGGCGCTGTGGGTTAAACCACTGAGCCCAGGGCTTGCTGATCAGAAGGTCGGTGGTTCGAATCCCTGTGACGGGGTGAGCTCCCGTTGCTTGGTCCCAGCTCCTGCCAACCTAGCAGTTCGAAAGCATGTCAAAATGCAAGTAGATAAATAGGAACTGCTACAGCGGGAAGGTAAACAGCGTTTCCGTGCGCTGCTCTGGTTCGCCAGAAGCGGCTTTGTCATGCTGGCCACATGACCTGGAAGCTATACGCCGGCTCCCTCAGCCAATAATGCGAGATGAGCGTGCAACCCCAGAGTCGGTCACGACTGGACCTAATGGTCAGGGGTCCCTTTACCTTTACCTTTCAGCCTATTACCAATTCCAGAGGTGTTCAGCACCTGAAATAGGGCAGGGGTGAGGAACCTTTGTCCCCCAGATGTTGCTGAACCACAACGTCCTTCAGGTCTAGCAAGCTTGGTGAACAGTCAGGGATTATAGGGGTTGTAGTTCAGTCACATCTGGGGGGGGGGCAAAGGTTCCCCACACCTGAAATAGTCATACACAGTATTTCTACTTCTACCATTTCTTTCTGAAACAAACTCACAGGCCTAAATAATGCCCTACTCTCTTAAATGGCTAATTGTCCCTGGCTTCTCCAAACTCTCAGAAAGTTGACATCATTTGCCTTGCCAAAGGGGAAGGCCTTGAGCAGGTCAGAATTTATGGTAAAAGTACGGACCGAATGCCTCTGGTAGACGCTCTGCATAATCCAGATGAAAGACGAGCCAGAAGGAATGGACAAGATATAACTCCTGACACTCACAACAGGGCTAATTTGAGATGTACTTGAATGAACCTAAAACAGGCAGAGCATGTGACCAATGTCAAAAATAGTTGCTTGGGTGGGGGATAAAATCATTGGAGAGAAGTGTTTGGGGAGGAAGGAAGCTCCACAAGAAGGAAGATACTACCTGCTGCTTCAGGGCCTACCCTGCTGTGCTCTCACATGACTTGTAAATAAAAGCAAATGTGGCCCATTGGCTGAAGTGTAAATTAAGGCCTAGAAGAGAAGCGTTCAAAGCCCAACCCAATTAATAACTTGCTGGGCGGCCTCAAGGAAGCCACCCCGTTTCCGTGCCAATTCTCCATTTGCATAAAGGGAACGATAACCTACTTCAAAGGTTGCTTTGGGATAGAATTAAACAAGGTAGTGAATGCTACAGATCATCTTAGTCCTTCCTCATACGGTGTGGATATTAAGTCTCAAATTCTGCCTTGAGGAATAGCATTTGATGAAGTACACTTCTGGGTGTGGCTATGTGCAGCGCCACTTCTGAGTGGCATTTACTTCCATGATTCCGTCTCAACTGGCAATAATAATAACATAATTATTGGTGTCAAGAGAAGGAGCGTAAGCCTGGCTGCCTTGTGAGATCATTGTCAGGCACTTACCAGTATTCCCAAAAATATTCTTGGTTGGGAATAGGGAGGGGGTCTGTTCAGCAACTGTGCCCAGAACATTGTTGTTGTTGTTTTCCTGATGCAAATTCGTCTCATCTCATCTCTAACAGTCTTCCACAAGACAATCAAAGCCCTCCTTTTTCAGGAAAGCTTTTGGACTGTAAATGGTTGCTCTCATTCTGAACTGGTGTAATTGCTGTGGTTACATTATTATTGGTGGTTGTGGTATCTTTCATATACCCTTGCTGTTTAGTTCTAAGACCCTGCTGAGACTACTTGTATTTTCTACCTCAGCTACAGGATTGCTGACCGTGGTCCTGAATCAGGACCTTGGTCCTCATTCACAGGTCTAGCCTTGTCTTGCCATCTGTTCCAGAACCCCAGGACAACTGATCTCCTCAGGGCCATCACCTTCTCTTGGTGGTAGATATCACCATGGATCAGGAGACAACTTAATAAGTACAGTGGTACCTCGGGTTAAGTACTCAATCTGTTCCGGGGTGGCGCTTGCACCCCGAAAAGTACTTAACCCGAGCGGCGCTTTAGTGCATGCGCGCGCGACAGAACCCGGAAGTAAACATTTCCGGGTACACCGAGTACGCAAGCCGCAGCATACTCAACCCGAGGTACGGCTGTACAAGGTCCCTCCAGATAAAAGCAACTACACACATTCGTGTGCATATGGCTGAAAACGTAATGGTTGGGTTCCAAAGCATATGTGTGATACAGGTAGACACAGCAGGCAACTTCCTATGATTGCTGCTCTCTCCAGAAACTTCAACTCATCCAACACAAAGAGGTGAAATAGCTCTTGGTAGTATTCACTAGGTGGCCCACCCTGATACTCTCCACGGGCTACAGAGTGCAAGATCCTGATCTAGTCCAGCCTTCCCTGACATGTGTCCTCCAAAAGTTTTGGACGACAGCTTCCATCTGCCCCAGCCAGTGCTGGCTGAGGCTGATGGGAACTGAAGCCTAAAACATCTGGAAGGCACCAAGTTGAGGAACGCTGCTCTAGAATCCCCAGAGCTTAACTTCTCTTTCTCAAAAAGGCAGAGAGATCGCTCTCTTCTAGCACTGCTCTATTGCTGCAAGAAGATTTGTTAGACAAACGCCTTCTTTTCTGACATTTAGTTTGGAAGTGGGGAGTGACGGTAAGCCTGGAGGCGATAGGAAAAAAGGGAGAACAGAGAAAATGGAACCAAGAGTCAAAATGCATCAGGCACTACTGGTTCAGCACTGCAGGTCACTGTGTAGAGAACAGGTGGAAGAAGCCACAAGCCAGCTGGTTACTTGCAAGTACAGTGGTACCTCTACTTACAAATAACTCTACTTATGAATTTTTCTACTTACAAATGGAGCTCTGTCAGCCATCTTGGATGCGGTTTAGATAGGATTTTTTCTACTTACGAATTTTTAGATAGGGTTGCTTCGACTTACGAATTTTTTCTCCCAATGCATTCCTATGGGATTCGACTTACAATTTTTTTCGACTTACAAATGTGTGTTCGGAACGCATTAAATTCGTAAGTAGAGGTACCACTGTAGCCTGACCAGCACACTCATCTTGTACAGGCTGCAGATGGGAAAAAATGGGAATGGTGAGATGTTGCAAGCTTTCAAGATGGGTCCTTCCCAATGCCCTGAGCTCCCACCTGCCTGGCCTCTTCCTCATAGCTAGTCCAGGGGTGGCACTGCTTGCTGGCTTCCTCCTCCTTAGCCTCAGTAGGGCAAAACTACAACTAGTCGGCTCTGTCAACTAGCTCTGGCTCCACCTACTGTTGGCCCCTCCTGCTGTCCATCCTACCACCCACAGTGGCCACCAGCTACCACTGGAGAAGGGGCGTGGGAGGAGCCTGGAGAAAAGAGAGGTTGCCTGCTAAAGGGGGGGCAGGCAGGAGGAAAAGGCAATCTGGAGGAGATAAGAACGAGTGGAGGTAAGGAAAGCGGGATATCTCCTTCCCAATTTAAACAAAGTAGAAGCATAGCAGAAAGCAAGTATGGAGTGACTGAATGGTACATTAACTGCTTCATTCTCTTAGCAGATCTTACCTGCAGGCAGTTGTTAAAAATGAAGCAGGAAAACTGTTAAAAATTATTTTGCACTCTGCATTCGGGGCAGTGGGGGGTGGGGTGGGAGAAATGAACATTAATTTACGTGAAGTGCCCCATTATGCTGTGGTTGGAATAAGCCTCTAATGTTCCTGTCACAGATCTAGGGGTCCTTGGTAAGTAACTACTTCTATTTTTACCGTGGCACCCCCAGGGAGGAGCACTAATTCGGTCTCGGAAGGCAATTAGTCACCCTAGCTGTTGCATGGGTGCCAATCACGCCACAGCAAACTAGCTGCCACCATGCGATGTATTATTTATTCCCTTAGTGAAAGTCTGAGGAGGGGGGAAAGCACAACTAAAAGAACCTCTATGGAGATATTTATGCCTTCATTCTTCAACAAACTTCTGACTTTTCACTTCATCTCGGCTTCACTCCTGAAAATCTGTCTATGCCACTTATTCTAAAATCCATAGATCAAAACACCAGCGGCACAAACCTGGGGTATTGAAACTCTGAGTAGGGTTGGGCCAGAGCAGATCAGGTACAATACTGGGTTTTTTTTTAAACAACAACAACAACACTATTTTGTGGACTATAAAATGAAGGATTGAAATGCTATAATTCTAAGATTCTTTCCTCAGCTGCTGCTGCTGCTCTACAGGACAGTTAGATGGGCACATACTTCAAGATTGAATTTCCAGCAGTAAAGCGCTTTGAAAGGGAAAAACTTACTCCAATTCCAGTATAGAGGCATCACTTTACAGCCCAGGAGTCAATCTGGAAATCAGAACTGAAGACTTATTCAGATGGACTATGAGATGTATTTTATTTTATCTTATTTTACTGTTGAGGGTCACATTCCTTGGGGGAAATATATTGGAAGTGGCAATGTGTGTGTCTGCTTTCCCCTCTTCCTCCATCCCCATCCATTTTTGGCTCCCATCCTGCTTCCCCCCTCCATTGGAGGTTGACCTGCCACCTACCTTCCCCAGACAGGACTTACATGCCTTGTAATATGCTGCTTCCATCTAAGACTTGCTAAGAGTGCTGTATCCACCCAATTTCCACAGGAATGAGATATACCGCTTTACTGCCTGTACCCTGATCTGCAACCAAACATTCTCTAATAAAACCATTGCTTTCTCTTGCTTCCCACCCTCCTTTTCCATCTCCATTCAGACCCGTCCCCCCAGCTCACTGCAAGACTTATTTCCACCCAAGTTCACTGTGTAGTACAGTAAGTTTTCAACTTACGCACATTTAACCTGCGAACATTCAGCTTTACGCACATGGCAGAAATTTTAAAAGGGGTGGAAAGGGGCCAGGGATTTGGTGAAAATGACTTTGGCAATCCCATCCACTGTCAGGGCCTGGCTGGATGAGGAAGAGTGGAGGGCATCGAGTGCCCAAGAGCCCCCCAGGGAGGATAGGGAAAAAGACGACCCTGGATTGTGGTGGTGGTGGGCACTGGGGAACAGCCTGGGGAAGGGACAATTGGGAGGTGCTTGAAGCAGGGGGTTTGAGCAATCAAGGGGGGGTGTCAGAAGGAGGAGGCCCTTCCAGGACAGGGCTAGAGGCTGAGAGTCGCAGTGTGAGCACAGACTCAGGCAGAGAGGAGTCAGAGGTTGCCCTTGCTACTCAGGCCCAGTCCTCTGGTACTCCCTCTGATACCCAGCTCGAGGAGAATCCTGCACGTTGCTGAGCAAGGAGCCAGACAGACCCAGAGGAAGAGCCCCGTCTGCTAGGGAGGGATCCAGAGTGAGAGGTTAGAGGGGAAGGGAAGGGCCAGTGGTCAGTTTCAGTAACGTCTCCAGCTGTATTAAGATGAACCAGAGGAACTCTGCTGTGTTGTCACTTCCTGTGAATAAAAGCTAACTGCATTTCGTTCCTCACATTCTTTGCTGCCCTGTAGATGACTTGTGCTCTCCTGACAGCTCCTTGACACCCACCAACAAACTCAATGGGTTTTTACTATACAGTCGTACCTTGGATCCCGAACGCCCTGGAACTTGGACGTTTTGGTTCCCGAATGCCACAAACCCGGAAGTGATTGTTCCGGTTTGTGAATGTTCTTTTGGAACCTGAACATCCGACGGGGCTTCCGCGGCTTGTGATTGGATGCAGGAGCTTCCTGAAGCCAATCAGAAGCCGCAATTTGGTTTTGAACGTTTTGGAAGTCAAACAGACGTCGGCAACGGATTCCCTTTGACTTCCAAGGTATGACTGTAAGCGATTTTGGCCTTAGATAGATAGATATTTATTACGGCTTTAAGCCCATATAGATTTTGGCCTTAGGCACAATGCTTGAATGTAACCCACATGTAAGTTGTGGGCTTACTGAAGTTTTGTCATATGCAACCTGCAGCCCACAAGTTAGACACACCTGAGCTAAATTAAGATAACTCTTTTGTAACTATCAGAACCATCAGTTCTGCAGAATTTCATCCAGCCATTTGAACTGCTCCTCCAGTTGACCTCTTGAGAATTCATCCTCATTTGCTTGCAGGGAGGTTACATGCCAATGAGCATTCATTCTGATTTGCTTGGGTGGGGGTTATACATCTTCCCGTTAATCAGACATTTATCCCTGTCACTCTCCTAATTGCAAAAAGTCAGGGGTTTTTTTGGGGGGGGAGAATGGATTTGTTGTGCCAGAGTGCTTTAATCCACTTTAATTGCTCAAAATATAAATTTCCGGTATGCGAATGAATCCTGTCCTACACAATGATGGCAATCTGGAGGGGACTAGATAGATCACTTGCTGGGAGTGAGACTGTCTGTCAGAATGAACACTTCATTTCAATGGGGAGGCAGAAACAGCTTATCCCGGGAAGCCATTTGATGTACAGAGTAGATCTAAGAGTTGAAGATAGAACCACCATTGCTGCAAAGATGCACCCCTAATGGTACTGCATTCTTTAAAAAAGACTCTTTAAAGAACAAAGGAAACGCTGGAGAACCACCTTCCCGACAGGAATCGAAAGTATCTGGGATGTTTTCAGAAGCTCTTGACTACCAGAAAGAAAACTAACTGGCATTCTTTGAAGATCACAATGGCACTGAAAGTGCAGTTATCCAATTTAGGGAGCCCTCTCAATTCACAGTTAAATATGTCTTTACATAACGTACTTAACCCACATTAATATAACTCTGGATACAAATACTTCTCCCATCAACAGGGACCCAAGGACATCTAGAGAACAAGAACCAGTATCTCAAACAGTAGGGATGGGAGGGCGTTCCACCGGGTGGAACGTTAAGGGGTCTCATGTTAAGAACTATCGTAGAATTGTGGGGAACATGAGAGTCATCTAGTCGAACCTCTTGCAATGCAGGAATCCTTTGTTCAATGTGGGGCTCGAACCCATGACCCTGAGATTAAGAGTCTCGTGCTCTACCAACTGAGCTATGGGTCATTTCTAGTGCTATGGTAGTTACAAGCTGACCTGAAAGGAAGAGGTGTCGGTGGTGAAGCTATGGAATGCCTCCTTTGTCTTGGGCCAAACTGCACATCCATTTACCAAATATATGAACCTGTTTTCATAAATTGGCCCAAAATTTGGGAAATAAATGTTTCCTCACTGTTTCAATTACATGACATGGTCATCTCAGCTTTCTCAAAAGCGAATTTGGTAGCACTGCTTTCAGCTGAATGGTTTGTTGTGTTAATTTCTTGCCCTTATTTTTATTCCCTCTCTGTTCTTTGGGTGTTATTATCCCACCCTCTTAACAGCTGGTTGTGACACCTAAATAATCACCCACAAATTGAGTTAACAAGTTGTTTTTGTTCCTCTGCCTCTATAATTATTCATGCCGGGAAGCATTTTGTGCTGTGGAAATCAAATGCAAATAGGAAATGAGCCTGGACTGGCCTCAGCTTCTGCCTCCTTGTCTTCCTATCTCCTCCCTGGCAGGAAGCAGGAGAGGAACACAGCATCTCTCCAAACTCCAGTTTTACTCATTTATACCCCAGCGCCACCAAGAGGTTCCCTATACTGTCCTGAACTCTTACAACAGGAATTGGAAAGTGTTTTCAGTTCAAGGGCCACATTCCATTCTGGGAAATCTTCTGAGGGCTGCATGCTAGTGACGGGCAATTGACAACCAATATCAATTTCATTTTCGTACAGTGGACTGGTTTCTACACACACTAACACCCCCTTCTCCCTACATCCAGCAAACAAGAGGCACCATCAATGACACATTCAAGGCAGGCAAAAACACTCGGGAGTGCAAAGCATGGTCAGCGGGGCGTGTTGCCTGGGGAGAGTTTTGAAATTCCCCATCTCTGTCATCCAAGCATCAGGAGAGCAGGATGCTTCTGCTCCAACCCAGAGCCAGAGATTGAGAACCTGTGGCCGTTCAGATGCTGTTGGGCTCAGCCTGGGTCAGTATGGTCAATGGTCAAGGGTGATGGGAAGCACCATCCAATAATATCTGGAAGGCCACAGGTTTCCCATTCCTGCCACAGGCCATGACTACTTCAGACTCCTTGCTGTTTCATCCTTCTACTCAGTTCCCACCAATTCTCAAAGTGGGACGGGGGATAAGGAAGTGGGGTGGCTCCATTTCAAATTAGGCCAAACGCAATTCAGCCCATGGTCCATCCACCATCCTCATCACTATGTTATTGTCATCTTCTACCCTGGCCCAGGACAGAGCTGTTGGTGGAGCTGGGAGAGGCGGCTGTCAGGTACTCCTATGGATGGTCCGCCTTCCTGCAAAGGCTGGCAGAGGCTGGAGGATGAGGAAGCTGCCGACCCAAGTGCTTGCTAGGGTTGGGCAAATCCATCAATCTTATCCCCCCCCCATCCCGGTTCTCCACATTTCTGCATCAGTTTGAAGATTTGTATTAGTCAGTATTAGTCGCCACTCTGAGAGCCTTTTTTGGCTGAACTAATTGGGGCACAAATGCTCCAAATAAACAGCGTTCAGCCGAACACACTTACAACCCCCTTTGTGCTCAACATGAGATGGTTAGGATGGAGCAGGCAGGCGCATGCTTGTCACTGCCCAGTTTCAACCCTCCTGTGTTGCTCTGAATGCCTGAACAGGGAGTGTAGAAAAAGAGAAGCTGTGGGGTTGCAGTGGTCAGAGTGGGTTGGATTAGGCCTAGAGACACCCAGATTTAAAGATCCCCATCCAGCCTTTACCCCAGCTCACAGAGGGACCTGGGATCAGTTGCCACCTTTGCAGAGTTATTGTAGGAAGAAAATAGGTGGTGGTGGTGAGAAGCACATACCCCACAACCTGAGCTCTTTTTGGAGTCACATCAGTTAAGGCCTCTGCTTGCCAGTCTCCCCATAGCATCCCTGCCACCAACCTAGGTATCAGGATATTTTGAACACAAACAGCCCTCCCTGACTCTGTGACCATCCTCTGAGGCCCTTCTTCATGGGCCTCCTCCACGAGAGGGTGGCAACAAGAAAGCAGGCCTTTTCTGCAGTGGCTCCCCATTTGTGGAAGGCTCTCCCCAGCGAGGTTCACTTGGCACCCTCATTATAAATCTTTAGGCACTGGGCGAAAATGTTCCTCTTTAACTAGGTCATTGTCTGATTAATATTCCTTGGCCTTTTAAATATAGTTGTGGGAGGGGGTTTATTGATTTGTTTTAACTATTTTGAGCTTTTATTTCAGATTTTTATCTTGTGAACTGCCCCGAGATCTTCGGATGAAGGGCGGGATATAAATTTAATTAATAATAAAATAAAATAAAGAGCTATGGACATTTGTGCCATATTGTAGGATTTTCAGGATGGTAGCCACGCAGGCCCCAACCATCATTGCACTGCAAGCCACAGCAACATGATTAAGCCGGCATTTGGGGGGGGATTGCTGTCAACCAGACGCCCCCATTTGTATTCCTAACTCACTCCCATCTCTCAGGACTGGACACTTCCAGCCTAGCCAGTGTTTTGAATGGCAAAAGGCCTCCACAATGCATTCTCAAAGCCATTTCCATTCTGTGGCTGTGTGTCCCAGATACTAAAAAGTCTTGAGAAATGTTCCCCTTTGGGGCATATGTTTTCTTGTTTTCTGAACATGTTTCTGCTTGGTTTCAAAGAAATCCCTCCAGTCATTTGAAGACACTAGCACAAACAAAACGGATCGGGAAAGGGAAAAAAACCTATTCCTCTCTACTGCATTCAAAAGCCGTTGCAATCCGGGGTGCAAAAATGATGCAAGTAAACTCTAATTTAAAGAACCATACAATTTGCAAGTCCTGAAAAATTAGAGGTGAACTATGAAAAAGGAGTATAATGAGGTCTGCACAGTTGCTTAAGAAATCCATTAATTTTTAACAGAATAAAAACCCAAGCCATGATAAGCCTTCAGATTCACGCTGGCATTTCTCCCATCTGCTCTAACAATGGCATTTGCTGTCACAGGCGTCTGACAGTGGCAACATTCAAACTTTAAAATGGAAAAATACTACACTGATGGCAAGAGTAGAGTACATAGTTAGTATCACAGCTGCTACAGACATTAGCTAAATTGTTTTAAAACATTAGAATTTAAGCCGGCAGATAAACTGCCTTCTTAGCACTCAGCTCAGATATAGTCCCACATTCAGTGCCTCTGGTTCTCAGAACCTATTTTTGCCACCCACTCCCATTTTCAGCATGAACCTAGCCCTGGCACACTCGGTTCTTGTTATCGCTGGAAAATTCTGAGTATACAGACGTGCAGAAAAATCACACCTCCAGGGGCTACAACCGGAACCCACATAACCACCCCAAGCATTTTCTCATTCTGCTACGAAGAACCTGCAGGCTGTGGATCCTATAGATGCAATCGCAGAAGGGAACAGCAGGCACAGGAAGAAAGTCGCACCCTTCTTTTGGAGTAGTCCAAATTTGGAACAGTTCATACTGGGCCTGTTGTCAACATCCACGTATCCCACCCACCCCAACAGAAGACACAGCTGGGTGGTTGGATTTCCTAGCATCACCATTTAAATTTCCTTACAGTGCAAAGCCCTCAACATCTCCAGCTAGGACTTGGAGAGACCCCTGTCTGAAACCCTTGAGAGCTGATGTCAGTCAATGCAGACCGGGGTCGGCAACATGATGTCCTCCAGATATTTGGGGTTACAGCTTCCAGCATCCCTGGCCATTCAACCATGCTGACTGCAGCAGATGGGATTTGAAGACCAAAATATCTGGAAGGCACAAGGCATGTTGGCTACCTTGGTGTTAAAAGGTAAAGGTAAAGGGACCCATGACCGTTAGGTCTAATCGCGGACAACTCTGGGGTTGCGCGCTCATCTCGCTTTACTGGCCGAGGGAGCCAGCGTATAGCTTCCGGGTCATGTGGCCAGCATGACTAAGCCGCTTCTGGCGAACCAGAGCAGCACATGGAAACGCTGTTTACCTTCCTGCCAGAGCGGTACCTATTTATCTACTTGCACTTTCACGTGCTTTCGAACTGCTAGGTTGGCAGGAGCTGGGACCGAGCAACGGGAGCTCACCCCGTCGCAGGGATTCGAACCACCGACCTTCTGATCGGCAAGCCCTACTAGGCTCTGTGGTTTAGACCACAGTGCCACCCGCGTCCCCTGGTGTAGACAATACTAAACTAGGGGGACCAAGGGGCTGACTTAGTAGAAGCCAACATCTCATGGGTCTATGGCATACATAGGGCAGGGCGTCATGACTGTGGGGTAAAGAAAACAGTGTTGTGGACAGCCCAGCTCAACACTTCAGCCAGCCGCAGAAATTCTCCAGGATTTCGCTCACCTTTCAGCCAGAGGTTGGCCCTTTAAGGATTCACATGTGGGTATAATAAGTGTGTGTGTCTGCGCTTTCTCTTTTGAGACCCCCAAAGGCTGACAACCTCTGACCTACACCAATACAAACCTGTCAGGTTGTTAAAATCTGTCGTGGAAGCCCTGCTTGCATGCCCGCCTGTCAGACTGATTTGGCTGGTGGGTGCAAGAGACAGGGCCTTTTCTGTGCTGTCCCCCAGGGTGTAGAATTTCCTCCCCGCAGAGTTGCTTATGGCCTCAATGTTGCTGGTGTGCTTTGGACCGTTTTTGCTTAAAGGTTGCTCTCTTAGAATTGTTTGTTTGTTTTGCTTTATAGATTTATATACCACATATAAAGAGTCATATATAAGTGGCTGGTGGTTTACATTGACATAAACTGTTTTAACTGACTTGGCTTAAGGATTGTTAACATTGTTGCCATTGCACGGTACATTCTTCGCTGAGGTGCAAATCGGAGCCTTGAGAAGAGAACATACCAAGGATGCCATAGTTCAAAATTCCGGACACAAGAGTTGTTGAGGGTTTTTTGGGCAAAAAGGCAAAAGAAAAATTGACAGTTTTTTAAAGCTATGTTTAAGGAAAATCAGCAAAAGACACTGCTTCAATGTTCAGATTTTCCCTGACATTCTACCAATTTTTGCCTGGACACTGCTTCCGACTTCTTTATTCTGGGTATGCCTGGGAAATTCCAGACATATGCCGGCAATGTGGGGCCGGGATCCTAGCGCCGGCGGCGGCAACCCACTCCGAAGCTTGCTTTGCTTCTTCCTGCAAAGCGTGCTCCGAAGCGGGTTGCCAGCCCTGTGGCACCGGGGTCCTAGCGCTGGCAGCGGCAACCCACTCCAGAGCGTGCACAGCGTTGCTCTGTTGCGACGCATGCGTCACTCCGTAGCAACGCTGCACATGCGTGCTGCGGAGCGGGTTGCTGGCGCTGTGGCGCCGGGGTCCTAGCGCCGCCGGCGATAACCCACTCTGGAGCATGCGGGCGCAGCATCACTCTGTAGCGACGCATGCATCACTCCATAGCGACGCTGCGCATGCGTGCTCCAGAGCGGGTTGCCGCTCCGGGTGATCGAGTGGCTTGCTACACCGTTGTGCGCACCTGCTTCTTCAGGGGCACAGTTACCCCATTCAGAACCAGGGAGTCCTCCACACCCACACGCCCCCTGCCCCCTCAAACAGTATTTCTGCCTTGTCAGGATTCAACCTCAATCTGTTAGCCGCCATCCATCCTCCAACCACCTCCAGACACTCAAACCACAGCTCCCAATGCTGGTCACGGCTGCTGGGAGTTGTAGGTCAACAACACCTGGAGGGCCACAAGTTCCCAAGCCCTGCCCTAGAGAATGATCTAATTTAGTACGTACGATAAAAAAAAACCCTTGTAATTGGTAAACAAAGCTAAAAACCCTGAAAATGCCGAGCTTGCCAATTCTTTGCAGCCAGCAATTTTTCTGCAGAAAAACAAAGCACTAGAAAAATTTCTGCCCCATATCACGGCTGAATTTGACTCAATAAATATGGTTGTTCCTACAAACCTCCACCACAACCTGTCATATTAAAGCAGGGGTCAGCAACCTTTTTCAGCAGGGGGCCGGTCCACCATCCTTCAGACCATGTGGTGGGTCGGACTGTATTTTGGGGGGGAAATAATGAACGAATTCCTATGCCCCAAAAATAACCCAGAGATGCATTTTAAATAAAAGCACACATTCTACTCATGTAAAAACACGCTGATTCCTGGACCGTCCGCGGGCTGGATTGAGAAGGCGATTGGGCCGCATTGGTTGCCTACCCCTATATTAGTGTCTCGCTAGTTTTCTTTGAGGTTGGGCCTTATGCACAACACATACTGGTACAGTACCTATATTTCCAAGCATAGCTATGAAACGTCTCCATCCAATGTGGGGCGTCTGGGTGTCACATGGCCAGCTGTTCTCTGTGCACCATGCCTCCCTATGGCTCCCATTCGGACATGCCATTCCCCTCGATATGCATGTGAAGACCAGGCCCCGGGGCGACTTTAAAACACACACCAGCTTCGGCTACTAATCCTGGATTTAAATCCTAATGACTGCAGTGCACAGAAACGCCCGGGCAGGACGCAAAGCTCTCGTCGGCCCTTCGCCCCTGCCTGCTGCTGGGCGCATCAGCGGCTTTACAAAACAGCTGACAAGAGCACAAGAAGGGCACAGCCAGGAAGCTGGGAGAGGGAGGGGGTGGCGAGGCCTTTATTTCCATCAAAGGAATTTATGCACCCATCTTGCTCTGCTCCGCTTGCTGCAGAATGAGGGAGAAGAAGGTCAGAGGATTGGGGAATTGACATTCGGCAGGCACCTCCGCTGCGCTTTCTCCATATCCCCACTGGAAACTTTTCCATTTCAGAAAGCCTATTGATTTAGCTAACATTTGTTTCCAACGTTTTATTGATTTTATTGTGATTTTAATTATGATTTTGTGTATGTTTGGTGTATACACACACATAAACATGCACTTATACATTGCTTAGAGAATTTATTTTCTGAGCAAGGGGTTTACAAAATAAGTAAGTAAATAATAAATAAATAAACAAAACAAACCTTGGCTAGAGGAGGAGGACAGCAACTTGCTGCATACTGAGGTAATGATCCAAATATGTCTGTTCAGCAATATAGAATCACAGAACTGTAGAGTTGGCAGGGACCACAAGGATCATCTAGTCCAACCCCCTACAATGCAGGAATCTTTTTTGCCCAACATGGGGCTTGAACCCATAACCATGAGATTATCAGTCTCATGCGCTACTGACTGAGCTCTCCCACTTTCTTCTTTCAATACAACCACCCTTCTCTTGACACATTCACTAGGAAGGGAACAGTGGAAGTCTGGGAAGACTTGGGGGCGGGGGGGGGGAGAGAGAATGCCTTTCAGAACAGACCGCAAGTTCTCTTCAACAGGCGTGCAAGAAAGGGAGGGAGCTGCAGCTCAGTGGGTGACACTGGGGGGGGGGAGGAAGGGTTGGGTGGAAGGAGATAAAATTTCCTGAGAACCTGGGGAGCTCCTGCCAGTCAGAGCTGACAACACTAGGCTCAATGGACAATGAGTGGTTCCGGTATAAGGTAGCTTTTTTTGAAAAGCTCTTCAGTGGGAGGGGCAGGCAGATTTCAGGCTTGCATGATCTACTCTGTGTTTTTCTAAAACCCAGAGATCCAACCACTGGGGCCTGGTGCAAAAGCCACACATTTTAAATTAAATAGCAGGATGCTGCTAGCACAGGGATTTACTGGCCTGAGTTCAATGGGCTTCCACAGAAAAAAAAAAAGCAACATCCATGCCTGGTTAGCTAAAGTTTCCTTCATTTCAGCAGTCTAAGTTGAAGGGGATTGGGAGCGATCATTTCGTTGGGAACATTAAAGAGATCTTTGCTGATCTTTTGCACAACGCCCAGAAATCTAGCAGTAGACCAAGACCCACCTTCTGCCCACCCCCCTGCTCTACCCACACCAAAGTGCTATTGTAATAACTACCTACTACCTGGGCACAAATCATTATTAGAGAGATCCAGGAGATTTCCCCCTCCTTCCTATGAACAATGCATGCATTTTAGAAGGAGAGGGCAAAGAAGAGATCTGTTAATGACATCCCCCATCAACCGCCCCAATTGTCCTCAACTTTAGCCAAACAGTGCCCAATATAGTCTTCTAAAACAAAACAAAAACGAGAGCTAAGGAACTGTCAGACAAGGAGAAGGGGCCACTCTGCCGCCCCCTGTACTCCAAGCACCGCTAGAAATTCTAGCCACAAATTTAGGTTTGTCACCAAGCGTGCACTCGACAGGGAGCTTCAGACAACTGTGGCTCCCTGGATTTTGCCTATATCAGCTGTCCCTAACTTAGTGCCCTTCAGATGCTGTTGGGATGACAACTCCCACCAGCCCTCACTATTGGCTACGCTGGCTGGGTCCGATGAGAGTTGTCATCCGGCAACACCTAAAGGGTAGTTGGTTGGGGAAGGCTGGTCTGTTATGACGTATGTCTGCTCATTCAAACATTTCAGTTTTAAGCACATATGCAAGTACATGTCTCAAAACTATAAGATGTAGAGTAGGCTCATCTTTTTACTTCTGGCGCCCCATTTAGCAAAGTTCTTATTCAATACTTTCTGCAGAATGATGATGATGATGATGTATTACTTATACCCCCACCCATCTGACTGTACCTAACTTTGGAACTCCTTGCCTATTGACATGAGGTAGGCGCTGAACTTTTTCTGCTGCCCGCACAAAGCACTTTTGTTTAGGAAGGCCTACAAAGACATGTATAAGTTACAGGCCCTTTATTTCTTTTTAGCTACTGTTAATTTAAATCATTCCTGGGCATTTTTAAATACCCGTGTTAATTGTTTTTACTGATAATTTTAACATGTTTCTTAAAAATTTAAAAGTTTTCTTACAATCAAGCAGTACAAAAAATTTGTTAAATAAATACTGAAACAAAAATTCTCCTCCTCCTCCTCGCTTCCTATCCCATTGTGTGTTAAGTGTTTGAAGGCTACGAAATAGCTGCTGCATTCTAGCGCTGCGGGGTAGCTACCCTTTCAGCGCAGTCCACAGACTGTATCCATATATCCTTGTAATGCACATCATATATTTCTTTACTCCTAGAAGGTTATGAGCCCCAAAGGACAAGAACGGCACATTCAAAATCCCCAGATGGAAGGGATCCAAGAAAAGCAGAAAACACAGAAGGCTGAAGCGCCCCTGACAGCATTTCCGAAGTTCAAAATGCAAGGCCTCCCTTGTGATAGGCAAATATTTCATTAAAAGCGGCCGTTTGTCTCATTTACGAGATGGCTTCTTTGCTTTACGAGACGGTCCCTTGGTCCAGCATTTGAGGCAGGCCCAAGATAGGGAGATTTGTGCTCTGCAGGTGCCTACCCTGGAGAAGCGAGGCCACAATCCCAGCGATTCCTAGCAAGACGGCCTGATGGGGATTGGCTTCCTGGTATAGAACTCTACTCTGAGTTTTGAGACAGAAATGGATTGCATGAATCTGCATAATTCTGTTGGCACGCTTAATTCCATTCATTTGATTGTTCAATTTATGTATTTTTGGCAAATCTTTGTTTGACAGATGCTAGGAAAAGAAAGCTGGGGTTTTTTCTGGGCTTCTATTTAACTCCTAGAACATAGGAAACATAGGAACCTAGGAAACTAGGGGAAAGCTGGGAAACCTGTCTATCCAGCTGTTCCCGGACTCTAACCCCAATCATCCCTTACCATTGACCCTGCTGGCTGTCACAAATGGGAGTTGGAGTCCCACAAACAGCTGGAAGGCCGCAGGCTCACTATCCTTGACTTACAGGATGCAAAAGGCTGGTCCCACTTTCTTAGCTTCCATGTCCGAGATAATAGCCCTCCCTCTCCCTTGACTTAAAGTGAACGAGATGAGCTATTTTCTCGAAATAAAAAGAATGAAGCAAGGAGGTCCACGAGCTCAGAAACAAAGGAGGAGGACGTTTTACTCCTCTGGGCCCTTCCTAAACAACCTCGCCATTCTATAGCAGCCTGCCGGCTCCAACACACTCGCTGCTTCCTAGAATTCAAAGGCCAAGGTACAGAGACATGGAGGGTGGTGCCCTTCCTCCATCTCTCTCTTTTTTAAAAAAAAGTATTGCAAAAACCAAGCAACAAGTAGCCCCCATGTAGAGGCCAAGGGCACAATGCACAGAAGCAACAACGTGAAGATGGAGAGGCGGCAGGTGCGAGACAGCAGAGCGAGGCACCTGTCCCACAGCCAGAGCTCAGTCTGGCCTTGCCCAGAGATGCCTGAGGACACAAGATCAGCGGCTTACCTGGATCTTCACAGCAATGAGCACAGAGCTGAGCTCCTTGTCCAGTTCCCTCAGCACGGTCAGCTTCTTCAGGCGGAGACTGCACAGCCTGTAAGACAGAGAGAATGGGACACATTCAGGCACCACCATCCCAGGGCCCCTGCCGCATGGTACGAGGCGCTTTGGAGACAGCCTGGAAGGTCGGCGGGCCACCGCTGCCCCCGCAGCTGCCTGCCCGGCGGAGGAAGAGGGCGAAGCCGTGCGCCGCCACGGAGAAAGCAGATCAGAAAAAGAGGAAAGGAGGGAAATTAACAGAGCCAAAGCAGGATTAAGGGGGATTATGCGCCGACAGGAAGTTGCAGGGCATGTGGAGCAGAGATCCCTGCCCAGCAGGAGCCATGGCCAGCTCTTCACTCAGACATCTCAGCTAACCCTGCTGTTGCTTTGATAGAAATGACCCGGTTCAAAGCAACCCTGCCCTCAACTTCACATAACCAAAAGGAAAAGAAAAGAAATTCACCTTGCTTATTTACAAGTCGCATTTTAACCATGTGATGCAAAAAAGCAGCTGCTCTTTACGATGGATTATTAGTGCTCCAATCCGACGCTAGAAACACAGGAGCTGAATGATAAACTGGCAGTCCAAGCTGGCAAGCAAGTCCATGAATCTCTTGGACTGTTGGTCCAATCATGCTGGCTCCCCCAAGTTTTGTCCTGCCTTGGATTTGCAAGCATCCCTTGGCCCAATTCTTCCCGCTCCACCTGCACTGCGTGAACTGGGGAGAGTAGAGGGAAATGCCAACCCCCCCCTCTTGCGCATCATGATTTATTTTTAAAACGAATCAAACAAAAATACATGTATAATCACATTGTAGGTATTCAAGATGAGGGGAAGAAATAAAACCAATACAGGTTACAGAAATGAAGACTGGGTGCATCTATATATATATATATAAAACGTAAAAGGTACATGTAGGTGACACAGCACCTTTCTCAGAAACCGCTTGACCGATTCTGTTCAAATTTGGACACAACATTCCATTCCGCTGCGCGGAGGTTCCTATAAACTTACATTACAGAAATATGATACCTATCACAAGTAAAAATGGCATTTTATGAAAAAATAGCACCTTCCAGTGGACATCAAAGGAACACAGCTAGAAAACCTTGGCCCTCTATCGGAGGCTACACTGGTACTGCAGCTACTAGGCCGAATGGAGGCTCGCCTTTCTAGGCCGAATGGAGGTGGGGACGCGCCTGCCTGTGGGTTGGGGGCAGAAGGGGACAGGATAGGTCATGGATCGGGGGGGGGGGGAATCACAGGGATGAGCCACAGCAACGCGTGGCCTGGCCAGCTAGTTAAGTATAAAATATGACCCATCATCTCTTTCTTCTTTTTCAGAATTTAAGAAGAGCTGCTTTGGTGCTGGATCAGGCCAACAGCCCATCTCCTCTAGCATCCTGTTCTCATGGCGGCCAACCAGATGCCCGTAGGAAAACCACATGCAGCTCCCGAGCACCACAACAAGACTCCCCTCCTGTGCTTTTCCATGAGGTCTACTAGCTGCTGCCCACCAGAGAAAGGAAACTGCTCCTAATACCATCAGGAAGAGAAGATCCAGATTATCTACGAATTCCACATACCGTACTTGCTTAACATGCCAGGACCAGTTTCATTATACTGACAGTTTCGTAATATTGAGATGGCCCTGGGAGCAGCTGCTGGGGAAAGGGGTCAATACAGCTCACAGCACCTGGGCAGCACTAAACATTGTCATTGTAAAAAGCAGATGGAAGAATCTCACTCTCCACATCTGCACCACCAGCATCCCTTTTGCTGGCATCAGTACGGGGACAGAAGTGGTCCAGATGTGGCTGTGCATTAACTCCAGATGGGTAGATTTAAGTGACATGGGGCAACGGTCCTATGTAATGCACCTCGAAAGTTCAGGTAGAGCCATGTGTGAATTTTGATACTGCACAAGTAGGGTGGAAAATAACACTTGACACCATAATATTCAGCATCTTCAACTATTATTATTATTATTATTTCTAGCCCTTTAATCTGCAGAGTTCTCAATAACTGTAGTAGTCCAAGTGTCTTTCAGCAACAGAAAGCAAAGACCAATTTCTGGATCATTTCTCCCACCAACTCTGCAGAGAACCAAGACTATATACCCAAGAGTCACTTTACTTGGCAGGCATCTGCAGAAATTCTGGCCTCTCTCACTTTAATATAATTGGTTACTTTCTCCACAAACACACACACAAACACACAACATCCCACATATTAACCGTGTTTTAACACCTGGCACTTTAGAGTCCTTCCAAAGGCGTGCCAAAAAATATTTTGGCAGCTGCTATTAGATACTGAACCTTCTTTTTAAAAACAAACAAGCATATGCTTGAAGATTTCCTGATAGCCATAGCCAATAAGGCAGGTTTGTAAACATGTGAGCCTCGGAATCCAGAGTGGTGTGTGAGTCGGATTTCCACAGTGGCAGGAGAAGGAAGCCTCTTTTCTATCTGAGGATGCATGTTTGCCATAGCCTGTAGTGGATGGGATCACTTTATTCTCTCTCTATCTCTTTCCACCCTCCACTTTCCTTGCCTACTGAGTGGGATGCCAAAGAAAAGACAAATACCCCTTGTCAAGAATGTCAATTAGCACATGGCACAGCAAACTATGGCAAGTTCTTAAAGAAATGGGAGTGCCTGATCATCTCATCTGTCTCCTGAGAAATCTCTATTTGGGACAAGAAGCTACAGTTAGAACTGGATATGGAACAACTGATTGGTTCAAAACTGGGAAAGGAGTATGACAAGGTTGTATATTGTCTCCCTGCTTATTTAACTTATATGCAGAATACATCATGCGAAAGGCTGGACTGGATGAATCCCAAGCCGGAATTAAGATTGCCGGAGGAAATATCAACAACCTCAGATATGCAGATGACACAACTTTGATGGCAGAAAGTGAGGAGGAATTAAAGAACCTCTTAAGGAGGGTGAAAGAGGAGAGCGCAAAATATGGTCTGAAGCTCAACATCAAAAAAACCAAGATCATGGCCACTGGTCCCATCACCTCCTGGCAAATAGAAGGGGAAGAAATGGAGGCAGTGAGATATTTTACTTTCTTGGGCTCCATGATCACTGCAGATGGTGACAGCAGTCACAAATTAAAAGACGCCTGCTTCTCGGAAGAAAAGCTATGACAAACCTAGACAGCATCTTAAAAAACAGAGACATCACCTTGCTGACAAAGGTCCATTTGGTAAAGCTATGGTTTTCCCAGTAGTGATGTATGGAAGTGAGAGCTGGACCATAAAGAAGGCTGATCGCTGAAGAATTGATGCTTTTGAATTATGGCGCTGAAGGAGACTCTTGAGAGTCCCATGGACTGCAAGAAGATCAAACCTATCCATTCTGAAGGAAATCAGCCCTGAGTGCTCACTGGAAGGACAGATCCTGAAGCTGAGGCTCCAATACTTTGGCCACCTCATGAGAAGAGAAGACTCCCTGGAAAAGACCCTGATGTTGGGAAAGATGGAGGGCACAAGTAGAAGGGGACGACAGAGGATGAGATGGTTGGACAGTGTTCTCAATGCTACTAATATAAGTTTGACCAAGCTGTGGGAGGCAGTGGAAGACAGGAGTGCCTGGTGTGCTCTGGTCCATGTGGTCATGAAGGGTCAGACATGACTGAACATGGGGTGATCTGCCAGAAATGGCATACTTGGATTTTCAGAAAAAACTTTGATAAAGTCCAGTTCAAGGTGGGGATGATAAGGGACACAATGTGGGGTGGGTGCATAAGGGAATGCTGGGAGCAGGCTGGCATAGACCCCCATGCCTACCATTCATGGATACAGCACTCACGTTTAGGCACACTAATGAAAACATTGGAGGATGTCTGCAAGTATGTACAAAACGCATCATCACAAAAGTCAGGTCTCCTTTGCCTAGAGCTTAGGTCACCTTGGCACAGAATTTCCAATTCCCAATAATGGGGCAAATATAAACCATCTTTCTGGGGTTGACACTGGCAAGTTTATCAGCTTTCCATTATCAACCAGGGCTGGCAGAAAGGTGGAGAGAGGAAGATGCACGAAGCAAGTGAAAGGAGAATGCAAAACTTCATTGAATAAGAGGAAATTGCTTTCCAAAACTACGTGAAGCAAGACTGCACACAATGATGTGCCCGTTAGGAGAAATGAACACCAAAATACTGCTGAATTTTCATGAGGACTTGTTTTTTTTAAACACTTACAAACTGATGTGGAAATGTGGGAAACAGAACTTAGGATTTGAAAAGGGAGAAACAGAGAGAACGCAAAGTTGACAGATTCGCCCATCTCTACATTTCACACCCTGATCAGATTTGGGTGGTCATCTGTCAGCTTAATGATGAATGACATTTGTGCTCCTTACATGCTAACACTTTGCTCCTCCCTTCACAACAGTCAGCTGTTAACCATTTCCCAGCCTGGACAAAAAAACGGGAAACTATAATTAATGGAAGGCTTCCTGGCTTGTATGCTGGCTGATTTGAGCAAAGGGAAAACTGTAGCAATCTCTCTCTCTCTCTCTCTCTCTCTCTCTCTCTCTCTCTCTCTCTCTCTCTCTCTCTCGGTGTTTGGTGGGGGTCTGGCCTCCCCCCCCAGACCTCTCTACCTGGCCCTTGGGACTTTTCCCATGGCCACACCCCCTCCCCAAGGCACAGCGCCTCTCTCCAAGTCACCGTGGTGTGGCCCTGCTCTCTCTCTCCTTGAATGCCTTTTTGGGGCTAGAATGTAATTTTGATCTGTAATAATGCCTTTCGCTCACCTGGATATAGATAGAGGACTGTGCGTAAGAAACCTCTAACGTTTACAAGGCTAGAATGTTGTTTGCTGCAATGAGCCATATTTGTCACTCCACCCACTTTTGTCTCTAGCCCTGTCCACCATTGATACTCTGCCCCCAAAAGACTACCCATGAGGGAATAAGGCCTTTGGTCTGAAAATGGTTCGCCACCCCTGCTCTCTCTATAAACCTGAAAGCATTGAACCCTAGGTCATTTAAACCCCGTCTACTCACAGGCAAGGAACCTCCCTCCCCCTGCAGCCCACTCCCAAACATGATCACATGGGAGGAAGTCTTGCTCGGTTCCAGGAGAGCAAACACAGGACTATAGGTAGATTCAGCTTCTGCAATCGCGGGGATTAAAAAGGCTTGAATAAGAAAGTAAAATCATTTTAAGATGAAAACATGGAGTCTCTCCATTCATTCCCAGCGTCGCTGAAGATGACTGACTGTCACAAAGAGAATGCCTGAAATCTCAAATGAGTTGAGTAAGCCATTAAGTAGAGATCCAGCTTGCATTCTTAGCCCACATCTATTAGAAAGCTTAGCGTTAAACTCACATAACCAAGAATTGGTATGAAAAATTGTGTGTGTTTAGATGGCATATAATCATCAATGGAAAAGAAGCCGTACTTGGCTGGCATCTCCTTCTCCCTCCCTTCCCTGTGGGGAGATTTTTCTAGTGCATTTTACAGACTAAGGCCCTATCTGCATTATACATTTAAAGCAGTATCATACCACTTTAAATAGCCATTGCTTCCCCAAAGAATCCTGGGAACTGTAGTTGATTAAGGGGGCTTGGGAGTTGTTAGGAGACCCCTATTTCCCCTGTACAGCGACAATTCCCAGGGTTCCCTGGGAAGGAGGACAGGTTGTCAAACCACTGCCGCCGGGGGAGCCATGATTGCATCATTTTCTGGTCCGATAAGTTTTCTCTTTTAGACGTGGCAGCTGCTTTGCATTATGCCACCCCCCCCCCCACCGCAGCCATTTTGTGACTGGTACCCACAGCACGGCCAAAAAGTTCCAAACGTGCTCACTGGCCCCAAAGGACTGACCAGTTCTGGTGTATTGTGCAGCCAGCCCCTACCTGGAGAGCTGTGTGATGGAGCCACAGCAGAATGGCAACTACAGCAGATGTAAGCCATCAAAACTTTTTTTCTACAACAACCACACTTTTAAGGCTCCCTAAGCCTTCGCCCTCCAGTTAAGAAGTCTGTATTTACAATGGGGTTTTCGTCAGTCCTATAGATAATTTTGAGGGTTTACCATATGCATTCCCTTTATGATTCTTTAGTCAGTCCGCAAAGAACAACAGGCCTCTCCACACAAGCCAATTAGGGGAATGCATCTTTTGGGACACTCTAGCAAAATGCTTTACCCCAATCCTCTTATTGCTACTGAGCACTAGCTTTCGTTGATCTTTGGCTCGCTATAATAAACCAGCCCTGAGACCAGCCACAGGCCCCTAAAGGGAAAGTCTGGGTCCCGAGAGGGCACCGGTATTCACAGATCTCTAAACATACGCAAACATATACGCACATACTAATTCCCAAACCTCCACCAGCTCCTTCCCCTGCCATTTCAGGATCTATAGGGAAAGATGGAAGGAGCCCACAGGAGTTGTCCTCTTGCTGTCTTGCAACTACGCAGGGAATGATCCAACAGTCAACAACTGCTCTCTTCTTTGCTCTTTTCTGGGGATCTGCTCTAGCAGGATACTTTTCGCAAAGCACCTGCTTTTCAGAATGGTGCCAAGGTTCAGATCCTTCTGACCCCTATTGCCACCTTCACCTAATAAGGCACGCTCCTTAATTCTGGATGGATGGAGGTGGGTTGCACTGCCAGAGGAAGAGGGGGGTGGGGGGAGCACACTGTCCCCGACACCACAGTCCCAGTGGAGTGCCACTGTGGCTGCTTCCCCCTGCGGGCGGCATACCATGGCCCCGGGACACGCGGCACGGCCCCGGGACGCCCGCCCGCCACACCCCCGTCTGCTCTCCGCCCCCGGTGCCAGAGCATGAAGCTCTGCCACTGGTAGGTTGCTCTTTTAGGGTGAAGGAAACACACTCTTGACCATAGGCTCCTCCAGACAGCCTCTTTATTGAGCATTCACTTTGATTTATTCATGGCGCAGTTACACGGCGATGAAGCATTCGTCCTGATTTGCTTGTGGGTGTTTACACACCTTTCTGTCCATCATCCATTCGTTCCATGCTCTGCAATGCACTTCTTTTTTAAAGCGTCCTTTAGTCCCATATTGAAGCAGAATACAGGCTTTGTGCCTGCAACAATATCATTGTGTAAGCCTGAATTTCCTGATAAGCGCTAGAATCCCTCCCACAAAATGCAGACAGTCCAGAGGTGTCCCAAGTTCCAACATACTCGCTTACTACCGTATTTCCCATGCTCCAGGATCAAGCCAAGGCTAGGAGAGGATAAGCAAACAGGTGGAGATGGTATCTGAAGAAGTGTGCACGCACACGAAAGCTCATACCAAAATAAAAACTTAGTTGGTCTTTAAGGTGCTACTGAAGGAATTTTTTTATTTTAGGTGGAGATGGTGCGGAGGAATAGCAGAAGGAGCATCAGAGAATGTCAGCGAGGCCCTTGCAGGGGTTTGGGTCTCAACAGGCATCCAATCGAGCGAGTCCCTGATCCTGGTTCTAGTCAAATGCTTTGGTAGAAGATTATGAGTGGTACCCAATGTTAGTTAAAACCAGAGCAGATCCGTCAATATCACTGGACTTAACTAAAGGTCTGTCAATTTCAATTTGTCAAGTCGGGGTATGATTCCTGTTTGGGGTGGCTAATCTCTGGCCCTCCAGATGTTGATGGTCTACAACAGTGTTTTTCAACCTTTTTTGGGCAAAGGCACACTTCTTTCATGAAACAAATCACGAGGCACACCACCATTAGAAAATGTTAAAAAAATTAACTCTGTGCCTATATTGACTATATATAAAGTAATTCTCCCATGGCACACCAGGCAACATCTCGCGGCACACTAGTTGAAAAACACTGGTCTACAACACCCATCATCCCTAACAACTGGCCATACCAGCTGGAGCTAATGAGAATCTAACAGCATCTGGAAAACTTAAGACAAATATTATTTTTTTATAGAATTTATATACCGCCCTATACCCGGAGGTCTCAGGGCAGTTCACAGAACAAAATCAAAATATAAAACCACAATATTTATAACAAAAATAAAAACAACAAATATTATCCAACGAAATATTTGCCAGGACAAGGGTGTGGAAAGAGAAACTACCTACCTCACCCAAATAGACTTGTTACCAAGGCAAAAAGTTAAGTATCATGCACTAGTCCTCATATGTTTTGTTTTTCAGTTCAGTTTCCATCCTTCTCTGCATGTTGCTTCTAAGGAGATTTCATCAAGATTTTTACTCCTTTGATACCCCATCCATTTGTTCTCGTACCCGTGAGCAACTATAACACAAATTTATCTTAAAAAAAAAAATCCTGATTAAAATGCAGTAAAATATAGGCCAACTTCTGTTAATGCCTCCATTTATCCTAATCTATCCAAGTCATTTAAATCAAGATTTTAAAAATGTTGGCTCGTTGCATTCATATCATAAGCAGCCAGCAGCATTTTGCTTTCATACATAAAATTATCAGGGGAAACACATTTTAATTTTAATGGCAAGCTTTATAAAATGCAGATCGGTGTCTTATGTGCAGCATTACTTTTTCTAAAATAACTGTTTCTTAAAATCATAATTTTCATATTTGATTTTTAATAGGGCAATCAACACTGAGTTAATCAACAAACCTGTTACCAGGAGTGTTCTTTGACAAATCCCTATACACTGGAAAGAGTAATATATACAGACATAGAAACCAAAACATATACCGGTAGCACAATCCTATGCATGTCGAGCAGCCCTTCCAGACATCCTTTTTGTTGTGCATTCATGATGATTTGCGATCATAATGTTATCAGGGCAGTTACACATATTGAGCTTTCAATCCTACTTGTAGCTACAGAATGTTTGGGTGGGCAGACAACTTCATTTCCACGATCAGTATGTGCCCTGCAGCCTCCTCCTTACATCCTGCAACTTTTAATACTACAAATGTTCCAGGGTTTGCTTGTCGTCCCCGCTTTTCACTATAGCACACGAGTGCCCCAACATCCTTGCATTGCAGCAGTAAGGCAATGATGTTGGGGAAGCACTGCAGAATGAATCCACCACTAACACACTGTTATTCATTAATGGCATGTTGTAGAATACATGTGCAAGAAAACTTCAATCCAGGGTGTGGGGTGGGGGCGTTAATATCAGCACAGGTTCATTCTACCACATTCTTGTAATTTGGCAGTCGTGTGAACAGGCCCTGAAAGCACAGTGGGAACGGACTGTGAACCAACAGCCCCTTAAGAACATTCTTTAAAAGCCAGCAGCCCTTACTTACGAATTGCTAACACACCTCCAACTTCCCAGCAATCTATCCTAGACTGTGTGCCCACCATACATTTAAAGCACATGACTTCCCCCAAAGAATCCTGGGAAGGATAGTTTGTTAACGGTGCCGATAACTTTAGTCTGGTGAGGTATAAACTACAGTTCCCAGGATTCTTTGTGGGGAACATAGCTGCCAAGTATCCCGTATCCGCCGGGAAAACCCCTTTTTTCTTACCGTTTCCCGGCGGTCTCCCGTTTAGCGAAAAATCCCGGTATTGTCCCTTAAATCGGGATACTTGGCAGCTATGAGTGGAGGAGAATGCAATTGTTAGCAACCCTAATTACCCGGCCATTTTTCTGGTGCCGCTTGCCCTTCTATGGGCACCAGAAAATGGCGGCGCCGGCGCCGGAAGTCACTTCCACGCATGACCGGAAGTTGCGTGACACGACTTCCGGTGGCGCTTTGCCCTTCTATGGGCATCAGAAAATGCCGGCGCCGGCGCCGGCAGTCGCTTTTACGTGTTTCCGGTCATGCACGGAAGCGACTTCCGGCGCTGGCGCCGCCATTTTCTGGTGCCCATAGAAGGGCGAAGCGCTACCGGAAGTTGCGTCACGCAACTTCCGGTCATGCGCGCGCTGCCGATCCTGGATATTTACGACCCGGACTTGGCAGGTATGGTGGGGAATTGTGTCCTTTAAATATATGGTGTGTATGTGGCCCTGTACTGTGATACAAACAATTGCCAAAATTCCAAGAGAGTTAACTCTGGCATTTAAGCAAATCTGCAACAATTTCTTTCTTTCAATAATTTATTGTGCTTCCAATACCCCCGTTTTTAAATCAGCAGGCTGCCTGAGGAGGGAATTGTAGTAATGGAAGAGGGAAAATAAGAGATGAGATGAGCCTTAAAGCTCACAGTTCTGTTTAGCTCATCCCTAGCTTCTGAGAATCCACTAAGAAACCACCAGGCACAGACCATATTAAGCATTTCTAATTCTCTTTATAGCCATAAGTGCCTAGCAATGTTTCTAAAAAGAATAGCAAAAACTGGGGTTCTTAAAATGCAGAATTTGATACCAAAAGGCTGTCTTTGGAACAGCAACCTTGGGGATAAGTAAAACAAAGAAGATTCTAATTAGAGATGGGGAGAATTTGTGTATAGGTATTAGCCCAAAGGCTGAAAGTGGGCAACAGTAGATCAAACCTATAAAATAGTTCTTTTATAGCTTTTAACAGTCAATTAAAATGCATCTAAAACCTGCACACCACACAAATGGCAGCTCAAATAAAACGATTTTACGGCACATTGAAATAACGCAAAGTTGTGCTGCGCAGGCGCTGCTAACAGAAAACTCCCAGGTAATCGGATGTATCATAGTGGGACATCCAGGAGACAACCGTGGGACCAGCCTTCCTAAGCCAAACACATAAAGCTTTACAGCAGGGATGGGGGAGATGTGGCCCTGCAGATGTTGCGGGACTCCAGATCCCATCAGTCACAGCCAGTATGGCCAATGCTGAAGGATGCTAAGAGTTGCAGCCCATCAACACCTGGAGAGTCCTAGGTTCCCCATCCCTGTTTTATTGGGTTGCAAGCCAACATATTGATTCGCAACCAGAAAAAGAAGCCAGTGCAATACGCTCAAGCTCCCAGATATAATAGTGAGAGCCTTGTGAAATGCACATTACACAACCTTTAGCTTTGAAGCGACGAATGCAAAGCAAGTTACACATATGCACTTTCCTAAGAGGCAAAGAAGTTACTTGTGGAGCAGGAGCAGAAATAAATTGGGTGTGGTGCTCATTTGCACCACTTTGCAAGGATACAAAATATGCATCTTCTCACACTTTGGGCGATCTAGTCCACCCCACTGAAAGCAATGCATGGTGAATAGAGACCCGCACTCAAATTTAGACCTGTTTCTGCCCCAACAAATGAGATTCGTGTTCAGAAGCTGCTTCTGCACACCAATCTTCTTAAGAGCTCCGCTAGGCATTGTGACCAATGGTATGGGTGTGTGGGTGGGCATTTCACAATGTCTGGTTTTTATTCTCAAAAGAACAAGTGCGGGAGAGATCAAAATCACGATTGAACCATGTGAGGAGCGGGGTTATAGCCTTGGTCACCACGATGCAGAGTCAAGGAAAAATCTCACCTCCCATAGAACTGCTATTCACTGCAAGAAGGAAGCTTCCATTGGGGCCACTGGAAGTTTCCTTTCTGAAGCTTGGGGGGGATTTTCAACAAGACCTCTACATGGGTTAGGGAGGGTAAGTCCCTCACTGCACTGTGTTGTCTTGATCCATACGCCTCCCACAAAAATTAAACAGGTTAAAATACATACACATATTGAATGTATCATCTAGTTTGGCCCTTAACTGGATGCCAACAAGAAAATGGAAGAATAGGGTGATTGAAGGAAATGGGGGGGGGGTTATGCTTTCTTTGGATCTCTCTTCCTACCTGCACTAATTTTTGCCGCCGCCCCCCCCCCCCTCTTGGGACCACACATAAAAGTTAAAAAGCAATATTTAAAGTCAAAAGAATAGCGTATTCAACCTTCTTTTGATTTCAAATACAGATTTTCAGCATGGGCTCCCTATTGGCTTACGTCTTCTTTTTATCAGTGACAAAAAGGGGGTGGGAGATTCGTTTCTCTGTTAATTCCTTCAATCTTGCTGTTAATAAGTCTTGTTCAGGGATGCTTGGAGGGAAGAAGAAAGTTCAAAGCCAACAAAGGGGAAGGAAAGAAGAAAAGCCGAGTCTTGGAGGCAGAGAGGCTCTGTTCTTGGTGGAAAGGGGGGGGGGAGAGATTTCCCCTCTCAAAAGGAGTAGGAGCAAAATACACAAAAACCGATTCTCTGCGTCCCCCTTCCCCAGTTTATTATTAGATCAACATTTTTTAACCATGTCCCATTCTTTGCCATGTTTTCCTCTATGCTTGTGCGTGTTGTTATTGCATTCATTCTATGTTTATTATATAAAATGCAGTTATAAAAGCACATACAGTGGTGCCTCGCTAGACGAATTTAATTCGTTCCACGGGTCTTTTATTATAACGAAAAATTCGTCTAGCGAATCCCATAGGAATGCATTGAATATTTTTTTTGCCCATAGGAACGCATTAATTGAATTTCAATGCATTCCTATGGGAAACCGCGATTCGCTAGATGAATTTTTCATAAAACGAATTCGTCTAGCGAGGCAACCTTCGCTCGAAAAATCCTTTTGTTAGGCGGAAATTTCGTTAAGCAGGGCATTTGTTAAGCGAGGCACCACTGTATACTACAATATCTAAAATACACCATACATCATGGACAAAACGTGCTCATCCTGCAACTGCATAAAAGGGACAAGTTCTACCCTATCCTTCTACAAGATGAGCACCAAGACTGCTAGGGTATCATGACACCATATGACCCCCAGTTATGAGCCATGTTCCTGAGTGAACAGCAACATCTTCACCTGGTGCCTAAAAGTTTAGATAGATAGACAGACAGACAGACAGACAGACAGACAGACAGACAGACAGACAGACAGATAGAGGCACAGACATATACTTGCTGGTGTGGTGCAGCACTACAGAGCTGGCCTCCCAGTATTAGCATTGCGGTTGTTTACCAGCATGAGGGACAGGAGGGCAGGAGGGATATTGCGCCAGTGTGGGAGCGCTGATGGGAATGTCGGACTGGGGAGACAGCGCTGACGTGCTCTGCTCTGCCCTGCCCTGCCCCCACACCATCTCAGCGAGTGGCGCCGTGAAGCTACAACTGGGAGGCTGGTGTCCCAGCACCAACCCACTGGCTGCTCCTGTCTAGGGGTACACTTCACACTCACACCTGATAACCAAGGACATCACTTCAGGCACCTGACAAAAGTGGACTCTAACCCACAGAATTAGGGATGGATCTGTCTGTTTCCTATCTACGTCAATTATGGATGCATTCATTCAAAGATCCACTCTGTCGTGTTTGTGCACTAACCTGTGAACTTTTTAAAAAAAAATGTGCCTAAGAATTTGCATTTATTTATCTCAAAGTACTCGTTTCCCCTATTTGCCTTAACATGTGCTTTCTTTTCCTTAAATATTTTGATCGTTTGTTTTTTCCTGAGCCAAGCACTGTATTGCGAAATGCAGAAAAGGGCAAAATCTGACAGGTTATCGCGCTCTCATTCATGTGTTAGTCTGGGGATTCGGTGTGAATGGGGTTGGTTCACTTCCAAATGCGGGTGAGAAAAATGCTCTTCTAGCCCTACAATAAAGCTTATGTCATAATGCATGTGCTGGTCTTCAAAGGTGTCCCTAGACTCGTTGCAGTTTTATCCGAGCAAGACAAGCCACATGCCACACTTCTCGTAACACCAATATTTCGGACAGCTCGGGCAAGCCTGCTCCACATGCCAATCCCTCTAGCCAATCCCTCTAACCCAGGGGTCAGCAACCTTTTTCAGCCACCGTCCCTCTGACCATGTGGTGGGCCAGGCTATATTTTGGGGGTGGGGGTGGGAATGAACGAAATCCTATGCCCCACAAATAACCCAGAGATGCATTTTAAATAAAAGGACACATTCTACTCATGTAAAGGTAAAGGGACCCCTGACCATTAGGTCCAGTCATGACCGACTCTGGGGTTGCACGCTCATCTCACATTATTGGCCGAGGGAGCCAGCGTACAGCTTCTAGGTCATGTGGCCAGCATGACAAAGCTGCTTCTGGCGAACCAGAGCAGCACACGGAAACACAGTTTACCTTCCTGCTGTAGCGGTCCCTATTTATCTACTTGCACTTTGACGTGCTTTCGAACTGCTAGGTTGGCAGGAGCTGGGACTGAGCAACGGGAGCTCATCCCGTCGCAGGGATTCGAACCGCCAACCTTCTGATTGGCAAGCCCTAGGCTCTGTGGTTTAACCCACAGCGCCACCTGCGTCATGTAAAAACACGCTAATTCTCATGTAAAAACACGCTAATTCCCGGACTGTCCGTGGGCCGGATTGAGAAGGCGATTGGGCCGCATCCGGCCCCCAGGTTGTAGGTTGCCTACCCCTGCTCTAACCCTTTCCACAGCTTCTGCCACCCAGGCCTGGCTTCGCAAAGAGTTCATTTTCGGTCTGATGAACAGGAAACTCCACACCTCTAGCCTGCAATGTCCTCAAGGTGGCAGCAGTTTACTGGCTTCAGTCACCCTTTAGGTAAGGAACAGAGGAAATAAATGACTGCCTAGACCACTCAGGAATGTGAAAATCTCTGAAAACAGGAGGACATATTCTCTCTCTCTCTCTCCCTCCTCTCCCCACCCTAAAAAAGGGGGTTATTGGTAACAAGCCGGGCACACAGATCTGTCCAAGCAGCATGTGTGCAGCTACTACAAAGCCGCAGAAGAGGAGAAATGCATCCGATTCTACTAAATCGCTCCTTCCACATGCAAGGGCAGACGTTGGAAATGGTCCGACACAGACAGAGGAAACACTGGCGGAGGCTGAGCTAAGCTGGCATCAGTTCACTGTTCTGCTCACAGCGATCGCTGCTTCTCTCTCTCTCTCTCTCTCTCTCTCTCTCTCTCTCTCTCTCTCTCTCTCTCTCTCATTGCCATGTTCATTATGGTGTCCCTGCAGGGTGCCTGCTTCCTGCAATTGGAGCTAACAGCAATCCACAGCCAGCGTTACTTCCCTGGGGCTGAGAGAGGACTGGAAGCCGCTCCCAAGCCCCAAAGCAGCGGTAGGCTTGTTGGTGGAGCTCTCTAAACATGGACACCGAGAGGAGAGAGAGAGAGGACGAACAAAATCTGGGGTGGTGGACAGTGGGGTTTGCGCAGCAATTACATTATTGTCAATGCCAGTCTGTTTGGAAATTGCAAGCTGCATCCTGTAAAGTGAATATCACCCATCAGGCTCCCTCGCTGCTAAGCTTGAATCCCCATGGATTCAATATCCTTCATGGAAATAAGCTAAAGGCCTAAAATAGGCACAAGAAAGGAACGGGCTGAGCCTCCCAGCACCCCTTTGAGCTCAGCTGAAGCAGCCACAGCTTCGCTTGCAAGCTGAGCAAGCCCGCCTGTGCATTTCAAAGAACGCCTTCCTCTCGGATGCCAGTCCTGCTCTTCACGCCCTTCCCTGTGCTGGCCTCAGGCTCCCTCACAAGCATCTCTGAGCAACTCCCCACCCCCCACCCGCAATACTGAAGGAATGGCAGTTTAGTCATGTCCGACTCTTCGTGACCCCATGGACCAGAGCACGCCAGGCACTCCTGTCTTCCACTGCCTCCCGCAGTTTGGTCAAACTCATGTTGGTAGCTTCGAGAACACTGTCCAACCATCTCGTCCTCTGTCGTCCCCTTCTCCTTGAGCCCTCAATCTTTCCCAACATCAGGGTCTTTTCCAGGGAGTCTTCTCTTCTCATGAGGTGGCCAAAGCATTGGAGCCTCAGCTTCAGGATCTGTCCTTCCAGTGAGCACTCAGGGCTGATTTCCTTCAGAATGGATAGGTTTGATCTTCTTGCAGTCCATGGGACTCTCAAGAGTCTCCTTCAGCGCCATAATTCAAAAGCATCAATTCTTTGGCGCTCAGCCTTCTTTATGGTCCAGCTCTCACTTCCATACATCACTACTGGGAAAACCATAGCTTTAAATATACGGACCTGAATTAAGCACTGCCAAAAAAGAAAATGAGCCAATGTGCTGTTGATCAAGTTCCACAATTCTTTGAAAAACATTTTTTTAACCCCTTCCCCTTTATTACAGGGGGGCGGGTGGTTCAGCCATGATCAGCATTACGTAGTTTGCCCAAACCAGTAAACTGTGGTTTGCCTTAATGAGAAAGGGGTGGATTGCTACATGTAGGAAAGTGGATGTGCCCAAAGTCATTCTGGTTCGTTAACAGAAATTTGTAGGAAGCGGGTTTGTTGCCCAAGAGCCAGTGTGGTGTAGTGGTTAAGGGCGGCAGACTCGTAATCTGGGGTTCATGTCTCCGCTCCTCCACATGCAGCTGCTGGGTGACCTTGGGCTAGTCACACTTCTCTGAAGTCTCTCAGCCCCACCCACCTCACAGGGTGTCTGTTGTGGGGGAGGAGGGGAAAGGAGATTGTTAGCCGCTTTGAGACTCCTTCGGGTAGTGATAAAGCGGGATATCAAATCCAAACTCTTCTTTTTCCCAAGCAACTAGAACTGTGCACCCCAAATTTGCCACTACAGTATATGATTGAATCACACCTTTATTTCCTTTATATTTTTCCTGCCTTTTTAAGGTGTTCTCCCCACCCTTTCTATGCTGTTTCAAAGCAACTAGGAGCATGGTTTTACCGTATTTTGCATAATTAAAAACTAAAATCCTAGCTGCATGTCTCTCTCTCTCTCCCCGCCTGCTCCTCCAGCTGATAGTAACAAAGAACCTCAAAGGGTTCCCAGGGAAGCCATTTGAAAACCAGGATGTTAAGTAATCAGAGTTAAGACTGACAATCATAATCCTGATTTAGTTTGACACATTTGGAATATGGTGTCACCTGATTAGCAAGATAAAAGGTTTCAAGTCAAAGATAGCCTGCCCATGAGAGGATTATTATATCTCAAGTTATCTAACTCAAGTTAAAAATATAAACCAAAATTGGTGCGGAAATGCAGAACAGAGCCATAGAATGCTTAAGCCGTCAGAATGTTTTTTATTTTAAAAAAAAACTGTGATGCAGGTACTCTCAAATCAGGTCCTTTTTCCTCACTGAAGGCACTCAAAGGGCTCTTCTAGCCGAGAGTCAAAAGTGGTATTTTACAAGGACATTAGCATTTTGATAAGTAATGTAGACAAAGCACACTTGGGTATTTGGACATTATTAGTTACTTTATTGCCTGGATTTCTTCAGCATGAACAATAGCCAGTTAATAATTCATGTCAAAGTGCAATGTACAGTCTATAAAAGCATCTTCAATATAATCTTATCTTAGAATAGAGGATCAGCAACTAGCAGCCTGAGGAGTACTGCCCCTCTCGCCAATTTGCACTCTCTCTATCCCATTCTCCTTCTCGGTGATATGCCCTGCTTTATAGGGGACAGTTCCTCTAGCCCAGGCATGGCCATGTAGTTTTGGGACTACAATTCCCATCATCCCTGACCACTGATCCTGTTAGCTAGGGGTGATGGGATGTAGTCTCAAAACAGCTGGAGGGCCAAGTTTGGCCATACCTGCAGAGTCTAGCTGAAGCCAAGTCTAGTTTAAACCTAAGAAGGAAGAACCTATCAAATACTTAGAAAGAACCTGGGAATTGGACCGAGCAAGCACTACAGGTCACCTCTGGCCAGTGCCTTCCCCACTATAGTGAGATGCCCTGTATTTCTACTTAAATTTTATTAACTGGTTCTACATTTGTATCTAGACACATAAAATGGCACATGCAACTTTTAAGCAAATTGTGTCCTTTTGTCCCCGCTTTTTTGGTTGATGGTTCTCCTCTTTTTGGGTGCTGCATAAGATGAGCATCCACCACGCGCCCCTGCCAAATGTAGGTATGGTCCAAGGTGTCAATTTTGATTTCCGTTATAAAGTTCAGTCCTCCACACTTCTGCACTGGTTTGTGAATTAAGACCTTGTGAAAATTCACAGCATTTTGGTGCGGATTTCTCCTCATATGCACATTTATGCAATGCAAAAATGTGTCTCCTCCGTACGTTTGCTACAATAGACAGTCTGTTTACTCTAGTACATTCATTCCTTGGCTGGAGAACCGGTGATGCAAAATTTGAAGAAGTGAGAATTTCAAAGGGTGGCTGGGTTTCGGTTCGGCTTCAAACTGAATCGAACGTCTCCCACTCCCCTACCGCATGTCACTGGAAATGCTCCAAGCGATTGGACCAAGTGAGAGATAGAGAGGCACGAGCTCTCCATCTTCTGCCTCTAGCCCTTCAGCCAGAAAACTAACAAGGAGGAACCAGAAAAGCATAAGGAGGAGGCGACTTTCTCTTGCACATCCCTGTCCCAGCCCACATTCATTTCATACAGTGTGCAGGAGAGAGAGGAGGATGAAGGAAGAGGGTTGGCTATACATGTACAAAGGGGGCTCCCCCTCAAGTGGGACTGCCAGGTACTTAGTTGCTAACTATGCCTCTAAAGTTTTGGTAAGAAGAGAATTGATGCATTAAGCGTCTTAAGTGTAATGCTCAGGACTAAGCTGGGCAAAATGAAACCAGCATTCAAAGAGCTCCAGATCCCAGTTAGGGTGCCATGGAAGATTTTAAGTGATAGAAGCTTAGGAGTTAAGACACTTCGGACTCCGGCTTCCGGATTCAGCGCCAGCGTCGATCGGCGGGGTTTCGTCTCGTCTCCGAGACGGCCCGTCTCTGCTAGGAGTGGGGAGGGCAGCGAGAGCAACGCTGCGCCCCTTAGAACCTCGGGAAGGGCGTCCCGAGGGCAATTTGCTCGGCACAGACCCAATCCGGACTCCCCAACTCTTCGGTTAGCTCTAATAAGAGCTCCGGAGCGAGGAGGGTAGAAGTCGCGGGGGCCATTTTGAGCGGCAACGTTATTCTAGCAGGGAGAAGCTTCAAGCCGAAGGCGGAGAGCGCTGGATTCTTCCGAAAATAAAACGATTGGAAAAGACTGTAAGTAACCTCACGATTTGGATTATAAAACAATTTGGTCTGGGAGAGAGGGGAGAAAAGAGGAAGCCACCCCCCCCCCACGGCAACAAAGAGACAGTAAATAGAAACCCGAAGCCATAAACAGAAGATTTGTAATTCAAAAGGATCCCTCAAAGGCATCAAAGAGAATATCCCCTTTGATGCAGGGTGAAAAGGGGAGAGAGACTGTGGTTTATGACTGCCCTGCAGCAATGAGGTAAAGCCTAAGAAAAACCTTTCTTTCCCTCGGGAGCCGGCAGCCTAGGCAATTCAGTGAGTTGATCAGGATTTATAAGTCAATTTTTACTTCACTTTGTATTTCTGGACTTTGTGGAATTTCTTTTTTGGCTTAAGTGCTTGTGAAATGTGAGTTCGAACTTTATTGTTAACAAGACTTGAAGAATGCAGCCAGCTTGTTAAAATGGAGTCGAGAAAATAAACTGTGATCATATTCCACCCCACGTGATAAGTTTTGACCTTGGCAGGACTGAAATATGTCAACAAAAAAGTGTTCCCCTGAGTTCCAGCGGTCTGTTTTGACCTTAATGTGGGAAACAAGAATAGAGTTATGTCAAGAGGAGACACGACGACAGGAGTTACAGCAGAAATTTCAGGAGGTGATGGCGGAATATGATTTTCTAGGAGATGAAGCTTTTGACACTGAAAAAGAGCAATGTGAGAATGACAATGATGGGGAAGGAAAAGATGAAGATGAGGACTGTGATGATTCAACACAAAATGAAACACACCATGAAAAAAATGATGACTCTACTCTACAAAAAGTTGGATGGAGTGCCCTGTCTTTGAGGGGGGCACGATTGGTATTATTGGAACTCCAGAACGCCCACAGGGAAGAAGGAAAAAATATGCAGAGAAGAGAAGAAATTCAGGGGTCCTGTATGGTGACCTGGATGGCAAGAGACTGTAAACAGGGGGTGGGGTGAAGGGAAAGTGATGTTGTGATTATAAGGATGGATTAACAGGTTTATAACTGGTCTGCTGATTTTGGAATTTGCTGGATTGGGGGGGGTGGAGCCGGTAATCGGGGATGTAAGGTTAAATTGAGAATAGTTATAGTTTTAAAAGTGAATGGATTTTGGAAAATGTGAAAATATGGAGGCTTATAGAGGGAGAAAAAAAAATTAGGCACGGGAAGAGAAAATGGGAGTTTGAATTTTCAGTGATTTGAATATTAGATGAAAATGTTAACAATTGATTTATAAGTTGTATAAGATACAAAGGTGTATTTTTATAAAGTAAGAAACTGTTGCAGATGATAAAAAAGGGATGAAAACCGGGGAAGGGGGGAGGGGAAGCCCATAAAATATGGTTTTTCAACTATGAATGCAAGAAAATTTTTTCTGTTTTGTATTGTTTTTTTCTTTTTCTTTTTTTTCTTCGCCCTTTCTTTTTCCCCTTTTTTTTCCTATTTCTATTTTTCTCTTTTTTTGGTATAACAATAGATGGTTGGATGGATGTCCTCCTGCGTACTGCCCTGGTTTGCTGGAGCTCCCTGGTGGCAGGGGGGGGCTTTGGGGTCAGGGGAGGGGGAGGAGGACAGAAATCCAAGCATAAAATGGACCATTTCTGACTGTTCACAAACATGGGATACTTCTGTGGCAGGGGAGGACCCATGTGGGTGGGTAGGAAGGAGGTGGAAAAGGGGTTTAAGTATGTACCGTTTTTTTGTTTTTTTGTATTTTGTAAAATTAATAAAAAGTATGTTTAAAAAAAAAAAAAAAAGACACTTCGGACTCCTTCAGTGAAAAAGCAGCATGGTGGCATCAGAGGAGCATAGGAAGATGTCTCATAAGCCAGACCACTGGCCCACGATGGGGTCAACATGGCAGCACGTCTCCAGGATTTCAAATAGGGTCTCTTCTAGCCTGGGGTGGTAACTGAACCCGAAACTAGGATGCATGCAAAGTGCTCTTCATACTGAGCTGCAATTCTTCTCCAATGGAATGAAAGGGAATGTTCTAGGAGTGGGAGCGGACACCGGCTTACTCACACCGCAAGACAAGGATGAGCAATCTGGGGCCCTCCAGGTGCTCTTGGGCTCCACATCCCATCAGCCCAAGCCAGCATGGCCAATGGTCAGGGATGATGGGAGTTGTAGTCTAACAACACACACAGAGAGAGAGAAGAGACAGAATCAAGAGAGAAAAGTGGGTGCCCACCATCTTTGGCTCTGGAACTGGACAGATTTCCCACACCCAAGAGATGGCAGCTCTCCACACCCCTAGTCTAGATGAATTAACCTTCCTTCCTTCCCGCCCGCCCCCAACAGGCACCCTCCATGGGTTTGTTTAATGCTTTTTAAAACTAACTAGACTATTGGCTATCACCACATCATGTGGCGGCGAATTCCATAATTACATGTTTTGTGAAGAATTCTTTTGTCTGCCATGAACTTAGCGTCAATCAATTTTACTGGGAGACCTCCAGTTCCAGAGTTACAGGAAAGAAAAACAGAGGGGGGGAGAGAAAGGACAAAACACCTCTCTCTATCAACTAACACAACACAGTTCATAACACTATAAATGTCTTCCATGTGCCCTACTTAATCTTTTTGGGGGGAGTAAGTAAATGATGCATCCTGCTGTTTTAAGTAAAACAGCTTGCGAAACGCACACAAAAATCTTTTACGGCACCTATCCATATGTTGGAGGGAATGCTATGAGCATAAAGTAGCTATTTGATGAGAGACTGACTTTTGTAACAAAGCCTAGTAGAGGAGGATCCCAATCAGAGGCATTTTTTTTAAAAAAAAGAATTAATTTATATCCCACCCTTCCTGCCAAACAAGCTCAGGGGACAGCAAACACACCAGTGATGCAATTCAATTAAACCTAAATAAAAACACTCAGGATAAGATGTAAGCTGTACCAGGTAGTCCCAGCATTTCCTGGGACATTTTTAGAACAAAGGAGCTCTGCTGGATCAGGCCAATGGCCCATCTAGTCCAGCTATCACAGAACTGTACAGTTGGAAGGGACCCTGAGGATCATCTAGTCCAGGCATCCCCAAACTTCGGCCCGCCAGATGTTTTGGACTACAATTCCCAACATCCCTGACCACTGGTCCTGTTAGCTAGGGATCATGGGAGTTGTAGGCCAAAACATCTGGAGGGCCGCAGTTTGGGGATGCCTGATCTAGTCCAACCCCCTGCAATGCAGGAATATGCAGCTGTCCCAAACGAGGATCGAACCTGCAACCTTGGCATTATTAATACCATGCTGTAACCCACTGAGCTATCCAACGAGTTATCCCAGAGGCCTGGGAGAAACCAGCAAGCAGGACCCAAGCACAAGAACACTCTCCCATCCCGTTGTGGTATCCAGCAACTGGCATTCAGAAGCATTGCTGCCTCTAACAGTGGAGGCAGAACATAACCATCATGGCTAGTAGCCATTGTCAACCTTATCCTCCTCTCTTTCTTTCTTTCTTTCTTTCTTTCTTTCTTTCTTTCTTTCTTTCTTTCTTTCTTTCTTTCTTTCTTTCTTTCTGGGAGCTGGTGGAGGAAAGTCAAATATTTTATTATCTGTGTACCCTTAAGGAATATGGAACAGAACTGAGATCCTCCTTTCGTTTGGTCAACTACACTTTGAAAAGGATGCTCCCATTTGCTTCTCAACCTGGTGGTGGGAAAAGCTTCCTTTGACGAAGTCTGAAGGACATTGGTTTCAGAAGTAAATCAACTAAGGTCATCCATCACCAAACCGACTATAGCAAACCAAGGTGGCTTCTATGCCTTCTTTCAGCTGTGATATGCAGCAAGTTAGGAAGTTTCATTCTTATGCAATTGAGAGTGAAGGTCAAATTTCCACGCTGTGAAATTCAAACATGGAAAACGGTTCTGTATAGGACTTGACATGCTGCTCGACAGGGTCGATCAACGCACATTTTCAAAACATCCCCCAACCACCCCAACTGAGCGCACACATTGTAAAACTATCTGCACAATTTGTCGCACGTGAGGGTCAAAAGGCAGGTTGCCTGTTAATTCCTACCACAGAAGTGTTTTATGGAGAGCAATTTTAAAAAGTGTGCAGAATCCCTAGCGGGTTCATCAAGTGGGCTGCCTGACAAGCTTTGGAAATTAGTATATACTAAACCGCATGACTGGCCTTTCTCGGTTTTCGTGCAATCAAATAATAATTGTACTGTTTGTGCCGCCTGTACAGTATCATTTGTAATGTTTAATAAAAACGATACATTCATACACCTCTAATTACCGGGGAGCTGAGGAAAGAAATGAGATGTAGCCACCTTGAAAATAAATCCAATACTTGGTCAGCTCCAAGTTAATAGGAGCGCTTGGTATTTAAATAGAAAGATTAAAAGCTGCGGAATAAGCAACGAAGAGGGTGACTAATAAAGTTCTTTAAAACATCATTAATACAGCTTTATATTTTCGCCTCGTTAGTTCCTCTTGCACAAGGAAAGGTTAGAACAAAAACCCTCTGCTACTGACCTGTTTGCCACATTCCCAGTTTGTTAGTACGGGAAGAAAAAAATTCCAGTGCGATCCTAACCAATGCATACTCGGAAGCAAGTCCCACTGAACTCAGTTTGGACTGCTGCCATAGTATTTGAAGTCAAGCAAAGTCTCGCAGTAAGATATTTAAGGATTTCAGCCTGAGATCATGTTTTCCTTTTCCTGGAGCAGCTAAGTCATCCCCCCTGCAACTCATATTGGGCTTCATTTGCATCTGAGCCAAAAAAAAATCCCTGCACACATATGGCTCTTAAAAATAATGCCAGATGGTGATCTTGGAGAAATACATGAGTAAGAATGGAATCCTGGCAATCAAATGCCCCTTAAGCTAACTTGCTGCCCAAAGAGAGCTCTGGAGGCACCAGAGTCTAGAAAGATTGACACTCGTTCTCAGAAACTGTTTGGCAATGTTTCTAAAAGCGCTCAACGCAGTGAAACGGATAGCGTCTTCAGTTCAAGTCTCCGTTTCACAAAGTACCAAAATAGTGACTCAGGGTTAGCCCCACATTTGCTCAACAGGGGTGTCTAAGTGTCAAACATAGCCAGATAAAAATGGGGTTTTTTTTTTTGCTAAGGTCAAAAACGTCGAAGGTGAAAGCGAGGTCTTTAATTCCTTCCCCACCCCCCCAAGTGGGTTGATGGAATCTTTCTCGAAAGATTCCATCAATGGTGTCTCCGAAAATTTTTACACATCACTTGGGAAGACAGGCGAACTAATATCAGTGTACTGGAAGAAGCAAAGATCACCAGTGTTGAAGCAATGATTCTTCAACATCAACTTCGTTGGACTGGTCATATTGTGCAAATGCCTGATGATCGTCTTCCAAAGCAACTACTCTATTCCGAACCTAAAAATGGAAAGTGTAATGCTGGTGGTCAGCAAAAGAGGTTTAAAGACTCTCTCAAGGCAAATCTTTAAAAATTGTAGTATAAACACTGACAACTGGGAAACACTGGCCTGCGAGCGCTCCAGTTGGAGAACAGCCTTTACCAAAGGTGTCATGGGCTTTGAAGAAAGTCGATCTCAGGATGCAAGGGAGAAACATGCTAAGAGGAAGGCACACTTGGCAAATCCACACCGTGATCAACTCCCGCCTGGAAACCAATGTCCCCACTGTGGAAGGATGTGTGGATCCAAAATTGGCCTCCACAGTCACTTACGGAATGGACCCATTGTTAAAATCGTGTTTATGGAAGACAATCTTACTCAGCTACGAGTGACAGAAGAAGAAGAAGAAGAAGAAGAAGAAGAAGAAGAAGAAGAAGAAGAAGAAGAAGACGAAGAAGAAGAAGAAGAGTGGGTGAAAGGTTTGTTGACCAGATATGACCAGAGACTGAAATCAGCTTGGGAAATTTATTTTAAACACACCAGCAGAAGGACCAGTGACTGCACTTCAGTTCATGATACAAGCATAATCCACACATTATGCAAAAAGAAAATCAAAAGCACATTATATTTAAATGAATCTTGGAGAAGGAAAGGAATCTAAGAAGCAGCGCTTGCAGAGGGGAAGGGGGGGAAAGATGCAATGATTATAGGGGAAAATAAAGAACAATTTGATTTTCCTTTGATATTATCTGAAGATTATGTTTATACCTTCCGTAAATTGAAACACGTTTGCTGGTTTTCTGCTGATGAATTTTAAATGACGTTTCCAAACTGGTCAAATGTGGTCACAACTCCCTCGCACACTGGGGGAAACTTAAGGACCTTGCTCTCACAAGGAATTTAAAAAGTATGCTTTGTACCCAAGAAAATTATTCCATACATATTGCCACAGTACCATCATATGCTTCCTTAGGATAAAACTTGTGTTTTATCTTGTATTTTATTCGGTGAACTGCCCTGAGATCCTTTGATGAAGGAAAGTATATAAATTTAATAATAAATAAATAAATAAGATCCATAGGCCAGTGACAGAATATCTGCTTTGTATGCAGAAGATCCCACCTTCAATCCCTAGCAAGTACAGATATTATTAATATCATCATTATCATATTTTTATACCCCGCCTTTTTCCCTAACAGGACTCAAGGCTACTTACAGATTAAAAACAAGACCCACTAAAAGCGGGGGGGGGGGGAGCATCATTAAAAAACAATTAAACATTGAAGAATTAAAACTATATACATTTATAGCATCTATTAAAACCATACAAATAATAACAATAAAAACAGCATGACACCAGCCGCCTCATTAAAAGCAGTCAGTTTCCCAAATACCTGTTGAAACAAGAAAATCTCCATCTGCTGGTGGAAGCTAGTTGATCTAGCTTCTTTAGGAAATAAGTTCTAAAGTCTGGGAGCTACCACCAAGAAAGCCCTCTCCCACTTCCCCACCAAGCATGCCTGTGAGGATGGTGGGACCGAGAGGAAGGCTTTTCCCGAAGATCTCAAAACCCAGGCACGTTCATATGAGGAAACACAGTCTTTCAGATAGCTTGGACTTAAGCAGTGTACCGCTTTATAGGTCATAACCAGCACTTTGATTTTTTTGTCCAGAAACAGACAGGTAGCCAGTTGGACTGTTGTTGCAGAGATGGCTGGGAGAGACCACTGCCAGAAATCTTGGGGGGCCTCTGCCAGTCAGTGCAGACATACTGAGCCAAATGCACTATCCAGCACATGACATATTCCTATGCATGTGTACTCAGAGATCAGTCCAAACGAAGTCAGTGGAAAGTAACTTGCAGACAGGTGTGTATAGAATAGCTGACTTAACTTACCAATGTCTAGGAAAATCATTGCACAAATAGTACTAATAAGCAGTGGTGTTGTTTATATAGTGCCATGTCTGTGAGACATCGCTTTCAAGGAACGAGTTTGACAGATTTACAATCTATGAAGATATACACAAGAGAAATACGAAGGGGAGGTAACGCAGAGGCAGGAGCAAACAGGAAAGCAATATGAAATTATTTTAGTTACAAGTTATTGCCACTGGAGCAGCCTACTACAGACTGGTACCCTCTAGAAGTTGTTGAACTACAACACCCATCAGGCCAGGCCAACATGGCCAATGGTCAGGAATAAAGGGAGTTGTAGTCCAAAACACCTAGAGCAGGGTTTCCAGCTGTTTTGGGACTACAACTACTATCATCAAAACAGGACCAGTGGTCAGGGATGATGGGAATTGTAGTCCAAAACAGTTGGAAACCCAAGTTTGGGAAACCCTGATCTAGAGGGTAGCATTCTGGGGAAGCCTGGACTATAGGACTGTTCCAAATACTTCCTGGAAAATACAAGTTTTGAGGAAGGATTTGAAGGAAGGAAGAGAGGTGGTCACAAAGAGGTGTTTCGGGAATATGGGGCAGGAAACACAAAGTAATTTCAAGGAGTTATTTGGATAGCTAAGGGATGAGCCAAGATCACAAGAAATGATGTTTTAAAAGTGGAGAGATACAGAGGGCAAAACCATGAACGGTTTTGAAAGTCAGGAGCACAAGCTTGTGCAGGAGGCCAGAGCAGATAGGAAGCTAGAGTAAGAATTTAAGAAAGGGCATCACGTGGTCAGAGGAACAAGAGAAGTGAGTTATTTTGGCAGCAGAATGATGGAGAGCAGGCATCCCCAAACTACAGCCCTCCAGATATTTTGGCCTACAACTCCCATGATCCCTAGCTAAGAGGACCAGTGGTCAGGGATGATGGGAATTGTAGCCCAAAACATCTGGAGGGCCAAAGTTTGGGGATGCCTGATGGAGAGGAATACAGGAAGAATATTGGATGCTGACTTACATTGAAGCAGACTGATGGTCCATATAGCTCAGTATGGCAGCACCTCTCCAAGATTTCACGTAGGGAGTCTCTGTTGGCCTACCTGAAGATGCCAGGGATTGAACCTGAAACCTTCTACATGCAAAACATGTGCTAAACAGGTGCATTCTCACTAATCTTAACTACAACCTTATGAGGCAGGCAAATATCCATAAATTACAGATTGTGGGATGGGACCAAGGCTGAGAGGAGAGCTATGATAGTTTGCCTCTGAGCAGCCAGAGCATTTATGACTGATGTGCCATTTGAATCAGGAACATTCAGGCATACACCTCATCCTCAAAACCACTATGCTCCATCAACTCTGCAAATCTTATTTTTATTCTTCCTCTTCTTTTTTTATTATTAAGTAGCATTTCTTCTCATTTCAAATATCCAGGGAATGCTGTGCAATTCCCATAAAACGTGTCACTATGTGCGTGGCTGTTTTTCTGTTTTCACATGGGCACCCAACACAATTATGGAAAAAATGGAGAAACGTAGTTCTATTAGCTGCACAGAGCTGACTTCATCTTATCTGGATTGGCACCACAGCTGCAATTTGCCATCTTCATTCTCTCCTTCCACTCTCTTCATTGTTATTTTACTGTTACAAATCCATACAGTACTTGATAGCATAATACTGCTAGGCTTTATATCTTTTAAGAAAAGAATCCTAAATATAATCTTAATTGTGGGAAATGGTGTGTAGGTCTTACTAAAGCAGATAACTCTGCCATCACTTTTAAAGGAAAGTTTTCAAACTGTATAAACTCCAAGTCTGGACATGCATTGCATTTTGGCTTGGGTTACTGTATTATAAGCTAAACATAACATTTATTTCTGGTGCCCAGTGGTGAGATGGCACTGCCCAACCTTTCCTAGCCATGGTTCAGAAATCAGGCTGGTAAAACTCTGCATCTTCACCAGGCTTAGTAGCTGGAACCACACATCAAATTGATGCTGGCAAATAAAAGAGACAAAAAATAATTGCATCTTCTCTTTACAGGGAAGGAACAGCAAGCGGAATAAAAATAGCGGAACTTTTATCATTGAGCAAAGGTATATTAGTGCAGTGGAATGGCTAGAACATTATATTACACTAGTATAATGTGGAGGCAATGTGGTGCCCTCCAGTTGTTGCAGACTACATTTCCCATCATCCTTTACTGTGTGCCATGATGGCTTGGGCTAGTGGGGGTTGTAGTCCGTAACATCTGATGGGCTCCAGGTTGCCTATGTCTCCATTAGAGTGACAAACAAGAGCCTGGTCACATTCACTTTAAACCATGGTTAAGCTTAACTATGGTTTAAAGGTGAATGTATCACTTGCTGGTGCATGGGGGCTAAAATCATGACTACTTGGCTCCTCCCCTGCTTCTGGAATAAATAAGTAAAACCTATGGGTACCTATTGAGAAGATCCATAAAGAAGCAATTCCAAATGGAATTATTGTGAAAAAAAGGAAATGGGGAGGGGGATTTTGTCCTCGTTCGGGGCATCATTTCCCCAAACTCTGCCCCTGATGAAGGAGACAGGTGAGTTTCTGAAGCAACAGATAGGTAATGAAAGTGAGCAAGTGAGTTAAAACCTTAAAGCAAATCCAGTCTCTCAAGCTTGTAAGCCTAAGTGCAGGAAGATGTATACTTTATACATGCTATATAACTCAGCCTCTCTGTGTTCCTTTGGAGGAGAGGCTTTAAATTTCAAGAGCAGGGAAACAGCCCTGCAAACAATCCCACGCAGTTTACTCATCCCGTCAACAATCCCACCCTCATCCCGTCATCCTGTAAGATAGCATTTGGCCATCCATTTCATCATATTCCCAATTTAAAACTATAAAGCCCCTTTATAAATTGCTGGAATAAAAACTGACAGCCTCAATTGTCATCTTCATTCACAAGGCCTCCCTCAAGTGTCTCTTAAAATCCAAGAGCACTGTTTTTGTTTCTCAGCTTGATAATCTATGCATTTCCTCTTTCATTCTAGTTTTCCCTGAATACTTATTTTTATCTGCAGTTAGCCGTGGAATCAGAAGCCCAGAGTTAATTCTGTACTGTGTTTAGCGAGGCTCCATGGCAGGCCTTCCCTTTACTGGCAGCAAAGCATACACCTGGGAAGAGATTTGCTTCCTTTACTGCAGGGGCAGATGAACTTCAGGCTTGTGAGATCTGCTTTGGCTGTGTACATACATTCAGAGCACAGGACTTCCCCCAAAGAAACCTGGGAACTACAGTTTGCTAAGGGTGCTCAGAACTGCAGCTCTCTGTGTGGGAACTACAGTTCCCAGGATTATTTGGAGGAAGCAATGTGTTTTGAATGCATGGTGTACATGAAGCTAAGAGAACCCAAAGATTCACCCAACCAGAGCCAGGCATGAATTGATTGTTAAGAAACAGGGTGCCTCAGGGCCCATGTTCAGGCCAGGAATTTATATTCAGGACCAGAATTGAGTTTACACTCCTGCCATGGAAAGATCCACTACCCATTCACCTTCCCCCCCAAGATTCCTTCATCTCAGCAGAATGATTTATAAGGGGAATGGGGGTTTGTTGTTTTTTCTATCATTAAGCAATTTGGAGCCAGAATCATAGCTGCCAAGTCTCCCGCTGAAAAATGCGGGATCAGCAGCAGCGCGGCACCGGAATTCGCTTCAACGCATGTCCAGACATGCGTAGAAACAACTTCTGGCGCCACTCTGCCCGATTTCCGATGCCCAGACATGGGCAGAGCGGCACCCGAAATGGAGCTTCCGTGGCAGGTAGGAAATCCGGGGGATTTCCAGGATTTTTTCCTATTCAGGGTAACAGCAGGAAACGGATTAAAATCTGGGGGTTTCCCGCGAAAAACGGGAGACTTGGCAGCTATGGTCAGAATCCTTGCTGAAATTACTCAGAGATCTACCAGCAGATGCCAATCTACCTTCTACCCAAGTGAGAATAGTTGCACTCAGGTCTAACTTGTGGGCTTCCCATGGATATCTGGTTGGCCATTGTAGAATGCTGGAGATTAATTAACTCTCGGCCAGGTCAAGCAGCGCTTGTTCATATGCATAGATCAAGAACTGGAATGTTGATGATCTTAGGCAGGGGTCCCCAGACTTACCGGCATTTGGGCCGGTTCCCACCGCGCCGATCACGCGGCGGGCCGGAGGACAGGGGAGCGTGCGCCTGTGCGGGCCGGCGGGCGGGGAGTGTGGGCCCGTGCGCATGCGCACGGGCGCTTACTGGTGCGGCGACGCACTTCCAGGGTGGGAAAAGCGCCGAAACTCCATTGTGCGTATGCGTATGGGCCTCCCCCGACCCGGAAGTGCACCAGAAATGACCTCTTCCGGGTCGGGAGAGGCCCATACGCATGCGCACAAAGGAGTTTCGGCGCTTTTTCCCCGACCCAGAAGAGCGCTGCCGCGCTGCGCGCCGTAAGAGCGGGTGGTGGCGGGCGGCGGGGGTCGTCGCGGGCCGGATTGGCAGGCCAATTGGGCCGCATCCGGCCCCCGGGCCGTAGTCTGGGGACCCCTGATCTTAGGGGAGAAAAGAAAGGCTGAATGAAAGCTCTCCCCGTCTCTCCTAGAACAGCGGTTCCCAAACCTTGATTCCACTGATAGCTTGAAAATTGCTGAGGGCCTTGGCAGACCACTTAACGATTTTTGTGCCTTTAGTAGCGATTGTAATGTACTGTGCTACATGCTGTATGATTTTAAATAGTGTTTTTACACCGCGGTCCTACTGATTGAAGCTTGTGGACCACCGGTGGCCGGCAGATCCCTGTCTGGGAACTCCCATTCCAGAAAATCCCAACTATGGCATCTGCTTTTCCTAGAAAAGGTAATTGGTTCAATCCCCTGACTCTCCAGGTATGTCTGGGAAAGACTCTCTGCTGGAAAACCTGGAGGCAACCCTGAGTTAGATGGAACAGCAGCCTGACCCAATATAAGGCAGATTTCTAAGTTCCTAGAAGGGCTGCTAATCAACCAGCATCCCTAGAGAGACAAAGCTTGTCAGATTCTCCAGCCATGACTGAGACCCACCAGCATCCTAAGCAGCTGTTCCAATTCCACACTCATTCATCACCCTGTTTTGTCACAGGTTCACACCTGCAGACACGGGAGGGAAAACCCAGCCTTAACTGCCTTGTTCCTTCCACCAATCTAATCCTTCAGGACCTAAATTCCAAGCCTTTAGGTCTGTTCAACACTGCTCTAGTCAGGTAGAAGACCTGCTGAGCCCTGTGGGCTTGAGCAAAGGAGCCAGAGACGAATCTTCATTATTGACAGTGATTCATAGCGATATAAATCACTTAGGCAGACTATGGCCAGAGGGTTACTATAAGAAGAGCAATCTGGGGACGGGAGAGAGAAGGGGCAGAGGAGATGGAAGAGAACAGTGTGTGTGTGTGTGTGTGTGTGTGTGTGTGTGTGTGTGTGTGTGTGTGTGCGCGCGCGCGCGCGCGTATACACACACACACACACACTATTCCAGAAGCAGAGAAAAAAGATGGAAAGACTTTTTTTGTAATTTAGCTCAGAAAAAGCTGGTTGGGAAACATCATGCGCTGCAACTAGCTGAGTTTGCATGTAACAATACGCCAGACTTTCCAGTTGGTAGCTTATCATGGTTTAGTGTGTATGATCAGGATGCTGGTGTGCACTGCTTGATCGTTCTCAGCTATCTGCCTGGATAGCTCAGTTGGTTACAGTGTGGTGCTAATAATGCCAAAATTCCAGGTTTGATCCCCGTATGGGACAGGACAGCTGCATAGTCCTGTATTGCAGGGGGTTTGACTAGACCAGGGGTCCCTAAACTAAGGCCCGGGGGCCGGATGCGGCCCAATCGCCTTCTAAATCTGGCCCACGGACGGTCCGGGAATCAGCATGTTTTTACATGAGTAGAATGTGTCATTTTATTTAAAATGCATCTCTGGGTTATTTGTGGGGCCTGCCTGGTGTTTTTACATGAGTAGAATGTGTCCTTTTATTTAAAATGCATCTCTGGGTTATTTGTGGGGCAGAGGAATCCATTCATTATTTTTTTCGAAATATAGTCCGGCCCCCCACAAGGTCTGAGGGACAGTTGACCGGCCCCCTGCTGAAAACGTTTGCTGACCCCTGGACTAGATGATCCTCTAGACCCATTCCAACTCTACGATCCTCTAGAGTCTAGACACCTTTCAACTCTACGATTTTATGATCATTCCCACTTTGCTCCTCCCTGGAACATATGGGTTAAAGTAGCACAGGGGAGATCAAGCTAGGTCAAAAACCCTTTCCATTATTATTATTATTATTATTATTATTATTATTATTATTATTATTATTACAGAATTTATTTTTTTAATGTGGGACAGCATAATGGCACCCAAACCTGCAATACAAACTGGTACAGTTCTCTCTTAGTAATTTAGGATTGTACCATCTCATCCATCCCACATACACCGACGTCACAATAGTTCCCCTTCTTCACCAAGGGAATGAAAAGGGAGCAGCACTCCTCCTTTCCCTGCACAGAGGTTTCTAGAATGCAGCAAAAACCCTCCACTTTTAACTGAACTCTCCCACTCCTTACTGCTATTATTATTATTATAATGCATGATTCAGCCCAATTCTGCCTGAGTGCTGCTCCCAGGGAAGTCTGTTTCCACCAAGCGAACAGAATACTGTAAGATGACTACACTGGTAGCAGTTGACACCTTTAATGTGGTTTAATGAGCATCTTTCGATGGAGACAATGTCAAAATAGACCCTGTAATGTTAGGTGTCTTATCCAGTGAAATTTGTCTATACTTATTGCCACAAGCAGATTCTGTCCACAAGACAGAGAAGCAATTATTAGTCCAGGATGCAGCCTTGAGGTCCTTGTCACAAGGATCCCTTCAGCTAAGAAGTCTTGCAAGGCAATGCTACTAGAATTGGAAAAGCAGTGCTTGGTGCCCCTTTGGTGAATCTATGCTGCTGGAGAGAAATGTGTTAGTTGCAGTTATTACTGTCATTAGCTTTATGGCTGTTCTGGGATATTAATTGGCCTGTAGGTGTGTTTTATGTTCATTAAATTTTCTGGATGTATTTTAAATGGTTGATTATTGAGTAACAGCAATTATTAAACTGATAATTTGCAGTGCTGTAATTGGTATTATTTTAATTATGGGATTATGGGCACTGCATTATTGTCTTTGGACTATTCTGTTGTAGACCGTTTGGGGCATAAATCTGTAGAATATGTGGTACACAAATAAACCAGTAACAAATGCACTGCATTATATGCCAACAATTATTGTGTTGGCTTTCCCATTTTTATTTAACAAAATTTACCCTGTTTTTCAAGAAAATAATTCTGGTTTACTAAATAGGCAGCGCCATAAAATAAATCAGCCCAATAGGATTTTAAAGCCATTTAAAACATCCATTTCATTTCAAAAAACTGCTGAAATGCCAACAAACATTAATAACCCAGCACATTTTGGACCTTGCCAGAAGCAGGATGGCTGTGTTGGACTACAATTACCATAATCCCTGACAATTGGCTGTTGGCTGGGGCTGATGGGAGCTGGGAATCTAAGCAACACCTGCAGTGCCCCTCCTGTAAGCCCATTCCTTTTTCGTGTGTGTGTGTTTTTTAAAAAAGAGTAATGAATAAGTTAATACGCCTTTATAAAGCTCCTAGAAAAGCCAACCATTGGGACTTAGTTGTATTTTTAAAGCACAAGGACAGAAAGGCATGGATGGCAGCTGGAGAAACAGAAACTAGATGCCTGCATCTCCAATTCACACCCACACCATACATTAAAATCACTCTTATACCACTTTAGACTCCTGGAGAATCCTGGGGACTGTAGTTTGTTAAGGGTGCTGGAAATTGCACTTATGGTAGATCAACACCTCTAACAAACTACAGTTGCCAGGATTCACTGGGGGAGCGGGGCGGGGAAAGATGACTGTTAAAATGGCGTAAGAGCGCTTTAAACATATGGCATAGACCTGACTTCCATTTGTTCAGTTCACAAGTGCACAGGTGACATAGGGAGGAAACCCAACGGACTTGACATTGGTAAACCGTGATGACCTGGGAAAAGGTCCTTCTTTGCAAAAAGGAAGAAAAGAGGTTGTTGTCTTGTTTGTCAAATTAACAACAGCAGCAAAAAAAAAAAATCAATAGGGCCAGCCTTGCGACAGCACACAGGTTGTGCCTCAAAAGTAGGCTTCCAAGCCCAATCCTCCAAGGGGCGGAGGCACCAGCAAGTCTGCAAGGGTGGTTACAGATGCAACAACCGCGAGAAATGCAAGCTTGCTGCTGAAGCCTGCGCGCCAAACAGTCCACGGGGAGAAGCTGAATTATTTATCGCAGAGGTCTTACAGCTTCACTTGTCAGAAGTGCTTCATGTCACCGAGGTCTGTCCCTTCCGTTCAGGAAGCGTCACTGGCAGCCTAGACGAGATGAGGCAGCTCTCTCCGGGGAAAGAAAGAGGCCTATAGAGCAAGAGCCCTTTCAGATATTGAAGATGGCACCCTCCCTGCTGGGAGCTTCTTCCAGGTGAAGTGCTGCAGATTATCGCTGCCTGCGCAGCCTTCCTGGCCAGGCCTGATGATGAGCAAATTGAGTTGACTCAGCCTTTATCAGGCATAATGGAACCATTTCGCATCAAACATCAGCGTAACGCGAACACACAAAAGCCCGTAACCCTTGCAAGCCTTTCCAGTGGTGAACTTTTACATGCAACGTTGTTATTTCTGCACTTATTTTGCGAGGGACCTAAGCATTCAAGGGCAAAATTCACCTGCGGTCATTTCCTTTCTCTCAACATCTCCCAACGCACAAGCACACAAACATGGAAAGATCAAGGCATCAAATGCCAATATAATGCCACTGTGGCTGTGGGCAGATTTAATTAGTAGAACAAGCCATTCCCATCCTCTACAAATCTTGAGGTCAGTTTCTCAGGTAAGAACAAGGAACACCTTGAATCTCAATTTGCTAGGAATGGGGATTCTGTTGGACTACAACTCCCATCACCCCTGATCATTGGCTACGGTGAGCAGGGCTGAAGGAAGCTGGAATCTAACAACATATGGAGGCCCACAGGTTCCCCCTTTCTGTGCCATGGTAACGGCAAATGGACAAATGCCAATGTCTGTCTAGTTTTGACCGGCAACTGATGGAACTTGGAAATAGGAAAGGGTCGGGGTGGAGATGAACCAAAAACCCAGATGAACCAAGGAAAAGGCAGGTCTCAAGTTGATACTTAAATATAGTAATTTATTATATGAAGATTGCCCCCTTCGCTGAAACGTGCTGTGCAAAGAACCTGCATGCGTATTATGCTGGTGTACCAGTGAACTTTCACTTAAGAACAATCTTTCAAAAAGGTTTTAACCAGCATAAAGATGCATGGAGAGTCTTTGCCCCGAGATCTACTGTTCAAAAACCCATTTCAACCAATTTTTGCACAGTACATTACTACTTTTAAAGATGAATAGCACTTGAGGAACTCCATCTACAAGTTCTACAAAACATCAGCAGCTGAGTTTCTGGCATCCTTTGCACCGATGAATAAAGAGCTGCTAGAGTAAATGAGTGGGAAAAGATCTACGCAAATCCCTCTCATTTCAGTCCAATCTCAGTGGGTACTTTATAGCCAAGATGGCTGTACAGCCATCCATCTTAGTGATCGGGAGAAAGGGAGCAGAATAATGCCATCAGCGTATCACTGTGCTATTACAGAGGAACAAACGTAGCGAATTGCTTGAGAGTGCCTCATAATGCAGATGGGTCAATGCGAGAGGCTTGTGGTGGTTATGTGGACTAGGCAGTCGCTAGCTGCTAGCGCAACTCAACCACTCTTGTGCCGAGCAGCACCAAACAGAGGAATGCTTGAAGAGGGATCGTTCCATCTCACGTCCGACCTCTCGTAAGTGAAAAACACTGATGGCAGAGAAGACATTATCAGTCTTGGGAAATCCATAAAGCTTGGCTTAAGATCAAATGAGGGTCAATTAAAGACATTGTGGGTTATTTATAGGGCCTTTCGCTGCCTTCTTTGAATTCATCTTGGTCTTTTCCCAAGGCAGTGCAGCCCATTGAGACAAAGCTGTTCATTTATGCTTCCATGCGCTGATGGCACACCTACATAGGCTATTTGTGGGTGTTCAATGTGCAGGGAGAGCCAGGTCTCAGTCCATGCTAACTCCTCGTCTGAATGACTGACGTTAAGTGGGAGGAAGAGGCATAAGGCAGTAGAATCAGCAGAGCATACTTAATCCTTCCATAAAAATACAGTGTCTGTGCGAGATTCTCATGTGCTACAGCAGCATTGCTTGAGAACCTGTGACCCACCAGATGGCATTAGACTCCAATTCTCATCAGTACATGCCATGATGGCCAGTATTCAAGAATGATGGAAACTGTAGTCCAATACACCCCTGCACTAGAGGGGCAATCTCTTGGGCTCCAATATTTACCCTAGGACAGACCCCTGAAAACATACCATTCCAGGGGTCCTGTGGGCAAAATGGCACCTTTGAAGTCTTCCCCTGGTGCTCACAAAGCCTCCTACCCTTGCTGGTGAAGTGGTGAGAGTGGTTACCCTTTTCTCTCTTGAGAAAATACACAGGGCTGAATGGGGAAAGTAGAAGAGCAACACCCTTTCCTACCTCCTCTTTTAACTTTGTGCACTTTACAAGGCTCAGATTAATTCTACTGGCTTCAACTTTTACCCAGATCCCCTGGAAAACGTGGAAGTTGTAGGTGCACACTTTCTGTCTCTTGATGTGGCATTTGATCTTGGGAACAGAAAAGAGAAATGACCAGAAGGGGTGGTGCCCATGGCACTCAATCAAAACTCCCAAAGTGCCCACATTAAGCTTAAAAAGGCAGATTACCCCTGCATTGAGACATGTACTTGCTGCAGGTAACTACAGACCTGGCTCAAGGCAGCTGGGGAGGGAAAGAGAGAGTTTCCTAAAAGCAACACTCTTGTTTTCACAAAACCAGAAAGTCTTCTGCACAGTATTCAAAATCCAGTGTTAAAACAAATGAGTTACATTAGGAATTAAGCCTCCAAGCACGTTCATCTGCCAGGGACTAGATACGCATCCAATAATCTAAAAACACATTGGTTTCCCTGATTTCTTGATTTGGACTTCCTGCTTAATTGCATTTTAATTGTCATGCTGTTTTTTATGGGCTTGTTGCATTGCATATTTTTAATTGTGGATGTTTAATGCTTTTGATGAAATTTGTTTTATTGCGTATCTTAAATATGCGTGTTTTTATTTATTTGCAAACCACTTAGAAGCCATCTTGGCAATACAGCCAGTAATATAATATAAATAGTAATCATAGTAATAGTATTCCTAATTATAACAGAATAGTAATAATATCCTCCACACAGCTATGTTATTAATTTTAGTTTGCACTTTTGCTGCACTGACTGGCTAATAGTGTTACACTGGAAAGCCAAACCACAGAATAGCAGACTCCTGGGAGTTCAAGAGTGGCTTCTTCTTCTGCTTCCTCTGCTTCTGCTTCTTCTTGGCATTGGTCATAATGTTTGGTCATAGTGTGGTAGTATTGGGGACCCATGGAAAGGCTTGTTCCTCCTCCCTTGTTCCATCTAGAAGTATAGTATCCAGGTCAAGGGAAGTAATAGTATCACTCTATTCTGCCTTAGTCAAACCACACTTAGAATACTGTATCCAATTCTGGGCACCACAATTTAAGAAGGATGTTGACAAGCTGGAACGTGAGCAGAGGAGGGCGACCAAGATGATCAAGGGTCTGGAAACTAAGCCTTATGAGGAACAGCTGAAGGAGCTGGGTCTTTTTTAGCCTGGAAAAGAGGAGACTGAGAGGATCTATGATAGCCATCTTCAAATATCTTAAGGGCTGTCATATGGAGGAGGGTGCATGCTTGTTTTCTCCTGCTCTGGAGGGTAGGACACGAAACAATGGCTTCAAGTTGCAAGAAAGGAGATTCCGACTAAACATCTGGAAAAACTTTCTGACAGTAAGAGCTGTTCAATGGTGGAACGGTAGTTGGTCAAAGGAGCCGTGGACTCAAAAAAGTTGAAAACCTCTGCATTAAGGAGATCCTGTCACTAAGGAGAGAGGACAATTTTGGCCCTCTGAAGCCTATGATGGCCATTGCCAAAATACACACACCAGCCAGCATCATGCTGCAAGGTCTCTCTCTCTCTCTCACTCTCTCTCTAAAAAAAAGAAAGAATAAAAATGCACAAAAGTTTAGGGTTGCAAAATCACGTCCTCAAAACTCAAGCTGTCTGAATCTCAGGAAAGCTCAGAATGTAGGGCTGGCAGGACGTCAGCTGGATCAGAAGGAAGATGCACACACACACAAAATACGAGTGTGCTTTTTGGACCACAGCTTTTTTGTCTAGCCCATGAATGAAGAGGAGAAATTGCAAAACAAGATGACAAATGCTAAATGATTTTTTTTTAAGTCTCCCAATTCCAGACAACACGTGGTTTTTGCAGTCATATTAAGCTTGAAGAGGCTGGACCAAGTCCTCTCATGTTTATGGTAAAACAATTCCAGAAGCGGTGCAAAATGTCCACCAGCTACGTATATGGTAATCAGCACATTAATTACCGAAGACTGAAATATGCAGGTTAGATGAAGCCTTCAGGCTCACTATATATCTCCCATTTGGCCTTCGGCATTCAGCAAGTTTCACAACCACATTTAGGACAGGGAGGAGAGGAAGACATTCTACTGTGGTTTGGCAATGATGGGGAGATTTTGGTATTTATTTATTTATTTGCTACTTGGATCCCGAAAGCCAAGAAACCACTAATCAGAAAACTAGCTAAAGGCTTTCCAAGTTTTGGCAGGCTGGGAGTATACCAGTGCCACCTTCCCCTACTTCTCTCCCCTACTTTTCATCCATCAGTGATGCTGTTGCCTCAGACAGAGCAAGAGGCAAGTCCAGGCACTTTTTGTTCCAAAAACAGTTGGTGGCTCTTGTTCCTCTGGCCCAGAGTCTCATTTCCCAAGGCAGATGGCTGTTGGAGCCATGCATTCTGTCCTGTGAGGAAGAAGAAAGTGGGTTCCCAGCAGCTGCATCTTCTTTAGCCAATGGATAGAGCCAGGTTGGTCTTCCTGGGATGCTCCTTCTGGGAGGCAAGGAAGACATAGGCCTTGGTCTCCAGGCCTAGGGCAGAGGGCACCGTTGCGCTGCCCATTCAGCTCTGCAGCCCGAGGACAATGCCAGCTTATTCCTGAGGGCAGCACTTTGCTCTTCCTCATAGGAATGAATGAATAAAAGTCACTCACTTTAAGGTGGGAGGGGGGAGGCAAAAGCTGTATGCATGGATACTACTAGAGTGAAGAGTCAGATTTGTCATGGTAATTTATGGAGTACTAGCTATGGGATGCTCTCCCTTGAGAAACTCATTTGTCTTCCCCGGCTACTTTCAGAAAACTGGGAAACACACTTTTCCTGCCAAATATTTAGATAGGGACCTTTCACTGTTAATTTAGCTGTTTTTATTAGTTTTGCACTCGCCGACATCGTTTTAATTAGACCCGATGGTGTTTGCATTGTTGTTGTCATTACGTACACCACCTTGTGAATCTATGTTGAAAGATCGGTTTGCAAATGCAATGAATAAATTATGGGAAACTGAAGAGTCAGGGCTACATCTTGCAAGGTTCCTGACAGCAGGGAATGTTATTTTGTGAGGATTAAACGGTGTCAATAACAATAATTTTTAAAAAGACACAATCCATAACCAAGCAAATATTAGAAATCACCCCAGAACTGGCCCTACTAAACATCTTCCAAGTCAATAATGCCCACTCTCAACACAAAGAACTCATAACCCACCTACTCTCAGCAGCCAGAAACATAATAACCAGACACTGGAGAGACCTGTGAGAAGTAAGCATGGACCAATGGTACCAAACAGTATGGGAAACAGCCTTATTAGAAAAAATGACCAATAAACTGAAACTGACATGGGGACAAATAGAAGAAGACACCTTCACATAGCTGCCAAGTCTCCCGTATTCCCTGGGAAACCCCCGTTTTTCTAGCTGTTCCCAGCTGAAAAAAATGATTTTTTTTTGTTTTTCCCCGGTTTATTCTGGCGCGACGGCCATTTTGGAACTGGGCAGAGCATGCTCAGAAGCGACTTTTGATGCAGCTCTGCCCAGTTCCAAAATGGCTGCAGTGCGACTTCTGGCATGGCGGCCATTTTGGAAATGGTCAAAGCAGCATCAAAAGTCGCTTCTGAGCATGCTCCGCCCAGTTCCAAAAATGGCGACAGCGCTACTTCCGGTCTGCTACTTCCGGTCCGTCCCTTATTTCACCCACAGGAACTTGGCAGGTATGCACCTTCATCCCAGAATGGCTCCCCTTCATCACATCCACAGCCCAACAAGACAACAAGAAGAATCCACCAACAGCATACAAGTCAATATGGCTAACCTGATTCAAAAACACCCACCCACCACCCCACTCACACATGAAAACAAAATTCACCGCAGCCAATCACAAACGGGCAACCACACCCTAGGCCAACCCCAACCTCTCTCACCACCAAAGGAACACAAGCGAATAGCAAAGAGAACCTGCATAAGCGATGCTGACACAAAACCCCACACGTACATTAAGTAAAATAGAAACATCGCCACCCGACCCCACCCCCACTCACCATGGCCCCCTCCATCTCTTCCCCCCTTTTCTTCCTAATGTAACACTAATGTCTCAACAAATGAAACTGACCTGTAGAAAATGTAACTTGAAAAAAGAGACATTGCACATACTTTTGTAAACCAAGAAATCTTTAATTAAAAATACGTTGAACAAAAAGAGACAATCCAATGGAACCCACCGTTATTCAGCCTGTCTTCATGCAAACACAATTTCTGACTGTCAGGAGCTACCAGGACTACAACCAAGAAACTGGTTCTGTTTCTTGTAATGTGTAGGAACTTAAGGCAGAAGACCTTTCTTCCCTCAGCCCCATTTGTAAGCAGGGCGCAGGCAGTTTTAGGTCAGATATGGAAACCGCAGAAATGGTTAAGTACAGTCATACCTCGGGTTACAGCCACTTCAGGTTGCGTTTTTTCGGGTTGCGCTCCACGCCAAACCTGGGAGTACTGGGACGGGTTACTTTCAGGTTTTGGCGCGTGCGCATGCGCAGAACCACTAAATTGCACTTTGCGCATGCGCAGAAGCACCAAATTGTGACCCACGCGTGCACAGACGCGGGTTGCAAACGCTGCGGGTTGCGAGCGTGCCTCCCGCACGGATCATGTTCGCAACCCTAGCGTCCGCTGTAATCTCTAAAAAGCACCCCTCTGAAAGGATGGGGTTATTCTCCAGAAAACCATTCACGGCAGATGTATCGTGGCACAAAAATTGTGAGATTAAAAGCAAATCAATATAAAGTAGTTTTCAAACTGCATACAGTGTTGGTGGAGAAGAGCTTGCGTTCAAGTCAATTGCAAATCCAATTTTAGTTAAAACCAGCAAAGTCGTCCAATTAGACACATTCGAAACAGCCGAAATCTTTAGGGAGCTCCTTACAACTCTGGAGGGCTTCCAATTCTGTTAGAAACAAATATTAGAGCCAAGCACGCAGTCTACGTTTGATTCTAGATGCCAGTATCCCTACTAGGAGAAGGTTGCTGTGAGACGTTGACAGCACTGTAGAAGGTCATACAAGTATAAGGTCAGCTCTGGTCATCCTTTTCATTGCGCATTCTTGATTCTTTCTGCTCATGATGCTATCAGGACAGTGGTCGGTACTGTTCTGCACTAGCAAAAGTTTTGGAGTGGGCCTACTACTTCATTTCCCACCAAGGCACATCCTGTTACTTCCTGCTGAAATCCGGTAACTTTTTGTGCCACAAATATTCAAGGGTTTATGTTGGTCCCACTTTGGTAGCGCTATACCCCCTCCGGACAGCAATAGTGTGATAAGTGTAAGGGAAGCATCGCAGAACTGATAAAGCAGACTAAATCCACCCCTGACACACTGTTATTGTGTTAATAACATGTTGCAGAACACACCAGCCCAGAGGGGCCGAAAAAGAAGAAAAGGAAGTTGAGATGAGAGGGTGGGGAGGGAATCACAGAAATGGAGAGTTGGAAGGGACCATGAAGACCATCTAGTGCAACCCCTTGCAATGCAGGAATCTTTCACCCAATGTGTAGCTTGAACCCATGATTCTGAGCTTAAGAGTGCCTACAAAAGGGAGTAACATGAGAAGGGACAGATGCTCACCTCAGACACAGCGTTTTTATCACCATCCCCAAGGATTCACCTAGACCAGGCATGTCCAAAGTCCACTTCGGGGGCCTAATCCGGCCCGCCAGCCAGTTTAATCCGGCCCCTGTGGCAGTAAAAAAAATCTCAACAACTTCAATCCTAAAAAAAGGTCAACAACTTTGGTCGGCCCTCACGCATGTTCACTTCATCAAATCTGGCCCTCTTTGAAAAAAGTTTGGGCACCCCTGACCTAGACCTAGCTCTGGGAAATCGGGGTATCACCAAAACAGCTGGAGAAGCAGAAAGTAGCGAAGAGAGCCAGTGTGGTGTAGAGGTTTGAGTGTTGGGCTGGGGTTGGGATAAAACCCTCACTCAGCCATGAATGAAGCTCACTGAACAGCACAGGTCTGGGACTGGGAAGCTGTGGGCTTTTCACGTTGCTGGACTACAACCCTCGTCAACCCTGGAGAGCCTTCCCCAAACTGTTGCCCTCTTGGTGTTTTGGACTGCAGCACAGCAAAACACGAAACGATGAATTGGGTACCACAACTCCCATCTACCTCAGGCAGCCCAGCCAGTGGTCAGGAACTATGGTCTAGCAACTTCTGGAGTCACATATTCCTCATCCCTGACATTGGTGAGCATGGAAACGTGTCTTAAACTGGACCAGTATTATCTACTACACTAGTCTTCCCCAACATGGAAGATGTTCTAGACCACAAGTTGAACCAACTCTGAGAATTGGCCATGCTGAGGCCCAGGAAGTTTTTTCAAAACTTTGGAAAAAATGAAGGGCTGGGTTATTATTTTTCAAATCTAGGCTTCATCAATAGAAGTATAGTGTCCATATCAAGGGAAGTAGTAGTACCACTCTATTCTGCCTCAGTCAGAGTACATGGAGTACTGTGTCCAGTTCTGAGCATCACAGTTTAAGGAGGATACTGACAAGTTGGAACGGGTGCAGAGAAGGGAGACCAAGGTGATAAAGGCTCTGGAAACCAAGCCTTATGAAGACTGGTGGAGGAAGTTGGGTATGTTTAGCCTCAAGTAGAGAAGACTGAGAAGTGATATATGATAGCTATCTACAAATTTCTAAAGGGCTGTCACTTGTATAATGGAGCTTGTTTTCTGCTGCTTCAGGACCTGAACCAATGGAGTCAAATTACAAAAAAAGAAGATTCCAGCTAAATATTAGGGAGAGCTTTCCGATGGTTGGAGCTGTTTAGCAGTGGAACAGACTCCCCTGGAAGGTGGGGGACCTTTCATTGGAGGTTTTAAAGCAGAGGTTGGATGGCCATCAGTGAGGGCATCTTTAGCTGTGATTCTTGCATTGCAAGGGGCTGGACTAGATGACCCTTGGTGTCCCTTCCAGCTCTACAATTCTATGATTCTAAGCAGCAGGCCCCACATCCCAGTATTTCCGAACAGAACTCTGATATCAGACAGAGGCTGCATTCTTCACTAGATACTACACAACAGACTCTTTACAAGCAACTGTGCATTCTGGGTGTGAGCACAATGCTAGCTATTCATCAGGAATGATAATCTTTTTCATCAAATCACTCTCAGTCCTACTCTGACCCTCTCGGCTACGGTTTCATTATAGACTTCAGCTATTGAGCAAAAAAGAAATTCACTTTTAAACCTTTCCTATTTAATCTCCGCTCCTGCAATCTTTCTCCACAGCGGGGACCTGTCTCACTAGCAGGGCAAAACCAACCTTTACCTGACCTCATAAAGCCTGCAATTCCAACCCTCATCCGCCACCCCCCGCCACAAGGCGATGATCTGGGAGTTTCTGCCACATAGTTAAAGTGAAATTTATCTTTGAAGGAAAACCATGGTTTAAGCTTATCTGACATTTCAGGAGGGGGGAAACAGACTTAATCCAATAGCATGCCAGAGCTTGCATTAGAATTTGAGAGAACGATAAAGAAGATTAATGCCTCAAGGCACAAGAGACTGGGGGGCACAAACACACACACACACACACAGAGAGAGAGAGAGACTATTGGTGATATCCAGATCCAGTGTTGATCACTTTCATTTATTCCAATGGGCCTGCTCCAAATATAAGTTGGACTTCACCCTCTGGCATGGGTGTAGAGGTTGTTGCCATCCAGGTGTGTAGGGGTGCCAACTTGAATAAAATATGGGGGGCAGGTCAGATGAGAGGCTTAGGGGCTCGCTCAGCTGGGGGAGGAGGAGGCTGAATGGTTCAGCAAAACTCCAATGCTCCTCTGGCGCACACACGAGCCTGAGAGGGGCACTGAGGCTCGCTCATTGTGTAGGGCTGGGTGATAAGTTCCAGGCATTGTGATATATCAGCACATCACAGTATTTAGTTGCTGATATATCAAGATGTTGAGAACCAGGTATCACCCAGCCCTACACATGATGCGGGGCATGCACACCATTTGAATGGCAATGTCCATCAATGGGGGGGGGGACTGTCCCCCGCAAATATTTTATTGGAGGGGCTGAAGACCCCTCGGCTCATAGGAGTAAGCTCCTATGCAGGTGAGGCTGGACTCCCAGCTCCCATCAGCCCCAGCCAGTATAGCCAACAATCAGGGATGATGGGAGTTGTCCAGCAACATCTTGGAGTGTGTCATTGCACTCTGGGGGGGGGGGTACCGCTGTGCTCTCAGGAGAGGACCACTGTGGTCTGGTTCTTCTCTCAGACTTCCAGTAGACATGCTAGATGAGATGGGCCACTGGCCTGATCCAGCAGGCTCTTCTTATGGAGGGCAAAATGGTCCATATTCTGAATACTGTATACCTACTAAAATTAATGGACAGGTTACTTAAGTTCACTGGCTTCAATTAGCCTATTTCAGGTTCAGCTTAGCTGGATGCAACCCACTTCTTCCCAGTAAGCATCCCACAAAATCTAGCGTCATCAATTTGCGCACTAAAGTGTAGCCTTTATTCTCTTGAGATATTATAGTGATTTTTTTAAAAAATGTCTGTTTCTCCATCCTCCCACATATAAATGTTTAAGGTGCATGAGCAAGGAGGGGAGAGAGAGAGAATGAATGAATGAATGATGGCATTTGAACACAATGCTAAATCATGGTTAAACACTACATGAAGGGGCTTTACTTCCTCCCAGGCTCACACATTCTTCCCTTCCTCTTGCCACCTCCTGCACAGCGAAGAGGAGGAGTTTTAGTTATTTGAAGTATTTCTTGACCACCCTTCATAACAAGAAATCCAGAAAAATAAAACTAACTCGCACAGCACTGTAACCTACTCGGCGCCACTTTAAGACATTTTTATTTGCCTTTTAAAATATACTTTTTATTATTTCTCAGATTTTATGAAGTTCCGATTGTTAAACAAACCCTACTGCTTTAATATCAATCGATACCTCCTGGGATCTAGGTTTCGGGTGGCAACACAGTTTAGAAATGCTTACAACCAATGTATGAATTCAATTTGCCAAAAAATAAACATGAAAACAAATAAACATAACAAAATACAGCAAGGCAGGAGGCAAATAAAACACTGAAAAACCTAGAGAAGTGGAACCCGATAGTAGAAAGATGCAGTCTGATGTAGCTAAATCCAACAGGCAATTTTCCTGCATGAGAGAGAAAGACGTACTATTTCTATGAATGTACACAGAACTCACATTTCAAAGTGCCTACAATCTTTAGAAGAACTGAAGCTGCAGACAGCAAGGCGGCTTGTTTGTATTCGGGTTGGCCAGAATGTGCATGCGTACATCTATACAAACTCAATTTGCTCCCAAATTGAAAATGAAAATTAATGGCCCTTCTTTTTAATGTGAACACTGTGGTCTCTCGGTGCTTTTGCTTACTCAATTGTAAAACTGATTTAAACACAAAAGGTGTTATAGGCCAGTTCTGCGCAGCGTGGAGGCAAGTTGTTAAAACCTTCTCTGGCACAGGTAGTGGAATTAAAACGGGAGCTATTTCACAAAAGCAAAGCCCCGTGGGTTTGAATAGCTTCCGAAATCAATCCGATGTGTGCTAGAACACAAACACGCTGGCTGGAGTTCAAACAAGACTAATGGAGCTGTGAGGTGTGGAGATTGCCTACCTCTCCTGAACGGGGAAGGAAAGCGGTGTAAAGGAGGAAGCACAGGTGTAAAGGACTCCAAGGACTGTCTAGAACAGGGGTCAGCAAGATTTACCTTGCCTGGGCCAGTTCACTCCAGTGGAGATCCCTCAGTGGGTCGGATCGGGGTGTGTGTGTGTGTGTGTGTGTGTGTGTGTGTGTGTGTGTGTGTGTGTATACGCGATTTCCAGCATTTGCACAGACGCGGTTTCCGGTGTCTGCGTCTGCACAGACGTGATTTTCGGCATCTGCACATGCGCAGATGCGATTTCCAGCACCGCAAAAGTGTGTGGGACCCACACTGTGCCATTTTAGTGCAGCGCGCGGGAACTCACCAAGTGGGTGGCTCAGTTCAGGGGCGGCTCGTGGGCCGGTTAAATGACCGTCGTGGGCCGCTTGTGGCCCATGGGCCTTAGGTTGCCTACCCCTGGTCTAGAAGCTGGGGCATACAGACCGGTGGGAATACGTTTCCTAACTATTGCTGCATCTTCAAGATCACTTAATGCAGGCTAATGACCCCATAATCGCCCTTCAACCGGCTTTCTTCAAGCTCATTCCCTCCAGCTGCTTTGGACACCAACTCCCATCAGCCCCATTCAGCATGGCCAATGGTCAGGAATTATGGGAGTTGCCCTCCAGCTGTTGCTGGACTACATCAGGTTAGGATAGCATTAAGCCCATCTCTCCTACAGTTAGGGTACTGAACTGTGAAAGGACTGGCAAAAGAGGGGGGAGGTGCGTTTATTCATTCACACAGAAGAGTGGTGGGAGGAACCAGCTGGGGAACCATGAAAGGAAGAAGGCTCAGAGCCCAGGGAGTGGTAGTAAGACGACAATGAGTAGTCAGAGGGAGAAGACTGGGAGGAGGAGCAGTCAGAAGCTGAACAGCCCTGAGCTGGGAGAGCCTGTGAGAGATAGTAGTCCAGAAGCAGAAGCAGAAGCTGAAGCAGGAGAGTGGGAGGAGGGAGGCCAAGAGGCAGAGATGAGTCAGGCTGGTGAAGAGTCATGGGTGCTTCCCCTTTCTGTTGAAACAAGCTCCCCTCTCTCCCTGACTCCCAGAACCAGAAGAGAGATGAAATGGGTGGAGGAGAAGTTGGCTGCACTCAGGCACAGTCTCCAGTGGCTTGGAAAAAGCCCTGGAGTGGAAAGGACTTAGAGCAGGCATAGGCAAACTCGGCCCTCCAGATGTTTTTGGCCTACAACTCCCATGATCCCTAGCTAACAGGACCAGTGGTCAGGGATGATGGGAACTGTAGCCCCAAAACGTCTGGAGGGCCGAGTTCGCCTATGCCTGACTTAGAGGGCTGTGGAGAGGCGGGAAATGTTGGTCTCTTCATCTGATGCATGGGTAAGACCTACCAGAGATGAGCTGCTGTGCTCATTAGGCATGACACTCAGCCAAGCGAAGATCATGTTTTTGCTAGTAAAGAGTTAACTCCAACTTCAAATGGTGTGATTTACTGCCAACTTGCTCTTTGACAACATCTGGGGAAGGGCCCTGGCTCTCTAGTGAAACATGTTTTCCACACAGGAACCCCATTATTTGAGGGAGCACAGCTGAGGAAGACATCTGCATTTGACCTCAGAGAGCTGCCGCGGGTTAGAGTTGACAATACTGGGTTAGATGGGCCAATGGTCTAAGCATAAGGCAGCTCCGCATGCTTATATGCGCATCCACAACAAGAGGGGAGAACAGGGGAAGGTGGAAACTACAGATGAACTAACCCAGCAGACCCAGATGGGCTCTGCCATAAAGGATCTTGTATATACTTGTAGAATAAAACCGGCTAAGAATCACTGATATGGGGAGCAAAAACAAAGCACCCTTGGTTTTAAATCTGCCACAGGCATCTGCTGTTTTTCACAGAGGGAAATGTCCTGTGCTCTTGCTTCTTGTAGCTGCGTATTCATTTCGAGGTAAGACTATTCCAACACAATGTCCCTGCATATTCCTTCCTCCATCCTTCCTCTCCCAATTTCTGAGCTTAAAAGTCATTCAATTAGTGCCAGAAACAGACACACAGGCTTGTTCTTGCCTTGCCTCAAAACAGCGTCTGCTATTGTCCCCAACAGTTTGGTGACAGCCTGCGCCAGGATCTCCCTCCCCCTGCTCAGCTGCCCTAACCCCATTCAGGATAGCTGCAGCTCCTTTCACTGGGGGCCTGAAAAGCATTGCAGACATATTGCCAGCAAACCAAGAAATGGGTCCCAGTTTCAGAGGAGGAGGAGGAGGCAGCAAGCATATGCGCACCCACACCACAGTTTCCCTATGAACAGAAGCTGGGAGTCACAATCCAGACAGATGCAAGGGTGTGGTGATGTGTAGCCCTTTGCCACCAAGCTGCCGAATTTACATTCAAAGCAGCTATAACGTCCACAAACAAATGGACAGTGGATTTGCCGGGGGTGCCCTAACCTTCATCAAACCCCCTCTCTTTCTCCACCGCCACCCTCTGCATGCCAGCTTTGCTGACAGAAAGATGCATTCCCCGACCTACTTTCCCCGGAGGAAGCTATAGCACCTGAATTCCAACAAGCTTCTCTATATTCCTGAGACAAGAGATTAACATGAGTCAGACTGGGTTGGGCAGCGGTACAGCTAGTGTGGTTGGCATTCCAAAACACTGCTACCTTACAAGTGATGCTCGGCGTATGCGCCAAGAATACCAAAACACCAATTCTGGTACTCATAGCAGTGGAAGAGATGATTCGTTATTGATTCAAACAATTCCAATGGGTATCAACCACCATGTAGAACTGGTGATTTCAACCAACCTGGACCTCAACTAAGTATATATATATATATATAAAGCACACCACTTTCCATTTGAAACTTTCCTCACCAGGCGAGAATTGCATTTGAAGTTTATGAGCGCAAGTTTATCATTTCCAAGAAGTGCTGCCAGAACTTCAAACACGCCAGACACCAAACACCTGTTACTTGTTTTATTTATTATTTGCTTTAAATTATCCCCATATGTCTCCCCGTTATCTGATTTTGGGGATCTAAGAGCTGACAAGAGTAAAGATGTGAATCACGTATCATCATTAGTATAATTAAAACAGCCAGCGATTGTTAAGGCCCCTCTCTAGTGCTGATTTAACTGCGGCAGGGCTTAAGTCCTGGAGTGTGTTTGTGCATAAATGAGTATGGGGGTTGGGGGGGGGAGAGAAGGGGGTATTATGAGTATGCAAATACCTGGACAATCCCACCAGACTGCATTTGGAGGTCACTGTGGCCTCCAAATCCCAGCCCCAGATTTGTGCTGTCTAACTTGATAAACGTAACACAACTTGTCATCAGGTTTTAGAGAAGCCAGGTCGCCGAGCTTAAATGGGAGGTTGCTTTATTTAGGCAGAAGAGCAATTTCTTTGCATCTCGTTATGGAAAGAGAGGGGAATAGGGGGGAAAACAGCAACACTGGAAGAGTAGAAAAAGCTTCTAAGCTACATACACACTGCTGGTCTGGCTTGATTTGGACAGCTTTAAAAGCCTTGTTTATTCAAGCTGCAAGGCAACACTGCATAGCTTTGAAACTCAGGGGTATCCATTAAAGAGAATGGACAGCCTTGCTTAGTAACCAATGCAGAGCTCCTTTATAAATTGCTTTTACCAGCACTAATATTAATCTCCATGCCAGCAAGAGAAGCATTTACCTTGTAGTATCAAAACAGTGGCATGGAAGTTATTTGCTTCCGGAACATACACTGGTGAGCCATGCGTCTGAAGCAGGGGAGCAAACCCATCCTGTGTGGGCCACTTTGACATGTGGGCGGTGTTTGAAATTCCCATTGTTCTACCGTGTTTCCCCCTTTTTAAGACACCGTCTTATTCTTTTTTTTACTCAAAAAACCCCACGGTGTCTTATTTTCAGGGGATGTCTTGTACCTTAAGGCCTCCTCGGAGGGGCCAGGCAGCTGGCTCGGGGTGCTGCTGGGCGCTCTGTGCGGTGCTGCTGCAGCAGCCGGTTCCAAGCACCAAGGCAGCAGGCCGGTTCTGGTGGCGAGGTGGCAGGCAAAAAAAAGGAAGAAGAAGAGGCCAGGCCGCTCCGCTCCCTCCAGCGCTGCAGGGTGCTCCGAGCGATCGGCGCTGCGGAGCGCTCTGCTGTGCAGCTGCCGGTTCTGGTGGCGGGGCGGCAGGCAAAAAAGGGAAAAAAAGAGGCCAGACCGCTGCGCTCCGCCCGGCACTGCAGGGCGTTTCGAGCGCTCGGCACTGCGGAGCACTCCGCTCTGCAGCCGCCGGTTCCGGTGGCGGGGCGGCCGGCAAAAAAATAAATAAATAAAGAGGCCAAGCCGCTGCGCTCCGCCTGGGGCTGCAGGGCGTTCTGAGCGCTCGGTGCTGCGGAGCGCTCCGCTCTGCAGCCGCCGGTTCCGGTGGCGGGGCGGCCGGCAAAAAAAAAAATTAAAGAGGCCAGGCCGCTGTGCTCCGCCTGGCGCTGCAGGGTGTTCCGAGCGCTCGGCGCTGCTGAGCGCTCCGCTCTGCAGCTGCCGGTTTCGGTGGCGGGGCGGCAGGCAAAAAAGAAAAAAAAAGAGGCCAAGCCGCTGCGCTCTGCCCGGCGCTGCGGAGCGCTCTGCTCTGCAGCCGCCGGTTCCGGTGGCGGGGCGGCAGGCTGCCTCGGGCAGGCAAAAAAAAAAGAGAGGCCAGGCTGCTGGCACGGGCGCTCCAGGCGCTCCCTGCTGCAGCAGCAGCCGGTTCCAGGCCCCTCTGGCTGGCTGGGTCCCGCTGGCTGGCTGGGGCACTCGACGGTCTCGTTCTACACGGCATGGAGGTATGCCTTATTTTCGGGGGGTGTCTTATGTTTCACTAATGCTAAAAAATGCTGCCATGGCTTACTTTCTGACTACGTATTAAAAAAGGGGAAACACGGTAGGTGCATTTTGCGACAGGGAATTCCATTAGCACAAGCAGTTTCTGAGCTCTGGGCTCAGTACACAGTACTGTGCCTAAGATTTCAGATTAAAACGGCAGAGTGGAAGGAAAGGAGGACCCTTTTTTGCCTCCCCACTTCCAGCTACTCTCTGAAGACTGGAGAAGAGACCCTCTTAAGAATATTAGGGGGGTGGGCAGGGGAAGGACTAGACCATGTGAAAAATGGACATAATATTTTAGCAGCAATTCATTCATTTTCAGCTTTGCATTCTTGTTATTAAAAAAGCACGCCTAGACATTCCGTTGTCGCGCCCATAACCTAGGTTTAAGGTGCCATTTAGCTCCTAGCTGTCATATCTCAGTTTCTAACACTGCATGTGGGTGGGACTGCCCACGTGTCAATCACCTGACATTCCCATTCCAAGTGACCCAAAGGAAAGAATAGGCCGTATGCTTCCGAGTCTTTCCTTCCCCCTTTGCAGCTGGGCACACGCTGGGCTACAAACAAAGATCCCTACCAAAATAGGGTTTGCAGGCACCCTTGCTCAACCCTCGGCAGAGACTGAATTTGAAATTCCCAACAGTATGTAAAAGTTTACCTTCTGCCTAGAAGCCAACAATGAAAGTGCCAAGGAAACACTTTGAGGAACGGAATTCTAGAGGATGGGTGCCACAGCAGAGAAGGTCCCAACTCTAAACCGCACCTTCTTCAATACAAGGAGAGGAACCCTGAAAAACGCCTTCAGATAAGACGTGAGTGAGTGGGAAAGCTCATACACAAGGAAGCAGTCCTTCAGATAGTCTGGGCCCATGCCATTTTAAGAGGTTTCGCATGCCCAAATGCCCACTGCTACTAGGAAGTCAGAATCTCTGGGGAGTTTTTGTCATTTGGCTTTGTATGCATCTCTAGGATTCTTCTCCAATGAGCACACACCACACAAACACACATGCCTGGAACTAGTTACGTTTCACAGATTAATTTTTGAACAACAAAACTGCTGATGAGCAGAATTCAGCACCCAGGCATCTGCGACAACATGTTTGCCGTCTCCAGTTACCTTCAAATGGGAGTTTTGCCCATTTTTAAGCCAAGACCGCCAAGTGACCACTTAATTTATCCGAGTGCAAAATGCACCAACAGGGCACGCATATCTGAAAAGGAAGTGGGGCAAAGTCCATTCCCAAAGGCATTTTAAATGATGCAATTCATGTTTACAATAGGCTAGGGTGATGTTGCAGTACACAGCCAAGCTGAAATACTTCAAAACTCTTGAGGCATAAAGGGAGGAGCTCGGATGGATCAAGTGGCAAGGTACCGGTAGCACTGGAGTGAGATATCCGCCCTTTGGGGGAAGGTTGTCGGAGGATGAAGAGGATGTATAATCAGAATGCTTTGACAGACCACACAAGCATCTCACATCCAGACGTAAACAGAATTTACATGCACAGCACATAGAACACATTGTTAGCAGTTAAAGAGATGTTAAATAATAGGAAAAGAAGACTCTCTAGAGTGATCTGAAAAGCAGCATGAGAACAGCAAAACAGGAGAGCTGTCAATTATTTCCTAATTTTAAATGAAAAACAGAAGATTGAGAGGAACACGGATGGCTAAAAGCAGTCCTTTACCAACTCTGATCACAAATACCCAATCTAACCCATAGCCAGGAGCCATCTTATTTGGCTAGAGACAGGAGAAGGCAATCCTAACTATTCAGGCTTACTTACTAAATCACAACATTGTTAACATAGTGGGGTGGGTTAGCACTGATACTGCGGCTACAGTTTTAAACTTCGGGGACAATCACCTCTGTGCATCAACTCGATGCAGTTTAAATCTTGCTCTGCTTAATGTGAAACTCCACGAGGAAGCAGGTGGCAGTCAAGACAGAGATGGAGCAAGCCAAAAGCCCTAATCTCCGGGACAAATCTCAGACAAACAAGGGTTGTGATATGCAGCAATGGAGATGCCATCAGGAAGCTGAAAGAGGCAAGCTTTTGTTTAGAATTGCATTCGATGCCAGAAAAGCTACAGAGCTAGAAGGCTGTTCTTTGGCTTCTTTGGAAACTTACAGTGCCCAAACCCAAACAGACAGGCAAGCAGACAGGCCAAAGTATCTGAAATTTAAGATCAGGGTCATCAGAACTGAAGAGTTTCATGAGGTGGGTGCTCTGGTGTCCCTTTGAGTGGACTCACCACAGTGCAAGGTTCTGCTGGACAGGGAAGCAAACTGCTTTTGTGGAAGTATTCTATCTCATCTAAGGCTGAAATGACCTGGCTGCTACTCAGTGTCAAAGGAGGCAGGTGCTGGAGAAAATACCTGAGATCAGAGGATGGGGAAAACTCCCACAAGTGATTTGCTGGGTATTTTCAGGACCCACAAAACTCCAGATTATGTGCTTTACCTGCCTGAAAACACAAGATCCCCATAATCCAAAACTGGATTAGTGGGGGGCCTGGTGCCAAATGAGGGGTGGCTAATGGCTCCTTGCTGTGTTAGGAAGCATTGATTCACAGTGGCGGGGGTGGGGCGGAGGAATACTAGCTGTTAAAACTGCAGGAGAACGGATTTAGCAGCTACAGATTCCAAGGCATCAATGAGACGAGAGTGAAAGTGCACAGGTTGGTGAGACTATTTCACCAGCTGATCCCCATCAGACAGGCAGTGAACTGTGAGAGGAAACCTGTTTTAATATAAGCCTATGGGATTTGCTGACCTTTTAACTCCCTTCCTTGCAGGGCACAGCCAGCGCAAACGTTCCCAGCATTTTAATTACAGGAAGGCTCTGACAAAAGGTTCAAAGTTAATTCCTTCTGACAGGTAAGTAACAGTTCAGCTTCACGGGGCTTTCCTCGGTAGAGAATCCCGACAGGTATTTGTCTTTTCTGTATTTCTGCAATAATCAGAACGCTGATCTAGATGGATTTCCAACATGTGATGGTAACAGTCAGCTGCCCGGGGAAAAAAATAAATGTATGGCAGGAGCAGCTCTTGTCAGCCTGGACAGCTGTGAGCAGTTCTGCTCCTGGATCAGACCAGGTTGACAGGTGTTTCTAGAGAAAGGCTGCTCTTTGCTGAGGCCAGGACACCCCCAACTGCCAATACCGTATCTTCTTATTGCAGTCAAGTCTTCCTCATGGGGACTGAAAGGCACCAGAATTTGTGGAAGTGGCTTCGGGTGTTCTAAACAATCTGAACGTTTAAGGTACCCGATACAGTGTTAAGCCCAGAACAGTTCGTGCTTTGTGTTTAAAAGTAGCTCAGTAGGTCCCACCCTCGTTTGACATATTACAGTATTGTAAAAATGTCTGCTTAGGCCATGAGTGGGGAACCTTTGGCCCTCCAGATGTTGTCGAAGTGCAAGTCCCTTCAGTCTCAGCCAGCACAGCCAACGATCAGGATTATGGGACTTGCAGTCCAGCAATAATTGGCAGGCCGAAAGGTTCCCCATCCCTAGTTTAGACGTTTCAAGAAGTGTGAGATTATGAGGAATGACAAAACCACCACCATCATGCTGTCCCAACCACTTTAGGCTTATTGAAGAAGAAGAAATAGCTGCAACAATTTGATATAATGGTTTTAATTTATGGGTTTTTTTTAAAAAAAATCTATTTTTATAATGGTCGTGCCTCACAGGTTGTCTATCCCTGTTGTGGGAGAGCATGGGTGCATCTTGTCCCTAGCACATGCGCTAAAGAGCCAGGGGACCAAGGTCCACTGGAAGCTACACTCCCTGCCATGCAGGAAGAGCACAGTGGCAGAAGAAAGACCAGCCAGGTCCCATCCACCGGCCCTTCTTCCCAGAGAGAACTATTGCCTCCAGCCACCAAATACCCAGAACTACGGAACCAAAGGGAAGCATGCCCTGACCCCATCCATCAGTGAGGGTGTGTGTGTGTGTGTGTGTGTGTGTGTGTGTGTGTGTGTGTGTGTTTGATTCTGGTATTGTTACAAACTGTTGTAAATCACCTTGAGAATCATTTGATTGAAAAGTGGAGTAAAGGTAAAGGTAAAGGGACCCCTGACCATTAGGTCCAGTCGTGACCGACTCTGGGGTTGCACGCTCATCTCGCATTATTGGCCGAGGGAGCCGGCGTATAGCTTCCAGGTCATGTGGCCAGCATGACAAAGCCGCTTCTGGCAAACCAGAGCAGCACATGGAAACGCCGTTTACCTTCCCGCTGTAGCGGTACCTATTTATCTACTTGCATTTTGACGTGCTTTCGAACTGCTAGGTTGGCAGGAGCTGGGACCAAGCAATGGGAGCTCACCCCGTCACAGGGATTTGAACCGCCGACCTTCTGATCAGCAAGCCCTAGGCTCAGTGGTTTAACCACAGCGCCACCTGGGTCCGTGTGTGTGTGTGTGTTGATTCTTGTATTGTTACAAACTGTTGTAAATCACCTTGAGAATCATTTGATTGAAAAGTGGAGTATAATCGTTAAAAATAAACGAGGTAGCCTGCCATTTCAAACACTGCCGCTAATGAAGGATATTTCAGGCTGCTGAAAAGCATATTGCAGGACAATTATGTTCTTCTTTGCCCAAAAGATGATTGCAGATTAAGTCAATATAGCTAGTGGAGCAGAGCCTTCAGCAAAATATAATTTGGATGAGGGCATTGATCCTTTGTAGGAGGGAACAGGGGAGTAGCAAGTTATGTCCCTGCTTTCATCTGTGTGACGTTGGAGGGTGTGCAAAAGACACCTTGCGGATCTCTCTCACACACACACATCCACACACTATAGACACCTACAGATGGTCCCTCTTTTGCAGGAGGGATTTGTTCACATACTGGAATATTAGGTTTGCACAACGAAAGTGGATTAAAGCGCTCTGTTGCAACTAATCTACTTTTTGAAAAAATGAGGTTTTTACAGTTAGGAGAGCAAATGGGAAAATGCTTGAAAAAGTGCAGGCAACAACCAATTGACAGGAAGGTGTACAACCTCCCCACAAACAATGAATGGTCATTAAAGAACAGGCATTGGACAAACTCTGTGAAAGCTTTGTGCAAGCAAATTGGGACGTATAGTCAATAAACGGGTCATCTGGGGGAGCCACATGTCCCTCCAAAGGTGCACCTCTTTCCTTGGATATCAATGGGGTACAACTGCCATGTTGTCTCCTCTCCAACCACCAACCATTTCAGCCCTGTATCAAGCTTAAAGGCTTGGCTGGCAGCTTTCAAGAGAGAAAGTAAGAGGGACGGGGGAGAGGTATGCCTACTGAATAGGGAGGGAGCACCTCAACAATGCCCAAGTCAATTGGACCATCCTGAGATCAGACTGTGAAAGGAAATGTGCATTTGTGGGTCCAGCTGGGGGCTGGGGCTGGTGGGAGAGAGGAGACACAGACTTGCTAATATGGATATTGTTCAAGGGAGAAAGAAGTGCATCATTGCACCAAATTTGCCTCTGCCTCCCAGCTTACACTGAAGGGCCTATAAAATTGATGATTCAGCATCCATGTTGCTCTGCTCTCCAGATGTTTGAACCATGAGTCAACTCCTTGAGCATCACAAAAGGCTTTTAGATCGTCTTAATTAAGCTGCATCTCCAGGTACAAGGACACATTGGGTGTTTTCTTGCCTATGAGGACAACCAGATCCAGCTTTCGTCCAAAACAAAAACACATAGAAAGGAGAGGCTGCTTACGCGCTAGTTCTTCTCTGCAATGACTCCCCCTCTTCATTCGCTTTTTATGGATAATCCATCTTGCTGACAAATAGTTGTGTTCCAACATTCTCTGTATCGCCCTTTCATATTTTTATTCCCCAGAAAGTGATTTGTGGTTTCGTTTATTTTTTACAATATAACACAGCTAAAGTCCCAGCTTGTCCAGTGTTGGACAGGCAATGTACTATACTGGTACAGATGAAGGCAGAAGGCAGATTGGGGTCTCCTGGTAGATCACTGGCTGATTTGCAGAAGACTGGCAAGAGTTTCTGACTCCAAATTGTTCCAACAATAGCAATAGCACAATGACTTTCTGCGCTTAAATCAGGCTGTTGAATGAAGAAAGATAACCAGGAGTGGACCTCTGTGTGAAAGGGCCGTGACTTTGGTTCAGTTCTGCTACTGAAAGCTAATTCTTAGGCTCAGAAGGTATTCACGTCCTCCAGTTCTAACTGTATGTCTTTTGTACCCAGCTCTGGTTGGTAGATTTTGGAGTTCCAATCAAAACTCAAAAGTAGATTCCACAAGCCTGAAGCCTGCCTGCTCCTGGTATAAGGACTTGTAGGGGCTACTGTGTTTTTAATTAAAGTTTCTTCCTTGCAGCTTCTGCCCTTTTTATCCCTTCCTGTTCAGCCTCAGCCAGGGAATTAGTCAGGAATTGCCCTTTAATTAGTCAATTGCTGTTCTCCACAGGAACGGGGAGACTTTAATTAATGGTCTCCTTTATTCCTCTCCCTCCCCACCCCTCCCCACCCTTTCTGTCTTTTAGAACTATTTTGCTATAAAATAAAAATAAAAAATGAAACCGTTATTCCACTGCAGGGAACAGAACTTGACTAATTAGGAGACAATTCATCACTAATTTGCCAGCTACAATGAACATGCATTTAAGAAAAAGAGGAAAAGGCTGCAAGGAGGAAATTTAATCAACACTGCAAGGGACCATTGCTGAATGAGACTAAGCTGTGAGCTTATATTATAGAGCACAGAGTCCATTGCTCTCCATCTTCTCTGGTGCACACAAGCACAGCCCAGAGAGACAGCATGAAAGAAAGGAAAAGAATAGATGGGTGGGTGGACGGGACAGAGGGCAGGTTGCTTGTGTGAAGATGTGTGGGAAGAGGGCAGTGTTAGAAATTAGCCAGGCGCCAGGCACGTTTTGCAACTGGCGCAGGATCCATTGCAACCACGTGGAGATCTCTGGATGCCAGGTTGGTGACTGACATCTCTGTCTGGTTGGACCCTCCTGATTTCTTAAAGCAAGTAAGCAGAAGAGCTTATTTATTGCATTTATATCCCACTTTTTTTCTCCAAGGAGCACATGGTTCACCCCTATCCTCAGTTAATTCCCACAACGACCCTGTGAGGTAGGTTAAGAGGCTGTGACTGGCTCAGGGTCACCCAGTGAGCATCATGACTGAGGGGAGATTAGAACCCTGATCTCCCAGGTCCTAGTCCGACACTCTAACCACTACACCATCCTGGCTTCCTAGAGTACTTCTGCTATGGGGCCACTCTATGAATTAAGTAGGTAAATAAATCTGGGGAAAGGAAAATGTCACCTAGAAAAGGATATGAAATATTTTCCCTGAAGCTTGAATTTGTTTTATTCTGTTTTGCTTTAATGTGTTGTAAACCACTTTGAGATTTTTTTCATTAAAATATAAAGCAGTACAGAAATGAAATTATTATTATTATTATTATTATTATTATTATTATTATTATTATTCCCTATGGGGGAGCAGAAATAGTGCCTAGACATTTTGTTGTAGCAACCGCAACCTAAGTTAAATGTGCCATTTAACACAGGGTTTCCCAAACTTGCGTCTCCAGCTGTTTTTGGACTACAATTCCCATCATCCCTCACCACTGGTCCTGCCAGCTAGGGATGACGGGAGTTCTAATCCAACAACAGCTGGAGACCCAGGTATGGGAAACTCTGATATATCTAACACTGGAAGAGAGAAAGAATTAACAGATGATGGGTGAAGGGGAGAGAGAGACCTTTTTTGCTTCGGCTTCACCCACAGCCAGAGGTATGGGGTCCCCCACCATGTTCCCTGAAGATAATGCAGCGCTGGACCCTGATAGTTGCCCACTCCCGCCATGAGCGGCAAGGGTGCTGATGGCTAAAATCTTAAGTGCCAGGTGGAATCATCGCTTTCATTAGGTTTCAAAACCGGCTGCAGAAAAGCAATGCCTCAGCAATGCTAAAGGACCCCAATGTGGAAGCCACCAGAGAGAACAGGCTGAATCCTGTTGCCCATCTGCTTCACTGGTGCTTCTTGAGATCCTTCTGTTCTACCAGATTTCCAGACAAAGGGAACTTTGCATTGTAACTGTTTGGAACTTAAAAATAAAAATAAACCCCACCACCACAACACAAGTCTTTCCTCTTTCTTTGGTTTAATCCTTGCCAAACCGAGCCAGTGAACTGATTGTCTCTCGGCTCAGTGCTGCTCCTGAAGAACAAAAAGCTACCTACCACCTGAAGAGCCTCCAGTCCTTTGAAAGTGGAGCAGCCGGTCTCCTTGGCAACACAGGGACTCACAACAAATAGCCCCACTTTCCAACAAACACAAGAGCATCTTACAGATTGTGCCAGCTTCAAAGCCACTGCACAGGCTCGCTGAAAGGCACCCTCCTTTTCTTTCTGAAAAAAAGGACAATAGATGCCCCAACAGTACTTAGATTCCACTGGAAACCATCACGCTCCTAGCCAAATGTCAAGGCTTCTGAATGCGAGAGACCAACTTAAAAATCACGAAACCCAAGCCAACCTAGGGAAGGAAACAAAGACCTCGACACACTCTGAACAAAATCTGGAACACTCCTTGGCTTCCCACACCCAACAAACAAATCTTTAAAACCAAATCGGGCTCTTGCTCTCACCCTTCTTTACAGGCTATTAGAGGGGGGAGAATCTTATTTCCATTGTTAAATGTGCCTGGAGGTGGCACTTAAAAGCATTAATGTACACAAGATAAAACAAAGAACCGAATTAAAAAATGCAGCAGAGAATTTACACAAGTAATGAAGGAGGGGGGAAAGCTGGGCAACAGAACCATCCAAAAAACTACCAGGGTAATTTCCTTCCCCGTTAAGACGTTATCATGGGAGATGAGCATCTTCTCTAGTTACCGGTAGTGGGAAATTGCTATTAAGCCCAGCCATTATGGAAACAAGAACTGAATGTAATGAAATGGCCACCCAGTTCAATCCACTGCAGGGAGGTGGGCGGAGGGGGCAAGATGCTCCAAAAACCAATTATACACATCACAAACTCAAAAGGTACTCCAGATCACACTGCTTCAAGCAGAGCACAGGTGTGCACAAAGTAAAGTTGCCAGGCTGCGCCCCAGAGATTCCCTTTAATTAAGTCTGCGGCTAAACTGGGAGAAGAGGCAGCTGCGGAAGCTTGTTTTTGCCCTTTTCCTCTATGGTCCCTTCATGTGTTTTCCCCACTACCTCCCCATATGTAGCATGTTGGGAAAGGGGCAGGTAAAGAAGAATCTGGAGGGGGAGAAAGGGTGGGAGAAGGCACAGAGGCTTTGTCCCCCAGTTTAGCAGCAGATTTAAAGGGAGAAGAGGAATTGCTCTGATTGCAGACTGGCAGCCCTGCCACAAGGGCTGTTATACATTAAGAAGTTCCAACTTCCTCAAAGAAGTTGGCCAACTTGCAAGCTGAACTATGTACTGCCTAGACACGGTCTCCCATAATCTCTAAAACGGTTGAGTAAGCACATATATCTATACAGTGGTACCTCGGTTTATGAACACAATTGGTTCCGGAAGTCTGTTTATAAACTGAAGCGTTCATAAACTGAAGCGAACTTTCCCATTGAAAGTAATGGAAAGTGGATTAATCCGTTCCAGACGGGTCCGTGGAGTACTCAACCTGAAGCGTACTTAACCCGAAGCATGGGTGTAATTGGTTCCGGAAGTCTGTTCATAAACTGAAGCATTCATAAACTGAAGCAAACTTTCCCATTGAAAATAATGGAAAGTGAATTAATCCGTTCCAGATGGGTCCGCGGCGTTCATAACCCGAAAATTCATAAACCGAGGTGTTCATAAACAGAGGTTGCACTGTATATAAGTAAGTACATATTAACCGCAGTTAATTCCTGCATAGCAGGGGGTTGGACTAGATGACACTTGGGGTCCCTTCCAACTCTACAATTCTATGATTCTATTTATATTTATCTTTTTTTATTTCATAATATATATACACACCACCTGAAAATACCTTACAAAAGGGAGAAAACAAACTCATTGGTAACACCTGTTTAAAACACCCATTTAAAACATTCAAAAAACCAAAATCAGCAGCAAGATAAAATGTCTCAGTGGGGCGAAATGCCGCCAACACGTTACCCCACGGTTGAAAGAATTGCACTGTCTGCCAATTAGGTACCAGGTTAAGCTCAATGAGTGCTGGTTGTGGTGTGTAAAGCCTCATACAACTTGAGACAAGGATACCTAAGATAGTCTCGCACCTTATATGCCCAATCCAACATTACGCTCTGCAGGTGAGGGCCTCCTGCAGACACCATCTTATCAGGAGCACCATTCTGTACTATGTGGGGATCAGGTATTTATTATGTTGTGGCACCTTCCCTTTGAAATTCCCTCTCCATAAACATTAGGCAAGAGCCAACTCGGTTGTCTTTTTGGCTCATACCAAAGACCTTCCTCTTCCAACAAGTCTTTAAAGTTATTTCCCAGTCGGCATCTGCATTTGGAATCGTTTTTAAGTATTTATATATTTTATTTATGATCTTCAATTTCATACATTTCAATAATTTTACAATCATTTTAACATTTCGAATCTTGACTTCCTTCCCCCTCTTTCTGAAGTTCCTTAAATTTATTTTTTATATTTTCTGCTTATTCCAAATTAACTTAACTTAATCACTTATTCATCTACTTTAAATGTATACTTTTATAAAAAAAAACCTGCAGGTTATTACAATAATCCTGCCAATGTTCTTATCTGTTTACAGTTTGTTTGAAAATATTCAAGAAACCATTTCTATTCTTTGATCAAAAGTTTGTTATCTTGATTTATTATTTTTCCGGTAAGTTTCACCATTTCTGCATCGTTTTTAAGATGCTTCATCGCTTGTAGTTTGCCACCCTGGGCTCCTTTGGGGAGGAAGGGCGGGATATAAATTTGAGAAATAAATAAACTACAGAACGCAACGAAGTAGAGCTGTAGGGCATGCAACTGTAGATAAAGTCACTAAACTGTGGGAGGGAAAGCTAAAAATTATACCAGGGCGGGGAGAGAGGTTCCAGCCTAATTTACAGGATGAAATAAAACCTTTCATTGCCTGCCATTGTATAATCTGTTTAAGATTCAAAGTCTCGCCCACCCCAACCAGGCCCGTATTCTGGCATATGTCAAGAATGCTTTGATGGTGTTTCCTGCTTGGCAGGGGGTTGGACTGGATGACCCTTGTGGTCTCTTCCAACTCTATGATTCTATGATTCTCACCACAATTTCCCATTCCAGCAGTGTTACAACGTCTCTATAACCCTTACAAGGTCATCAGCAATCAACCCTAAAGAAATTTGAATTTTAAATGCTCGAAAGTGCCAGGCGGACTTTTGTTGACATACAGTATTTTGCATTTGCAACACGCATTTCCCCTAACTATTGTCTTCACAATCACCCTAGGAAGCGGTATAGGACGAGTCGCCATCTTGCAGCCTCCTTAACCTCAGGAGGCTTCACTGCTGGACAGAGATTTGAGCTAGGCCCAAGTCCACCACTCTCCAATTTAGCCACACTGGTTCTCACACCTTTATCTGCAGGAACTTAAGACACAAGGCATCCTTTAGAAACCTGACGCGTACAGTTGCGGGTATTGATCAAAATGCCCATGGGACCTTTATAAATATCACCAAGCCCTTGGCATAAGTGACAGGGTGTAGCAAAGAGCTCTGTAATCTAACCCGACATTGCCTGAATATCTATTTCTTACAGGGTGGTGTTTTTTTTATTAAAAAAAAATCTGCCAACTTTCAATGTCATTGAATATGTTTCTGTTCTTGCATTATCAGGAAGGCACTGGTAAAACCGTTCCCAATCTGCCTTCTCTGTGTCATCCATCACGTTAAACGCCAGTGTCTTCCCACATTAGTTTCTTCACTAATGTGAACTATTCCATTCCTGTCAGCCTCTTCGCAGCACACTTATTTGGGCCTTCAAAAACCGCACAACCCTCCAGTTCGGCAGTTGGGAGTCAAGGCAGTTGGAGGAGTCCAAAGAAGGGCAAAGAAAGTGATTCATAGCGGTGTTTAACTTGTGTTATTTGTTTCCAGCCTTTTCGCACGACGGCCAAATATCTCATATCTTCTGAGACAGAAGCCTAGTAATGAGGTACATTAAGTGTTCTACAAAGATGTCCACATCTTTTCCCTGAACTGTTTAGTCTGGCATGAACGATAAGCAATTGAACATTTCTCTCACAGGTCCATCACTTTACATTTATCCATACTAAGTGAATGTTATCCTTTGCCTTGTAGCACAATAAGCACCTTTCAGCATTTTTCACTCCTCCTTTAGATTCCAAATAGTTGTTTTAGTCAGTTCCTCCCAGTCCCACCATCAGGGATATAGAGGTAAATCCTGTAATAAAGGTACTCTTAATGACAACCCTCCACAGCCAGGCCCTTTCTAAGAGTATATATGCCCTTTTGACCAATGCAGGCATTTTTGGCTTCGATACTAAGGCCACATTCAAACAACACATTTAAAGCCCTTTGAACAGCCATGGCTCTCAACCCGCCCCCCTCCCCGACACACACACTAACACACCCAAAAATGTGGGAGCTATAGTTTGTTAAGGGTGCTGAGGGTTGTTACGAGATCCCTATTCACTTTCTGGAACTACGGTTCCCAGAGTGGTTTAACAACCAATGCCTCTTCACAGGGAACTCTGGGAATTGTAGATCTGGGAGGAGTTGCAGCAGTCTCATGAAAAGAGCAGCCCTCCCAAACTGTACCAGTTGGGGCTTATGGGAGTTATAGGCCATCATCTGGAGGGTGCCAGGTTGGGGATGGCTAAGGGGAAAGAGGGAGGGAGGGAGAAACAGAGAGGGGGGGAGGGAGAGAGAAGGAGAAAAAGGGATAAGTTACCTGTATCATGGGCACACACCCAGGGCTTGAAGCTTATAGAGCATGTGTTCTTTGTGCAGTTGGCAGTACAAGAAGCTAGACTGAAAATGACAACATTTTTCGCTCCATAAGACACACTTTTTTCCTCCTAAAAAGTAAGAGGAGTGTCTGTGCGTCTTATGGAGCGAATGCATGCTCCCTGGAGCCGAATTGCCCAGGGCGAAAAGCAGATAGTGTTGGGTTTTTTTAAGAAAGAGCTAAAGGCTAACAAGAGGGAAAGAGGGTGTTTAAAGGAACCCGCTCAGCAGCTGGTTGCAAGAGATCGGGGAGGGAGATAAGAGATACTAGCTCCCTTCCCAGCCCTGCTCCCTTGCCCAGGCCTCCATTGTTGTGTTTCCCCAGCTGACATGTGACCAGCTGATTAGATTATTTGTCTGGAAACAAATAGAAATGGCTCCCTTTCCTTTCCTAAAGAAGCTGCAGAACTGTGAGTTGAACCCCATAAAAACAGGATTTTTTCCTTTGCAAGGTAAGCTCAACAACTTTGAGCTGATCCTCAAAAATGGAGCTTTCCCCCTTTGCAAAAAAGCTGCACAACTGTGAGCTGATCCCCCCAAAACAGGGCTTTCCCCCTTTCCTCCTCTAAAAATTGGGTGTGTCTTTTGGTCAGGTGCGTCTTATGGAGTGAAAAATATGGCAGCTATTGCACATTCCCGCAAGATTGTCTTCAGATCGGCTACAGGGCTCAATATCCTCAAAGCTGCCACCTTTTTTAGGTCTGCTTTCTCACCTTGAAAATAATGCTTCCATTGCTAATGAATGTGAGGATAAGATTGCAAGCATGCAGATAACGTAGATGCAAGCAAAAGGCTTTCCCCAGTAGCCTGGGGAGTGAAGATCCAGGGCTCAGCTCTGTCCCTTCCCTACGTCTCTGACTCTTTCGTCTCCTCAACCCGCAAAGCCATGCCACATACTGTTCCTTCCTTCCTCCCTCTCTTACAAAAGCTTCCAAGTTTCTTCAAAACCTGGCTCTAGGCATCAAGAGTAAGCTGTGAAAAATTAAGCAAATATGTGCGAATGTGATATTGCATACCATATTCCTAACAGTAAAACCCTAGGTTTTCTTGGCATCAAGTGTATATATTACACACAGACATGAGGCACACAGTCCAAGCTATTTTTTTTCCAATGGAAAAGAATGATGAGGTATTTTAAACACACCCTTCTAGTCCCTGTGGACTGGAAACGGCATCTTACTGGTCACCAGTAGCTTGCCATGAGCTCCACCCTGTTCTTCGTGTATCTCAAAGAAGGGCCATGCCAGAGGTTTGCACAGGTTTAGCCTTCCTTTCTGACCCCACTCCCAGGAACTCATTTTTTCTTCCGCTCCAATTCATTCAGATTGAGCTATGCTATGGGAAAACACAATTGCCGCCAAGATATTAATACATCGACACGTCGCAGGGGAGTCTACAAAGATGCAGACACACACAGATGAAATCCAATCCAGATGACCCGCACAAAAATAAAACCTAAAACAAATGGCAACAACAGCAAAAGGACCTCCGGTCACCCATCCTTAGAAGATCTTTCGAATAAAAGTAAGCCTAGTGCCAAAACAAAGGAAGAGTGGGTGTCTGTAAAAGGGCTATTCAGGTCTGACCTCTGATTCTGCAGAAGTCAGAATCAGAATTCAAAATGACCTTAACCGATTGGAGAACTAGGCCCAGTCGAACAAAATGAATTTCAACAGGGACAAATGTAAAGCTTTTGCACTTAGGCAGGAGGAACCAAATGCACAAATATAAGATGTGGGACACCTGGCTTACTAGCCGTACATGTGAAAAGGATCTTGGGGTCTTGGTGACCCACAAGCTTGACATAAGTCAACTGCGTGATGCAGCGGCAAAAAAAGCTAACACTATTCTAGGCTGCATCAACAGAAGTATAGTGTCCAGATGAAAGGAAATAAACAGTACCACGCGATTCTGCCTTGGTCAGACCACACCTGGAATACTGTGTCCAATTCTGGGCACCACAATTTAAGAAGGATGTTGACAAGTTGTGTGCAGAGGAGGGCAACCAAAATGATCAAGGGTCTGGAAACCAAGCTTTATGAGGAACAGTTGAAGGAGCTGGGTCTTTTTTAGCCTGGAAAAGAGGAGACCAAGAGGAGGTATGATAGCCATCTTCAAATATCTCAAGGGCTTTCACATGGAAGAGGGAAAAGGCTTGTTTTCTTTTGCCCTGGCTTCAAGTTACTAGAAAGGAGATTCCAACTAAACATCAGGAAAAACTTTCTGGCAGTAAGAGCTGTTCAACAGTGGAATGGTTACCCTTAGGAGGTGGTTGACTCTCCTTCCTTAGAAGTTTTTAAGCACAGGTTGGGTGGCCATCTGTCGTGGATGTTTTAGCTGAGATTCCTGCACTGCTGGGGGTTGGACTAAATAATAATAATAATTTATTATTTAAACCCCGCCCATCTGGCTGGGTTTCCCCAGCCAAACAGAAACATTAAAATATACTAATTTCTTAAACATTAAGAACCTCCCTAAACAGGTTTGTTGTAGATGACCCTTGTGGCCCCTTCCAACACTACAACTCTATGATTTTATCATTCTATGAAAGCGGGGGCACCTGGAAAAGGGCCGAGGACAGGGATAGGGAACGTGTGGAGTTGAACAACGTTTCGAGGGCCACAAGTTCCCAAGTCCTGGTTATAGGAATGGAAGAAGAGCCTGCTGGATCAGGCCAGCAGCCCAACATACTCCAACATCCTGCTCTCAGTGGCCAAGCAGACGCCTGTGGGAAACCCACAAGTAGGACCCGAGCACAGGAGCAATCTCTCCTCCTGCAGTTTCCAGTGCTGTAATGGATCTAGGATGATAACCTCAGTAAACAGCTCAGCTCATATAGGAGGAGGTCTTTCTGATACAAAGCCCTAAATTGCCTACCATCAGGTTAAGTCAACACTAGCACTTGGAATTGTGCCCAGAAGCAGAGATAACTGCTAAACAAACCAGACTGGATTTAGAATTCAGGGGGCAGGGGCTCCCTAGCAGCAGAATCAGGCCATACCCTAAATGAGAACAGCCATAGCCTTACCCAACTTTGCTTTCAGACTTTTTGATGGTACAGTACTTCATAAACAAGGTTGCCACATCCAGATCCTGAATGAGCTCCTGGACTTTTAATGCCAACAGAAAATATCACCAAATGCAGCTTTTCCCATCTCTGTAGCCTTTAGCTAGGTTTGCTCTTTCCTCTGTGCAAGATTTTTAAAAGGTACATGAGACTTCGTGGACATATGAACAAGCTGCCTTATTCTGAACTCAGACCATCAGTCCATCTAATGCAGGCTTCTCCAACCTGCTGCCCTCTATAAGTTTTAGACTATAACTCCCATCAGTCCCAGACAACGTGACCAATGGTCAGAGATGATGGGTGACATCCAAAACATTTATTGTTGCTGCTGCTAATAATAATAATAACACTTTAAATGCATTATTTGCAAACATTAAAGTAGTTATTACAGTTGTACCTTGGATCTCAAATGCCTTGGCTCCTGAACAAATCAGCTCCCGAACAAGCGAAACCAAGAAGTGAGTGTTCCGGTTTTCAAACAATTTTCGGAAGCCAAACATCCGATGTGGCTTCCAGTTGGCTGCAGGACACTCCTGCAGCCAATCGGAAGCTGTGCCTTGGTTTTCGAATGGTTCTGGGAGTTTCGAACGGCCTCCCAGAGTGCATTCTGTTTGAGAACCAGGGTATGACTGTACTTTAAATTCATAGCAATAATAGGGCAGATTCAAAACTCCAGTTCAGCCATGATGAGCCATTCTGGGCAAGCATCTCTCTCTCTCTCTCTCTCTCTCTCTCTCTGTGTGTGTGTGTGTGTGTGTGTGTGTGTGTGTGTGTGTGTGTCTCAGTATCACAGGGTAAAATGGGTGGGAGCAGAGACATGTGCTCCGCCTTGAATTCCTTGGAAGAAGGGCAAGATGTAAAACATTATAAAAAGAAGGAAGGCACATCCTTGAAACTTCTTTGGCCCTATTAACCGATTCAAAGAAACCACCACACAGATACATTTCCATTAAATCAGAGAGACTGGGTGGAAACAGCACTCTTCCCCAATGCAACACTGGAGCACAACTCCCCTTTCCTGCGCATGGCACAATTTCTCCGTGGAACCCTGCCAGGGCTTTAGAAAAAACAAGTATCACCACTGCAAGCCTTTTGACATCTGTCACCGCTTCTCCTTTCGTACTGGAAACATATGCTCCTGCCAGAGCCTGGGTAAAAAGCTGATGCCTCAGTAATTATTTCTAGTTGACAACACGCGCCGTCAAAGCAATCGCTCACAGAGTTCAGCATGGCCCCCTGCAAACCAGCATGGCCTCTCCATCAGGGAGGAGCTCCTATTCGGACGGTTCCATCGCGGGGTTCTCCCTCTCTGACACCTCCCCTTTTTTGGCTTGGCTTTGCATTTAACGTTAGAGGCAGGTTAGGGCTCCTGCTTCAAGAAACCAGCTTGTGGAGGGATTCTGGAAAAAATATACCGTACCCCCTGCCAAAAAAAGAAAAAGAAAAGAAACCAACAGCCCACCACCACAGACAGAAGAGTGGATGAATGCCAGCTGAGAGCACGTATTCTACCTCACTTGTCCCCTCCAATATAGGGAGCCCAGGCAGATGACCCAGCTGTGCCAATTCAGGCAGAAGATGGCTTAATAGGAACCTAGATTCCTGGGAAAGGAGATCTCTCAAGTCACCTAGCCCAGCTCTTTGCCAACGGGGAAAACAAGAACAAAAAACCCAAAAATACTCAATATGCTTCTGTACTCTGAACAGCACACAGCCTCAGCCTCCAGGCTGTGTGTGTGAGAGTGTGAGAGAGTAGTAGTCGCCTGCAGAATAAAAAGAAAATAACTCCAAATGGATCTAACAATTTCAGCACTACAGTCGGACTTGGGGTAGTGTGGGGGTGGGGATATTGTTCCCCAAAGCAGTGGCGCTCTTCTTGCTGTTTTTGCACAGCCTTAGCTGCAAGGACACCAAAAGCGCAGTGGATCCACAGCTCTGACCCTTGGCTGCAGGAAAGGCCCTTCCCCACAGGCAGTGGTTGTAAGTTTGAGATCAGCAGCAGCGACAAGGAGCTGTACAAGCCAATCGCAGCTCCCTGAACAGCAAAGCTGGGTGTAGGATCTGGAGCAGATGGGGGAGAAGGCACAATCGTAAGGTGCGACTCCATTTGGAAGCCTGTTCTGGCCTCCTCACCTCAAAAATAACACTGTCGAGTTGGAAAAGGTTCAGGAAAGGGCAACCAAAATGATCGAGGGGACGGAGGGACCCCAAAAAAGGCTGCAGTGCTTGGACGGTTTTAGTTTAGAGAAGAGGCAGCATGGTCAAAGTTTATAAAAATTGTAGATGGCATGGAGAAACTGGATAGAGAAAAGTTTCCCTCTCTCCCTCTCTCAAAACTCACGGACCTCCAATGAAGCTGAATTCAGGAGAGATTAAAGAAAGTGCTTCTCCATACAGCACACAGTTCAATTATGGAACTCACTCCCACAGGAGGCTGGGATCAACACCAATTTAGATGGCTTTAGAAGAGGATTAGACAGATTCCCGGTGAAGGAGGCTCTCAATGGCTATTAGCCGTAATGGCTATAATCTGCCTCCACAGCTGGAGGCAGCAATACTTCTGAACACCAGCTGCTGGGGACCACAGGAAGGCTGAGTGCTCTTGTGCTCCGGTCCCAGCTTGAACGTTCTCCGCAGGCATCTGGTTGGCCATGGTGAGACCAAGATGCTGGACTTAGATGGGCCATTGGCCTGATCCAGCAGGCTCTTCTTAGGTTTCTAGGAAGGGAGGGGGAGAGGAAGTGCCGCTGAGCAGGCAGACATCCTCCTGCAGGCGGGACAACTTTGCTTGTCAGAGTTCATAAATCTCTTCCCTGCCACATAACACATGGGACACCTGGGTCATCTCGAGAAGTACAGAGGGTAGGGCTGTGGGCCCTCGAAGGAAGAGGGTGGCTGCAGAAAAAGAGATGGTAAGTGGAATGAACGAGCGTAGCCCCACAAAGGTCTCTCAGGGGTGGGCAGGGGGTCGTGGACAGGCAATGCCCCCTCCCGGTTCTGTCTCTCAGCAAGTGTCTTATCCAAAGTTGATTTCAGAAAGCATGAAGAAAGATTCATTGCTGCTTTCTCCATTTTTGTCAGTTATGTCTAGTTGCCCTAGTTACAGGATCCATGGTATCTAAGGCAACCAGGCTTCATAGGACAAGGACGACACAATAATAAGCTTTAAAATACATGTAACAATTTCATGCCGGGCAGAATAATGGTCAAGTGGGAATATTTGTACATGTCCTGAGTCGCTCCGGAGCAATGATGGAATATTGTATTTCATACCCACACAATTACAGCTCGGAAGGAAGCAGAGCACACTGTGCAAGGCAGCAAAGAGTCTGTCCCAAACTCTGTGGTCTGATTTTTCAGGCCACAGCACCAGCAGCAAAGCCTAACTCACAGAACCGTAAACTTGGCAATTAGTTTTGCCAAGGAGTCAACAGGCTCCCAGGGATGGGGGGGGGGAGCTCCTTCCCAGAAGGGACCTGAGGTCTTACCGTTTCCTATTAATCTTTTTATTTAGTACATCCATATCCCACATTTCCTTCAAACAGCTCAAGGTGGCACTCATGCCTCTCTCCCTCTCCATTTTATCCTCACAACAAGGTTGGGTCAGGCTGAGAAACTATGGCTGACCCGTCACCCAAGGTCACCTAGTGAGCTTCACAGCTGAGTGGGGATTTGAACCCTGGTCTCCCAGGTTCTGGTATGGCACTCCAACCACTACGCCACACTGGCTATTTTCTTCCGAGCAAAAGAAGACTCCTTGCACCAGCTGTGACTGAGAAGCTTCCAAACTCACATGGGAAACTATTGGTCCATCTAGCTCAGTAATGTCTACACCGGGCATCCCCAACCTGCGGCCCTCCAGATGTTTTGGCCTACAACTCCCATGATCCCTAGCTAACAGGACCAGTGGTCAGGAATGATGGGAATTGTAGTCCAAAACATCTGGAGGGCCGAAGTTTGGGGGTGCCTGGTCTACACTGACTGGCAGAGGCTCTCCAGTATTCCAGGCAAATGTCTCTCCCACTCCTACCTGGGAGATATTGGAAATGGAACCTAGGACGTTCCACATGCCAGGCAAATGCCCCATCCCCGAGTTACAGCCATGCATCCTAGAAAAACCAACTGCTGGCACAGCTTTCTGCCTCTGCTTAGCAGAAGGGCACACCATCACTTGCGACCTGCTTTTCCCTGTGAAATGATCCCCAAAGTGGCTTAACGTAATGCAAACACAATAGCAAAGAGCAAACAATATGGAACATTATCTGACAGTGACAATGCTATCATAAACCTACAGGCTTTCCTTTCAGTGTTTAAGAAAGAGGCTCCAGCTCGACTGAAAATAAATACTAAATTCATGAACAGTATATCAATCAATAAGCGGGTAGTAAAACAACCTGTGTTTCAGCCAAAGGAAGGCACACTCTTAGCCCCATTACCAGCAGGCAACATACTTAAAAGCATCCGAATGGTTTGTATGCAAAGGACCTTGGCATACAATTCTCAACATCTCTAGTTGGAGAGGTGATTGCGTTCCGCTGTTGGAGAAGAACAGGGACATGGACAGGAAATGCTTAAATAGCCACTGCAAGTCAGGATTGACAGTCAGGCTGCATATTCTGAACTTGTCCCCTAGACAGGTAGCATCAGCACCTGAAAACTAACAGGCAGCCTACCTGAAGCAAAAGACAACCAATGGCTGCCCTCTCAATACCATCTTCACCCAAATATGCTGTGGACTGTGGATTTGTGTAGCCCCTTGTGGGGGAGAGGATTCCCCTTGTTTCCTACTAACAATTCCAATAATAATAATAATAATAATAATAATAATAATATAATTTATTATTTATACCCCGCCCATCTGGCTGGGTTTCCCCAGCCACTCTGGGCGGCTTCCAACCGAATATTAAAAACAGTACAGCATCAAACATTAAAAACTTCCCTAAACAGGGCCGCCTTCAGTTGTCTTCTAAAAGTAAAATAGTTACTTATTTCCTTGACATCTGCTGGGAGGGCATTCCACAGGGCGGGTGCCACTACCGAGAAGGCCCTCTGTCTGGTTCCCTGCAACTTGGCTTCTCGCAACGAGGGAACCACCAGAAGACCCTCGGTGCTGGACCTCAGTGTCTGGGCAGAATGATGGAGGTGGAGACGCTCCTTCAGGTATACTGGACCAAGGCCGAGAATCAGTGATTCTCCCCAGGTCTGAGCCCTCACTCCACGCTACCTGAAATATTTGAGGGTAGGGGGAAGAGAAGACAGTAAAGATTATCTCCAGAGGAGATAATTGCCCTCCAAGAAAACCGCATGCCAGCTACCATGGCAATTCAGCATTTCTAAATTCACATGAGAATAGAATAGAAACTCATAGCTCTGGTGTATATGCACATATATCCTTGAAATGAAGCAATTAAGTACTCCTAAGCAGAAAAAAACCTGCTTTACCTGCAAGGGCAGGAAACGGCAAGAAACTCTCATTTTTAAAAAACAGCAAGTACAGCAAAGCTACCACCCAAAAAGCCAACCACACTAACACAGTACTGCACACACAGGGCATATTTGGACAGAATGCTAAACCACAGTTTAGAGCTACAGGGACAAACCATAGGCTTATGCACTCTCCCCTCTGCATTCACCTCCACCACAATCACAAAGAGAAGTACAGAAACATTCGCTTATTTCAACTAACCACACCTTGTCATTTTATCTGAATCAGGAAATGGACTCATTGATAAACTATGGTTTGTTTGTTTATTTACAGGATTAATTTACCCACCCTTCACCACAATGTCCCAGGGCAGGCAAACACAAAGAGAAAATACAATTTAAAAACAGGTAAAAATCTCTACAATTTTAAAACACATAAAACCATCCGAAAATGGAGTGGAGCAAAATAAATTCAGCAAAGGAGGCGAACGAACAAGAAACCACAGCTTGATCGTGGGTTGCTTGCACAAACCATAGATTAAGCAAACCACAGTTTGCCCCTGTTCAGACAAACAAAGATTAGTTGAAAATAAAAGATGCTTCAAAACTCTTCCTTGTGGTAACACCAGAGACAAATATGGGGGGGGGGGACAACATACTCATTTACATAACACTACACCATGGTTTACAACTTACGTCCAAAAATGACTACAGAATAATGTCATGGCTCTGGGTAAAGAGCCAAACTACAGCATTACAGCTTGTAGTCCATTAACTCATGCAACTATACTCCATCACTGACACCTCCTGAGAACATCAGGATACTAAAAAAAGAAGTAAGCTAGGTAGTTCCATTAAGCACTCTGTTCCAATTCAGCATCTAATACCCCGGGTCCAATGCTACTCTCCTTCTGAAAGCTTCCAAAATAGGAACACAGCTAGTATTTTAAATTAAGAGAGGAAAAGAAAGAAAACAATTTAAAGCATGCAGGGGTGGTCAGGGGATCACACAAGGTGAGTTGTTCTTTATCAACATCTAAAAAATTTAAAAGGTATGCATTTTGGCAAAAGTAAAAGCAAGCCACTTGTTTCTTCCTTTAAGCTACGTTCAAAAGCTAGAAAGTTCAATCGGTTCCTTAGTTTTAAGGTCCGTAACAGGAACAGGGAAGACCTCACGCAGTGCTACTGTCACAAAGCTAAAAACTTCACAGAACACCATCCAAAGGACTCCCACTGAAATGCAGCTTTCTCTTGAAGGCATTACATAATTTTCTATAATATTGTCTACGTGTAGTATCTTAGAGTAAACTGAAAAGTAGGAAATGAACATCATACAAAGTATAATGAACAGTGCATGGTATCCCCGCCCTCTGCAGAGTCTGTGGCATTTTATGTATTGTCTTGACCCTTTCTCGTTTAATGAACTGCTCTCGTCTTATTTTGTTGTGACTTGCCAATAAGCTAATCATGTCCATTAAGCTCAATGGGTCTTCTCTGAGTAAAACGATCATGCATATTCTTGAACTTCGTTCATTTTTTTAAAAGGTACATTTTGAATCGCTATACTTTCCCACAACTCTACTTCTGCACATACAAATTAAAAATGAAATGATGGTTCCTTGGTCTGTCTTAATGGTTCCTTGGTCTGCTTTAATATCATGGGAGCACTATAACAGCTGTTTATTTAGACCCCACTTTTCCTCCAAGGAGCTCAAGGAAACACACATGGTCCCTCCCCGACCTCATGTCATCCTCACAACAACCCTCTCACATAGGTTAGGCTGAGAGATGGCGACAGGTCCAAGGTCACCCAGGGACCTTCACGGCTGAGTGATTTGAACCCTGGTCTCCCCTCTCCGGAGGAAGAGCCAAAATGCCGTGGCAGAGCATCTGCTTTGCATACAAAAGGTCCCAGGTGCAATCACTGGCATCTCCAGGTGGGGCTGGACCACTGGTCGTCAACTGATGGATGAGTGGGGACCCACTAGTGAGTCATGGCCTGATTCAAGGTGGGTTGCAACAGAAGCGCCACCACCACGCAAATTCCTGGCAAAAAATTAAGAAATGGGTCTCCAAATGCATGTTTGGGTTAAAAGTGGGTCCTGAGTCTTAAATGGTTTCAAGAAGACACCTGGTGTAGACAATACTGAACTAGAAGGACTAACTAGGTATAAGGAAATGAAGAATGTATGACAGTGGAGTTCCAACAGTATGGGGAAATCTCACATTTGTTTCAAGACCACATGTCACTCTACTCGCCCCCTTTTTACATACTACCTCTTTTCTGGAGCAGTATGATGTTAGGGTCTAGAATCAAAGTGACCCGGCAAGATAAATGGATTTAATTACAGATAACAGAGTTACTTTCTTGTGCGGAAATTACAGTGCTGAATGAGACTTCAGCTTTATCAATATTTACAAATTAGGTCATACCTTATCACACAGGCTGAGAGAACACAGTGTGCCCAAATCTTTAACTCATTTTGAATAACTTATTCACGCTGAAAAACCGAAAGATGGTTAAGAAAATTAAGGTACTAGTGTCTTTCGATGGAGAGCTAGAGTCGCTTTTTAATGGAATCTCAGTCCTTCTCAATAGATACTTGGAAGAAATTTGGGGAGATTTTTGAAAGGGTAGCCAATGAGGTGAACTAATGGTTGGTGTGCTCCAAAGTGATCATGAAGAAAAGATCAAATCTGGAAATATTCAATCCAAAGATGTGCTGATGGGAGGATGTGAGTTGTAGTCCAAAACATCTAGAGGGCACCATATTAGCGAAGGCCAGATTAATCTAAGATTTTCAAAGGAGGGAGCAGTAATGAGGAAACCTATAGAAGGCAATATTGCCTTCCTTTCTTGCCTATATTTGGACTGGCCCAACTCCGAATGCAGTGCCTATTCAAAAAAGAGAGATGATACTTGGCTGAGCATCATCCTATATATGACAGATGCTGGACAACATTTCGTGGATTCCCTCTGTCCTGTCCCATCCCCATTTTTAAAAAAGGGATCACAGAGAAGAATTCTACAGCCTTTGTAAATGAGAATGTATCTTAGTTATGTAATAAGGAAATGTGATAGTTCAGGGGTAGAGCATCTGATTTGCATAGAGAAGGTCCCCAGTTCAATCCCAGGCATCTCCAGGTGTGACTGGGAGAGACCTGAGCCTGACAACTGCTGCCAAATCAGTGCAGACAGCACTGAGCTATATAGACCAATAGTTTGACTCCATATAAGGCTGCTTCCTATGCTCCCAGTGCATAAACATTTTTTTGTATTTCAGGAAACTTTTCATCATCATCATCATCATCATTATTATTATTATTATTATTATTATTTTGCAGTTCTGATAAAAGCACTGGTTGAAACCTGCCAGCGCCTCAGCAGGAACCTTTATTGCAATCTCTGCATCACATCAAATCTGATTTTGCAGGACTTTCTAAGATCCTGGGTATGTTCAGTGTTTGCTGAATACAGAGACTGACTCCATTGATGCTCTGCTTAATAAGCAAGTGTTTTCCTCATGTTCCCTTTTATGAGTAGAGGACGCTCAGCTTGCAGAAAGATAAATCCATTCGCTGCATATCCATGGAGCTACCTCCTTTCCCAGAAAATGAACAGGAGTACTTTGCACATGGAATTTTGGATCATGTTGGCGACCAAACAGAGAGTGGCAGTGTTTGCAGTAAGCCAGAAAATCTAGTTTAGCAAGGAAAAACAATATGCTGTGTGATCACTCTCACTTTGTTGCTCCCTGACTGGAAGCCGCATAAAACCAATAAGGAAGCCATGGTTTCCTGTTATGTCAGAACCAAGAACTATGGTTTGCTGGTCCCTAACAAGTTCCAATCAGCAAGCATGGTCCCTAACAAGTTCCAATCAGCAAAAAACAAACCATGACTTAAGGCTGACTAAAAACCATGGGAGCAAGAAATCACAATCCCCAATATTTGAGAAGGCAAAGCTTCTTGGCTTGTTTAACCATTTATACCAGGGGAGTAGCAATTGGCTATCATGCAATAGTATGTGACTCATTCATGCTAAATCATACTAAGGTCCACTTTGAAAGGCCTTATGAAGGGAAGGGAGGGAAAGATTTTCAGAATCACACAGCAGTAAAATGTCCAATCAAGGACAGCATTCTAAATCGGTTAACTGTGGTGGCAACTTGCCTCAGAAATGTTTATTTGTTGTAGGATTTGGTGCAGATGAGTAATAATTATACTGCCATATGATCAATTAAAATAGCAATCAGTGCACTCCCTCCTCCCCTTCTGTACCTGACTTTAATACAAAATTTCCAGTCTGCTCTGACACATAAAGCAGGAAACTGAAGTTTGAGTGCTCCCTACACATTACAATGGTTTGCCATCCTAATTTGCAAAGCTGATTTCAACCAAGGTTTGTTGAACTGAGAATGTGATCTCTGAACCAGTTTGTTGAAGTGCTTCAAGAATTATTTAACCCAAAGACTGGAAAACTACATTTTGTTCTAGTTAAATCAGGGGCATAGTTCTGGTGTTTCAGAAATCAATAAGAACTATAATCTTAAAACCAGCCATCCTTGGTACGATACTCAACTTTCCCCTGCTAAGTACTTCTTGTGGATCTTAGATTAGTCTTTTCATTCGCAGGGGTGGCCAACTCCCAAGAGACTGCGATCTACTTACAGAGTTAAAAACTGGCAGTGATCTACCCCCTTTTTTGTGTTCAGGTCAAAGTTGTTGAGCTTTTTAAGGGAGGGGGAATGCCCCATTTTTGGAGGGTGCAGAGCAAAAAAATGAGCTTTTTTAGGGGAGCCAAAGTTGTTGAGCTTCTTCGGGGGGAGCCAGTGATCTACCAGTGATCTACCACAGACATTCAGTGATCTACTGGTAGATCAGGATCTACCTGTTGGACGTGCCTGAACTACAACTTTTCTGTTTCACCACTGTTTTTAAAACAGCCTTGAAAAATTTGAGCCCAATCATCCTGACTTCTGAACTCAGAATTTGCACATGTTCTTTCCCATAAAACTCCAAGCCAAGCCCTAAAGTCTGCATCAAAAATAGATAAAAGGAATCGAGCTACTCTTTGGTTTGCATAATTTGACATTTCTGGGGTGGAAAAAGGGAAGGGGAGAGAGAGAAATGAACGGAGATTAGGCACTCAAGTCTCACATCACTCCTTACCTAGTTAGTACTTCTCTGGTTTATGACTTTCAAGTGACACTGATCATGCATTCCCAACAGCTTCATTATTGTCAATTTTCTAAAGGTGGCCAATTCTACACCCGATAATAAATCTGATGGAGATCCTATGGATACATGGAACGTACTCAGCCCAGACCATTTTGAAGCCCTGGGGCCACATTCTCTTCTGGGCAACTTTCTGGGGGCCACATGCCAGTAAGGTGCAAGGGTCAGAAACAAGACTGGGTGGAACAGAATATGCTAATGTTACCTTTGTGCAATAGGCTAGTTTCTATACACAACTCAAATACAGTACCCCTTTCCACCCTCTACTCAGGCAAGCAAGAGTTCTTGTCACAGTTCAAGGACACATTATCTCCAGGCAAAAACACTAAAGGAGGGTGATGAAGCAGAGTTGCCTGGGGAAAGCAGGTGTGGCCTGGGGAGAGTGCCAAGGGCCAAATAGAGGGGCTTAGAGGGCCACCTTTGGCTCCCCACACCTGGCCTAGAAAAAGCTGTCACACCTGGTGACTTCCAATCCATACAGAAACCGCCAGAGTTTCAATGCTCATTTACCCTAAATGTAATTTGTACTCTTTGAATGTACGTCCAGCTGGTGTTCCCAGACAGCAGTGGATCCCATACATCGACCTGGTTCGTGCCTTACAGACACAACCCCACAGCAGGACAAAGGAAGCTGAAGATCCCCCAGTGAGAAAGGAGTGGGAAATCTAACCCCAAAAAATGCTGACTTCCGTCCAACTTACCCACACAGCAAGCTCCCTGAAGCCGCCCAGAGTGGCTGGGGAAACCCAGTCAGATGGGCGGGGTACAAATAAAATAATAATTTTATTTACTGTACAAGTAGTAAAGCTGTGGTTGTGCAAGGCAGACTCTACAATGTATTTCCTCAGTAGGGCTTGACTGAGGCCACAGGGTTGTCTGGGATCAGACCTGGGTGCAAATCTCTGCTCAGTCATAGGCTCCCTGAAAACCTCTTCGTACACTAGGGAGGTGGATACGTGTACAAAAAACACATTAAGTGTTCACCTTCATTGTTTGTCATGAAAAGTACGTACCTGGTAAACACATATTTGAAAACACAAGTAAGGTCTCCAGAGAGCCAGAACTGGCTGTGGGTTCCCTGCTGAGTACACACTTAGAGAGAGCCAGTGTGGTGTAGTGGTTAAGAGCGGTAGACTTGTAATCTGGGGAACCGGGTTCACGTCTCCGCTCCTCCACATGCAGCTGCTGGGTGACCTTGGGCTAGTCACACTTCTCTGAAGTCTCTCAGCCCCACTCACCTCACAGAGTGTTTGTTGTGGGGGAGGAAGGGAAAAGAGAATGTTAGCCGCTTTGAGACTCCTTGACTTCTTCGGCTAGTGATAAAGAGAGATATCAAATCCAAACTCTTCTTCTTCTTCTTCTTCGTGGTGGAGTTTAATTGCTGTTTAATATCTGAATCATCCCGGAGGGGCCTTGACCAAATCACCCCCTCTCCTACCTACTGATCTGTAATTTGGCAATACTAATAGGAAACGTCCAGGACTGGACAAAAAAGAACCGTAGAAAAGCAAAAAGGCAACATGAGCCTACAACAGGAAGTTTTGCTAATGAATGAGACGGAATCTCTGGCCTATGGGCCAAGTCTAGCCTGCCACACCCCTTCTCCCTAAGCCATGCCCCCATTCAACTCCTCCCCCTTCTCATATCGCCCAAACCCCATCCCGGGTCATCACAGCAGCTGTGGTCACTTGTGAGTGTTTGAAATGATGAGGTGATCTGGGGCCGCAAAGGGACGGGGTCAAACTGGTGAATCAGGAACAGATTGCTCTCTTTTTGCATCGCCAGCTAAGCGCTTGGCCTCACTGTGCACCAAGAAAGGGTTTCCCGTTTTCAGCATAATGAGGAAGACAAGCTGAGAATGGGGAACGTCTTTCTTTCTAGGCAAGAGTGTGCAGAGTGGTGCGCTTTGGTCTCGCCCACTGCCAGCATGCAGCCTCCAACCACTTTCCACAAAGAGAATGTGGCCGTCGCTGCATTCATCACTGCACATCCACGGAAATGCCAGCTTCTCCTAAGCCGCCTCTCATTTATCACCCACAAACACCATTTGACTGAGACTGAGCTACTCTTGTTGCTCCTAGGGGTTCACACAATGCAAGTTTCATGCTGAAGGGAAGAGGGAAAGGATAAACAAACCACACTTATCACTTGCAGTGCCACATTTAGAAAGGATTATTAATCCAGCTGCTTCTGCTGTGGGGGAGAAAATAAGTTATTCCAAATAATAGAAATACCCATGCTGCTTTTCCAATCCTGCACTGGGCATTAGTGTGTTAGGAAGAGCACTGTGTGTGTGTGTGTAAGCATTTGACTTTTGTGAGGCTGTACTGAACAATGGCAGACCCTCCAAGTGTCTCTATTTTCCAAGGACAGTCCGGGATTCACAGAACCCGCCCTGGTTTCTGATTTGATTCCAGAATGTCCCGCTTTTCCTTAGGGCGTTCATCGGGAAAATATTGGAAGATATGGTAGGATGTCCTTATTTTCATCCGAGGGTATGGAGTTATGCAACTCCCGAGTCAAGGAGATACGCAAGAAACTATATAACCTTTAGAAGACATCTGAAGGCAGCCCTGTATAGGGACATTTTTCAAATGTTTATTGTTCTATTATGCTTTTATATATGTTGGAAGCTGCCTGGGGAACCCAGTCAGATGGGAGGGGTATAACAATTTATTATTATTATTATTATTATCATCATCATCATCATCATCATTATCATCATCATGGAATAGGATGTCCCTATTTTCATCAGAGAAATGTTTGAGGGGGTAAAGGTCACACTTATTGCTCCACCCACTTTTGCTTCTGGCCCCACCCACCACAGCCATGCAGCAGAAGATGCAAACAGAAAAGGGCCTCTGAACATGAAGTCGAGTGCTCAGACAGGTTTCTCGCAGAAGGCAATCATCAGCATGCTAATGCCAATCACACATTTTGAGAAAGAAAGTAGGACACCAGGATCAGAATATATGAGGAGGGAAGAACTTGGGTGTTTAATTTTTCAAATCATTTTATTCATCCCACTGTATCAGGAAGAAAAGAAGCCCCACCTCTCTCACTCTCTCTCACACAGAGAGAGAAAAGTGCTGATTCTCTGCTACTACTAGCTGAGCAAAATGCAAGCTTCGTTGTCATTCCAATCACTCCTCCCAGCCTCTCCCAAATTCTGACCGATCCATCCACAGGCCTTGCCAGAACTGTAGGAGAGATCTGAAAATTCTACGCCAATGTGCCCTTGCTCAGCCAGCCAATCTTCCCAATTTGCATTACAAGTCCAGGGCTTCCCTTGCAGTCACCTTACAGGCCGGAGAGCTCAAAATAGTGCATATTCAAGGTTCACATGCAATTCAGGGCCATTCTGTTCAAAGCAGCACATGGCAGCAGAATCTATTTGGACATCAGGAAAGACTTCCAAGGATACAGCATGCCTAAGGAGGACACCGCAAGGATTTGGAAGCTAAGAACTGCCCTGCAAAATGTCACTGATGCCTGAAGCTAAGGTTACACCGGGCAAGGATCTGCAAGCTGTGGGACCTAATTTTAGGGTTCTGCTATTGCGCTCATGTTGTGCTTGTAGGCTTCCCAGAGGCATCTGGTTGGCCACTGTGGAAACAGGATGCGAGACGAGACAGAGCTTTGGGTCTAATCTCCTTATGTTCTGAAGTTCGGGAATCTATCCTCACCCAACGTTTTTGATATACACAGGTCTGCCCTTGTGCATGAGAACACTTTTTTTTAATAAAAAAAAAGGTAGAAATATTTTCCATTGTACAAGTGCAATATTATGTTTGCTCTGCACTTGCAAGTAATCGATTCTTCAGCATGGCAGCACCTGCTCTCTACAAGCCTAACAATATTATGCAGGAGCTTTTGCTGTAGTTTGCAGTGCCTGCTAAAAAAACCCCTTTGTTTAGGCAAGCCTGCCCAGGCATGTATGCTAGGTTTTGAAATGGCCAATTTTAAAGTTTGGTTTTATCAGCATTTTCAAATGGCTCTTTTATATTGTTTCATGCAAACCACTTAAGGTTTTCGTTTAGTGGTATATCAATCTTGTTAAATAAAAATTACCAAGCAGTAGTAATCTTGCAAGGTTGCAGCTTGCCTACCGCCTACTGCAGAAATGACACGCACCAAGTCAAATTGTTCAAACAGGCTCTCTGCAACAAGCTTGTGTCTCCACCATAACTCGATTTTAAAATAACACTTTGTGCATGCTTTCTTATTTACTTTGCGTTAGTTGCTGTTCCCTGGCACCTGCCTGAGGTGCCTTTCACACACAAGCATGATTTCAGGAAAGCTGATTTTCCGCAACACAACCCCATGCTGCTGGGAACGGCATGTCAACGCAGCAACCGCACGGGCCTTTTCCCTACGAGAAACAGCTGGAAGACCCGGGCAGGCTGTCGTCAAAACTTTGAAGGGCTGTCAGACAGAAAACAGAGCAGACTTACTCTCTGTTGTCCCAGTTGCCAAGACTGAAACGGGAAGGTAGGAATTGCAGGAGAACAGACTCTGGCTAAACATTAGGAATTCTCTCCCAGGAAGTTGGTCACCAACTTGGATAGCTTTGCAATTTAAGGCAAACTCGTGGAGGACAAGGCTATCAATGGCTACCAGCCACAAGAGCTATGTTCTATTTCCAGTAAGTCTCTGAACACCAGGTGCTGCGAATAACAAGCGAGGAGAGCGTTGAGTTTTTGTTGTGCTCAGGTCCTGCTTGTAGGCTCCCCATCAGCGTCAGGCTGTCCGTTCTGAGAACAAGAAGCTGGGCTGAACAGACCTTTGACCCAATCCAACAGGACTTATGGTCATATTAAGAGAAGCTTCCTAACAGTAAGAGCTGTCCAACAGAAAGACAGGGTGCCTTGGAAAGTAGCGAGCTCACCTTCATTGGAAGTACGTAAGCAGAGGCTGAATGGCCATCTGTCAGGGATACAATTGTAAGATTTCTGCGCTGACTGTAGAGTCAAACTAAACAACCTCCAAGGTCCCTGACAACTCTATGATTCCCATTTGGCAAATTTCCATGCGGTCAGCTGCTTTCCAGAGGGATGGCACCAACTGGGTAAGCAAACTCCACACAACTTGCACCATATTGTTGTGTCATTCACACAAAGCCTCCATCAGCCATCCTGTCAGAGCCCTGGGTTGTGACAATCTGTCCTCCTTATAGGAAGAAGCTCCAGACACTTCTGCATACCAGGAAGACCCTGTTCAGGGCTTCCATCATCAACAGGGGCTGTGTGGTTAGGCCCTCTTCAGCTCAAGGGGGTAGCATCACCAGACTCAGGCCTTTAGCGCGGTGGCACCTCCCCTTTGCTACTCCTTCCCATTACATATCAGATGGGTGCCATCTCTAAGGTCTTTTCACCACCTGTTGAAGACCTTCCTTTTCCAACAAGCCTTTTTAATACAGACCTATAGAGATCTATCCCAGTCTGTTGTCTCCTGAGAAATCTCTATGTGGGACAAGAAGCTACAGTTAGAACTGGATATGGAACAACTGATTGGTTCAAAATTGGGAAAGGAGTACGACAAGGTTGTATATTGTCTCCCTGCTTATTTAACTTATATGCAGAATTCATCATGCGAAAGGCTGGACTAGATGAATCCCAAGCCGGAATTAAGATTGCCGGAAGAAATATCAACAACCTCAGATATGCAGATGACACAACCTTGATGGCAGAAAGTGAGGAGGAATTAAAGAACCTTTTAATGAGGGTGAAAGAGGAGAGCGCAAAATATGGTCTGAAGCTCAACATCAAAAAAACCAAGATCATGGCCAATGGTCCCATCACCTCCTGGCAAATAGAAGGGGAAGAAATGGAGGCAGTGAGAGATTTTACTTTCTTGGGCTCCTTGATCACTGCAGATGGTGACAGCAGTCACGAAATTAAAAGACGCCTGCTTCTTGGGAGAAAAGCAATGACAAACCTAGACAGCATCTTAAAAAGCAGAGACATCACCTTGCCTACAAAGGTCCGTATAGTTAAAGCTATGGTTTTCCCAGTAGTGATGTATGGAAGTGAGAGCTGGACCATAAAGAAGGCTTATCGCCGAAGAATTGATGCTTTTGAATTATGGTGCTGGAGGAGACTCTTGAGAGTCCCATGGACTGCAAGAAGATCAAACCTATCCATTCTTAAGGAAATCAGCCCTGAGTGCTCCCTGGAAGGACAGATCGTGAAGCTGAGGCTCCAATACTTTGGCCACCTCATGAGAAGAGAAGAATCTTTGGAAAAGACCTTGATGTTGGGAAAGATGGAGGGCACTAGGAGAAGGGGACGACAGAGGACGAGATGGTTGGACAGTGTTCTCGAAGCTACGAACATGAGTTTGACCAAACTGCGGGAGGCAGTGGAAGACAGGAGTGCCTGGCGTGCTATGGTCCATGGGGTCACGAAGAGTCGGACACGACTAAACGACTAAACAACAACATCCCAGTCTGTATCTGTACTCAATTTGAAAATGTTTTTCCTGTATTAAATTATTGTTTTTTACATACAAATATGTTTTCAGCTGATCTTTTCTATTAGAAATTGTGTTGTTCTTTTTATTGCTGATGTCCTTATTTGTGAAATTGCTTTGAAATTTTATCTGGGAAGTAAGTCATAAATTGGATTTAATGACCTGATTTAACGCTCAGCCAGTTTTCTAGTCGTCACAGGAGCAGCCCAGTTTTGTATGACATTCAGCTCTAGCCCCACTAGGAGCTCTCCGTGGTGCTACTCACTCTCTTGCTTCTCCTTAACCTGACCCCCACTTTCCCTAACTGGGTTTCTGGAGCTTCCCTCTCCCTCCGATGGCCACCCTGGAACCGACCTTTATGCTGCACCTGACCATGCATATCGCATTTGATTTCAGGTTGACCTGATTTGACAGATGTCAACTCCATTGGTGTTTTGCTCCCGTGGAATCAGGGCCCAGTTGGGTCCCTAAGTGGGGGAGACGCCTTTCTCCAGAAAAAACAAACTGGCTAAAATATTCAGGTAGGTAGCTGTGTTGGTCTGACGCAGTCGAAATAAATTTAAAAAATTAAAAAATTGTCCAGTAGCACCTTAGAAACCAACTAAGTTTGTTCTGGGTATAAGCTTTCATGTGCATGCACACTTCTTCAGATACATGTGAACTCATCAAGCTAAAATGGCTTCAGGGCACCACAGTCACAGGAGGAAATGGGATGTTATCTCCACACCTCCAAGGAGGTGACTAGGCAAAACAATAGCCTGGTTTGAACAAGGAGGAGAGGAAAAGGATTATGAATTTGTCCTGACAGCTTGATGGTTTGATGAATGTCATTGTCATATTATCCCCAGGAGGAACAAGTGAATCCTGTCTTGAAGCAGACATGAGCTATATAGTTCAGTGGGAAAGTATATGTTTTTAAAAGGAAGACCCATTCTCAGTTCCCAGCCTCCTCAGTTAAATAAGAACGTAAAACATAAGCTACGGTTCCATCCACACATTTAAAAGAATCCTAGAAATTGCTGTTTAGCCTTCACAGAGCTACAATTCCCAACACTCTTGATAAACTACAGTCCCCTGGATTTTTGCGGTGGGGGGGGAATTTACATGCTCTTTAAACATATGGGGCGGGTGGGATGAAGGGTATGGTTTTCATTAAAAAATAAAACTGGATTTATTTTGTTTCTGTTTACGAATAGCATGGTTTAAAAGGAAATATGAATGCAACACTTACAAATCTACAGGCAGATCCCTTTAAAAAAAACAGACGCCTTGACTGTGAAAAGAACGAAGTGCAGAACAAACAGGGCTGCCAGCTTTGGGGTTCAAAAATGCTGGCAACAACCTGTGGACAGGGGGCAGAGACTGCTCACAACTATCAAAAGGCTGCCTCCATCACCAATTATCATGGCACTCTTCCACCCACCCCCCACTTGCCCCAGGATACAGAGCCTGTGGGGAGAAGCTATAGAGGAGCCACATGTATATGCCCCTGCGGCAGGGACGCAGGTGGCGCTGTGGTCTAAACCACTGATCCTCTTGGGCTTGCCGATCAGAAGGTCAGCAATTCGAATTCATGTGACAGGGTGAGTTCCCATTTATCTGTCCCAGCTTCTGCCAACCTAGCAGTTTGAAAGCACACCAATGCAAGTAGATAAATGTGGCAGGGAGGCAAACGGCGTTTCCATGCACTTCTGCACTCATCACAGTCCTCTGTGCACCAGTAGCAGTTTAGTCATGCTGGCTTCATGACCCAGAAAGCTGTCTGTGGACAAATGCTGGCTCCCTCGGCCTGAAAAGTGAGATGAGCTCCGTACCCCACAGTCGCCTTTGACTGGACTTAACCGTCCAGGGGTCCTTTACCTTTACCTTAGCCCCTGTGGCCTCACATGCAGCAGTGTGCAGCATGGAGCATGGAGCACTGGAACAGACATCAACAACTTGGCACCCTAATATGCACGATGGGCCAGATGCACAGTTTAAGCATGTGCACTCTGTGGTGATAATGAGGCTGGCTTTTATTCAGACAAGTGCCATCAATCAGGCCAAATTTCTGGCTTTTACAAGGGGGGTGGGGAGAGAACTTGGCAACTGGCCCTAGAGAATTAATAAATTAGCTGAGGCAGTTTCTTTTCGGTCAGTTAGCAACCCAAGGGGATCTGACTTTTGATATCAAAAGCTATATATTATACACGCAAGTGAAACCTGTAATAAAATATGCCGTGGAGTGTTCCTATTCAGTCATGTCTTCTTCCTTGATATTCCGTTTTTATGCCTGCTGACGCCGCCAGCATCGCACTGAACACTGGGCTGTTTGGGAGAGACCTCCCAAGGTTTGTTTCTTTCTTTCTTTCCTGGTACAGTGGCACAGCTCACCACATGGAGCAATGGTCAGCAGGAAGCGCATTTGCCCCTGGACACTTTTAGAGATTTCCATCCGGACACACCTTCCAAATGCAGTATTCTGGATATGTCCGAGAAATTCCAGACGTATGGGAACCCTAACAAATCCAAGCTAAACTGTGGCTCAGTTCAAAGAAGGTCTCAACTGAATCAGGCTGTGGACCAGACTAAGTGAAATGTTCCATCCCCAGGAGAATGGTTGTTGAGCACAAACAAAATTGTCCCATTCAGTATAAGCATAAACATAAATCCATATGGGGGCCACGGGGCCATGCATGCCATCCCAGGATGCAATGCCCCCATTCCCTACCTTCTTAGTCCTTTCCTAGGCTGACTAGATGAATATGGCCCCTGCTTGCGTTTCCTTGAAGGTGAGTAAAAGCAGCCATGCAATTTAGAACACCATTTTGTCAAGAATTTCCCGGTCAGGCAGCATATTCAACACACAATGCAGGCAGCTGGCCCCTTTTGGACTGTGTCTGCTCAACAGAGAAAGGTCAAGAATAGAAAAGGTGGCTACCCAGCACCCTGCCTCCTACCTAGGGTTGAATTCTCCTTTTCAAGAATAAACAGGGGGGAAGCTAATGTCCGGAAGTAAACAGAGCTAATGTCTGGAATGCACAAAACCTAAGCAGACAAGATTTCCATCCATTTTCAGACATAAACACGCTGAACTAATTAAATTTGCATGATTTGCAAGCCTCTATTTTTGAATGAATTGTTTCAGTGCAGTGTTGCAGGATGCAACTTCAGAAAGCCCAAACCGTCAAAATTAATATATACGTCAGATGCATCCCCCGGGTGCAGGTCTGGGACAGCAAACTGGTGAAGGGGGTTGAGGCAGAGATCCCCACCCCCACCCCCACCTGACAAGGAAGCTTATCCAGGAGCGTAAGAGTGGGGGGAGACACTTGTCAACATTAACACGATTCCCAGCTTTTTCGACTTCTCCGGCTCCCACTAAATTAACTCCCTTGAGTAACTGCTTTCAAACACCCCTTCCCATCTGTGCTCTCCAGGAAGCGATCGATCGCACATTTGTCAACTCCTCATAAGGCACCACCGCCCCCCCCCTTTCTGGTTCTAAGACAATGTGAAAAGAGACAAGTAAGATTTGAGGAAATCAAGGACTTGGTTCCCTGCCCCCCCCACCGCCCCGCCTGCCTGCCACTTTGCAGGAGAGGCACATTCTAGAAGTTCAGACAATCTTGCAAAAGATCAGAATGAGAAAAGGATAACTTAAAAAAAAAAACGAGGCCAAGAGGCAGTGCAAGGCAGAAAACCACCTGGCAGGGGATTAGTGCACCTTCCCCAGCCCCTTGTGGATCTCACAGCAGACATTTGCATTCAAGGGCTGGCTTTTCACCTCCTTGGAACAGGCCCCTTATCGCCACTTTTGGCATGCTCCTCACAACAAAGATAAGCGCTTTATTCTAAAGCTATGGGTGGGGGTGGGGAGCTTGCAAACCTCTCCCTTATTTCCAACTTTGTGACCCTCCAAGCACTGAGAACCCACTGGGTGACCTTCACCTTTTGTCTGTGAGAAAAAGCCTCCCAGGGCCTCCGGTACACAGCCATATGCCTCCAAGGCTAATGATTTTTCTCCAGAGGTTCTGGCTGCTGCGTGTGCGTAACACACCGGTGTGGTAATTATCTCAGGTCCCACTGGTGGAAGCAGCTAGCGCCTGAGCGCACAATTACGAACATCAAGGGATGTGGATGAGCGAAGAGATTCAGGGTCTGGGAGCGTCATGCACCAAATGGGTTGTTTCGCCTCCCTGCAGGTAGCAAAAGCCATCAGCTCTACCAAAAAATAAAATAAAATGTAAGCTTACGAAAATCTGCAAAATTCATTCAGTGTACGGAACTAGTGACTGCACAGAATAATCATAGCCAAGAGCAGCTTTGCGCAGTTCAGAAGACAAGGGGCTCCTCGAGATAATAGGTTTCTTCAGCATTCATCTTGATTTGCTTGAAAACAACTTACGCAGATATTAGATTATGTCTGGTCTTTACAGAGCATTCATTCTGATTTTGTTTACAGGGCAGTTATACAACGACGAGCATTCATCCTGGTTCTCTCCATTAATCATTCATTCATTTCACACTTTCCAGTTCATTTCTCCATCACTTTCTAAACGGCGAAAAGTCTGCTGTGGCTTTTTAATTAGATTTCTTGACCTACAGTGTCAGAGCACTTTAATCCACTTTGACTGCACAAACCTAAAGTTCTGGATCCCTCCCACAAAATGCTGGCAGGTTGGAGGCACGGAAGGACTCAACCCTTATCCATTTGCAACAGACATTTCTCAAAACTACCAGACCTTTGGTGAACACACGGGATGACATCACCAAACAAAGGGCGCAGGAATAAGCAGAACACACCTGTAAGAGAATATACCACTTGTTATCACCTACAGTTCCCAGCTAAAAACACTCCAATCTATTATGAATGACTTACAACAGAATCAAACAACAATTCTATTCCCCTTTGGCCTTGCATTATAACCCTGTCCTTGCTTCCACACACACCCCTAACCCAAAACTGAACTTGGATACTGAACTTTGATTGAGCAGATTTGGCCATTAACGAACTAGGTGGCTAGGAACATGCCTATCAATTTCTCATTGAAAAGGGGAGAATTCTGGCTACATCGTAAGGTTCTTGGAAAGGAGACACCACAGAGGCATTAGTGTCTGCGGCATCAACTGTAATTTATTCACACCATTATATTGCCATGAAATTTGGCACTGAGCCAACATGGGAAACACATATACTGTACCAAAAGAAAGGTCCACATTTCATCCAACATGAAAGATGCTCGGGGTAGCCCTGGAGCAGCTTCACAAATCCCAGGAAAAGGTGCAGTAAAGATCACAGACTTACTACAAAGGCAAATCCAACAGCAGCAGAGATGTATAAGCTTCAGACACAGGTTAAAGATCTCGTATTTCCAGAAGGCAAAAGAAGAGGACTAGACACCGAACCTGAAGGACTGTACCCAATTCAGTTGCTCAACTTGCGCAACAGACTCCCTCTGGTGCAACAGAGCTTTCGCCTCCTCTCCTATGCAGCATCCTGCACACCCTCAAAAACTGTTCCAGAGGATTTGGGGACCCTCTAAAACAGCTTTTGGGGCTCACCAGAGAGGAGAGGAACGGGAAGCCCCGCCACACAAGTAGACCTCCATGCACACAGCACTGGTTGCTACCCAAGGTATTTACATACCCAATTGTTTCAGGTCATAGAATTGTAGAGTTGGAAGCGACCCCAAGGGTCATTGAGTCTGCCCCCCCCTGCAATGCAGGATTCTCAGCTAAATAATCCAACCTCGGTTTATATACCTCCAAGGAAGGAGAGCCCATGACCTCCAGAGGGAGACCCGAGGTCGTCAATATGCACACAGTACCAATTACTATCAATGGGAAATTCACTTTTACAAAATTGGGGCTGGGGGAAACAGGCACCAGAAAATAGAAGGAAAAGGAAAAGGGTGAGTCTCATGCTGGCGCCGAAAGAAACTTAAGAAGAGGCCTGCAGGATCAGGCCAAAGGCCCACCTAGCCCAGCATCCTGCTGTCGCAGTGGCCAAGCCCAAAAGCAAACTTGAGCACAGCAGCCACTCTCCCCAGTTTTATTCTGACAGAATGTAAGTCACATGGATGCTAGGATCAAGCACTACGAAGTTTCATTTAAAATCTTCCTTGGAGGCAACGGTAAGAGCTCCTGAAAAAAGGTGTTAAATCCAACTGCTTTGGGCTCTTCATTTCTGTTTTGCCGCAATAATCTTCCCCTTCACAGCCTATGGAATATTCTCCCCCCCGTCACAGCCTATTCCCCCACCCAATCATCTTCCAGTTTTACAAGTGCACAGCTCCAATAAATATTCAGCTCCTACTTGTAGTTTCAAAATGACTTCCTTCTGAATCTTATCACCCCACACGTTTTACTTTTAGAGGGGTTAATTGCCCCTCAATCCGCTTTACATGAAAAGGGAGATTTAGCAAAATAATTGACTTGGCCATGATTTGTGTGACTCAACAAACAAGTTGCCCTTTCGCTGGTACAGACCACTGCATTGAAGGGCTCGAAATGTGTTTTGTCAGCTCGGAAGTGCAGGCCTACTGTGCTGTGGCAGGAGATGCTAAGTGACTCACCTATTGTTTCCACCTGCAACAGGGAGATGTGCTAATGAACTAACATGAAAACAGCACAAGTGTTTGCAACTGTAAGGTACCACTTAACAGCTCTCTCTAAAGCGAAGGACAAAGGACTTGAAGGTTGCCAATTGGTGCTCAAGCAACCTGTGTTCTTTCAAAAATGCTCAACCTGTCTCTTTCAAAAATGGGGTGGGGGTGGGGAAGAAGCATTCAAACAGAAAGATGTTAAAATTCTTAGGGCAGAACAGTCAACATGTCCTCATTTATTTTTGTGTTAATATTTTTTAAAAAAATCAGAATACAAAAAGGAGCATCACTCTCAAAAAAAGTTATGGAAAACAATGTCATCATGCCCTATGTTATGGTGTATGCTAAATAATTTCAACAACTACAACAAATAATTCCCCATATGTGGTGGACATGTAAGGTAGTAAAAGAATTATTGGAGATGATATAAAATGAAATGAAAAAAATGTTTAAAATAACCTTTTTCTAAAAAAACAAAACAGAAGCTTTTTTGATCTGAAATTCCAATGGATCAGTTATTATCCCAGAGATGGAAAGAAGTCCCTACCAGAGAAGAATGGCAGATTAAGTTGATGGACTGTGATTGGTGAAAAGGACCGGAAGAATCAAAAACCAAGAAGACCAAAATTTCAGTAAGGAATGGGGGAAATATATAATTTACCTTAATAACCATTGTAAACAATTAAAATTATTAGTAGAATTGGAACAACACTTGTAGTTTAATGTTGAATTTTGGGTATAACGGAGATTTAAAAGATTTGGACTAATAGGTAAGATGTAGGCAGAAAAGGTCAATATAAGGACCCACAAAGGGGAGGAGGGAAGTTCAGGAGATTCTTCGGAATTCTCTTTCTATGTTGATTGTTTGATAATTGTAAATTGTTAAAACCTGGAAAAACTAAATATTTTTTTAATTAAAAAACACAAATATTTCCCCGTCACATCTAAGAGTTGTACTGACTTATTGGCAGAACTGGACACAGGAGCATAATTAAGCAACTGGTATCCAATTCTCAAAGCACCTTACATTTCCTTCTCTAAACAGCCCAAGCCAGGGGTATGGAACTTGGTAACCTCTAGATGCTGTAGACTACTACGCCCATCAGCCCCAGCCAGCATGGTCAGCGGTCAGGAGTTATGGGAGTTGTAGTCGAAAACATCTGCAACTGCATTTTGGTTGCTTCAGTCTGTGCCTATGACTTGGATAGGAAGCATGGAAGATTTGCATAGCGCTTAATCTGATTTGCCACAGAGGCACCTGAGCTTTGCAAACATTCAACAGGAGCATCTTTCTTCACAGACAGGGAACATGGCACATGCCTAATTTTTCTGCAGCAACTTTTTAAAAAGGCCACCAGGGACCCACACCCAGCAAAATTAACTAAAGGAGCTGAGGAAAAAGAAGCTTATAATAGAAATATTATGCAAACATGACGAGGTATAGCTAACAGCTTCATCTATAATTAAGGTAATCAACCAAGCTGACTTTTTCTTGCAATCAGAAGCTCGTTAGAAATCAGTCTTTGGTACAACTGACTTAACACACAAATCTTCCTTTCAACTACCAGGAAGCCAGACTCTGAAAAAGTGCTTCTCGATTTCTAGTTTTAGACAAGCCTCTGACAGCTTTGCCTATACTCGTATGCAAATGCCGGTAGCTGAAAATCAGCTAGCACAGTGAGAGGAAATGTCTGTTACTCAAACAGTGGTCTGAGTTGGAAGGGACCCTGAGGATCATCTAGCCCAACCCCCTGCAATGCAGGAATATGCAGCTGTCCCTTATGGGGATTGAACCTACAACCTTTGCGTTATCAGCACCACACTCTAACCAACTGAGCTATCCAGCAAACTGAAGGCATTGTGCTGATGGAACTACCAACATAGTGCTACAGTGAATTTCCTCCCTGTGAACCATAATAAGAGTGGCCCCATCTAAGGATCTGAACAGCTATGGAACACAGATGCCTAATCAATGAATAAAAATGTGCAAATGAACCTAAAAGTAAGGATGGGGAGCCCCAGGAAGAGAGGATGCTCTTGTGCTCAGGTTCTGCTTCCAGGATTTCCACAGGCAGTTGTGATTGGCCACTATGAGAATTGGATGCTGGAACAGATGGGCCATTGGCCTGTGTCAGGAGCTGGAGTGAGGTGTAGGTCAGCAATAAAAAACATGGTGCCCATGAAGTTAACTCTATATTCAAAGAAACCAAAACAGTGTAGACCTACTGATCATAGCAACTCTTCCCAGTAGGACTTGCCTCAATGAAGCAGTTGTGAGGCCTGAAAGTTCCCACCTTCCCACAGCTCTCTAAGTCTCCTTCTTTCCCGGCTCCTTCCCAAGCAATCTGAGACTCGGACACCGTGCCTGTTTTTGCTCCACCCTCTTCATACCTCATCCGGTTCTGGGAGACCAGAGGGGAGGAGAGTTGGCCACAGTCTGACTCATCTCTGCCTCTTGGCCCTCCTCCTCTCCAGCCTCCGCTTCTGCCTCTGATTCTGGACTGCTATCTGCCCCAGTTTCTTCCTGCTCGCTAAACCCTGTTACCTCTTCATCTTCTGACACCTCCTCCTTCCAGTCCGCTCCCTCTTCTCCCTCTGACCACTCATCATCATCCCACCACCTATCCCCAGGCGCTGAGCCTTCTTCCCATGGGGGTTTCCTTGGGGGTTTCCCACCTGGTGCCTCCCTCTACTCCTCTTCATCCAGCCAGTCCATGACAACCTGACCCAGCAAGCTCTCCTTATATTTTTAGTGATAACCAACATCTTGGAAGGCTTTGAAAGAGGACTAGACAAACTCATGGAGGATAAGGCTATGGATGTCTATTAGCCACAAGGGCTATGTGGTGCTCCACAGTGTGCCCTGAATACCGAATACAGGTGGGAAGAGTTGCTTTTGTGTTTCGGCTCTGCTTGTAGTCTTGTCATGGGGATCTGGTTGGCCACGGTGCAAACAAAGCGCTGGACTGATTCAGCAGTCAAGCTCTTATATTCTTATGACTAATGGCTATGGTGGAGGATGGGAGCTATAGCCCAAAATATCAGGCAGGGGGAGCATTGGTTGGAGGGGGAACTGCTACAGAGTAAGCTGCCAGGTTGCAAGCACAAAAGGTGCCCCAGTGTATTTGAAGCTGAGAAAGAAAAGGGAACGGCAGGAAAGTCAGTAGCAAAACTATCGTGGAAAACAGATGCGATTACAGAGTAAAATATAGTCAAGACGGTTTTACAGAACACAGAGCAATCCAGTAATCATTTCGGAGGCACCTTTTAGCCCAATTTATACTCCATCAGAAACGAAGACAACCAAAAAAAAAATCTATTACCAAAAAGGCAATTGATTCTATGAAGAACGATGACCTCACCTCAGCACTGCCAGTCTGGAGTTACAAGCCAGAGTAATAGTTTCAAAATGGGCCATAAAAATCACACTCCGGAAATCAATCAACACTCCCAGATAGCGTTCTGGGCCACCTGGCTCAAGACCGATGTTCTGATAAAAATCTAGAGCGACAGTTTTGTTAGAATAAAGAGCCCCAAGAGGCGAGAAATCATTCGAGTATCTTATTTGGGACACAGGTTATGTGCTTCATCCAACTGAACTAAACCTCTTTTCCGAGAACACCTGTTAGGTTTGTCACCTTCCTTGAAAAAGCTCCCTCAAGCTGCTGAGCTACAAGGCCCCATCTGCACAATACGTTAAATGCAGTATCATACCACTTGAAATAGCCATGACTTCTCCTGAAGTCTGCTAAGAGTGCTGAGCCTTATTGTTAGGAGATTCCTATTCCCCTCAAAAAACTACAGTTCCCAGAGTTCCCTGGAAAGAGGGATTAGCTGTTCATTGGTTGGCATATCCATCGGTTTCAGCAGACAATGGAGGTGTGTACCAAACCACTCTGACAACTACAGCTCTGTGACAGGAAAGGTGTCTCTCAACCCCCTTAACAAACTGCACTTCCCAGGATTTTGGGATGGAAAGCCATGAAAGTTTAAAATGCTATGATACCATAGTGCAGATAAGACAGCAGGTGAAGATTCTGCCACCCCACTAAGCCCCATGCCAGGAAAAGCTTCGCCTGCTAAACCTGAGTGTTATGTCAAGTTGCTGCTAAAAGGTACAGCTGGGAAAAAGATGGCAACCCCCGGCCATTCGTGCTGCAAAAACATAATGCTTCAATGAGCAATTTGTTAATATCAGGCTGGTGCCTTTTGACAATGTAATGGGGGAGGGACATATTGCCAACAAAGGGGAAATAGCTGCACAAGGCCCGGCAAACATATGTTGATGAAGAAAATCCACTTGTGCAAATGTTTTAAAGGAAATAACAAACAGAACAGGAGCTTTGTTGCTTAACGGAGCAGTGATCCTTGTGTACTGGAATACTGTACTTTAGACTGACAACACAATGCTATACATGCCCACTCAGAAGTTAAGTCCCACCAAGTTCAATGTGGTTTTTCGCCCAGGTACTTGGGTCTATTGCACTGTACGGGACTGCAGCCTTGATGAAGACTTTCAGACAGAAGTATTGTCAAATGGTTTAACTCTTTTTTTTGGAAATAAGTGTGTGTTCATTGTTTTGAAACTTTGTGATTTAATTATCTGCTACTTAAAAATGTCAGCCCCACACACCCAGGCACATACAGAGCCAGGCACTCCCAAGCCTCTGAAACAGAAGCAGAAACTGAGTTAAATTCAAATTAATTCCATAGCAGCGCACTCTTCAAAATCCTGCACCTAATATGCCAGCAAATGCCACTTCAGTTCTCTATCTGGCATACACAATGAAAGAGCTTTGCTTCTAAGTAACCATGTGGAGGATGAGTATCCAGACCCCTCTTTATTAGAATTTACTAGTAAGGCAACCAAATACAGGTCGTAGCCAAATCCCTCTTTATTCAATGAGACTTAGTTCCAAGTTAAGTGTGCCTAGTCCCACTGTGTATCTGAAGAAGTGTGCATGCACACGAAAGCTCATACCAAAATATAAACTTAGTTGGTCTTTAAGGTGCTACTGAAGGAATTTTTTTATTTTGCTTCGACTCAGACCAACACGGCTACCTACCTGTAACTAGTCCCACTGTGGTAAGCATGTACAGCAGGTTGGGGGGGGGACCTTAAGATCCTCTAACTCCCATTAGCCCAAGCCAATATAGCCAATGGTCAGAGATGAGGGCATCTGTGGTCTAGATAGACAGCCACAGGTTAGCCATCCCTGCTGAACAAGATGGTGTTAGAAGCCCAATCTCTATGGTCCTCTGTCAATACAACTTCCAGCTTTGCACAACAGAACAATGCACATTTAAGCCAATAACATTTAAGCCAATGCACATTTAAGTCATCTAAGTTAAGCAGCAACATAGCTATATCCCTACTTCGGAAACCTATAATTAAAAGATGCTTCTGGTCAGCCACTCTAATTCCATTCTAATATCGTAAAACCTCAGCAACATATATAGCAGCTTTGTATTTGACAACTCAGCCTGGTTGCCATAGGCAATTGGGAGCTTCATGAAGACGAGCGTGTGCAATACCATGCAAGCAAGTGAGCAGGCTAATGGAACGGGGACAGATTGTGCTCTCCGCCTCCTTCGCCAGCCCACTAGATTTCCAAGCTAGCCATGAATGAAGGTCCCATTAATATTTGGAGCAGGAGTGGTGGAAACTCTTGGAAGACTAGTAACCTTTGTAGGCTTCATTACAGGGCTGACTTACATTTTTCTCAAACATCCAAAAGAGCCTTCAGACAAGAAGAAACTGAAGAGGGATCATGAGACAAACCATTTGTCTCTGCAGTCATTCTGTGTTTAAGGGCGAGAGAGCATAGAATCATAGAGTTGGAAGAGACCACAAGGGCCATCCAGTTCAACCTCTGATTTGTTCCTAGCTGTGAGTGGGAGATTGAAAAGTGCTGATGGGCAGCCAGAAAACCCTTGGCAAGGTCAGGCAGAGGCTCTCAAGCCATCCCTCCTCTTTGCATCTTGAAAGAGAGAGATGGTCTCATCTCTGACAACAGACCTCTGCAAATTGGCTTGGCGGAGATCATTGTCCCTGGCAAGGCAGGATGCCCAGAAACAATTGCAAGGAACTTGGAGGGAATGAGGGAATCCTATTATAATGCGCTGAGAATTGGAACAGGTTTTGACCTATAAAGCCTTAAATGGCTCAGGAACGCAAGACCTCAAGGACCGCCTCTTTCCATATGAACCTACCCAGACCCTGACATCATCTTTTGAGGCCCTTATTCGTATGCCTCCTCCTTGAGATCTCTGGAGGGTGGCAACACAAGAACAGGCCTTCTCTGCAGTGGCTCCCCGTCTGTGAAATGCTCCCCCCAGAGAAGTTTGCCTGGCGCCTTCATTATACACCTTTAGGCACCAGGCAAAAACACTCCTTTTTAACCAGGCTTTTGGTTGATTTGATTGACATCCTATGCCCTTTTAAAATGTGGGTTTTTTGTGGGGTAGGGCTATTGGGTTGTTGTTTTTATGTTGATTATGTATTTTGTGGTTTTATATTTTGATTTTATTCTGTGAACCGTCCTGAGACCTCCGGGTATAGGGCGGTATATAAATTAATTAAATAAATAAAGCAGTACCAGAGATTGGTGCGGCTTCAGTCCACTCCAAAGTTCAGCAAGATGGGGGACCCCCCCTCCCTTCATCTCTCTCCCACACCCCAGTTCTCTGACACAGGCAGAGGAAGGAGCAGTCAGAATGTGTGGACCCCAGTGTGGTAGTGAACTTAACATTTTGCACCATCAAGAGCTGCAGGACAGGCAGGGAATCAACAGGTGCATCTCCCCCTGGCATTAGATTCACTGATAATGCAGTCACACCCGTAGAGTTTCTGCCTAAAAATACAGTTCATCTGCCAAGAAGAGCGTTAGCAATGTTAAATGCAATGTTCCACAGTTCCATGGAGGAGTGCAGTGTCCCATAAATGATTCAAGGCAAGTAATATAGTTCCAACTGACTTAAAATAAAGCCAGCCTGGTCTGCTCCTATACCTTTAATGACTTCCAGATCTTCAGAAATCAGCAAATGATATTTTTTGCAGCACATACATTGTTATCTATTGCATTTGTCAGTAATTCTATACAAAAGAAAAAGCCCAAAGCAACGAGACAAACATTGCCAGGCAATGATGTTTAAGAGTGGCTTGAACCACAGAAACAAAAGCATAGCTACAATGGCCAATTGAAAATCTGCCAACCCATAGTCAGCAAGAAAAGGTGGTCTCATGCATTCTTTGGCTGCGCAGCCAAGACACCAATTCCTGGAATTTTTTGAATCAAGTTTTCAGAGTTCTGCAACAAGCTTCAAGAAACGTCCCCTACCAGCCACTGAAAGCTGCAGAGATACAAGGTTAGAATGTTTTAAAACAGATATTCACAATTTTCCATCAAATTAATTAAAAACAATATTGTAAGAGGGGCCTGGTGCCCTCCAAGTGTTGCTGGACTCCAATTCCCATCAGCCCCAGCCAGCATGGCCCATGTTGAGGGATGATGGAAGTCATAATTCAGTAACACCCAGAGGGCCACAGGTCTAGGGGAGGCACCAGTAGTGATTTTTAGCAAGGGGTCATGCTGGAAAGAACTGGCAAAGAAAGCCAAGCAGCAAGCTGAGATGAAGTGGCAACTTGGGGGAAAGAGTCAATCTAGGAATGAAGTGTTAACCTCCAGAGTTCAGGCTAAACAAGAATAGTCAGGAGTCAGCAAGTTGACTCCTTTGACCAAGAGGGCAACCAAAATGGTGAAAGGCTTGGAAACAATGCCTTATGAGGAACAGCTTAGGGAGCTGGGTATGTTTAGCCTGGAGAAGAAAAGGTTAAGGGGTGGTATGATAACCATGTTCAAATATATAAAAGGATGTCATATAGAGGAGGGAGAAAGATTGTTTTCTGCTGCTCCAGAGAAGCGGACACGGAGCAATGGATTCAAACTACAAGAAAGAAGATTCCACCTAAACATTAGGAAGAACTTCCTGACAGTAAGAGCTGTTCGACAGTGGAATTTGCTGCCAAGAAGTGTGGTGGAGTCTCCTTCTTTGGAGGTCTTTAAGCAGAGGCTTGACAGGCATATGTCAAGAATGCTTTGATGGTGTTTCCTGCTTGGCAGGGGGCTGGACTGGATGGCCCTTGTGGTCTCTTCCAACTCTATGATTCTATGATTCTAAGTAGCCTAGGATACAGCCCATTATATGTTGATGTTGAAAACCCAAGTACAGCGGGAAAAGGCTGGCTGGTGTGGAGTCTAAGATCACCACCTTGCAACGGGTTCTGCAACGGGTTAAAGGCAGCGCAATTAAGCCTTGCATTCTGCATTCAACCGTGGCTAACCAGGCACTCAGCAATGAAAGCAGCCCAGGGATACCCAAGCTGGTGCACTCCAAATGATGCCAGCCTACAACTTTCATCATCCCTGACCATTAGCCCAATTAGTTGGGGCTGATGTAGTTCCAACAACCTCTGGAGGACATTGGCTTCCTCTACAGTAGTGTCCCTATGGTCCTCATCCCAAGCACCTGGTAATAAAAGGTACTATATACAAAGATCCCTTCTTAGCTAGCACAGTTCACGACTCATAATCTGAATCCCATTACCTCCACCGCCAGCATCATTTTGACTGCCTCATCTAAAAGGTGGTGTCTTGGTAAAGCCATGAGCCATGAGCGATATAAAGTTCTTCAAAGAGTATATCCATATTCACCGATCTAGAGCTACTGAAGGTACACAATTGAGAGCCCAGAATTTAAGCGGCAGTTCAAGCTCGACAGTTCCAGTTTGATGTAGCTGCTAGGAGCAGCAGCTAACTCTGCCCTCTTGCCTTGATATCCAAGATTCCAGTAGCTTATTTCCAATTTAAGCAGCCAGGGTGCTTTGCAACATATCAGTATTGAAGCTCTTCCAAGAAATAGTGTTTTCTCACACTGCACTCTTCCACCTCCCGGAATCCCCCAACTCGGGAGAGCTTAATTTTGCAGCCATTAATTAAGGCTGTCATGTACTTTTATGGGAGGCGTTATAGCAACTCTGTAATTAAAGACGGAGAAAATGAATCCTCTTTCTTTCTTTCAAAAAACTAACACAAACTTTCAGCAATTTTCAAAGTTTTTTGAAGGGGTTACTACCCAAGTTTATTGCATGCGGCGCAAATTAGATTACCCATCAATTTCACCAATTGCTTTTATGATCTCAATTTCATTTCTGAATTCAGAGCTGTAGATTTGTTATTTCTCACCTCTCCAGGCAGTTAACTCCATAAAACATTAAATCAGCAGAAAGGGGAGGGGGGGTTTCATTGCCAACATGCCACAGAATGCCCACTAGCACAGCTGCGCTTGAAATTCTAGCACAGAATGCCCACTAGCACAGCTTTCTTGAAAAGCTCAGTCCCCAAACAAGATGTACAAACCACGCATTATGCTCCATAGAGTGGCAAAGCACACGCAACATTGATCGCGCCTCCTTGTTCTCTGGCAATACATGGGCAACGGTACCACCTCAAGGTTCAGAGTAAGGATGCCCTGAGGTCCCCTAAGGCACTGCATGCTACAGTGGGAGAATCGTGGAGGCATCATAAGATCACAATAGGCCTGCTGACCCAGCTGGCAACCAGAAGCAGTACAGCAGGGCACAACTTAATTTTTTTTAATTCTGCGGTGGCTGGTGTGCAGCACTGGGTGACACCACAGATCTCCATCATACCACTGTTCCTCCAGGAGGGCAAGAGGAGAGCTAGTTAATGGCAAACAGATCTGGACCCGGTTGTTCTGTATCCAACAGAGACGCAAGCCTTCCTTTTGATTTCTGTCAGATCCATCCAGCACCAGCATTTTCAGACTCTCGCCCAACTGTGTCGCGCAGGGGATCCAATGGCCACTTCTAATTGGACTTGACTTTGGGAAGCAACCTGCTGAGGCGCACAGATGTAGCCGCAGACAGGGGCCGATAGCCCTTCCTGCCAGGCACAGCTTGCTCACTTTCCCTGCCTCTCTTTGTTGCAGTTCTGTAATCATTTCTAGAAGCCTGGAGACACCTAGCATTGCCTACCATTTTTCACACTTTTCATATTTAGCCTGCTTCAAATTACATCTGTCTAAACCGAGTATTTGGGGCATATATCAGCCAGATAGCCTCTCATTAATGTTCCTCTCCCTCTTCTACAAATTAGATTTGGGCAGCAAATTAAAAAGCTAGACTTACTTGGCAGCTTTAATATTAAGGCTGAAGTTAAAGAATTTCTCTAGTGCAATTGGATTTCGAGCATGCATCTAGCCTGCAATCCTAAATCCACTTAGCCTCTCGGGTTTTGAGATGTGGGGCAGGAGCACTTTTTTAAGAATGAGGGCCACACTGCCATGTGGGGCAACCTTCCGGGGGCCACATGACAGTGTTAGGCAGAGCCAGAGGCAAAAAGCAGGTAAAGACACCACCTTTTAGATAAGGCAGTCAAAATAGTGTAGCCTAGTTTATACAGACCACCCTTTTTAGCCTCCATCTGGTAAAGCAAGAGCTCAGACACCTTCCAGCTAGGCAAAAAACCACAAGGCGGGTATGAATCATAGAATTGTAGAGTTGGAAGGGATCCCCAAGGGTCTTCTAGTCCAACCCCCTGCAATGCAGGAATCTCAACCAAAGCACTCACAACAGATGGCCATCCAACCTCGGCTTAAAAACCTCCAAGGAAGGAGAGCCCACCCAATTCTGAGGGAGACGGTCCCACTGTCAAACAGCTCTTACTGTCAGAAAGTTTTCTGTATACTTAGTTGGAATTTCCTTTCTTGTATAATTTGAAGCCATTGGTTTGAGACCTACCCTCCAGAGCAGGAGAAAACAAGCTTGCTCCATCTTCCATGTGACAGGCTTTGAGATATTTGAAGGTGGTTATCATATCTCCTCTCAGTCTCATCTATTTCCAGGCAAAATATACCCAGCTCCATCAAACACTCCTCAGAAGGCTTGGTTTCCAGATCCTCGATCATCTTGGTTGCCCTCCTCTGCACATGAAGTAGGATTGTGGCCTGGGAAGAATTCTGAGAGAATAATAGAGGCCTAGAGGGCCAAGTTGGGCCTAAGGCAGCAAGCTCGGTTCTTTACCATAAGACTTCACCCTGGTAGGAACAGGAAAGGGTGGGGAGCCTTCCGTAACCACTCAGCCTCAAAAAGGGCAGGGAGCTTTCCTCCCTGTGCCAAGTCAATCCTCTGAGGGTGGAGAAACCATTCCCTATTCACCTCGTATGGCTGCCTGGAGGCAAAGGCCCCTCTCCAACTGGAGACACGGCAGAAATCTGACGAGTAATTCTTCTTGGCTAGAGCGGTGAGGGCTTAGATTTCCATGGCTGGGATATGTGATTAATACACACGCCAGAGAGACACATCCCTGGAGTGGATGATCTAACTGACCTTTTCCAAATCGGGTGCCTCCCAGTTCTTCAGGGCCTTTGGTGAGTGTTTGCAAAATGGGAGTCATGGAGTGCACGGTGCAAGGCAGTCTAATCCTGCCTTTCCAGCAGCTGCATCAGACCAAGCTCATTCAAAGCTCAAGACCCAAACAATGACATCTTCAGGTGAACTTTCAAGGTTTAATCAATTTTGTCAAACAAGGACAAGCGTAAAAAGCATCCTAAGGACTGCTTGATCTCTAACTCACAGAGATCATCCAGAGGAGCACCGCCAGTGTCCCCTGTGTTACAGAGGCCTGACTGGCCTCATCTAGGCATTTAGTGTTGCCAGCCCCATGCTGTGGTCCACCCTTCCAGCAGAGATTTGTCAGGAATGCTCCCTACTGAGTTTCAGGGGGCTCTTTTTTATGCCCATAGGCCTAGCCAGCAAAGTTCACATTCAAAAAGGGTTTTCCCCTTCCCCGGGGGGAATGTTGTCTTCTTAAGGGCAAGGGGTTCAACATGTAAACATCTCAGTGCCTCACAAGGTTATTGTGGTCCTGCAGGCCAGGGAGGGAGCTGGAGGGCAGGCAGAAAGGAGGTGGAAAATGATTATGCAAGCACAGCATGTGGATGTGGAAATATCGCAAGCACAGCCACCTTGCAAAATCCAAAATTCAATCACCACACATGTAACAACAACAACAACTTCTTTATTATTTATACCCCTGGGTTGCATTACGTGCAACGTCACCACACAAATTGAGACTCACAGAAGCTTGAGGCATTCAGTCTTAAATGGCATAGGAAGTCAACATGGTCTGCAATTTTTTTAAGAGGTATAGTGCAAAGGGACTTAGGACAGAGACAAAAGTCAAGAGTCAAGCTCTCTCCAGGAATTATCGCCCCAAGAGGGAACACCGATAGAGGGGGGCTGCAGCTTTACTTCTGCCCCCTTCACATGTTCATAGTGTGAGTCCTGTTTTTCCAGGGTTCTAGCTAAGAAGCAGAGCCTCCGCGGATGCACACGGCACCCCGGTGAAGAGGTTCACTGTACGCATGCAGAGGGACTGGAGCAGTCACGTGGGGCAGGGTTAAACATGTGCCCCCACTGCCCTGCTCTACCACCTGTGTTCCCTCTTCAGGCAATAATGCCCAAGGAGGGCTTCAGAAACCTGATCTTCCAAACATTCCAGAACTGAAAGTGGTTAGAGCTTCAGCGACTCCGTAACAAGGAAACTTGCTGACATGTATTTCAATATCTTATTTTTTCTGGATGCATCCTTCCAATGACAGCTCCTCTATATTGGTTGGTTTCACGCAGCATGACATGGCTTAGCACAAACATGCGAGTGTGCAGCTCCAGTAAAAGGGATCACAGCCCTTTGCTCCTCGCTGGCTGATTTTCAGCTGTACTGAGTTAAGCCATGGTGTGGCTTAACGTGTCTTCCAAACCCAAGCTTATGGTTTAGCTGTCCCGGACAAACCACAACCCATAAACCACAGGCAATCCCTGGCTACAGCTAAACCACAAGCCTGGTTTTGGATGGCACATTAAGGCAAACCATAGCTTAGCTCAGTGCAGCAGCAGGATGACCACAGAGGAGCAGAGCACGCACAATCTCCTCTCCTGCACATTCTCATAAAGCCATGGAGTGGCTTGGGGTGTCCTGCAAACCAGGCCATTGCTGCACAAATTTTAAGATCATCCATAAAATATCAGGGTTGGATGCTTGTTTGGGGGTAAGTAGTGCTTTTATACCAGCTGTCCAAAAATTACTTCTAGTCCTATTAATGTTTTGGTCAAAAGACAACATGCACGCAAGCAACAGTGCAATCCCAATAAATGCTTGTTTTACATTTCTCACTGATCCTACTCGTCATTGATGGTGGTAGGAGCATTTCCCTCTCAACTGGATACAGATCAATTGGGGGAAAGAGCCACACAACAGTGTGAATTAAGGCACCCATGGGTGGGATCACAATCCCCCTTTCTGTGCTATGGTGCCAAATTACTGGGAAGGGTGAAAGAGACCGCAGTAAGCCAAAAGGCGAAAACCTTTCCAGCATTATTGTTTATCCTAGAAATGACTTGGGGTGGGCTGCAGGGTTGTGATCAAAAATATACTGTCAGAAACAGCCCAATGCATCTTTGGAATTTCTGTTCTATCTGGCTGCTCCTGCTGCTGCTTCTGGCAGGGGCCCTCCTGTTTAAATCCCCTATACCTTTTTCTGCAATAAATCTGTGCCTGGCTTCAAACACACCATATTCCAGATTGAACAGGTCCATTTCAAAACTCTGGGGATTCAACAGAAGAGGTTGCTTCATTTCTTTCAAGAACAATTTACATAAGTTTAGATCTTGCAGCCATCCACCCCACCCGCCTGTTTCTGAGTAAAAGGTTCTTAATGCCTTTAACAAGAATAAAGAGCTCAATGAGAGAATGGAATCAAGTTAATGTAATCCCCCTCATATCTTAAATGGGATAACTTTATCCTCAACATTCCCTCCCACCCAAATACATTGTTAAAAGGACCCACGGGCTTAACTTCTACTTCTTCAAACATCTCAGCTGGCTTCCACTTGCAGTCGCGTTACTTTCCTTCAGGTTTCTGTCCTTCACCTCTCTATTTTCTTTTTAAGGAATTTATTGGTTATAACACAACTATCCAAGGGCAAATCAGTATGGTGGTTTAGAGAGACCATACTCAGTCGGACTTGGGACAGCTGCACTGCAGGCAATGCATTGCTCAAAAAAGCAGGCTGAAGGAACGCAGAATGATCTGGGGTGCACAATGTGGTATCCAGTGTGGTGCCCACGGGCACCAAGGCACCAGAGGCCCACGGGAAAAATATAGGCAAGAACCTGAGCCTACAGCACTCTCCCTTCCTGTGGTTTCCAGGGACTGGTATTCGGAAACATTACTGCTCAGACCATGAAGGCCGAGCATAGCCATCACTGCTAGTAGCCCCAGGCAGGCAGCCTTCCTCCCTGTAAATTTTAAAGCCATCCAAGTTGGTGGCCATCAATGCCTCTTGTGGGAGCGAGTTCCATAGTTCAACTACCGTGTTTTCCCGAAAATAAGACACTGTCTTATATTTATTTTTCCTGAAGAAGACACACTATGAGTTATTTTCAGGGGAAGTCTTATTTTTTTTATTATGCGTCCAGCCTTGCCTCTTCCTTGGCACCCTCCAGAACTGCGCCTATCACTATGTCTTATTTTGGGGGTATGGCTTATATTGCACAAATGCTTAGAAATCCTGCTATGGCTTATTTTATGGGTATGTCTTATTTTCAGGGAAACAGGGTATTGTGCTGTGTGAAAAAGGACTTCCTTTTATCTGTCCCGAATCTTCCAACATTCAGCTTTATAATAAGATGCCCCCGTGAATTTTAGGGTTACAAGAGAGGGAGAAAAACTCTTCTCTGCCTACTTTCTCCATGCATAATTTCATAAACTTCTATCATGTCACCTTGTACTCGCTATTTCACTAAACTTGAAGGTCTCGAATGCTGCAACCTTTCCTCAAACAAGAGGTGGCCCTTTTGTGAACCTTTCTAAACCACCAAAGGACTGTTTTTGTTTAAAGCGTTTTGCTGCTCCTTAACCCACAGTGCAAGTCTAGAGGCCACCTGAATCACCATCAGTTCATCCTACCAATATAATGCCCGTGATAAACAGGAAGACTATATTCTTACCCTAAATAATAGTTACTCTTCATATTTGCTTTTTGCAATGCTAGAGACCCTATCCCACGCAGCCTGACAATCTGTCATTAGTTAACTAGATCACAATAGATTCAGAAAGGTTCCCCCATCTCAGAATACCTTTTTTTTTGCTTCAAGTGACACTCCAATCACTTTGATCTGCAACTGACTTGTTACTTGGAGAAAATGTGCTTAAATTTAATATCCAATTTTATTATTGTATAAAATTAATGTGAGTTTGCCTGCATCAGCTTCATTGTCTGTATCCTTGACAAGATGACAAGCACAAGGGTGGGATTCTAATCTACATGAGCAAGGCACTGGTAACTCCCCCAGATTTCATTAATGATGGTCATAAGAGTGCATGTGACATTAGACGTGGATAGTATTAAAATAGATAGAATAACCCTAGATCACCTGGCTTCAGTCATATAGCAGTTCACAGGATCTTGACAAATCATTCAACTCAGCATCTGTTCCTATTGAGAATTCAGTGTTGTACATAGTTGTCAAGTTCTCCCTTTTTTAAAGGGAAATTCCATTATGCTGAATAGGCTTCCTCGCGAGAAAAGGGAAAACTTGACAGCTATGGTGTTGCAGCAAGTCCTTCAGTTTTACCAGGGTAAGTTGAATGGATAGGTTTGATCTTCTTGCAGTCCATGGGACTCTCAAGAGTCTCCTCCTATGGTGCTGGAGGAGACTCTTGAGAGTCCCATGGACTCCAAGAAGATCAAACCTATCCATTCTGAAGGAAATCAGCCCTGAATGCTCACTGGAAGGACAGATCCTGAAGCTGAGGCTCCAATACTTTGGCCACCTCATGAGAAGAGAAGACTCCCTGGAAAAGACCCTGATGTTGGGAAAGATGGAGGGCACTAAGAGAAGGGGCCGACAGAGGACGAGATGGTTGGACAGTGTTCTCGAAGCTACGAACATGAGTTTGACCAAACTGCGGGAGGCAGTGGAAGACAGGAGTGCCTGGCGTGCTATGGTCCATGGGGTCACGAAGAGTCGGACACGACTAAACGACTAAACAACAACAACAACAACAACAAAGTTGAGCTTGAGCACCACCAAAAATAGTGTAGATGGACAACAGTTTGGTTGGTTTTCATCTTCTGCTGTCTTAAACTGGCCTCTCACTATCAAGGAATCTGGGGTCCCTCAGATGTTGTTGGATGCCCCTCAGCTCCAGTCAAGCAGCATTCTTCCCATCTGAAATTAGCAACTGGTGTTCTGCCTCTGACAGTGGAGGTAGAACCTGACGCCATCATGGCTTAGTGGCCACCGATAGCCTTGTCCTCCATGAATTATCTTTTAAAGCCACCCAAGTAGGTAGCCATCACTAACTCTTGGGGGAGGAAATTCCATGGGACCTGCGAACCGTGGAGTCAGCCAAGAGCCATCTGTTTCCTAGGCTTCAGGATGGAGCCACTCCTTAGAGATCTACAACAGGTGTGGCTAACCTGTGACCCTCCAAGCTGTTGCTGCTGAACTACAACTGCCACCATCCCTGGCTAGAGCTGATGGGAGTTTTAGTTCTGAAACATCCTGGAGTGTCACAGGTTAGCTGCCCCTGCTCTACAAACAGTGCTGACCCTGCTGGCCACATCCCCTTCTTCCATCCCACCCAACCCTTTGAGGCCTTCAGGTGAACCTGACCTCCTGAAGGATGTCCTCCTCAAAGGCCTGGAAATGATGCCTTATGAGGAACGGCTTAGGGAGCTGGGTATGTTTAGCCTTCAGAAGAGAAGGTTAAGGGGTGCTATATAAAAGGATGTCATATAGAGGAGGGAGAAAGGTTGTTTTCTGCTGCTCCAGAGAAGCGGACACGGAGCAATGGATTCAAACTACAAGAAAGAAGATTCCACCTAAACATTAGGAGGAATTTTCTGACAGTAAGAGCTGTTCGTCAGTGGAATTTGCTGCCAAGGAGTGTGGTGGAGTCTCCTTCTTTGGAGGTCTTTAAGCAGAGGCTTGACAGGCATATGTCAAGAATGCCTTGATGGTGTTTCCTGCTTGGCAGGGGGTTGGACTGGATGGCCCTTGTGGTCTCTTCCAACTCTATGATTCTATGATGTATTAGGTCCCTAGTCCATCCTTCAATGAAAAAATTCCCGTTCCTCAGTTTGCACATGGTACTTGGAACACAAAAGTCCAGGAAGCACAACAGAGTTCCATAGTGGGGCTCAGCAATACAGGAATTCCAACAACGTCCCTCCCCCTACTTTGATCCAGGGTCAAGAATGTTCTCTCAACAAAGAGGGTTTTCCTTCACAAAATGGAGGGCAGCTCACATAATAATCAAGTGCCACCTCAAAGCCACCCCCTGCCCCTATTACGTAGGCCAGAAGAAATTACTGAGCAAAGAAAATGGAGTTTTTTTTTCTTCAAATATGCCTGCTTTTGAAGGATCAGAGCAACCTAGGCAGCTCTCCTTCCTGTTGCTAAGAGAGACAGGTGTTTAGGTACTGTAGCAACCTTCATAACTAGAAGACTCTCTCACTGCCGACAGGCTCTGCAATTTGCAATGTATGTAATATAGTATGGACAGCCATGGTTCCCCACCACCCAAAAAATAAAGCATGGCACAGTATCTCCTTCCACATTTAGCTAAAAGTGTAAACAAGATGCTCCAAGTAAAAGGGTCCAGGCATTCTGACATCTATTGTTCTGCAAAGGAATACTAGAATATTTTCAACATCTGTTCTATTTCCCACTTAAGCAGCCTTTGCCAACCTGGCACCCTTCAGATGTTCTGAACTGCCACTCCCATCAGCTGCAGCTCACACAGCCATAGCTGAGGCTGATGGGAGTTGTAGTCCAAAACATCTGGAGGGTGCCAGATGGGTTAAAGCTGTGCTAAAGTTTCTCTACCCCAACTCCAGATTCTCATACGTGGAGGACTTCAAAGCCGCTAGTCCAATCAGATTCTGTCCTCACATAACCCCCAACTGGTTCCCCTCTTCATTAATGTCACCTTCCCAAGATTTTTGTTAGACCACAAAGATACTTGCTGCCCGCATTCATCTCAAGAGGATTTCTGGCCGGATAAGAGAAGTCTATGAGAATCAATGCCCTTCAAATGTAGATCTCTCCTATTTTGAGATCCCCTGCACATGTTTCAAACAAGGATCTAAGAATAAAATTGTTGGACAAGAGGACAGATGGGCAGAAGGGAAGAAAGGGAGGGGGGCTATGTGTGTGCATGCTTGCCTAGAATCAGATTTGTAAGGTATCTCAAAGGTCCTCTAGTCTGACCATTTTCAGATAAGGGGAAATTCACCACTACAGCATACCTGAGAGCTAAGGACATTCAGCCTCTTCTTGAAACAGAGTAGACCACCTTCAAAGGCAACTTGCTCCACAGCTCACCCGAGTCTAAATATTTCTTTTTCTTTTCATCTGAACCCATTGATTCAGATCCTACCTGCTGGAGCAACAAAGATCAAATCTGTTCCATCATCCGTGAGACAGTGCTTCACATTTTTGAAGGTGGCTATTATTATCATCATCTCTCTAATTGCCTCTTTTCCATATTAAATATGCCCAACTCATTCAACCTTTCATCACAGGTTCACCCAGACACTTTGTCAGACTTCTCTGGACACGTTCCAGTTCATATATATCCTTAAACTGTAGTGCCTCCAGGTGAGATCCAACATAAGCAGAACAGAGTGGTACCATTACTTATTGTGATCTGGACACCATGCAGCTGTTGACACAACCTTGAATTGCATTAGCTTTTCTAGATCTACATTGGAAGGGCACTGATTCTCATCACACTGCTCACATATGCCGAGCTTGTAGTTTACTACTAAAACCCCTACGTCCTTTTCACATGTACTGCTGTCAAGCCAGATGTCATCCACTCTGTATTTAAGCATCCAATTCCTCCCACCTAAACATAGAACTTGACATTTATCCTGGTTGAGAAATTTCTAAGTTCTATAATAATAAAAATGTTATTATTTATACCGTACCCCTCCATCTGGCTGGGTTTCACCAGCCACTCTGGGCAGCTCTCCCCATATCTAAAATCTCCATCCTGTCAAGATCTTGAGTACTATTTTTGTCTTCAAAGGCATTAGCTATACTACCCAGCTAGCTTGGTGTCACCTGCCAAGTTGATTAAGATATTAAACAACACTGGGCCCAGGACAGAACCCCACAGCTCCCTCACATGCCATTTTTCTCCAGATTGACAAGTGTCCATCAACAAGCTGCAAACCGATCTAACAGGAGAACCGTCCAGCCCACATTCTACCAGCTTGCCAAGAAGTATATCATGGGGGACCTTGTTGAAAGCCTTGTTTGTCGGTTTCAGCAATACATGGATCCTTGGGTGCACCTCACCCGGCAATTTAACACAGCTGAGTCCAACAGATGCCTTTTGTCTCTGCTTTAGGATTGGAGAAAGAGAGAGAGATTGTGCTTTCTCTGAAAAGTGACACTTCCTACTCTTCCATGGTATTCTTTTTCTCCTGTTCCTAAGCAACCTGAAGTGTTCCAATATATCAGTATCTCAAACATCACAGCTTGTGCTCATTCCAAGCACCAGCGTGGCACCTGTGAAAATAAAAATTAGAGATTGGACCACAGAAAATTGGCCATAAATAGCCCCACAATGCAAGTGCCAAAGATCCCCTTGCCAACTAACATAAAAGGAAACTGTTCCTGCATGAGATTCCGAGCCACTTTCTGTTTTGTCAGTCAACAACAAAGGACACATCTAGAAAAGGTTAGGAACTTGGACACGAACTTGGCAGTAAAGAATGCCCTCAATCTTCTCAGCAACAGACTAGTTCCTATTCCTACCACAACTAAAGAACATCTTAACACAGAGCAGTGGGCACCAAAACTTAGCTCCCTCTGTCTAAGTTCATCATCACATGTTCATCTGCCAGGAAAATTCTGAACCTGTAGAGCAGAAGCAAGAGCTATTAGCAAATGCTGATAATGGGAACAGCCATCTTCACCAACTATAGCATAATTTGCCAGGATTCTCCCCAGCATAAAGCAACCATGTTCACTCTTAAAAATCTGGGGACATTCAGATGTGCACCTTCCAGATCTGTTAATATAACTGTATAGCACATACACATCAAGGCTGAGAAATAATACACAAGTTTCAAGTACTCTTCAGACATTGCATGCATGCATTTATGAAAGGCAGCCAACCACCCTTCATGAATCTCCTGCAAAACTTAAGCCAAGCTTGTTTTCATAAATACCATTGCAGCTTTGCAAGATGCCTAAAAAGCAGGCATGGTGAACCTCTGGCTCTCCAGATGTTGCTGAACTACAACTCCCATCATCCCTAACTACAGACCATGCTCATCTGAGATGAGCATGAGAGCTGTGGTCCAAAATTTCTGAGGGCACCAGCTTGGGACAGGCTGCTCTGCAGCCCTGCATATAGCAAAAGAGGTACCTGCTTTGTTAAGGCCCAACAAACTTTGCACAGCAGGACACATTGGCTGAAAAGCACAAATGATGAGCTGTATAAACAATACAAACTGCTAATAGAAGCAAGATTCCAAGTCATGATTTGTCTGCATGGAGACAGTCCCCATCAGTTGCCATGGAATGTGACAGAGCCTGTGGATACACAAAGCTTTTCAAAAGCAGCTTGCTTTGGTAGCATACCCTCTTCTGTACAGCATTTGCATAAATACCGTACTTGTTTACCAGTTTGAGAGGTTAATCTTCCTTCCCTCTCCTCCCCCAAATTAATCTCAGCAAACTAGCTCAGGGAATCAATTAGTAAGTGCTACAAGCTGTGGCCCTCCATAAGTTGAACTACATCTCCCCTCTTCCCTGACTATTGGCAACATTGGTTGAGGCTGGTGGGAGTTGGAGTCCACCCCCATATCGGACAGCTGCATATTCCTGCATTACAGGAGCTTGGACTAGATGATCCTCAGGGTCCCTTCCAACTCTACAATTCTATGATTCTAATATCTGGAGGGTCACAGGCTTAGCTACCCCTCCTTTAGTCTGCACCATTTGTAACCCCCAAAGACACTTCTAACAAGAGCCAAGTAAACTGAAGGAAGAGGAAAACCCCTGTTCTTCATGCCACTAAGGATGGCAGAATGAGGTACACAGCCAGGATAAACACAAAAGTCTTCTTTTCCAATAGGATGAGCATGAGTGCGGGTTTCTCCCTTTCAACCAGGAGCTTCTTGTCCTGGCCATTTGTTGAAACAGCCTGTGACCTTATGATATATGTGATAGCCAGCCATGGCATGTGTGTTTATTGCAATGCACATGCAGCCATACAGCTCTCCACTCTTAACAGAAACTTAAGTATTCCAAACAACTATTTTATTTGTTTAAATCAAAAATAAGGAACCAGTGGCCCTCCAGTTGTTGTTGGATTCCAAGTCCCAGACTTGGAGGACATACTTTCCATCCCTTGGTATAACAGTTGTCCTGGAGCAGTTACAGCAAATTGCTTATTGACCACAATTTAACTGACAGGCACAGGAAGACTAAAATGGATACAGTATCTAAGAGCATGATCTGTCTTCTCAGAAGCTGAGTCCCCATTGAGTTCGGTGGGGCTCACTCTATAATAAATGGCTCTAGGATTGAAACCTAAAGCCATTAATTTCAATGTGAATACTGTAATAGGTGCATACATCAGGTCAGGATGAAGGCTGTCTGGCCAAACAATCCCAAATACCTAACCACGTACAGTACATCAACGCTTTTTATCCATCCTACCAACAGAACACCCAAGTAGCATTAAAAAAACAAACTCATCTGCCCCACCCGCCGCTCTTGACAGTAACAGTTCATTACCATCAGACCAATCTTCATTTCAACAAGGCGCAAAGAGGTGAGAACAAGCACTGATGAGTAAGTGAAGAAAACAAATAGAATAAGCTGGGTGAAAGCAATTGAACAGATGGATGTTATGTAGTGGTATCTCACACACACACCCATCAGCATCTTCATTATTACCAATGTTAATTAGCAGTGTGCAGATTTCTAGGACAAGAGCTGCCATTGCTGCCTTGCTAAAAAGTTAAACTAGGGAAAGCCAGCACAAAGTACACAACACAAAGTGAAGCAGAGGAGTAAATAATTGTGTAAGGCCTCAGTGAGTCCCTCACACCCTTCTCTCCTTTCATCTTGTACATCCCTTTGCAGCCACCAATTTACACGTGTCAAGCCCAGAGTTCAATTCTCCCACCCCCACCCCAAAAAAATTATACATCCACACTAGTCATGTTTTACTACTGGCAATTATGGGCTAAATATCAGCACTCCGGTGGTCCACCTGTTGTCCAATCCCTCTTTATGAACAGGTGTCTATCGCATCCATTATGGAAGGCAGCAAACCCCAAACTATCCTCCAGATCACACATTTTTTAAAAACCAAACCAACTAGGGATAATGCCTTTCTCCTAGATGAGCTAAAACCCATCCCACATATCCCTGCACAAACTTCCTGAAGAACCTCAAAAGATCTGAGCGGAATCTTGGCTTCTCACTGCGACCCAAGAGTCGGACACGAGTAAACGACTAAACAACAATATGCGTATAGATGCATACCTCTGTGCAAGTGTGATGTGTGTATACACACAATAAAAAAAAATCTGTGTTCACTCTCCCATACACAAACCCTTGTTCCACAAATGTACTGTACACCTTTCTTTTTTGTAAGGGGGGTGGGGTGACCTGCACACCATCCCTAAAGTCCACATCAGCCCTTTTGCACATCACAAAGGCACGCACCTCAAACACCCCAGCCTAACTCGGCCCACCCAAGCCAAGCCCCCAAACCCTTAAAAATAAAAATCCACCCCACGGAAAGCCCCACCCCATCCGCCCCACCCTGCCGGCAGACACCCCGTTATGTCGGCGCCGCCACGCCTCCGCGCCCCCCCCCACATTCCGCCGTGTGAACCCCACAACCACGCGCGCGCACAGGGTCAACCTCCCCTCCCACCAACCGCCTCGCCCCCACCCCGCCCTGGCGTGGGGAGCTCCGTCCAGCGACCGCCCACTTCACCTGGGAACGCAGCTGGGCGCCGAGCGGTCGATCTCCCAGGTGGCGAAGAGGTTCATAGGCACCGGGACCGGCCCGAGACCCCCAGAGACCCCCGACACCGCCCCGCACGGACCCGGAGCGGGCACGGCCGAGCCGGCAACCGCCGCCGCCCCGGGCCCGGACCCCAGAGAGCCCGCTGCTCCCGCTGCCGTCGCCGCCGCCGCCATCGCGCCGCTACCCTGGAGCCGAAGGCTGGGTGCGCTGGGAGGGGAGAGAGGGCGGGCCGGCGGTCGGGGGGCGGCCGGGACCCTCGGCCCAGCCCCGACCTCCGCCTCACAGCGCGGGCGGAGTGGGGCGTAGCCTCGCGCGCGCCGGACCAATCGTGAGAGGCGCGCAGGAGGGGCGGGGCCCGCCGCGGCCTCGGGCCAACCAGCGTGGGGAGGAGCGGCCGGCTCTGGGCTGCCGACCAATCGGAGGCGCGGGAGGCAGGCTTTTGAAAGGAGGAAAGGCTCGACTGGGCGTGGCCTCGGGGTGGAGAGTCTGGAGAAAGGGGTGGGGCAAAGCCGGACCCTCGAAGGATCGGAGAGGAGCTGAGTGACGCGGGGCTCGCCCAATAACGAAATATATGCATAGCCACTGTGGCTGTTTGGCCAATGACTCCACTGGTTCACCTCGGTGTTCTGTTTGCAAACCTCACATTCCACTGTCACATGCCGTTGCCCCTTCAGCCAGCGGATCTTCAGTACAATATAGGATTCCTCCTTCAAATGTGTAAAGCTTCGTTATGTGACATATTTGGTTCAGTCCAGAAATCTCAGGTGCTCATCTGCGATTGAATCCATGGCTGTCAGGTTGACAGCAGAAGCCGTGCATCCCCGCCTCTCATTTTACAGTACCTGTGCAATCTGGCATTTAACACCAATTTATAAGTATATATGTGGCCCAATCTCTTGGTCCTTTTTTTCTTACAACGCTTACGGGAAGCAAGAGTGTTCTCTGCCCTTGCGATTCTCAGCAACAGTGTAAGTACCCAGCCATGCAACTCAGTCACTGCACCGGGAAAATAATTGTTAGCTGTGTTCATATGACAAGTTCAGTTTCTAATTCTATTTTGACACGCCTGTCTTTCCAGTTTAATGAAAAGTCTTACCCCAAGGTAGAGTTTTATTTTTATTTTATTGTACGTATTGTACTTTGGGGTAAGAAGCAGTGAAAGGAGTAACTTACATGAAAATGATGTTATTTTATTGGCTCATCTCCAAGGAATCTTCCCATCTGATTGAAATTACCATATATGTGAGGCTGCTGTTTCAAGCACATTCACACTGAAAAAAAGTGAGGATTTCTGGTGAAGCTTAGGATACTCACTTCTAGGACAAATCACAAGTATTTTCATAATATATCTTGGGTGGGTTTTTTCTGCCGCTAAGACCAACTATGATTCTCTGTGATTGGATGCTATGTTGGAGTGACTGGGCATGAGTATAAATCACTCCATGGATGAGCTAATCACAGATGCATGGTCAGCCAAGCAAGTTGCTATAGTAATGGTCCAGTGCCCCAACTATATCTGTGATTAATGGGTATCAGGTCAGTAGTTCATTCATGTTGTCAGAGGGCCTGGTATGGCTACTCTAGAGTAACGACTCCAGCATGGTCTTTTAAGGCTTTTATTAAGTGCTGACTATTTACAGTGTTCAGAGCAGTAAAAATGCATCCTTAAGGTGAGGTGTCAGAACTCCCGAATGGCGATTGGCGCGTTTTCTTCCAGCACCACAACTTTGGCAGACCCAACCTCTTCCCCCTACGTTTGCGTCGCAATTCGGGAGTTGGGGGGATTGGCCTCCCCCCCCGTGCGTCCAACTTCCTGTCCCACCTGAGGCATGGGCTCCACAACCCTGCCTGAGCCTCGGACACCACTTCCTGACTCTCCGCTGGAGGCAGAGCTCTCCTTACTCTCTCCAGCGCTTGGTGATGGGCTGGAACTTAAGATGGGAGGGACTTCCCTGTATCCCTTGTCCCTCACATCCACCCCCCTCCCAGGCTCCTCTCTCCTCCTCCCCAGTGGCTCTCTGCTTGCTGGGGACGAGTGAAATCCCAAGAAGTCAGTGGCATCCGAGCCTGTGGGTGTGAAAATTTCCCCCCAATCCTGCGATCTCTCTCCTTCCCCCTGAGAAGACGGAAATCCCAAGAAGTCAGTGGCATCAGAGCTGGTGGGAGTAAAAATGTTCTGCCAGTCCTCTCCTGCCTCTGACGTCGTTGACCTCGGTGAAACCCACACCTCTTCTTCCGTGTCCTCAAATTCCGCTTCCCATCTCCATGGGGAGCTGCTGCCTGCTATCCCTTCCTCCTGCTCCTCCCCCTCTCCCTCCCTTTCCATGTGCCAGGGCTTGGGCCTGTGGGGGAACAGGGCGTGGAATTCTTCCACTAAAAATTCCTCAGGTACTTCCGTGGCCGGTATCCACTCATTGTGGGATGGCGGAGTGTCCTCCCATGCTATCAGGTACTCCAGTCCTCTCACCCCTCTCCTTGAGTCTAAAATCTCAGTTGCCTCATTGAGCTGTCGGGCGTTTCCCGTCTCCCCCCCTCCCTCTGGAGGTTGATCGCTGTCCCTGAACCTGGTACTTTCCCTGTACGGCGACAGCAGTGATCTATGAAACACTGGGTGCACTCTCATGTCCTCCGGCAGTGCTAGCCTGAAGGCTACCGGGTTGACCTGTTGCGTGACCGTGAAGGGGCCCAGCCTCCTGTGTGCTAACTTTCTGCATCGCCCCCTGGTGGGAAGACCTTCCGAGGATAACCAAACCTTGTCCCCCACCCTGATGACCTCTCCCGGCCGCCTGTGGCGATCTGCCCCCTTCTTGTACGCTTCCTTGGCCCTCTCCAAGTGTTCTCTGAGCTGTTGGTGCACCGTCTCCAGGTCCTCTGCCCAATCCTCGGCCTGTGGGCCCTCTTCCTCCTCCTCCCCCTCCCTCTCCGGGAAAGATCTGAGGTCGCGCCCATAGTTGGCCTTAAAGGGCGACACCCCTGTGGAGACGTGCACCGCATTGTTGTAGGCAAATTCTGCCAGTGGCAGGCGATCCACCCAGTCCGTTTGCCTCTGGCTGACGTAACATCTCAGGTACTGCTGCAGAATGGCGTTGACCCGCTCCGCCTGTCCATTGGTCTGCGGGTGCCGAGCCGTCGACAAGCTGACCTCCACCTGCAGGAGGTTCATGAGCCGTCGCCAGAACCTGGAAACAAATTGGCGGCCACGATCCGAAATAACTCTTAAAGGCAATCCATGCAGTCGGAATACGTGGTCCACAAACAGTTTGGCCGTCTCTTCTGCCGAGACCGCCCTGGCACACGGTATAAAGTGGCACATTTTGGACATGAGGTCCACCACCACCAACACTGCGGTCTTGCCCCTGGACGACGGCAGGTCTGTGATGAAGTCCATGGACACTACTTCCCACGGCCTGTGCGGTGTGGCTAATGGCTCCAGCAAACCTGCTGGTGGCGCTCTGACCACCTTTGCTCGCTGGCAGGTGTCACATCCCCTGACATAATCCCGAACATCCTCCCGCACCCCTGGCCACCAGAAGTGTCTCATGACTAGGTGAGTGGTTTTGTCCCTTCCGAAATGACCCGCCGTTGGGTTGTCGTGCATCTGCTTGAGAACCTTACCTCTCAGCTGTTTGGTCGGGAGGTACAGGGCTCCCCTGTAAAAAAGCAAACCCCTCTTCTCCTCAAAGTCTTTGGCCTGCTCCCTCCCCCCTCTCAGGTCTCTGAAGATGCGGGTGGCAAATTCATCCGCTGCCGTCAGTGCTGTGAGTTCTGCCTCGCTCACCACTGCTGCACCGCATGACCATGCAGATGGGGGGAAAACGTGCCTGGGTGCTGGTGGCAACTCCTCCTCCATGTACTCTGGCTTGCGGGAGAGGGCATCCGCCCTGACGTTCTGCTCCCCCGGGATGTAGTGGATGGAGAAGTTGAAGTTCGAGAAGAACTCTGCCCACCGTATCTGCCGCTGGTTGAGCACCCTGGCCGTTCTCCAGAACTCCAGGTTCTTGTGGTCTGTGCACACCTGGATGGGGTGCTTGGCGCCCACCAGGAAGTGTCGCCAGTGCTGGAACGCCGCGTGGATCGCGAGAAGTTCCCTATCAAACACTGTGTAGTTGCGTTCAGGCTGGGTCAGCTTCCTGGAGAAGAAGGCACAGGGTCTCCACTCTCTGTTGGCGTCCAGTTGCAACAGAATCGCTCCCACAGCTTTATCAGAAGCATCTGTCTCCAGGCGTAGGGGCGCATCCTGCACCACGTGGAACAGGTGCTGGTCTGACGCGAACACCCTCTTGAGGCTTTCGAACGCTGCTTGTGCCTCTGGTGTCCACCTGAACTTCTGCTTGCCTCTCAGGCAGTCGGTGATGGGAGCCGTGACCCGAGAGAAGTTCTGGATGAACTTCCTGTAGAAGTTAGCGAAGCCTAGTAGTCGTTGGGCATCTTTGCGCGTCCTGGGGCTGTGCCAGTCCAGGATGGTCTGCACCTTGTCCTTGTCCATTGCCAGCCCCTTGTCTGACAGCTTGTAGCCCAAGAAGTCCACCTCCTTGGTGTGAAACTTGCACTTCTCCAGCTTCACATACAGGTGGTTGTCCTTCAGGCGCTGCAACACCTCCCTGACATCCTTCACATGCTGCACTGGGTCATTGGAATAGATAAGGATGTCATCCAGAAAGACCAAGCAGTTCTTGAAGAGGAGGGACCCCAGGACGTGGTGCATGAAGGCCTGGAAGCAGGCTGAGCCCCCTTGCAACCCGAAGGGCATCACCAGATATTCAAAAGAGCCCAGAGGCGTGAACATCGTGGTCTTCCATTCATCGCCTTCCCGGATCCTGATCAAGTTGTACGCCCCCCTCAGGTCTAGCTTGGTGAAAATCTTGCCCCTGCGTGCCGCTGTCAGGAGATCATCCACTCTGGGCATGGGGAAAGCCACTGGCTCTGTCACCGAATTCAGCCGTCTAAAATCCACCACCAGGCGGCGCTGTTGCGTGTCTTTCTTGTCCACCCAGAAGACCGGGCTGCCCCCTGCTGCCTTGCTTTCTCTGATGAACCCCCGCTTGAGGTTCTTGTCGATGAAAGCGCGCAGATCCTCCAGTTCCTGGTCTGACATGGCGTACAGCTTGGCTGGGGGTATAGTTGCCCCTGGCACCAGGTTGATCTGGCAGTCAAAAGGCCTGTGCGGGGGTAGGTGGTCGGACTCCGCTTCGCTGAAGACCTCCTGCAGGTCCCAGTACGGCTTGGGTATCGCCTCACCCCCTTTGACGTGCATGGTGGCCACCGTGGCTATCGGAGGCCCCTCCCCTGGTTGGTGCTGCATGCAATGTTCCAGACAAAAGTCCGACCCAAACGTGATGCATCTCTGGTGCCAACTTATGGAAGGGTCGTGGCGCGCCAGCCAGCTCATTCCCAAAACGATGGGGGGGTCTGAGATGGTCGTGACGTTGAAAGCCAGTGTCTCTGAGTGCCTTCCCACAGTCATTCTCATGGGGGGGGGTTTGATGAGTGATGGCCCCTCCCAGCAACTCTCTGCCATCAATGGTGGCCACATGCAGGGGAAAATCCAGCTGCAGAAGTTGGATTTGGTGCTCTTCTGCAAAGTTTCTCGAGAAGAAGTTGGCAGATGCCCCACTGTCAATTAAGGCGAGGACTGTCAGGGGGTAGCCATTTGGGAGCGTCAGCGTGACTTCTAGAACCACTCCTGCTCTGGGAGGGGTGGGCTGGCTCTGCTCCTCTCTGTGCGGGTGGGCGGGCTGGGGCTGTTCACTGCTGACTGTGCCTGGCTGCTGCCCCTTGTCTCCTGCAGCCAGGCTGTCTCGTTTCCCTGCTGTGGTGCTACGTCAGTGGGGGAAGGTACAACCGTTCCCGCCTTTCCTTGCCACTCCCTGCGATGAGGGCAGTCTCTGACGCGATGCCGGGGGGAGTTGCAGAGAAAGCAATTCCCGCCTCTTCCCTCCTTGCGTTTTGGCGCCGCCGGGGTTTGAAAAGCCCGCGCGCGCGCTCCCCCGATCTCCATCGGTTCCGGCTCTGGGCTTGGTCTGGGCGGGTCTGGGGGCGGTCCCTGGGGTGGGTTTTGGTGATGTGGTCTGTCCTGAGAGCGTGGGAACCAAGGTTTTGCTGCGCGCGTCGCTTGTTTGTCATACCATCTGGATTCCTGCCTCACCCCCACCGCTAGCGCCGCTTTGCTGAGCTGATCCATAGTCTGCGGTCTAGGACCTCTTGCCAGCTCATCCTTAACGTCTGCATGCAAACCCAGGTAGAAGGCTGATTTCACTGGCTCACTGTTCAGATCCCACCCCAGTTTGTGCACCAGCATGGTGAATTTCGCCCAGTAGTCTCTAACTGTCGATTTTCCTTGTGTTAGGTCATGAAGCTCCTGTTTAGTGGCCTCCATTTCACTGTCGCTAGCGTACATTAATTTTAAAGCTTCTAGAAATAAAGTTGCGTTCTTCATGCAAGGATTTTTTTGCGCGATGAGCGGTCTTACCCATTCCCGGGCGGCCCCCGTCAAATGCTCTATGATAAAGTAGACTCTGTGCGCGTCATCTGGGAATTCTGCTGCATGCAATTCCAGCGCATAATTTATCTCAGTCTCGAATCCGAGGTACTCCCTCGGGTCTCCGCTGAACTTGGTGACTAGGCTCTGTCCCCTTCTCACTTGGACTAGCTGCGGCTGGGGTGCCCCCCCACCTCTAGCGGCTTTCTCCTCTTCCAACTTTTTCTGCAGGTCTAATACCATCACCCTTAGCTGTTTCTCAGTCTCCTCTTTTGTCCTCACCTGGTCCACCAGCTTGTTCAGCTCCTCCTGCGCCCCTCGCGCTTCCTCCTGAGCGGCATGCAATTGCTGCTGTGCGTGCGCTGTGAGGGTCTGTAGCTCCTGCTTCGCTGCTTCAGCCTCCAGCCTCCAATGCTCAGCCTCTTGAGCGCTCATCGCTGCACTCCAAAGTAGCCAAAAAAGATTCGGGAGTTGCTGTCAGAGGGCCTGGTATGGCTACTCTAGAGTAACGACTCCAGCATGGTCTTTTAAGGCTTTTATTAAGTGCTGACTATTTACAGTGTTCAGAGCAGTAAAAATGCATCCTTAAGGTGAGGTGTCAGAACTCCCGAATGGCGATTGGCGCGTTTTCTTCCAGCACCACAACTTTGGCAGACCCAACCTCTTCCCCCTACGTTTGCGTCGCAATTCGGGAGTTGGGGGGATTGGCCTCCCCCCCGTGCGTCCAACTTCCTGTCCCACCTGAGGCATGGGCTCCACAACCCTGCCTGAGCCTCGGACACCACTTCCTGACTCTCCGCTGGAGGCAGAGCTCTCCTTACTCTCTCCAGCGCTTGGTGATGGGCTGGAACTTAAGATGGGAGGGACTTCCCTGTATCCCTTGTCCCTCACACATGTGCAGTTTGTTTGTCTGTCAGTCTGTTAGTCAGTTTGCCAGTCAGTGTTGCTTGCAGTGTTATGTCTTGATTAATGTACTTATTTAGAGCAGCTTTGTACTTGTACATATCTTTATCAGCCTACAAGCTGTATATATCTACATCCAAAACTGTTTTATTGAGCCTTATCTTCTACAACCCAGGTTGTGCTGTGGGTTAAACCACAGAGTCTAGGGCTTGCTGATCAGAAGGTTGGCGGTTCGAATCCCTGCAATGGGGTGAGCTCCCATTGCTCGGTCCCAGCTCCTGCCAACCTAGCAGTTCGAAAGCACATCAAAGTGCAAGTAGATAAATAGGGACCGCTCTGGCAGGAAGGTAAACGGCGTTTCCGTGCGCTGCTCTGGTTCACCAGAAGCAGCTTTGTCATGCTGGCCACATGACCTGGAAGCTGTCTACGGGCAAACACCGGCTCCCTCGGCCTATAGAGCGAGATGAGCGCCGCAACCCCAGAGTCGGACACGACTGGACCTGATGGTCAGGGGCGCCTTTACCTTTACCTTATCTTCTGCAACAGTAAACTATCTGAACCTTTCTCTGCTTCTGTGTGGTGCCTAGTACTGGGAGCAATTTCCACTGCCTGGGTGGATTCCCAACATGCTCTGCTGGGATACACACACATCAGTGTGGTAGGGAACAACCCGCAAAAGAAAAGTACTGCTCACCTGTTTTTCATTTGTACACATAGAGCTGAAATACAGCTAACCCTGTAGTAGGTCAGTAGGTAGGTAGAGCGTGAGATGCTTAATGATCAGGGTTGTGAGTTCGAGCCTCATGTGAAAAAGTGGAAATAAAGTGTAATGTTACCTTGAAATTATGTACACAGTACTCCATGGAGCTGAAATACAAATTTATTCAGTTTTAAAATATATTTTCACATTAAAACTGGTATGTGAGGGGGTAAATAAATCATCTCATCAAAAGAAGCAGAATATTTTTGGATCAGGGTTGTTGCAAGTGCAAAACCAGCACCATAAACTGTAGCGTGTGCAAAACCCAAGTCTGTGAGGTAGGTGGGTATGAATGCGTTATAAAATATGTTTATTTCACAATATTTTTGGGATGCAGAATTTGCTAAAATAATGGATTATAAAGATCACATGGGGAATTGTTTTTAAAAAAATTTCCTTTTAACTTGTTTTCAACTTTTAATTATTTTATTGCCTGGTTTAGTTTTTACATTGTTGTAAATTACTGTGATTTTTACAGCGGTATATACATATTTTTATAAAGGATAATAATAACAATAATACAGTAATAATAATAATAATAATAATATGGTTGAGATAGGACTGGGGCCAGATTCAACACCAGCATTATTGACAGGGCTACACTGGCTTTCAGAGGGTTTTCCAACACAAAACACAATCCTAGCATCTTCTATCTTTTAAAAAATTACTGCACATTTCCAGGAGTGCTTGCTTTTGGGAGAAGCTACTGCTGGTGGTCCATCTATTCTCTACAGAAGCAACAACTCCAAGCTACATTAGGGAAGAATTCAGTAATGTTTTCACTCTCCTTGGGTTTATGGAGTTCACAAAGCTTTCCTAAGAGTTGATAGACTCTGTGAGTCACGCTCTTTGGATTTCGTGATGCCCGGGGGCTCGTCTAAGCAGAACTCCCGACCTCTAGTAAAATCTATTCAGGGCTCATAAAACATATGATTGCCAATGGGATACGTCTACACTTTATAGACCTTCCTTCCTTCTGGAGAAGCAAGAACAGAGATGGCAGTGCTCAGGCAGCTGATTAGCAGCAGAATCTCACAGAACACTCTCATAGAATAATAGAATCATAGAGTTGGAAGAGACCACGAGGGCCATCCAGTCCAACCCCCTGCCAAGCAGGAAACACCATCAAAGCATTCTTGACATATGGCTGTCAAGCCTCTGCTTAAAGACCTCCAAAGAAGGAGACTCCACCACACTCCTTGGTAGCAAATTCCACTGCCGAACAGCTCTTACTCTCAGGAAGTTCTTCCTAATGTTTAGGTGGAATCTTCTTTCTTGAAGTTTTAATCCATTGCTCCGTGTCCGCTTCTCTGGAGCGGCAGAAAACAATCCTTCTCCTTCCTCCATATGACATCCTTTCATATATTTGAACATGGCTATCATATCACCCCTCTCAGCACAGTTCATGGCAGATTCTGTGATCTGCACGTGTTGGCATTGTAGATGATTGTTTACTGAAAATATTGGGTAGAACAGAAGTATCCAGAAATAGGCAACTGAAAAAGTGTGATAAAGATCTGGACTTCCCGTCATCTGGAATCTAATAAAGAAGATCAGCACTGTTTACACTGTATTCCAACACACACACACACACACACGAGTTTATTTTTGTTATTATTTGTAGATGAGTAGCCGTGGAAGTCTTGTACAACCTTAAAAACGAATAAATGTATTCCGGCATAAGCTTTCGTGGGCTACATTCCCCATTCTTGGGGCCCCCCAAAAAAATTAAAGGAAAAAACTAGATGTACATTTGCAAAATATAAGATTAAGTTCAACAATTACTTTGATCAAATACATATTTTGTTGTGTGCAAATGGCTTTAGATACCTATTAGGTTCATAAATTACCATATACCATACCATTTGTACCATAAATTCAACACAAAAACAGTGACAATTTGTTGTTGACAAAGGACAGCTGGACATATAAAGGGCCCAGGGCTGGCTCTAGGGGTAGGCTGGGTGACGCGGGGTGCCGGGCCGGCAGGGGGGCGCTGTGCGGCGAAGCCGTGTGGAATCCGTGCTGCATGCTGCACCCGCCCACTAGGGCGGGGGCGCTGGAGCAATCTCCGCACCACGGCGCCAGGGCGCCCGACATGCTTGAGACGGCCCTGAAAGGGCCTCATCAAGCCTAAATCCGGCCCTGCCTGGCATGGTGTTATGGGTGCATGTGGGGTGAAAATAGTGAGGTCGGAGGGAAAGGAAATGGAGAAAATGCAATGCTGGTGATAATTACGTAATCAGTGGTCCTTCATAAAGCAGTTGTTGATAACGCAAACATCCTAGCATTGCTGGATTGTACTCAATAACTTTTTTTGTGAATGACCACCTCTAATTATGCAGTTACTCTGTACTTTCTATATTCCATTTCTCTCTGACCTAAGCTGAGGAAATAGCTCAGCTGGTTAGAGCACACTGCTGATAATGCCAAGGTTGCATGTTTGATCCCTGTATGGGACAGCTGCATAGTTGCATTGCAGGGGGTTGGACTACATGATCCTCAGGGTCCCTTCCAACTCTATAATTCTATGATTCTCACTGTTAACAAATCCCCACAAACCGTTGAAATATACATGCTTGTAATGCAGGATAATACTTCATGAATCTGATGAAGTGGACTATAGTCCAGGGAAGCTGATGATGCCACAATAAGAGATTGATGTCTCTTACTCCTCCGCTGCCTTATTATTATTATTATTATTATTATTATTATTATTATTATTATCAGACACCATTAGAATATAGCACCAGAGTTAATAGGTTAAAGTTGTTGTTGCTGTTTAGTTGTTTAGTCGTGTCTGACTCTTCGTGACCCCATGGACCAGAGCACGCCAGGCACTCCTGTCTTCCACTGCCTCCCGCAGTTTGGTCAAACTCATGTTTGTAGCTTCGAGAACACTGTCCAACCACCTCGTCCTCTGTCGTCCCCTTCTCCTTGTGCCCTCCATCTTTCCCAACATCAGGGTCTTTTCCAGGGAGTCTTCTCTTCTCATGAGGTGGCCAAAGTATCGGAGCCTCAGCTTCAGGATCTGTCCTTCCAGTGAGCACTCGGGGCTGATTTCCTTCAGAATGGATAGGTTTGATCTTCTTGCAGTCCATGGGACTCTCAAGAGTCTCCTCCAGCACCATAATACAAAAGCATAAACTCTTCGGCGATCAGCCTTCTTTATGGTCCACCTCTCACTTCCTACATCACAACTGGGAAAACCATAGCTTTAACTATACGGACCTTTGTCAGCAAGGTGGTGTCTCTGCTTTTTAAGATGCTGTCTAGGTTTGTTATCGTTTTTCTCCCAAGATGCAGGCGTCTTTTGATTTCGTGACTGCTGTCACCTAACAGGTTAAAGCAAACCACTAAAACCCATTGAACACCATTAGTGGGTAAAAGTTTGACAACTGTTGATTTATGTGAATGTTCCTTGATAGTTGGGAATTATTCCTCTCCAGTCTTTGAAATGCATTAGCAGACAGAGCTGGTTGAAGTTGGTAGCCTCCAGCTTCAAGAGAACAAGCCGAGAAACCATTTGGAGCCAAGTTAGTACGTTTAAATTCTGAGAGAATCAGGAGGACAGAGAGTTTTGGAATTGTGAATTGGCTGGTAGTGAAGCACCCTGAGAGTGGGAACATGATTCCAAAGTGTGGATTTGCTTCTAATATTCTGTGGCGTACATTTGCTTCTAATATTCTGTGGTTGTTCAGCTGTAAATAAAGCAAACATTACAGATACATCTCCAGTGCCGTTGGAAAGTAGGTCTTGCCAGCACTTAAGGAAGCGGATAGCACTCAGCGCCATGTATTTACTTTAGTTTTCCAAGGGCCAAAATAGATGAAATGGCAGAAAATCCACAGTCAGAGCTCCTGATATCTTAGTAAAGAGCAAACACAGCCATTAATTAAGGCAACTCCGACAAGGAAAATGGTGTAAGTGGAAGGATTTTTTAAAACTTCCAAAAATGCCTTCACCGCAATTCTAAATAGGACCTCTCACCACTGCATCTATGGGCATAGCCAGGATTTATGTTGGGGGGGGGGCAGGCTTCATGTTTGTGGAGGGGGCGGAGAACCTCAGTTACTTATCTTTATTGACTTACTTTATTGGGGGGGGCAGCTGCCCCCTGCCCCCTCCCCTTGGCTACACCCATGGCTGCACAGGCCTTTTAAGAAAATCACAAGATATCTTGGTGGCTCCGTTACCAAGGCCCTTAGTGGAAAAACAACATCCAAAAGGAGAAAGATTCATTATGTAAAATTTCCCCATGTTTGCTTAATTTGAGCCCATAAGTTCCACAGGTAAAGTTTCCGTAAGTGTTGTCCTCACTACTTTTCATATGGCACAGCATGAGCACATGATTTTTAAAAACTAATTTAGGAAGAATTTGTTGATAATGCTAGATCAGTGGAAGTGAGAGGAAAGCATGAATAAGCTCTGCTTTGTTGGCAGCCCCAGGGCAGATAGATTTCTATACAGATGGCATTTAGGAGTCACCCGTAGCAGGCAAGGGCTGATATGTCGTGGTGCATGGGAGCAGGGGAAGTTCTGCTGAATCCTTTGAGGACCTCCTTATTTATATGTAGTATATCTGAGGATGGAGTGGATTGTGCTAACTTGGTGCTATAATTGATTTTATTTATAAATGGCCTGAGATCCCAATATATGAAAGAACGCCTTCTTCCATATCAAGGTGCCTATGCTTTAAGATAGGGAGGTGGGTGTCTTGCCAAATACAAGGTGGTTCTTTTAATGAGATTCAGCAGGGCCGTCTTGAGCAGATCGCGCGCCCTGGTGCTGAGGGGCGGAGATCGCTCCGCCCCCCGCCCCGCCCTCGCAGGGCGCAATTGGTTTCCGCGCGGCGCCCTCCTTCCCAGGCCGGCACCCAGCTTACCAGCCCTGCGCCATGGTGCACTGCGCCACCGGGGGTCTACGACGAGCCGGGCCTGAGATTCAGAAGCAATGCAAACAGAAGTGAATGAGAAGATTAAAGATTTCATTCTAAACAGCAAGCACTGACGGGGTGAGCTCCCGTTGTTCTGTCCCGGCTCCTGCCAACCTAGCAGTTCAAAAGCATGCCAGTGCAAGTAGATAAATAGGTACCACTGCAGCGGGAAGGTAAACGGCGTTTCCGTGCACTCTGGCACTCGGCACGGTATTCCATTGCACCAGAAGCGGTTTAGTCATGATGGCCACATGACCCAGAAAAATGTCTGTGGTCAAACGCCAGCTCCCTCAGCCTGAAAGTGAGATGAGTGCCGCAACCCCATAGCATAGCTGTCAACTTTCAGATTTCAAAATAAGGGATCAGCAGCCTCACCTGTCCCGGGGACTCAGCAAGCATCCCCAAACTGCGGCCCTCCAGGTGTTTTGGCCTACAACTCCCATGATCCCTAGCTAACAGGACCAGTGGTCAGGGAAGATGGGAATTGTAGTCCAAAACATCTGGAGGGCCGAAGTTTGGGGATGCCTGGTCTACAGTATATCTAACAATCCAGGATAGCAGCGGGAAACGGCACTGGAATAAGGGAGTTTCCCGCAAAAAAAATAGAGGGTTGACAGCTATGCCCCATAGTCGCCTTTGACTGGACTTAACCTTCCAGGGGTCCTTTACCTTTTACCCTTATATACATTACCAAGCAAGCACTATGATCTGCCACTGGGAAGCTCTCAAGAAGTGGCAAAGTGACCCCCAGGTGGCCCCAGTTTGCACGGCTCTGTGGTCAATCAGTCCATGCACGAGCTTCTCTGAACTATGCCCAATAAACCATCCGATTTATAGATAGCTAACTTGTTAGCCCACGTGCCTTGTCCGACTAGCTAGTGCAGATTATTAATTAGCTAGCCCCCTCTTCCAATACTGCGCATTCCTCCAAATAATGTCTAACTTCAAATAAGGTCAGAAGGTACCCTGCACTATCACTTCCTTCCAACAATTTAAAGTCAGTTCTCAACTATCAAAGAGCAGAACAAGAGATAGAGAGGGGAAGTGAACAGAGGCAGGAAGAAATGACCATGCCGGAAGTACAAATAACTTCCGGAAAAATTGGCCATACAGTGAGATCTGCCAGGTTGTTCCCTACCCAGAATGCGGCGTGGAGGCCCAGGGAAGGGGCTTTTCAGTGTTGGCTCCTTGCATGTGGACCTCTCTCCCTACATAGGTGCATCTGATTCCATCTCTTAACCAAATGGGTGGTTAAGATGCACCGATTTCGGGCGGGCTTTTGGAGGAGAGACCTAATTAGACATAGGATCAGCTGCAGCTGCTTCTACTAGCAATTGATAGTAAATTGATTGAAACTGGCAGGCTGCACACCGGGCTTTGCAGAAGGCAAATCTGTTCCCACTGCTGGGGTGGGGGAACCTTTGGAACATATTTGTTCATTACTGCCTTTTGTGATTAGAGATTTTAACTGGGCTCCTGTTCTTTAATGCTTTTTTAGCTTAACTGATTTTGCAATGTTATGGTTTCGCTGGGCTGAGTGATGTTTTAACGTTGTTGCTGTAACTGCTATTAATTAGCTATTGTGATTCCCCCCCCATGCTCCTTAAGTTTTGTTACGCTTTATATGTTGTGTTGCTGTAGTCTCCTTGGGAAGGTTTACCCTAAAAAGGGGCTTATAAATATTTATGCTCTATATAGAATGCATTCCCCGGAGAGTCCTGCCAGGCGTCAGCATTAAAATCACAGAATCACTGACTTGTAGATTAAGAGCCTTATGCTCTACCGACTGAGCCAACCAACATCATTTCAGAGCCAGATTAAGACATGCCTCTTCTCCTAGGCATTTTAGGTAGTAGTAGTAATAATAATAATAATAATAATAATAATAATAATAATAATAATAATTTATTATTTCTACCCCGCCCATCTGGCTGGGTTTCCCCGGCCACTCTGGGCGGCTTCCAACAGAAAAATAATAATAATAATAGATTAAATATTATAAGCTTCCCTAAACAGGGCTGCCTTCAGATGTCTTCTAAAAATCTGGTAGCTGTTTTTCTCTTTGACATCTGATGGGAGGGCGTTCCACAGGGCGGGCGCCACCATCGAGAAGGCCCTCTGCCTGGTTCCCTGCAACTTGGCTTCTCGCAACGAGGGAACCACCAGAAGGCCCTTGGTACTGGACCTCAGTGTCCGGGCAGAACGATGGGGGTGGAGACACTCCTTCAGGTATACTGGACTGAGGCCATTTAGGGCTTTAAAGGTCAGCACCAACACTTTGAATTGTGCTCAGAAACGTACGATTATCATGCTAACTGCTGTGTTTCTGCGTTATTTTTTATGTGTGGAGGGGGAGCAGTATTGTTGATTTATTGTTAAGTTTGATGGATTTTGGTCCGGATAACTATCAAGACCTTTGGATGGCATATATTGACTGATGTGTTTAAACAGAGATGGTTGCAGTTATTGTATTGCTGATGGGAGATGATGGGTATTAACCCTTTTCTTTCTTTTTTGTTAAATTTGTTATAATAATTACAGGTGGTATGTCACCCCAGTTAAATTGGGGCACATCAATGTTAGATTTATTCACAACGTGCTGGAAGGGCTCTGGCTAAATCAGTACACTATTTCATATGATGTTGGAAGTACATGGTGCAATCTTTTTGGCTCAGGATATTTCAAGAAATCACAGCTATTCTCAATCGAATTGTCTACCCAGACCCAGGTTTTGGCTCCCATTTCAAGAGACTATGCTTGGACTCTTGCATAAGGACTTAATCCGTTTCCTTTTTCCTGCAGCTGCGAGACTGGAGATAGCCCAACATAGGAAATATGCCACACCGTTTACTATACAAAGGCTGGCAGGGGGAGTGCAATATCACCTTAGCGGAAAAACTAACCCAATAGCGCTGTGCCTTATGTGGTGAAACCACATCTGAGAACATGTGTCAACCTTTCTTATGGTATGTGACAGATCAGAAAGGGACAATTCAATCTCCAAGTCCTTTTAAATCATTCTGGCTGGACCTCCTACCTAGACATTTGTTATTCTACAAGCGGCAACCAAAGTATGTAAGAAGCTTTCCCTAAAATCTGTGTCTATGGTGCCCTCTGAATATATTTGTTGTAACCTTTCTTTGCTGTACATGCAGGGCAGTGATCTTGGTTTTGGTTGTATATTGTTCACATGTGTTACATTGCTCTATGGAAAAAATGTGAAATAAAGAGTAATATTTTTTAAAAATGCTGAAAGAAAGTAAGAGAGAGAGAGAGAGAAAGCTTGATGGATTTTTTCAAAAAGTTTATCCCTTCTGGCATTTCTTTTTTATCCCTTCTGATTTTTTAAAAAGGTCTACTTCAGTGCAGGCAATACTGTAGAGATTTCAGTGGCATGTGATGAAATTTTTCATAGGGGAACAGTTAGCGCCAGAAGTGCTGGTTTGTGAGGGCAACTGTGGGGTGCGACATTGCACACGTGATGTTGTGACATCCCCACGTTGCATGCCTGAGCATCGCACTTCCCTCTCTCAGCTGGACAGAAGCTTCCCGGGCTTTGGGAAGGAGGCGCCAGGCCTCTGACAGGATACTGGAGTCCTCCTGCCTCCTTCCCAAAGCCAGGTGGGCTTTGAGAAGGTGCTGGGAAGGCTCTTGGACCCCATCAAAGCATCACACCTCCCTCCCTAAGCCAAGCAGAAGCTTCCCGGGCTTTGGAAATGAGGTGCTAGGTTTTTAATAATACAGTACTCTAATTTACCGGGAACATTTAGGGAACTAGCCTAATCCCCCTAGTCCACCGGCCACACACCACTGAGAGATTTCCCAGTGGGGTTTTAGCAACATGATGCACATTCTGTGCTCACACTTGTAGAACATGGAGAGTGGAGGTTTCTCCCGAAAGCAGCACTCACACTTTTTATACTCTCAGCCCTCTCTAGCATGCCTTGTCAGTCGTCTGAAATGATTTATGATGAACCGGCATATTTGTCCTGAACAGATCTCTGAGCAGAAAGATTGTGTTTGCAAACGCTGAGGCATGCCAGTCCACAAGGAGTTCCCGTTCTATGTGCCACTCAAAAAACATGCACAGGCATGAGACTCCCAACGCTTCTAACCTCGGTGCCAGAAACATCTTAACTTTGTGTTTTCTATTTGTCTCAGCACCTCCAGCAGGGAATGCCTGATGGGCTCTGTGACTAATAAGCAGATAATTCTACTCCTCATCAGAGACACAAGCGTAGAAGCATCTTGCCTGATTCCTCTTATCTGCGAAGGCGGCTTTTAGGATCTGAGATACCCACAGCGAGAGGGAAAAGAGGCATCCATTTGTGAGGCTGGATGCAAAATGGAGTGTCTGTTGCATTCCCTGGAGCTGTGATGCTTCAAAATAAGCAGAAGGCTTTTCAAAAATAAAAGGCCCTCAAAGCAGCTCTACCAATTACTTGGCCCACCACGCTTTGCTGAAAACAATGGAATTAAATGCACGTTGTGGCAATGGTACAAGGCATGGAATGAGAGGAAAAGGGAGCCTTTCTCTTCTCATTTTGGACCATGCAAGCTTAACCATGTGGATGCCCTAACCGTGGTTTTAAGATTGGAGAAAGTTTAAGTAGTGGCTAAAATTACATTGCCTTATGCCAAAAACCTAAGGGAAACAAAATCTCTCAAAGTCCTTGGGACATTACATTACTCATCACACAGATATTTTGAGAATTACACATAAATTCTTTCCTTCTCTAGAGCGTCCAAATACGATTTTTCAAGCAAACAACTGCAGGGGATTTCCTCCTCCTCTCCCCATGGATTTCTTTGTGGCAGCTTCCCCCAACTTGGTGCTGTCTCCAGGTATTGTTAGACCACATCTCCCATCACATTGTCTAGAGATGAAGGGAGTTGGAGTCCACATTAGGGAAGGGTGATTCATGGTGTTCTCTGGCTAAAGTGGAGATTCCAAACCACAAGGGCCAAGAGAGAAGAGAAGGCAGGCTAAGGAGCTCATACTATGGATCCTGAAGAGATCCCTACCCCAGGGGCCCTTGATAATTCAGCTGGGGGAGTTCACCCCCTAACTTCCAGCTTAATACACTACCTCATCTAAGGGGAAGGCAAAAGAGGAGGAATCCAGGCCGAGAAGGTCATGCCATCAGCCTCTGAAGTCACTGCACAATCACCCCAAAATCCGTATTGACCGGAATATAAGTCGCACCCCGATATAAGCCGCACCTTTAAAATTCAAAAGGGAAAAGGTCAATACCTTAATATAAGCTGCTCCCTTAAAATTCTGCCGGCACTCACACCCGTTAGGTTTTACCGTATGTCTGTTTCAGCAGCGATATCGTAAAAGCCAATTTTTGTAAGGTCGTCAATTTAAGACGGACTTTAACTTTTCACAGTTGGAATTGGGGGGGGGGGAGTTTGAGGCTTATATTCAGGCCAATACGGTAATTATGCTGTTTTATCTTTTGCTCTGTATTCTTTTGTCTATTGATACTTTTTTCCTTTCCTTCTTTTTTCACATTTTAAATGGTTAACTGCCCCGAGTGCACAGTTTCTGCACTAAGTACAGTATATATGATTCAACTGGTAGATGGTGTCTTGCCGCTAAACCAGGCATTCCCAAACTTCGGCCCTCCAGATGTTTTGGACTACAATTCCCATCTTCCCCGACCACTGGTCCTGTTAGCTAGAGATCATGGGAGTTGTGGGCCAAAACATCTGGAGGGCCGCAGTTTGGGGATGCCTGCCCTAAACTCAGGTCCAAATCCATATTCAGCTGTAGATTCTAGGGCCGTGGTTTCCAATGTGGGGCACACGCCCCACGGGGGGGGGGCAATTTGATTTTTAAGAGGGGCAATTCAAGAATGAATTTGTTATGTATTGAAGTCACTGTATATAGTTTTCCCTCAGGTCCGTGGCAGTTGTTTTAGGAGGGAACTTTAGGAGGGAATTTTGAATGATGTCTGGTTACATTGTTTGAGCCAGCCTCTATAAAAGCTGGCTGGCTCAGCACTTCAGTTCAGTTCTGTTCTGACTCAAATAAAGAGCTGTTTGGAGAATCGCTGTGTCGTCTGCTGCTTACCCACAACTTAACAGAATTATTAACAGTGAATGGCCTTTTAGGCTTCCTCCACGTGAATAGGAGTTCACTTTTTGAATAATAAGAATTATATGTCAAAGGGGGTGGAAGAAACCAGGATTTTAGAGATGCTAGGTGGGGCATGGGGAAAAAAATGGGTTGGGAACCAATGTTCTAGGGTGAGCAGGTGTCATATATCGGAGTGGCCAACATTTTTTACTCTTGGCAGCCATTTTTAGCTGCTCCTTGTGGAAGAAGCTCCTTGTGGAAGAGAAAACGAGCAAAGCTGCATTTGACAAGATTCTCTCTCCCCTGCAGCTATTAAAGGTATGTAGCGGGAGTCCTGCTCTGGGCAACTAGACATCTCAGACATAGGAATAAAAAGCATGTGGCTTTTGTATGTGAATTTCACACCTCCCACAATACATCCGAAAGCACCCGTGGAGAGAAGCTCCAACGTTTCAGCAATACCTGCAAAAAAAGAGAGAAAGAACTGATTGAACTTGTTGCAGATCTTCATCATCCTGTAATTCAGAAGTGGGAAACCTCAAGCCAGAAAGACAAATGCGGCTCCCTATCTGGCCATTGGGACCCTCCTTACAACACTGCCCCTTTCCAAATTATTTTTATTCATTTTCCAAATTATTACAAATCAAACCAGATTCAATTTAATGCAATGCAATTTCTTAAAAACAGGTTTCCCGCTCCGCTTCCAAGCATATGATCATCATCATTTCCTTGCCTGGCCACATCATTTCTGATTTAGAGTCCAGCTGACATCCTTCACTGCCCCACATCCTGGTTTCTACTCCAGCTGGTCATTATACAAACTGATGCTTGAGTTTGCATTCCCCCCCTCTTCCTTTTTTTCCTCGTGTTTTTTTTTTTAGATTGTAAGCCTATGGGCAAGGGCTGCCATGTTTTAATTAAAACAGCAGGATACAATCGATGATCTAAATAAATAAAACAAATAAAAACAACCCACCTCACAAGCTCTGCTTCATACCTTCCTGGAGTTTTTGCCTGGCTGGAACATGTCAAAGTCTGAAAACGCTTCTTGGCTGCCTGGATGGTTCACAGAGAGGGGTACATCTGTGCAGAAACTAGCTTCATGAACAAAGATGAAATGTGTGTTTGTTGCTCCTGACCCTGCAGACCACGGGCAGGTGGCCCCTTCCGGTTGCCCAGACGAGAATGGAGCCTTTGCTCTGGAAAAGGTTCCTCGCCGCCTGCTCTAAGCCAATTTCCCCTCTAGCAAGTGAAGCAGAAACAGACATTCATAGAGACACTCCCGACATTCCTGAAACGGAATACATGCGACATTACCACTAGGGTACGGTTTTACTAAATAAACAGTCCACTTAGTACTTTTTGTTTAGAGCTTTTAAAATTTGCCCCACAGGAGAAAAAAAATTGCCGCATCTGGCAGAAGCATCAAGTCAGTGGACTAAAGGCCCACAGGGAAGGCAAGAAGCCATGGAAATGCTGCAGATTATTCCGTAAGGGGTACTCAACAGATGCAGCACAACTGGGAAGCTGGGAGCGAATCCTGTGTCCTGTAACATCTGCTGTCTGCACACACAAAAAAACCACCCCCTGCTCATCCAGAGAAATGTCGGATCAGCAGCTTCTCTGTAGAGACTCAGTGACACCCAGTGGCTGCTTTGGTTGAAGCTCTTTATATTTATATCTGACAACCTCAATTATATTGGATAAGAACATGGCAGAGAGAAGCTCTCCTGCTGGTGAGATCAGGCTCAGCCTCACCATTAGCTACAGCAACAATCCCCCAACCTGATCCCCTCCATTATATTGGTTGGACTACAACTCCCGCTAGCCATAGCCAGCATGTTCCACGGTCAGGAATGATGGAAATTGTAGCCCAGCAAACGTCTAGAACTCCGGGTTGGGTTAAGTCTGAGCTGGAGTAATAGCGGCTGGCTGCCTCAGCTTGCTGTTTTCAAGCGCTGTTAAAGGTTACTTCATATATTATGATGTTGTTGTTGCGGGAAAGTATCTGAATGATCTGCTCAATGGCTTTGGCTAGCCTTGGCTAGAGCCTTCTCCATGAAAGAGGCTGGTGTTGCCCATGGCAACCCATGTGATTTTGTAGGCCCAGGCTTAAGCATAATAAGCGCATAGTTCCCCCCTGGGAAAGGACAGGCCCAATACATTTTGACACAAGGCAAACCACAAAATGGTGTGTTGTCGTCCGTCCGTCCGTCCGTCCTCCCCCCCCCCCGGGAATAAGGGGCAAGTGAAGATGTACTTCAGGAACAAAGAAGGAAAACAGGTCTACATTGGGAATGGGGGTGGGGGCATCAAATCAACCTTGCCCAAAGGTTGAGATAGAAATCAAAAGCCATTGCGCTGGAGGGGAAGCTGCAGAGCCTAGGAAACCCCGGAGGGCAGCCCATACATAAGGGGGTGGGAGAAGACCAGCAGCCCCTCCTATTCGCCAAGGAGCTACGATAGAGGTGACCTTGGAGGGCGGGCTGCCGAGGGAGGGGCAAATCCAGCCACTGTGGAGCGTGCCACAGCTTTTGCTGCCACTGGCAGCAGAAGCAGGCAATGCATTCCTTGAAGACTGCATCTGCTGCCCCTGTGGATCCTGCCGCCTGAGGCGGTCGGTCATCTCTCAATGTCTCATCGTAGGCTGGTCCTGCCTGGGCAACTACTGGCTCCCTAGAACCCAAGCAAGGGCAATGTGTTTACTAATGCCTGCCCTACCCTGCTGTGCTGGGTAGCTGGGTGGGCTCAGGACCAACCCACCATTTTCCTTTCCCACAATGCTAGAAAGAACCTTCTCCTTGATATTAGGGCGGAACTGCATGTCATGAGACAAACACAGATTTACTGCAACACAAGCAGCGTCAGCCCAGGAAATTCTGCTGTCAAAGATGAAGGCTAGCTGGATAGGAGACACAAGATGAACTTTATAGCACACACAACTCTGCTCTCTGGCATTTTCCCACCACTCTCCCGTACCAGTTCCTGAGGTGACCACCTTACAAATGATGTAACTATATCCCTTCTACTAATTCTCTCCTGTCAAGGCCTTCTGCCCTGACATTCATGCCATCTCCACAAATGCAGGTTTGGGAGCAGGCATTTACTGAGGTAACATCGAGTTCTGTCCATATTCCCATCCTTTCTATGCCAAGATAAAGCTAAAATAGTTAACTAATCTGCATTAAGTGGTTTTAAGAGTATGATCTTACGGAGGGCCTTCAAGTGCAGCGGCAATTCCAATCTGTACAAGTGATTGTGGGACCACAGTCCATTAGTAATGCCAAGTACAGTACCTCTTTTGAAAACTAGACGGATCCAGCCAGTTTCTGAACCTGAAAAAGCATAAAGAAGTGAAGTTCTGAACGTGCAAACAATGTTTTGCCATTCTATCTTATTGTTCTAGGGACATAATAAGTTTCACAGGGAGTACAGTACACAATTCTGTGAGCCGAGTGAAAACAAGTGAGCAGGCTGTGCTCATATTAAAACTTTAAATGAAAACCTACAGTATATCCAAAACAGGCATGCCAACTTTCATGGCTGCCTTGAAGGTCAAGGGACATGTTACATTGCCACTAACAAATAACTGAGCAATCAGCACTCAGCAAACAGATGTGAACAACCACCTAGTCATTTTGTTGTTGTTGTTGTTTAGTCATTTTAGTCGTGTCCGACTCTTCGTGACCCCATGGACCAGAGCACGCCAGGCACTCTTGTCTTCCACTGCCTCCCACAGCTTGGTCAAACTCATGTTAGTAGCTTCGAGAACACTGTCCAACCATCTTGGTTCTCTGTCGTCCCCTTCTCCTTGTGCCCTCAATCTTTCCCAATATCAGAGTCTTTTCCAGGGAGTTTTCTCTTCTCATGAGGTAGCCAAAGTATTGGAGCCTCAGCTTCAGGATCTGTCCTTCCAGTGAGCACTCAGGGCTGATTTCCTTCAGAATGGATAGGTTTGATCTTCTTGCAGTCCATGGGACTCTCAAGAGTCTCCTCCAGCGCCATAATTCAAAAGCATCAATTCTTTGGCGATCAGCCTTCTTTATGGTCCAGCTCTCACTTCCATACATCACAACTGGGAAAACCATAGCTCTAAAGCTAGTCATTTTAGTGAAACACAAAGGAGCAATTGCGGTGTTGTACAAGAGAGCACTGTTAGTTGACTCATCCCACCTGCCCAATCTGATGTCAGCAGCAAACAGATGTCTGCAGTAGTTTCAGCAACTTAATTTTATACCACTAATGGGAACACAGTTAAGGTCTGGAGGCTAAATTATCATCTGGAACCACAGTACTGTAAGAGCTGAGAGCTGGACTGAAGTCATGATACAGGCGAGTGCATTGGAGTGAAGAAAGCACGGCACCACTAGGTGTGAATCAGAATGCAGGGAAGCACAATCACTTATCCCTGAAGGGAACTGCCCAAAGCTGCTTTTCACACTGGCCAGCTTACGCCTGACAGCAACCTCAAATCAGCCCTCGGTGCTTAACCAGAAGTCAATTCTCTCTCTACAGCTAAGAATAATCCTCGCATAGTGCCACGGTCTCTCTGTGTTCTTTCCCGCATCCGATTGTCGGTGCCAGATTGTTTCTGTGGAAGAAAAAAAATATCTCCGGACTGCTGTTTCCGTTTCTGATTGCCTTCTCTGCCTGCTGTTGATGCCACACTGGCTGTTCACAAAGGGAATCCCTTGAGACCTAACCCTTGGTGACTGAATGTGCCCACGCTGAATCCTTTCACAAACCTGTCACTCACTGCTGGATTATCCATGCCCAAGGGGAATCCTTTCAAAGGCGCTGCCTGTTGCTTGATTGCCTTCAAGGAAAACGCTCCTGCCTGGTACCAGGCTGTGCCCCAAAGAAGCCCTCTCAAACCTGAAATTGGGCATCCTGCTGTCAAAAGAGAAAATCCACTGCTTATCTTGTTGTTTAGCACAGGCCTCTCACTGGAGGCTTAAAGGTAAAGGTAAAGGGACCCCTGACCATTAGGTCCAGTCGTGACCGACTCTGGGCTTGCGGCGCTCATCTCACGTTATTGGCCAAGGGAGCTGGCGTACAGCTTCCAGGTCATGTGGCCAGCATGACTAAGCCGCTTCTGGCGAACCAGAGCAGCACACGGAAACACCATTTACCTTCCCACTGTACCTATTTATCTACTTGCACTTTGACGTGCTTTCGCACTGCTAGGTTGGCAGGAGCTGGGACCGAGCAACGGGAGCTCACCCCGTCACGGGGATTCGAACCGCCGACCTTCTGATCGGCAAGCCCTAGGCTCTATGGTTTAACCCACATCGCCACCCGCGGCAAAAACAAAACAACTTCCTTTGTCTCCAAATTGGGTCGCTTTGAATTCCTGGTTCATAGTAACCCAGGTGTAAATATGTACTTAAACATGCTGTTCATTCTCCAGTGTATGGCATATGGGGGCTGACACAAACTAATTGGTTTCACCCCCTAAACCAGCATTTTGCATCCAGCTCCAGCAGGACATCAGGTTCTAGTAAAAATCAACAACTGTAGATCCTGCAAGCCTGCAGCTTCTGCTTCTGTAAGATCCAAGAAGACTTGAGATTGTGGCTCATCATGTCCTGGGGAACTCTGGAACTGTTAACCTAGTAAGGACACAGGGAGTTGTCTGTTTGGTAAAGCTTTTACTAGGCTGGTCATGTATCAAAATAACTAGCAACTTGTGTTGACTTCACATCATTAGCATATCATGTGACCCAGGCATTTACATGTCTATAGTTGCATGTACAAGAACTTGCTTATCACTAAGAATTTGGGAAACTGAAGCCGCCATTAATTGTACTAAATCAGTCTATTTTATTTATGCAAATATGCTCACTCTACATGACACTTCAGAGTACATGAAGAAGAATAAGGAAAGAGGGAGAGGGAAGTGCTTCAAGTATCTTAAGAGTCAAATACTTTCTCCACATTTGAGCATTATTTAGCTGTTAATCTGCTGTTTCCCCCATTCAAATTAATAGTTCACATCTGCATGTATATGAATTTGTATACGAAGAGTACCTTTGATCTTTCCTGTTCGTACTCGTGGGCTCATACATTTTGTGTTTGTTTGTCCCTGCCTTCAAAATTGTTGCTTCTATCAAGGAAGTGCTGTCAAGGAATGTGCAAAACTATTGAAGTTTTTCCTGCCCAGGAAGTGTGCAAAAGCACATGGCTGGGCAATTGTGAATTCTCAGCAGTTTTCTTGTTTTGTGCAAATCTGAGGGACCACAATAAAAAAAGGCTGCATATCTCTGGTTCACAAGTGTGCTGGAAAAAGGAAATGAAAATGATTGTAAATTCTCCAGGCACACACTTTTCCGATTGCTCCTCAGTATCTGATGTAGAAGTTTTTTATGTGGTTTGCTAATGCAGTTTTCTGGTTTTGTGCAAATCTGAGGGATCAATGGAAAAACGTACGTCGCTCACAGTATCTCCCAGGAAATAAAAAATGAATTCCTACTTGCCTGAAGTCATTTTACAGAATTTTCCAAAAGACCCACAGAAACAGTTTCGTCATTACAAAATACTGTTTGTGTATCAGAGACCTAATGTTTTAACTTTGCTACCTTATTTTTGCAACCCGAATATATCGCTTATGTCATTTTGGTTTTCTGTAATGGGGGAGTTTTGATACTGAAATGGCACTGTTTTATTTAGCTTTGAATTACATAGTTGTCATTCCTTTGATTTTCTTGTTTCTTTTTGCATTTAATTTTTGAGATGAAAGAAAAAAACTGGAGAGGGAGTTTAAGAAAATGAACGGAACCCATGTACAGTAATAGTTTCACTCTGGAACAGAATTATATATTTGGACCACTGGCACCTTCTAGTTAGGCAGTGGTCACATCCTGTTAATAGCCATTCTATGCTTGTGTGTGCTCTTGCTGTTTTATACCAAGTCAGACCATTGCTCTATCTAGCTCAGTATTGTCTATCTACACTGACTGGCAGCAGTTATCCCGATTGGATATGAAGCGAGTTTTCTGGCTGCAAAGCGTTCAGTAAACAGCCGGTGAAATGTCACAAGCCAGTAACACAGGGACCCTGCATAGTGTGTTGGGGTTCCTTTGTGCTCCTCCTAGCGATTAACAGGTTCAGAATTGTGAGAAACGAATCCCTTTATTTTGCGTAATTTACACTGCTTTCAGAATTCAGCCGGGGAAGAATTCCAATTCGCTTGGTGCAGAATCGGCGGCGATTAAGCGTGCTGTGTACACTGTACGTTTGTGTGAATGAGGAGTGCAAAGCTCCGTCTCTGCGCGAGAAAAGACCGCTAATGGATAGGGGAGCATCGGAGGGCATGCATCCATGGCCGCCCTGTCCTACCTTGTGCTCTGACTTGCTTTTGCAAGCGCGATCTGCAAAAAACGAGCGCACGCGGCAGCACCCCACCTCCCGGGGGGGGGGCGTTAGTCTCCCCCCCCCCCACTTTCCAAAAAGGCCTCACAGCGAGGCAAGCCCTCGATTAGCACGGATTAATCACTCCCCCGCTCTTTCTCCTCCTCTCCCTCCCCCAGGCGGGAGTGGCCATTCAGCCAACCTGCCGCCTGACTAACTCACTTTAATTCACTGCCTGCTCTCGCTCGCCTCCAAATCGATACAGAGGCTCGCTTGATCCCAGCCGCGCTCGCAGCAGCCTGAGCCGAGCACAGTTGGCGCTTGCCAGACTGCAGCAGCGGCAGCGACCGCGCGGCTCTCCCAGCTTTTGCCTGGGACTGCCCCCCCCCAAAAAAACCTCCCTTTCTATTTTAAAGGAAAGCATTCGCGATCCACCGAGGCGGAGAGAAGGCGAAAGCCGACCGGCAGCCCCAGCCTGCACAAGCCGAGCAAAGTCCGGCTCCCCTGGAGCCCATAGGAGAGGGGTGGGTCGGAGGGTGTTTGCATTTTACACACACACGCACGCACCACCTTCCGGGCAACTGGGTGGCAGAATCACACTCCTGGACTTGGAAACCTCGAGCTGCCTCCGGTCGGAGGGAACCGCTTTTTGACCTTCGCGGAGGGGGAGAGAGAGAGAGAGAGGCTGCCCGGGGTTGCATCGCGGGGAATGCCGTTGCGGGGCTCGGGGCCTGCAGGGCTCCGGGCCGAGGGTTGCTCGTCCCTTATGCCGGCGAGGAAGCTGCTTTCGGGGGAAGGAGCGCGGCGGAGAGGCAGGGCGAGCCCAGCGGCGCAGCGCGCTCCGGGGATCGGGCTGCGCTAAAGCGGCTGGGCGGGCACGGGACCCCGGGAGCTGGAGCTTGGAGGGGCCGGCGGAGGAGGAACAACAGCAGGCGGAGGAGGGACAACTTGGGTCTGCGAGCCACGGCGATGGCCACGGCGGCGCCCTCTGTCTCCAGGAGTCCGCCTGTGGAGTTGCCGTGATGTTTGGCGGTGCTGGCGGCGAGAGAGGCGGGCGGCGGCGCAGCGGCCGGGATCCGGTTCCCGGAGTGTGAGCGGAGGAGCTCGCTCGGAATCCACGCGCGGAACTTGCTGGGCGGCGTTCATTGGCTCCGGGAGGTTGCTGTTCTCCCACGGATCTCGCTCTCGCGCTCCAACCCGGCGGATCGGCGGACCGGACCGGATCAGGCTTCTTCAGGGAACCAGTCCCTCCTGCGTCCCAGGGCTTCCAAGAACGGCACTAGGTAATAATAATAGTAATAGTAACAAGTCTTCAGACAAGGCCCTTATTAAATTGGATTTCTTTTTCTAAAAAGGAAAAGCTCTCGGATTTATTTGGAAAGTGCCCAGAAGCTTTGCTCAGGCAGACTGACTGACAAATCAAATAACCGATACTGTATGAATGCGGCGATGGGTTCGTTGTGAACCATATGGTGGAAGTCTGGATATTGGGCATATATGGCATTCTCACGTGATTGCTAGTAACTCCAGGCGATTTTTTTGTGACCGTATGAAGCTCAAGAGTGTTGGCAGGCAGGGGAATGTGATTTTCAGCTGTGAAAGGGGGAGAAACTCTGTGTGTGTATGTCCTCCCCCTTTCACAAAATTAAATCAGGAATGTTCATAGCCTCCATATTTTGAATATTAAATCTGCTATTTGGAATCAAATGATATGTGACCTGGGAAGGAATTCTGTGGTTTAACTTTTTTTTTAAAAAAAGAAGCAGCCCGAGGATGGGTGGGTAGCTAGTGTGGATTGCCCCTGCTCCACAACTGGAAGGGCTTAGAGCCCCCATTCTGTCTGTTTCAGAGACCACAGCAAGATTGGTTCTCCCACCCTATGCTGGCTTTTCAAAACATAAAGACTCGGGAGTTCCAGTGCACCGAATTCACACATAGTTTGACCCTAATATTAACTATCTAGGCAGGCAGCTCCCTTTCTTTCTCTCCCTCTGTTTCTCTCACTCAAACACATGTGTTTGATAAGCTGTGCAGGAAAGGGTAGGGCTGCGTAGGAATATAGGAAACTGCCTCATACAGAGCAAGACCATTGGCCTTTTGAGCTCAGTATTGTCAACACTGACCGGCAGCAGCTGTCCAGGATTCTAGACACGGGTCTCTCGCCTTGCCCTACCTGGAAATGTTGGGGATTGAACCCGAGACCCTCTGCATGCAAAGCAGATGCTCTACCACTGAGCTTACGGCTCTTCCCCATAACCCCTCCTTACGATGTTTTTGGCTGCTTTTGGAGGAATTGAGAAGGCAAAGTTGCCTTGCCTCTCATTCACATGACCGTTTGAGCTTGTGGCTAACAGCATTCTCTGTTTATGTTATGACTTTCTCCTCATCAAACTGGACAGCTGACCGTTTCCATGCCATGTGCTGGGCTGGTCTCTCTTTCCACGCTTCCTTCACAGCCGCTCAAAACCCTGCAATTGTGATCAAATGCCCCCCCAAAAGTCCCACGTTTAGCAAGGGACGAAGGGTGCAAAGAATTGGGTGAAAGCATTCCAGCGAGAGAGGAATGGATGGATGGACAGACAGACACTTCCAGCTTTTGAAAGGGCTTGTGGTTTGGTGAATGGAAGGATGGGGAACCTCTTTTCCGGCTTTTAGGATGTAGCTGCTTTGTCTCCATTAGATGACCTTTGAACTTTGCCATTTGCCCCAGGTTAGGTCAAATACCTCTGGCATGGAGGAGTAAAAAGGTAAAGGGACCCCTGACCATTAGGTCCAGTTGTGACCGACTCTGGGGTTGCGCGCTCATCTCGCATTATTGGCCGAGGGAGCCGGCGTATAGCTTCCAGGTCATGTGGCCAGCATGACAAAGCCGCTTCTGGCAAACCAGAGCAGCACATGGAAACACCGTTTACCTTCCCGCTGTCTGTAGCGGTTCCTATTTATCTACTTGCACTTTGACGTGCTTTCAAACTGCTAGGTTGGCAGGAGCTGGGACCAAGCAATGGGAGCTCACCCCGTCGCAGGGATTCGAACCGCCGACCTTCTGATCGGCAAGCCCTAGGCTCAGTGGTTTAACCCACTGCGCCACCTGGGACCCTTCTGGCATGGAGGAAGAAGCCCTTTAACCAGACCAACGTACAAGGAAGGAAGACCAGAGGCGTGTGAACGCTCGAGAATTGGAGAAGGGGCTCTTAGATACAGACAGAGAGAAATGCAGTATGTTTGGTTTGAGACATTGCTGCTGTGTTGAAAGGCAGGGGCTAACCTTCCTTCTCATTGACCATCATCTTCACCATCCATGACCCAGCTTGCAATTATGAAAAGCTCTTTCCCATCAGGTGTGTCTTATGTAGAACTCACTCAGTTAATGGGGTTGTGTGTCTCGTCACTGGATAGACACATATCACTCTGGGGAACAGAGAGGTGTCTCTTCCAGGGCTGCATGATAAGCTGCTAAGTGGGGACCCAGCCCATAATTTTCTGAGCGCTTCCCTAAGTGAGAACACCTATCCTATCCCATGGGTGGGCAAACTAAGGCCTGGGGGCCGGATCTGGCCCAATCACCTTCTAAATCCGGCCCGCGGACGGTCTGGGACTCAGCATGTTTTTACATGAGTAGAATGTGTCTTTTTATTTAAAAATGCATCTCTGGGTTATTTGTGGGGCCTGCCTGGTGTTTTTACATGAGTAGAATGTGTGCTTTTATTTAAAATGCATCTCTGGGTTATTTGTGCGACATAAGAATTCGTTCATTTTCCCCCCTTCAAAATATAGTCTGCCCCCCCCCCAAGGTCTGAGGGACAATGGACCGGCCCCCTGCTGAAAAAGTTTGCTGACCCATGAGTCCTATCCTAAGGGAAGGAGAGGAGATAGGCCAATTTCAGGTGGGGGGTTAGCAGGAGGTGTGTCTGAAGGACAGGTGCCTTAATGCTGAACTCTGATTTCCCAAGAGTTGCCCTAGCCTAGAGCCTTATATTTGCCATGGGAATCAGCTACCCAAGGGTGAGTTTCCTCCACCCACTCAAGGCGTGTTACCAAGTGGGATTCATCTTGCAGTTAGGGGCATCGATGAGCAAACAGCGGTTAATTAATTAATTTGTAGCGTTCGTACCCCCCTCCTCAGCCAAAAAGGGCTCCCCGGGGTGGCTTACGTACAATAAATTAAAACAAGAGTCCTTTACCCTGAGGGCTCGCAATCTTAAAAAGAAAACATGACTCATAAGGGGGAAAGGAAGGGGAAGGAAGTTGGGGGAAATGGCCAATCCTTAAAAACAGTTCTTATAATGGCCATCTGGCAGCGTTCAGGGGTAGGAGGTGACGGATGAAGCTGGTCTTGATGGAATGAGCCCTATTTCGTTTCTCTCATGCTGAGACCATCTGATGGAATGGCAAGATTGCTGCTAGGAAGGTAAAGGTAAAGGGTCCCCTGACCATTAGGTCCAGTCGTGACCGACTCTGGGGTTGCGGCGCTCATCTTGCTTTATTGGCCGAGGGAGCCGGCGTATAGCTTCCGGGTCATGTGGCCAGCATGACAAAGCCACTTCTGGCGAACCAGAGCAGCGCATGGAAATGCCGTTTACCTTCCCGCTTGGAGCGGTACCTATTTATCTACTTGCACTTTGAGGTGCTTTCAAACTGCTAGGTTGGCAGGAGCTGGGACCGAGCAATGGGAGCTCACCCCGTCACGGGGATTCAAACCGCCGACCTTCTGATTGGCAAGCCCTAGGCTCTGTGGTTTAACCTACAGGGATGGAGGTGGTTGCATGAGTCGGAGCCAACATAGTCAGTGTCTCTTGTTTCCCACATGGAGAGGCACCTGCCAGGTAAGAACAAGGGTATCAGGAGCGGGGGATTCCAACTAAAATACTCATCTGAGCAGCATCTGTTGAAGGAAACCCATTTGGCCATCCTTGTAGGCATGGGGAAACAGTGGCTCTTACAGTGGCTCTGGGGGCATGTCAGACTAGATGATATCCATGGGTCCCTGTCCAGTGTTAGAAATTCAGATATATAAGCTAGACGCCAGATGGCTCCTTGAACCAGAGCTGCAGTCGCCAATATGGAATGTCTTGTTGCCATTTCAGGGCCAGGTGGTTCCTGAATCCATTCTGACAGTTCAGATAAAATATCACAGATAAATTCTACAGGATGTGTATGAAAACAGGCAAGATCCAAGGATCCCCAGGCATGCACCTCCAGGTGGTGGAGATGTCAGGCACCATCCTGGCGCCCGGGGAATCTTCACCTGGTCACAGGTAGCCACGATAGCCACGTGCAAAATGCGCCTGGCAAATTTTGAACACTTCCAAAGCTGTGATCCTGTGTATATGAGAATTGAATCTATAAGAGGAAACCAGTCAGACCCGTTCATTTTGCTAGCCAGCCAGTTAAGTCCTGCCATTTACATTAGAAAGAGGCTGCCATGTTGCCAAAGAAACAAATGGGGGTAACCCTCCTCACTTGGTTGGAAGGGACATCATCTCAAGGTAGAAGAACAATAGCTAGAATGTTGTGCGCTGAGTTTGGCTGGTGCTGGAAGCTGGAGAGACGCAGGCATGTCTGCTCTTGGGTAGACCAAAATCTGTGACTTCAGGCTTCTTTGAAAACCTAACAGGGGAGTCGGATCTGTTCGGGTGCGAATGCTTTGAACCCCTCCATTCTCTGCTCAGGTTCTATATACAGTACAGTGGTACCTTGGTTCCTGAACTACTTAGTTGATGAACAAATCGGCTCCCGAACGCCGCAAACCCGGATGTGTTTGATGTGCGAACGTTTTTCGGAAGCCGAACGTCTGTTTCGGCTGTTGGCATTGTTTCCAGGGCCAACCAGAAGCCGTGTCTTGGTTTGCGAACGTTTTGGAAGTCAAACGGACTTCCAGAATGGGTTGAGTTCGAGAAGCAAGGTACCACTGTATGTGTAAATAAAAGCATATATCCTAAATACACCAGAATTTCCACTGACCTTCAGTCCAAGGAAGCTGAACCCTGGGTCAGCGTGGGCATCCTCAGAGTCTCTCGCCATTTAGAGACTTGGGTGCACACAACAATATGTTGCTGGGCTGCATTTCCCACTGTTACTGACCAGCGGGTGCAGAATGCCGCGGCGAGGCTCCTAACGGGGTCCCGGCCACGGGATCACATTCATCCAGTGCTTTACCAGCTGCACTGGCTCCCGGTGGAGTACAGGGTCAGGTTTAAGGTGCTGGTTTTGACCTTTAAAGCCCTATGCGGCTTAGGACCCTTGTACCTACAGGACCGCCTCTCCTGGTATGCCCCACGGAGGACCTTAAGGTCCGCAAACAACAATATTCTGGAGATCCCGAGCCATAAGATGGCTAGATTTGCCTCAACTAGGGCCAGGGCCTTTTCAGTATTGGCCCCACCTTGGTGGAACGCTCTTTCACAGGAGACCAGGGCCCTGCGGGATTTGTCATCTTTCCGCAGGGCCTGCAAGACAGAGCTGTTCCGCCTGGCCTTTGGGTTGGATTCAGCCTGAGCCCTGTGTTTTCCTCCCTCATGGTTTGGATTTATGGACTACTTAAAATGAGGCTGCATTTTAATGTTGTATTTTAATTGTTTTCTTTTCTTTTATGTCTTATTGTAATTTTATTGGTGTTAGCCGCCCTGAGCCTGGTTTTGACTGGGGAGGGCGGGGTATAAATAATTTATTATTATTATTATTATTATTATTATTATTCATTGGCCATGGCTGATGGGTGTTGGGGTCCAATAACATCTGGGCGGGGGGCGGGGCGTAGGTTCCCCACCCTGCTACCCAGAAAGGATTGGAAAGTTTCCTCCAGAATACTTATCCCGTACTCTTGATTTTTTTTCTACAAGTCTCAACCTGATCTGCAGATGTGCACATCAACCCCAATAACTTTGCTAATAAAAGTGGTTGCTTCTAACTTGCCCTGAGCAAACCGCACATTAATAGGGATCAACTCTAAAGGAGGTCGGGCTGTGGTTTGGTGGGACTAAAAGGCGGGGTGCAAATGTGAAAATAGACCCCAAAATAGAAGTCACATTAAAAGTATCAATTGAGTTTCCCTCCCTGTTCGTTGCCCATAATAAAATCTTCCACTCACTTCCCACCCCTGTTCATTGTGAGTGATGCCTCTTTAATAAATTAGGACAGGCTACTTGATTCGCTGTCATGTGGCAATATGAAGGCATGAACTGAGTGGCAGCAACTTCAGATTCATCAGTGACAAGAAATATGTGATGGGTGTGTGTTTGAAATGGGGTGGGGGTTTTTCCGCGCATTTCCAGCCAGTGAGAAGCAGTGCATCTTGGGATGCAAATTTGGTGTCCCACACATTCTTAACCTAACAAGTATGAAAAATATACCTGCGACGTACAACATAGAGATAGAAATAGGACACATAAAAACCTGTGTGGTGTGCATTCTGTTAGCCAAATGATGGCCACTTTGGGCACAACTTCTCAATTTACCTGCTCATCTTTCCTTAGGACTGGGCATAGGAGCCAGCTCCTAGAGGCTGTGTGGGGCTTTGGCCCCCACAATAAAAATTTTAAGGGGGCTGGGCCCCCACAAAGTTGATGGGAATTCAAATGGCATGTGTGCACTGCGTCATGTGATTGATTATACGGGGCAGGGCTTACCTGGGCCCCCACAATATTTTGGCACCCCTGAGACTGGGGAACCTTTGTGCCCCTTCCAGTGTTGCTGAGCTACAGCTCCCATCAGCCTTAGCAAGCGTAGCCAGTGGGCAGGGATGATGGGAGTTGTGGTTCAGCAACATGGTTGGGGAGGTTCCCCACACCTGCCTTAGGTTGAGCAATACAAACAGTCCAATATTGGATTCAAAGCACTTAAAATACATGATGCTCTGTATCTTAGATCAAGCTGCTCCATCCTGTCTGACAGCCGCCCAGATAAGTTCCTGGAGTCTGAAGACTGATGGCTCCAATCAGATTTGTTTATCTCAGAAGCCAGGAGTGAGCAACCTTTTTTTTTATCTGGAGGGACACATTCCCTAGTGGCAGAAGTGGTTGGGACAGAGCTAAAAGCAGATGGGCAAACGGTTGTTACTCTCACCTCTCATACAGGAGACGACATTCCATCCGTGTAAAAATTCAGAGTTTTCCACACCTACTCTAATCTTTCCATCAAACATACAGGCAGGCAAGAGGGATTATCACATATTCCAGTCAGGCAGAAGCACGCGAGGAGGGCACTGAGCAAAGATCAGGGAGGTTGCGTGACCTAGTTAAAGCCTCAGGGGCCTAATAAAGAGGCTTGCGGCCCACGTTCGACTCCCAGGCTTAAGATTCCTCACCCCTGGCAGAAAACACTTTTTGCGAAATTGTAAATGTTAACCCAAAGGCTTCTTGTACCTCTAAATTGCATGATTTTGTGATGCTGTTTCCATCTCTATCAGCAGAGGCTGTTTCTTTCTCTCTGTAAAGCAGCCTAATTCTTGCCAGCTGTAACTTTTTCCTCCTCGCCAAAGGCTCTTTCCTTACAACTCGCAGTGGACAGACTTCATGCTTGCAGGGTCTACTTTGTTTGTTTACTAGATCCCCAAAATCCAAGGCACACAATTAAAGAATTTGGATTCCGGGTACATTTTGGTCCAAGTTGCGGAACTGAGTGGAGCTTACCGTCTTCCCGCACGAAACATTCCACTGTTGCTTACACAAAGGTCTCTTCATCTCAGCAATATAACTAGGATGTGGATGTGGGGAAAAGGAATTGTTTTGTTGTTGCCGTGGTTAAACCATTGGTAGTCAGAAACCGACCAGCGGCAAATCAACTAACAGACAGATGAATCTTCTCCACCCTCCCCCATGTTACATGAAGTGGGTGCTTTGTAACTTCTAACTGTCCTGTCCTGCCTTTAGAAAATAAAATAAAATAAACCAGCATCTAAGTTACAACAAAATATTAAAAACAGTGAATGATGCCCAATGTAGAATAGACACATTGGCATCACTGACCATAACTCCATTTATTTCAATGGGTCTGCTCCAAATAGGATTGTTGTTGTTGTTGTTTAGTCGTGTCCGACTCTTCGTGACCCCATGGACCATAGCACGCCAGGCACTCCTGTCTTGCACTGCCTCCCACAGTTTGGTCAAACTCATGTTTGTAGCTTCAAGAACACTGTCCAACCATCTTGTCCTCTGTCGTCCCCTTCTCCTAGTGCTCTCAATCTTTCCCAGCATCAGGGTCTTTTCCAAGGATTCTTCTCTTCTCATGAGGTGGCCAAAGTATTGGAGCCTCAGCTTCACAATCTAATCCAAATAGGATTAGCCTTGGTTATCACTCAATCTCCCCCGTTCCTGTTGTTTTCTTCTTGTTGTTGTTGTTGTTTCGTCGTGTCCGACTCTTCATGACCCCATGGACCATAGCACGCCAGGCATGTTTTCTTACATCCCTTGAATATTTTTTTCTTCTTTTAGGAACATTCCTGGGTTTTCGGTTTGGGAATTCATAAATTCATCCTTGACCGTGCACTGTCTTTTGGGGATATTCTTTAGGAGAGGAGAGTTTGGAAACCAGATTAAATAAGGAGGTGGTGCATCGATGTCGCCTCTGTTTCACTCCTGTTTGTGTCGATCACCCGTCTTTACCTGCCTGCAGCATGTGAAGGGAGCTACCATTAGCCCAGTAATGATTAGTCTGTACCTGCCGTCCTGTGTTGCGGTCAAACTAGGGCTAGGTCTGGGCACGAGAAGCATATTGGCTCAACTAGATGAGAGCCTAGAGCCTGTGACAGCTGTTTTATTGCTCGCTACTTAATGTTGTGGCACTACTTAATACGTTGCTCTTAAAAACCAGTTAAACCTGGAAGAGGCATAAATTCTGCACGGAGCGATCTATACTAATATTGCTCTTCGTAAGGGCTCCTGGCAACTTTATCAATGGATAGATATACAAGCGGCAAGGAGGATCAAACACAGCAAAGAGGGGAGACCAGCGAAGGGAACATGCACACAAGCGTGCACGTTTCTGCACGCACACACACACACACAAACACACACACCCCGCACAAAAGTGCTGCATGTGGAGGAAAATACCTCATTTTAAGCAGCCTGAAAGTGTTCCGGTCCCTGCCTCCCATGCCTCATTTGGGATTTTTTCTCCGCAGATCTGTTATCTGCATTGATTCCGACTCCTGATTGTTTGCCGTGTTATTTTCTGCTCTTGTCTCTAATCTTCGTAGTTTCTTTTGTTGCGTTTTGCTTGTCTTTGCTGGAACTTGCAGCTTCCCCACATCTGCAGTCGTGAATGCCATTAGCCTGTCTTCTCAAGTCGTCGCTGAACAAATCCCCGATTCCCCTGTCAAAGCCGTCCTCGCAGTCGCTGCCCTTTGTAACCTGAGAGTCTTCAGAGCCTGCACAGCGTAGCAACTAACAACTTGATCCTATTGTTTGCTCGGGATTGAATCTCAGCCTCTTTCATAGAGCTTACTCCCAAATAACTGAGCATGGATTCGTACTGCGCGAGACTCTGTTCAAATCTCACCTCTGCTGTGAGGCTCAGAAGGTGGCCTTAAGCTACCCATTATCTCTCGGCCACAGCGTTACTCCCCAACACCTTTAAAATGAGGATAGTAATATTCACCTGAATTGCAGTATGGATTAATGAGATGCAAAATGTTTTGATCGCTGTCCCAATGTTAAGTCCAATACCTATGTATCTTTTTGAAACTCGGCTTTTGAGAAGGGTTTTTTGCTGGACAACCCCCAACCTAAAAGTGGCTATTATTGTTGTTTATTAAATTTATCGCCTCCCCTTCACCAGCAGGTCCCCAGAGCGGGTTACAACAATTGAAAATTCAGAACTAAAAGCAATTAGAAACGCATTGCATGTACAAGAATGCTAAAATCCGCCTCTCCATTGAAGTATTTATTTGTAATGTCTCAAAACTGTTTCCCCCGCGTTGCTCAAATGCAGTGCTAAGAAATTGACAATGAAACCCACATCAGAATAATATTATTAATACAATTTATACCCGGGAAACCAGAAAGGAATGTCGCTATCGACTTCTGTAACTATAGGCCTACACAGGGACAGAAGACAAAGTGAATCACTTTTAATTGAAATTGAAATACAGTACTTTATTGCCACTTGTACAACTTGTATACAGTGAGATTACACGAGTGCCCCCACTCAGCTCTCTTTAGTCTTAATTCCCCTCGTTTACTGACGCACACCCACCAAACCCGAAAGTCAGTTGCCCTGTTGTTATCTTTTCATTCAGCAGCCTAACAGCCCACGGATAGAAGCTGTTCTTTACCCTGTTGGTGCGACTAATCATGCTTCTATATCTTCTGCCTGAGGGCAGGAGATCAAAAAAGTGCCGGCCAGGGTGTGACTCATCCCTAAGAATTTTCCTCACTCTCCTGAGGCAACGGTATTCCGCGATGTCATCCAGCGGATTCACGGGACAGCCCATAATATCTTGTGCTGTATTCACCACCCTCTGTAGGCACTTCCTATCCGTTGATGTCAAGCCAGCGTAACACACCGTGATGCAGTATGAAAGGGACACTTTCTATTGTAGAAGGAGGTCATCAAATGTTGATTGACATCTTTCTGACCACCAGTGTGGTGTAGTGGTTACGAGTGGTAGATTTGTAATCTGGGGGACCGGGTTTGAGTCTCCGCTCCTCCACATGCAGCTGCTGGGTGACCTTGGGCTAGTCACACTTCTCTGAAGTCTCTCAGCCCCACTCACCTCACAGAGTGTTTGTTGTGGGGGAGGAAGGGAAAGGAGATTGTGAGCCGCTTTGAGACTCCTTCGGGTAGTGATAAAGCGGGATATCAAATCCAAACTCTTCTTCTTTCGCAATACTCTAAGGAAATGGAGTCTCTGTTGGGCAGATTCAGAGGCTTGGGTAGATAAAATCTTTCACTTACACTTGTGAGGTTGTATCAGAGTACACCCGCTGCAATTAACAAAGCCAACTCAGTCATGCCCAGTGTTCCAGTCAAGAGAAGTAATAATACCACTCTATTCATCCTTGGTCAAGACCACACCTGGAGTGTTGTGTCCAGTTCCGGGTGCCACAGTTTCAGAACAATATTGACAAGCAGGAACATGTGCGGAGGAGGGCAACCAAGATGATCAGAGGTCTGGAAACCAAGCCTTATGAGGAATGGTTGAAGGAGTGGGTATGTTTAGCCTGGAAAAGAGGAGGCTGAGAGGAAATATGATAGCCATCTTCAAATATCTCAAGGGCTGTCACATAGAAGATGGAGCAAGCCTGCTTTCTCCTGCTCCGGAAGGTAGGACTCGAACCAAGAGCTTCAACTTACAAGAAAGGAGATTCCGACTAACCATCAGGAGGAACTTTCTGACAGTAAGAGCTGTTCGGCAGTGAAACTGACTCCCTTGGGGTGGTGGTTGTGGACTCTCCTTCCTTGAGGTTTTTAAACAGAGCTTGGGTGGCCATCACGGATGCTTTAGTTGGGATTCCTGCATTGGACGGGGTAGCACTAGATGACCTTTGGGGGGTCCCTCCCAACTTTACTACCCTTGGGAAGTCTAGCATTAGATACATGGACGCAGGTGGCACTGTGGTCTAAACCGCTGAGCCTCTTGGGCTTGTTGCCAATCAGAAGGTCGGCAGTTTGAATTCCCATGACGGGATGAGCTCCCGTTGCTCTGTCCCAGCTCCTGCCACCCTAGCAGTTTAAAAGCACGCCAGTGCAAGTAGATAAATAGGTACCATTGCGGTGGGAAGGCAAACAGCATTTCTGTGCGCTCTGGTTTCTGTCACAATGTTCCGTTGCGCCAAAAGCAGTTTAGTCATGCTGGCCACATGACCCGGAAAACTGTTTGCGGACAAACTCCGGCTCCCTCGGCCTGAAAGCGAGACGAGCGCCGCAACCCCATAGTCGCTTTTGACTGGACTTAACCGTCCAGGGGTCCTTTACCTTACCGTAACCTTTTAGATACATGGGGCATTTAAGCCTTCATGAGATTTCATTAATCACAGTGACCCTTACTTTAGGTTGGACAAACCCCATTCTGTGCTATAGTGAGCCTCCCAGAACCACTGGAATAGAGAGAGTCAGTTTTTGACCTGATTGTTTTGGTGCTGTGGCTACATCCCAGAAACCAGAGGCTGGGGTCAGTTCATAGGAACATAGGAAAGGAGGTTTGCTGTATACAAAGTCAGATTTTTCTTTTTTTAAAAAAACCCACAAGGGGTTTAGAAATTTTATAAATAAATAAATTATGAGTTGGAGGGCACCCCAAGTGTCATCTAGTCCAACCCCCTGCAACGCATACAAACCCTCTTCAATCACACCTCCTCTCCGTGGACCTCACCCCTTACTGGCACTGCCTGTGTTCCTATGGAAGACCCAGCATGGTCTACTCTGACTGGCAGCTGCTCTCAGGGTATTCAGAGAGGAGCTTTCCCCAGCCTTGCCTGGAATTGAATCCGGGGCCTTCTGCAGGCAAGGCAGCTGCTCTGCCACTGAGCTACCACCCTTCACCTAAAGTTGATCTATATTGTTTTAAGTGAGAGACTCTCCTTCCTCCTCAGCTTGTTCTCCCACTCAGCATCTCATTTCCTTCTCAGATGCTCCCCAGCGCATCTTAGCATTCCCCTCCTTCTGCTGATGCCTCTCTGGCCCAGGGGGTCTCTTGGCTCAGCGGGAGCATTGCAAGCCTTGGAATTTTAAAGGCAGCCTTAGCAGCCGACTTAATAAGCCTTGCTATTCCGAGCCCTACCCACACCGTGCGTGCAAGAGGCTGAGGCACAGAAAAACGTAATGAAAACATAACGCCTGTGGTGGTTGTGGGAATGCAGGCTTAACTTGATAGCCTCCAGCCCATCTGCATTTCAAAAGCCATTCCGCTCAATAAGGAGGCAGGGCCCACATTTCAGCGGCACACCACGACTGGAATGATTTCATGCGCAAAGCAAGCCATTATGTTGTTTTCTCTCCTCCCAAATGCTAACCAGCTTCGGTTTACAGGGGTGCTTTTCAGACTTTACTTTCCTGGAGCCGTTTCTCATCTTGCCGTAATATCTGCTACGCAACCCCTGTAGAATACCAGTGCGTTGCAAAGGATTCTGGGATCTAGAATCCAGAGCAGGGCCCTTTCATCCTGAGAACTGCATTTCCTTCTGCGGGTGGGGAACCTCAGGCGCAGGAGCCAAGTGCGGCCCTCCAGGACCTTTTAACTGGCCCTCAGAACTCTCTATAAAATAAAAAATAAATAAAATAAATAAAACAAACCTTTATTGTCACTACACCACCGGTGTGCAGGAGGGGGTGTGGCTCTCCAGGCCACACCCCTCCCGGGCACCCCAAGTGTTTTTGCCTGGCTGGAATGTGGCCTCAAACTCCCATAATTCCTCTTGCTTGTCTAGATGGAGGTTAAGGAAGGAGGTATAGAAACTTTCCTGTCCACAGCACAAAGGGGGGGAAAATCACATTCATTCTTTCACCTGCCACTGGCCTGTGGCCCTCAGAACATTGCCCAGAAGGTTGATAAAAAAAAACATTGCCCTTGGGTTGGGAAAAAAAAGTTCCTCATCCCTGACCTTGAAACTTCCCAATAGTACTTAGCGCATGCAACTCCCCACATGCGCAGCACTGGGAAATAAGTAATTCAGACCTGGGAATGGCGGGAGAGAGCTGGAACGTCCTCGTGGCTCATGAGGAGACCCTCCCGGAGGATGTCAGTGAGCCGAAATTGTGGTTTAAAAAGCTTCAACTTATAGGCTTGTGGGATCTCTTGCTGTTGCTCCACTTAGCAGCTGTTTGGTAGGAAGATGCCTTGTAGCAAGCTCGGGCACACTGTTCCCTGCCCTTTCTGGTGATCCGGAGGCAAAGGTACTGTATAAAAAGAAGAAGAAAACCAGGTGTGTAGAGGGTGTCCCCCACTTAAGTTCATTTTGCTTACCGTATGTGCACAGGGGCCTGGAACGTAAGTTGCTTGCAATCCAAAATATTTTATTTGCCCTGGAGTTGCCTGTAATCCAAAATATTTTATTTGCCCTGTTGGGACTGTCAGCTCCTAGCAAATTTTTGGCACATCTTCTTCTTCTTTAATAAGAAGAGAGAAACTTGGTACTTACGTAACCTTTCCTCCAAAGTGCTCCAAGTACAGTACCATTATCCCAAAATGTTATAGATTCTGGCTTGGAAAGCACTTCCATTCAGGTACATTCAGGACAGCTTGAATGAAACACCCCTGTTCAGTTTTCAGGGCTAGAGTACGATGGTCATACGATCCCCATGGGAACTAAGAGGAGATTGATTTGGAGATACAGAAGGCTTGACATCCTTATCAAAAGCTGCATAATGCACAGTACGTCCGGGATGGGCAGGGCGCATGGCCGCGATGGCTCAGGAGCCCTTACAATGTTTTTGACTAACGTGTGCATCTTCTTTGCAGGATGGTGCCTCCCCCACCCATTAACAAGCCCCACGTCTGCCTCTCCACCACCCTCATCATGAGCAGCATGGTTCTGATGGACGCCTACCTGGTGGAGCAGAACCAGGGCTCCCAGAAACTGGGCATTTGCATCATGGTCTCCGTCGGGGACATCTGCTTCCTGGTTGTGCTCCGGTATGTGGCCGTCTGGGTCGGGGCCGAGGTGAGGACCGCCAAGCGGGGCTATGCCATGATCCTCTGGTTCCTGTACGTCTTCGTGCTGGAGATCAAGGTCTACTTCATCTACCAGAACTACAAGGTGGACCGCAAAAGCTTGGACCTCATGGCGCGCAAGGCTCTGACCCTCCTCCTCTCCATCTGCATCCCAGCCCTGTACGTGCTGCTGGTGGCCACAGAGCACATGGAATACGTCAGGACGTTCAAGAAGAAGGAGGACCTCCGCAACCGGCTCTTCTGGGTCATTGTGGACATGTTGGATGTGCTCGACATCCAGGCCAACCTTTGGGAGCCCCAGAAGAAAGGGCTGCCCATCTGGGCCGAAGGCCTGATGTTCTTCTACTGCTACATCCTGCTGCTGGTCCTGCCTTGCGTCTCGCTGTGCGAAATCAGCATGCAAGGGATCAGCATCGTGCCTCACCGCATGATGCTCTACCCAATGCTGAGCATGCTCACCATCAACATCGCCACCATCTTCATCAGGGGGAGCAACATGGTGTTTTTCAGGGACATCCGGGTCTCGGGCATCTTCATGGGGAAGAACGTGCTGGCCATCGCCCTCAAGGTCTGCATGTTCGCGCAATACAGGAAGCACCTGCGCCACGCGCCGGCGGGATCTGGCGCCGCGGCAGCAGACCCCCAGCACCACGCCGCTGCCCAGGCGCAGCCTGCCATACACCCGCTGAAACCCCAAAACCAGACTCGCTGTCCCGAAGGGCTGGCCCAGGAGAACACATGACACGCTGGGCGTCCTTCCCACACCAGGCGGCAAGGAGGACCTGTCTATGGTCACTAGGGTCAACTGCAAAGATGAACCACGCCGGCTGGGCCCTGCATAGCCAGTGCTGGTCCCTCCAGAAAGTCTGCAAGAGACCTGTTCCCTCCCTTGCTGGCCGTGTCCTGGAATTGCCCTGGGCCCGAGGTGGGGTCACTTCTAGAGTGGCGCAGAACGGATCCCAACCCTGACTCCAAGGTGCAAGCTAGCAGGCCGCAGAGACTGGAGAGTGGCGGCTTTGGGGATGATAAGATCTGCTTAATGGATAGCGGGCAGCAGCAAGCAATTCGACTCCCTCCTTGGGCTTTTGTGTACTCATTCATATCTGTCACCCAAGTTGCTCTGGAACGTAAGCCAGTTGGATTGCCTGGGGGCAGACCTCGAGAAAACTGGTAAAGCGCCCTTTCTGCATCTGTTTGACACACATTTTTACAAAGCTGGTGACCTTCCTTTCTGGGATGGGCAAAAGGCTCTTGGTCCTACTGCCTGCCTGCTCACATGCCTTGGGAGTGCCTGAGGGGAGAGGACATTTTGGGGCAGCCTTTCCCCAAACTGAATCCTTCCGGATGTTTTGGGCCACGACTCCCGTCAGCCTCAGTCACCGCAGCTCACGGGAATTGTAGTCCAAAACATCTGGAGAGGCAAACAGGTTGAGGAAGTCTAGCATAGGGTTTCCATCTACAATTGTCTTCCCCCAGTGGGAACATGCTGGCTCATGTCCATTTATTTTCTTTCTTTCCCCACATGAAAATGTTTTCAATAAAACAAAAGGCCAATCCCAGAGGTTTTCTTCTCTCTCTCTCTCTCTCTCTCTCTCTCTCTCTCTCTCTCTCCCTCTCTCCCTCTCTCTCTCATTCTCTCTCTCTCTCTCTGCAGATGACATTTTCCCCCCAGCAATTTGGAAAATATATGGTGTTCTCCAGGAGGGCGAGAAAGGCAAAAACAAGTTTTGGCTGCAGGAATCAAACTAAGGACTAAGGGGCACAAAATAGCTTCCAAATTTGTCACCCCAAGGATTGTGTTACTGCTCTGTTCTGAATCCCTTTAAAACGAAACTAAACAAAACCCTCACCTAATGCGTGGTTTGAAATTCTTGTTTGAAAATTCTCTGTTCATTCATCCAGGGACTGGGTAGAAAATTTATTCTTATTGAATCAAGGAGCAGGTGCAGGCTTTTTTTTTCAAACAATATTCTAAGCCTGACAATGCTCTTGTAACTTGATAGAGACAGCTGTGGATATGACTGATCTCGTGAGAATGAAAAAAGACAGAATGGACGAGGCGGTTCCTTTTACAGTATTTTCTTTCAGCTGCAGGAGTGTTCAGGGTTTGGGGTGGTTGTGGTTGTTGTTTAAAAAATAATCTATGCATATTTTGATTACATTTCAAGCTTATTTAATTTATTGTTTTTCATCCATCTTCCAGTTCTGTAGCTTGCAGCCAGAAGCTGTACATGTACAAGTTCCAAGGGGTTTACTCGCAAGTAAGCACCTGGTTGGCCATTGTGACAACAGGATTCTGGACTAGATGGGTCTTTAGCCTGAGCCAGCGGACTCTGCTTACGTCATTATGTTGGACTCCAGCTCCCAACACATCTAATGGTTGGGGGTGATAGGAGACACAGGGATTGGACAGCAGAGACTGGACGCACACACACGCTCTCTCTCCCCCCCACCTACCGTTTCCCTGCGGCTGCCAACCGCCGCTCCTGGCTGGACTGAGCGTTGGCGGGGGGGGGGAGCACGCACATGTGTGCGTCCAGCAAGGACAGGTCCCGGGATGCCTCCTTCCTGTCCGCGGCTTGGGGAAAGGAACGGAGGAGGAGAAAGCAGCGCTTCTCCGAACCCCAGGATGTTCTAGCGCCCGTTATTGAACGGACTGAAATACACTAGTTACTTAATAATATTGACAACTTAGAACCAATAGTCCTGCTGCAGTCCAACCTCTTGACACCATTCCATGCATAGCCGTAAGTCTATACATGGGGTCCAGATGTTTTACTTCTTGTTGGTGCCTGCCTGCCATTCTTAACGTGCTGCCTATTCTTTCAGACTCTCGGTCCATGGTCAACTTTCCATCACCACCAGCCCTTCTTAGGCAATGCAGTGGGTCACGAGGCTAAGCGGGAGCCCTTTGTTTTGGAGATAAACCTTGAAAGTGTGTGTGTGTGCCTAAAAGTGTATCCTAAACGCCTCTGAAAACAGAAAGCAATTAAATGAGAACATCAAACGTCTGCAGTGTTTGTGCAGTCAGGTGTCATGGCTTCAGAGCCAAATTAATGGTTTGGGTATGACTCATGCCTTGGAATAATTAGCTGTATGCCAGGGCCTTGAAATACCTGCTGCTGGACCCTGCCTGATGTCTTGTGGGAATTCTGAAAGCCTCTGGAGAGATGGAAGAGCCCAGCCGAAAGAGAGGCAAGCCTTAAAAGGGGTGACGCAACCCTTCTGTGCGGAAAGAATTCCAGAAACCTCCCCTAAACCTGATGCATTTTGCATATAAAAATGCCACTTTTAAAAATCGGGGCAATCTTCCTTCCAGATTTCCTGCACAATATATTCTCTCCTTGAGAGAAGGCGTGTGCTTTTAAAAAAATATCTGTCTTCTAAATTTGAAATGCATCACGTGTAGCAAATGAACACCTGACGATGCCATATATAAAAACCAAGCCGTTTGTCCATCTATCGCAACACACTCTAGTCTAGGGACGGAGGAGAATTTTGCTCAGTCCGCATTTTTTAAAGTTGAAGTGACCTAGTTCACGCCTCCCAGACTAATGTGCCGATTTGGATCATAATTATCTTTCAGATTTTGCACGTCTCTGGATTTTTAGGTACAGCTCTCAGCTCAGAAGGGTACACGAATGCATTGAAAACCACATTTTAAGTCAAAAGATTGCTCTACGTTCAGCCAGCTCCTACCTGCCTATGTCCTTGCAACCGTTCTAGCAGGTGGCATTAGTGGTCTTTGGTTAAATGTGTGGAGCTTAGCAGGGAGGAGGACAGGGACAAATCTAGAGCCACATTCACACCATTCACTTAAAGTACAGTGAATCTAAACAGGCATGTTCCCCCCCCCCCAAGAATCCTGGGAGCTGTAGTTTGTTAGGGGCGCTGGGAATTGCCAGAAACTGAGAGTTATAGGGACAGAACTACCTAGATTGTATAGAATTTTATTTATGTATGCTACTAGAGCAGCAAGAATGCTATTCGCCCCAAAATGGAAAGAAGCAGAAGTCCCAGCGACGGGAGACTGGATACAAAAACTTATGGGATATGCAGAAACGGCAAAACTTACCGGAAGAAGTAAGAAATCAAGATAACAAACTTTTTATAAAAGAATGGAAATGGTTTATTTACAGATAAATTGCAAAAAGATAAAAGGATTGGCAGGATTATTGTAATAACCTGCAGTTTCACAAGAGTATATATTTAAAGTAGATAATTAAATGAGTGAATTAAATGAATTTGGATATGCAGAAGAAGTTAAAAAATGAATTTATGGAACCGCAGAAAGAAAGAAGTCAAACTTTGGAATGTTAAAATGATTGTAAAATTAATGAAATGTATAAACTTGAAAAGTGTAAAAAAAATTTTTAAAAAAGAGAATTGCTAGCAGACCCCTGTTCCCTTCACAGAGCTACAATTTCCAGAGTTCCCTGTGAAGAGGAATTGCCTGTTAAACCACTCTGGAAATTGCTGCTCTGGGAGGGGAATAGGGGTCTCCTAACAACTCTCAGCCACGACTTTAAATGTATGCTGCGAATGTGGATTTAGTTTAGCTGTGCCTGTTGCTGGCTCTGGCTCCCCCTACTGTTGGCCTCCTTACCTTCCACCCTATCAGGCTTCATGGACACCACTCTCCATTGCATCTGTTACGTACTGAGCTTTCATGCAGGTATGTGGCAGCAACATTGTTGTCAGGAGGTTCTGCACCACTGGGGCAATCTGCTCCTGATAGGCAGGGCCTCAGGGGAGAGGTCCTTTTCACCTCTGCTACACAACGTCCTTTCTTAACTGAAGACCGGGCCTGCGGCCGTACAAAACACATGCTCTGCCACATAATCTGTTGACCAAAGGTTGGGTTTTCGTACATGGTGATTTCCTGGTGGACTTTCTGTAGGTGTCTAGTTGGTCATAGAATCATAGAATCATAGAATCGTAGAGTTGGAAGAGACCACAAGGGCCATCCAGTCCAACCCCCTGCCAAGCAGGAAACACCATCAAAGCATTCCTGACAGATGGCTGTCAAGCCTCTGCTTAAAGACCTCCAAAGAAGGAGACTCCACCACACTCCTTGGCAGCAAATTCCACTGCCGAACAGCTCTTACTGTCAGGAAGTTCTTCCTAATGTTTAGGTGGAATTTTCTTTCTTGTAGTTTGAATCCGTTGCTCCGTGTCCGCTTCTCTGGAGCAGCAGAAAACAAATAAACCTGGTCATAGTGAGAAAACCATGCTGGGCTTGATGGGACCTTCTACATGCCAACCAGATGAGCGGTAGTCCTTCCCCAGTTCAGCTCCTCCAGAAGACTAGCACAGTGGTTGCTGCCAAACTGAACGCAGCTTTTGGCACAAGAGTGTTAATAGCCACTCCTGCACTGTCAGGGATTCTGTTAGTGGGACCCCCACCGCTCCGTCTAATGAGCTTGCCTGCCTGAGCTTGCTGGTCTGGTAAACACAAACTTTAATCAATTCTCATGTAAATGAACTTCACAGTAATATTTACATTTGCAAGCAAACACTTTCCACCGTTCAAATTCATTAAGTGGACGATCCTGGGCTGGCTGGGGACTCTCATCTTTTCCAAACTTGCCACACGTTATCACGAAACACTTTTTTTAAAAAAGAGAGAGAGGACATAACACATTTGTCCCTGCAGCCCAATAGAGCCTACTCTGATCGGCAGCAGCTCTCCAGGGTCTCGCAGCTGGAGAATGCAATAACCTACCAGAAAGAAAAATAAAAAAATTCCTTCAGTAGCACCTTAAAGACCAACTAAGTTTATATTTTGGTATGAGCTTTCGTGTTGGTCTTTAAGGTGCTACTGAAGGAATTTTTTTATTTTGCTTCGACTCAGACCAACACGGCTACCTACCTGTAACTACCAGAAAGAGAGCAGGAAGGTGGGGGGGGGGAGAGGTTGGCTGGCTTGGAAAGAAGAAGCTGAGTCATGTATCAGTAGTTCCTTGAACACCTAGATAGACAGGTATGGGGGTCATAGTCAGTGTCAGAGCATCCACCTAGCATGAATAAAGGTCTCAGGTTCAAATCCCAGCATCTCCAAGTAGGGCAGGGGATAGACCTCGGCCTCAAACCCTGGAGACCTGCCAGTCAGAGCAGACAAGACTGAGCTTTATGGACCAATGTTCTGATTCGGTACAAGGCAGCTTCCTATTTGTTGCTTCTGATCACAACTACCGCTGTCAAAATGCTTAAAGATCTACACTTGCTTCCTCTTCTCTCCCGGTCTCCCTGCCTGCTCACTTCCCAGGTTTATCTCCTGCCACACTGTTCATCCTACCCTCATTGGACTTTTCCAGATGATTTGTTAATAGCGCATCAAATTCAAAGCTATTGCCCATAATGGCTTCTCTCTCAAAGAAGCACTTTGTTTTGCGGCATCGTATTTCCTCGGGGGTATAATATATGACCACTGCGGGGAAAATACAGTTCATTATTCCCAACTGGCGGGGTTGTGATAGGGAGTGTTGGCTGGCATGTAATTGTCAAAGAGGAGTGTCGTCATAGCCATAGATTGGTCACTAGTCCTCATGAAACTGCTGATTAATAAGCAGGCTGGGTAACGTGGAATGGAGGAGATGTTGATTTAGTATACTGGAACCAAACCATTTGGGACTTTAAAGAGGCTAACTAGCACCTAGGACTGGGCCTGGAAATGGGCTGGGAGCCAGGATAACACCTGATTATGATTTGATTATGATTTGATTCCCCTTAACGTGACTGCTGTCTACTTGATGGCTGGGCCCCGATGAGGGGGTCCATTCCTGCATCAAGCTATCGCTTGATGTTGCAGCCATCAAGTGATGAGTGTGCCTTCACAAACAATCCCTTGATGACAGGGCCACGGAATGTGCAAGTTGACTCCACCGGAAAGTGCTGAGGTTGGCAAAATGGAAATCCTGCCTGCTGCAGCTGATTCGCACATGCAAATCACCAGCTGATGTTCCATCTCTCAGGGGCTTAACATACCTGTGTGAATTAGCCCAAATAGGCAGGCAGAAGGAGGTGCCCGTTCACTGTCTATTGAAGCTTTGATTCAATGTGTATGAGACTCCCATTGTCAAAAGCAGCCTTATTGCCAATATGGGAGCCCAACCTCCAGTAAGGTTGAAGTCCTTGGGTTTAAGCCAGCCTCAGTGCAGCTGAGGACAATGGAACTAAAACAGCTTATATGCAAGCCCTGACGCAGCTCGAGAAAGCTGTGGATCAAGCTGTTCATAAAGTAATCAGAAGGCTCAAGTTAAATTGATAGCCGATACATGCCAGCAGCGAGGGGTTGATTGCTAAAGCCCATTCTGGGAGCTGTGGCTCTGTGTGGAGAACAGGGGTCTCCTAACAACAGGTGAAACTCGGAAAATTAGAATATCGTCGAAAAGTGCATTTCTTTCAGTAATGCAACTTACTATTTTTTATTTTTCTTTTAATTTTTACAAATGCTTTCTTTTGGAAATTCCACAGTAATAAAACAAATAGTTACAATAATACAAAAATAAACACCACTATTACATATCATTAATTACATTCCATTTATAATTGACTCGCCTAACGACAAATAATTACAATTACAACAAATAAAGGCTTGACATATCTTGCTTTGCATGCCATGCATCTATCTCATATATTGGTTTCACCTTTTAAGTCGCGTTACTGAAATAAATGCACTTTTCGACGGTATTCTAATTTTCCGAGTTTCACCTGTACTTTCAGTGCCCTTGACAAGGGACCATGCCTAGTAATTTTTGGAAGAGGCCATGGCCATTTAAAGCGGTATAATACTTCTTTAAACGCAGAGTGCAGGTGGGGGAAGAACAAGATGCTCTACGGCTCCCTCTCCAAGAGTCAGCACCGACCCAAGACATGTTGGCACCTGAGGTGAACTGCAAAATGGCGCTCCCTTCACCAGGGAAGAAGGGGTGAAGGAACAAGGAACGAAGGAGGGAATCAGATCAACCCTACTTGCTGGTTGAAGTGGGAATTCAAGGCAATCGTACTGGAGAGTGGAGGGACTCGCTCTGAATCAAGTGCAGAGCCCAGGAAACTCCAGAGGGCAGCCCCGCCATTTCCTCCCGGGGTGGGAGGAGACCAGCAGAGCCTCCTATTTGCCAAGAGGCTATTGTAGAGGCAGCATGGGGGGGGGGGGGCTGCTGAGAAGGCTAAGATCCAGCCTCCAAGTAGCACACTGCAACTGTTGCTACCACTGCAGTAGTAGTAGCATGGGCGTAGGCAGGGGGCGGGGGGGGCAGTTGCCCCCCCAGAAGCAAAAAATTAATGTATTTTACAGACCATAACCAGCACTTTCCCCCTCCAAAAACTGAAGTGGAAAGGGCTTTGCTTTAGTGAGAGCAGCTCGGTCTCCGCTTGCTGGGGGCGGGGGCGGGAACACAGCTGTAACAAAAAGACATCAAATAAATAAAGCAAAGTGGCTACCGGTAGTTAAGCAGTTAAGACAATGGAGCAGATATCCCCTTTCAGGCAAGATTCGATAGCTCACCACTTCACCCTATTGTTCTTCAGTGGGAGTTGTTAATGAGCATTCAGGGATCGCATTAAGAGTTCTATTGGCGATTTAATGAGGGGGCAGAGGATTCAATTTGACTAAGGTGGCTCTGCAAGCTTATGCGTCAAGCTCTTCCTTCCTTCCTTCCTTCCTTCCCTCCCTCTTCCATCCTTAATAAAATACGGGGAGAGAGAGAGAGATAAGCCCCACATAGAAAGCCCATCAACATGGGGGGGATGACTCTTTCAAATACGGTATTTACCAGTAATTGGGGGGGGGAGGCACCTAGGCCTCTAGGAGTTGGCTGCTATGCCTAGGAGTAGGAGAATTCAAGAAAGCAGAATGATGCATATGCTATGGTAATATAGCAATAGAATCATAGAATTGTAGTCGGAAGGGACCACAAGGGTCATCTAGTCCAACCCCCTGCAATGCAGGAATTTTCCCCCAAGGTGGGGCTTGAACCCACGACATGGTTGAAACATTATGCTGATATGCAGCAACGCCTCGGAGCCGTCATGACTGCGGCCGTGCCTTGCCTCGCCCTCACCCGCCCTGCCACCCCCTCCCGCCTGCCCGACCCTCCCGTCCTCTCCAGCCAAGCAGGGTAGCCGCCGAAGCTGCCAGCCCCAGAAGCACAAGGTGGCCGCTGCCGCCACCGCCACCACGATGTTGTCAGGCCCGCTGGCCCTGTAGCCCCGCCCACATTCCCACTTTGTGGCCCCTCCCCTTCCGTGCCTTGGCCCTGCCCCATAACGACCATGGCTTGCCCCCCCCCCAGTTTTGATCCTGGGTACGCCCCTGAGTAGTAGTAGTAGCAGCAGCAGCGGGTGAGACATTCCTGGGAGGCTGGATTTGCTGCTCCCGTGGATTCTTCTGCCCAAAGCAGTCGCCACACCTTGCCTCACATGTGGGCCGGCACTGCCATAAGTACAAATGGACCAAACTGGCAGCTGAAAATTACTCCAACACCAGCCACAGGATAGTATCCTCCACCGCACCTGAGAGCAGCAGACTATCTTCACATCGCAGGCCATATGGCACACTTGGCACTCTGACATTCCCCACTTCCAGCATCTGTCTAATGGTAGAGCCGGCCTTGAATGTTCTTTACCTCAGATGAGGCGAGGTGTCCCAGGAAGGGATGCAAGCAAGCTTTAATTGGTAGATTCCTCAAGTTAAGGCCTCAGCTGAATAATTGGCATGGGGAAAAACCTTCCATAAATTTCTGTGCAAGTTAAGGGCTTCACTTGTTTGTTTGCCTCGATTCTGGTGCCTTTCAGTGACAGGGAGGGGAAATACTAAAGGCGGCTGTTTCTCCTCACAGCAAGCGGTAGCTTTTGTTAATTAAATTGTACGTTGCCTGGCGCCTCATTCAGTACTGCAAAAAAAAAAAAAGGCAGTATTTGGCAATGTGCACATTTTATTAAAATTTAATGGACAAATTAATCAAGCGATCAGTTCAAAGACAGATGATTAAAAATCCGTTAAATCGGCTGACAGCCCTGTTCACCCGTCCTTTCCTAGGAGAGCTTTGGTCCCATCCATACGCGGAACAGAAACCAGTCATAATATTGGATTAGCTGTCATCGCTTCCCTCAAGGAACCTCCTGGGAGCTGTAGTTTTCTGAGAGTGCTGAGAATTTTCTGTCGGTGTTTCTCAGTCAACACACAGAACAGATTTGCCGGATGTCGGTGTTGGTGGTGGGGAACTGGGCAAATCATACTTCCGTTCCTGTTATGGATGGATGCAAGCAGTCATATCTTATACTGACACCTGCTAATAATCTATTGAAGAACAGAATAAGAAGAGATCTTCTGGATCAGACCAAAGGCCCATCTGGCCCAGCACCTTCTTTCTACAATGCCCAATGGAAAACCCACAAGTGGGGGGCTGAGTGCAAGAGTGCTTGCTCCACTTGTGATTCCCAACAACTGATATTTGGAAGTATTGCTGCTTCTGACTGTTGAGGCAGGGCACAGCCATCATAACTACCATAGCAGCCCTACCTTCCATGCCATCCAAGGTGGTGACCAACTCTATATCCTGCAGGAGTGGACGTCATCGTTTAACTATGTGCTGTGTGAAGAGGTACTTTCTCTGGTCTGCCCCAAATTTTCCAGTGCCAGGGGCGGGAGCTAGGAGCAGGTTAGCCATAACTCAGGCAGTGCCAGTGAAGTTAACTCTTTATTCAAAGAAACAAATCAGCTTAGCCCTAATGAGCACGGCAACTTCCCGGCCCGTCTTGCCCCAATGAGGCAGTAGTGAGGACAGAAGGTCCCTGCCTTCCCATAGCTCTCTACCCTGTTTCTCCTAAAATAAGACATACCCAGAAAATAAGACATAGTGATAGGCGCAGTTCTGGAGGGTCCCAAGGAAGAGGCGAGGCTGGACATGTAATAAAAAAATAAGACATTCCTTGAAAATAAGCCACTGTGGGGGTTTTTAAGGAAAAATAAATATAAGACGGTGTCTTATTTTCGGAGAAACACGGTAAGTCTCCTTCCTAAGCAATCTGAGGCTCCTTTGTCTTGCTTGTCTTTGCTCCGTCCTCTTCATACCTCTTTGGGTTCTGGGAGACCAGCGAGGAGGGGTGCTGGTTGCCACAAGAGGAGGAGACCCTCTGGCTTCCTCGTCGGCCTGACTCCTTTCCGGCGTCTGCACTGATGCGATTTTCAGCATCTGAGCATGCGCAGACACGAGTCCCCACGCCGTGCTGCGCCAGTTTAGTGCAGCACGCGGGGGCTCGCCGAGCGGGCAGCTCAGTTCGGGGGCGGCCCAGGGGCCGGTTAAACGACCCCCTGTGGGCCGCTTGAGGCCCATGGGCCTTAGGTTGCCTACCCCTGGTCTAGGGTTTCCATTTCTAAGTGAGGGACATAGGCATCTTTTCTCGTGTAAATGTAAACACACGACTCTGATTTGCACGGCTCACTGGCAGAGCATCTGCTCTGCATGCAGAAGGTCCTGGGTTCTTCGATCCCTAGCAGCATCTCCAGGTCATGCTGGGAACGTCCCCTGTTGGAAAACCTGACGACCCGCTGCCAGTCAGTGTAGACAATACTAAGCTAGATGGACCAGCTCAGGATAAGGCAGGTTCCTATGGGCATGCAGCACTGTAGGATGCGCAACCTGTCATTTCACACTGCAGCTGCTGCTGCTGCTGCTGCTGGAGTATGTTTGCAATCTCTCGTAGGCATTTGCAGGCTTTTCAAAAGCATAACTTTAACCGAAAGAACAAAATCACACCAACCTGGCTTTTAAATCTGCGGAGGGCAGCTGATGGCAGAGCAAATGAACAGAGAGCATTCAGCAAAGTGGTGGCGAGCACAGATAGCGAGACTCGGTTTGGGCGCTGGGCAGCTTATAAGTGTGTGTGTGTGTATCTATTTTTGTCTGCAAAACATTGGGAGGAGGAGAAGCTCTGCTCTCCATCTACTCAGTATCTTTTTCTGGATTATGTTTTCTCTCTTCTCTGCTGCCTCCCAGCCACCTTTTTGCCCCTGGAACAGCACCAGCTCTTTTGAAACCCCTCTGCGGCCGCTGCCATGACTGGCTCTTTTCCAGGGAACAGGGCAAGAAGCTGCCTGCGTACACGAGTCGGCCGACAAGGGAAAGGATTTATGGAGTGCTCTCCCTCCTGCATGGCCTGGGTTAATGCATGGTGCTAAATTACTGCAGACGCTCAGTGCTCCCGGTTCCCTTTAATGACTGCCTGCGCACAGGCGTGGCAGCGATTGCGCCAAATAGCAGAAGCCCTTCCATCAATGGACGGTTCCCAGGCTCTGCAGAGCCCTGGCCTGGTCACTAGGCAGCTGCCTAGCCCACTTCCCTTTCCCCTGAAAACAGGCCTTCAATCGGCATGCAGCACACACAGGGGAGGTGCAAATTTAACCATGCAAGGGCCAGCTCAGAAGTCTTGCCATTTTAATTCTGGAGCTAAGGAAGGCTGGGTCTGGTTAATACCTATATCATAGGTTATAGGGGAAGGGTTGGATGCAATGCAAATGTAACAAGGTCCTGAAGGCAGCTGGCTTTGGATAGCATGGCTGTCAGAGGAGCAGGTCAGCAGTAAGACACCCAGTGTCAGAGAAGTTAACTCTTTAAGAAACCAAATCAGTGCAGGTCTAGTGATCACAGCAAATCTTCCTAGTAGGTCTTCCCCTACAAGAACTGAAGGTACCCTGCCTTCCCAATGCTCTTTAAGACTCTTCCCTCCCAAGTCCTTCCCCAGCAACTTGAGACTCCTCCTCTTGTCTCTCTTTCCTCTGCCCTCTTTGTTCCTCTCTGTGTTCTGGAAGACCAAGCTTGAGAGCTGATCAGGGCCAGTGCTAGGGTTTTTTGCGCCCTAGGCGAGATCACCTTCTGGTGCCCCCCCCCCATTTCCCAGAGTTGTTGACCTTTTTTAGAAAAAATAAATAAAAATAGAAAATAGAAAAATTAAAAATAAAATTAAAAACAGCTGAGAGGCGCGACGAGGTGGCCCCAGGCTCGTGCTCCCTGCGCGCCTCTAGAGCTTCACGCAGGGAGCACGAGCCTGGGGCCACCTCCACTGCACCTGTCAGCTGTTGAGCGGCTTCAGGCCGTTCTCTGGAGGCATGCGCGTCTCGGGATAGCGGCCTGAAGCCGCTCAACAGCTGACAGGCACAGTGGAAGCGGCCCCAGTCAGCACCGGGGGACGGCGAGCGGTGGGCAGGCTGGCCAGCGCCCCCTCCATTTTGGCGCCCTAGGCAGCTGCCTAGTTCGCCTTAATGGACGCTGGAGCTGATCTTGTTTGATGGAAGCACTGTGCCACATTGAGCCCTCTGCTTGTCTGAATGTTGCACCTTCGGCCTGCTTATTGGTCTTAAAATGCATCCATGTTGATTCTTGCGATCTGAAGGCAACCTTAACACCCGTTGAATGTGGCCCTTTTGGGCTGAGGGGTGGGGAGCCAGTGGCCCTCACGACCAAGGGGCAAGGGCAATGGGAGCTATAGTTTAACATCACCTGGACGGCCAATGCCTTCCCAGACCTGCTTTTTAGCAGCTCAAGAGAAAGAATCAAAATTCCGTAGCAGCAGCCCAACCATTGCTGGAGAGAAGGCAAGAAGGGGCGAAGATGCTGGCGAAGTTGGGCATTCCTGCAAGTGTCAAAGTGCATTCCTCTTCAGACATTACAGCCCAGGTGCATGAAAAGCTGAAATGCATGTCCAGGCAGAGGCAGACAATTGTTCTTTCAGAGGTCCAAAGGCCGTTTGAAAGAGGCTTAATCCAGCAGATTCTTATTTTCTCATGAGCCAACAGCTCCCAAATAAGCAAGTCCTCAGCCTCTGCCAATGAGAAGACTGAAAGGATGGAGACACCGCAGAGACTGGCGAGAGATGACTTCCTGAGACACAGAGCTGCTTCTTATGTCTGTGTCTAGACAGATAGGCCCGAGATACAACTGTGCCTTAGGGCAAACACAAAGCACTTGTCTCCTGCCTGGGAAACCCTTTTGGGGCAGTGTGTGGTTGGCAGCCACAAATGTTCTAATCCTCGAGCGCCGCCTTAGCTGAGCGGCTTGCACTTAAAACATTGCACACAATGACCCCGGGGTAGGTTGGCTGCAGTTTGATGAACTTTGCTGTAGTATACACTGACCTGCCTTGATAGCAGGTGACCTTTTGGGCATTGCAGAAGCACTCATTGCAAGCTTCTAGGATTAGCAGTGGTTGCTTCATAGAATCATAGAATCGTAGAGTTGGAAGAGACCACAAGGGCCATCCAGTCCAACCCCCTGCCGAGCAGGAAACACCATCAAAGCACTCTTGACATATGCCTGTCAAGCCTCTGCTTAAAGACCTCCAAAGAAGGAGACTCCACCACACTCCTTGGTAGCAAATTCCACTGCCGAACAGCTCTTACTGTCAGGAAGTTCTTCCTAATGTTTAGGTGGAATCTTCTTTCTTGTAGTTTGAATCCATTGCTCCGTGTCCGCTTCTCTGGAGCAGCAGAAAACAACCTTTCACCCTCCTCTAATGCTTCAAACATTCTTCTCTTTAATAAAAAGATCAGAGAGAGAGAGAGAAGGAGGGAGGGAGGGGAAGAAGAAGAAGAAGAAGAAGAAGAAGAAGAAGAAGAAGAAGAAGAAGAAGAAGAAGAAGAAGAAGAAGAAGAAGAAGAAGAAGAAACACCCACTCATTGCAAGCAAGGGCCATTGTCTGCAGATGCGGCTGGAGGCATCATGCATGGCTTGGCTGTCTTGTCTCCCACCCCCAAGAGCTAATCAACACCACTTCTGGAGCTAAGGAAGCAAATTAAGCCTGCTAAATCAGAACTGCTAATTTGCAAGGTTTCTTGCCGGAGGAGCATCTCGGGGCTGCAAAGGAAGGGTCAAGAGTAGGCAAGAAAGAGTGTTACGTGTTCCGTCAGAACGCCCACAAATTCTCACGCTGATTCTGTAGGAGCCGGTTCGCACGAAGGCAATTCCAGGAATGAAATACCATACCATACATGGGGAGGGGGGCACCAGGCCCCCACAAATCCCAACCCCACCTGAACGTTGGGCATCACAAATCCTTGGGGCGAAGATGCTAACAGACTGAGCTGAGACCCGGCGAGTGCCCAGTTCAGAGCTCACCTTTGGGAGGAAGTCTTAGTGCCCTTCCAGACTGGGGTGTGTGTTTTTTTTTCTTATGCCAGTGTATTTTGCAACATGGCATTGATGCAGCGGCAGTGCATCAGTGGCGGTTTTACAACGGGCTGCCGCCCGCGCATCGCTCTGGCTTATTAGGCGTTAAGGCAAGATTGCCATCTGATGAGGCATCCTTGCTCTGTAGTGCAACAAAGCAGGCCAAAAGCCCCCCACCGGGTCATTTGCTGTATGAAACGTTTCAGAATTTCAACAGGCAGCTGTGGAATATGAGCTGATCAGAACGAAGCAATAGGACCGCCTTAACACAGTTGCAGGCACGAACAGCGTTGAAAACGGAATCGGGACTGTTCTTTCATATGTGGTGGACTTGTAAAAGGGTAAAAGAGTATTGGGAAACAATTCATAATGAATTGAAAAACATGTTTAAAAATACTTCCCCCCCAAAAAACCCAGTCCTTTTTGTTGGGGATGATTCAGATGGAAATTCCCAGGTGTCAGAAAAGGTTATTTACCGTATGTATGCCACTACTGCGGCCCGTGTTTTGTTAGCCCCAAAATGGAAAACAAGCAAGGTCCCAACTAAAGAAGAATGGCAACTTAAACTGATGGAATATGCGCAGCCTGAGGACCTAACGTAGAATAAGAGAACAAGAAGAACATACGTTTAAAGAAGACTAGAAAATGTTTCTTGAATATATTGGGGGGGGGGGGGTTGTGTACACTTGAAAGTAAACAAGTTTTGATGGATGTAATAATGGAATACTGAATGGTTTAGTTTGTGTAAAATATGCAGGGATTTATGATATGCAAAATGAACCATGGAAAGAGAAGGAGGGAAGTCATTGACATTTTAAGGTTGTTTAAATGAATATTTTAAAGTGTAAAGCAGAAAATCTAATAAAAATTACACACACACACACACACACACAAATAAAAAATGAAAACGGAATCAGGACCCCTTGATGTGTTTAAAGCACACAGTCTGCCCCAAAGAATCCTGGAAACCAGGATTCACCCATCACAGCGCTACAATTCCCAGCACCCTGGAGGGAGCCTGCAGGATCGGGCAGCAACCTGAAGTTACCAAAATGCAGTTCCCAGGATTCTTTCGGAGTAAATTGTGCTTTGAACGTAATCTGTGCAAGCAGCCCAAGACCTTGGAATTCAGATCACAGAGACCTGGCTTCAATGGCTCCCTGCCTATAATCTGTAGGCTGTTGGATTATGTTATGTACTGAGCTGAATCCTAGAACAATAGGATTCAGAATCAGCGGGAGCTACCCAATCCAACTCCAGGTGGAAGTGAATCCGCAACCTGATTGGCCTGCGGGAGCAGCCAATCAGGCGGCTGGCAGAAGTGAATCTGCTACCTGATTGGCCTGTAGGAGCAGCCAATCAGGCTGCAGGCAGAAGTCAATCCACAATATAATTGGCCCACAGGTGTAGCCCTGAAGTAGCCAATCACGCAAGGCCCATTGTGTAAATAATGTATATAAGCAGATGGTTTTGGGAAAAGAGCCATTCGTCTTCTCTTCTTCTCCCTGATGAATATGAGCTGAATAAAGAGCATGAAATTCACTCTCGACTCCGAGTATATTTCACTGGCGACGAGGATGGGATCCTGCTGAGCTGACCGCCACCACGCACTGCACCGCAGCACCGCCACCTGCTGCACCGCTGCATCGCACCGTGCATCCAGGCTTCAGCTCCAGGACCCAAGGAACCCAGAATGGCAACCGACAGCAGCTTCTTGCCATTCAAACCAGCATCAGGAGACTGGGAAGGGTACGCCGCCCGTTTCAACTTCCTCCTGCAAGCGAAAGAAGTCACCAACGATGCCATGAAGAGGGCGACATTCTTCAGCGTCTGTGGAGAGGAGACGTTTGAAATCGCCCGGGCTCTCCTTGCACCTAGAGATGTCGCTACCGTCTCTTACAAAACAATAATGGAACGGCTGAAGGAGCACTTTTCACCACAGCCCTCGGTGGTAGCTTGCCGAAATGCCTTCTACGCAAAGCGGCAAGCCCCGGGGGAAACCATAACTGGGTTTGTGACCTCCCTCCGCCAAGCCGCCCGGTTATGCAACTTCTCAGAGTTGGAGAACATGCTTCGTGACCGCCTCGTCGGTGGCCTGAGGGACGAGATGTTGCAACGACGCCTCTACGCCAAAAAAGACCTCACGTTCCAGATTGCTCTGGAGGAAGCCCTGGCAACCGAAGCCGCCGAGAGGTCAACGCAAGAGGCACGACCGGCCCCGCCATCCCAACCGAGGGTCTACCACGAAGACCTCACCGACGAATCCGAATCTGACAGGGAGGAAGTACACCGAGTACAGCGGCGCACTCAAGCAGCACACACACCACAGCAGCCTCGACGAGAAGGAGGGAACTGTGCAAGCTGCGGGGAGAACCACGAGAGGAGGACCTGTCGTTTCCGCAACGCAGAGTGCAGGCAGTGCAGAAAATTGGGACACATCGCCCGGGTGTGTCGGGCTCGACTCACCCGTCGACAAGCATCAGATGACCGACCCAGGAGCCCCAGGTCACACGGCACCATGCACCAAGGCAACTCGACGGAGATCACGGACTACCAGGTATTCCAGTTGCCCCATCCCAGCACAGAGAAAATTTATATAGAGGTACAGATAGAGGGAGCCCCATGCCGCATGGAGCTGGACACGGGTTCAACTCTATCCATAATCTCGGCCCGAACATTAAGGGAACTGTGCCCTAATGGGGGTCCCAAACTAAGGCCGGCCCCATTCACCCTCCGGGACTTCCAGAAACGTAAGGTCCCTACAATGGGGGTGGGGACCTTCAGGGTGCAATATCGAGGGCGAAAGCAACAATTGGACTTGCTGGTAGTTAAGGGCCCCTACGTTAGCTTACTGGGACTGGCATGGTTTGGACCTCTGGGGCTAGCCGTTACCGGGGTGAACCGCACTAGCTTACAAGTGGACGTGGACGCCATATGCAAAGAGTTTCCAGGGGTTTTCGATGGGGCATTGGGACGATATACAGGACCCCCCATTGCCCTACAGCTAGACCCCGCTGTACGACCCATCAGGCACAAGGCCCGCCGGGTCCCGTTCGCCCTGAAACCCCGCATAGACGAGGAATTGGACCGGCTCGTGGAGCAAGGAGTGCTGGAGCCGGTGCCCAACTCCCCCTGGGAAACTCCAATTGTCACACCCGTCAAGCCTAACGGTTCGGTCCGCATCTGTGCAGACTACAAATGCACCATAAACAAGGCTCTCACGGCCCATGCATACCCAGTGCCAGTGGTCAGCCATGTCCTCGCCACCCTGGCTGGGTCAAAAATCTTTGGCAAACTGGACTTGGCCCAAGCGTATCAACAGTTGCCTGTGGACGAAGCCACAGCAGAGGCTCAGACGATTGTGACGCACAGAGGGGCATTCAGAGTAAAGCGGCTGCAATTTGGCGTTAGCGTGGCACCAGGCATATTCCAGAATCTAATGGACTCTCTCCTTAAAGGGATTCCTGGCGTCACCCCCTTCTTCGATGATGTACTGATCGCCGGGCCCACACCAGAGGAATTTGAGGACCACCTCCGCTCCGTCCTGCACCGTTTCCAGACGGCGGGCCTCAAGGTGAAGCGGGAAAAGTGTTTACTGGGAGTGCCGCAGGTGGACTTTCTGGGATTTAAGGTGGACGCAGAAGGGGTCCATCCAACCGGTGACAAGGTACGGGCCATTTGTGAGGCCCCAGCGCCCAAGAGCAAGCCCGAACTTCAGTCATTCTTGGGACTATTGAACTTTTACCATGCCTTCCTTCCCCATAAGGCAGCGGTAGCGGAGCCCCTACACAGACTCCTAGATAAAAGGGCCCCTTGGGTGTGGGGCCAGCGACAAAGGGCCGCATTCCAGGCAGTCAAGGACTTGCTCGTCTCGAACTCGGTCTTGGCACACTTCGACGAGAGGCTGCCAGTGGTGCTGGCATGCGACGCCTCTCCCTATGGCATCGGCGCTGTCCTGGGACACCAACTCCCGGATGGAAGAGAGGTGCCGGTGGCATACTTCTCCCAGACGCTTGCTGCAGCCGAACGAAACTACTCACAGATTGACAAGGAGGGTCTGGCAATCGTGAAGGGCGTAAAAAAATTCCATGATTTCTTGTACGGGCGGCCCTTTACCATAGTGACTGACCACAAGCCGTTGCTTGGCCTGTTTGCCCCCGAGAAGCAGACCCCCCAAGTGTTGTCTCCACGTGTCCTCAGGTGGTCAATTTTCCTTGCCGGCTACCAGTATGCACTAATCCACCGCCCTGGGAAGGCGATGGGCCACGCAGACGCACTCAGCAGGCTACCACTACCAGAAACAGGCCCCGACCCAGCGCCTGCGCAAGAGGTTATGACCCTGGAGCTGCTTCCCGACCGACCCATTCAGGCACAAGAAGTTGCGCACCATTCCACAAAAGATAGGGTCATCTCCCGGGTCCTGGACTGGGTGTGGCGAGGATGGCCCAGCAGCAGCCCCGGGCCAGAATTCGCTGGCTACACAAACCGCAAACATGAACTGTCGGCCCACAAGGGGTGCCTGTTATGGGGAAGCAGGGTTGTTGTTCCCCAGCCCCTCCGCAAAAGGGTCCTCACAGCCCTACACGAGACACACCCAGGGGTAGTGAGGATGAAGGCCCTTGCCAGGAGTTATGTGTGGTGGCCGGGGATTGACAGAGAGATAGAGGCCTGGGTCCAACACTGCCAGACCTGCCAAGAATCCCGCCCGGATCCCCCAAGGGCCCCAGTCCAGCCCTGGGAGTCCGCCCGACATCCATGGTCACGCTTGCACGTGGACTTCGCTGGACCCTTCCAGGGAAAAACATTCTTCATAGTGGTGGATTCCTACACCAAATGGCTGGAGGTCGCACTGGTACCGTCCACTTCTACGGCGGCAGCCATCCGGGTACTACGTAAGCTGTTTGCAACCCACGGGCTCCCTGACACCCTCGTCTCGGACAATGGAACCGCATTCACGTCAGAGGAGTTCCAGACCTTCACAGCGCAGAACGCCATCCGCCACATCCGCTCAGCACCATTCCACCCTGCCACCAATGGCCAAGCGGAGCGCATGGTGCGGACCACCAAGGACAGCCTCCGCCGCATAACACAAGGGGACTGGGAATACCGCCTTGCCGCATTTCTTCTAGCACAGCACAGCACCCCAAGCACAACGACGGGCCGGAGCCCAGCTGAACTACTCATGGGCCGGCGCCTTGCAACTAGACTGGACCGACTTCACCCCGACAGAGCTCAGGATGAGGTAGTGGTGGGGAAAGGCAGGAACCCCCGGACATTTGTGGCCCAGGACCCAGTGTATGCAAAGAATTTTGGGGCAGGCCCAGCATGGGTACCCGCCACAGTCACCAAGGTGACCGGTCCCGTGTCGTACGAGGTACTAACGGAAGGGGGGCAATGTTGGCGCCGCCACTGCGACCAGCTACGGCGACGATTCCCAGGAGGAACCCGGGAGGAGAGCGGGACAGAGGGGTCCCAAGGGGACAGCAGGGCAGTGAGGCCTGTAGAGCGAGAGGGGTGGGCAGGGGAAGCAGAAGCAGTAGGCACAGAGGGGCGCCCCGAGGCTGGAAGGACACCGGAACCAGAGTCACAACCTAGTGGTTCAGTGGCGCCAGACCAGACAGCCCCGGCACAGCCAGCAGCCTCGGAACACGAGCCAGAACCAGAACCCCTGACCAAGGAACACCCCAGGCCACAACGCACACGGAGGCGGCCAGCAGACCTTGGGGACTACGAATGCAACTTCCCGGGCAGGACTGGAACTTAGAGGGGAGGGGTGTTATGTACTGAGCTGAATCCTAGAACAATAGGATTCAGAATCAGCGGGAGCTACCCAATCCAACTCCAGGTGGAAGTGAATCCGCAACCTGATTGGCCTGCGGGAGCAGCCAATCAGGCGGCTGGCAGAAGTGAATCTGCTACCTGATTGGCCTGTAGGAGCAGCCAATCAGGCTGCAGGCAGAAGTCAATCCACAATATAATTGGCCCACAGGTGTAGCCCTGAAGTAGCCAATCACGCAAGGCCCATTGTGTAAATAATGTATATAAGCAGATGGTTTTGGGAAAAGAGCCATTCGTCTTCTCTTCTTCTCCCTGATGAATATGAGCTGAATAAAGAGCATGAAATTCACTCTCGACTCCGAGTATATTTCAGATTAGTTGCCCTGTATGCCAGCAGTAGAAGCAGGGAAAGTCCAGCGGGGCTGGCATGGGGGTCAATATGGTAGCAGGACACAGCCCTAGGGAGCTCAGTGGCATCTGTCTCACAAAGGATACTGCTCTAGCTATGGCAGTGCAAACTTCTGTTTTGTTCCGGGAAAGCGAAGTGGTCCCCTAGGACTTCTGCAGTAATGCCATGCTAGAAGCCCTGCCGGGTCTGCTGTAGGCTGTGCGGTGGCTCATCCAAGATGAGAGAGCAGCAACACACAATTGCCTTGAACACAACCTTGATTAAATAGGAATGAGAATTCAAGTAGATCCACTTCTGCTGAAGTACGCAGATAGGCGAAAGCCTCAAGGACTCTTTTGTTCCCTTGGAAAAAAACAAATAAATCTGTATGTATATCCACGCATCTACCTACTGCTCATTCAGTATGAATATTTGGACTTTCCCCCTCTTTGCAGAAAATCCAGGCTCATAGAACGGCACCCTCTGGGACCTGGCTGGTGTTATCTTGTATGGCTTCCCAAGCAAACATGCCTGCAGAACAGTATTCCCTTTGAAGATGAACTGCCTCGAATAGGATGCTCTGTAAGGCCGACTGCAGTTGAAAGCTCATGCTGAAGCCCAAGGGCTTATCCCACATGACCAAAAACTTGCCTCGAGTACATGACATGCTACAGCTGGCTGTGCAATGAAGCGGTTGGTTGACTGCTCTGTGGCCCAGCCAGACTGATTGCAGGTGATGAAAATTAGCCCGCTCATGTGGACAAGATCAGACAAGCGCTTTGCCATGTGGCGGTATAGTTTCCGACTGTGCTAATTGAGCTGTGAAATGTCCCTTCGAACCGACACGGTTACATGCTCCTCCTATTGTATTGGCTGTCCCCAACCCTGATGTGAAATGACTCCTTCGGGTGCTGTGAGTGCCTTCCAGGGTGTTGTTTAGTCTTTTAGTCGTGTCCGACTCTTCGTGACCCCATGGACCATAACATGCCAGGCACTCCTGTCTTCCACTGCCTCCCGCAGTTTGGTCAAACTCATGTTTGTAGCTTCGAGAACACTGTCCAACCATCTCGTCCTCTGTCGTCCCCTTCTCCTTGTGCCCTCAATCTTTCCCAGCATCAGGGTCTTTTCCAGGGACAAAGACAACAGGTCTTCCAGGGTAGCTGCTTGCTTTTCCTCCGTGACCATGGCCTGCTTTCCATGCGCTGTGGGCCGCAGCTAAAGCATGCGCACATGCTAGCATCCTATGCACTTCCCCAGCATGTTTAATATGCTCTTATCCCGCACATCAGCTCATACGCAGGCAGCGCCAACAAATGCCAGCCTATAAGGCAGTGACGGGCAACCTTTTGAGCTTGGTGTGCCAAAATTCGCCAAAAAACCGAGCATAACTCGGGTGGTGTGTCACTTCGAGAAAAATACCATTATTTCACGATATTTAGAGTTTAAATAACAAAAATGTATAATTGTTTCCCCTTTAAAAAAAAGGCCGGCCATCAGGTTCGTGGGGTGGGGGTGGGATCCGGCAGCTCCCCGGTTGCTGCACTGGTGACCCCCAGTGTCTGGGCAGTGGCGGTGGTGGTTTCGGTGGCTCAGGAGCCCGTCCGGCAGCTCCTGCAGCGCTGGTCACTTTCAGGAGCTCCGTGGCTCCGTATCGACCGCCATCTTGCCTCGCTGGAAGTCCACAAGGCCCCCGGAGATGTGTCGCCTGCGGCATTCCACCGCCGGCCGGAAGTATGGTCTCAGCATGCAGCTGCATGTCACCAAAAATGGCTATACGTGTCAGTGCTGACACGCGTGTCATAGGTTCGCCATCACTGCTATAAGGCTTTTCTGCCAGCATGCAACAAGGGTAGGGTGTATGGCAAGCCCATGGAAATCGTGCTCATGGGGAAACACTGTTACTACTGCGTGAGAACAACTAGGCTCAAAATTCCAGCCTCTCCCATCCCCATCTCACAGCTTTGAAAAGTGCCCATAACTTGGTGGAGCATCTGTCTGGCATGCAGAAGACCTCAATTCAATCCCCACCCTCATCCAGCAATGGGTTGGTTGGACACAAAGGAATGTTGAGAGTCACAAGGTGCGGGAACCCCAAAGGAAGGCTGCTCAGAGCCTTGGGATTGGCGGTGGGACGATGACGAGTGATCGGAGGAAGAAAATTGGGAGGTGGTGGTGTTGGAAGTTGTCGCTCGTGCCTTGTGGATTTCCAAGGGGGTATTTACTGAGATCTTTCATGGGCATCGGAGGTGGTATTGCCCATTGCTGCCACTTTGGCAATTCCCACCCTAGAGACTATGGTTCGAGAAAGGCGGCTAAGCAGCCGCAGAGCTCTTCTGCAAGCACCAAGGACTCAGAAAATGCCCTGTAATCTCTTTTGAGCAACTGTCCCTTAACCTCTGGCCTTAAGCCAAGTCTTCTGGATTTAGTGTTCTCTATAGAGACTAGAAAATATTTTCTATCACTCAACACATCCATAATTCAGATCACTGGCACCGTCGCTATGCCAGCCATTAACTCAACGTCTCCAGCAAGATTATTGTTCTTCTTTTTTTACAAACCCTGAAGGGGGGGAAAGGGCCAAAGTTTGGAAATACAGCTTGCAATGCTCTTCCTGTGTGATTTCCAGGTGAATCATAGAATCATAGAGTTGGAAGAGACCACAAGGGCCATCCAGTCCAACCCCCTGCCAAGCAGGAAACACCATCAAAGCATTCTTGACATATGCCTGTCAAGCCTCTGCTTAAAGACCTCCAAAGAAGGAGACTCCACCACACTCCTTGGTAGCAAATCCCACTGTTGAACAGCTCTTACTGTCAGGAAGTTCTTCCTAATGTTTAGGTGGAATCTTCTTTCTTGAAGTTTGAATCCATTGCTCCATGTCCGCTTCTCTGGAGCAGCAGAAAACAATCTTTCTCCCTCCTCCATATGACATCCTTTCATATATTTGAACATGGCTATCATATCACCCCTTAACCTTCTCTTCTCCAGGCTAAACATACCCAGCTCCCTAAGCCGTTCCTCATAAGGCATCGTTTCCAGGCCTTTGACCATTTTGGTTGCCCTCTTCTGGACACGTTCCAGCTTGTCAGTATCCTTCTTGAACTGTGGTGCCCAGAACTGGACACAGTACTCCAAGTGAGGTCTGACCAGAGCAGAATACAGTGGTACTATTACTTCCCTAGATCTAGATGCTATACTCCTATTGATGCAGCCCAGGTGAAGAAACTATGCTCATTTGCTCATCAATTTGCTTAAATTTACTTTTCAGATTGTCTGTTCGTTAGCATTCGAAGACAAGGTGCAAAGGACTGTCTGCACCTTCATTCATTTCTGCGTTTGCAAATTTACAATTTTGAACACAGGATAATAGTCGGTCCATCTAGCTCAGTGTTGCCTGCACTGACTGGCTGCAGCTCTCCGGGCTTTCAGGCAGGGCATATTCCAAGCTCTGCCCGGAAATGCCGGGGATTGTCTGCAGATGCTCTGTCACTGAGCTACAGAACATCCCCACTTGCCTAGTGTTTAAGGCCAAGCCGGGAAGAAAGTCCCTCCATCTCTAAAATCAGGCTGGCTGAAAACCAAACATTCCTGGCTGCAGCCCAAGCTCAAAAGGCAGGCAGAAAAGTGTAACTCATTTCTCCATCTTTCGCCAGAAGACAGATGCAAAACAACCTGTCCTTATTGCTTGTGCACTAGGACTGTTTTGAGTACTGAACCCAGAGTTCCTGTGCCTCTTTTTCCCAACATTAATTTCCCCTTCTTTGCTGGTTCATCATATCTGTACACAGGGCTGCAGCATCTGAGCACAACTTCTGTGTGAGAATGAGCCCCCACTCCAATGCCACAGAGGCAACTTCTACATCACCTTTCAAAATGTTTTTTCCAAGGGAATCTGGTTGTGCAGATTCGGCTGTGTGTTGTGACACGACAAGATCAGCTAGCAACACCCCTGCTTATTTTATTGATCACGTTCAGTCTTTTCAGGTGGATTCTAGCATTTTGATTTAGACCAGGCATCCCCAAACTTCGGCCCTCCAGATGTTTGGACTACAATTCCCATCTTCCCCTACCACTGGTCCTGTTAGCTAGGGATCATGGGAGTTGTAGGCCAAAACATCTGGAGGGCCGCAGTTTGGGGATGCCTGGTTTAGACTGTATTTGTAGCTGTTTAGTAGCTCAGTTTCCATGTATTGTTGGACCATGGTTTAAAATTAACTATGGTTTTATGTGAAGTGGATTCCAGCAGTGTGGCTCTCTTCCATATTAGAGACTAGAACAGTAAAGAATGCGTGTGTTTCAAGTTTCTAGCCCTTTGGACAGGGCTATATGCAGCCACAGTATCTTAAAGGCTAGTAGGTTTGTTATTGGCTTGCTGTTTATGGTTTGCTTGGGAGAATAAACCATGGGTTCACACTTAACATGTAGCCAACCTCTGACTTGTCCCCCCCCCCACTATCAGGTTGAAGTGCAGCAGAAGCAAAGTGGGGAATTTTGAGGCACATGCTGCTTGTTCATATAAACCATAGTTAACTTTAACTATGTATAGCAGGCATCCCCAAACTTCGGCCCTCCAGATGTTTTGGACTACAATTCCCATCTTCCCCTACCACTAGTCCTGTTAGCTAGGGGATCATGGGAGTTGTAGGCCAAAGCATCTGGAGGGCCGCAGTTTGGGGATGCCTGATGTATAGGGTTGCCTGAAACCCTGCTGGTTTCTCTTTAAGGTTTCCAGACTCAAAAGAGAGCAGGGCAATTAAAGGCACAGAAGTCCTGTCCTCTATTGAGTCTGGCAACCCTAACTATGTATGATGAGGCAACTCATAACACACACAACCAACAAATAAAAATCAGGAATATGTCCCCGGTTTCCCTTTCCTGCTGATATCCCAGGACTTCCTAGCCTCCCATAACTCCTGGACCATAACCTCTTTAGTTACGGGTTTCCATGGAGATGCAAGCTGGCCTGCGAGAGTGCCGGGTCTTTTTTATACAGCCATCTGTTCCGAGATGATGGAGATCTTTGCCTTCTCCTAACTGAATCTGACCTGCATCGGAATCAGCACTGTAGTAGCACGGGTGACACGGGGTCTTGGAGTAATCCCCCTCCATTAGCTGCCAACGCACAGGGAGGGCGTTCATCATCGCTCACAACGAGAGCAGGGAAGGAGGAGAGCCAGAAACGGCAGCAGCAGGTGCAAAGGGCCCAGCCACACGAGACTCATTCATCTTGCCAATTAGCTGCCCCCCCCCGACACAAACACACACTAACACACTCTCGCACGCACACAAATTCCCGGTTCCTGAGCAGAATGCAAAGCACCACCCTCGCCTTCCCAGGGCAGCTACTCATTAAACACTGACAAAGCAACAGGAAAGCTGATTAGCTAATGAAGCACCCCATCCCTGCTAATCACAGCCCTGTCAATCAACACTCCCAGGGACCAGCCTAGCCCTGCAATTGCTGCCAAGGCTGCTTTCTTTTCCAAGGGTGGGGAGAGAAAGCAGCAGCAGCAGCAAACTGCTCCCTTCAGTTTACAGTGGGGAAGGCGAAACCTCTCTCTCCCCCCCCCACTCCACCCCCTGTGCACCGTGTGTGTACACAATGACTGTGTTTGGTTAATAATTAGTTAATGAAATTACTGTTTATTAATCACCCCAGCTGGTGCATTTGCAAATGAAGGAGGACAAATCTTTTGGGAAGGGAAAAGCAAAAGGAGCTTCCCTGCAGGAGATGCAAACAGCCTGGGCCTGAGAAAGTTTTCGGGCGTGGAGGAACCGCAGAGAAAGCCCTGTAGCCCAGACGCAGGCTGCTGCCTGTTCTGTTCTGCCTTTTGGGAAACGACCCTCAAACTTTCTCAGACTCCTGTCTCCTTGGTTCCGTAAGCTCTCTCTCACACACACCCAGTGCGCCTCACCCTATAGAAAGCAATATTCAGAACAGCGGTTTGCATGACCCACTAAGGAAGATAACAGCACAGTAAAAGCAGTAACGATGAATGGCACATAGATTTGAAATCCAATTTAAACGACTCAGTTTAATTAATTCAGTGAAAAGGATGAACTTGATCCACTGATTGCAGCTTTCAAAACACTGATAATCATTTACACTTCCAGCACCCTCCTGCAGCTTCCATGCCTTTTAACGCCCTCCTAAGTATTATCCCACACAGGGAACGGTGGGTACAGCCTGCTTTGGAACCTGCTGCTCGAGGGCAAAGCCAGCAGAAGGTGGCTTCAGTGGTGTCTGGTGTGCATTGGGGCCTGGTGGCATGGAGGCCAACAGTAGGGGGAGCCAGAGCCAAAGGCAGGCAGAACCGACGAATTCTAGTTTTGTCCCCATTCTCTTCCCTGCTGAGTTCTAGGAGGGCAACAGTTGGTAGGCAGTGCCACCCCTGAACTGGGCAGAAGTCAGAAAGCAGGCAGGTGAGGGCAGGCTGAGGACCCAATGAGTTGGGTGGTCACAGAACTGAGGGCCGACGTAATTCTAGGCTACAAATAAACATGCGTCCAGCGTTTACAATGCACTACGTAGGGTGTGTTGAATTTTCCAACTTTCAAATTCCAGAAATGTGGGGTGCTAAAAAATTGTAACATGACTCGGGATTTCACAATGCATTTTGGTTAAATTGATGTACCGTAATTCAGTTGTGATTGTTAAGTAAAATGTGTGTAAAACTGCGAAATCATTACAAACAATTGCCAACACTGTTGCTATCAGTGCTTTTTAAGAGTACACAGTACTGACACTTTTTTCTCTAGAAGAAAAGCACTGATGATGATGTTGATTAATATAGCATTACCTGACATTTCCAGAGGGTAAAATTAAAATTCTTTGTTTTCCCAAAAGCAGCTTATGTGCTTCTTTCTTGAACGTAGACCTACCAAGCTTAATGTTGCCCAACACCCCCCCCCCCAAATAGCAGATTTAAAATTCTCACACCCCAAAAAATGCTTTCAAGTCCGGTCACTGAAGAGATTTGCAAAAGTCAAGTTTCATCCTCTAAAATGGCACACTCTAAAAGGCCTCTCTTCCTTATGGCCAGACAGATGTTGCCACTGGATGTGGCTCTTTTGCGACATAAATAAATCAAGACCTGTGGCAAGACCTCGAAATGGGTTGACGCAACCAAGCAGTGATGAAAGCCGACCGTGGCTTGGCGGGATTTCAAACGGAATCTGTCATGAGCAGAAAACCGGGCCTCCATGGCCCCACGTAGGAACGCACAGGCTCGGCGCAGCAACGGAACTGTGTTGGAACAGTTATTCCTTGGTAAGCAATGAGCCACCTCAACGCTTTGGCTATGCACTCTGTCATCTCTCTGCAGGGCCTGTGGAAAGAACAGGTGGAAGAAAGCTACCTCTTCAGGGATTTCTTGCATCCCCAACTCTTGCCAGCTGGGTTCTTAACAAACTGGTGGAGCAGAGCCAAAGCAGTGTTTTGCAATTGTGTTCTCTCTCTCTCTCTCTCTCTCTCTCTCTCTCTCTCTCTCTCTCTCTCTCTCTCTCTCTCTCTCTCTCTCTCTCGGGGCATTATCATGAATCTTACAAGGGCAGCTTTTTTTCATTGTGTCTCAAGCCACGGTTATGAAAGAGCTTCCATTTAAATTAAGAACTACATGCAGGGCCTTCGTTTGCATCGTGAGAGAGCTAGAAATAACTTTAATGCTTAATAACTAAGCGGGAAGCAAGTCTGAAGAGTGCTCAGTTTACTTTTGAAATCAAAAGTTGAGATTTCATAGGCTACCTCCATCTCTTTCGGAAACATTGCAAAATCCCAGAATTTCTGGCATCTGGTCCTGGATTATGTGAATGGAATTACAGGGTATGAGTGACGAAAGAAAGAAACAGGCTTCCAAATTAGCTGTAAGGGCATGCTGACCATTTCTTTGGTATCGGCAAAAATGCCAATTTTCAAATACTGGAGGAAAAGAACTCCCATTTCTTTGCCTGAGTTGGGATAGAGTAGTACTGAATAGGTTTCCGTTAATTAATTACTCTGAATAGGACTAACACTGGGTGCAACCCACAGTTTATTACCGGTAAGTAACCATACACAGGTGGCGCTGTGGGTTAAACCACAGAGTCTAGGGCTTGCTGATCAGAAGGTCGGCGGTTCGAATCCCTGCGACGGGGTGAGCTCCCATTGCTTGGTCCCAGCTCCTGCCCACCTAGCAGTTCAAAAGCACATCAAAGTGCAAGTGGATAAATAGGGACCACTCCGGCGGGAAGGTAAACAGCGTTTCCATGCGCTGCTCTGGTTCGCCAGAAGCAGCTTTGTCATGCTGGCCACATGACCTGGAAGCTGTCTGCGGACAAACGCTGGCTCCCTCGGCCTATAGAGCGAGATTAGCGCCGCAACCCCAGAATCGGACACGACTGGACCTGATGGTCAGGGGGCCCTTTACCTTTTAACCATACACATACCACCATCTGTTTATATCAGTTATTTTCAATATAGTCTACTTTGTTTTTACTTTACATTTAGAGCTCCACGGTGTTTCGGCTTGCCCATGGCTGCTGGTGGTTAAAGTGAAGTAGACAATAGATAGTACTGAGCTACGTTGTGGCAGCAGTACTAAAGGGAAAATAAAAATAAATAATAGATCATAGCAAAACTATGGAAGAAACTGAAAATACCCCTCTTACCTTACCTTAAAAATAGTGTATTTGATGTGGTTTTTAATGCTTAATTCACCCACTGTGATAATAAGACTACTTGCTGCAAGTTTTGGGGAAATGTCTGTTGAATCTGTTTGTAGGATCATTCTTTATGTTTTCCTTTTTTTAAAATCAACTTTTAAGCACACAACTTATAAATTATATGCATTGCCCATAACTTTGCATAAGTACTCATAGAAATTGGGGGATGTCTCCCATCTCATCATAGACTTAACCCCCTTTCCACAGCGGCATAATACTTTGGAATTTCAATGGACTTTGTAATTCAATTTTTATACCGATAAAAAGCCCACCCTTTCTCCCGATATTCCCAAATCCATTTTTGGTCTAGTTGTTAAACTCCATTTATGTAACACTTCCACATGCTTACCTCTATCCCTGCAGAATAGTTGTTAACTGAATCATATTCGGCTGTTTCCATAATTTCCCGATGATACATAATCTATTGAAAACCGCACCTGGGTTGGATTTGAAATTGGTTTTTTACATGCACATGAAGTTGTATTGTTTTTACATATGGAATACAGCTAGATTTGCCGGGGTTTTTATTGTGAAAATCGCTTTGAGGTGTTTTGTAGGAAGCGAGCCATAAAATTCAACTAAGTAAGCCAGCCCTACTATTCTACAATTCTATGGGTAAGTGTAGGGAGACAGCTAAGCTCCCCCTGAGGTTGCAGAGTTTCAGGAAAGCACACTGTGACTTCCGTCATCGCCCAGGACCAAAGGCCATTCAGTCTCTGTCCTGTCTGGCTCCTAGGAGCAACACACTGTGGGAAGGGGAAGTCCAACATGGCCCCATTTGTCATGGACTGGTTGGATGCCGAGGAGTGGTGGAAGTTTGGAACCCCCAAGGGAAGACGGTTCAGAGCCCGGGGAATGGTTGTGGGACAGCAATGAGTGGTCAGAGGGAGAAGGGAGCACAATGAGAGGAGGTGTTGGAAGCTGAGATTATAATGCGTTATACGTAGGGCTGCCTCTGAAGACGGTTCGGAAACTTCAGCTAGTGCAAATTCAGCCACCAGGTTGCTCACCGGAGCAAGACGGTCTGAGCATATTACACCGATCCTGGTCCGGCTGCATTGGCTACCAATTGGTTTCTGGGCCCAATTCAAAGTGCTGGTTTTGACTTATCAAGCCTTAAGCAGCTCATGACCACAATACCTCAAGGACCGCCTTTTTCCATATGAACCTACCCAGACCCTGACATCATCTTCTGAGGCCCTTCTTCGTGTGCCTCCTCCTTCAGAGATCTGGAGGGTGGCAACACATGAACAGGCCTTCTCAGCAGTGGCTCCCCATCTGTGGAATGCTCTCCCCAAGGAAGTTTGCCTGGCGCCTTCATTATACACCTTTAGGCGTCAGGCAAAAAACATTCCTTTTTAACCAGGTCTTTGGTTGATCTGATTTACATCCTATGCCCTTTTAAGATTTTTTTTTGTGTGTGGCGGGGGGCTATTGGGTTGTTGTTTTTATCTTTATTATGTATTTTGTGGTTTTATATCTTGATTTTATTATGTGAACCGCCCTGAGACCTCTGGGTATAGGGTGGTATATAAATTCGATAAATAAATAAAAATAAAAAATGGCATGGTTTAGAGAGCAGCAAGAGCTGTGTCTGAAATATATTTTTGAGTAGGATATATATGAATGACAGGCAAGAAATGGTAAAACGCAAAAAAGATAAATGAAGGAAAATAAAACCAAGAGAGAAGGAGGAGGAAGTCAAGTTCGAAAGAACAAGTAAAGATGGAAAACGTATATAGGAGAAATACAAGAGCAATATGTAGGAAAAAAGAGACACATTGTTCTGTTTGTTAAAATAACTTTATTTTTGTAGATGTTTTTTGGAACATAATTTTGTATATGATGTAAGCTTTTAGTTTTGTAATAATTTACCTGTATGACAAATGGAAACAATAAAAAATGAAGTTGCAAGAGCTGTGGCAGAGAGAGGTCCAGAATCAGAGGGGAGCCAAGAGGCAGAGATCAGGGAGGGCTGCTGTTGAAGCCAGGGCGTCTCCCCCTCCTGCTGCAACCAGCTCCCCTCCCTTCCTGGTCTCTCAGAACTCAAAAAGGTATGAACAGGGAGGAGCAAAGACAGACAAGGCACAGAAGTCTCAGGTTGCAAGGGAAGGACCTGAGGGAAGAGGAGAGGACGGTGGGGACCTTCAGTCCTCACAACTGTCTCATTGGGGCAAGACCAACTGGGAAGAGTTTCTGCACTCACTAGACCTGAGCCGTTTTGTTTCTTTGAATAGTTAACTTCGCTGATGCCTTGTGAGTTTATTGCTGACTGTTCCTGACACCATCCATGGGCCAGAGGAGGCGTTGCTGAAAGGAGCTTGCTTCTCCTCTCTTGGAGGAACACTCAAGCCTGGTTTGCGTCTGTGCAAGTGGAGAAAAGACAGGACCAGTAACTGTGAGACAAGGTTTCTGAAAGAGCTGGAGGGTCCTGAAGATCTAAAGCCAACTTGCAGGGTGCCTTTTTTGTGAAGAAATGAGCAAACCTCGCTTCTCCTCTGGGACTGTTGCCTGTGGGAGATCCCGCTGAAGCCAAGAGTTCAACTCCAATATATTGAGTTGGCATGAAGTACAAGAGGCATTGCCAGGCTTGGAAATGAATGCAAGACTATTATGGGGACTGTCAGAGCTCGGCCAGAACAGAGTCAAGCTTGAGTCCCTGCATCTAATTCACTATTACTGCCCTCTTCCATGCAAAACACAGCAGGTAGCAATGTAGTGCATCTCCCTCTTCCCACCCGCCCCATTTCCCCCCAGGCAGAGGGATGGTTACTTCTCATTGCTTTTTACGATTCCCAATAGCTATTTTAATCTTTTATGATTTCCACTAATTTGAGAAAGTAGCTTTCTTCCCTGTATTTGGGTCATTCATTTCCACGAGTACGTACCAAGGCAACTCGTATAACTTCAGTACACTCTGCCCACTATATAAAATTCCTCATTAACTTTGTAAATATATTCAGAAGGGGAATTTTACGGCGGGGGGTTGGAAATGGAAATGAACTGACCTTTCATCTCTGCTTTCCTTATAAGGGCTTTTGTGTCCCGTAAGTCCATAGGAATGAGGGGTCTTCAACCTGTACTAATTCACAGGGTACCAGGGTGTATGGCCACTGAGACCATATAACACCCCGAAAGACCTACATTGGCTCCCAGTACGTTTCCAAGCACAATTCAAAGTGTTGGTGCTGACCTTTAAAGCGCTAAACAGCCTTGGCCCAGTATACCTGAAGGAGCGTCTCCACCCGCATCGTTCAGCCATGAGGTCCAGCGCCGAGGGCCTTCTGACGGTTCCCTCACTGCGAGATGGGAGGTTACAGGGAACCAGGCAGAGGGCCTTCTCAGTAGTGGCGCCTGCCCTGTGGGACGCCCTCCCATCAGATGTCAAGGAAATAAACAACTATCTGACGTTTAGAAGATATCTGAAGGCAACCCTGTTTAGGGAAGTTTTTAATGTTTGATGTTCTATTGTGTTTTTTTATATTCTGTTGGGAGCCGCCCATAGTGGCAGGGGAAACCCAGCCAGATGGGCAGGGTAATAAATAAATAAATAACTAAATAACTAAATAATAATAATTATTATTATTATAATAAACAACTATGGAACTCACTCCTGCAGGAGGCAGTAACGGCCACCAAAGTTGGGTGACTTTAAAAAAGGATTAGACAAATTCATGGAAGACAAGGCTGTTGAGGGTGACTAGCCACAATAAAATATAGAAATCTCCACTGCCAATTACTGGGAAGTAAAGATGGACAGAATGCTGCTGTGCTCATGCAGACCTCTGAAAGAACTAAACCAGGGCATCCCCAATCTTCGGCCCTCCAGAGGTTTTGGACTACAATTCCCATCATTCCTGACCATTGGTCCTGTTAGCTTGGGGTCATGGGAGTTGTAGGCCAAAACATCTGGTGGGCCGCAGGTTGGGAATGCCTGAACTAGACGGTTTAGCAGGCTCCCCTTAGATTTTTTCAGTCTATAGGAATGAGGTCTCTTCGACCTGTGCTAATTTGCAGGGAACCAAGTCAGCAGGATGCTAGCCTAGCGCACTGTAAACTTTACTACTGCAAGAGAACCAGGCGAAGCAAGCGAGATCCACGCTTAACATGCCTCAGGTGTTGCAGCTCAAGGAATGTAATTCACACCGGGAAGAGGGAAGCTAATGCGAGGAAAAGGTCAGGCGCTTGATCAAGGCACCAAAACACTCCTGCAATATAGCGAAGCTTTTATTTTGCTGGAGAGGATTAATCAATCTCTTACGAGAGCAGATGTCTTGCCTCACCCTTCGGAAGGGCATTCCAATCCCGTCTCAACTGGGTTCCACCTGAGACCCACGTGGTCCTGCTCCCCACAGGCGAGACAGAAGATGAACCATCCTCTCAGCTTCCTCCAGAATCCCAAATGCCCATTTGCTTCCCAAGCGCAAGAGACCATGTAGTCTCTTTTCCCTGGCACTTCTTTCCAGGGCTTTGAGCCATGAGCCCATTTCTCTCTCTGTGTGTGCATCCTCTGGGTTGTTTTCATGTTTTCTGGGAATCTAGGACCCCTTCCCTCTTCAAGCTGCAGCCCTGCTCTGTTCGCTTACAGCAGGCATCCCCAAACTTCAGCCCTGCAGATGTTTTGGACTACAGTTCCCATCATCCCTGACCACTGGTCCTCTTAGCTAGGGATCATGGGAGTTGTAGGCCAAAACATCTGGAGGGCCGCAGTTTGGGGGTGCCTGGTTTACAGTGTGGACGGCGCAGGTTGACAGCACCTTCAGCCAACACAACACTGTTTACGTCAATCCATCCGTGCACATAAAGCGAGGAATATAAACCTTAAGATAAACTGCACCGCATTTTTTCCTCTTCCCATCACCACTGCAAGCTATCAGAATCAATAACGCCATGAAGAGGAGTTGCTGCACTTTGCCAGTGTATTTGCCTATTAAAAGACTCGGCGGTAATTGGTATTGCATTGCTAATTGATTCCATAAACAAGCTTCACAAACGCAACTGTGCTTCTCGGCAACTTGTCCATTGCCCTAAAAACCTAGCTAAAAAGCAGCAGAGTTGGTGCAACGCACGTGGTTTTACGAGCATGTAGAATGATGGCATAAACTTAATGCTAAGTTCTTTTCTTTGCTGTGACTGTATTGTACAATAAAATTTTATTTTAAAAAGCCTTATTATTATTATTTGTTAAATTTCTGCACCACTTTTCATCCGAGGATCACAGGGTGGTTTACAATTACAAACACAAAAATGCATAACATAGTAATAAGACAAACACACACACACACAGAGAGAGAGTGAGTTTAAAAGGTCGTGGATTGTTTAATTAGCCAAAGGCCTGCCCGGCACCAGGTAAGCCTCCCTGGGGAAAGCATTCCACAAATGGGCAGCCACTGCAGAAAAGACCAATTCTTGTGTTGCCGCCTTCTGGACCTCTCATGGAGGAGGCACACAAAAAAGGGCCTCAGATGATATTCGCAGGGTCTGGGTCGGTTCATATGGGGAGAGGCAGTTAGGCCAGGACTGGTGTTACATAAACGATCAAACCGTCTTGCCCCAGTGAGCAACCTGGCTGCTGAATTCTGGACCAGCTGAAGTTCTGGAACCATCTTCAGAGGCAGCCCCATGCATAACACATTGCAGTAATCTAAGCTTCAGTGAGTCCCTTGGCTGATTGACGAGGCCAGAGATTAATTCCTTTCTGCTCTGCAGTGCCAGGGAAACTGGCAACCGGAACACAGTTTTCTTTCCAGCAGGGGAACAGGAGAATCAAATTCACTGAAGCTGCTCCTTCTCGGACCAATGGATAGAGCCAGGCTTGTTTTCTCCTTCCCATGTTGTTCTTCCTTGAAGCCTCTCAATTTCTTGGTTCCCGGGTTGGTGGCAGAGGCCAGTGTCTTCGCCTTCAGCTCCTCCAGGGCAAGAGATTTTACAGGTCTCTTTGGATTCTGTGACCGCACTGGGAAAGTTTACCATTGGATACCAGCTATGGAATTCAACTTCCTGCTGGAAAATCAATAAATCCCAGCTTTCCTTTAAAAAAAACCACAACTCCCCAATTTCCAAGTCATAAAGGATGGAGCGATGAGTATTGGTGCAAAGACTGATAAATTCACAGAAGACACGTTCAGAGACAATATGCCACTGGACAACAATTGCTGGAGAGCAAGAGCAGGATGAGACCTTCTCATCTCATGCCAGCAGGGTTGCTGCTGTCGGGTGCTAATCCAGATGGCTGTAAGATGGATTTCTAGTAGGAAGGTTTTGAGATGCTAGCATACCTCTTTGCTCCTTGCACCTCTGGATGAGATTAAAATAAGTTTTTTGTTTTTTTTAAGTAGTCCAATTTCAAATAAAGGCAGCATCAGACAGCAACTGCAAAATGCACAGAGTCACAGATGCAAAGTGCTAAATTTGAGAAGCGTGCTCCTTATGTCATAGCACAGCCCCTGCAAAATTCTCCTGTCCATCCATAAAAAGTGACTTTTTTGCTGCACTTACAAGGATACAGAGCAGTTGTAGTTGGCTCAGAAGCAGAGAGAGAGAGAGAGAGAGAGAGAGAGAGAGAGAGAGAGAGAGAGAGAGAGAGAAGGGCAAGAACTAAAGGTCTGACAAGATTTGGAACGCAAGATAAAAACCGGAAAGTGATCTGCTTATCTGGAACGAAGCCACGATGGCAATTATTACTAGCTGAAAGTATCAGGCCATACTGAGAGAAACAGAGAAAAGAGGCGGGTGTGGGGGCAAGAGCAAATTAGGCGGAAATGGTGAGAAAATGTCTTTGCCCTAGCAAAATAAGAAGTCCTGCAAATAAAATCTCACTTGATGCTCAAAGAGGAAGAAGTTTGATTTGATAAAATTAGTAACTTTACTTCAAAAATTTGTCCAGTGAAATGTTGCTATAAAACACATTACCAGTTAGTAATCCAAGCAGGTCTGTCAAAATGACATACACACTCAGCCACCAGTAATGAGACGGATATTAATTTCTTTGTACAGAATCTTTAGAAACTGCCCAAAAGTTCAGTTCAATGTTAGAAGTATATACATTCACAGCAAAAAAAACCAACAAAAACCCAATTCTGGTTGTTTTGGTAGAATTTGAGAGTATACAGTTAAATGACTTAAACGCAGATCGTACACAAACTGCTGATTTTGTTGGTGCCCAGACATCTTAACACACTTGGTATTCTGATTCCAATGATTTAAATTTTATCTGAGTAAGTTGATGAAAGAGGTTTCTAATAATATGGAGAGATGGCCATTACTTACAATTCAGCATTTGGGATAAGGTTAACAAATAAAAATGAATATATTGCCACCGGTAATATATGTATGTTGTGGTATTTCAATATATATTCCCCAAGAATATCTTTGAAAATTTATTGGGCTAACTGGGAACTTTATTTGGGACAATTCTCCACCACACTTTTTTTACTTAAAGAGACTTCAACTGCCAATATTTGAAGGTGGTTTTAATTTTCCTGATATGAAAAATCTTATGGAAGATTCTGGCCTGCGAAATACCAGCGCGTGAAGCTAAGGCGACCGGCTTTCTGGGAAACTCTCTTAAGCTTCCACAGCAATCTGCAAAGAAAACAGCTGGGAATACAACCAAGCAGCACTAATAAGTAGCAAGAGAAGCAGGTGGATGGAAACTGGGGAGCCTCCAAGTCTACACAGGCTGCGTAGTGGAAGAAACAAGGAGTGGGGAATCCAAGGGAGTTGTTTCCTGGGAAATGTGTGTGTGTGTGTGTGGGTGCTCCTTGACTCTGTGCCAAGCTTGAGGCTTTCTCCTGGAAGGAGGAAGAGAAATTTTGGCAAATTATGCAATCCATTTCCCATTGAAGAAGGCGAACGCTTCTCAGGCTGGGAATGTCACCAATTAATTTTGCTCAAACTCTTGCTTGTTCAGAGAACCGGAATGCCCCTGGCATTTGGGGCAGAGAAAACTTAGGATTGTTGACCTTGCTGGCCGGAGTCGATAGTTGATTTGCACAGCAGGCGATTTGCACCTGTAAAATGGCGTGTCGCAAATATAGCCAGATATTTACACATCCTTCCTAAAAGGCAGCCTCCTTTTGTCCTTGGCGGCATTCCTTTTCCTCTTCTTGCTCAGGAAGCCCTCCAGCTTCCCACTCCTCTTCAGCTCTTTGTACTTCTCAGCCAATTCCAATTTCCGCTTATCAGCTGCAAAGCACAAAAGGGAAAGTGGCCTTAATTCAAGCCAGCCATGTTCATAATGTCACTAGCAATTCCCATCCCTAACTCAAGCTCCCTCTTCCACTCCCAGTTCTCTCCCATCTTTCAATAGAGTCCCGTGATCAAAGAAAAAAGAATCCACACTGATGACTGCACACCCCCCTCAGTAAAAGTCACCATCCAATCCCTTTGCTTTGCATTATTCCCCGGTGCAACACGTAACCAGATCCAATGAACACAGCAGGTGAGAACACCATTCAAAGTGGCAGCGCTGACCATTTCCAATATGGAAACCAAGCAGAGGAGAGGAACATGACAGACTTTCTTTATAGAAGGTAAACAGGGTCAGGGCAAGACTATCAGGTACTCCAGGTCACACAGAGTTTGGGTCAAACCAGGACAAACCCAGAAGCGCCGCTACGACTCTGATCAGTTTGTTTAACTGACTCCCATCAAGCCCTGTCTTAAAAGGATTTCTTCCTTCTGTTCAAGAGTCACACCACTGCAGACACCGCTGTGAACCAATTTATAGACATCAGCACAGTGGCGTAGCGTGGGTTGCCAGAGCCCAGGGCCGTGTGGAGCGGATGGGAGGGAGGCTGGGAAACAGACAGTGTATGCATGCTCATTCAACTGCCTAGCAGTGCCCCTGGCACCCAGGAGATCACAGCCACAGAGTTAAGAAAAGAAGAGTTGTTCCAAGGCATGGAGAGGTCACTTCCTGGTTCGCAGGGAGAAACCGTTTTCAACAGAGCCTAGCGACAGAAGCAAACAGCTGTATTGAGGTAGCGCTGGGTGTTCACATTTTGCACCCGAGCCAATCGCCCCTGTGCCCCCGCCAGCTACGCCACTGCATCAGCAACAGGTCCCCTATTTGACAACATATATTAATGCTTGACGGAAAGTCAAGGCTCGAACCATCCAGCTTCTGTCGACAGGCCAACACTTACATTTCTTTAGATAGAAGGGCTTCTTTCCTTGCTGAGCCAGCTCCCTCTGCTGCCTCTTCAAGGCCTGCTCCTTTTCTCTCTCCTTCTGTTGCTTCCTCTGTATCGCCTCCTGCTGAGTCTAAGAAGCAAAGGCGGGCAAGTTGGCTGGCCAGTGTCAATGTTTCTCCTCTCCCCAATCTCATTGGCCTCACTGGAGCTTTCCGCTGAATTGGTGGCTCCAGGCTTTGGCCTGCCTGCCGCATCTCCAAAGGAAACACGAGCTGTTCCTAGTGCCCCGTGGCCCCAACTCACCATTTGCTTGAGGAGCTGCTGCAACTTGGTTTGCTGCTCCACATTCCGGCTTTTCTTCAGGTGCTTCTGAACTACCTGCAGGGGAAGAGAGGGGAATGCGCTGGAAGGGAAGTCGCCTTTCAACCCAGGACTCTGAGGTAAAAAGGGAAGTCAACACCGGCTTTCTCTCGCTTCTAGGCAGGTTGCACTCAACGTGAGTAGCGGCAGCCATTACCTCTTTCTCCTTCTTCCTGAGGTCGTTCAAGAAACCATACGTCTTTTCAAAGATTTCTGGCTTATACTCCCCAGAGAGGTCATCAAAGCGAGGATCTCGAGGTACCTGGGGAGGAGGAAAGAGGAGCAAGCACTAAAATTTGAACACTGCCAAGAAGTGGTGTCTTTCTTCTCGGCCACCCATCTTGTCTTTCAGGAGCAAGCTGAATCTGTATCACTCCTGTCACACTTGGTGGCACAGTGGTGCCTCGCTTAACGAATGCCCTGCTTAACGAAATTTCCGCTTAACGAAAGGATTTTTCGAGCGGAGGTTGCCTCGCTAGACGAATTCGTTTTATGAAAAATTCGTCTAGCAAATTGCGGTTTCCCATAGGAATGCATTGAAATTCAATTAATGCGTTCCTATGGGCAAAAAAAAATTTCAATGCATTCCTATGGGATTCGCTAGACTAATTTTTCGTTATAAGAAAAGACCCGTGGAACGAATTAAATTCGTCTAGCGAGGCACCACTGTACTTGGCTCATGCAGTCTCCTCAGTTGCCATGCAAGCTCCATTATATTCACCCCCTCCCAAGTAATTTTCATTCACCCCCTCCAAGTACTTTTCAGTTGTGTTACTCAAATATTTTCCTATTCTTTTCTCTTCTACCCATGTGCTTACTTTTGTCCATGGACACAAGGCTGTTTTCTTCCTTTTTTTATTCATTTGCAAATTTAACAAAGAAAATGAAAGAATAAAAAAATCAGAAAAGGGGGTTGGGGATGAAAGACAGTCATACCTCGGGTTAAGTACGCTTCAGGTTGAGTACTTTCAATTTAAGTACTCCACGGACCTGTCTGGAACGGATTAATCCACTTTCCATTACTTTCAATGGGAAAGTTTGCTTCAGGTTAAGTACGCTTCAGGTTAATTACGGACTTCCAGAACCAATTAAGTACAGTGGTACCTCGGTTTATGAACACAATTGGTTCCGGAAGTCTGTTCATAAACTGAAGCGTTCATAAACTGAAGTGAACTTTCCCATTGAAAGTAATGGAAAGTGGATTAATCCGTTCCAGACGGGTCCACGGAGTACTCAATCTGAAGTGTACTTAACCCAAAGCATGGGTGTAATTGGTTCTGGAAGTCTGTTCATAAACTGAAGCGTTCATAAACTGAAGCGAACTTTCCCATTGAAAGTAATGGAAAGTGAATTCATCCGTTCCAGATGGGTCCGCGGCATTCGTAAACCGAAAATTCATAAACCAAGGTGTTCATAAACCGAGGTTCCACTGTACTTAACCTGAGGTACCACTGTAAAATTAAAGAGGAAAAAAAGCAACTCACCTTCTTTTTAACAGGCACAACTCGTCTTAGATAGGGGACTGGCTTCTTGGCTGAAATTTCCAGAGGTCTGTGGGGGAGAGAGGGAGAGAGAGAGAGAACATACTTAAGAAAGAGAAGCCTGGGGGTATTTCCTATCCTTGGGTGGGTTGATTCTCAGAACCATCTCCCAAAATGCAAAACTCAAGAGAATGATTGCTTGTTTTTCCTCCACACTGATGACCACTAGGAACTTTTGGAAACTAAGAGACTGCTATGTGCAAGGAATTGAAAGCCACTTGGAAAGCAAAGTGTGTTATGTAATATGACAAGAGAAGAGATTAAAGGGAAAAGTACATTAATGCAGGACTGGATTCGATCTTCTGAATTTTGGAACAAGATGTATTACTACTAGAAGAGTTTATAATAGATATTAAGGCTAACTACATGATGCATGTGTTTCCTTATATTTATTGCTATGTATATATTAAGGGCTGTCAACTGATTATAAAAGTTTAGTTGATAAATAGTCTGGCCTTTAACCAATTATTGATTAATCATTACACTTAAAATACTAGAGCATCAGTATAGATGCCTTTTTGAGATATTGAAGGAAATGCAAGATATCATCTGTTTACTGAATTGTAAGTTACCACTCACTGTTAGAAAGAAAGGGCTATTTAACATTGCCTTTCCTACATTCCACGGAGGGAAATGTAACTTCAAAGAGCAAGAGTGTCCTGAATTTCCATCTCCAATAATTTAACAGCCTCCTTTATTTAACTCAAGTGAGTATTCCTAAACACAACAGTGTAATCCTATATCCTACTGCGTACAATGGACCTTATTTCCAAGTCTACATGCTAAGGATTGCAGTGCAGAGCCTTAGTTAACTACTCTATCAACGAAAGCATCACGTCCCATTTACAGAAAATTGTGACATGCATATTACTGGTGAGCAGTGTTAGAAACTTATTGTTTAGTCGTTTAGTCGTGTCCGACTCTTTGTGACCCCATGGACCATAGCACGCCAGGCACTCCTGTCTTGCACTGCCTCCCGCAGTTTGGTCAAACTCATGTTCGTAGCTGCGAGAACACTGTCCAACCATCTTGTCCTCTGACGTCCCCTTCTCCTAGTGCCCTCAATCTTTCCCAACATCAGGGTCTTTTCCAAGGATTCTTCTCTTCTCATGAGGTGGCCAAAGTATTGGAGCCTCAGCTTCACGATCTGTCCTTCCAGGGAGCACTCAGGGCTGATTTCCTTAAGAATGGATAGGTTTGATCTTCTTGCAGTCCATGGGACTCTCAAGAGTCTCCTCCAGCACCACAATTCAAAAGCATCAATTCTTTGGCGATCAGCCTTCTTTATGGTCCAGCTCTCACTTCCATACATCACCACTGGGAAAACCATAGCTTTAACTAGACGGACCTTTGTAGGCAAGGTGATGTCTCTGCTTTTTAAGATGCTGTCTAGGTTTGTCATTGCTTTTCTCCCAAGAAGCAGGCGTCTTTTAATTTCGTGACTGCTGTCACCATCTGCAGTGATCAAGGAGCCCAAGAAGGTGAAATCTCTCACTGCCTCCATTTCTTCCCCTTCTATTTGCCAGGAGGTGATGGGACCAGTGGCCATGATCTTGGTTTTTTTGATGTTGAGCTTCAGACCATATTTTGCGCTCTCCTCTTTCACCCTCATTAAAAGGTTCTTTAATTCCTCCTCGCTTTCTGCCATCAAGGTTGTGTCATCTGCATATCTGAGGTTGTTGATATTTCTTCCAGCAATCTTAATTCCGGCTAGGGATTCATCTAGTCCAGCCTTTCGCATGATGAATTCTGCATATAAGTTAAATAAGCAGGGAGACAATATACAACCTTGTCGTACTCCTTTCCCAATTTTGAACCACTCAGTTGTTCCATATCCAGTTCTAACTGTAGCTTCTTGTCCCACATAGAGATTTCTCAGGAGACAGATGAGGTGATCAGGCACTCCCATTTCTTTAAGAACTTGCCATAGTTTGCTGTGGTCGACATAGTCAAAGGAACTTATTAGGCACCCACAGACGCGGGTGGCGCTGTGGTCTAAAGCACAGAGCCTAGGGCTTGCCGATCAGAAGGTTGGTGGTTCGAATCCCTGCGATGGGGGTGAGCTCCCGTTGCTCAGTCCCTGCTCCTGCCAACCTAGCAGTTCGAAAGCACCTCAAAGTGCAAGTAGATAAATTGGTACCGCTCCGGCGGGAAGGTAAACGGCGTTTCCGTGCGCTGCTCTGGTTCGCCAGAAGCGGCTTTGTCATGCTGGGCACATGATCCGGAAGCTGTATGCTGGCTCCCTCAGCCAGTAAAGCGAGATGAGCGCCGCAACCCCAGAGTCGTCCGTGACTGGACCTAATGGTCAGGGGTCCCTTTACCTAGGCACCAAATAGCACCTTCAAAGTACTTTACAGACATCACAACAGAATGTCTATTTGACTAGATGACCCTCGGGGTCCCTTCCAACACGACAATTCCATGATTCTATGATCTCAACTACGTTGCTTGACCATAGCTTGCTCTTACAACAATTCACTTGAAAGGAGAAACAAACATAGGGGAAATGGAAATGGAATGAACCAGGGTTTGAAATTAGCAGGGCGCCAGGCGTATTTTGCGCCTAAAGATTCTCCATTTGCGAGCACTTCAAAAAGTCTGCGTGCCATTTTTTTCGCCTGGCTGACACTCAAGGATTACTAAAATGTACATGATTTGAAGCCTTGAAGTATATGTTAAGGAAAGAGCACAGTGGTGCCTCAGGTTAAGAACTTAATTCGTTCTGGAGGTCCGTTCTTAACCTGAAACCATTCTTAACCTGAGGTACCACTTTAGCTAATGAAGCCTCCCGCTGCCGCCGCTGCGCAATGTCTGTTCTCATCCTGTAGCAAAGTTCTAAACCCGAGGTACTATTTCTAGGTTAGCGGAGTCTGTAACCCGAAGCGTCTGTAACCTGAGGTACCGACCCGTAACCTGTAACCCGAGGTCATTGCCGACCTCCCCCCCTCCAGTAGCGACTACACATTCTGTTTTGGCACCTACAACCAAGGTCCCAGAAGTCATTTGGCACCTAGCTTTCCTATCCTAGTTTCGAACACTGGAATTAACTATGGGCTAAGGCGGAGGTTTTTAAACTGTGGTCTGTGATTTCCATTTGGGTGGCCTGTGGAGAGGCTGTAGCACAGTTAAATATCTCTGTACTCAGTCCTGAACTTCCTTTCCTTGATGTGAGGATGAAGGACTAAGATGCCCAGCGAGGAGTCCATGATTCGCGCAGCAGCACAAGACGTGTGGCTTTTGCTGTGCACGAGTCAGCTGACTCGACAGAGCTGTCAGTCGCCAACCTGACACTCAGTCCACGTAGTCGCAACTGGACCCTCACCGGCAGCAAAACGGTGCCCGGGGAATTTTGAACACTGTTGGTGAGGTGCCTGTAGTTGACATTTCAAAATAAATACTACACACAGAATTTCACAGGGGAAAACAGGCCTGGAGGAAAGCTTACCCCTAAGAGGCCAATTCCCCTCTCAAGCTTAAAGGAAGCCTCTTCAAGTACACATCCACTGAGCCAAAACCAAAGTGTGCTATCATCTTAGGGAGAATGTAATGAAAATGCTTTATAGATGGTACCACACTCCAGCAAAAACTTGCTAAAATGTATAAAGGTCGACCACCAACTTGCTGGAGGTGCAAAAAAGAGACAGGGACATACTTACACACGTGGTGGAATTGCACAGTCATCTGTGAATTTTGGGATAAATTATATAATGAATTCAAAAAGCTATTTAGATGTACATTCAGAAAAGGACAAGAAGCCTTCCTCCTAGGAATAACGTCAGCGGAAATTAGAAAAGATGTAAGACCATTGTTTATGTATGGAACAGCAGCTGCCAGAATATTAGTGGCAAGAAATTAAGTCCAGCCTTTGACTGGACTTAACCATCCAGGGGTCCTTTGATTTAGATTTTTTTAAATAAAAAAAACCTTACACTGACTGGCAGCAGCTCTCCAGAGTTTCAGCAGTAATCTCCCCCCACCCCAGCCTGACCTGGGGATGCTAGGGACTGAACCCATACCTGCCAAGTTCCGGCCCGAGAAATAAGGGACTGGGCCGGAAGTAGCAGACCGAAAGTAGCACTGTCCCCATTTTGGAACTGGATGGAGCATGCTCAGAAGCGACTTTTGATGCTGCTCTGCCCTGTTCCAAAATGGCCGCCGCACCAGAAGTCGCGCTGCAGCCATTTTGGAACTGGGCAAAGCAGCATCAAAAGTCGCTTCTGAGCATGCTCCACCCAGTTCCAAAATGGCCGCCGCGCCAGACTAAATTCCCGGGGAATACGGGAGACTTGGCAGCTATGGACTGAACCACAAGCGTGCACTCTATCGCCAAGAGCTGTGCTCGCTGCATCTGGTTCCCAGCTGAAGGACTTGCAGAGACTTGCTTCTCTTCAACCCCACACCCAGCTGACTGGTTGAGGGATGGCACTTGAGTCTTGCTCTCTGCCACCAACATTCCCTGGCAGCAGAAAGGGAGGGCACCCAGACTGCTGCCAGCCACTTCTGTTTGGGGAGGGGAGCTTGAAACAAGGGATCATTTCAATCCCCCCCTTTCCCCCCTGCAGGCGCAGGCAGGCACCCTCATGCCCGCCATCTAATTTGGCTCTCGGTGCATCCACACACCCGCTGGGCTCCACACTCCCATGCAGAATGGGAGAATGTAAAGACGGAAAGCGAAGGAAACATTTCGATTCCGCTGGCATGGGTGGATTCCGAGGCGACTGATTGTATTGCGGTGATTGCAATCTGTATGGCAAATTAATTATATAATCAGTGGGTAAGAGAGGGAAAAGCGCTAATTAAAAAAAAAAAGCTTCCCAGGCTGCGTGCATCTAATTAAGTGCTCTTATCATTCCATCCCCTTTCACCTGCATTCATTGCCTTTTAAGAGGGCGTCTTTTTCTTCAGAATTGCAGGGCGCAAACCGCAAGTCATTATGTGTACGCTACTCTGAATAAAGGTCAAGGAGCAAAGTTTCAGACAAAATAATATAATCTCTAATGAGATTTTGTTTTTCTGATGTTCAAAGTCAAGATTTTGGTTTGAAATGGTGGTCCCTAGCCTTTATTGGTATATCACAGTGTTCTGCTACCAGCTTTATAAGCTGCAAATTTTCATCCCGAGACCCAGTCAGATGAATTTGGATGGAAATATGTTTTGATTGATGGAATGACACCGACATTTCTCTGGAAGTGGATCCACCCTGAGCTACTTTTGGATGTTCAAAATCTCTCTAGTATCCAGAATTGCTTTTTATCATCAGCTCCAGATTATTATTTATTCCTGATCAATGGCTCCTGCTTAAAAACAGGGGTGGGAAGGCTTTGCCCCCCCCCAATATCATTGGATTCCAACTCCCATCAGCTCCATCCTGTGTGGACAATAGACCGGAATGATGGGAGTTGTGGTTCAGGAACACCTGGAATGCTACAGATTTCTCATCCCTGAGGATCAATTTGTTCAATTTGTAATCTCTAGGCTGAGCTACTGCAATATGCTATACAGTGGTACCTCGCTAGACGAATGCCCTGCTAGACGAATTTTTCGCTAGACGAATGGGTTTTGCGATCGGAGGTTGCCTCGCAAGACGAATTCGTTTTGTGAAAAATTTGTCTAGCGAATCGCAGTTTCCCATAGGAATGCATTGAAATTCAATTAATGCGTTCCTATGGGCAAAAAAATAAATAAAAATAAATCCAATGCATTCCTATGGGATTCGCTAGACGAATTTTTCACAAAAGAAATTGACTCACAGAACGAATTAAATTCATCTTGCGAGGCACCACTGTATCTGGAGCTTCCACTAAAGAGTATTCAAAAGCTGTTCTTCGTGCAAAATGCAGCAGCCCGTGAATTAACAGAAAGGAACACTCGGGATTATGCAACGCTGTATCTGCTCCGACCACCAATTGGCTTCCATGACCTTTCCAAAAATGCTGACATTACCCTTTCAAGTCCTAAACAACATGGGCTCAGGGAAAGCACGTGAGCTTGTCTCTCAGTAAAAATCAGCAAAGGAGACCCTCTTCTGACAGCAGCCCCACGTAAAAAAGGTCAAGGACCAGGGCTTTCCCAGTCATTGCTTCTGTCTTAGGGGATACAACGACCGAAAGGTGCCCAGATTTATTATAATTTGCAGTTTTGGTTTTTTAAATCCTCTTTGGCCCAACATTTCACCTGCAGCTTGATGTTAAATGAGTTTTAATATTGTTGTATCCATGAATAACCACAGTTATTGTTCAAGTGGTAAGAAGAAAGAACTAAGCACCACTCATGTCTTGTATTTACTAAGCCTACAACTTACATAGGGACCCAGGTGGCACTGTGGGTTAAACCACAGAGTCTAGGGCTTCCTGATCAGAATGTCGGTGGTTCGAATCCCTGCAATGGGGTGAGCTTCCATTGCTCGGTCCCAGCTCCTGCCCACCTAGCAGTTCGAAAGCACATAAAAAAAAAAAAAGTGCAAGTAGATAAATAGGGACCGCTCCGGCGGGAAGGTAAACAGCGTTTCCATGCGCTGCTCTGGTTCGCCAGAAGCAGCTTTGTCATGCTGGCCACATGACCCGGAAGCTGTCTGCGGACAAACGCCGGCTCCCTTGGCCTATAGAGCGAGATGAGCGCCGCAACCCCAGAGTCGGACATGACTGGACCTGATGGTCAGGGGCCCCTTTACCCTTTACCTTTACAACTTACATACATTTAACTTGTATGCATTCAGTTTTATGCGTGCGACAAAAAGTTTAAAAAGGGGTGGGGTGGGATTCTAGGAAAAATGACGCCCCCCCCAACCTGCCATTGAACTGAACGTGTTTTGATGACATGCAATTTTGGCTTTGGGTACGAACCCCGGAACGTAACCCCAGCGTCAGTTGCGGGCTTACTGTACATTAGAACTGTTTTTGCTCCAGCTGCACTTGAGCACTTCAGTGGAAAGGCAGGCTATAAAAAGCAGTAAATACTGGAATAAATTTATGCAAAGCAGGAGTTCGGAAAAGGTCTCCACTTTAGCAATAAACGGTTCCAGCCTCCCGTTCACTACCTCTCTCCAACCTGCCGGATTACCACCTTCAAAGCATTTTCAACCCACACCGCCCAATTATCCAGAAGACAAAAAAAGCAGGTGATGAACCTGGAATATTCTCTCCAACATGGATTGATCCAGTAAAGTCAACATATCAACAGTATTTGGTGCCTTTTTACTCTCTGGACTGACGTGGCGCCATCGCTATGCCAACATAAATTTTAATGAGACGCCACAGAAATCCTTTGAAAATATGACACCCAGACCCTCTTCGGCAGTGACATTAACCAAGTCACACTCCTGTTGTGCAAGCCGCAGGCTTCAGACGCGGCAGAAAAAGCAGTGCATGCGGCCAGTCATGGGAAACAGACGGCTCTCTACGAAACAGCCTTCTTTAGAGGGATACACCAAATTCCCTCAGGAGAAGTACAAACTGATAAAATTATGAGGACTGGAGAAAACAAGCTAATCTTCTGCACCAACAGCCCATGAACGGCTCGATGAAGTTAATTATATTTTTATTAGCCAGCTGAAAAGACAGCACCCTTACCAGAATTGTGACAGTATTATGGAGTCTCGCAGGCTCTTGATCCAGATGTGGCACCTATTGCTTTAATAGCCCTGGGGCAGCAAAACACTATTTGAGTGTGGTGTCCCAGCTGCCCCCCCACTGATACATTTCTCCTCCAGGTTTGAAGTAGCAATGGGATGCAGATGAGCAACATTTAGGCTCATACCCAACAAAGTTGTCCTGTAAGCACAAGGAGTTCAACCTGTGCTCCTTTTCATCTCCCTATGTACACACCCCAAATCTGTTCTAGGGTTCCCCCAACCCTAGAGAGCAGATTTGGGGGTGGGCAGAGGAATCCCACTGTGCAGGCAGCAGTCCTTGCACTAATAGGATGACTTTGTCAGATACAAGCCAGAGAATGGACCGCAGCAGCAGGGCAGGAGCTGTCATTCCGGACACCATGTGGGAATTCACAAACCAGCCAGGCTCCTGCAGACACCTCTCGCTTTTCACTTCTATAACATACTGGTTTCCAATCAGCATGCGGAAGATTTTATAAAGCTTGCTCACTTTTTTTAAAAAAATACTGCGGTGTTATGTTGCTTGCTTCTGAATCCAATTTCATTCAAGAATGCACCACTGAACAGGATAGAATTTGGGGAGCATTCCCTTAAAGTCGAGAGGGTTCCTTTCAAACACACAAACACCTAGCTGATTTGATTCCAGCTGGACTGGGGCTTTTGTAGAAAGGCTCTCTCTCAAAAGGCTTTGTAGAGATAAAAATAGAAATAAGCAACCCATAATAGAAGAGGCATTTTGGAAGGCTTATATAGCATTGTCCGGAAAGCCAGTGAGAGCTTCAGGTAAAAGGGGATGTAACAGCACAAGATATTAACAGAGGGTGGGGAGGGGAGAGAGAAGAGAAGCAGAGAAAGTTGGAAACCGATGAGAGAGAACTGATGAAGGAAAGGGCAGGTGTCTCTTGGATGTGACACTTACGGCGACTGAAACCTGGCTTCAGGGCGATGAACAAAGGGTAAGGGACACACAGCAAAATGGAGAGAACTGCGGGGAGGTGTCTGAGGAGGGGATACAGTGACCATTTGCATCCGTGTCTGCTTTAATGTCTAAATTACTCATCACATTGATGGCATTTTACAGAACACACCGAAGTGTGAGGGACTGCGAACACAAACAGGGGCCAAAGCGTCACATAAATGCATAGCTGCCAAGTCTCCCGTATTCCCCGGGAAACCCCCGTTTTTCCAGCCGTTTCCCGCTGGCAGCTCGGATTTTTTTTTAAAAAACGTAAATCCCCCGGATTCTTACCGGCCCAGGGAGGCTCCTTCTGCGCATGTCTGGAGTCTCTGGACATGCGCAGAAGCGATTTCTGGCACTGCGGCCATTTTGGAAGTGGGCAAAGCATGCATAGAAGCAACTTCCGGCGCCACTCTGCCCGGTTCCAATATGGCCGCAGCGCGACTTCCGGTGCCGTGCTGCTGCCGATCTTGGATTTTTCAATCTGGGAGTTGGCACCTATGTAAATGGCTCCTAGAGAGGCTTAGAAAGAAGGAAATAAATTAATCACAGCAAGGTTATAAAATGCGTCGAGAGCAAGGTAGCAGCTCCAGTGGTGCAGACTGTAAAGCAGACACTTAAGGCTGTTAGTTCTTCAGGTAAGTCCACGCTACCTACCTAGAAAACTATCCACCCTCCCAGAGGGAGCCCTCTGGTTAAACTCCTATTCTTTCTTTCCAGGACGAATGCATTCTGCTCCAATAGCTCTCCAGAGGCAGCTAAGAAATCTCTACGCCCTTCACCAAGCAGAAAAGGGCTTACTGCATGAGCCTATGCGCAAGCTCAATAATTGCTAACTTGAGAGCTCACTCTCAAGGAAGCAAGCGCAGGTTTGCAGACTTCATCTGAGCCCAGGGGAATGCAAGTTCTCTTTTGGGGAATGCACAACAGGGAAACACATTTACCCGTGCTTGTTTGGACGCTGCCTCTTCTCTGGTTTTGTGACATTTACTGTCCTTTTCCCAGTAGTCATCTGCTGATAAGCCTTGGTCCCAACTCGATTTCTCAACTGCAGCAGCTCCTCGAAAGACAACGAAGACCATTCTGGGGGAAAGATTAAAAAAAAAACAAAATGAGACACCCACAAACAAATGTCAGTCTTTGGATTATTCAAACTTCCCCCCGCCCGCCTGCCTGCCATGCTTCATGACATGTTGAATGCTACTGTCTTTTTTGGCACTCAAGATTGCAAGGACAGCTGCAGGTAAACACCTTGTGATTCGTGCAAGTGCCACCACAAAAACCCTGCACACCCACCCAGTGCTCAATCTCACAGCCCCTTCAAACACACACTAAATTGCCCTGCCAATGGTGCTTATCCTCATGTGGCTGGGTTAAGTGTTCAGGGTCTGTCATGGGGACCTTTTCAACCCAAACAGCATCCCACTAGGAGGGACACAGATCAATGGGAAGAGGCCTCAGCAGTAGTATGGGATAGCACTACTAGAAGCTTCTCCCTGGGAGCGTCTGAAGGAATCCCATGTGTACTGGAGTTGTGTGGAAGGACTACAAACTTGGTACTGTGCTAGTCCTGCAGAATTATGACACAGACCATAATTATGACACAGCTCTATCTGTGAAATTAGGATCCAAACAAACAAAAACAAAACTGTCACTCAGCAAATGGTTTCAGAGTTTGGTGCACACAAGCCAAAACTGCCAACTAATATACAAATGCAAATTAGCTGGTTTTTAACATCTTCCATTCACATGTTAAAGAGGGCAGAAGGTTGAAAGTTTCTGTGCATTCTAACTTCCTTTAGTATTTCTGAAAAAATGACCATTCTAGATTCACGACTTAGAATTAAGAGCACTTTCACAACAGAGGTGTAAATCAGTCTTCGGCTTTTTAATGTAAATTTTCAAAAAGCAGCTGTTTTCAGAGCTCAAGTGCAGCTTCAAAACTGTGCTCTTCCGCCCTGCATTCACATGTAACACAGAGAATGAGAGGTGCTTAGCATTGATTAGGAAATAGACTAGAAATGGCCACTCTCCCCCCCCCCCCCCGGCCCCAAAATAAGGAATTTGGAATACATTCAGAGCTCCTGGCATGTCCGTTAAATGGCAAGTACTTGACTCTCTGCTTGGCTTAAAGGCAGACTTCTGAAGTCAAGCCATTCCTATAGCACAAATCTTTCCTTAGGCTTTGTCTCTCTCAAGGGGCTTCTCAGTCCTGGTTGCTGATACTGCTAAAAAGCTTTCTGCATTACAGACACTGCCCTAAGGATTAAGGGAAAGCCCTTGCAGCTCCCATCTCTTTTATGACCTGGGGACAGAACACAACTGTTTGCGCATGGCACATTTCATTAAAATGTTGTGGGAGGCAGCCACGTTTTACAAAGGTTCCAAAAGACATGATGTTGATTGATATATCACACACAATGCAGATTAAATATAAATAAGTAAAACCCAATTTCTAGCACAAAGTGCTTGCAATTTAAATTTTGACGGTTGAAGTGACATCAGAGGAAGGGGTAAAAAATAGGAGATGAAAGCATAGCAGGGAATGGTTTTATCTTCCTAAATACATAAAAATGTAAGGCTGTCATTGGGCAGCCCCAATTAGAGGATTTGTAGTGCCTTATAACAATTTGGATTTGCATGAAGTCCTCATGGGGGTGGGGTGGGGTGGGCGGAAGGGGGAGTTATTTGTTTGTTCTTGTTTTTATTGTGTATTTTGTGTTTTTTATCTTGTATTTTAATGTTGTGAACCACCCTGCAATCTATGGATGAAGGGCAGTATACAAATGTAATAATGATGAGAAGCAAACGAGAAGGCAGGTTGTACAATAGCATGGGAACAAGAAAGGTGAATCATTGAGAGGGGAGGAGTGGTTTTAAACCAGCACCAGAAGCTTGAGTAAAGAAGAAATGGTGGGAACTAAGAGGAAAATGGCAGCCTTTGTAAAAATGGCGGAGGTTTGAGGAAACTTTTACAATCATATGAGTATATCAGGAAAGGAGGAATACTGAAAAGGAAAACTTGGTTGATTTAAACCTAAGACTCCATAGTACAGGTGAAACTGGGGAAATTAGAATATCGTCGAAAAGTGCATTTATTCAGTAATGCAACTTAAAAGGTGAAACCAATATATGAGATAGATGCATGACATGCAAAGCAAGATATGTCAAGCCTTTATTTGTTGTAATTGTAATTATTTGTCGTTAGGCGCGTCAATTATAAATGGAATGTAATTAATGAAATGTAATAGCGACGTTTATTTTTGCATTATTGTAAGTATTTGTTTTATTACTGTGGAATTTCCAAAAGAAAGCATTTGTAAAAATTAAAATTAAAATAAAAAATAGTAAATTGCATTACTGAAATAAATGCACTTTTCGACGATATTCTGATTTTTCGAGTTTCACCTGTATCTCCCCACAATCCTGGCACCTCCACTCCTGGCACCATGCGTTGTCTTCTACATGAAGTTCCAGAATCATTGTAGTAATTCAGAACAGAGTCTTTATTAAGAAGCAACATCCATCCACAGAACTCTACCGTGCTCTGAACAACTGACAGCCTTGCTCTTTAAATTCCATTTATTTTAAAGAGACAGCAGCATGGATCTGCAAAGGGGTTTGTGTGCAAGGGAGAGGCGGAGGCATGGAAATAGGGTGGCATGCAAGGAAGAGTTGAGGAAAGTAAGCAGGCGGGCGGAGGGGGGGGAAGGAGCAAAGGTGAATGTGGTGATGCAGAGAAAGGGGCTGCAAGAAAGGAGAGAGCAGAAGGCATGGGAACGAGGTTGAAACTGAAGGCAGGGGCATGAAAGGGTTTGATGAATAGGAGGCGACGCTGGCTTCATAATTCGGCATAAAGTGAAAAGGATGCTTGGTAGTTGCAATGTGTGGGAGGAAGAAGATGCAGGTGGTTACCATGGAGGAGTTTTGTGTGCAAAGGAGGTTGCACAAAAGAAGGGGGAGGAGGCATGGACATGGGGGCGGGGAGAGGTGAAATCAGGGATGCAAAAGCTGGACTAACAAAGAGAAGAGAGAAATGGCATGAGAAATGGGGCTGGGAAGGTGAAAAGCAAGCTTAGTCCTTGCATGGGGTGTGACGGGGAAGCTCCAGGAAGTTAATGGGGGAGGAATGGCAGAGGAGGTTGGGAAGTGGAGCAAACAGGGGTACATGCCCAAGTAGGAACATAAAAAGGTAAAGGTAAAGGACCCCTGACAGTTAAGTCTAGTCGCGAAAGACTCTGGGGTTGCGGCGCTCATCTTCCTTTACTGGCCGAGGGAGCCGACGTTTGTCCACAGGCTGTTTTTCCGGGTCATGTGGCCAGCATGACTAAGCCGCTTCTGGCGAAACACCGTTTACCTTCCCGCTGGAGCGGTACCTATTTATCTACTTGCACTTTGGCATGCTTTCAAAATGCTAGGTTGGCAGGAGCTGGGACCGAGCAACCGGAGCTCACTCTGTCGCAGGGATTTGAACCGCCGACCTTCCGACCGGCAAGCCCAAGGCTCAGTGGTTTAGACCACAGTGCCACCCGCGTCCCTTGTAGGAACATAGTCTGCCTTAAAACCAGGTGTCTGTCTAGCTCAATATGATTTACTCTGGTTGACAGCAGCTCCCTAGGATCTCAGAAAGAAGTCTTCAACCTCTGCTATTAAGTGGGAGTGTCTGGGATGGAACCGGAGATCTTCTGAAAGAACAGGAGGTTCCTATCACTGAGATATGGTCCGTCTTTAAAGCTGGTTTGGCCACCTCCAGCCACAAATGCAGCACCTTGGACTACTCATGTGTCCTGCCAAGGGGCAGAGTGGGATTCAAACCCACACCTCCAGGCAGAGACTGCAACCTTATTGCAGAGCTGTAGACAACCCAACCGTCCTGACGACACCACTTTACACAGGTGAAGTTGTGTGTACTTTGCGATTACGTGAAATGTTCACTGGAAATGGTAAAATTTGAGGAGGGATTTTAAGGAGAAAAGAATTTGACTGATGGCTACATTTTAAATCAGGGCCCATACCATCTTCTCTTGCTTTTGACATTTCCCCTTTGCCTAAGCATTCACAACGCTTTACTGACACCACCTCTCTCTCTCTCTCTGTTCTGGCATGCCAAGCATGTAATCCCTCAATTAGTCATTCCTTATGGCAAAAGTCTAGAACTGTAATAGTTCCCCCCCCCCCCGATGAGCTCTGGACAGACCCGCAAAGAGACTGCAACCTCAAAAGCCTCTGCAAATGCAGGCCAAATGATGCGTTCCACCTCAGACATCAACACACAATTTGTCATATTGGATCAAACCACTGGCCCATCAAATCAGCTACTCTGCCCTGGGCAAGAACCAGCACCTTCTACTCCAAAATACAAGGGGTCAGGGAGACAGGGAAAGAAAGGAGAGGGGGGAAACCTTTAACAACATGGGCCACTCACAGTATACATATCCCTTCTTGACACAGTTAAGGGACGGAAAAGCAGAACTGAACCAACATGATCTAAGCTCCATTGCCAAACAGAATTTTAAATCCGTATTTTTTAACATGACTAGAGCTACAATAAATTCCACAGGTTATTTCATCCCAAAAAACCTCCACTTTTCATACCTTGTTCTAAATTTATCAGCCAACCTCAATGAAATGCTCCCTTAGTTTCTGCTCCACCCACCCACTTTTCCAGTTCTTCACCTGGAGTTTTCGCAAACACCAATTGCAGAAAGTACTGCGGAAGCCAGTGACAAAATAAAAGAGCCTGCTGTTTAAAACGCAGTCACTTTAACAAGGTTGTTTCAGATACATAAAGGCCTACAAATTGGTTTGGGCCCTTTCATACCTAGACAGCCAAAGGCAAAGTATGACGACCGCAAAAGGAGCAACAATTATAAACTGTACTAAGCTCACTTTGTTTAGGAGTAAGAGTTAAAATGAATGAAAAGAGGTGTTCAGGGTGCTCTTCATTATTATTTTTTATATTCTTTTGCGGGAGACAGATGGAAGAACCCTAGCTGTACGAGGATACAGCTTCTTGTGCATATACGGAAACAGAGAAGTCAACATTATGAAAGCCACCATCCTACATTATGTGTCCAACCTCACTGCAAAATCTTTATAATTGCATTTACTTACTTATAGTTGCAGGGCAACTCACAACAAGGAATAAAAATGCATGCATTTTTAATATTATTATTTGTAGCTCATTTCCCCCCAAAAGAGATGAGGAAAGAATAAGTATTTTTATTCTCATGACGACTCTGCAAGGTAGAGCCACCCATTGAGCTTTGTGGTAAAGCAGGGATTTGAACCTAGGTCTCAGTCCAACACTTCAGGCACAACTCCACAGTGGACACACTAGATGAAATATAGCCAGGAACAGCTAGGGTGGTGGCATAGCTGCCAAGTTCCGGCCTGAGAAATAAGGGACTGGACCGGAAGTAGCAGACCGGAAGTAGTGCTGCCGCCATTTTGGAACTGGGCGGAGCATGCTCGGAAGCTACTTTTGATGCTGCTCTGCCCTGTTCCAAAATGGCCACCGCACCAGAAGTCGCGCTGCAGCCATTTTGGAACTGGGCAAAGCAGCATCAAAAGTCGCTTCTGAGCATGTTCCGCCCAGTTCCAAAATGGCCGTCGCGCCAGAATAAACCGGGGAAAAACAAAAAAATCTGTTTCTTCGGCTGGGTACAGCTGGAAAAACGGGGGTTTCCCGGGGAATACGGGAGACTTGGCAGCTATGGGTGGTGGGGAGATTGAGGCTTGAACTGGAGTAACATACAGTTGTACCTTGGTTGTCAAACTTAATCTGTTCTGGGAGTCTGTTCGACTCCCGGAACCATTCTAAAACCAAGGTGCGGCTTCCGATTGGCTGCAGGGGCTTCCTGCACTCAATCGGAAGCTGCGGAAGACATTCAGCTTCCAAAAAACATTTGCAAACCAAAACACTCACTTCTGGGTTTGTAGCGTTCGGGAGCTGATTTGTTTGGGAGCCAAGCCGTTCGACAACCAAGGTACCACTGTAGTTCCAAATTTCAGCTCCATCATGTAAATATCTTTGATTGGAAGTTGGACCAGTCAATCTTCTTCATCCTACCTTATCCAACAAGATTATTTCAAGGCTAGACGCTAGGCTGCTTACCCCACAGACTTGCCTCCATTAAGGAGGAATAAGAGAAATGTAATAGATACACATGGAGGTTTGGGGGGGGGTGTAGCTTGATCCTTAGCAAGTTGGTGCACCTATTTTTTCAACAGAATGTTCTCCATGCTTTGTTAAGAAGTGTTTTGATAAAGTGAGTCGACACAGTTTTCCATAGCACTATGCAGACTTTTGGCCACTGCACAAAGACTGAGAAGTTGTACATGAAATGAACAGGAAGTTTTAACATGAATGACGACAGTGGTTAAAAATGAGAACTTTGCTCCGAAATGTTTGGATAACTGGGCATGCTTATGAAATGCTGAAAAAGGTACCCTGTTGTGCACAATGTCGCCATCATTTTCCATCTCCTTATCTGAAAATGCTTCAAATGGTAGAACGCTTATATGCTTGCTTTGAAGTAGCTTCCTTTAATGTTTGTGCCTACCTTGATGTGGTAGCCATTCCTTGCCTCTTCCCCGAAAAGAGAGGAAATGGACTGACTTATTATAGAACATTTCTGAAGGGATTATGGATTTGCCGTTAACACTCCAGCTAATTCACTCAAAATATGTGTGGGGTGACTAATAGCCATGTAATGACTGTGATGCGAAATAAGCGTCAGCCTTGCTGTTGTTAGCATCTGTCTATCTCAGGAGACTATGGAGGTGTGTGTGTGTGTTTGGGGGTCAAACCATTGGAGAGTTACAGCACCTGATACTAGAGACTTGATAGGTGAGAGACATGTTCTGTTGCAGCTGGGGCAGATGAAGGCATCCGATTCTGCTGCTGCAAATGCGCCACGGCATTTCTTTTCTCTGCATTCCTCCCAGCAGTCCTTTCTCCTCTGCTCACTACTGTGGATGCATGACACTGTCTGTCTGTCTCCAGGCACTACGGTTGCCGGCAAGGGATTCCCACACAGCAGGGTTGATGCTATTAGCCTTTGTGTCTCGTTTGCAGACATCTTTGCTCATAGCAACGAAGCAAACTAGGTGAGCAGTACAGTAAATTATAATGTGGGCAGATTCAGAACCACACACAATGGTAAGGAGAATCTAAATGCTCAAAAGTTAATGGATGCTAAATTATCTGTGACAGTTCTTGGGGGGTGGGAATTAGAGATCTACAGCCGTCTGGTAAATAAAACTCTCTTTGATAGAAGTCACAAAAAGACAAAGAATTGTATGCACAAGACAGGGAATGAAAAATAAAAATTGAAAACCTATGCCATTATACAAATAAATGGCACATTCCTCAGGCTGATCTCCGGTTCAATTCTCGCTGTTTAAAACTAATTAAAGGGGAAAAGACAAATGACGACAGGCATGTGGGAAGAGATTAGAGGTGTTTAGCTTAGTGAGGAAATGAAGGTTTCACCACATAGATGGGAAGGAAGAGGGAGGAGGAGGAGGAGGAGTTTGGAATTGATATCCTGCTTTATCACTACCCGAAGGAGTCTCAAAGCGGCTAACATTCTCCTTTCCCTTCCTCCCCCACAACAAACACTCTGTGAGATGGGTGGGGCTGAGAGACTTCAAAGAAGTGTGACTAGCCCAAGGTCACCCAGCAGCTGCATGTGGAAGAGCGGAGACACGAACCCGGTTCACCAGATTACGAGTCTACCGTTCTTAACCACTACACCACACAGGAAAAGAGGGCAAGTCAAGCACTCTGATTTAACATCAAAATATTAAGAAATGTTCAGAGAAAACAGAATGGAAAATTAAAACTTGAAACCACACCCCTACATGTTACACAGTGTACCATAAAATATTCCCCCAGAAAAGCTGTTCTTTTGCCCCTGCGGTAGCCCTGATCACAGTCATGCACACCCCATTCACAATATGAGGCAAGCACTTACCAAATGAACAGCCCCTCTTCATCGCCTTACTTTTGAAGGTAGGAGCCCCCCCAGAGAGGCACCTTGGCTGCAGGTCTTTGCAAACAGGCAGAATGATATGGGAAACACCCAGGTCCCAAGACTTTTTAAAGGGATTAGTAGGGACCCAGGTGGCGCTGTGGTTAAACCACTGAGCCTAGGGCTTGCTGATCAGAAGGTCGGCGGTTCGAATCCCTGTGACGGGGTGAGCTCCTGTTGCTTGGTCCCAGCTCCTGCCAACCTAGCAGTTCGAAAGCACGTCAAAATGCAAGTAGATAAATAGGAACCGCTATAGTGGGAAGGTAAACGGCGTTTCCATGTGCTGCTCTGGTTTGCCAGAAGCGGCTTTGTCATGCTGGCCACATGACCTGGAAGCTATACGCCGGCTCCCTCGGCCAATAATTCGAGATGAGCGCGCAACCCCAGAGTCGGTCACGACTGGACCTAATGGTCAGGGGTCCCTTTACCTTTACCTTTACTGGCACTCTTAATTGTACCTGAAGTATTTTGGCTCAGTTGGTGGCATTGCGGAAGTCGTCCAACATGCACATCTTAAAACCCATCACAAGGCTCAATCAACAGAGGTCCGATTCTGACAGATATATTAAGAAATTGGGAGCCTGTGTGGTGCAACAGTTAAGAGTGTCGGGACATGGGCCTGAGAGACGAGGGTTCAAATCCCCACTTGGCCATGAAGCTCACTAAACGACCTTGGGCTAGTCACCGTCTTTCAGCCTAATGTACCGTACCTCGCAGGGTTGCTGTGTGGACGAAATGGGAGAACCTCGAGGTCTTTGGAGGAAAAGACAGTATAGAAATGTTAAGAAGTAAATAAAATAAACAAATCCCATTTTTAAATGTCAGGAATGCCACGTGTCATGCTTTCGGAAAGAAGACTTTCATTGGAATTGCAAGGTTCGGAAGGAACTTGGAGAAACAACTGCACAACAAGGTGATGTTTTCTCCATGCAGCTTCCTGCTTTCTAAAAAAACATGAAGTCCACTACATAAGATATGCAGTGCAAGCGTTTTCACTTATCCACGAATCAGGAAGTCTATGGGGACCACTTTTTCTCAGACAGAAACCACGTTTGAAGCAGCCCTCAGGCTCAAAGGAAAGGGCACTAGCCTCCGTGTATTCTTGGGCTGACCTGCTCCAGCAATTTCTAATGCATAGCACAGTTTTGTGGAAGCTATTAGGTTGCAGTCAGCTGTGACTTATTTTCTATTTAATGCATTGTATATCAAAAGAATGTAAACCCCCTTGTCTGCTTCATGCTTTTATTCTCCCTTTTCTTCATTTTCCTCCTTAGCAGAGGCTTTCTCCCACTCTATTTGCGGTACATCTTCGTCCTCCTCTGCTTCACCCATTCCTCCTACTTTCTGATCTCTACTTTGCTCTCTTGCTTCATGCGTTCTCCTTTGATCCCACAAGTTGCTGATACTGGCTTCCCTCACTCAGGTTGGTATCTTGCAGTGGGTTTGGACTGCTACAGCCCCGATCAGCCCCAGCTGGCATGGGCTGATGGGAGGTTTAATCCAAAACAGCTGGAGGATACCAGGTTCGGGTCAGCTGCCATACACCCTCAAAGCTCTTCTCACTCATCGGTCATTGATCTGTTTCCTTTCATGGTTGAAGGTCTTCTCCTAGCATTAAACACAGCAGCCGGCTTTTGAGATGACACACACAGTGCCTGTGTAGAAGAACTGAGTGAATCACAACTGTCCAGAACCTTTGAAGGGCAAGACAAGATGCCTAGTCAGGAGCTGTCCTGAAGCGGTGGTTTTCTTGACACATGCTCTCCCCCCCCCCCCAATGATCAGAACATTACAAGTTGAAGGGAAAGGACAAGATGACTATTTGAAGCAACAACAAAAAAAGGAAGCAACTGGAGTATCTTGCTTAATCACTTCAAATTCTGACCTTTCGCTAAAGGTTGTTTGACGTGCAATACAGATTTGATAAATACATCAGTAAAAGAGGAGGCTGATGCAGTGAATATAAGGAGGGACGTCCTGGATCAAACCAAAGGTCTATATCCAGACCAGCATTCAGTTAACACTGAATGAGAAGCCCGTAATCAGGATGAGGGGAAAACAGGAGTTTCCCATTGGTGGTATCCAGCAACTGGCATTCAGCGGTGTACTGATTTGCTTCTGTGTTATCATTTAATATGTTATGTTATTAGAATCAGAGAAGTGTAGAGCTGAAAGGGAACCCAAGGGTCATTGCAGCCCAACTCCTTGCAATGCAGGAATCTCAAATAAAGCATCCATGGCTGATGGCCATTTGACCTCTGCTCAAAAACCTCCATGAAGGAGAGTCTACCCTTTCCTGAGGAAATCTGTTCCACTGTCAAACAGCTCTTAATACTGTCAGAATGTTCTTCCTATTGTTTAGTCAGAATCTCATTTCTTGTCATTTGAATCCATTGGTTCAGGTCCTATCCGCTGGGGCAGCAGAAAATGAGCTTGTTCCATCTTCCATGTGATAGCCCTCTAGATCTTTGAAGATGGCTATCAAAGCAACTTTCAGTCTCCTTTTCTCCAGGCTAAACATACCCAACTCTCTCCCCCGTTCCTCATAAGGCTTGGCTTCCAGGCCCTTTTATCATCTCAGTCACTCTGCTCTGCTCACATTCCAGCTTGTCAAGAGCCTTCTTAAACTGTGGCGCCCAGAACTGAACACCGTACTCCAGGTGAGATCTGACCAAGGCAGAATAGAGCAGTACTATTACGTCCCTTGATCTGGACACTATATTTCTGTTAATGCAGCCTAGTATAGCATTCACTTTTTTTTGCTGCTGCATCACACACTGTTGACTCTTGTCCTTTATTTAAAGGCTTGATATACCACTTAAAGATCAAAACTTTCAAGCAGTTTACATAAAATCTAAATTAAAAACACCAATAAAATCATGTGTTAAATATAAGTTGACCTAATTTTTACCAAAATTTAGGTAAAAGTTTCTTCATTTTTAATCAAAAATTAAAATGTATAACGCTGCAAGTTATATAGTCATCATGACTATTATTTATTAAGTTTCTTACCTGCCCTTTACCACAAGGTCCAATGACAGCTTACAATAAATAAAAGCACAACAAAATTAAAACTACTGTAGAAACAAAAGCTCATAATTTCAAAACAGAAATTTAATACAGTGGTACCTCTACTTTCGAATAACTCTACTTACGAACAGAGCTCCATCCGCCATCTTGGGTGCAGTTTAGATAGGATTTTTTCTACTTACGAATTTTTAGATAGGGTTGCTTCTACTTACGATTTTTTTCTCCCAATGCATTCCTATGGGATTCGACTTACAATTTTTTTCGACTCACAAATGTGCGTTCGGAACACATTAAATTCGTAAGTAGAGGTACCACTGTACAACTCTGGTAACCATGGGCAACAGTATCCTTCATGAAGTCCATCTAATTCCATTTTAAAGTGATCCAAGCTGGAGGCCATCACAGCATATTGTAAAATCCATAGTTTGGGGGTAGAGGGTCAGCCTGCTCTTTGATGCAAGAAAGGACAAGACCACAAATATCAAAACCAGGTTCTACCCAAGGGTAATGGGAAAGCCCAGTCTAGCACGGACTGGATGCCATACATGTTCAGCCAGAGCAAAAGTCAGGCTCACCAGCTGGGTCTGCCTGAAATACAGGTACTGCCAAACTGTCTAGCAATGCAATATTGCTTAACATATTAAGGCTGGAATCCCAAGAATATGTTATTATTGGTGACTAAGTCCTATTCAAGTCAATAGGCCTGCTTACACGCTCACACTGTACGACTGCATAGCTAATAAAACCCAAGGATATTAAGGTATTTTATTGCTTTAACTACATGGATGAACACGCAAGGCACTTTGCGGAATAGCAAAAAAGATGTACCGACTGTTGCGTAATTTGGAGGAAGTCAATTTGTCTAATGGCAACATTCGCCAATGGAAATCTACTTTTCTCCAGAAAAACCAATTAAAATTTGATTATTCAAACCAGGGCTTTTAGCTCATTAGCATATTTTTTAAGTGTTAATTTAAACAATCCACCCCACTTACTGCCTGCAAAGTTCTGAGCAGAAAACACTAGATACTCTCTGCAGAGTTCGGAAGAATGCACTGTGAGTGTGTCAATTCCATTTCATTCACATTTGCAAAAGTTTCCCCATAGAAGCTGGGATGCGGGCGGGGAAGTAGGTCCCATTCAGATTCAGCTCAAACCATGGTTGAGTAGCTTTCCGAAGCTTGTCTCCGTTGGCAGCTCCATCTATTCCTCCTCACTGAAGTCTCTTTTTGCAAATCACTGAGCTGAATTCACTCCCGATAATTCATTTTTATTTGTATTATTAAGTCTCATCCCACGCCTTTCCCTCTCTTCCTCTCATCACCGGCATTTGCCTAATATAGATTGAAATCTCTCGGAAGCACGAGGCAGTATTAAAGCACTACATAACCACAATAATATAAAATTGTGATAAAAACCTCCAGATTCTCTTTATAGCCCTCATGATAATGGAGGCCTTTCCTTGGGCTTTGAATTCTGGGAATATATATATATATATATATATATATATATATATATATATATGTGTGTGTGTGTGTGTGTGTGTGTGTGTGTGTGTGTGTGTACGTTAAAAATGCAGGCAACCCAAATTCAAAACACTACTGCATATGTCATAATTCCGCTGTCTTTTCTGTCTCTTTGCAATGCTTTCAACATATTTATGACTCTTAGTTCTCTCCTTCTACAACTATCCTTCATCCAAATAGCAACCCGTTGTCATACAAGCCAACTGTGTGCGACTAGGATGCTACAAGAAAGACAAGGAAACGGCAGGCTGGACACCTCGGCTGCCAGTCCATGCTTTTTAGGGACCACCAAACCAGTCAAAATGCCAAGGAGACTGCTCTCACAAAGAGGACCACAGCCAGGTTCTCCCATCTCCGCCGACACAGGCTAATAGCCAACGTTAAAGGTAAAGGGACCCCTGACCATTAGGTTCAGTCGTGACCGACACTGGGGTTGCAGCGCCCATCTCGCATTATTGGCCGAGGGAGCCGGCGTACAGCTTCCAGGTCATGTGGCCAGCATGACAAAGCCGCTTCTGGCGAACCAGAGCAGAACACGGAAACACTGTTTACCTTCCCACCTATTTATCTACTTGCACTTTGAGGTGCTTTCAAACTTCTAGATGGGCAGGAGCAGGGACCGAGCAATGGCAGCTCACCCCGTCACGGGGATTCGAACCGCCGACCTTCTGATCGGCAAGCCCTAGACTCTGTGGTTTAACCCATAGTGCCACCTGCGTCCCTCATTACTCATGATCAAAACTTCTGGAACTACCGTACGTGAAATTTCATTGCTTCACTTCTTCAGCTCCATCGCCGTCAACGGTCCGAAGGTCTCCTCCCACCCCTGACACACAACTGCACCATTTCTCCTTTCTTGATGCCCTGAATGCCTTCAGGGTGTCTTTCCTCAGGAAAACCCCCTTAGCCCTCATTATTTAAATAAATAGAAGAGTCCCTCCTGAAACAAAGCCAAATCAATCAACCTAAATGCGCATTCTTCCATTTTGCCCCACGTGTGATGCCCCCAGATTTAGAAACTAAAGGCTAGGCCCCAAATGGCCCCTTAAACCTGGGTTGCGGTCACCACAAGAGAATGTCTGTTCGCCAAGGGATTGGACTAGATGACCCTCGGGGTCCCTTCCAATGCTGCACTTCTTCAATTCTATAAATCTATTATCTCAACTGCATTGTTTGTGTGCAGCTTGCTGTTACAACAATTCACTTGCCCCAGTACGCAAGGAGGAACACACACAATGGAAATGGTATTAGTTATGGACTAAGCCTGTTTTTAAACTGCGGTTGCCAACCTGGCACCCAGAAATCTCCTCGTAGTCACAACTGGACCCATGCCAGAAGCAAAACGCGCCTGGCGCCTGGCTAATTTCTAACACTGGCAGCCCCTCAACATAAAATTTAGATTTTAAGAGGACTTGTTTGTGTGCGCAAGCTACCGCACACCCACTGATGGTACTATGTAAATTAAATAAACTAGCCACACCAGAATGCCCAAGAAGTAGCCTTTGTCTCTGCTATATGGCCAACAAACTACATCTGTTTTTAGCTGCCTGTTCATAAAAGATTAGAGAAGCAGCACTGGCTTTGCACATAAACCTTTCTTCATCCATCTTTCCACGTTTTTCCTGACCTGCATTTGATATTAAATTAAATGCATTTAAAATTAATTTGTTCCCAATGATTTATTCCCTGCAAAAGAATAGCTGTATGTGGCTGTGTTTTGTGCCACCACCTAGCTACCTATTATTTGTATGCCAATTGATTATGTTCTCACCACCTTCTGTTTTCATATTTGAATTTCATTAGTGCTCTTTGCTCCCTCTTCTAGATTCATTTATTATGCTAAATGAGACCTAATCCGCGTCCCTGGTGAACTCATTAGACACTTTCCCAATTAACCACACTGCTATTTATAATTGTGCTTTGTTTGTGGTACATCAGCCGTTTTTTAATTCATGTAAAAGCATCACTCTCAGTGTTGCCAATTCTCAACATTTTTCAAATTAAGATTCTTGAGATAACTGCATTTTCTCCCAGGCAGCAACTCTGTACCCATTTACTTCTGAGTAGACGTGTATTGGACTCCACTGTCAGAGATATGGTTCTTGGAAGCACATCAGTATAAAAACAATCTGTTTTAATTTGAATAAATTTCTAGCCTTCACAAGATTAATATAGCAATGGTTGTCTGACTTTAGAAGAGTGAGAAGGTAAGACAACACCTACCACTACCAAATATAATTTAAATATGTTTAAGGTGCACAATTCTCAGTCGGTTCCATGATTTAGGAAGGAAGGAAGACAAGATTCTGATAGCTTGGATTTCACAACTTTCTGTGGCTTGGGAAGATATAATCAGTCTCAAGTCTTAAGAGCAAATCTTGTTTTTCTGCATTGAAACAAGAATTCCAAAGCTGACTTTAAAGGCTGCCTTAGGAAATCTCACTCAATGATTTTATAAATATCATATCACATTGCTTATTGCATTTAAGAAGCATCTTTTCAAAACAGAAAAACATGTTTTGAGTGGCTCATTTGTTCTTTATTAGAGCTTCCGGCTGCTTCTGGCTGACAGTTCCACAATGCCCTTATAAGCTCTTTCTGTGGAGTAGACCAAACCATAATTTTGGCTGAAGGCTTGAGCACACATTTAGAACTCTAGAGTACAGTCAATTCTCAGCAGATATGACAAAGAGAGGAAATCTACAGAATTACCACGAGGCAAACTTGGCTTTCAAGTAGTAACTAAACTGATTTATTACAAGGATCAGTTGCTTACTGCAGCAGTCAACATGACTCACAAAAAATGCTCATTTTCAGCACCCAACGTTTGTTTCCTAATCCTCTTTTACTCCTCAAGCTCCCTCTTCTTTGAATTTGCTACACTTGCACCAACTCTTGGGGAGGGCACCAACGCACATTTACATATTTCAGGTTTGAAACTAGTGGCAAACAATTTTAGAACCATTGCAGAGATCAAACAAGGAACAAATTAGCACTGCCATAATATAGTATTTTGAACTTTCAAAAAAATCCACAACGTTCTTTGAGCTTCTTTAATCTGCTGTCAGGACAGCGTAAAGGAAAACAGATCACCCAAATCTGAACTCAGCTGGTGAGGCTAACAAAGTGCCTTTTTAGACCTACTCCCCTTTCTCCATGAGCAAATACAAACATCCAACCAGAAGACTAACCTGCATTACAAAGAGACAACCGAGGCAATGGCACCACTGACTGGGTGCAATCTGTGAGCTGCTATAGGGCAGCAGACAAGTGTATAGCTTCCAGTGAGCAATTGTTACCTTGGTGAATGTAGACAAGCCACTGTTTCTCCAGCCTGCATTTCCCCATCCTTAGACTTCAACAGGGGGAGGATAACACAGCTTTGTTTTAGGGCTGGGCGATATCTGGTTTTCAATATTGCGATATACCATCAGCTAAACATCTCAACATATCAATATATCACGATATCTGGGATTAACTCCTGCCGCCGCCAGGCCTCACAGGCCGCCAGTGATTCTGCCGCCACCACTGGGCCTTTTTAAGGCTGTTGCCACTACTGCCTGTGAGGTCCCTGCTGTTTCTGCCACCACCGCTTCTGTCGCCGAGCGAGCCTGCTGGCAATCTGGCAGTCCCAGATTATTTGTATTCACCATGACTCAGCACCGTACTTTGGGTTGTTCTGAATACCACAATTTGGAAGCCAAGCCCAAAACCTAAAGTCCTGTTTGGATGCATTTTGGCTTGCCTAATGATGAAACTGACTATGCAGTGATTGATAATAATGACATTTATTCGTTTTAGAGCCCTAAGTAGTAGCAGTTGCCAAGTAGTAGCCTGTTTGCCTCTGCACAGTTCCATCCTTATTGGTGATGTTTAGCCAGTGATATATCGCAATGTTGAAAACCAGGTATCAACTAGCCCTCACACACATTGTGATTCACAATATATTGCCAGGTCAAATATTATGAAACAGATATCATGATGTGAACTTCAAACCGGTTTTGGATAATATATCAATATATCACCTATCCCAGGAGTCCCCAAACTTCGGCCCTCCAGATGTTTTGGACTACAATTCCCATCTTCCCCGGCCACTGGTCCTGTTAGCTAAGGATCATGGGAGTTGTAGGCCAAAACATCTGGAGGGCCGCAGTTTGGGGATGCCTGACCTAGCCCTACTTTGCCTGATCAGCTGTTGTGACGAATAACCATCATTGTTTTTAGTGGTTTGGCTACCATGTGGCATTTATGCAGCCCTTAAAAACAATAGGCTATTCCATATCTCAACACAACTTTTTGGATTGCAATAACATGTTTCCACTAAATAGGATGCAAGAGATTACTCAGCTGACAGTCCCAACGTCTTTGGTTTCTGAGCAACAGAATATACAGAAATGCAGAGTATGACACAGAAAGGGACACTCTCAGATATTTTCCTGCTTTCAGAGGCAGCACGAAGCACGTGACACACCTGACGATAAGGCAATTATGTAGGACGGTTAGGTGATAAAGAGAGCAGTGTCAAGGAGCACATTTGAATGGTGGCTATAATGCATATTAATGGTTACACGCCCACCTCTAAGGCGGTTAATTAGAAGCAGAAGACACCAGAGAAAGAAAAGCTCAAAACGGCTGATGGGTGACACAAAGATGCACTATTTATTGAATTTTTCCAAGCATCAACGTTTACCTTTTGTTAAATCAGTCTTTGAAGAAGGCTGGCTTGCTGTTTCTTCAGGGCCTTTGCTACTGCTTTCTGAGGCATCGCTGCCAGTTTCGTCGCCATCGTCGTCTTCACTGCATGTATAATCGCTGTCATCACTCTCACTCTCTGCTCCCTCATTTTCACTGTCATCCGACTCCTCGTCTTCAGATTCCTGGCCAGGAGAATTCGCTTCAGGCAAGAGCTTTGGTCTCTTGGCATCTTCGGGACTCCCCACAGTGCTGCCTCCTGTACTGCTCAAACCTTGCAGAGGTCGCTTCTGAGCCAACAGCGTTGCATTTAGGATGTTGAGCTGCCTGCTGTCCTCGGACGTCTGTAATGCTGGATTCCTGCTGTCCTTACCAGAGGGGGGACTCTTCTTTCTGGCATTGCCCCCACCTTTATTCCCACGCAGCTGCTTCATAAGGCTTTTGGTTTGGGGATGCTTCCAAGTCACTAGACTCGAGCTGAAAGAGAAACTACTGTTAGCTCTCCACCGCATCACAGTTTAAGTTGCCACAGAAACTGGGACTGACCATTTGTTGGCTAGCAGGCCAACTCGTGCACAGTTCAGGGCAAGAAACAGCTGCACCAAAAGCTAATTTACAAAGCTGGAGGATTGTCGTAGTCTCTGAGGCTATGGCACTGTGTGCATATGGGGCAGGTTTATAGGGTTGATATATATCTTTTGCTACAAGCCCACAACGGAATTGTGGTGCTTAGGTTCTTACAGAAAATACAGAGGTGTGTGTCCCTGTTTATATTGTGATGTTCTAATGAACTGGCAGTAAAAGCATCTAGCTACTCATTAGGCCTCTAAATAGATGCTGCCTCGTTTGGTGCTTTACAAAGTTGGGTGCCTATATCTGCTCTAAAGAGATGACCCACTAAAATGATTATATTCCTTGGAATTAAATGCAATGGAATAGAAACTACCATTAGAGGCTTTGAGGAAAATTCCTACTCCGTTTTGTCCAGGGCTCCTGATGTCCTCAAAATTCTGCACAGGAAAAGCCTTTGATAATGCAACATACTAGGTTTAATCCTAAAACATTCTGCGGGGGGTGACCCAGGACTTACAATGCAGTCCTATACATGTTTATTTGGACATAACTTCAGTACAATATACGGCCATGGAAAAAGAGTAATCTAGTCGTTCTTTAGCAGTTCATGGACGGCAAATAGCAAAAAGCCACAGGAGGACATCTGGCACCTTAAAGATTAACATTTTTGGCACAATTTTTTGAGACCTGGACCCCAGAACCTTTTGCAGCAACTAGCATAGATACTCAGTTGGTTCCTTTGCAGCAGAGATGGAGAACCTTTGACCCTCCAGGTGTTCTTGGACTGCAGCTCCCATCATCCCTGCTCACTGGTAATTCTGGTTGCAATCCAACTTCATTTGGAGTGCCATAGGTTCCCCATCACTGTTTCATATCTTTTTTTTCAGCTCTACCTGATCCAAGTGGGGAGGGGAAACTCAGTCTATGTGCTTGCTTCCCAAATGGCTGGTGTTTGGGGGGGACGAGGGACACACAAATCCAGACTAATCCCATGATCCATTTACATATTTAGTTAAGCAATATTTTTTTCTCAGTTATCTCCTGCCACTCCTCTGTCCTGGAACCTACATGATTTAATTTTTTATATTTTTCCCCAGTTTTTAAATAAATGTATTAAAATTTCGATTCAAGATTACAATCACTACAAAAGAAAATAACCCATTTTTGAACCCATCACCACCCTCCACCCTACATGATTTTAATATGGTCTCCCCTCTAGGCACTGACCAGGCCCAGAATTGCTTAGCTTTAGCAAGATGATGGCCTCATGTGTCTTTGCACCATACCTCCAAAACTTGACTCATAACTGCATGCAGGGCCAGTTAGCCTTTTTCTGTTGAAGTCTATTTTCCAGAGGGAAGCTGAGGAAGAGCATTTGCTCTGCACCTGTTTCCCACCCTGCCCATATTCAGATGTCCTTAAAAGTGGATCACGGGGTGGTCCTAGAGCAATAAAATTCTAGTAGACCAATTCACAGTAGACAGTTGCATGGCTATGTATTCCATATTTGGAAAAGGTATACAGTACTAATGTTTATCGGACGTGGGGAGCAAAGCAATGGAGCAAGAGTGTCATCTCCATCCTGCACCAGACCCTGGACCTGATGGATTTTAAGGTAAAGGTAAAGGGACCCCACAACTAGGTCCAGTCGTGACCGACTCTGGAGTTGCGGCACTCATCTCGCATTATTGGCTGAGGGAGCCGGCATACAGCTTCTGGGTCATGTGGCCAGCATGACAAAGCCGCTTCTGGCGAACTAGAGCAGCACACGGAAACGCCGTTTACCTTCCCGCTGTAGCGGTACCTATTTATCTACTTGCACTTTGACGTGCTTTTGAACTGCTAGGTTGGCAGGAGCTGGGACCGAGCAACAGGAGCTCACCCCATCACGGGGATTCAAACCGCCGACCTTCTGATCGGCAAGCCCTAGGCTCAGTGGTTTAACCCACAGCGCCACCCGTGTCCCAAAATCCCTGATGGATTTTGGTCTGATTCAAAAAGGCAACTCTCATATTATTTGTTGTTCACTCACTGCATTCCACACAGCTAAGATGTGGGGTGTTTTATGAGACAGAAATGTGGCACACAGAAGCAAGAGACCCTTTTAAATTGCTTATGAAAGTGTGGGTTGGAGTAGAACTACGAGGAGGGCAATAAAGGATGTCCCTTCTTCAAGTCACAAAGACACTGGATCAAATATACAATGTTTTAAGGGTGCAAGATAGAGAGATGCCCTAGAAAACGGATTTTGTAACTTTACTACCAGACAGAAATCAAAAGGTAAGCTTTATAGCCAATAGCAATTAACAGTTAAACTGTATTGCTAACCTGTTATGTGGCTAATAAAGGAATAGAGCTAGTACCGCACCTGTAAGAAAGTGTCAAATCTAATGTACATGGTGTTGTCTTTGGATTTTTAGCAAGCATACTGTTCAGATCTTCCACTCATTCAAAATGCAGTGGTCAGGGCTAGAGGTGACATTTGGAGTGGTGCGAAAATGCAGCCCCCTTTCTCATGCGGTGCAAATGACTTAAGGGGACCAATAACTGAAATAAATCTAAAGGGGAGACAGAGCTGGGTGCCATGAGCACATCAATGACAGCAAATCTCAGAACTCTAGATGACCTCTCACTTAGTGGTTTAATGTAGCTTGAAAAACAGTTTAAGGGTGAAGTGAGATATATGTCATTAGTGTTCCTTCTGCAATAAGTTATAGATCCATGTAAGGGAATCTATTCTGTGAAGCGCATGGTAAGAAAACCACAGCTGGATTGGACAGTCTAATACGAAGGGTGTGTGGGGTGGTTATTGTTTTGTTGCTCTTTTTTTTACTATCATTTGTGCTTCTATCTTGTGTTTTTATATTGTGAACTGTCCTGAGATCTTTTGATGAAGGGCAGTATATAAATCAAATGAATAAACAAACAATGAATAAATAACCACTAGCACATCTCTGGGTGACGTGCAGTAGATCACAAAGGATCTACTTGTGCTTGATGAAGCAGATCCTAACAACAACAACAATAATAATAATAATATTATAATAATTTATTATTTATACCCTGCCCATCTGGCTGGGCCTCCCCAGCCACAATACCTTTCTTCCCCCACCCCACCCCACCCCACCCCATGCTGGTAAAACAAGTTAAGTGCTGATAAGAGGCTGGGGGAAGAGAACCAAGGCTGGATTTTGTGTGGAAGGAATGTGAGCTGATTTCTGACACTAAAAACAAATTCCAGGACTGAGAAACAGCCAGAGGTGTCCTGATCATTACTTCTAAGCCGCCCAGAGTGGCTGGTGAGACCTGGCCAGATGGGCGGGGTATAAATAATATATTATTATTATTATTATTATTATTATTATCATTATTATTATTATTACGAACACCACACTTTCTAGGCAACTGTTCTGCACATGGCTCCAGCAGACAGATCTCAGGGTTCTAGCAAAAAGAAAGGGCCAGGAGGAGTAATCCTCCCGTTGTCCACTCCCTGGACTGAACACTTAGTATTCCAGAGATAGACTGCCTCTGCCCCTGGAGGTTCCTTGTAGCTTTGACAGCCCTTCTCACCTGCCTGCCACAAAAAAGCAGTTAAGTCACCCGGCGCAAGGGTGTTTTTTGGGGCCGCCCCACAGCTCTAGAACCCATTGCGGACTGGCGACCAGGTTAACTTGGGACCAACAGGCCCCTTGGGAAAGCTTGGGAAACCCACCTGCCCCGTTGGCCTTTCGTATCACGGGGTTTCCATTCTGCTATTTTCACCGTGTTCTCTCACCGTTGGTGGGTTGCTATTTATCGTTACACTCCGCTGCTCGTTGTTTTCGGACCGGGTGTTTTGTTTTTATTACCGCTGGGGGTGTTTTAAAATTCGCAATAAACTGCTTGCAACTGCATGCCCCCCCCAACTGTATTTCATCGCGAGTTTTCAGCTCTTAAAAAGGCAACATATAAGTCGGTAGAACATGACCAAACTCTTAATCCCGGGGCAAAATAAATAAATAAATTTCTGCAATGGCAAGGCGCTGGACTAGATGGCCCTCGTGCGGCCCCTTCCCAACTCTACGATTCTATAAAACGGGGGGAAATAGATATATGAATGAACCGACCTGCAGTCCTGTTGGGCACGTGGCAGGCAAGGGGCTTTCCTCCACCGCTTCCCCCCTCCACCTTGAGCTTACAAGGCCCCAACAAACCCCGCTCTCTGGTCACCGGTCCTTCCCGCCTTGCACAGTGCCTCGGGGGTGTGCGGGGCGTTGCGGGGTCAGGGCTCGAGGAGGTTGGAAGGAGGGGGAGGACGGGCCGCAAACCCGGAAGAGGAAGATCGCGCGAGCAGCAGCTGCAGCCGGGCCGGAGCTCCACCTGCCGCTGACGCGCCGCCTCCGTTCCACGCCCCCCGCCTCCGCCAGGCCTCGCTCGGCTGCTCCCAGCGCCACTAGAGCCCCGCTTGCAGGCCACGGCACCACAGCGCTTTCCCGTTTCCTGGCAACGGGAGAGGATAGCGTCACAAAGGGCGGGACGCGCATGCGCGCGGCGAGGCGAGGCGTCGCGCGGCCCGCCTTCCCTATGGCGTCACGAATAAACCAACGAGAGAACAAAAGGCCTAGTGAAGTTTTTTCTTTTATTTTTTGATAAGCGCGCTGCAGCGCCCCCTAGAGGGCAGTCGCATTCCTTGTGTCGCCATAGCTTGTCCTCCACTGTCCACATCAGAAGGTGGTTGAGCCCCCACTGGCAGTGGGGGGGGGGGGGAATGGCTTGGTCACTTTCTTATGTGGTCTCATGCCTCAGGCCAGTCCCATTCTCCACAGACACTCCAAATTTTCCTGTTTTCCAGGATTTTCAGGAGCCGTCCTAGGTTTCTGATTTGATCCCAAAATGTCCCACTTCTCCTTAGGACGCCCCTATTTCCATTGCAGAAATACTGGGAGGGTATGGCAAGACATCCCCATTTCACTGGAGAAATGTTGAAGGATAGGTCTCCACCGCCAGGTTATCTATCTGCCAACACGGGCTCTCATTTCTAAAAGTCAATCTCGGGGGCAACCAGGACACATTCAGCAGAACATGGCCTCTTCTGGAAAGACACCTGCAGGAAGGAAGGATGCAGCAGTTAAGAGAGAAGAAATGCTGTGGTGCACCCGCAGCAGCACAACTGGACACCTTCATTTGCCCCAGCTGCAACAAAACATGTCTCTCCTGTATTGGTCTCTACAGCCACAGCAGGCACCATACGCTCCTTCATTGTCCCCTGAGACAGGCAGGTGCCAACAACAGCCTTTTCCGCATCACAGTCATTACAGCTTTCCAACATATTGACTTCACCCCCAAAGGTGCATGTGCCCCTCCATTGTGTCCCAAGAGAGAAAGCAACAACAACAAGGAGGGACATTGTTCAGATTAGATGGGGTGGAAGCTCGTGTGCCCTTTATTTTCATATATAGGAACTCTGGCCTACTGCAATTCCCACTTGTTGGCTGTGCTAGCTAGGAGTGATGGAGCCAACTCTGCTTCAGCTACTGTGTTTAGGAAGCTGTAGCAGACATGATTTGGCTATAAATTGGGGGCAGGTGAGTCAAGGGCTGTGGCTTGTAAATAAGTAAGAATAGAAGAGCCTGGTTGCTGGATCTGACCAAAGGCCCCCGGCATCTACCCCAGCATCCTGTTCTCGGAGTGGCCTGCATTGTGGTGTTCCCTCCCAGCAATTCATCACGCTGACTACTTCTTGGTTATGGACTGATATATATATTATTTTGAAGTTGATGATTTGTAAATTTTGGGTGACATTCTAACCACTGATAATAATACATTTACTACATTTATTAGCCACGTGTTGCAGCTGTATTTGAGCAGATTATTCTTATTGCAACACAGGGGTATGTGAAAGCAAGGCCTGGCTGTAACAACACTCTTGTTACCTGCCTTTTTCCAGCAACTGGTATTATCTATTTATTTCTATTTATTACTTATTCAAAGCATGCTGTTCACTAGAGGTAGAACATAGCCATTGTGGCTACCATAGTAGCCTTATCCTCCTTGAACGTGGCAAATCCTCTTTTAAAGCCAGTCATGGTTTGCAGGTCATCATGCCAGGGTTGTATAAATATTTTTAGATATATACCCTGTTTTAAGGCCACTCCAGACATTATGGAGGTCCTACTTCTAGCATGAAGACAGTACTGGCCATTTTTATTCCAGCCAGGAAAACTCTCCACAAACCCTTCATCTCAGTATGAATTCATATGGGCCAACCATGCAGTAGCTGCTATAAAGTTTATGGAGAGATGGTTGTAAACTCCAGACAGGCAATGCTTCTCAGTGGTTTGGGGCATTGTAATTTTAGTCTTGCCATATGACTGGACACTGAAAATTTCGCATGTTGAATGCCACCACAACAAAAACATTCAAAGCAGCAGCTGTGTAGTTTATTATTCCACCCTGCATCAAACCTGAGTTGAGGTGAATTCAGGATTGTACTGGCCACAGTTACTTTATTTCAGAGATGCTAGAATACGGTCCTTCAGACTAATAAAGACAAATTCTTGGGGTGCACTATTTAACCCAATATAATTGGTCTTTATCAAGATGTCCCTGGACTCTAGCTCCCACATGCCCCAGCCAGCTTAATGAATGGTCAGGGATGATGGGAGCTGTAGTCCAGGAAAATCTGGAGGGGTATGGGTTATGCACCCCCGCTTTATTGGTTCTTTATAAACTGTAACATTATGTTGAAGAAGGGTAAGCAGTACCTTGCTGAAATACAGTATGGAATCTCCCATCCCACTGGGAGTCAGGCACATGGGTATTGGGTGATGCAGAGGAAGACAACGAATGCAAGAAGAGGCACTGCTCAAGGCAAGGAGTTACGTCTGTTTGAGGAGCCTGGGTTAAGGAAGCCCGTGGCTCAGCATTTAATGCATGAAAACTGCTTTCTGACCCAAGCTCAGAAGTGAGCGGGTTTAAGTTGTTTGGTTCTAGGAAGCTGTTTAAGATGCTGGCGATGACATCTTCATCCACAGAGAGTTCCTCGGGGAAATCTAGAGCTCCATTAGTCCCCAAACCCTGCCTTGGTATCACGTGAGTGTCCTCAGCAGACTGTCTGGGCCACAAGGAAATGCCAGGAGACTTCTGAGGTGCTTGCTTTGCGTATTGAGAGAAGATTTCAGCCAGGGAGTGGATTTGTCCAGCCAGCATGCGGATGGCCCATCTGTCTGGGTCAGGGCTTGTACCTGTTGTTGGGAACATGCCTGTGGATGGCCCTCCTTCAAATAATGGAGAAATGTCTACAGGAGGGCTGCTGTCGGGGGGGAGTGCATTTCCAGGGGAGCAGAGGACATAAGGGTTCATGGAGGGCAGCCTTTTGGCATTGTCTAGGCTGGAGAGACTTTTGGGCCCACCTGCCGGAAAGAATGGAAGTCCCGTTTCTTGAGGCGGCTGCAGGGTGCCTGCCTCAGCCCTCATGTTAGGGAGAGGGATGTTGGTTGGAAACAGTGACTGGAGGGCAGAAGGAAGCATCTTTTCTTCACATGCCTCAAGCAGCTGAGAGGGGTTGAACTCATCCATGGCTGCCACTGGTTCTTGAGGGAAGAAACTGGCTTCGTTCAGCTCTGTCATCTGCTGCTGTATTTCTCCAGAATTGCATTGAAGATTTGGGATAGCTGGGGAAACAGCTCCATGCTGTGGGTCTTGGTTCCGGAGATAGAGGGCTTCTTCCTCCCTATGCAAGGATACAAAAAAGTGTGCATTGAAATAAGTGCTGGGTGCCATCATACCAACAGGAAGGTTACTGACACAGGCACTCAAACCGGACTTGGTCCTCCCATGCCACTGTGTAGCATAATCAAAGTATTGTGAGAGCACAAGGGAATGACAAGCATGAGGACATTTGCACAGAGGGTTCAGGAATGCCTTTGAGGCTAGAATTTGCAAATATTGCTAACGTAGTACAGAAAGCAGAAGATGTCGTTTGCAACACCAATGTATGTTGGAGCCGATTCAGATTTGCAGACAGTAAATTCGGGAAGGGGGAGATGAAGGGTTAAACAAGATCCACAGATGTTCCTCTTTCCTAGCTCTTTCCATCAAGGCTGCCTCCAGATCTTTTTTGCGGGGGGCGGGGGGGGATGTGATTTAAGTGCATACAGAAAATTTAGGTTTGTACAATTAAAATGCTCTGCTGCCCTAGCACAGCGAATCCACTTTGAAAAGGGGGGGAAATGACTTTTTGTAGTTAGGAAAGTGACATGGAGATGCACTGAAAAGTGGAAGATGAATGAATGATTCTCAGGAAGATATATAAACACCCTGCAAGCAAACCAGGATGAATGCTCAATAAAGCCTAGATATAACCAAACCTCTGCATCAGCTTTGTGCAAGCAAATCAGGATAAATGCTCAATAAGCAGGTTGTCTGGAGGAGCCCTTTTTTCATCTTTTGTTGTATGCTACAAGTGGAAATGCAGTTGACTTTTCAAACTACTATCCTTGCTGCTGCAACTGCTTTTCCTTTATGTGTACATCCAACTATATTCTGTCCATTGCATTCCATCAGCGCAGGGAAGGGAAAGCACAAGTTGCCTTAACAGCAATTTAAAAACAACCCAAAGACATTATTTCAGCAATCTTTTTAAAAGTCAAATGATGTAATATGTTCTAAAGCACTATGCCCCAATTATTTTCAAGAAAACCTCTTTAAAATGAGGGCATGTATCCAACTACTAAGTAATATCAGAACGAATCCATTCAAATCCATGGATTTAACTTTAGTCACACCCATTAATTACAATGGGTCTAACCTGTTGTGAGTCAGTTGAGTACAACCCTGTATTATATTATAATTATAATAATAATTTATTATTTATACCCTGCCCATCTGGCTGGGTTTCCCCAGCCACTCTGGGTGGCTTCCAACAGAATATTAAAATGCAATAGTATATTAAACATTAAAAGCTTCCCTAAACAGGGCTGCCTTCAGGTGTCTTCTAAAAGTCTGGTAGTTGTTTTTCTCTTTGATATCTGGTGTGAGGGCGTTCCACAGGGCGGGTGCCACTACCAAGAAGGCCCTCTGCCTGGTTCCCTGTAACTTGGCTTCTTAGTGAGGGAACCGCCAGAAGGCCCTCGGCACTGGACCTCAGTGTCTGGGAATAATGATGGGGTGGAGACGCTCCTTCAGGTATACTGGACCGAGGCCGTTTAGGTAGGGCTTTAAAGGTCAGCACCAACACTTTGAATTGTGCTTGGAAGCGTACTGGGAGCCAATGTAGGTCTTTCAACACCGGTGTTATGTGGTCTCGGCGGCCACTCCCAGTCACCAGTCTAGCTGCTGCATTCTGGGTTAGTTGTAGTTTCTGGGTCACCTTCAAAGGTAGCCCCACATAGAGCGTATTGCAGTAGTCCAAGCGAGAGATAACTAGAGCATGCACCACTCTGGCGAGACGGTCTGTGGGCGGGTAGGGTCTCAGCCTGCGTACCAGATGGAGCTGATAAACAGCTGCCCTGGACAGCTCTTATGGCAAAGAAGACATAAACTGTGCTACTGTTCTGCATTATTTTTTCAAAGCTAGATTATGAGAAAAGTTGGAAGAGCCGTGGGGAGAAGAGGACAGCAATGACTGGGTCCCCATCTCATGGTCATGCAATGCGTTTTATGTGGAGCTGTGCTTGAGATTGCTCTGGAGGCTGCAACTGGTGCGCAAGACAAACCACTGCCAGCATATATATCACCTTCCTTGTGGGATTTGCACTGGCTTCCAAGCTGCTACTCGGTGAAATTCAAGGTGTTGGTGCTAACATATAAGGTCTATACAGGACCAGGTTCCTAGAGAAGTTGCCTTATCTCTTATATACCCAGTAGGTCACAACAATCTGGGGGGGGAGTTTTTCCTGCAAGTTCCAGAGATCTCAGAAGCCCTCTCCAAAGTAACCTAGAGCAGGGCGCTTTTAGTGTGACTGCCACAGTTCTGTGGAATAGCATTCCTGTCGAAATATGGCAGGCACCTACCACCTGTGCTTTCTGGAAATGAAGGAAGACATTTTTGTTCCAACTGGCTTTCCCAGCTGGATGAATGGGTCTTGGCCGGGTCTATTTTGTTTTAGTTTAGTTTTAAATGTGTTTATTATACATCAGATTGAGACAATGATGTAGAATGCAAATAATAATTCACAGAATCATAGAATCGTAGAGTTGGAAAGGACCCCCAAAGGTCATCTAGTCTTACCCCCTGCAATGCAGGAATCTCAGCTAAAGCATCCATGAAAGATGGCCACCCAACCTCTGCCTATAAACCTCCAAGGAAGGAGGCCCCGCAACCTCCCAAGGGAACCCTATCCACTACCGCAGGCATGTCAAACCTGCAGCCCTCCAGATGTTTTGGACTACAATTCCCATCTTCCCCCCAACCACTGGTCCTGCTAGCTAGGGATCATGGGAGTTGTAGGCCAAAACATCTGGAGGGCCGCAGGTTTGACATCCCTGCGACTACCAGATAATTTAGAATGAAGGAAGCACCTTAGTTTGGAATTGCCCTCAAATATTACCTATGCTGGGAATGTCTTTACCTGAGGATGTGGTTGCTGCAAGTGATCAGCTCTCCTCCCTTTCCATTCTCCCTTATCGCAAGAACTCGCACCCAAACCCAGCTCAGGTCCTTGCAGAGCAGACGGACCACCGTGTGCCGAATGTGTCTCCCAGAATCGTGCACTGAAACTGCAAAAATAAGAAATGGTTATGGGCACATAGAATGCCTGGTAACTGGAAGAACATGAGTCAACTGTGTTGTTCTATATTGACAAGTTTATAAAGCAGTTATGTCAACTTAATCCCGAGTCCCAAAGGCCAGCTGAAACAAGTAAGCCAGTGGTGGGGAACCTCTGTTCCGCGGACCCAATAAGAATATAAGAAGAACTCTGCTGGATCGGGGCAGTGACCCATCAAGTCCAACATCCTGTTCTCACAGTGGTCAATCTTATGACTGGGAAACCTGCAAGCAGGACAACAGCAGCCTCCCCTGCATTTCCCGGTAATCGGCATTCAGAAGCATTCTGTGTCCAACATTGGAGGTAGAATCATATAGCCATCAGGATTGGCAAACAATTGATAGCCTTATTTTCCATGACTTTATCTAATCCTCTTTTAAAGCCATTCAACTCTGGCAGAGGCTGGATTGCTACCTATCACAGGTACATTGTCTGAGATTTGCTGCCAGTACAGTGGTGCCTCGCTAGACGAAATTAATTCGTTCCACGGGTCTTTTCTTATAGTGAAAAATTCGTCTAGAGAATTCCATAGGAATGCACTTAAATTTTTTTAAAAATTTTTTGCCCGTAGGAATGCATTAATTGAATTTCAATGCATTCCTATGGGAAACTGCGATTCGCTAGACAAATTTTTCGTAAAACACATTCGTCTAGCGAGGCAACCTCCGCTCAAAAAATCCTTTCGTTAAGCGGAAATTTCGTTAAGCAGGGCATTCGTTAAGTGAGGCACCACTGTATCGGGATTACATTACCCTTGCAGTCTCTTAAAACTAAGGTGGCTAGCTGCATAACAATCCACACCTGAATTCCCCTCTTCTACAAAAGTATTGTACATGCAGGCACCCTGTCCTCCCCTCCCACTTAGTCATGCTGGCCACATGACCTGGAAACTATACGCCGGCTCCCTCGGCCAATAATGCGAGATGAGCGCGCAACCCCAGAGTCGGTCACGACTGGACCTAATGGTCAGGGGTCCCTTTACCTTTTATAATCTATACACCACTCTGCAAGTTAGGCCAGCTGTTTCACCAAATCATAGATGAGAGCTGAGTCTAAAAAAATTAGTGGCCAGCTTGCTTAATACTATGCTGTGAGTTCATGGTTGTACAGAGCACTCCAATGGTGCAAGCCTACGGATGTTTACTTAGACATAGGCCCCACTGTTTTCAGTAGGGTTTACTTCCATAGGGATGTGCATAGGAATGCTCCCAGGATTCTCTGAGTGATGCCATGACTGCTAAAGAGGTGTGGATGTTGTTTCTATCTTCCTAGCCATTCTGTCTCAGGCACAACACTCACTCAGAGTCCTGTGAATCTCTGCAGCTCTTCCAATATCTTCAGAATGCAGGAGACCGTACCAAGACTGTCCAACCAGCTCTTCCTTTTGATAACCAAGATGGTAAATAACGCTTGAGGGGGCGAAAACAGTGAAGAGTTCAATCAATACTATGGTATCTCCGTCATGAAGTGGGCAAGAAAGCACAATAGGCAACAACTGAACTTTTGTGGCAAGCAAACACCACTGCCTAAAATAGGATTTCTAACTTATTTGTTTACTGGTCTCTGCTCCTGTGCTTATAAGTGTGATTCTGCCCACCCCCGGCCCCCAAAAGCTCTGGCAGCAGTTTATTTCCATGAAAAATCTTCACCTGCTAATGATTGCAGATCAAAACACAGGAACACAGGGCAAGTTTTATTTTCTGGTCATTTGGCAACTATCCGTTTGTAGAATGCTGTCGCTGTGTGATGCATCTCTCGCCATCACTATTGACCAGGCATCCCCAAACTGCGGCCTTCCAGATGTTTTGGCCTACAACTCCCATGATCCCTAGCTAACAGGATCAGTGGTCGGGGAAGATGGGAATTGTAGTCTAAAACATCTGGAGGGCCAAAGTTTGGGGATGCTTGCTATTGACTTTCAGGAACAATTGAAAAACATTCCCTTTACCCAGGTGTTTGATGCCTGGAAGCTGCTGCTCCAAGCAACCCTGAAATCAATAGCTGATAGAATGTTTTTAACTGGTCTTATGCTTCAAAAATGTGAGGTGGTTTTTTTTATTGATGTGGGTTTTTTTATTGATGCCACCCTGAGTTCCTTTGGTTTCGGGAGGAAGGGCAGGATATAAATTGAATAAATTATATCATAAATAATAACCAGACTGGCCCTACTAAACTGCTCAAATAGTGGATTTTTCTTACTTTTCAGTCATCTCCACGATCTTCATATCCAGTGTGTGCTGGCTCTGGAATGAGGAGTCCTTGGAAGCCCCATCTACATCTTCTGACAGGTGTGTGACAGGAGTACAGAAGGCAACAAAGGTCAAGGCAGGAGAGGAGGACGTCGACTGCGGGTTGAGCATGAGGAATCTGCCACGCACAGCCATCAAACGGTTCCTTCCATACCTCACCCGAAAGGCTCTCAAAGTGCGCATTTCAGCGATGAACTCAATTTCTGCAGCAATTAAAATATAAATAAACTAGGATGCTTAAAGCTCAGAGGCAGATTGAGGTTTGTGAGGGCTGATACTAGGTAGGAACTTAGAGGCGCTCCTCCGATTCCTTTTTGCGATAAGTACACCAACACAAAACTCAATCTCTGTGTAACCCGGTTTTAAATCCAGCTCCGTGGTCTAATACAGGGGTGGGTGATCTGTGGCTATAGATGTTCCTGGACTACAACTCCCATCCTCCTTTGCTATTGGTCTTGCTAGTTAGGGGTGATGGGAACTCTAGTCCATCAACATCTGGAAGGTCCCACATTCACTCTCCCTAGTCTAACAAGACGAAAGAAAATGACTTGTCACCCAATTCCATGTTGTTTGTCTGGAGAAGATGCCTTTTACTCCCAGGCTGCAGTTAGAGTTAAGAACACCTAAAGCAAGATTGGACAACCTGTGGCACAGCAGATACTGATGGACTACAACTCCCATAGCCTCTGACATACTGGCTGGGGCTGATGGGAACTGGAGTTCAGGAACATCTGAAGTGTTTCCCCAACCCCTGTCCTAAATGAATAACTTTTCTTGTTTTAACTTTCCAAGTATGCAAGTACAGTAATTTGCTGGTGCCTTTCTTTGAGTGCCCCAGAAGTGAGGTGGGTCGTGGAGACCAGCTGTGACTGACTGTTTATAGAACTTCCTCCTCAACAAGGAGGATGTTATTTTTCAGATTCCAGGTTAAGCTTGGGTGTTGTTCACCCAAGGTTTTTAGATGTGCTGGCTGATTTGAATTGAACTCAGTATTCTGTTGTTCTATTGTGGCTTCAATGGATGTTTGTTTTTATTGTATTTGTGCGCGACTCTAAACTACCCTGAAATCAATTGATAAAAGGTGGAATATATTTCTTTTTCTAGACAAGAAACAAAGATCAAAAAAAGAAAAGAAACTTTGCTTTTCACATTAAAGGAGTATATGAAATCAGACGCTGGTGTTTATTTCTTCAGCATACCATGCTAACCAGCTGAGATGATGCAGTGTCACATAAATATTAATTACCCCCTAGCTGCAAATTTCTGTCCTTACCAGTGCCTGGATGCTGTTGGGCAAAACCAAGCTTCTCCTGGACAATCCCGCTTGCTGGGCTGCTCAAGAGGTCAAAGATGGAGTCAGTGTGGGCTAAGAGTTCTACCTGCAAGAAGAGTATGAGAAATCATAGCAGCCAATGAATGATGACAGGCAACTTGTTTAGCATGTAGCTGTGTGCCATGATATTTTTAAAGTGAAACCTTGAGGACTAGCAACTTTTGAAGGAGAAGTGTGACCTTAAATATTCTAACAAAAGCTTTAGGAATTGCCTTTTTTGATCTACTTGCACACCATAGCATTTCATGCCACAGACATTTCCCATTGCAAACATTAGCATGTTTTGCACGTTGACAAATTTCAGCCCCGATCCTTCTTGCCTCCAGTTGAAAGGATCGTAGTGAAAAGGGTTTGGGAAAAACTCAAATTAGACCTTGGAGAGAGGTAGCTAGCTGAATTTGATTCCAGTACTGCATTAGATTAGACCAGACATAGGGAAACGTGCCCCCCCCCATGTTTTGGGACTACAACTCCCATCACCCCTAGCTAACAGGACCAGTGGTCAGGGATGATGGGAGTTGTAGTCCCAAAACATCTGGAGGGCCGAGTTTGCCTATGCCTGGATTAGACCAAGCAAGGCAAACTTGGCTTCCTCCCACCTGCAATAGCCTGGACTTACCACAGAAAATCCAAGGAAGTGGGACACATTCTCAGAGACATGAGCCAGTTTGCCATTTGCACTGAAAGCCAGGATGAACCCCGGGAGGGAAAGCAGCAGTTCTGGATCTTTCAGTGCAGCAGAAGTTGCGAAATTAGAGGCTAGTCCCATCACTTCATGTAAATCTGAGAAAATAAAGAGATGGGTTAATTGGTTCTCTGGATCCACAGAACGAGGTTTCCCATTCATTGGCTAAAGGCTTGCTGCACATCACCTTCCAGCTCCACGGTCCTATGATTCCAGCTTTTGAGCCCCTGCGTCAGGCGAGAGAGCGAGAGAGCCCTGATTTGTGCATAAAGAGGTCACAATCTGTTTGCATTGTGTTATGCACAGGCTCCCTAACTTCTGCCTCCCTTCTGAGGCAGAACGACCCAGAGACTCCCTTCATGTTTTGACGCATGCCACCACCCACCTTTTAATACTTTAGGCCATATACACATTTAAAGCACATTACTTCCCCCAAAGAACCCTGGGACTCGTAGTTTGTCAAGGGTACTGGGAATTGTAGCTCCAATGAGGGATGAACTACTCTTCCCTTAATTCTTTGGGGGAAGCCGCGTGCTTTAGATGCGTTCTAAATGCATGGTGTGTAGACAGCTCACTTCTGAATACAACTCTGGTTTCGAACTTAATTTGTTCCGGAAGTCCGTTCTTAATCTGAAACCGTTCTTAACCTGAGGTACCACTTTAGCTAATGGGGCCTCCCGCTGCCGCCACACCGCTGGCGCGCGATTTCTGTTCTCATCCTGAGGTAAAGTTCTTAACCTGAGGTACTACTTCAGGGTTAGTGGAGTCTGTAACCTGAAGTGTTTGTAACCTGAGGTACCACTGTACATGGAAGATTCGAATTTGTGGTGCCGCAAGGAAGAAAGCACAGACCCAGCCCTACCATTAGGCAGTATGAGGCGACCGCCTCAGGCAGCAACCGCCTCAGGCAGCCACCGCCCCCTGGCTGTTCGTCTTACAAGCCCCCTGGCCATTTTGCTCTGAGCAATACACTCTGCAGTGAGGGCTTCCTGCGGATGCCATCTTATCAGGAGGTCCATTTTGCACAATGTAGGAACGCACTTACAAGCCCCCCGTCAGACGTTCCTGTTGAATGTGGGGAGTTTGGGGACAGGCGTGACCCAGGCAGACAGAGAATGCTGGGGAGGGGGATGCATGTGTGTGCCTGTTCCCCCTCCCCAGTTCAAGCCCTCATGTGTGCGTTCTGTTGAACATACGGATAGGGATTTAGCCTATTCTTCTTTCATCAGTTCAGTAGCATTAGGCAGGACCGTCGTGTGGGTAAGATTCCCCTAAAGTAAAGCATTGTGGTTCAACTCCAGATTTTTAATTAAAGTACTATTAAAGATTCAGGAGTAAAGTGACAGATGTAATGGGGCATTGCATTAAAATTAAAAGAACAGGGTATTTTCTAACTAAACCTAGACTGGTTTAATATTTGAGTTGCATAGAAGAGCATCATTATATAGCTCCATCGGTAAGAGCATGACACTCACAGAGTCGTGGGTTTGAGCCTGATGTTGGGCAAAAGATTTCTGCATTGCAGGGGGTTGGACTAGAACAGGCTTCCTCAGCCTCGGCCCTCTAGATGTTTTTGGCCTACAACTCCCATGATCCCTAGCTAGCAGGACCAGTGGACAGGGATGCTGGGAATTGTCGTCTCAAAACATCTGGAGGGCCGAGGTTGAGGAAGCCTGGACTAGAATATCCTTGTAGTCCCTTCCAACTCTACAATTCTATGATTATGAGCTAAGCCTAGGTTCCATTTGTACGCCAGGACAGAGCCCCAGCCCTATTTTTATTGCAGGTATATTCTGGACGTGCCATTGATGCAATAACAGTGCATTAGTAGCAGATTTATACCGGACTGTCTACACACCATTCCATTTTGTTAGTTATTCTGCAATGCTTCCCCAGTGTGTGTGTATTTATTTAAAGGATTTATATCCCGCTTCCCCCCCCCCCCAAGTTGGGGTTCAAGGCAGTTTACAAACTTAAAAAAAAACCACTACACTAAAAAATACAAAGGAATAAAAACAAACTAGAAACGGTAATTAAAATACATCAAAACACATTTAAAACCTGCAATAAAAAAATGATTTTGCCAGTGTTACCACTCTATTGTACAGTTAAGAACTTAATTCGTTTTGGAGGTCCGTTCTTAACCTGAGGTACCACTTTAGCTAATAGGGCCTCCCGCTGCTGCTGCGCTGCTACCGTGTGATTTCTGTTCTCATCCTGAAGCAAAGTTCTTAACCCAAGGCACTATTTCTGGGTTAACGGAATCTGTAACCTGAAGCGTCTGTAACCTTAAGCGTCTGTAACCCAAGATACCACTGTAATCTGAAGCAGCACTTTTGTACCATAGTGGAACACACCTACATCACAAACCAGTGACTTTACAAAAGGTGACAATTTACAACACATTCAGTACACCGTAATGTCTTCACCAAGTTCATTTCACAGTAGTCCTATTAAGATACTTGGAAATAATTGTACTACACGATCAACTGGTAAAAATGTTGGGTTGACATCCAAAACCAAAAAAAATTAATAGTTGCAAACACAGGATACTGGAATATAGGAAAATAGTGTTCCACTGATCATCTGTGTAGCTCAAAACAAAAATACCGGTACTTTCTAAAGTAGTCAGCTTCATAACTGTTGCCTCAAAATTTTGCAGATAATTTTTAAGAAGGCAATACAGTATACAGTGGTACATCTACTTACAGTACAAATAACTCTACTTACGAATGTTTCTACTTACGAACGGAGCTCCGTCCGCCATCTTGGATGCGGTTTAGATAGGATTTTTTTCTACTTACGAATTTTTAGATAGGGTTGCTTCGACTTACGAATTTTTTTCTCCCAATGCATTCCTATGGGATTCGACTTACAAATTTTTCTGCTTACAAATGTGCGTTCGGAACGCATTAAATTCATAAGTAGAGGTACCACTGTATATATAGTGGAAGGCACGTCCCCCTTCCCTGCCCCACAAACATCCAGTATAAAAAGTTACAGGATTTCAGCAGGAAGTAGTGGAACATACATCAGTTTGAAACAAAGCAGTATGTCCACCCCAAAATGTTTGCAGGCATGAACAGTACTTAAAATGGGATTGCATATAACCAGCCCAATACCATACTGAGCACAGATAATAACAAATGCCCAATAAAAAGGATGTCTAGAGTCGGGGTGTCACAGAGTTTCTCTGGGTCATTGTAGACCCAGAGCTACTTCCAAAATCATGTTGCATCTCCAGGAGGTGGCTGGTGGGGGCGTTGGAGGAAGAGGGATCTAACCAAACAGGGTTCTGACTGTATCAAGTTTCTCAAGTACATACAGATTGCAATACTTAGCACACAGCCGGTCCTGGAGATTACTTTTAAATGTTTAAGTTGAAGAGGAGGAGTATAGAGCTTACTGTGTGCGTACATCTCCCCCTGTGTTAATCCATACTTATGGGCAGAAAGGGGGCAATTCACCTGAGCATCTCTCTCTCTCTTTTGCATTTTAAAATGTGTGCTACCACACTTTTTAAAAAATTTCAGACCATTATGCAATTACTTGAATAAGGCTAAAAAGCAGAAGAAAAATAAATACATGTGAAAAGCGGAGGAGGGAGGGAGAAACCCCTACGGTGATAAAATGGCACCAAGTGGAAAGGCAGCATTTTTCAAAATCAATGTTGAAATTTACGCTAAAAGGCTTTTAAATGTAAGTGCTATGGCATGACTACTTTAATAATTAAAAAGGTGGGAATGTGCAAATTAAAAGGCAGAAATGGCACAGAGTGGGAAAGTATGAGCGAAGGTATGCTGAACATCGAGGCATCGCAATGAGCTCACTTGCTCACTCCGTCCTATGCCATTGCCCATGTCAAAACCACACCTCTTAGAAAAGGTGATCTACGTCTGTGAAGGTTGTGCCGCTGTTGCTAAATGGTGCTGAATGCAAAATGCCTTGACTTAGATGCATATGCCAAATGTTGCTGTTTTTTTGTTGCAGTTGTTCCCCCCTTTTTTCCTGTCATGATCCAGCAGCAGCCAAGTCTCCACGTCAGAGGCTGCAGACTTTGTAGCCAAGAAGCCAGACCAAGTGTAGGGCGCTCTGATTAAGAGCATGAAATGACAGGCTGAGGAACAAAAGCACCCCCCCCCCACAAGAACCTCCTGTATCTGTAGGGCCAGAATGTAAAACCTCGCAGGCACCTACCCCAGGGCTTTAGGAATCAAATGCCTCCTCCAAGATCTCAGCAGTCCAGCAGCACAGGGAGTGCACCAGGTGTGAGGCTAGGGAATGGAGGAGAAGTGCAAGTCTCCAGGGCAGAGTGTTGGCCCTACACATGTCAGGTTAGTTAGTCACAATGGGGTGGAGCAGAGGCATTAAAAGGTTCCATGTGCTCTCAACCTTTTTCGGAGCAAGCAGTTCACTTGGAGCTCTCCGTGGTCCTGAGATTTCTGACCAGTCTTGCCTCCTTCTCCATGGGTTCTGGTATCAGGACAGGACAGGCTGGATGAGAATTGCCCCCCGCCCCCCAAAAAAGTTGCTATCCAGCACAGGAAAGATGCACACTTTTGCACCTATGGAAATTTATCTGCTGTGCCAAATAGCAATTTTGAGGAAGAGGATTTTCACCTAGATCATGGTGTGAGAGCAAAGAGTTAAATCTTGTCCCCATCTGTTATGGTCCCAATCCTAATCAGGATGCACAGCAACTGAGTTTTACAGTGTGTGTGTGTGGGGGGGAGATACGCATACCATTAACTATGTATCTTACACAGAGATGCTTGAGGAATTCAGTTTCTGTGAATCAGGTCAGGAAAATGACCTGCCCTCAGATGTGAGAACAATTATCCTTTGGATCTCACAATGCTCCGAAATTTGTGATAGGTCTCAGCTCAAACAAACTTACTAAAATGTGTTTTAAATGCATATTTTATGATCAAGCCATCTTTAGGAATGTGTGCATTGAGATAAAATACACATATGTATTTAAATAGGAATTTTTGTATGGATTATTAAAAAGAAATTTTGTAGAGTAATGCAGAAATGAGGTGGAAGTGACTCATGCAAAACACATTAAGTGTGAACGCATGCAAAGCTGTCATGGACCTGAAAAAGACTGATCCATCCATCCCCCGTTAGTGTCACATGCAGTTTGATGAGCAATATTGACATAGGAGCTTACTGCTTGGGGGGGGGGGAGTGGCTTGGGCCAATGCAGAGGAAGAAATCTGGCTCAACACATTTCTTTGTGTTAGGCTTCAGGCTGTCAGTATTTTGCAGGAGAGATGCATGTGCATGCTGCGAAATTTACTTTTGTGTAATTAATTTAGATTAAAGTGCTCTGTCACCTTTTCAGAAAATTAATAGTTTTTTTTGTGATTAGGAAAGTGATGGGGAAATGCACTGAAAAATAGGGAATGAACATAAGATTAATGGGAAGACATAAAAACACCCAGTAAGCACACTAGAATTAATGCAGGATGAATGTCCAGTGCCATATAACCCCCCTGCATACAAATCAGAACGAACACTCAGAAAACACTGGATGTAGTCTAACCTCCGCATAAGCTTTGTGCAAGCGAATCAGAATGAATGCTGAGAAAAGAAGTCCCCTGGAGCAGCCCTTAGAAACAGAAGAGGCAACAGGAGGGGATTGGGCTGAAGATTTTTATCAATGGTTTAATAAGATGGGGGTGGGGTTAGAAAGGAGGGGATCTTTGATGGGGAAGTGTTAAGAAAGGTTCAGTGTTTAAATATCTTCAGCCTGACTCTTAGGTTTTCCTGGAGCAAGAGATAAGGAATTCAGTGCTTCCCCCCCCCCAATCATTCCCCTTTCTATATTCTCCTCTAACTGGTGTGAAAATTTAAATTGTGAAGGCATTTTTCCATACACTCCCATTGCTCACTCTGAGCCGTAGCACAAGACAGACTACCATTTTAACAGAGCAAGCTTACACAAGATAACTCAGGAGAAAATCCTACTATATATTCAATGGAGTTTACTACCAGGTAAGAGCGCACAAGATTGCAGCCGAAGGCTGTGTATATGCTTTACATTAAAAACACTCCCCGCCAAAGAATCAATCCTAGGAACTGTAGGATGTTTGGGCCTGAGAATTATAGCTCCGTGATGGGTAAACAACAGCTCCCAAGGGTTCTGGGGTGAGAAACACACTTCAAATGTTTGGTGTGTACACACCAACATATAACAACAGAATTCTCTTACTTGCCTACTCAGAAGTAAGCCCCGCTGAGTTCTAAGAGACTTACTCCCAAGTAGGTAAGTGTTGGATTTCAGTCTGAATAACTCAGATTACATTCCCTCAGCACTTGCTTCCCAGCCCGCTACTTAGTCAGTTTCACTAATCAAGGCTATCACAGAAAAATCCCCTCTCTGCAGAAATCCGTCTCAGAGTGAGGTTGATTTAGGTCTTTGCTGTTTTCTGCCAAGTGAGCTCCTCCTTCTATGTTATAGATTAGAAGGGAACAACATCTTTCAGGCAATACATTGTGCAGAACAGAACATGCCCGTCTTGGAACATAATTATGGAAGAACAATATCAAGGTCATTGCTTCTTCTTTCACTTTATTGTGTGATCTAATGGCACTGCAAAAAATAAACCAAAAAAAGTTTTTTGTGTTTTTTTTAAATGCAGCTAAAGGGCATGTTAGCTCTTGCACTGATCCTCTCAGGGACAATTCAAAAAGAAAAAGGGAAGACGGGAAAATGTCTTCAGGTAAAGTACACCTTAGAGGAGTTGAGACCATGATGGATAAAGTGTTCCCATTCATAAAGCCAGCTGCTTGCTCACTGTATGCTTACTCTTTGCTACCTGTCCTATATCTCCTTTAAATAGAAATAAGGGTGCATTTAGACATGACAAGGAAGATCCACAACCAGAAATTCATACAGTTCAGCCACCAGCCCACTGGTAGTGGTGGAGGGTCAGGTTGGGGTCATGGTGTTTGCAGGGTTGGGGGGGGGAGGCTGCTTAACCCTTTCCCTGACACCGTTTTCCTGATGAAAACTGCAGTTTCCCCTGTGAAGGGGAAGCAAGAGAAAATGTGCCATTGCAGAATGCATGTGCGAACATTTCCAGTCTGAATTCGCGGTGGCGGTGTTTACTGTTGACTAATAATAGGGGAAATCAGCTTTTCTGTGCTTTAAGATTATTGTTGCCATTTATTGTTTTATATGCTTTAGTTTTATTAATAGAGGAGCAGCTGGTATGGAGGGGTCTGGTGTCCTGGTACAGTCCTTGCCACTTCCATGAATAGTGCAGGAGTAAAGGCAGGTGGCGGGTGGCAATGTGGGTTAAACCACAGAGTCTAGGGCTTGCCAATCAGAAGGTCAGCGGTTCGAATCCCCGTGGTGGGGTGAGCTCCCATTGTCTGGTCCCAGCTCCTGCCAACCTAGCAGTTCAAAAGCACATCAAGTGCAAGTAGATAAATAGGTACCGCTCTGGCAGGAAGGTAAACGGCGTTTCCATGCGCTGCTCTGGTTCGCCAGAAGTGGCTTAGTCATGCTGGCCACATGACCCGGAAGCTGTACGCCGGCTCCCTCGGCCAGTAAAGCAAGATGAGCCTTGCAACCCCAGAGTCGTCCACGACTGGACCTAATGGTCAGGGGTCCCTTTACCCTTTACCTTTAAAGGCAGGTGGGGCTCCATAGATGCACCGACAGAGCCAATCAGGTGCTTAGGGAGTCCTGACCTCACCACCACCCTGTCCTGCCCCATCTTGGTAAGTGTCAGCAATTCCCATGCCCACCCCAGACCCTCCTGTATTAATGGAGTGACTGTTTCAAATGTCTTCTTGTTCCCTGCTCAGATCCCAATCTGATATATAGCATTCTTCAACATCAACTTCGTTGGACTGGTCATGCTGTTCGGATGCCTGATTATCATCTTCCAAAGCAACTGCTCTATTCCCAGCTTAAGAATGGAAAGCAAAATACCGGTGGACAACAAAGGAGGTTTAAAGACGCTCTCAAGGCAAATCTTAAAAAATGTAGTATAAGCACTGATCACTGGGAAACACTGGCCTTTGAGCGCTCTAGTTGGATCTACTTCCACCTGGAAATCTATGTCCCCACTGTGGAAGGACGTGTGGATCCAGAATTGGCCTCCACAGTCACTTATGGACTCACTGTTAAGACCATGTTCATGGAAGACAATCTTGCTCAGCTACGAGTGATCACCAAAGAAGAAAGAAGAAGAGAGTTATAAATATTTTCATAAAAGGAAGTTATAAGCCACCCCTGTGAGCAGATGCAAGCAAACAGATGTGAAAACCCCACAGGGTTTTCTTTGTCTTTGGCATAGTGAACATTGGATAAGACACATGAGGAAGATTGGCACCATCCATTCAAAGCACATTCAACACACATTTAATGCACGTGGCTTCCCTCAAATAATCCTGGGAACTGTAGTTTGCAAAGGGTTCTGGGGACTGTAGCTCTGTGAGGGGAAAGTGACAGTTCTAGGCTAGGGAGGATTCACGTGTTTGAAATAGGTGCTGAATGTACTTTAAATTGTGTCATATATAACTCAGTCTACTCATCTTCTGGAACAGCTTTTGAATGGAAGCAAGCTTGGAGGCTGGCTGTCGACTGATTACTTACAGACCTGTGATTTCTAAGATTATTCAACCCAATAGTCACTTCTCCTCACCCCACCCCAAATCAAGGTATAATGTCTTCACCACCTTCGTTGCTGTTTTTCTGAACGCATCTTGATAAAGTAAGGTTGGTGAGAAGGAGGTCAGTACTGTGACCGCTCGCCACATGTGCAAACATTTTACATCAGGAATGGGCCACCAACTTGTTGTGCTCCAGATGTCATTGAACCATCATCATTGAAACATCTCCCATCCTACATCACATTGGAGAGACTTCGCCACAGTCTGAGTCAGCGTTAATCGGAACAGTCATCGCAAGAGAGGCTTAATATTCACCTGGGGGGAAAAGCTGCGTCTCTCGTATGTAGAAGCAGACAAGAGCCATGGTATGAAGGTATGAGAGGCGCTCCTTCTCTTGCTCCAAGATGGGCAGAAGGGAGCGCAGATTCTGCAGCTCAGCGTTGATCTGATCCCGGCGAGCCTTGGAAGCACCTTTAGTTGACCTGATGACCAAGAGTTGCAAGATATGAGACAACTCGACAATTTACTTAGCATGGCCCCACGAAGTTCCTACAACACTTCCAACATATGAGACAGTTTGATTCACATGACCACCCCCAATTTTCATACAATAAAGAGGTCTTGTAGCTCCAATATAAGACTGCAAGTTGACCCCCCCCCCGAAACATACAGAGGCCGTGAATTCCCCACAGTTCATGAGGAAGAGTTCCCAGGCTGCTTTAAATGTAGAGTGCAGATGGGATCCTAATCTCCACTGCCATTTTGACTTAGTCAAGTAAAAAATTCACCTCAGTTTTACATGGGTGATATACTTTATACATAAGGATAGACATCTGACAACTTGGGTTCTCCTCACGTTCCCATTTTTCCAATCTCAAATTCAGTTATTCACATTTCTGCAGCAATGTATGATTCCTCCCCCCATAAGAATTCACCAGCATTTTTGTATATCTGGCAGTTTATCCCAGTGTAATGCATTTTTGTCTGTTATTTTCCCCAAGGCAATGCATTTTTACACATACACACAGTCTATGCATTTTCGTACACGCTGCTTGAAGAGCTGCCCTGCAACTTTTAGAGAAGTGTGAAATTTGAAGGATAGCTTTGTTTCCATTTGAGCGCCGGTTTGAGAAGAACAAATTAGGTAGCTTCTAATTTGTTTAAAAGTGAATGGAATCGAATTCATCGTAGGTCTCTCCTTGTAAGTGCATCCTATGTGGTGCAAGCGGAAATGATCCATTTTAGGAGAAAGGCTTCCGAACTAAGCAAGTTCCCTCTCATGCGACCAGTGTTTCATTATATGTATATGATGCCATGAATCGTTCCCCACTGGAAACAACAAATGAGGTAAAATATTATTATGACAACTTTGCCTTTTAAAATTTAGAAGGCACAGTTGTCAGAAGAATGTTTTACCTCACTTAAGGGGACAAAGAGAATAATTCCTCACACAGGACCATTTCACAGTGGTGTGAACAGCAACTATTCCAGATGGGTTTATAACTTAAGGCTCCGTGAACGGCACAGTAGGAGACTTTTTCTGAAAATGAAAACTCTCCCCGATGTATATGATTTCTCACTGAAGAGACAATTTCACCAGCATTCAGACACATAATGGGCCCAAAGCGACTGTGCTAAACTGTTCAAGAGAGACCATTGCAGGCCTGTGTGATTCAGGCTTAATTTTCCCCTGACAGGGTAAATCTCAGTCTTGGATGTTCCACTTCATATTTCAGGTGGACTGAATGCTCCTCTATAAAAAAAAAACCAACAACCCAAAATCCATCCATAAAGGACGCCATGTACCAGAGAGAAGGATTCTATCCCAGCTTCCTTCTTGATATGCTACTTTTCTATGTGCAGGGCATTTTTCTGAATGGAGATCTGTTTAATTGTGTGAGCTTTCACTGAGATCCAGCTTCGAAGGCCTTCTGGCGGTTCCCTCAGTACAAAAAGTGAGGTTTCAGGGAACCAGGCAGAGGGCCTTCTCATCAAATGTCAAGGAAATAAACAACTATTTGACTTTTAGAAGACATCTGAAGGCAGCCCTATTTAGGGAAGTTTTTAATTTTTTAAAAATGTCTTACTGTGTTATAAGTTATCGGAAGCCGCCCAGAGGGGCTGGGGCAACCAAGTCAGATGGGTGGCATTTATTATTATTATTATTATTATTATTATTATTATTATTATTATTATTATTCCAAGCTGAAGTGATACAGCTCCAGCCTTTTGACTAAGATCAAGTGTGAAGAGATACAGGTTACCCCAGGTTTAACAGTCTGGCAGCAACCAGGCCTCGGAGGCAACTGTTGGACTGAGGGAAGATCACTCATAGTTTGCCAAGCAGTTGGTTTGCATAGGGTTACAGAGGACTTTCAAAAAGACAGGGACAGCCTAAGACCTTTTGCTTCCTGAGGCGAAGAACAAGATGGCAGCCCCTCACATTCCATGTACGGAAACTCACTAGACTGGCTGTTGAATCTTATTTCAACAATGGCGATGGGACAGCATGTTCCTACACAGCTTGAGGGCAACAGGCTAGCTTAGGGGAGCAGGGCAGGTATGGGGCAAAACCACTCTGCTGTATTTCACTCCCACTTCTCACCCCTCAGTATCTGCCACCTGAGGAAACGGCCTCACTCTGCCTAAAGGCAGGGCCGGCCCTAGCAAAAGACAAAGGTGCATACTGGATAAAAAATTTTTAGAGGGTGTCAAGTGTCCACATCAGTGCCTCATATTCCCCTCAGCCCTTGGCAACTAGTACGACACCTTATCACATGGTTGGGCCTTATCCATCCACATGGGGAATCACTTTCAAATGTTAAGCCCCTCTGTGGAGCTACCACCACACAAAGGGGTTTATCATTTCATATCAGGAAGGTGAGGAAGGTGCTAACTTTTAGATAATTCCTTAGGTTGGTCATCTTGAATTCTGCTCATCGGTGATGAATTCTTTGGATGGCCTTGAGCAAGCCATTCTCTGTCAGCTTCAGTGCCTTCTGAGTATAAAACAGGAATATTAATGATCATTCTGTGCTGTAAGGTATGAATTATAGGGTGTTTTTTTTAATGCTCTGCACACTTAACAGTGGCAGAGAAAAACTGCATTAGTCACAGTTCTGACTTAACAGCACAACCCACTGCAGGTTTACTCAAAAGTAAGTCCCAGTGCCTTCAGTGGTGTCGAACCCATGTTGTTACGGCTGCCATCCCAAATGCTATGACAGAGGCACTTACATGCAGGAAAGAGACAAAGCTTTGTTCAAGGCTTACAGCAATACAGGTTCGGCTACAGGGACAGATTGCTACAAACAGAGCTAGGGAGTCCAAGAACAGCATCAGGAGTCCGAGGCCAGATAATATTTGTGGAGATGTCTCAACAAATGGCCATGCCTCTCCTGCCAGTGATACTCCCTCTGTGAGCCTGGTGTGCTTGAAGGCATATGCTTCTCCAAGGGGTATAGTCTTCCCCCAACAGCAGAGGTGGTACTGAGTTCCTGATGGCAGGATGGAGGGTGAGTTCCCTTGACTCTTCCTCCATCAGTTGACTTAGGTGGAGCAATGGATGCAAATTTTACCTTTGTAGAGTAGATTAGTTTCTGCCGAGACCTGCACACCTTTCTGTGTCCTCCAACTAGGCAGAGGAACGGTGGAAGACACCATCTGGGGAACCCCCAAGGGAAGGAGGCTCAGAGCCCAGGGAATGGTGGTGGGAAGCGTTGAGAGGTCAGAGGAAGAAGACTGGGAAGAGGAGAAGTTGGAAGCTGAAGAGGTAACAGGGCTCTGCGAGCTGGGAGAGTCTGTGGCAGAGAGAAGTTCAGAATCAGAGGCAGAAGCTGAAGAATGGGATGTGGGAGGCCAAGAGGCAGAGACGTGTCAGGATAGTGAAGAAGCATGGGTGTCTCCCCCTCCTGCTGTGATGAGATCCCCTCCCCCCCCCAATCTCCCAGAACCAGAAGAGGCATGAAACAGGCAGAGCAGCAAAAGACTGCAAGCAGGCGCAGTCTCTGATTGCTTGGGGAAAACATCGGAGAAGAGGAAACTGAGATGGGCTGTGGGAAGGCAAGGACCTTCAGTCTCAGCAACTGCTTCATGGGGGGCAAGATGGAGATGAGTTGCTGTGCTCATTAGGCCTGACACCCCACCATGTTTGTGGCACTTGTTGTTGTTTTTTGCTAACAAAGATTTAACTCCAACTTGCTGGGTGTAATTTACTGCTGGCTTGCTTCTGACAGCAAGCAAGAGGCATTATCAGAGTTCAAGAACAGAGAGGGTGTGTGGCTGAAGATGGAAAGACCCAAGTGCCAGAAAGAGAGCTTTGCAGGGCCACATTTGGCCCCTGGGTCTTCAGTTTCCCATGCCTGGCTAAGGAATGGAATGTAGCAGCCTGGATATCTAGGAAAAGGATCTAGGAGTCTTGGTAGACCACAAACTAGACATGAGTCAACAGTGTGATGCAGCAGCTTTAAAAGCCAATGCAATTCTGGGCTGCATCAATAGGAGTATAGCATCTAGATCAAGAGAGGTAATAGTACCACTGTATTCTGCTCTAGTCAGACCTCACCTGGAGTACTGTGTCCAGTTCTGGACACCACAGTTCAAGGACGACACTGACAAGCTGGAACGTGTCCAGAGGAGGGCAACCAAAATGGTCAAAGGCCTGGAAACAATGCCTTATGAGGAACGGCTTAGGGCGCTGGGTATGTTTAGCCTGGAGAAGAGAAGGTTAAGGGGTGATATGACAGCCATGTTCAAATACCGGTATATAAAAGGATGTCATATAGAAGAGGGTGAAAGGTTGTTTTCTGCTGCTCCAGAGAAGCGGACACGGAGCAATGGATTTAAGCTACAAGAAAGAAGATTCCACCTGAACATTAGGAAGAACTTCCTGACAGTAAGAGCTGTTCGGCAGTGGAATTTGCTACCAAGGAGTGTGGTGGAGTCTCCTTTGGAGGTCTTCAAGTGGAGGCTTGACAGGCATATGTCAAGAATGCTTTGATAGTGTTTCCTGCTTGGCAGGGGATTGGACTGGATGGCCCTTGTGGTCTCTTCCAACTCTATGAATCTATGATTCTATCTGCTCAACCTGAAGTTGGTGCAGAAGAGCAACCATATTAAGCAGGGGAACAGATGCAAATGGGGGCAGAAGACTCCTGTTTTTTCATAGTTGTGCAAAAGAAGGGATATGAGTATGTGCAGTTTTCATGGAGGGAGAAGAAAAGGAGTAGTCTGTGACTATGAAATCAGGGTTCTGTGGTCCTCCAGATGTTGACCGCTGATTCCCCCAGAAACAAAGATTCTGCCCTCCTTTGTATCTGACCATCCACACTTCATCCAGAGACAGAAAGCACTTTTTGACTAGGACCATGCTTGAGTTTTGCTTTTGCTTTTTAAAAGAAAGCATTTACTTTTTAGCTGGCTAAACCCCTGTTTTCTTTTGTTTGTTCTTGCGCTACTTCAATCTGTCTCTCTCTCTTCTTTTCTTTTTGCAAAGGAGCCCCAGGGAGAGCTTAGAAAAAAAGGTGATCAATAAAGAAACAGTAGCATTAGAGATCAGGAGGGAGAAAAGAGCAGATGGATTCGGGAGGATTCTGTGCTGCTGAAAGCGGACCATTCAGCATAGAAATTCAATATGCACTTCAGTTATTGTATGTGATGGTTCCCATGACAACCGCCGGGCAGCCATGCGAGGCATGCAGCTATGCAAAGGGGCTGGAAGCTGGCAGACAGGCGTCAGCACTCCCATCTCTTGGAGCTGGGAACTTTAAAGAATTGGTGGTGCAGAGTAGACTCACCTTCCCAGGGGCCAGTGCAAGGATAAGCTGCCTTATATCAAGTTAGGCCCACCTAGCTCAATATTGTCTTTCCCCCAACCAGGTGCCCCATAGATGTTGCTGGACTACAACTCCCATCAGCCCCAGCCAGCATGGTCAAGAAGGATGGAAGCTGTAGTCCAAAACCCCTGGAGGGCACGAGGTTGGCGGGAGGGTAGTCTGTGCAGATAGACAGTGGCACTCCAGAGTTTCAGAAAGGTTGTCTTGCCTGCAGAAGCCAGGGATTGGACCTGGACAAGTGTTGTGAGCTATAGAGCCACTGAGCTATGGCCCTTCCCTGACCACTGGTGTTTAAACCAAAGTGCAGTGGTACCTCTGGTTATAAACTTAATTCGTTCCGGAGGTCTGTTCTTAAGCTGAAACCGATCTTATCCGGAGGCATGCTTCCGCTAATGGGGCCTCCCGCTGCATGTGCGCCTCCAGCGTGCGATTTCCGTTCACATCCTGGGGCAAAGTTTGCAACCAGGAGCAGCTACTTCCGGGTACTCTTAACCAGTGCTTTTTTTCTGGGGGGCACGCATACCCCTAAACATTTTGTGATTCTAAGTTTGGCCTCATTGAGGGACAGTATTTCAATATGAGTAGGAAAATGTGAGCATTTTTTTAGGGGGGGGAGCACTGCTCTTAACAACACTTAGCACCCTAAACAAACTGCAGCTCCCAGAATCCTTTGAGGGAAAGCCATAGCTGTTTAAAGCAGGCATCATAATGCTTTAAATGTATGGCATGGATATAGTCAAACGAGGCCCACGTCATACTTGAGCTTCTCCCCTAGAAGAGTCTCCAACAGATGTTCATCCAGGAAGAGGATTTCATGCCTCCCACTTTACAATTCTGCTGGAGATGCTTTAATGCGCAACCTGGAGATAGATAGGATCCGCAGCTTCCATCTGGAGCCTGGCCATGTAAGCATTTGCAGCCTCAATGATTCATCGGTTAGTGGGACCAGGACAGCCTCTGCCAGTTGACGTGCTGCCACAGGTGACAGGTCTGGTTTGGCATTGGCTGAACTGCTCAGGTTGGCTCTCTGCTCTGCTGCTGGCATCTAGCGTTGAGCACATCTCCCGTCCCGGCAGACGAAGCAAGTGCTTTGCAGATGCTTCGGAACAGCTGTGCTGCTAACCCTAAAATATCGTAAGGAACTAATGGTGTTTACTCACTGAGCGTCAGCTGCTGGCTACAGAAAGAATACCAGCGACGCTCCAGCCACAGAAAGCCTTAGCGCAGGGATAGTGAACCTGTGGCTCTCCAGGTCTTGTTGGATTCCCAACTCCCACCATCCCCAGCCAGCATGGCCAATTGTCAGGACAATGGGAGTTGGAGTCCGGAAACAACTGGAAGGTTGCGGAGGTTTCATATCCCTGCTATAACAGATGCATACCCTCCAGTATCTAAGTGGTCCCAATTGGGATGCTTGTTTTTGGTGCTCCTGCAGGAAGCAGCCAGAGCTCCAGACCCAAAAATGGGACATTCCGGGATCCAATCAGAAGCCGGGAGTGGTTTCTGTAAGTTTCCCACTTAAATTGGGAACAGTTGAGCAGTAGGCAGATGAGATGCTGGTTTGAAAGGAAGAGACTTTTACAATGCAATCCTATGCATATTTACTTGGAAGTTGCTCCACATCCCATGGTAAGTCTGCAGAGGATTGTAGCTAAATGCCACAGCTTCAGTAGATTAATAAATTTGGACACAAGGCAGAAAACCAGTAGTTCTAAAGGGGGCGGGGCGGTAACATTATTTTTAGATGGTGTGCACATGTATAGGAGGATTTTTGCACCAAGAAAGTTGACTGGAGTCAGTTGGTTCTTCCCCTACCTTGCCCGCAATGTAGACACAGGTAGGGAAAGAGAGCAGGATAGTCTCTAACCTGAATGGCTTTGTGGTCCTATTCTCCCGCCCGGAGACAGATGCAGTTGGGCATCTCGAGATGCAGGTCTCTGTCCTGATTGGCTTGCGGCAGTTTTCACACAAGATGGTCATCGTTCTGGAAAGTGAGGGAAACACTGAGAGGAGGGAGGGAGTCTTGGGGGTTTAATGCCATGCTAAGTCATAGTTCTGTCAGGTAAAGGATTATCACTAGTGCAGTACTTTCAGCTGGCCACAGCCCAATCCAAACTGGTCCCACCCTAGCTCCTTTTTTTAAAAAAAGAAAAGAAAAGAAATGTGGGAAATTCAATAATAGGGTTCTCGTCTAGTAAGGATGCGGGTGGCGCTGTGGTCTAAACCACAGAGCCTCTTGGGCTTGCCGATCAGAAGGTTGGCGGTTCGAATCCCTGCGATAGGGTGAGCTCCCGTTGTTTGGTCCCAGCTCCTGCCCACCTAGCAGTTCAAAAGCACGCAAAAAAGTGCAAGTAGATAAATAGGTACCGCTCCAGCGGGAAGGTAAACGGCGTTTCCGTGCGCTGCTCTGGTTTGCCAGAAGTGGCTTAGTCATGCTGGCCACATGACCTGGAAGCTGTACACCGGCTCCCTCAGCCAGTAAAGCGAGATGAGCACGCAACCCCAGAGTCGTCTGCGACTGGACCTAATGGTCAGGGGTACCTTTACCTTTACCTATAACATCTAGTTTGGTGTTGAGCTCATGTGAACACTAAAACAAAATTGACTACTATGGATATTGTTAGATTTTGATATTGGTAGAGCCTGTGTAAACAAAAAGAAGCTTTAATTATGCCATTGAGAATTGTCATTGGGGGCTGTGACGGGGAGGAAAGCATTGAGCTACGTGCAACAGCCCTGATAAAAATCCACCGCTGTTTTAGTAACAACAACAGCAGCAGCAGCAGCAACCTGCTTAATGCCAGAGCATCAAGTGGTTTACAAAATATTTAAAAACCAGTTTAAAACACGCAGTGAAACAACGCCATCAAAATATATGGGCATAGAGATAGCAAATGTAAATGGGTGTCCGTAAAAGCACAGACTCCTTTTGAAGATCATTCCTCATGTGGCCAAAAGGCGCTGTTTGTGCACAAGGGGGGAAAGCTTCAAGGCTTTGCAGAAGTACAAAGAGAACCTTAAGGGGGGGGGTGACTTTTAAGCAAGCAGCAGGAGTCAGAGAACCTCCAACAGCCCAATGACGACTGAGCATGCTTAGTGCCAATGGAACACTGTTTGTTGCAGGACAGGAATGGAAAATTGTGGTGGGGGAGTAATGGAGTATCCTGGGAAAGGGCATGGCTGACTGGCTGGAGCCCATGACAGGGAGCAGTTCACACTGCAAAGTTTGGCGGCAGGCCTAGTTTATTTTTATTTATTTATTGAATTTATTTACTGCCCTATACCTGGAGGTCTCAGGGCGGTTCACAGAAAAGACCAACATAAAAACCACAATATAAAAAACCACAATCAAAATAAAAACAACAACCCAATAACACACACCCCCTCAAAAAAGTGCCTTATTTTAAAAAGAGCATAGGATGTCAATCAGATCAACCAAAGGCCTGGTTAAAAAGGAACTATTTGTTTTATTGATTGAATTTATATATGCTGCTAACTATAAAAAACAAAACGCAAACCAGAGACATATTTTCAGATGATGTGTTTAGCATTAAGTTCTACTTTGGCCCTTAGTTATTTATTATACCGGGATTTAATATATTTACCATTAATATGTTATGAGAACGATGGCTTACTAAGACTGCATCTGTACACTGCTTAATTCTTCAGTGACGACTGAGCAGTGACTTTGTTCACATCCACACAATTCATTTGAACTACATTTAAAGCACACAGCTTTCCCCAAAGACTCCTGGGAAAAGAAGTTTACCCTTATGGGGATACACTTCCCAGGCACTCCTAATAAACTACAGTTCCCGGGATCCTTGGAGGGAAGCCATGTACTTTAAATGTTTGTTGTGGTTTTTCTGCCTCTTTTATGAATTGGAAACGAACTTTCTAACCCTGACCTCTACCCGTGTTGGAGCATGACACCAGCATCAAACTTTCACTACCCTGCATCAAATTTTCATTAGCCAGCATCAATCTTTTAGAGGCCGGCGCTGTATAAGGAGGGGAATAGGACTGCCAAAACTCTATAGGAACCAGCTTCAAAAGTTTTTGATGCATATAATTTTTCCACCCCGATCATGCTTGCTGCCCAGAGTCTTACATCAGGAGAAAAAACTGCCCTACTTCGAAGACAAAGGGACACTTCGGAGACTGAAACAATGGACGTTGAGCAGTCAGGGGAGGTCAGGGGAAGAGGGTTCTTTAAAACGAGGAATACAACCGGAAATTTATTCCTAGAACGCTCCGACACATCCAAGAAGCTAATTTGTGAAAAGGGCTCAGCTGCAAAATTCAGTGCCAGAGGTCAAGATGTAAACAGAATATAAAAAGACCCTTGAGCATGCACCGAGTGCTTTCCCTACTCTGCCGAACAACCACAGCCAGCCTTTAAATATATGGGATTAGAGGCAAGGGCTTCTGAGGGCGATGAGATTAACATGCAGACAGATTTCAGTCTCTGCATCTATGAATTAAAAAATGAAAGCTGTGTGTACACACCATGCATTTAAAGCATATTTAAAACATATAGCCCCAGGAACTATAGTTGACCCACCACAGACCTATGATCACAAGCACCCTTAACAAACTACAGTTCGCAGAATTGTTATTTTTGGGGGTGGGTGGGTGTCACGTGCTTTAAATGTACGGCACGTACGCAGCCTGGGGCTGTGTACCCACCTATAACTTTGAAGCACATTTGAATTCCTGTTTCCCCCTCTGGACACTTGTTTAGATCTCACAACTCCCTGCAACCCTTAACAAACTACAGCTTGCAGAGTTCTTTGGAGGGGTGGGTAGGAATTTGCTTCAAATGTGCTTCAGAGGTACAGTAAGGTACGCAGCTTAAAGGTAAAGGGACCCCTGACCGTTAGGTCCAGCCGTGACCGACTCTGGGGTTGCGGCGCTCATCTCACGTTATTGGCCGAGGGAGCTGGCGTACAGCTTCCAGGTCATTTGGCCAGCATGACTAAGCCGCTTCTGGCAAACCAGAGCAGCACGCGGAAATGCCGTTTACCTTCCCGCTGGAGCGGTACCTATTTATCTACTTGCACTTTGAGGTGCTTTCGAACTGCTAGGTTGGCAGGAGCTGGGACCCAACAACGGGAGCTCACCCTGTCACGGGGATTCGAACCTCCGACCTTCTGATTGGCAAGCCCTAGGCTCAGTGGTTTAACCCACAGCGTCATCCGCGTCCAGTACAGTCTGGTACGATCCCAGCTTACATGTGAACAAATAGCACGGAACCAGAGCAAGGATGAGGAACCAGCGGCCTTCTAGATGTTGCGGGCGGACGACAACTCCCATCAGCTCCAGCCAGCATGGCCCCAATGGTCAAGCATGATGGGAGGTGGAGTCCAACAACATCTGGAGAGCCAAAAGGGATCCTGCAATGGTCCCAGCCTCTTTCCTGGTGCAGATGGGAAAAAACTAAGCCAGCGCAAACTGACTCTTCCATGCATCTGGATCGCAAGAGCCAGGCAGCAACCGGATCTGGAGCTCATCCTCCGGGCAAGCAGCCGCATCAATGCGCCCTGCACTCCAATGTCTCTGCTGTCCACTGGGTGGTACTGCTGGTAATGAATTGATAGGGAGCTGTTGCAGGGTCACAACAACCAGTCTTATTGCTTGGCAGTGACTGGGCTAGAATTAGGGCGACTCAGCTGAATCCGAGTGCTAAGCCCCAGGCGGCTGCAAGACAGCTGGATTCGCCACCTCCTTAGGGTTGCAAAATAAAATAATAATAATAATAATAATAATAATAATAATAATAATAATAATGACGACATACAAGACCTAGTCAGATCTGGCCCAACCATCCCCTAAAAGGACTTCTTACCTCTTTCCTCTCTGTGCCTGGGTCTGAACTTGCTGACCCCTTGTTCTCTGGAACTCCTTCCTTTTGTAGTCACCCCCTCCTGGGGAGGTGTGTGTGGGGAGAGGGGCCTGTGACGCAATTCTAAACATCTCTGGGCTATTTTTAGAAAGCAGGCTTCTAAAAATAGCCTGACCACCACCCCACAGCCTGCTTGTTGTAATCTGATAGGGGAAGCAATAAAGGGAGGCTCTGGCTCTTTAAAGCCGGCTTGTCATCCCAGCAGGGAATTGGGGTTACGGGTGGGGGTGGGGGGGGTCACTCCTAGGGGAGGTGGATTATCCTCACTTTGAGTCACGGTGATGTAGCTGGTGAAGGGGGTGCGGTGATGCCCTTAAGAGCTGCTAGCTATATGGGATTTTTCCAAGCAGAAAACTAAATGATTAAGGAGCAAGAGCAATAACAAAACTTAGCAATTGCAGAATGTTAGAAAAAGCGTTTTTCACATATGTTATCTCTGTCCTCCTTACAAGCAATCCTGCAAGGTAGGTGAATATTGCTGTCCTCATAGATTGCAGGGAACTGAAGCTGAGCACATATAAGCGAATGTACTGCGATGGGTCCATGGCTTCTTGAGTGGCTTCTTCTACCATAGATGCTAGACTACCAGGCTCAGAAAATCCTGCTAGTGGCCCTGAGGGCGAGAGAGATCAATGAGTTTGCCCAAGGCCTCTGAATGAGTTTGTGGGAGAGGCAAGATCTTCATCCGAAGACCACAGCTAAATGTTGTGACTTCCATGGTCAGCTAGTGGTGCAGGTTTGTTAAATCCAAAGGTGAATTTATATGTCGAAGTTGCACATGCAACTTACTTTTTAGGGTGCGACCCCTCTGATCAGCCGAATCATCAGCCGAATCCTGAATTAAACAGATGCTCTGCTGGCTATGATCATAGAATCATAGAGTTGGAAGAGACCACAAGGGCCATCCAGTCCAACCCCCTGCCAAGCAGGAAACACCATCAAAGCATTCTTGACATATGCCTGTCAAGAATCGTATTGTCTCCTCTCCAAAGACTTGATTTGATAATCTGACCATCTAGACAAGTGGCCTCATATTAAGTGGGATGCAAAGGAGTTGCTGTGCAGCTCTGGGATAGCTTAGTTGGTAGAGCATGAGACTCTTAATCTCAGGGTCATGGGTTTGAGACCCACCTTGGGCAAAAGATTCCTTCATTACAGGGGGTTGGACTAAATGACCCATATGGTCCCTTCCAACTCTATGATTCTATGTTTCACGAAGATATGGGGTGGTGGGCAGATGGGCCTTGGGTTCAATCCAACAGAGCTCATGTTCTTAATTATTGTTTGGATGACACTTAAGCAAGCACTTGAGGGCCAGTCCATGCTTTTCTGGATTCACAGCAGAAGAAAGCCAGAGCAATTTCCCAAAACTATGGACTCAGCTATACAGCTGCAAATAGAATAATAGAATCATAGAGTTGGAAGAGACCACAAGAACCATCCAGTCCAACCCCCTGCCAAGCAGGAAACACCATCAAAGCATTCTTGACATATGCCTGTCAAGCCTATGCTTAAAGGCCTCCAAAGAAGGAGACTCCACCACACTCCTTGGTAGCAAATTTCACTGCCGAACAGCTCTTACTGTCAGGAAGTTCTTCCTAATGTTTAGGTGGAATCTTCTTTCTTGTAGTTTGAATATAACATTTTAAATGTGTTTTATACAAATGTGACACTAGATGGTGATGGTGAGCTAATGGGAAATTCGGTATATATTTTAAAACTTTTTAAAAAACAGCATTTTCACAGCATTTTTAATGTATGTCTAGATTCAGCCCATTTTATGCACAAAACAGAACATCCCAATGGAACCGCCCATTGCAGGTACAAATTAAGAATAACCATGTAGTTACAGTAGCTGCCCTTTAATAGGGTCTCAAGACTGGCCATCTGAGGGAGGCTGCCTCACCTTACCTAATGTTAAGGCTGGCCCTGCAACATTCCTGGCAATTGTGAATGATGTGCATATACTTAACTGGCCGTGTTTCCCTGAATCACACAGGAAGGAGCAATAGGAAAAGGACCAGTTTCTGTTGGCAACAGGGCCGTCTTGAGCATGCCTGGTGCCCTGGCACGACGGATCCCTCCAGCGCCCCCCTGCCCCGTTTCCCAGTGCGGCGGGTGGGCACAGCACAGCTGCCGCTTGGAGGGCCGGCGCCCTGCGCCATCCAGCCTGCCCGTGGGGCCAGCCCTGGGCCAGGGAGCACTGCCCGTCCCCTGTTGTGACGCCCCTGCGCGACGGAGGCAGCCCCAGGCCCGCGCGCCTCCGGAGAGCGGCCTGAACAGCTGAGAGGCGCGCCTATGGTTGCATCCGGGGCGGCCTCCACCGCACCTCTCAGCGGGTGCAGCGGCGCCCCTGGTGGCCTGGCGCCCTGGTGCCCCGTGCCACCGGACCCGGGCCTAGAGACGGCCCTGGTCGGCAAGAATATTTTGAGGCAGCCTTTCCCTACCTAGTGCCCTCTAGATATTTTGCACTCCAGTCCCCATCATTCCTGACCATTGGTCATGCTGGCTGTGGTCAATGGACATCACTTTGGGAAAGTGTTGTGGGGGAACTGTATCTTTCACAATTCAGAGCACAGATTACATTTCTCCCCTTTGTTTCCCTTTGCTTTTTAGCCTAAGGTTGTGATTTCGTTTGCCATGCCTTTCATCAGCGATGTTGCTGGTTTTCTGTCTCTTTCCAATTTCCCCTCCTCTTCCCTAAAAGAGATGTTCACACCTGGCTCAGGTCCAGCTTGTTGTGTCTAGAGTAGAAATCAGCGGGGGGAAATCCCTGTCTCTTTCGATAAAAACAAAAAAACTTTGAGCAAATGTGTGCGCACTTCATCCCTTTATTCCAAATGTTCCTATTGGGATTTGCAGTCTTGCATGGTTTATTTAAGAGCGATCAGCAATACTGACTGTAGCATTCGGTGCTGGAATTGTAAGTCCTGCAGGAAACCTTGCTGAAGCTTGTGATTACAAGACCCTGGAACAAAGCCTGAGTAACAGCATGTTCTGCAGACTGAGAAAGATCTCACTTTGCTTTTGGCACCACACAGGGCCGTGATGATCTGTAACACAGCAACATCCAAGCATCCACCCACTAGTTATGCTTGGGGCTGCACTTAACAAAACATCTGGGCAAAGAGAACCCCAGTTTCTGCAACCAAGAAATAGAGCTGTGCAAATTATGCAAAGAAGCTTGTGCATGTTGCATGTGCCATGTTGGTTCTATCAGTGGTGTAGAGGTTAGAGCAGGGGTCGGCCAGGTTTACCTCGCCTGGGCGGTTCACTCCAGTGGAGATCCCTCTGTGGGCCGGATTGCTAACGCACGCGCCTGCGATTTCCGGTGTCTGCATAGACACAATTTCTGGCGCTGCAGAAGTGAGTCCCTGCGCCACACTGTGCCGGTTTAGCGCAGCACACGGGAACTCTGTTTGGGGGCAGCTCTTGGGCCGGTTAAACGACCCCTGTGGGCCTTAGGTTGCCTACCCCTGGGTTACAGTGTCGGACTAGGGCCTGGGAGACCAGAATTCGAATCCCCACTCAACCTTGAAGCTCACTGGATGACCTTGGGCTAGTCACTGTCTCTCAGCCTAACCTACCTCACAGGGTTGTTGTGAGATTAAACAAGGAGGTGAAGAGCTATGTGGGATATAAAAGGCGGGATATAAAAAGCAATAAATAAATTTCAGCTGTCTATGAACCTTTTGGCAGATGAATGCAGGCTCCATATAGGTGTTGGTGACAGACATTTATTTTTATTTTATTTTTGCAAGGTTTTCTGTTATTTCTCCTTGACAAGGCTCCTAACTCAGGGCTGCAGTGGGGTTTCTTTTATTCTAAGGGGAGAGAAGGAGATGTAACACCTGGGTTGTCCTTAAGGAGACTGTGCATAGTTAGAGGGGCTCATCTTCCAGCGTCATAACTTTTATATGCCTGTTGTCTTTGTCCATGGAGTTTTATTGGCAGGGATACTGGAGTGGCTTGCCAGTTCCTTCTCCAGGTGGAGCACGTTTAGTCAAAACTCTCCACTATGACCTGTCCATCTTGGGTGGCCCTGCATGGCATAGCTCATAGCTTCTCTGAGTTATTCAAGCCCCTTCGCCACGACAAGGCATTGATCCATGAAGGGGCACAAGGAGAAGGGGACGACAGAGGACGAGATGGTTGGACAGTGTTCTCGAAGCTACCAACATGAGTTTGACCAAACTGCGTGAGGCAGTGCAAGACAGGAGTGCCTGGCGTGCTATGGTCCATGGGGTCACGAAGAGTCGGACACGACTAAATGACTAAACAACAACAAGAAGCATAGTTAGAAATGTAAGTTAATTCCCCAATTCCATACTTGATTCCCCGAGTTCCAATATGCGTCTGCAGCATTGAAACCATGAAGATCTACATCCCTTTCCTGCCAGAGCATTAAAAAAAAAAAAGCAGGCAGTGTATGCAGTCATTAGATTCCATATGGCAAGAAGCAGCGGTGGGAGTCTCTTTAATATAAAAATTAGGGTTACAAACAGAAGGTGCTCAAAATGTTGCTTGTGCAAGCTGTCTGCTGTAACAAAAATGACCTCGTCTCCTCCACCGTGATCCATCTCACGGGTTTACTGCAGAGAAAGCTTAAAGGATTTTGTATGCTTCCCTTCCGATTTTTGCCACTACTGAAATGAAGCTGCAGGGGGACTGCATGGGGCAATTAATCAAACCCTGTGCCCAGAATCCCACAGATTTAAACTGGAGATCAGCAACTAGGAATCCCCGAGCCAAATCTGTCTTTCTCCTACTCTACAGTTGTAGAGCTAGATAAAGGTCAGAAAAGGGCTGCCCAAAGGATGAAGGGGATGGAGAGGCTCCCCTTTGAAGGAACGTTGCAGTGTTTGGGACTTAATGGTTCAGGGGAAAAGGGAGGCAAGAGGCGACATGCCGGAAGTTTATAAAAATTATGCATTGCACGAAGGAAGTGAATAAATACAAGTTTTACTTCTCTCGTAAAAGCAGAAGTCGTGGACATCCAATGAATGTTGGGAGAGCCAGGGCAGACAAAATACTTCTTCATGCAGGACAGAGTTAAACTATGGAACTCACCTACACAGGAGGCAGTGGGGCCATCTACTTAGATGGCTTTAAAAGAGGATTCGAGTTTAGACAAATTGGTGGCGGAGAAGACTCTCCATGGCCACTAGGCACAATGGCTCTGCTCTGCCTCCACAGCTGGAGATGGTAACACCAGACCCTCCAATAGGAATGTCCTTTTCCGTAATAATATTAAGAAGAATTTTATTATTTACACCCCACCCGTTTGACTGGGTTGCCACGCTGGGCGACTTCCAAGACATAGAAAAACATAACAAAACCCCATACCCTCCAACATTTCTCCAATGAAAATAGAGACGTCCTAAGGAAAAGCGGGACATTCTGGGATCAAATCAGAAACCATGATGGCTTCCGTAAATCTGGGATGTCCCTGGAAAACAGAGGCACTTGGAAGGTCTGTAACACGTCTGAATACCGGTTGCTGGAAGACAGGAAGAGAGAGTTTATATGAGAACAGGATCCTAGAGTCATGGGCCTTTGCCTGATCCAGCAGGCCTTTCTTATGCATTTGTCTAATCCTCTTTTAAAGTCATTCAAGCTGGCGACCATCACGGCCTCCCCATGGGAGCAACTTCCACAGTTTAACTACAGGCTGTGTGAAGAAGTGCTGTCTTTTGTCTGTCCCAAATGTTCCAACATTCAGATTCATCTGCCATGGACCCATTGACAAGAGCGCTGCCGCCCCCCTGGACCTGCCGTCCCTCATAACCAGGGGTCAGCAAACATTTTCAGCAGGGGTTAGTCCACTGTCCCTCAGACCTATATTTTGGGGACAAAAGGAGGAGGAGGAATTCCTATGCCCCACAAATAACCCAGAGATGCATTTTAAATAAAAGGACACTGATTCTCATATCGTCCGCAGGCCAGATTGAGGTGATTGGGCCGGATCCAGCCCCCGGGCCTTAGTTTGCTTTCCCATGCTCATAACCATTGCAACCTGCTCACCTCTTGCTCTAGCCCAGACAACAGCAAAGGCAAAAAGGAGGAGGAGTAGATGCTACTGACCGCTTGCTCATTGGCACCAGGCATGCCAACTCTAGGGGGCCAAGGTGCCTTTGGTCCCCTCAATATTTGTTTGAATGGGGCCCAGGCTCTTCAATGTTGAGGGGGCCCAGTGTGTGTCGCCTGGCGCTAAGTCCATACCCTCCAACATTTCTCCAGTGAAAATAGGGACGTCCTGTTCCATGATGATAATGTTGCTATTTATAGCCCACACATCTTCCTGGGTTCCCCTGGAGCCACTCTGGGAAGGTTCCAATGTATATAAAAACATAATAAAACATTAAACATTTAAAAACTTCCCTTTACAGGATTGCCTTCAGACAGCTTGGGGAACTCCATACCCTCCAACATTTGTCCGATGAAAATAGGGACAGCTATACTTTCAGGGATCATTTCTATAGTTTGTAACTAGAGAAGTGTGCAGGGATGCGGGTGGTGCTGTGGGTTAAACCACAGAGCCTAGGGCTTGCCAATCAGAAGGTCGGCGGTTCGAATCCCCGCGACGGGGTGAGCTCCTGTTGCTCGGTCCCAGCTCCTGCCAACCTAGCAGTGTGAAAGCACATCAAAGTGCAAGTAGATAAATAGGAACCGCTACAGCGGGAAGGTAACCGGCGTTTCCGTGTGCTGCTCTGGTTTGCCAGAAGCGGCTTTGTCATGCTGGCCACATGACCTGGAAGCTGTACTCGGGCAATAAAGCGAGATGAGCGCCGCAACCCCAGAGTCGGTCACAACTGGACCTAATGGTCAGGGGTCCCTTTACCTTTAAGGAAAAGAGAGACATTCCAGGATCAAATCAGAAACTGGGAAATAGGGACACTTGGAGGGCCTGAAAGTTGCATCGGGCTGCTCAGTGTTGGGAGATCGGTGTGATGGCACATGTGGTCCCCCTTCAACCTTGGGGGCACTCTGCCTGGCAGTAAAGATTGAGGAAAAGGAGAAGCAGCAGCAGTAGCAGCAGCAGCAGCTGGCAACAATGGCACCTGGAGCCAACACTGCACTTGGACATTATGGAGGGAATATGGATCTCTCCCAGTTTTGCACTGGACTGGGGAGCAGGGGTGTTTGTGTATTAGATGCTGCTGATTACTTCTCAGTACAAACTCTTGTTTCCCCCTCTAAGCAAACTTGGCAGACAACTAGGAAAATGAGGAGACTGGAGAGAAATGAATCAAGAAGATTGTAAGAGGTTAATTTGCAGGGAAATGAAGGTTAATGCTTCTGGAGAGAGAGAAAATATCTAACAAATGGGCTGCATCCCTTTGGCGTAGCGGCTTGGAAAAGGCTGGAACAGTGTTGAAATAGCATAACTAACAGCATAGCAGCCAAGGCAGAAGCGAAAAAGGAAAAGGAAAAAAAGGCAATTGCCAGACGTATAGTAGGGGTTACCTTGAACCTGCATTGTAGTCTAGCAGCTCTCATTAAAACAGAAGGCAAAACATTTACCAAGGCACATTGTCACATTTCTCCTGCAGTCCCTGATCAACAAAAAAATCCACTTCTACAAATGGCATCACATAAACAGCTTTCTAATCACATGAGCAAAGAAAATGAATTGCCATCATGCTCATTTGAAGATAGTTTAGCACACATCTTTAAGAGATGTTCAGTACAGGGCTGAGGTTGGGCTGGGGTGGGAAGCTTGCATACCTGCCTACCCTCCAACAGCACATAGCCCAAAACAGGGACATGCTTGTAACACCCATATTTTCATAACTAGGGAAATTGCCTAAGCTTTCCCCATTTTGACACACTGCCGGACCTCTATAGCATCTTCCCCAGCAGAAAATTATAGTGTAGAGAGAAGGGAGAGAGACTGGTCTCTTTTTCCATGGTAGCTGCAAAACTAGTGGCCAGTGAAATTTAGTTGGCACTGCCCCAGGTTCAGAACAAAGCACCTCTACACCAAATGCAGAATTAGGGATAGCCTCTTGTGCCCTTAGGTGGCTGTTTAAAAGAGGGTTAGACACACACGAAAGCTCATACCAATGACAAACTTAGTTGGTCTCTTAGGTGCTAGTGGAAGGAATTTTTTTATTTTGTTTCGACTACGGCAGATCAACATGGCTACCTACCTGTAACTAGAATTGTGGTAATTAGACATTCATGTCTAAGAATGAAACCTCTGTGTTCAGAAAGCATCTCTTTCCTTACAAAGATGATGCTGGAAGGAAGACAATGGGATGGCTAATGCTTGTGTCCGGCATGTAAGCTTCCTAGAGGCATCTATCTGCCTGTGCATTGTTAGAAATGGAACAAATGAGATTTGGAACTATTTCTTGCAGGTGGGTGGAGTGTTCCTGATCAAAGCCATGTCCTCTTCTGGGAAAATCCATTCCAGCCAATTCCCCTCTCCCATTCATTAGTATTAAGTGTTCTGTGGCCACTGCACACATTCGTTTCTCATCGGGCGGTTTGTACAGAAACAGAAAACAGAAATCCTGTCCCCAGAGGACAGGATCACACTTCAAAATGACCTTAACAGATTAGACAACTGGGCCAAAGCAAACAAGATGAATTTTAACAGGGAGAAATGTAAAGTACTACACTTGGGCAAAAAGAAAAAAGAAAAGGCACAAATACAGGATGGGTGACACCTGGCTTGAGAGCAGTACATGTGAAAAGGATCTAGGAGTCTTGGTAGACCACAAACTTGACATGAGTCAACAGTGTGATGCAGCAGCTTAAAAAGCCAATGCAATTCTGGGCTGCATCAATAGGAGTATAGCATCTAGATCAAGGGAAGTAAGAGTACCACTGTATTCTGCTCTAGTCAGACCTCACCTGGAGTACTGTGTTCAGTTCTGGGCACCACAGTTCAAGGAGGATACTGACAAGCTGGAATGTGTGCAGAGGAGGGCAACCAAAATGGTCAAAGGCCTGGAAACAATGCCTTATGAGGAACGGCTTAGGGAGCTGGGTAAGTTTAGCCTGGAGAAGAGAAGGTTAAGGGGTGATATGATAGCCATGTTCAAATATATAAAAGGCTGTCATATAGAAGAGGGTGAAAGGTTGCTTTCTGCTGCTCCAGAGAAGCGGACATGGAGCAATGGATTTAAGCTACAAGAAAGAAGATTCCACCTAAACATTAGGAAGAACTTCCTGACAGTAAGAGCTGTTCGACAGTGGAATTTGCTGCCAAGGAGTGTGGTGGAGTCTCCTTCTTTGGAGGTCTTTAAGCAGAGGCTTGACAGGCATATGTCAAGAATGCTTTGATGGTGTTTCCTGCTTGTCAGGGGGTTGGACTGGATGGCCCTTGTGGTCTCTTCCAACTCTATGATTCTATTAAAAACTCAACCCCATGATTTACATAAGAGAGAAAGAATGAGTTCACTATTAGTATATCAGAAGCTGGTGGTCTGATCAAGCAAAGTATGTCTTCTGCTGTGGTTGGCGACTGGCTGTGGTTGTACACCGATAAGGGAAATGTAATTGGATGCATTCTCTTTTTTATAATTAATACACACAAACATGCATACCCTGTGACTAGACTCTGACATTTCAACCTGGGCTGCGTGTTGCACCAGATTGCACCAGCAAAGCAGATTCCCTCCTCCTTTCCCTTTTAAAAAATGCAATTTCTTTCTGTCCCACTCAGTCTGGAGCCCATCCCAGAGTACTGTGGCTTTGCATCTTAACAGAACAATACTTCTTGTCAAACTCTCAGTCCTGAATCAATTATCCACCTAGGAGAGATGTGAGACTCTCTGCAGGTTGGGGAAATGTAATAACAAGGCTCAGATGCACACAGGAGAGCTGTGAAGAACACGTGTTGAGAACCCAATTAATTTTCAGCAAAGAGATTTTTAAATCGCACAGACTGGCCGGGGGGGGCGGGGCGGGGAAGGCTGCTAAGGATAATCCAATAAAAATGGCCACAAAGTTCCCCGCTTGTTAGGAGCCGGCAGGGAGGTGAAGTTCTGCAGCACATCTGTCAATCAGGTCCGGCTGAAAAGGATACAGGATGAAGCCATTCCCATTGTAGTGCCAACTCTTTCCCAGTAGCTCTCATCCTGAATGAAAGGGACCTATGCCAGCAGTCAGCCAGCAGGATTTAAGCTGGTAGAATTTAGCCTGGTGTAAATTCCCCCCCCCCCAAAAAAAGGATGGGGCAAAGAAAGACATCGGTTACAAACCGTTTGGCTCAGCCCCATAACCTGGCAAAAGTTACACCAGCAAAAAGGATGGTGCTAAAGTCTACATTAATGGCTTGTTTTCTCTTTGCCAGGCTCAGTCTGGCTCCCGAACAGAGTATGGAACAGGAGTAACTTACACCATCTTACCTTAAACTGGTTTCCTGTACTCAGGATTGTACTATAAGTCTCTGCCTACCTCTGAGGCTGGAGACAGGAGGGTGGTGGATTTGAGAAGATGAACGGATGCGAATGGTATGTGTATGCCCATCCCACTTTTGCCTCTGGTATGTAGAATTTGCTGGTTTAATTGTATTCTTTCAAAAATATGCAAAACCATGAACAGCACACAAAATGTGTCTAAACACTATAGGAGGAGTGGCCACCTTCATTGAGGTTTAGAATCATAAAATCATAGAATCGTAGAGTTGGAAGAGACCACAAGGGCCATCCAGTCCAACCCCCTGCCGAGCAGGAAACACCATCAGAGCATTCTTGACATATGCCTGTCAAACCTCTGCTTAAAAACCTCCAAAGGAGGAGACTCCATCACACTCCTTGGTAGCAAATTCCACTGCCGAACAGCTCTTACTGTCAGGAAGTTCTTTCTAATGTTTAGAACTACTAGCCATTGTGGCAATATACTGCTTCCAGGATGAAAGGCAGAATGACTGATAGTGTAGCTGGGGGGAAACAAGCAAGAGTGCACTGTTGCAGTCAGGTCTTGCTTGCGGGATTCGCAGAAGTACCTGGTTGACTATTGCGGGAGCAGCAGTATGAGATAAGACTTTGATCTGTTTCAGTAGGGTTCTCTCCATGTGCCTCCAAAACTGCTGCGTTTCCAGCCTAGAAGACATTTAAAAGTTTTTGCAGCAGATTCTTGGCTGTGAGCTGGTATGCTACCATACATTTCAAACTCTGATACTAACCATTTGTGCTGCGGTTCCATGAAGATGTGTTTTGCTGCATTGGATTGTGCAATGGTTGCATTTGGTTTTATGTGGTCATGGACAATGTTTGGTTTGGGGATTGTTGGGTGTGTGTTTTTTTTGGGGGGGGTAGCTGATCTCCGTATAAAAATCAGACATTGCAAAAGACAAGAGGTAGATTCTGCAGCAGAAATAATTCCTGTAACAGAGGGACCCCCCCCCCGATGACTCAAGTCATCTAACTTCAGAAATCTAAAGCCTGATTCATATTGGAGTACTGTGTCCAGTTCTGGGCACCACAGTTGAAGAAGGATACTGATAAGCTGGAACGTGTCCAGAAGAGGGCAACTAAAATGGTCAAAGGCCTGGAAACGATGCCTTATGAGGAACGGCTGAGGGAGCTGGGTATGTTTAGCCTGGAGAAGAGAAGGTTAAGGGGTGATATGATAGCCATGTTCAAATATATAAAAGGATGTCATATAGAGGAGGGAGAAAGGTTGTTTTCTGCTGCTCCAGAGAAGCGGACACGGAGCAATGGATTCAAACTACAAGAAAGAAGATTCCACCTAAACATTAGGAAGAACTTCCTGACAGTAAGAGCTGTTCAGCAGTGGAATTTGCTACCAAGGAGTGTGGTGGAGTCTCCTTCTTTGGAGGTCTTTAAGCAGAGGCTTGACAGGCATATGTCAAGAATGCTTTGATGGTGTTTCCTGCTTGGCAGGGGGTTGGACTGGATGGCCCTTGTGGTCTCTTCCAACTCTATGATTCTATGATTCTATATTGTTCCCTTAATAAAGGACTAGGTGCAACCAGTCCACCTGCCACTGCTTGCAGTGACCACTGAAAAAGGCATCAATAGCCAAGACAGGTGAGAGAGTTTGGGTTCAGTACGAACTCTGGTTGGTCGTTCTTTCTTGGGAGTGTCCAAGTGTTGCTGCCAACACCCCTTCTCTTGTACAATGGAAGAAATCACGTGCCGTTGCCAGCAATCAAGATATGCAAGAGAGAAGAACAGATTAGGAACTGAAGAACAGCCCTGCAGGATCAGGCCCAAGGCCTATTTACGGTAGCTCAGTATCGTGTTTCCCAAAGCTCACAAGCAGGACATAAATGCAGCATCCCTTTCCTGCTCTTGCTTCCCAGTGCCTGGAATCCAGAGCCATGCTGCCTCTGATGCTGGGGGTTGTATGCAGCTATCCTGATAGTCTTATATCCTTCATGAATTTCTCTTATCGCTTTTCTAAGCTGCTGGCCATCACCAGAGTTTGTGACAGCAAATCTCTCCGAGCAATGTGAAGTATTTCCTTTTGTTCGCCCGGAATCTCCCACCATTCAGAGCTTCCTCGGATGGTCCAGCATTCCTAGTATTACGAGAAGATAAAAAAACCTCTCCATATCCATGTTTTTTATTCTGAGCATGATTTTAAACAGCTCTATGATGTCCCTCCTTACTTGCCTTGATCACCCAAATGAAAAAGTGTGAAATTTCTGGCACTTGTGCCTTCCTCCTGGGGAGAAATCAAGAGAGCCTTATCACAGATTCGGTCTATGTACCTACTGCACAAATGTTTGCTTTATACTAGATTACTTGCCATGGCTTTCCCCAAAGAATTCTCAGAACTGTAGTTTGAGGAGGCTACTTAGAATTCTGTTATATCTCTGTTCATCCCTCCCCAAACCAGAGTTCCCAGTGGTCTTTGCAGAGGGAAGGACCGCAAAGAATTGAAACGTAAAGTGTAGATACAGCTGTAACAACAGACCATGAGATTAAAAGCCACAAATCAGAAAATAAGATTCAGGGTCATGCTATCAAAACCTTTAGGGAAAATTCAACTATATAAAGCCTTTCTTGTCTTGGAGAAACAGGTTGTTCACAAGCACCACCTTCATTACCAAGTAGCATTAATGTCTCACGCAACTGGGAATCATGGTGGAAGTCAGATTTTCTCAGTTTAAGAATTATTTAAATCATAATTGACACAGATAAGTATGAAATTAATCAAATTGTAAAAAGGTAGCCAGTGTGTAAACACTAGCTTCCATTTTTAACCCAAATAAGTAACTGAAGTTTTGAGACTAGGATGAAGCCTATTTTTTAGCAACTGCATTTAGAAGCAGGGTATATATCACGACCACAGACAGTTCATCACAGTTACTAGGGAGGAAATCACAGATAAGGGTTCTGTGGTACTGTAATTGAACTAGAGACATTCTGTTTGTTCTCTATAAAAGTAACTGAACTATTTGCCAGTGACTAATTTGTGCTATTTTAACTCAAGGGTATGATTTTGGGATTTGTAGATGAGTTTGCCGCAGAAGTAGCAAGGCCTGATCTACCATCTCAGAAGAGATAGTTAAACATGTAAGTGTGCCTAGTAAGCCAATACAATTAACTGCAAACTGCAGATCAGTCTTCCTCCTCGAAAGAACTGCAAACGCTCTTCACCAATTGGGTGAGGTAGACAAGGACTGATTCAGAAAACAATTACAAATAAGTAAATGTTAGGCGGCAAGCATTCTGCAGTTATTTGATCAAAGTCTATCAAAGAATAAAATCCATGTGGCAGAGAAAACAGGAGAAGGCAAGCAAAAAAGAGCAAGCTGGAACTTGGAAGAGTCCCGGTTTTTGTTATCTGGGGTGTGATAAACTGAAAATCCGACAAGCACTTTTCACACTTGGTCAGTGGCAGCTGAACAAAGGAACTGCATTATTTTTGAGCATGGAAAGGTGACTTAAGAGTGCTCTATAGAATGCCTGGTTCTGTGATGGCTTCTTCACACATCAAGTGATGAACATAACTTATGAACATACCTACATGTCATGATGAAAAAAATGAAGGAACAAAGATGTGTGTGCACCTGAACCCCTTGGCTGCTGTTTGTGTTTTGGTCCCTTTGTTCCATCCAGTGTTCTTGCAATGTGATTAATGTGCTCATCACACGTGTGTAAAGGTAAAGGTAAAGGGACCCCTGACCATTAGGTCCAGTCGTAACCGACTCTGGGGTTGTGGTGCTCATCTCGCATTATTGGCCAAGGGAGCCGGCATACAGCTTCCAGGTCATGTGGCCAGCATGACAAAGCCGCTTCTGGCAAACCAGAGCAGCACACGGAAACGCTGTTTACCTTCCCGCTGGAGTGGTACCTATTTATCTACTTGCACTTTGACGTGCATTCGAACGGCTAGGTTGGCAGGAGCTGGGACCGAGCAACGCGAGCTCACCACGTCACGGGTGTACACACACACACACACACACACACAATCTTCTCAGCATAGTTGTGAATATCCGTATACACCCACCTAACTTTAAGGCATTGTCCATTACACCAGGGTTTTCTAGAGGCACTGTGGGTGAAGAGGCCAACTGCTGCCTTGCATCACAGATAAGCCCACAGAGTACAATGCTTGGCTGGGAATGCAATGCATAAATTAAGCAGGGTCAAAGCTACTGCATGTAGCCTCTCTTCCTCCTTGCCCCCATGCTTTTTTTCAGTCCATGGGGTCCTGCTAGCATTTTGGGATGTCAACCTCTTCACGGACACAGAAGAAAACAAAGCAGGTCATATGTTTGGGTAATAAAAGTAGCAAGAAAGCAAAAGGGATGAGCTTCTGATCTCCCCGCCCAAAATTGTGTAATTTTGATACTGGGTTAAATTGGTCAATGGGACATTTGAGACAGGCAGCTTTGAGGCACCAGAGTGGCCTTGGCTGGCTGAAAGCCTCATTTAATAAGGGTGACGACGAAGCCCAATTTTATCTTAAATAATGTGGAGCATTTATATAACACTTTAGAATATATGAAACACTTCACTTCTCCTTACGACATCTCCGTAAGGCAGGCAAGTAATACTCCTGAATTTCAGGTGGGGGCTGAAGCTGAGAAGTTTGCTTAAAGTCATCCAGCAAGTCCATGGTCAAAGGAAGATTTGAGCAGGTGGCTTCCCAGTGCATGCCATTAGCCACAAAGTGAGACCAGTTCTCTAACTTCAGGCTCAGTTTGCGATCTCCAGACCCTGTGCCCCCATCACTCACCCTCCAGCCATACAAAAAGCACTGACACACAAGGCTACCAAAGTTTAGCTTCCCCGCCCCCCCGTATTTATAAATTCAGAGGTGCTGCTTGTACACATGAAACTGGGCAGCAGCATTTCAGATCTTGCATTGACCTCTCCTGCAACAGGCACAGAAAAGTCTCTGTTCTACTCAGTCTTACGAGATGTTGGATGGCCACTCCTTGCCTAGCTGGGCAGAGTTGTCATTGTTTTCCCCTCCTCTTCCAAGCAAAGAGTCTGACCTCACAGAAGTCCACACTACTGTAAAGGCAGCGAGTGCTTGATTATCACATATACATATACATATATATATATATGGAATTCCCCTGGATGCCCAATGGTGAAGGGCAAACCCAGTCAAATTTCAAAATATGTAAGACGAGGCATGCTTTTCTGCGCTCACAGCAGAGCAGAGAAAATGGCTTAAGACAGGGCACCCGGTTCAGCCCTTGGATTAATGGTGAGGGCCAGGCACTCAAAATGGCTAGGGACGTAGAGAAGTTGGGTCTTGGTAAGTCCTTGCTTGGTTTGCCTTTGATTCTAGACTTATGCGAAGCACATGCTGGCCTTACACCAGTTAGTCCTGAGTTTCTTTTGTTCCTATTGTTCAAGTTGTACTACCGCCATAGGGAGATGTAAGCTGTAGCGTCCAGCAGCAGGAGCAGGAACACACCCGCACTGCTTCTCTGTAGAGCGCACTGTCCAATTCTGCATGCATGCTGCCTTTAAGGCGAGGTCTCGGCAAAGTTGCAGCTGGAGAGGTGTGGCAGCAGGGTGGGCAAGTAGAGCCCTCCTAGCGCTGGACTACAAAGAAATCTCTTATGTGGCGGTGAAGCAGTGCCCCTTTCCTGAATAGGCTAAACATTCATGCACAGTGAAGGAGACAGTGGATGATGTCTGCAAGGCAGGGGGCCGAGGGTAGCTGGGAGGGGGAGCAGGAGACCAGATTATCCATGAGAGGAGAAGATGGGTCGGCTGATGTTGCTGTTTGTCGTCATTGCTGCAAGCTCCCACCTGCAGAGACAATGGGCTAGAATTAAACACAGGTACAATAAAACAATATGTTTCAGCTACTAAACATGGTGGTTGGATGGTGCCGTGTACGCCTCCTTCCGGCAACTCCGGCAGCCAAGCTGGTGCCAAATGTATTGCTCTGCTTTCCTTTGGAACACATCAGTGAGGCTGGGAGAGGGGGTCTTGTTGTCTGGGCAGCCCAGGACCTCCCACTTCGGTGCTGCTAATGCAGCGGTTTGACTTCACCCCTGGAGACGCACTCCATTGCCTTTCGAGACAGACAGATGCCATCAATGACGACAAACATGAAATGGGAAGGCTGGGGGAAGAGAAATCAATGGCACGGTGTGTGCTTTATGTGCCGAAAGTCCTAGGTTTGAACCCTGGCATCTCCAATTAAAAAGATCAGGCAGCAGGTGGTGGGAAATATTCCTAATGGAGACCTGGTACCAGTCAGACAATATTGGGTAGAGGGGGAAATAGTCTGCCCTGGTAAAAGGCTGTCTCTTGTGTAGTATAGAACAAGTGGTTTAGATATATTGAACATCCCTGCATGGGGATAAGTAACTTACCTGATGTCATGAGGGAGGCAGGACTGGTCGAGGTTATACTGTATCACTGCCAGTTTACAGAGTGTTTTTAAGCTGGGACCTGAAGAAAAAGAAGCATACAGTATGATGATAAAACTGCCCTTCTTGGAAGCAGCCCATGAGAAGCATAAAAGGTAAGCCAAATTCATTGTACTAGGCAGCTCTTTCAATGGGACAAGGAGACAGTACAACTATTGCAGCTACTCTGACCAGGCGTTTTAATATGAAGAAAACACACCAGGGGAAAACAACCTAGGGGAAGCAGTTACTAAAGGCAACATAAGGAGGAAATGTTCACATACTGAAGTCTAAGATGTACAGGTCCGAGTGATCCATCAGGTCAAATTCATCTCCCATGCCTTCCTCTGGGGATGGGCTGTGGAAAACAAAGAGAACCCCATCAATCACTGCAATTCACTTCAAATTAAGGCTCTGTTTCGGATTCTTCCAGAGTTCTGAACTATTCCACAGGGCTTCCCTGAATTCAGCGCTACCTAACAAAGTGCAGCTGCTGATAGCAAAGACTCTCTTTAATAACCTCTGTGTTTATTGCTGGCCAAGCCAACGCTGTTTGTTTTCAGTTCCTACTCCCTTTACTACCTTATGTCTAATGCGGTCATCTATTCCTTTAACCTTCAATATTATTTCCTTTACCTCTGCCCTATCCTCTGCAATTCAAAAGGATTCTATCGTAGATGTGGCAGGATGGAAATAGTCTCTTTGCAGCGAAGTCTTATGTGACAAATTGAAGCACTTTTAAAATGTTTATTCCTGCCCGGCTGGCAAAGAGTTAACCCACCTCCAGCCTGACTGGCATAGAACTCTGATGGGGGCGGGACTGTGCCCGGTTTTAAAAAAGGAGGGAGAGTCGGTTTGGTCTGTTAGGAGGGAGAGGGAGGAAGGTGTGGTGTGGTGTTATGTGGTGGCTTGTATGAAGACAGTTAAGAGGCTAGGAAAACTTAAAGTTAAATGTTTGACTGAGTTTATTTTGTACAACTGGAACAAAGCTAATTAATAAATGACACGTTAAAGAATCACTTATGTTTTTAACACAATAAAACTTCATCTCTGTTTTTGCCAACAAGAGGTCCGTCTGTATTTTTCCAGCGAGGTACCAGGACTCACAGCCGTGGTGACTCAAGAGAGGGCCAAACTCACCTCAGGCAGGGAGGTGGTGGTTTGTGTCCTGAAGTTACACGGAGGAGGCTTAGAAGGGTAACCTGAGGTGCCAAGAAGTTGCCAGAGTGCCTAGGGCAAACTCCTACAGTGGGGGAATCCAACTGAGGGAGACCCTTTACTGGAGGCAAAGGGGTTATTCCGTGGGACAGCCTAGAGTTTCTTAAGGTACCAGGTCACGCAAGCTGGAAGGCTCTCCTTACTAAGAAACCCATCAGTAAAAGGGGTTGATTTTTGAGGCGGCAGGAGCAGAGGGTGGGTGTTTTCCCCTCTGGATTCCTGTGTCGCAGTGATAGTAAGGTAGAGTGGGGACCAGGGTTGTCACATTTTTGGTGGCAGCGTCGTGATCGAAATTCAAAGCTCACGCGCCTAGTTTGGTTTGAGTCTGTCAGGATTTTCCTGTGAGGAAAATGACTCACGTAAGAAAACCCAGAGAGGCAAAAGGAGATGAAAGAACGGAAGGGGCTGAGGGAAGCCCAGGTTCTGAGGTAGAACTGATGAAACTACGAATTGAGATGGCCCGAATTGAAGCTGAAAGTGAGAGGGAAAAAGCTAGAATTGAAAGTGAGAGAGAAAGAGCTAGGATTGAAGCTGAAAGTGAGAGAGAAAAAGCTAGGATTGAAGCTGAAAGTGAGAGAGAAAAAGCTAGAATTGAAGCTGAGGAGAGAATGCAGTCCGAGAGGTTAAGGGTTCAATTAGAACAGGACAGAATGAAGCTTGAGGAGATACGTTTGCGATCAGAATTAACTAGTAGCCCAGTTAACAATGATAGTACCGCAATTAATTTAAAAAGGTTCCCCAAATTTGGAAAAGACGATAATGTCGAATCGTTTCTATTTACCTTCGAACGCGTTTGTGTGGAATTTCAAATACCTGAGGAGAACTGGATGCTTTATTTAAGACCTCAAATTTGTGGGATACTAAGTGAAATTTATGCTGACCTGAGGGAAGAAGAGCTGTCAAGTTACCAAGTATTTAAGCAAAGGGTCAGGGTTCGATGTGGACTCACGGCTGAACAAAGCAGAAAGGCTTTTCGTGAGGCAAAAAAGGAACATAAAGAGACTTATGCCCAACTAGCTAGCCGCTTAGATAAATTACTTGACAGATGGATTCAAGGGAGTGGAGTGAAGGACTTTGATGAGTTAAAACAATTAATTTGTTTAGAACAATTTTTTAAGCAAATCCCTAGCAATTTACGTTGGTTCTTGAGGGATAAAAAACTGAAAACTGTGGCACAGGTTGCTGAGGTCTTAGACGAACTACAAGGAGATTTCAATGAAATAGCATTCCCAAAACACTCACAGAAGGGTAATCCATGGAGAAACAGAGAAAATAAAGACAGGCAAGAAAATTTTCCTGTCAGGGAATCAGTTTCTGACAAGACAGGGTCTAAGAAAATCACTTGTTTTTTCTGTAATCGTGAGGGCCATGTACGTGCCAGGTGCCCCCTGCTGGTTAAGTCGCAAACTACACCTTCTGCAGCTAAACAAGTAAAACTGGTAATGCAGTCACAGGAAAATAGCTCGCCTCAGACAGAAGGCTCAGAGAAAGCAGACAGTTCAGCTGAGACTACTTCTAAGGTCTTACAGGTCTGGAGGGCTGAGCAGGAGTGCAACCAAGATTACATGGAGCCAATTGAATTAAATGGTCAGTCTTTTTTTGGTTTGAGGGACACAGGAACAGAAGTCTCACTTGTTAAATCACAATTTGTTCCAAAGGAGCAGTACCTCAAGGGTCAGTCCTATAGTTTAAAAGGCATATGGGGCCCACATTTTGAAGTACCATTAGCTGAAGTTGATATTACCTACAAAGGATTTTGTGGCAAATGGAGAGTTGGAATCCTAAATGAATTGGAGGTACCCTTTTTAATAGGGAATGACCTAGCTAGTCAGAAGCACCGTATTCAAGTGATAACTAGGTCACAGTCTCAAGTCACTGAGAGTAATCCTCCTGCAGTTATAGAGTCACCCATAGATCCTAGTGAGGATGAAGGGCTGATTAGCGTGCCAGTGGTCCAGGAGCACGGTGCCCAATTCTTGAGTGATCAAAAAGAGGATGAAACTATAAAAGAGCTGTGGGGTAAAGCACAAAGTCCTACTGCAGAAGTAACTGTGGAGAACCCCTGCTTATTTACCACCATTGAGGGAAGATTGTATAGAATTTCTAGGAGGAGGAAAACTGCTGCTGTTTGGGAAAGGAAGAAACAGTTAGTGTTGCCAAGAACTTACCGGTTGCAAGTGCTACAAATGGCACACGACGCACCCTCAGCAGCGCATCTAGGCATTAGAAAGACTAGTGATAGAATCCAAGCAAGATTTTACTGGCCTGGGATGGGCAAAGACATCAAAGAGTATTGCAAGTCCTGTGTGATCTGCCAAAAAGCAGGCAAAAGAGCGGACAAAACGCGAGGCTTGTTACAGTCTATTCCCGTAATTACTGAGCCCTTTTCCAGAGTAGGAGTGGACATCCTCGGGCCTATCTCCAGAGTTACAAAAGGGGGGAATAAGTTTATTTTATGCCTCGTGGATTATGCTACGCGCTATCCAGAAGCAATACCTCTAAAGGACATTGACTCAAAGACTGTAGCAAAAGCCCTCATGTCGGTGTTCCTAAGGCTGGGATTCCCCAAAGAAATTATAACAGATTTAGGGACATCCTTCACGTCCAAGACCATGGAAGAGCTTTTAACTCTTTGTGGGATTAAGCATGTTAAAACTACGGCTTATCATCCACAGTCGAATGGCTTGACGGAGAAATTTAATTCGACCCTGAGCCGGATGCTAAAAACCTATTCCATCAATCATCCTAACGACTGGGATGAGAGGCTGCAACACTTCCTATTTGGTTATCGCGAAGTGCCGCAGGAGAGCACAGGGTTCAGTCCTTTTGAACTCCTATTTGGACGACAGCCACGAGGACCCCTAGACTTGATGAAAGCAGCGTGGTCAGGGGAGGAGCAGATCGACAGCCCTGATGTTGTGACGTATCTACAGGAGCTGCAGAGCGACCTTCAAGAGCTACGGGAGCAAGCTGCTCACAACCTGCAGCAGGCACAGCGTCGACAGAAGCAGTGGTATGATGCACACGCAAGAGACAGATCTTTTCAGCCCGGTGACAGTGTGCTCGTGTTAAGAACAAGACGTCGAAAGAAGTTGGAGATGTCGTGGGACGGTCCCTTCAAAGTGGTCGAGAGGATTTCTGCGGTGAACTATTTGGTAGAGTTAGATGGGGAAGGGAACCGATGTAAAAACTTTCATGTAAATTTACTTAAGCCTTATTTTGACAGAAATAAGTTGGTGTTACAAGTAAAGGGGAAGGTGACCCAAGGGATTCATTTAACTGGGTGGGGAGAGCTAAGTAAGGGCACAACTCTAGCAGAGGTGTCATTCGACGAAGGTCTGACCCCAGAGCAAAAGGAGCAGTTAAAAATAGTCCTTGCTCAGTTTGCTCAGATCTTCTCAAACATCCCAGGGAGGACCAACCTAGCAACTCATAAAATAGATACAGGGGAAGCAAGACCCATAGCTACCCCTCCTTACAGAGTGACGGGGGAGCACGCCGACTTGGTCTCTTCAGAGATCAGGGAGATGCTTGCACTGGGATTGATTGAGCCCTCTTACAGCCCCTGGTCATCGCCCCTGCTCTTGGTCAGGAAGCCAGACAATACCTTTCGTCCCTGTGTAGACTTCAGAAAGTTGAACCAGGTGACTGTGCCGGACGTTTACCCCATGCCACGGGTGGACGACTTGGTTGAGACCATAGGAAAAGCGAATTATATATCTACACTTGACTTAACAAAAGGGTACTGGCAAGTGGAAATGGATCCCTTAGACAAGCCCAAAACCGCTTTCATCACTAGAGATGGGTTGTTTGAATTTAAAGTGTTGCCTTTTGGATTAAAGAACGCGGCAGCCACGTTCCAGCGACTCATCGATAGGATGCTAAGGGGTCTGCAAACGTTCGCCCTTGCTTACATTGACGACATAGCGGTATTTAGCCCATCGTGGAGAGATCACTTACAACACCTAAGTGTGGTTTTCCAGAGGATAAAAGCGGCAGGTTTAACAGTAAAAGCGGCTAAGTGTCAGATGGGGAAAAGACAGGTTAAATACTTAGGCCATGTTCTCGGAGGGGGAGTGATCAGGCCAGATACTAACAAAGTGGAAGCCATCAGAAGCTGGCCGGCTCCCAAAACTAAGAAGCAGGTGCGTGCCTTTATAGGAGCTATAGGTTATTATAGGCGTTTTATCCCCCAGTTCAGCACTCACGCGGCTGTGTTGAGTGACTGCACGAAGAAAAGCCGCCCGGATAAGATTATCTGGACCACACAGTGTCAACAAGCTTTTGAACTTTTAAAGGCTGCTCTGATGACAGAGCCCATTTTAAAAGCACCTTATTTCTTTTGCCCTTTTAATTTAATGACGGACGCATCAGGTGTTGGTTTAGGTGCAGTACTGGCACAGGAGGGAGAAGGAGGGTTTTTACACCCGGTGTTATATATCAGCCGGAAGCTATTGGAGAGGGAAAAGCACCTCTCTACCATAGAACTCGAATGCCTAGCGATTTTGTGGTCCGTAGGTAAACTGAAGCCTTACCTGTGGGGCCGAAAGTTTACCCTATATACCGATCACTCACCGCTGAAATGGCTAAACCAAATGAAGGGTAACAACAGCAAGTTAATCAGGTGGAGCATGCAGTTACAGGATTACACATTTGATGTCAAGCACATAAGTGGGAAAGAAAACATCATAGCGGACGCTTTATCCAGGTATTTTTGAGAGGTATAGAATGGTGCAAATTATTATATGAAATGGTGGGAACCCTAGCAAGACATTTGTGCTAAGGAGTTATAATCTAACACATGCCAAACATGATTTATCTGTGTACAAGTTTATGAGATGTGAATTTAGTTGACTTTGTAGTATGGATGTTATAGAATGCATTGATGTATTTTTAACCCCAAGCCCATTGTTTTGGCATTGCTCTAGTTAATTAAGAGCAAGCCGACACAATGTCTTTGTGGTGGGGGGAGATATGTGACAAATTGAAGCACTTTTAAAATGTTTATTCCTGCCCGGCTGGCAAAGAGTTAACCCACCTCCAGCCTGACTGGCATAGAACTCTGATGGGGGCGGGACTGTGCCCGGTTTTAAAAAAGGAGGGAGAGTCGGTTTGGTCTGTTAGGAGGGAGAGGGAGGAAGGTGTGGTGTGGTGTTATGTGGTGGCTTGTATGAAGACAGTTAAGAGGCTAGGAAAACTTAAAGTTAAATGTTTGACTGAGTTTATTTTGTACAACTGGAACAAAGCTAATTAATAAATGACACGTTAAAGAATCACTTATGTTTTTAACACAATAAAACTTCATCTCTGTTTTTGCCAACAAGAGGTCCGTCTGTATTTTTCCAGCGAGGTACCAGGACTCACAGCCGTGGTGACTCAAGAGAGGGCCAAACTCACCTCAGGCAGGGAGGTGGTGGTTTGTGTCCTGAAGTTACACGGAGGAGGCTTAGAAGGGTAACCTGAGGTGCCAAGAAGTTGCCAGAGTGCCTAGGGCAAACTCCTACAGTGGGGGAATCCAACTGAGGGAGACCCTTTACTGGAGGCAAAGGGGTTATTCCGTGGGACAGCCTAGAGTTTCTTAAGGTACCAGGTCACGCAAGCTGGAAGGCTCTCCTTACTAAGAAACCCATCAGTAAAAGGGGTTGATTTTTGAGGCGGCAGGAGCAGAGGGTGGGTGTTTTCCCCTCTGGATTCCTGTGTCGCAGTGATAGTAAGGTAGAGTGGGACCAGGGTCGTCACATCTTCCCTTCCCCACTTTGCTATTCCTGCATTAGCAATGAGACTGTGATATGTATTTATTTCAGTCCATGAAATTTATTTGAAACACTTTTACCTTGCACTCCTACGTACCCTGGCAGGTTACCAAAATTAAAATCAGCACTGGATTCTATCCATACAACTTCCTTGCAGTAGTTCCCCCCTCTCTGCCTCTGCCCAAGACATACAAACTCCCCACTCAGTGTTACTCTGCATCAGTGGTTCCTTATATTTCCCCTGCATGAATTGCTGAGAGTCTTGGAGGACCTCTTAATGACTTTTCTGCCTGTTGTAGCCATTGTAATGCACTGTGCCAGATGCTGTATGATTTTGAATAGTATTTTTACAGACACATTGCAGACTACCTTAATGAAGCTCACAAACTGCTCATTGTCTGCAGACCATAGCTTGGGAATCCCAACTCTACATTAGCTTTGCAATTCCCTCCCATCTTATATGAACTCTATTCAAAGACACACTAGACTCCCTCGGTTCTCCTCTCAGCATTGCCGTTCAGAATCCCGCCATCAAGGCAACAGGTTTGCCTTAATCACTTTGCTTAGTACCAGGAATAATTGTGGTAGCAAATCTCTGCATGCTGCACACAAAGAAATACCCAAGATGAGCATGGAATTGTAGCAGATCTGTCAGCCGTGGTTTAAGAAAGGAGAAACCTGAGCATGTTAGAAAGGGGATACTTTTGGGGGCATGGGCTTGACCTGTTTGTACAAGCTTCTGCCCAGTTGCTTCATTTTTTCCAGCCTCTCTTCTTCCCTAGCAAACAAACAAGGCTTCTTGCTCTGCCCTCGCAACAGCCAGGGCAGGATGTTCCTGCACCATCTGGAAATTTCATTATCACAGAAGGTCACAGAGACCCCTAGCAAGCAGCCAACTTGGGAGCAGTGGGGGAGGAATCAGATTTAGGTTGTGTATTTGATCACTCCACAACACCAGTGACGTCTGAGTTCTTCTCTAAAGTTGAAAGGATTCTTTCTTGCTAGAGGTGTGTTTTTTTTAACCCACCAAATCAACTCGAATAACAGATACCGGGGGTTGGCAGACTCTTAAACAGAATAATAGGCAAGCGACTGGGAGAGAAGCAGATTCTGTGCAAAAAATAAACAAACATTAAGCCAGTCTCTCCCCTTGCTGCCTTACACTAAGGGAGACTCTAGACTGTCAGTATGTCAGTATTTCGTGGAAGGGATTCAAGTGCATCCTTGGAAAGATAGGTTTGGACAAAGTGGATTAAAGCACTCTGTTGACTTAGCACAGCAAATTCATTTTTAAATAGAAATAAGTTCGACAGTGACAAGGAAGTGCATTGAAAAGTGTGGAAAGAATGAGCGATTAATGGGGAGATGCATAAACACCCCACAAGCAAATCAGGATAAATGCTCACTGTTGTGTTGAAATCTAAATTCTCAATAAAGACTGAACATAATCTAGTCTCCATGTAAACCTTATGCAAGCAAGGAAATCTTTTGTAAACCGCTTTGAGGTTGTTGTTGTTTTTTACAATCAAGTGGTGTATAAATGTTATTGAATAAATGAAAAATAAATAAATAAATAAAAACAAATTGGTGGAATGGAAGAGCCATAGAATCAGAGTGGATTATACTATGCTTCATCTGCCTATGGGTACATCACTGATATTACATAACTGTGTAAATGACTGCTTTGTGAAGACCTCACTCAAATCACCAATATTTGGAGATAAATAGGAGGTTTCATCTTTCTGCCTCATACAGCTACCATTTTATGCACTAATGGCCGACTCATTCTCCAAAAGCAGATTCTTATGTAGCTCATCTGGCACCACCCACAAACTAATGGGTGGTATCAGCAAGTGCAGGAATACCTAAATGTTGTTATTCCTGCAGAATGCCCTCCCATCAGGTGTTAAGGAGATAAATAACTATACAACGTTTAGAAGGCAGCCTTGTTTTAGAAGGTTTTTAATGTCTGATGTTTTATGTTTTTGTGTGCATTGGAATCAACCCAGGGTGCCTGGGGAAATGAAGCCAGATATGTGGGGTATAAATAAAATTACTACTACATTTGAGAGAAAGAAAAACCTCTAAGCGGGCGCTCCTCCCCCAAAATCAGCTAATAAGAACTGAGCATTTTCAGTGACCACAGAACACTGACTGTTGGGTGGAAAAAAATTATATGTATTAAAAAATTTGGTGATAGAATGGAATATCCTGTAAGCTGGCACATCTGGCTAGAATCCTGAACTGAAGCATTACACATGGCAACATTTCGTTGAAGGTCCCACTTGTATCTGTGAGTGTTCCTGCTATCTATTCACAATCTTCTCTGGAATCTCTGCTTCCAATCTAATGGCCTGGCATGTATTGATTAAAATACTTTTTCTGCCTGGCCCCAGTGAAATAACACAAATCCCTATCTCTTTATAGAGTTTTCTACATGCTTAATCATTTGGTTTCTCTGCTTCCCCTCAGCCTGTCAACTAATATATATAAAAAAATCACTTTAGGTATGGAACCAAAATATGAAACCATTCTTAATCATCAGAATATCTGACCTTCTGCCATGGTTTTCCACACTTGGTCTTGAAGGGTTTGCTTTGGCAAAATGACAGCACACTGAGAACAGAGCCATTAACTCGGCTTTCCCCAGATACATAGCAGCCTTCTCAAGTAATTGCTAGATTACAGTCTGTAAAGGATGTGAGTAATTCTAAAGTTCCTTGGTACTACATTTTACTGACTATGCAACTGCATTAAATTTCATCTACTTTTGATATTTCATTCATCATGCTAGTGCCAATATTTCCTTTTAGTTATGGGTTGCAGATGTCCGTTGTCTTACAATCCACAGCCAGGATGGCCAACTAGCAGCAGTTGGTCTCCTGAAGCAATTTTATCAAATTTCAAATTAAGCTGTGGTAAAAAGAAGCAGCATTCACAAAGAAAATAAATATTTTCAACTGGCGTTTATGTGGGTGAGAGGAAGCAAGTGTCTTCACACTTCAGTGCCACATCTCTTTGGATTTTTAGAAATGGATATGTCTGAGCATGCATGTGCCCCAACTCATAGAGCACTTCCATCCAATTCCTTTTTATTTTATATATTTAAAATTTTAGCCGTCTCCTTTGTGCTCAGAATGATTAAAAACATTAGTACAATCAACATCATGCAGTAAAATATACTTCTAGCCTTCGCACCTCTATGTCTACTATATATTTTGGGAAGTGGTTCATCTGTCCGTCCGTTTTCTATGGATTTGGACACCTCTTAAGATATCTTTGCCAAATTTGGCACAAGTGTTTCTAAGATGGAAGAACCAGTTTTTGTCTACATTTGGATAGATACCATCAGACACCACTTTGAACCAAGATGACGGACCAAACCATTCCAAACTGCACTGATTTGGACACTCCTGAAGATATCGTCACCCAATTTGGCATGAAAGTTTCTGAGACTGAGGAGCATGTTTTGGTCTATGTTTGGAAACTGTCAAATACCATTTTGAATTAAGATGCTGAACCAACCTGTTCCGAACTGCTGCAGGGGGACCTTTTGCCAGCATGCTACTCAAAGGGAACACGCTGAGGAAGCAAACACCAGGGGCAGGTGTGAGGCTGCAGAGGTCCCAAGGATGGAAGAGGAGACCTAACCCTAGGACCAGTGGGGGGGGGGAGAAGAGAAGAACCAGCTACCAACAATGTGTTGGGCCAAGACCAGGGGTCAGTTGGTAGTTCACCATTGGTTATTGCACCCATGAAGATGGAGTTGGTTGGTGCAGGAATCAGTTTGTAGGGGGTGGCGGTGAGTGAGGTGGGTCCAGCTCAGACAACTGCTTCTCATATTGCATGCTCGGGCTGGTGGAAGCAGCAGCGATAGCAGCTGGATAAGTGCCAGCCATGGAGTGGTAGGAGGTGGCGTTGTTGCCAGTGGCAGGAAGAATGGCTAGGGCATGAACTACACTGAGGGGCAATGACACAGAGGAGTGGGCAAGCAGGCCTGGCATAGTAGCTGAGGATGTGCAGTAGCACTGCAGTTGTGACCTTGTCAAGGATGCAATCCTGCTGGCTGAAGGGGTCTGCTCCACCAACTTGTTCCCCATGAGGAACACACTAGTGAAACAGCACTCAACTGGACTGAACCCTCTGGCCACTTTGGTTGGTATTGGGGGGGGGGGGAGGGCTGGAGATCAGGGACCTGTGCACAGCCCTAGAATCTACCACATTATATTCTATTATTAATTTATAAATTGGTTCCTTAGAATTCCTGAGCAACGCTGGTTATTTTCCACCAGTAGTGAATAAGAACACAGAATATGGTTATCCTTGACCTATTGTTTCTATAGAATCATTCAATTCAACACTGGGTCTACTACAGAGCCTTGAGTATGTCACTGGTGGGTTTTAACAAGATAAATAGCATACTATTCATTTTTACTCTTTAGTTCCCTTTCTTCCTGACAGCTTTTAAATATGAAACAGCACTCTGCCTTGGCTTCTTCAGCAACCAGGAGATATTTTAGTTCCTATTTATATAGTGCTTAATAGATATATTCAAGTAAATTCAATAAAGCTAGGACAGAGGATTCATGTTTTATGTTCTTCGGGACCCAAAGGAATCATTCTTAAAAGAACAAGGTCCTGTTACCTGCCCATCAAAAAACTATTAGCTAAATCAAGGAAGAGTACAATGAAGGAGCTGTGTGTGTGTGTGTGTGTGTGTGTGTGTGTGTGTGTGTGTGTGTGTGTGTATCTGAGGAATGCAAATCAAAGTCACAGAAATATGATCAAGAAACCTACCAGTTCAATGCCAGAGTAAGGGTCTCATGTTGGCTTAAGATACACAAAGCCAGGAAATGAGAAGATAATGCTGATGCCGTAACAGACATGCTCTGTCATTAGTAATGATGTGCAATGTCTCAAACTGTGCTTGCCTATAACTTGCCCTCCATGTACCCACACTTGGTCCTAGTCTTTCAGGTCCAAATCCAGGTGGGGGAAATGAAGTGTCTGGGACCAGTAAAGATGCTCCACATTGTCCTGGTCCTGTATTGCTTTATTAAATGTCTGGAGCTTATTGTATTTCTAGAAAAATCCTCCTGTGAGTTGCTCCATGCCTGTTGCTTAACTGCATGAGGAAGACACTGAGCCCTCTTCTAGTGCCCTTCATCATCTTTAGGCTGGCTAAGCCCAAAGTAGGTCTTTGTGCGGCAGTATAGCAAGACTGAATGACCTGGGAGTTCAAATACCTTATTCTGGATTTGGAACTGCAACATGATGACAGAGATAAAAAATACTCATTCAGAACCTTTTTGAGATTTTCTCCAGCAGGCTTGCCACAAGACATCTGGGACTGCTTTGGAACCTGAGATGCTAGGTGGGGATAAAACAGGCTGGGTGGTATGGTGCTGCAGTTGAAAATAAGTGGTAAGGAGAAGGGTTAAGCAGCCTCTTCCAGCACACCACTTCTTTTCTTCAAATTGTACCTTCCCAACAATGTTATTAACAAACAAGGATGGGTGAAGTCAAAGGAAATCTTTTAAGGTCAACTAGACTGTCCCTGTCCCCCCCAAATTCACTTCCATACCAATAGGTTCCTGGTAGCATGCAAAAAAAAATTAAATAAATGAAAAGACACTAGAGAGAGATGAAACACCACAGGACAACATAATTCTTGAGGATGCAGTATGAAGTTGGTTCAGGTTTGCACAAATATTTCAAACACCACCTAGGGTCCACACAGCCACTCCATTACCACAGGAGGGTTAAGACGGATGCATAACAGCATGTGATACTTTAAAATCAAATCAAATTAAGCTACAATTTCATCCACAAGCTAACAATTTTGTGTCAATGGGATATTCTCACTTACATTTCTTGTTAGAAGAGATAACCTCGTAAACTCACCATCTTCAGAGGCTAGATTAGTTATGTTCCGGGATTTGATCTTGTCCCTACAACCTTATTTGACCCTTAAAAAAACGCCACGCCAATCTCTATTCCCTAATAAATCTAAACCCTGGTTTGACCGGGAATGTATCGCTACGAAGCACCTCCTGATGGATAAGTACAGGAACTATAGATCAGTGAACTTACCCTCGCTCCCGATAGATTGATTTGAGATAAAACATAGTTATAAAGCTCTGATTAAAAAGAAAAAGCTCCGGGCCCAAAGGGAGGAGTGGCAGTGCCTAATAGAGGCCTCCCGAAGGAAAGATTCTGCCACGTTTTGGAAAATAATTGCAAAAAGTTGGAAAGACTCCCCGATTGAAATTGAATATTCTATACCCGCTGGAGCATGGGAGACCCACTTTCTTTCATTATACTCATCAAATCAACAGGCCCCGGCCCGGCTTCCTGCTCCGAGTGATATCGGCACTGAATGGCCCCCTGAAACCACTGAAGAAATTTTTAGACTTATCCAATCACTTAAATCTGGAAAAGCCCCAGGTGCAGATAACATCTCACCAGAACTTCTTAAGACAAATGCTGAATGGTGGGCCCCTGTGCTAGCCGCCCTGTTTACTACCGTAGTATAAATCAAGCAGCTACTATCCCTGAGGACTGGGGTCTAGCAATTATTATTCCAATATTCAAGAAAGGAAATAGAACCGAGCCGGCTAACTACAGGCCAATCAGTCTTTTAAGTATTATTAGCAAACTGTACGCCGCCCATTTATGTGACAAATTAGTTGAGTGGATGGAACGAGATCACATCCTATCAGAAGTACAAGCCGGTTTCAGAGCAAAGCAGTCAACTATAGACCAAGCCCTGATCCTTCAACATCTGGCGGAAAAATACTCAAGGAAAGAGGGCTCCTTATATGCAGCTTTTATAGATTTTAAATCTGCTTTTGATTCAATACCAAGGGATAGACTTTGGGAAAAGCTTGGCACCACAAGTATAGACGCTTATTGCGCCTTATCCGTAGTCTATATGAAAATACTAGGGTCAGGGTAAGATGTGATCGACAGGGACACTTAACTAAAGAAATTCAAACTTATCACGGGGGTCAAACAAGGGTGTGTCCTTGCGCCAACATTATTTAATTTCTATATTAATTCTTTAGCAGAAAATATGGCGAAAGAAAATGCCCACCCACCCAAATTAGCAGGTATGCCCCTCCCGGTTCTCTTGTATGCGGACGACGCAGTCCTACTTTCTTTTTCCTGTGTTGGTTTAAGGAAACTTTTGAGATTACTTGCTAATTATTGCCAAGCTGAACAATTATCAATTAATTATAGCAAATCTAAAATTATGGAGTTTTCAAAAAAAAAGAAGAAAACATAAATGGAAAACTGATAGTCAACCAACTGATCAGGTAGCAACCTTCAAATACCTGGGAATAACTTTTCAGGAAAGGGGCTCCTGGCATTATCAGATGAAAAACACCATCGCCAACGCAGGAAGAGCAACCAAAGCTCTAACAAGATTTTATTGCGGAAAAGGGGGCCAATATATTCCGGCAACCTCCCAGGTTTTCGCTGCAAAAATATTTCTGCAACTCACTTATGGATCCCAGGTTTGCAGTTTCAAAAACTTCGCTCCCCTGGAGGCATTTCAAACTAATTTTTTTCTTTGCCTATTAGGGATCCCCCGTGTGTATCCAATATAGCTGTCCGCTTAGAAGTTGGACAAATACCCGTCAGTGCACGGCTGTGGATTCTAAAGATACACTATTGGTTAAAACTTATTTTTCCCCCGGTCGGGTTGGCACCTCTAACATTGCTAGATACCTATTATTCCAATTAGAAAGACACTTTGTATGAAAAGTTAAGAAGTTTGGGGTTTTCTCCGCAGACCTTGATAGCGGCAGGATATGAGAGAGCTAGAAACCAAGTGCACCAATGTATCTGGGACGTGGAGCTGCAATGTCATATGGGCAAAATGGACAAACATGCTGCAATGAGAGATTATGGGAGAGGGTTCTCTCCTGCAAATTATCTGACAAAATTACAAACACCCAAGTACAGACATTCCTTCACCATGGCCAGATTTAATGTGCTCCCCTCTGCCTTGTTGCAAGGCAGGTATGAGGGTAAACCGCATGAGACACGTGTTTGCCCATGTGGCTCATCGGAAGTAGAAACAAATTTACATGTATTGTTATACTGTAGTTTCTACGAGGATTTACGTTTGACCTTTATTACCCCAGCTGTACAAAAGCTTAAGAACGAACCAGAATCCCAACGTCTGAGAGCCTTGGTAGAAGATAAGGACCCCAAAATTACGACCAATGTTGCTAAATATTGTGTATCTGCTATTAGACGTAGGAAACAAGAGCTTCCCAATGGCAATTCGCAGGGGAATGCTAACACTTAATTTCATTAATGTTTTTTAACTTTAAAGCGTTGTTGTTGTTTTATTTGCATTGAAATTGTCCTTTGTATCTTTCTATGTTATGCTCTGCTGACTCGTTGCATGAGTCGAATTGATCTGTGACCGTTTAATAAATTTGATTTGATTTGATATTCTCACTTTTCTACCAGAAAATGGAAGAATAGTTGCCATTATTAATTTTTGCCCTGAGAAAAGTGCACATAAGGGCAAATATATTCTTCCAATAGCTTCAACCTTAGCAGGGACACCACCTGTTGTAGAGCAGCACTGTCTATCTGAGCTCACGATAAAGCTCTTTCAAGCACCACAGCTCTGCAGTTTCCCAGCCAGGATAATCTAACCTTATTTCACATCCGTCAGGAAACCCTAATGCACCCCTTATCTTTGTGAGGGAGAAAAAAGCAGTGTCTACTGCATTACAGACAAGTCTTAAGGGCTAAAAGATGTCCGAGTTCAAGGCCAAAATGATTGTAGACATGTAAGGCCAGACATGGGGGTGAATGGCTCCCATGAAGGGATAACCTGGGGCACCTACTACTCTGTTATCAGCCAGGCACTGGGGCCAGTCAAGCTGGTAGGTCAGCTTGACTGTTTCACACTGGATGATCTGAGCATCAGTTTATGCTCCCTTAAGAACTTTCCATACACTTTACTCAGCTGAACTTAGGTAGGAGGAGTATTGGCAAGAACAGACAATAACATCTCTCACAGAGCTCCCTAGACAGTAAATGCAAGACCAATAAATTAATTTGAATTCAAATCAAATTTATTTGTCAGCCACCACTGCATATCCTACACACAAAAAGTACATGCAGCACTCCCAGGCATCTAGAAATTTGGAAATGGAGAGCTTAAGAGCATCCAATTACATTCAGAATTCCTTCGGGAAGCATCAAATAAGCAGTAATACAGTTCTTCTAGCAACCTCCATCCATCAACACTATGCTGTACATGTGCAATACAAGTGCCTTTTGCTGAAGTCCTACCAAGCGCTGTTTAGTATTGCATATGGTACAGAACAAATGAAATAGGGAACTTCAGTCCCAAGATATCACACATAGTAATCTCACTGTTTAGGAAGTAAATGCTTATGATGCGGTACCTATTTATCTACTTGCACTGGCATGCTTTCAAACTGCTAGGTTGGGGGAAGCTGGGACAGAGCAATGGGAGCTCATTCCACTGCAGGGATCTGAACTGCCGACTTTCTAATTGGCAAGCCCAAGAGGCTCAGTAGATTAGACCCGCGTCTCTTTTTTAAATCTTTTTTTGCTAATGTTGTTAGCTCATGTTTGGCTAATTTAATCAAAATTATCCTGACCCTATTCTATTTTGTTAGTGTGAAGCTGTGCACTCTCTTCTTCTTCTTTGGGCAAGAGGAGCTGCAGAGGGTCAGCTCCTCCAGGATAGGATCTATTTTAAGAGTTGATTAGCTAAACATTCAACATCCAGCTATGAAGTTTGTATATATGTCTGAATCAAAGTATACATCTGCTAACATGTTTGTGTTTGGTCACTGTAATTATTTTTACACTTAAGCTGTGTTTCCTGCCTTTCCATTTCCCTCTTATCTTACTGCTAACATATTTTTCTCTCTCTCTTTCCACCCATGTGTATGACTATATATCCCTGCCAACTCAAGACAGCATTCCATGCATCAGACAAAGTGGACTCTGGTCCACAAAAGCTTATGCCCTAATAAATTTGCTAGTCTTTAAGATGCCACAAGACTCTCTGTTGTTTTTGCTGAACAGGCTAAAATAACTACCCCTCAGGAAATGGGATAGATATTTATTTAACAGAGCCTGCAGCAGATCTGAGAACACTGATTTGTGGCCTGCAGATAAACTGTTGAGATCTCCTCACTATACTGTATACCAACAGAAAACACCACAGAAACATCTGAAAACAGAAGGAAGTAATTTCTCACCACAGAACTGAAGATGAGAAGAGAGCAGAACAATTTCCGACTGTGTACATTTATCCCACTATTATCTCCAGTAAGTGGCTTTTGTACTGCTTATGCAAAATGCATCTGTCCAGAAAGAACAGAAGAAATGTGTGGGTGCAGTGTGGCAAACTTATCACTCTCACCTCTTTTAAAAGCTTATGTCTATCTTCAGTGGAAGACTGCAAACTAAATGTGAAATACAGGCTATGCAAAAAGCAGGGAGGCAAGGGCTCCTGTGGGTCTGAATAAGAGACAGATAAGATTTAGCTCTCCCTATTTGATGCCTCCTGTCCCATTTTTCCAATGGATCCAGAGACTTGCTGGCTGTTATTTTTCCACTTATGTTCTCTCTAATCCTTGCCCTGTGCTGAAATTTTATCTCTTCCCTCCCCCCTCCTCACCCCCACTTCCTGGTGACCTGTCACCTTCAGGACAATACAAGATGCAGGAACCTCTTCATTTACAACAACTTCCTGGAAAAACGTCTTATCAAGCCAGCCAGCTCCAGAGCGTACCTGATAGCTACTCAGAGGAAGTGAACCAAGCTCCCTCTCCACCCCAACCCCCCTTTCTGGCCTTCTTATCCTCTCCCGACACTATAAACAGAGTCTTATCAAACCAGCCAAAGATGTGGGGAAACTAACATGCAATAAAAGTCCACCCCCCCAAAAAAAATCGGACACAGAATAGGCACTTCAAATGCACTTTTATTGTGACACTCCCAACAGTGAAGAATGAAGGTTGGGAAACCACACTGAAGAAGCTATTGGAACTGTTATTTCATTGCTTTAATATGCTTATAGTAACATGTTACCTTTTCACTTAAGGTGATAAAAATTTGGCAGCATAATTTTGAGAAAAAGTGACTTTTCTAAAGTTTTGAAATGGTGCATACTATCATGATAGACAATCACACTCATTGTTTACAATAATTAGACCTCTCTCTATTTAGATCTAAATGTATTGTACTTAATATAAAATATGTATAAATAGGATACGCATATCCTTCTCTTTTCTGTAGACCTATATTTATAATGGGACGTGGGTGGCGCTGTGGGTTAAACCACAGAGCCTAGGGCTTGCTGATCAGAAGATCAGCAGTTTGAATCCCTGCAATGGGGTGAGCTGCCGTTGCTCGGTCCCAGCTCCTACCAACCTAGCAGTTTGAAAGCACGTCAAAGTGCAAGTAGATAAATAGGTACCGCTACAGCAGGAAGGTAAATGGCGTTTCCGTGTGCTGCTCTGGTTCGCCAGAAGCGGCTTTGTCATGCTGGCCACATGACCTGGAAGCTGTATGCCGGCTCCAATAGCACAAGATGAGTGCCACAACCCCAGAGTCGGTCACGACTGGACCTAATGGTCAGGGGTCCCTTTACCTTTACCTTATATTTATAATAATTAAAAGTAGTGCTATCATTATTTTGTTCAGTAGTGTAAAAACAATGCTGGAAGTTCCCCACATCTTTCCTATATCAAAAGTGACTTCTGTACTATCCTTAGTCCCCCTAGCTCACAGGCAGGGTGTAAGGAAGAAGCATGCGAAGACAAGTAAAACGTTTTTAGATCAAATGACCTAATTAATAATCATTATTAAACATATTTACAGGCAGTCTTGTAGGGTTAGAAACCCTCCCAAGGTAGGTTGCAACAATCAATATACAATATACAATATAATTAGCAGTAAGATTCAAGGATAATAAATAACTGTAATACACAAAGCTAGGAACAGATAAGGACCAGCAATAACACTAAAAACATACCCACCCTGGTAAATAAATAACGATAACTTTAACAAATTTTAAAATCCAAGAAATATTCAAGGTATGAAGGGGGGCATGATGTAGCCCCACTGGCAAGCATTCCACAAGTGAGACCACTGCCAAAAAACGTTCTCTTTCCTTCCTTCATTTGTTAGGCACTTTATTTTGCCCAGGGCAACGCAAAGCAACTTAAAACCAAGCTTCCTTGAGTCTACTAAACTCAGAATACTGGATCAAGCCAAAGGCCTGTTTAAGCATCTTGTACTCACAGTGGTCAACGAGATACCTATGGGAAGCCTGCAAGTAGGACCTGAGTGCAACAGCACACTCCCCACTTCTGTTTGCCAGCAACCAATGTACAAAAGCATGCTCCCTCCAACCATGCAGGTAGAACTTAATTATCACGGTTAGTAGCATTAATAGCCCTATTTTCCATGATTCTGTCTAATTCTTTTTTAAAGCCATCTAAGCTGGTGTTCATCACTATCTACTGGAAGCAAATTCCATAGTTCAGTTATGTGCTGTGTGAAGAAGTACTTTGTCTGTCCTGAGTTTTCCAACATTCAGCTTCACTGTGTGTTCTAGTATCCATAATGGAAATAGGTGTGCAAGCAAGGCTTCGGATGATGATCAGTGTGTAGGCTGAGATATGTGAAGGTAAGGCTGCACATAACTTCATTCCAAACCATTTATGAGGAACTAGACTGAGGAATCTGAAACCCAGAGGTGAAATACAGCCCCACCAGGCCTCCGTGTCTGATCCTTGGGACTTTCTCGGGCCATGCCTCCTCCCCAGCTGTGCTCAGCTTCCTCCTTGAGTACTTTGTGCCTTGCTGGAATGTGTGCTTCGATTCTGAAAATGCCACTTGCTTGCCTGGATGGGGAGAGGTGTATGTAGGTGCAGAAATCAAATTTTGTGGGGCTGGAGTGTAGACTACTGTGCAAAGCTAAGTGTCACATTCATTGCCACACCCAATTTTGCCTTTGGCAATGCCCACTACTGGCATACACACACCAAAGGTTGCCTATGAGGGGATGCAGCCCTCGGACTTTAAATTGGGCTTGAAACAGCATTGGCAACTACTGCATCAGTACAGAATCTGATTGCCTAGCCTCAACATCCAGCTGGCTGCATTCTGTACTAGATGAAGTTTCCAAATCATTAAAGGCAGCCCCACATGGAGGGGCTACTCCAGACATCTGATTAATATTGTGCTACACTAGAGTGGCGCTGTGGGTTAAACCACAGAGCCTAGGGCTTGCTGATCAGAGGGTTGGCAATTCGAATCCCTGCGACGGGGTGAGCTCCCGTTGCTCGGTCCCAGCTCCTGCCAACCTAGCAGGTTGAAAGCACATCAAAATGCAAGTAGATAAATAGGGACCACTACAGCGGGAAGGTAAACGGCATTTCCATGTGCTGCTCTGGTTCTCCAGAAGCGGCTTTGTCATGCTGGCCACATGACCTGGAAGCTATACGCCGGCTCCCTCGGCTAATAATGCGAGATGAGCATGCAACCCCAGAGTCGGTCACGACTGCACCTAATGGTCAGGGTTCCCTTTACCTTACACTAGAGTTCACTCTCAGTGAGTGACTGACTGTGTCAGGCATGGCTAACATATGGCCCTCTAAATGTTGCTGAACTACAACTCCCATTATCTCTCACTATTGGCCATGCTGGCTCTGGCAGGTGGGAGTTGGGAGTCCCAACAACATCTGACAATCCACAAGTTATCCACCTCTGCTGCAGGGCAAGAAAAATTATGGATGTTATCAGAGACTGACACAACTTGACTGGATGGTTTGTGACACAGATGACACTTTGATAGGGAGTGTGCATCTCTGTGTGACAGAGGGAGAGCGAATGAGAAAGATAGATGTGGTGCAATAGCTGGAAGATTGTGCTTCAGGGGGAGGTGTTTGACTTTATGACCTTCTGGTTCTTCCCAATCTCATGAGTTAATGGGGCTGTCTAAATAACATATCAGATAAGTCTTACTGGATCAGATCAATAGCCCAGTCCATCATCCGAGATATCCTGCCTTCAAGAACGGAATGTATAGTTTGCTATACGGGAAGGAAACCGCCAGCCCAAGGCAATGATATGGAAAATTGGTTTGTCATTGCTGGTCTCAAGTTTCTGATATTCTCAATTTTGATGTACGTCTTCAACAGGGTGATGCCTAACAAAGTGGATATTCCTGGCTTCTGAAGCTTTTAAGCTTATGAATCCAGTCAGGCTACTGAGTCCTGTCATAACAACATTAATGAGATGCTTATAAAAAAATTAGGTTATGTTATTATTGACGCTCACTGCAAAGGAAGTTTAAATATTTATAGCCTCTTACAAGGGGGCTTGCAGAGTCTTCTCATGCAGGTCTGATCATATCAACACTTCTGTAGTGGTAGAAGTATTGCAGCTTCAGATACTCCCAAACCATTCATCAAACACTTGTCTGAGCCTCTCGCTCCGCTCTTCTTTTTCTTTAAGACAGACCAGTAGGCGAGACAGTATTTTGTCCTGAAGTTATGTCTGTTGGTTGTTAAATCTGTTTATGGGTTTCTTGAGAACACTCATTTTAGTTTTAGGAGCACCCTAATCTCATCTTGCCTGTCTTTAAATATTGCAAGTTTATTACTATAGAAGGTGTCACAGTGGAAAGAGCTTAGTAGGTTGTGCTTAAAACTTACTTTGAAACTTTCAAAGTAAAACAGGTGAGAAAATAAATTAATTTATAATAAACATTTACTTTGTCTATATTTATAGATTCGTATACTTAACATATGGTTACCGTCAAGAAAAACCTCAGATGCCAAAAGTTCTGCTGCACTCACATACTTCCTGGCTCATAGCAGCTGGTAAGTATATAGATCACTTCTAGCCAACTTGTATCTTGCTGAGGTCACTGCCAATGTTTGACAACTCAATCCCCAACTCCAGCATCTTTCCTAGTTAGTAAACCCTTCAGCTAAATTCAGCTTTGAAGACAGAGGTAATTCTATGACTAATTTAGCTTTCACTGTCACAGACAAGTCCCAAGTTGCTTCCTGGTTTTACATGCCTTTTTGGATTGTTTACGGCGCCCCAAATGTACATTTGTTTCCTCATCTGCAAAGCACTGCCCACACCTTTTCCTTCCAAGCAGTAGTATTTTGTTACTGAGAAAAATGTAATTTTCCTGTAGAGAAATGAACACATTATCAGGCAGCTGTGTGAATGTCAGCAACTGGCTGTTGTTGACAATGTGAAGAGGAATGAGTGGTGTTGTGCAAGGAAACTGCTGCTACGATGCATGAGATTTTCCTCCCTGTCTTGCCTCCCCTGTACAATGATTACATCAGGCCACAACCATTGAATAAAAGTCCAGGGCACCAGACCAAACTGGCAGGTGGGCTCCCAAACACACAGGGGTGGCTTACCACATTCTGAAGTGTACTACACAGTTCCAGCTTATTAGGGCCCCCACTGCATGGCCCTTAAGTCCAGAGTCCAAAATTACCTAATTGTGCTACTGCCCCTGGATGAAATCCAAAGTGGGATCAACACCCCCCCCCAAAAAAAAATCAGCAGACATCCACAGCATAACCCACTGAGATCTCTCTGATTAGATTCATTGATAGGCATAATGGCAGGGAAGTAAAAGTTGAATGGGAAAAATAGGGAAGCGGCACACAAAACCTTTTGGCATCATCACTTAGCACCAATAGACTCACGGGAGCAGTTAATTAAGAGATTACAACAATAAAAATAACATTTTAAGGAGCTGGTTGTCAATGTCAGGGGAAAGCAAATACATTTTGTTGTCTTGAATTTGCAGTTAATGCATGTGTTACTTTAAACCACACAAAGCCACTGTTCTGTCAAGCAATCTAGCCTGCACTTATTTGCAAGCTTCTATGTCTAAGTTAACTCTACCCCAAAGCTTAAGCCATTTTGTTTGCTGTTCTCTCCAGACAATACTTCTGTGGTTTTTCTCTCTCATCACTATTCAGTCTGTAAAGACCTCCTGCATGCATAAAGCCTTTGAACTCCAGAAACTGCAAAGTCATTATTGCAATCTAATTCACCCAAGCTGCAAGGTCTGCCAACAGTCACTATCCTTGCTAAATGTTGCTGCATTTTTCTGAAGCAAGGACTAACATGGAACTCCAGGAAATGGGAGGATATATCCCTTTTGGTTCTTTATGACATTAACTTGCAATGGAATGGAAACTTACAAACCTACAAACAACAAACAGCATAATTTTCATATTTTACGGTATGTTTAATGTACAGTTTTTTAAAACAAACATACTTGTCTCATGATTTTTTGTTATAAAGTAGGGCATTGAATAATTCTATGTTGCAGATGGGGATCCAAATCTAAGACAGTGTGACTTGCATGAAACTACTCAGACTGCCTACAGCTAAGGTGTAATTTGATTTTTTTTTTTTTACCAAGTCCATTACTCTCTGCACTGAACTCAGTGGTTCACGATGCTAGATACAATATAAAACACATCATGCAACCTATGAATCGGGTGAAAATTCTACAAGAGTTCATTACTATTGTACTCTCCAATTGGGAAAGGAGGAAAGGAGAAGCAAAATATAAAATATTAAAAAATCACAAAATGGCAGTAGTAGGCTTCGGAATAGCAGAAGGAAACTCTGGCCTGCATACCTAGTTAGGCTCACTAGGCCTCTGATTTTGGCCTGCAAAGCCATTCTGGGCAAACCACATCCACTTGTCAGTCACCTGACATATGACATTGGGCATGGAGATCTGCTATCTCTGATCAAAACATTGCATGTTAAGATCTCTTATATTCAGTGTTAGTGCTAAGCACCAAAGTGTTAAAACTGGAAATAAGCTTAGCTCCAATTTTAGCACTGTGGTGCTTAGCGCTATTACCAGAGATTTTAAAAATGGCTTTTTTAAACAGCAGGGAGAATTTCTCTTATCTCCAATCTTACAGCAATGGCATTTGGACTACAACTCCCAGTCTTTATGACCAATGGTCAGGGACAATGTAGGCTGGCTTAAGAAATTGGCCTACAGGAGAGACTTGAGGGCTCAGAAGCAATCTCGTACACTAGAAATAGACTGAGCACAGCCTGCGGAATGATCAATGGTGTGTTTGTGGTAGGGCTTGCTTTTGGTTCTTTGTCATTGCTTAAGAACTGAACAGTGAATTTTCAAATCCAAAGTCAAGGCACCAAGAAAGCCAATCTGATATACCACTCACCTTGTGCCTCCAAAGAGGATGATCTTGTCCCCTACTCTACAACAGCACTGCCTGCGGCGAGGACATGGCCCTTTCCCTTTGGGATCAATTTTCTTCCAGGTAAAAGAAACTGGAGAAAACACATACACCATGAAAGCTGAATATTTCACGCAATCCTGGTAAAGACAAGCCACACGAACAAGCTCTAGTTCTAAGAAGTTTACAAATTTAACACATAGAAACAAACCTTTTGCTTTTCAGCACAAACACTTGAGGTTTTTTGCTTGCAAGTGAAAAAGATGTTCAGGTTTTAAATATCACAGTCTTTTCTTTATTAAAAAAAATCTGTTTGCACTCTTGATAGTTTATTCCCAATGGAGCAGGGATCTTCTGGTTAAACAGAAAAACCCTGGGACAGCTCCCTGAAATGCCTGTTAAGGCTATACATTCCTTTTCACCAATAATCCCAAACATGAAATGTATGCAAAGCTGTATGTTTCATTGTACAAGCTGAACATTTCCAGAAGTTAAGGAGGAAGATACAGATTTCACACCTTCAAGTCACACAGGACTGTGTGAAGCAAGAAAATGCTACATTACACCACAACTCCTCAAATAAAGGGAACTCTTCCAAATTCTCTTGGAAGACTAAGGATAGTATAGTTCAAAGCATTCAGCTGTTCCAGTTTGCACTTCACTTAAAAAAAACCGGATATTTATTGCATAAGGACCCTTGAAAAAGCAATTGCTTTAGAGGGCAAATGAGAAGAAGGTGACAACCGTAGAACTCAGAATTAAGAAACCACACAGCATCTTCTGAAAACATTCTGCAGATTGAACTATGCATTAACTTTCTTTTTGGAGAGTACATGTGGGTGCACTGCCATCTATTGGTAACTGCATGAAGTACAGATGCCATAACCACTGAGACATCCCCACAGAGATGCCTGCTACCCTCTCTCCTTTAGAGAGTGGAGATTGGCAAGTTAGTTGTATGAATGTAATAAAGGCAGGACGTACGGTAGTTACTCTCTGGAGCATACACTGCTCCATGAGCATCATACTAAGGTGTGGTGAGATAACTGGAACTGTGTGGCAGTAAACTGAGGACATACATAAGCATCACTTCACATCATTTATGGTGGGGCCTTGCAATCCCCAGGCTGGTGTCTGGATGCATGAGTGGGCAGGTTGAGAGCCAGTAAGGTGAAGCTAAATACTAGGACTCCTGTGCACAAGTGATTCCCAGGAACTAGAGCATATACCTGTTTTGGATGGGGTTGCATTCCTTCTGAGGGAACAGGTACCAGTACAAATTCTGGGAGTTCTCCTTGATCCATCTTTGTCACTGGAGGCAAAAATGACCTCAGTGGCTAGGAGTGCCTTTTGCTATCCTTGGCTGGTTTGCAAGATATGACTGTTCCTAGACTAGGATAGCCTTGCCTAAAAAAAATTGGATCAGGTTTTCTGGAAGAATGCCTTCTCCCACACAGGCCTGCTGCCCACTTATGAAAATATTCAGAGGCGGCCATATTCATTTCATGGCAGCTTTGAGGAGGGCCCCTGCTCTGTAGAATGAGCTCCCTACTCATGTAGTATACACCTACTACAGTGAACTTCCACCCGCTGTTAAAATACATCCATTTGCTCAAGCTTTCTCCAGCCTCTGCCATCAGTTGAACAATTCCTGCCGTACTGTAACTGCCATCTTCTTTTTATTGGATCGTTTTTACTGTATACTGAATTATTTAATTGTACACTGTCTTGTTATTATTGTAATGAGAGACAGTAAATAAATATTTTATACTAATGACATACCTACATATAATTAGTGTAAGGAATTCACTTCCACAAGCTGCAGTGATCAGACAATGGATGTGTTCCAGACAACCATGTCTTCTTCCAGGGTACTCCCATCCTACAGCTCCTAGTTTTTCATGCTCAGTCCTCACTGAGTTGGTGGGTGTTTTATTCCTCCTCTTAGTTCCCCACCTGCTGATTTCCCCCCTACTTCTACAGACCCTGTGTTTCCTTGGGCATGCCGCTTACTTACTGGCTGAGCCCACAGCAATAACATTCAATCAATCCATACAAGCTGAGCAGGGGTAGCGGCGGCGGCATTAGCTTGGAGCTTACAGGTCAACTGCGGCATGGGAAAAGCCAAAGTGAAGGTGGCAGACAGGGGCTGAAACAGCTAGCGGGAACAATCTGAAGTGGTCTCAGCTGCTTTTCAGAAGAGAGAATTTGTCGGCTCTTTGGATGTATGTGCAGAATACAAGGGAAATTTAAAATTCTTTTCTCATTCATTTTTAAACTCGGCCCTCTGAGGTTGAAGAGTAATCTTATGATCTAAAGCAGAGCTTAGCAAGTCTTTGGCTAAGCAGGGATTTGAAGCTAGATCTCCTAGGACTATCTAGTACTCTAGTCTGTAAAATCTCACTGAAGGGTTGCCATTCTTTCTAGTGCTGAAGAAAAGGATGCCCAAGAGGTTTCTGCACCGTTATGGAGGCCTTTGCTATATCCTGCCCTTTCACACCGAGAAGTGGCAGAGCAAACATGTCCATGCACACACAGGAAGGTGGTGGTGGTCATGGCGATGTGTGCACATGTGCATGTGTGCGTCCAGTTCCTGAGAAGCCTGGCCAGGGAGCATCAGCCTGCTGGAGAACAGCAGCTGGCCATAAAACATTTTCTTGAAGAAGCTACACTCTTCTGAATCTCTCATTTGAGAACTCATTAGCAGTGAGCCATATCAGTACCACACAGCCACATTACCAACAGAGAGATGCAAATAAAAGGGCGGAGGGTTTGAAGCTCCTAATGGATATACTCATCCATCAAAGGCATGATCCAAAAGTCTACTGTGCAGTACTGCACAGTCAACCCCTGGCCGCCACAATCCTGAACAGGTACTGATATTGCTGTTGCTGTTGGCAGAGACAGCAACAGTTCATAGCCAAAAGCTGCAGGTCAGGGAGACTCACTCCAGGCTCAGATTCAGGAACCAGTATTTGTTGCATTACCCGGGTCCCATGTGGTGCCCCTGAGATATGCCTGGAGCTTTATGGAGTGTGGCTGTTTAGCTTTCCCTTCCTCATGAGTACAATGTGGCCATTAGTGCATTGAGCTCCAAATCAATATAGCAACTACCACTTCAGCTAATATTGTTCACTGGGTCCAAGACCTCACCACTCCTTACTGATGGAATCTCTATGTGTCTGTGAACACACGCTACGTGCATCTGTTGAACATATACATCCTACAAAACATACGGTGGCATGGAGGAAATGTGATTAATGCATAGCTGTAGCCCTGATCACAGCAGAGATTCTTGGAGGTTCCTGTAATAACAGTAATAAGAAGGAATGTCAATTAAAAATACCTGGATCAAATTTCCAGAGATCGTGAAAGTGTCTGTTCAGACGTGCATTGTAGCCACCAAATATATACAACTCTCCATTGTAGCCAACTGTAGAGAATAGAGAAATTACGAAGCTCAGTTTCATATCAGTTACAACTGAAAAGTTTTTGTGCTGTTCCCCTTCACAGTTTGCAATGAAGCTGAATGTTGGAACATTCAGAACAGGCAAAAGGAGGTACTTCTTCGTACAGTGAATAGTTAAACTATGGAATTCAATACTACTGTATAAGATGCAGCAATGGTCACCTAATAGGATGGAAATTAGACAAATTGTAGAGGATAAGGCTATCAATGGTTACTCAAGTGATGGAGGCAGTATACCTATGAACACCAGTTGTTAGGAATCACAAGTGGGGAGAATGCTGTTGCACTCCTGTTTATGATTTTCCCATAAGCAATCTGGGTGGTCGGTACAGGAACAGGGTGCTGGACAAGATGGGCGTTTGGTCTGATCCACCAGGACTCGGATGTTATTGCATGCCACATTCAGAGCTAAGGTTGTCCATTTACATTAGATCAGGGGTCAGCAAACTTTTTCAGCAGGGGGCCGGTCCACTGTCCCTCAGACCTTGTGGGGGGGGGGGGCAGACTATATTTTGAAGGGGGGAAATGAACAAATTCCTATGCCCCACAAATAACCCAGAGATGCATTTTAACTAAAAGTATACATTCTACTCAGGTAAAAACACGCTGATTCCTGGACTGTCCACGGGCCAGATTTAGAAGGTGATTGGGCCCGATCCAGCCCCCGGGCCTTAGTTTGCCTGCCCATGTATTTAGATTAAGAACCATTTCATATTTGGAGGAACGAGGGAGGTAAGCAACTGACTCCAAATTCTTGTTCTCTGTTTTTCCATCTTGTCCAAAATTGATAATGGGCACCTCTCTCAATGGGAGATGCACAAGACTGATTTAGATGAAAGAAAAGCATGGTGAATGGAAGTACAAGTCAATTACACTTGCTGATTCACTGTTTATTGTTGCTTTCTAAAAACAACAAAGGCCACTTACTTGATCTTTTGAAGACTTGTGCCTGATTGGCTAACTACAACTTTCTCTTTAACCTTAATTAGACTTCTCACACTCGATGGAGTGTAATGATGACTTACATGCTGAGTGGCTCCTTCTGCCTTCAGGAAGGAGGGGAGTGGGAGGCGAGTCCAGCCAAGAGTTTGTGTCTGTGTCAAATACTTTGATTCGGTTACAGTAGATCTCATTGTTGGAGTGGAATGGCCCAAAGCGGTCTGCTCTTCCCCCAAACACATACATCTTTGTCCCAATTATTGTGGCTGAGTGAAAGTCTCTCCATCGAGCTGGTGTGCCCTGAAACAAGAGACTCCTGTTAAGTAAGTCAAAGGGAAATGGAAGTTACTTTAGGACTAAAAGATATGAAAGGGGATGTAGGTGAAAGGGGATTTTGGGTGCTCAAAATTCTGTTGACTACAAACTAAAGCAGACAAAAGTTAAACGGTAAACAGGGTCACATGCGGGACCCAAAGACACACTAACACCAATACTGACCTTTGTACAGATCAGACTCCAAATCATGTTGCTGCTATCCAATTTGTGGATGTCATTTGAAAAACAATCAGCCTGAAAGAAAGAGAACTTATTAAACTAGTGGGGATGTTGGAACGAGCACTGCCAACTAAATCCAGGCATTCTAAAGGCCCTTGGTTATTTTGCTCTCTAAAGATAAAATCAGAGTTTAATTCTTCAGCATTTCCCTGTGGAGCTGAAATATATTACGGGAACTGAAATAGGTGGGTCAGAAAGCAAAGCAGCTGTTCAGACTGACTCACATCAGTGCACACTATCTAAACAACACATTGAATATACATATGCTGTGAAAAAACATCTCCAGTTTATATACAGAAAAAAGTAGTAATGTGGGAGATTAAAACCATGATTTACAGTACACTGGTTCTGAGTGTCTGGTGTGAGATGGCAAAGGCTGCCCTTTGCCCTTCTTTTAAATAAGTGCTAAACATCAGTAGCTCTCATTAACCTCAGCTGGAGTTGTTAGAGAGTCACTAAGTCAGACCAGACAAGCCTTAAGCTAAATGTTCTGAACGGAATGCATAATTAGTAGCAACCTGTAAAAGATACTAGATTGCTGGGTTTGCCAATGTTTTGTAAGACTTGAACCTAAAATGGAGAGAGATAAAATCTTTGGAGTTGCTGGTGAGTCCCTTAAATCCCATCACCATATTTTCGTTTGCTTCAGTACCCTGCCACACAGACTTTAATTAATGCTGTAAATCCACTGAAAACAAACACATTTGCCATAAGATCTCCTCCAGGCTTCCTCAACGAGGCCGAGGTTGAGGAAGCCTGATCTAGTCACTGAAAAAGCCAGTGAGATCCAGCTGCTTGTGGACTGGAAACAGGTTAAATCTCTGCTCAGCCACAAATCAATGAATGGCTTTTGGACACCATCTGTTCCAAATAACTCAGTCCCCACCAGAAAACAGAGGTGATCTATTATCTATTTTACAGTAATTGCAAGAATAAGCAGGAAGGGAAAACATTCTGCACATCTTACAAGCACAATTATGATTGTCTTAGGAACTTGTGGAATCTCTCTCTAGGGATGGTGAAGACAAGACTAGAAAGTCATCTAGGAAGACAACACTTAGAAAGTCTGTCTGCTTCCATGCATAAATTAACATCTGCTCATACTTCTGATGCAACACATCTCTTAGGAAGTTTGAAATTTTTAGTCATCTGATAGGTCAGGGACTTGAACTAGACTCGCTTCGGACTGTTTCTGTGCATATTATTATTATTAATTTATACACCGCCCTATACTAAATTAACATCTATTCATAATTTACCGTCTATTCATCTTTCTGATGCAATCCAACTTTTAAGAGGTTTGACAATTTTATCTAAGATATTTGTTTACTGCCCTTCATATAAATAACCCAGGATAGCATTCAGAACTGCAACCTGACATAAAAAGAAAGAGGAAAATACAAATTTAGTGGCTTGACAACAAAGGCAATAATGCCTGAAATGTCAATAGTCTAAATTGAGTTTTGCTTTTTACTTACCAGTCAACAGTACAGCAGCTTGCTCTCTAAGAGGCAAGGAGCTCAGAGATGCATAAGCAGCAAGCAGACTTTAGCTCTAAATACATCTAGCCCTTTAAACCTAGGTGTAGACTAAGGCTACAGTCTAATACTCTTGGGAGGTAAATCCTACTGAACACAGTGAGAATTACTTCTGAATAAATATGCATAGGACATGGCCTCATGCTTGGAGTTCATAAGCTAAGATGAAAGTTTGGCATTATTATCAGTATGTGACAGTATGGGGTTACAAGAGACAACATTTCAGTAATCTTTAACTTAATTCACAAATGTCTTTAAATATAGTTGTTGGTAAATGAAAGAAAGAAAAAAAGAGGGGGGAAAGTGAAGTGGGAGCAGAGGGACCACTCAGAATTCTCTTTGAATAACTCGATTTGGAAGCAGCATTTCTCATGCAGACCTAAACACCAGAAGCAGAGATCATAGGATAACTTACCAATTGTTCATATCCCCCAAAGATATACATGCTCTTTCCCAAGACGCAAGCCGAATGTCCATCTCTTGCTCCCGGAACCATTCCAGAAACTTTTGGTGTGAACCATTTGTGAGTGCCTAATACATTAAAAACAAAAACAGAGAGATGAGCCATTACCAGCAGACACAGAATGTCATGTTCAGGAATGAATGAATGAAAAATGGCATGGCCCTTGGGGGAAAAATCCGAAGCAAACACATATCTCTCCTTTTAAGGAAGGAACCACTTATACAATCTCTTCCACACAAAGCAGTGGAACAGCAGCTGCCTCTCTAGAAGCTATCTTACAGTTCCTGAAAAACTGTGTAAAGCCACCACTCACATTTTGTGAGATTTCACTATTATCCTACTGTGTATTGCAAAGTAAGAAACAGTTGCAATACTTTGGGAAGCAATTCAATTGTAGGAGAGTATTTTTCTGTACCTGCAAAATATTTTTAATGCAAGGCTGCCTGGTTATCTGTAAAGTTAAAGCAAGCACCTGTCTCAGAAGTCCATAAAAAGAAGCACAGATAATCCTCAGAGAAGCAAGAGATTGCCTAACCACAGTTGGCAGTCAGCTTCAGTGCTTATTCCAGGAAGCAGAATAGAGTGGCCTGTTCATAATCCTCTAGCACCCAAGAATCTCTCACAACCTGGCTTTCATCCACAGCCACCCACCTAGATTAACTGGAGAAGTATTCCAGCCCAACACAAGGTCAATGTAAACTCTGTTGAGATTATTAGCACAAAGGGAAAGTGAGCCTTGCTCCTAGTGGGATGTGTGCCATGCTTGGATTTCTAAATCCAGTCATGTGCTACCCCTAAAGACCTCGGCCAAGAGCTACATATGAAACTAGAGACTGGAGCAGGCTGTGACATCTAATACAGATAGCATTTGCAAGCCAACTAAGGACAATGCCTTGCAGAATAGCTTCAGAGCTTTGTCTAGCCTGAAGTGACTCATGCAAGAGGGTTTCCACCTTTTCCCATGAGAAGGGAAGGATTAGTAGACTTGCTTTCCAGGGATGGTAGGAAATTGCACAAGCAAGTGCATCCAAGGCTGCCTAGGACTCTGGACAGCAACAGTTCCTTTCAGCTTTTTCCACCACTCCTCAAACACAGAATCAGTTTGGCAGCTGTGTGATGCCCGTATGTACAATGGAATTCTATGGATATCTATCTAGTTTTGCTCCCTAGAATGAACTCAAAGATACCGAGAAAGCAAATTTGTTAGAGAATTAGCTAGACCTGGAAAGAGAGCCCAAGAACTGAGAGCCCATCTTCATTGCATGGAGAGTTTGTAAGATACTGGTTCTCTCATTATTTCCTTCCGATTAGTTTCCTTCTTTCCTGTTGAACACTTTCCTCTTTCAACAAACCTTTTAAGTGAAGAGTTCAGATCAGTATCTGAACTGAGCTGCAACTTACACATGCAACTGTTTAGCTGGTTTTATATATACAATTGTTTTGCACATGGCTTCTATTTTATTGAAAATTCACTTCAAAATGCTTCATAGGAAGTGGTTAATAAATGAAATAAAAATATACCAACACCTTCCCTTGATGCAGCATACCCTTTTCCTGCTACTGTACACAGTCCCCCTGCATTGTGTGCTGCCCACAGTAGTGAGAGCATAATTTCCATGAAGCACTGAAGACTGTACAGTGGGTCTCCAACAATTCCCACGTTCTTTGAAAATATTAATCATGTCTCTATAAAAGTTATAATCAACAAGATTAAGTACTTTCACACCTGCTGTTCCCAGTTTAAACCTGGAGAGAAACTGCAATTTTTTAGAATATACACTTTCAGCAACATGTGACAGCCAGAGATATGGGGAACAGCAAACAACACTTACTGACGTCAAAGGCGTATAGGACATTGCAGGCTCCCTCAGTGTCATTGCGGCCTCCCCAAATGTATATGGTGTCCTCAATAAGCACTGCAGAGTGTCCATATCTCATGTATGGAACTTCCCTCACATGGTCCCTGCTGTTTGTCCACACTGGTGGTAGTTTGGTCCAGCGCAGAGAGACTAAAAGGAAAAAGCCCAGAGTGTTACTTGACTGGCTTGCTCTTATGCATCAGGCTGCTATGCACAGATCCTAACTGACAAACAATTCAATTGCTTGGATTAACAAGTCATAATTGTTGGAGGAAATCCAATGCTGCCATGCAGTACTCCCTCTCTCCCTCTCTCTATCTCTGTGTGTTGAGATTGCAAAACATTACTTTACTCGGGGAAAATAAAAAGGAAAGAGAGAACAATGAAAAGTTGCTAAAAAGGTTATACCACTAAGCGAATGTGAAAGATGTTCACCTAGTAGTAATAACAACAATAATATATTATTTATACCCCGCCCATCTGGCTGGGTTTCCCCAGCCACTCTGGGCGGCTTCCAACAAAATATTTAAATACAATAGTCCTTAGATATTAAAAGCTTCCCTAAACAGGGCTGCCTTCAGATGTCTTCTAAAAGTCTGGTAGTTGTTTTTTCCTTTGACATCTGATGGGAGGGTGTTCCACAGGGCGGGAGCCACTACTGAGAAGGCCCCCTCCCTGGTTCCCTGTAACTTCGCTTCTTGCAGTGAGGGAACCGCCAAAAGGCCCTTGGCGCTAGACCTCAGTGTCCAGGCAGAACAATGGAGGTGGAGACGCTCCTTCAGGTATACTGGACCGAGGCCATTAGGGCTTTAAAGGTCAGCACCAACACTTTGAACAATCTGTTGCAAATGTGTTACACTATAGATGCTGGTGCCAGATAAAGCACACCTGATGAAAATAGTATTTTCAACCGTTGCTCCATTAGAAGACATATATTCAAGAGTTCTAAAAGAATTAACACACACGAGTACAATGCAGAGAAAATTAAGTGCTTTGAAGGCCCATTTAGGGTAATGGTTAAACAATGTTAAAAGCACACAGTTTAACAGCTTAAAATAGGGAAATGGGTAGCCAAATGGCAGATTAGAATATGTAAGACAGCGCACACTAGAAAAAGTAAAAATATTCAACTCTTATTAATCATTTAAAAACAGCAGTAATAAAATGTACAATTCTATTGTCTATTTTCACAACAATGTTCTTGGGAATATTGGGCTAAGAATGCTTCATTGCTGAGTATTTGAGCCTGGGTCTCTCATAACTGAAGCTACTACTCTGTCCTGTTGAAACTTACTCTGCCCTACCAGACTCCTGTTTGCTTCCCCTCTTCTGACTCTCCACTGGAATCTGCATATTACACATATATTGGTCTCACCTTTTAAGTTGCATTACTGAAATAAATGCACTTTTTGACGATATTCTAATTTTCTACGTTTCACCTGTACATTATATATCAACCGGCTAGTGTCAGACTGCTATATTATTTTCATATGGTAACAGCAGTAAAAAAAAAAATCAATTTAATAACAGAGTGAAAGATGTATTCATGTCACACAGTATTGAAAACTAAAATATGGTAACAGTTGCTCCATGAATTATATAATAAAAAATGTTTTCAGTTATGAAAGCTATCTATAGATTCTTACTAAATAATCAATAAGGGAAACTTTGACCATCTTGTAATTTCAGCAGATATATACTCCAGTTCAGAATGGTAATTATAGGGAAAGCCCTTACAATTTAAGATGCCATATTTATAGTGTTATTGAAGCTCTACCACTTATTCCAGTGTTCACTGTATAAAGAAAACAAAGCACTGAATACTTGAATGGCTTGTTTTTGGAAAGGGATATTGATCTAAAAAATAAATAAATAAAAATAAATGAAGTTCTGTTAGCCATCAGAAAAATAAATCTAATTTAAAAAGTAATCCCCTTTGCTTTTTTTGCAAATATTTTGATTTTTAATACGGTATAACTTCTGGCTTAAACAAGTAAATAATGTTCCATTTCATATAACTTCTGGCTTAAACAAGTAAATAATGTTGCATTTCTTTCCACAGCAGCAAATTATTTCCCAACCAATGACACATTTTAAGGATTATTCCTTCTCCACGGCAACCTAAAGGTTATAAAAATATCTTGGGAAGGGAAATCATAAATCAGGGAGTTTTTCCTCCCTTAGCACTTCCTACAATGAAGCTTTGCTCCAACATTTGTTCCCCAAGCTTGTCCTGATGATATACTAAAGGTCACTTCATACACAATACTTTTCCTAGACAGCAAATAGCTCCCAAAGAAGTAAAATTTCAGCAAGAGGCATACATGTATGTTTTTAATATAAAAATATTATGCATTGATGTTGATATATAAATGATAAACAACAAATAAATATAATGTTCATGTTGTGTGAAATGGCTGATTCCCATGCTCCTTAAGAACAATTCCAGCTTTTGATACTTTTAAATTCTCATAGACATCATCTATGTTTAACAGCTAACTGAACACTACTGAATAAGTAAGGCAGCTGGGTTTGTTTGCAACAGCACGTGTACCTTGGATTTAAAGATCTCAAAATCTGGAAAACATGCTTTCACAACATTCTAAAAACATAACCATTCAATCATATGAAAGTGCTAGCTGTTCAGCCAGACTCATCTTACCTGCATTGAATACATGAACGTCGATCTGTCGCAGTGTCTCATAGTCTTCCCCAGAACAGTAACCGCCAAAAGAGTAGACTTTGTGTCCAACAGCCACAGCAGCGTGGTTTACTCTCCGGGGCCCACCTTCTAAATGCACTGTCCACCGTAACATTCCCTTTTGCAAGTGCTCAGTCCCTCCAAGAAGGGGGTTGGGGCATTAGAGTTTCATGCCAACAGGGCTACCAACCATGCTGGTATGTAGCCACAGAGCTCTGAAAAAGACAAATTTACAAATCTTCAAAATGCAACTGATTATGCCCACTGTAAAATGAATATGAGTCTTCCTCTATGCAACAGCTTTCCCACTGGACACGGTTTTAACTGCCTCTTTGAATATTGCATTACATTGTTCCTCTTGGGTGGGAGAAAGCAATTGGTTTTTTCTTGTTAGCCTGCTACATATCTAAGATAGGGAATAGTATTTATTGAATCAGAAAAGGTGAACCATGTAATCATTAAAAAAATGGCAAAACAGGAGTGTTAACTATGTCTCAGCAGTTTAGGAGGGCAGCAAGAATAAGCATTTCTCTCAAGTCATCATTTCACAGAATGCTCCCAGTACGTTTCCGAGCACAATTCAAAGTGTTGGTGCTGACCTTTAAAGCCCTAAACAGCCTCGGTCCAGTTTACCTGAAGGAGGGTCCCCTCCCCCATCATTCTGCCTGGACACTGAGGTCCAGCGCCGAGGGCCTTCTGGCAGTTCCCTCGCTACGAGAAGCCAAGTTACAGGGAACCAGGCAGAGGGCCTTCTCGGTAGTGGCACCCACCCTGTGGAATGCCCTCCCACCAGAGGTCAAAGAGAACAACAATTACCAGACCTTTAGAAGGCATCTCAAGGCAGCCCTGTTTAGGGAAGCTTTTAATGTTTGATGGATTTCTGTATTTTAATATTTTGTTGGAAGCCGCCCAGAGTGGCTGGGGGAACCCGGCCAGATGGGCGGGGTATAAATAAATTATTATTATTATTATTATTATTACTATGCCTGCTCAACAACAGTAATGGTAAGAGAAAAGATGTTCCCATCAGGTTGTACAGCAATTATTTGTTCTAACAGAAAACAAAGAGAATGTTCATGGCAAATTAATCGCATCAAATGAATTTACAATTCAAGTCTTTTTTCTCTGTGTGGGGCAGTTCCCAGTCAAGTCACTACAATGCCCCATCCTATATTTGTACATCTGATTATTCCCAAATATAGAACTTTACATTTGTCCATATTGAAATTCATTTTGCTAGTTTTGGCCCAGTTCTCCAATCTGTAAAGGTAATATTGAATCCTGATTCTATCTTCTGAGGTATTAACTACCCCTCCCAATGTGATAACATCTACAGGTTTGATGAGCATCCCCTCTATTTCTTCACACAAGTCATTTATAAAGATAGTTACAGGTAGGTAGCCGTGTTGGTCTGACGCAGTCAAAACAAAATAAAAAAATCCTTCCAGTAGCACCTTAGAGACCAACTAAGTTTGTCATAGGTATGAGCTTTCGTGTGCATGCACACTTCTTCAGATACAGACTTCTGTTTCAGTGTATCTGAAGAAATGTGCATGCACACAAAAGCTCATACCTATGACAAACTTAGTTGGTCTCTAAGGTGCTACTGGAAGGATTTATAAAGATGTTGAAAAACACTGGGCCCAGGACAGAACCCTGCAGTACCCCACTTATTTAATGCCTTAACCAAAGAGAGTTCTAGAACCTGGCATCATCCAATGAAACTGAATGTTGAAAGATTCAAAACAGACAAAAGTGCAGTTTCACACAGTACATAATTAAACTATGAAAAAGGCTACCACAAGATGTAGTGATGGCCAGCACTGGGACGGCTTTAAAATGGGATTAGAAAAATTCATGGAGGATATAGTTAACAAAAGCTACAAGTTATGATGGTTGTGTGCTACTTCCAGTATTGGAGGCGGTACCTTTGAATACCAGTTGCTGTAAGTACAAATGGGGAGACTGCTGTTGCACACACGTCCTGCTTGGGGACTCCCCAAAAGTATTGGGTTGGTCACTCTGAGAAAAGAATGGTAGACTAGATGGGCCTCTGATCCAACCCAGCAAGGCTCTTATGTAATAGGCATCCTCGTAATATTCATATAGTTTTACTTGAAGGGTAAAGATCCTCTTTAATGATTTAGAGTTTCGTGTCTGGCTTTTCATCAAACACAAGCAAGAAAAAAGCAGGTTGCTTATTAAAGAAGCATTTTCAAAAGTCAATCCCTGGGAGAAAATCAGTGGTTAGAGATTTAAACCCACACACGTCTCTCTAGCTACGTGTCCAAAATAGAAGGAAAATCAAGACCTGTCTTCTGCTGTGTGATGACTGTAGTGGGAGTTCTTGAAACCTTGTCAAAAGCCTTCGTGAAGTTGGAATCTTAGAGTACTTAGAGAGAGCTTTTCTCATCAGGTGTTTGAGATGTAGGAGTTTTAAAACCAAGGAACAGAATATTCTCTACTTGGTTAACTGTTCATCTCCTGTCTGTGGCAACAAACTCAGCACCAGTCCAGTCAACTGGAAATATCCATAGGAAAGCAAAATGTTTTCTTTAAGCAGAGGGTCTGCAATGAAGGCCAATTAACTGCCTTCAAAGCAACTGAAATCAATTTTCCAAAAAAATGAAATCAATTAGCATCAGCCAAATATAGTTTAGAGTAGCATTCCACCCCAAACACATAGACCAGATGTTAACACTTGAAAACTTTCCCTTTGTCTAGTGCACTAAAATATATAAATTGATAAAAGAAAAGAGGTGAAAATTCTAGGATAAAATGCATGATGAAAGAAGGTAACATAGTTAAGAAAGAGGCAGAGATCCAACATGTGAGTCTATGATTTTATGTTATATATATTATATGGGACATGGGTGGCACTGTGGTCTAAACCACTGAGCCTAGGCTTGCCGATCGGAAGGTCGGCAGTTTGAATCCCCGCAACGGGGTGAGCTCCTGTTGCTTGGTCCCTGCTCCTGCCAACCTAGCAGTTTGAAAGCACGTCAAAGTGCAAGTAGATAAATAGGTACTGCTCCGGCGGGAAGGTAAACGGCATTTCCATGCACTGCTCTGGTTTCGCCAGAAGTGGCTTAGTCATGCTGGCCACATGACCCAGAAAAACTGTCTGCAGTCAAACATCGGCTCCCTCGGCCAGTAAAGCGAGATGAGCGCCACAACCCCAGAGTCGTTCGTGGCTGGACTTAACTGTCAGGGGTCCTTTACCTTTTTATGGTATATAGGTAAAGGTAAAGGAACCCCTGACCATTAGGTCCAGTCGTGACCGACTCTGGGGTTGCGCGCTCATCTCGCATTATTGGCAGAGGGAGCCGGCGTATAGCTTCCAGGTCATGTGGCCAGCATGACAAAGCCGCTTCTGGCAAACCAGAGCAGCACACGGAAACGCCGTTTACCTTCCCGCTGTAGCGGTTCCTATTTATCTACTTGCATTTTGACACGCTTTCGAACTGCTAGGTTGGCAGTATATGGTATATACAGTATGTTAAAAACACTGACAAAGTGTAACAGAAAAGAAAAAAGTGTGAGGGATGAAGGTGCCTACAATATATATATTTATTTCAAGAGAGACAAATATTGGCTGAAAGTATAAAGTTAGGAACACAACAATGGCTATATAAGATCCAAAGAGGAAAAGCTAGTTTATCCTAGTGCATACAAAAGCCATTTCTAAATAATGATAACATCTATTTTCCATATGCATTTTATAAGCTTCACTATAGTGGAAAATAAAGAATAGGTCAGTTTCCCAAACAAGCAATTGGGGCCTTAGTGGGAGAGCTCCTTCATGGAAAAATTCTACATAAGCATCCATCATAGTTGCCTTTCAAGCATTGAGCACATCACATGCACATCTTTTAACATGCATGCAATTTGGAAATGCAATTTGGGATTTCTGCAGGTAGGGAGAGGTACTGATAATGCATTATCCCAAAAGTTTTAGGTACATGTTAAATTTTAAGGTATATGTGCCTGTGGCCAGGGGTCAAAGACTCTGAATTTTCTTTTTTCTTTTTTAAATAAGTCTCTAGCCCACCTAGAAAGAAAGTTATGGGGCAAAGAATTCAGGTACCATCTAAACAATTACTGTGAAATGAGAGTGAGTGTAACTACCATATATTTCTTCTGGTACTTAGGAATGCTCCCTGTAGACTTGATAGCGTGATTTGGAGCAATGCTGTTATTGTTTAGAGGTTACTTTTTGATAGGTTAAGTGATTGTGACTGACTGCAACTGGAGGTAGGACAGGAGGAAACCTAAGGCAGTGAAGGGTATTATGCAGCCCTCCAGATATTTTCCAACTCTCAACAGCACCAGTCAGAATGGTCATTAGTCAGGGATTATGAGAGTTGTGATAAACTGTTTTAAACTACATTTTAAATTGTTGTAATCTGCCCAGGGACCTTAGGGTATAGGACAGGTGATAAATGAAAATAATAATGGGTGGGATTCAGCTAATGAATCCCATCAATAGAAGGCCTGCAAAAGAACTTCCTCTTGTGCAGCAGGGCTCCCCCCCCCACATGCCCCCCAAAATTGGCTCAAGGAGGTAGGGAGAACCCTTGGACCAATGCCTGGGGAGAGGAGGGGGGGACTGTTCTGTCTGTCAATCCCAAATGCTTGCCCTGATAAAACAATCACCTTAGCATGACACTGAATTCCTCCCAATAATCCAGCAAGATCTGGAGGGTCATAGGTTCCCCACTCCTGCTCCAGGGTAAATAAGAACCTAACCATTTGATTAAACTGAAGTCAGCATCTTGAATCTGTGCCAGAAGACAAAGGATCCGAATGCAAGTGCTGGCACAAGCTCTAACCTAGTATTCCTTTTATTCAATATTTTAAAATGGTTAAAAATTTGCTTGTATTCAAGAGAAAACTCTTTTAAGATGAGTATGTGGCATATCACTTTAGCCCAGATACAAATATTAACAAAAATTATCCTATCACATGTTAGAAATGCCAAAAACAGAGAGGTGATTCCCACCCCCATATGTGGTGCAAATGTGATTTGTCAAAAAACTACTAGAATAAAATTTAAAATTGTATTAAAAAGATCTTAGATGATAAAACTCCTCTCCATCCAGTTTTTTTTGTAAACTGAATTATGCGGAAAGCTGCAGGCATCAGAACTTAACAAATTTGTCTCTTTCATAAAAAAATTCCTTCAGTAGCACCTTAAAGACCAACTAAGTTTATATTTTGGTATAGTGTGCATGCACACGAAAGCTCATACCAAAATATAAACTTAGTTGGTCTTTAAGGTGCTACTGAAGGAATTTTTTTATTTTACTTCGACTCAGACCAACACAGCTACCTACCTGTAACTTGTCTCTTTCATGTTAGCCATACCAATAATATTTTTGGTAAGACATGGGATCAGTTAACACACTATCCAGTAATGAATGTGTGGAGAAACTTCAGGGATTTGCTGCTATGGCCAAACTAACCCATTATCTCAGATTTACATGAAAAGACAAAAATATGATAGCAGTCAGATAGTTTTGTTGACTATAGAAACAATAAACAATTGTGGCCAAATGTAATATATCAGTTTTTACTGTACTAAGAATGATACAAATAGTGTTAATATAAATTATTGCTTTTGTGCCTTCAGCAAAAAAAAAAATTTGATAAAGGTAGCACTGTACACAAGTTTTCAATATTTTAAAAACAGTCTTGAACAGTGAATGGATGTCCCAGAAATCTACAACCAGGAAAGGAACACACCACCACCAAACCCTGCCCAAAACTCATACATATGTTATACTAGAAAGTATAAGATGACAAATCCTTACCCCAAGGAGCTTGCAATGTAAAATATACTAAGAGGGAGACAACCAAGAAAGGGAGAGGGCAATTGAGGCAAGGTAAACAGAGGAAGATTTTGCACTAAGGTATTGCTCCAAAAAGAGCAGAAACACCAGTCCTAAAAGAAACAGACCAAAGTTAGCTTTTTAAGTAAAGCAGTTTTAAATTTTAAGAAATATATGGGTCAAAATATATTTTATGTTTCAGAACAAATGAGCCCAGCAAGAAGCAAACAAAATCTTCATTCATCTTCACACACTGTAATGAAGCTCTCTTCCCCCAAACACCGAAGCAATCTTGCACCCACTATTTCTCAAGTGCATACAAAAGACGTGTCCCTACCATGCTGTTGTCTCAGTCCTTGAGAATATGTAACCTGAAAAGCTGTGTTTCCAGCTACGTGGTTTAGTAGTGCTTAAAAATAGATCCAGTCAGCTTGAGGCAGGCCATATAGACTGTTCTATTTCAGGCACATCCCAACTCACTGTTACATCCAGCAGAATAACAATCCAGCAACTTTTCTCACTCCTGACATTTATGCACTCCATTGGCTATTCATTCCAAGACAGCAGGAAATGAAAGCCAGTGTCAACACAGGCATGGTTAGTGGCCTTTCATAATGAGCAGCAGCAATGCTCACACTTGCGTAATTACTAGGGAGACTAAGTTACTCATGCTGTTGCTAAAATAAGACAAGAAACTTGTGAATTCCTATGATCTCCAAGACTCACAATTTGTGAAACAGTCGGAAACCCAGGGATCATTCTCATGTCACTGTTTTCAGATTGAGGATGCCTTCTGAAAGTCACTGGTATGCCGCCACATGTTCTCAAATGTGAAAGAACAATAATTTTGTCCATGTACAGCAAAAATCTCAGAGCAGTCAGCTTCTCAAAGGGCGATCCAACATCTTAAACTTTAAACAAGGTCAATATGGACTGTACACAGCCAAATTACTTGCTGCAAAAGCAAACTTCTAGAATCTAGTTTGCCCTTATTCACTTTTGGGAGACAGCATAGTACATAAGGGACAAGAAGAACCACCATGGAATAGCACCCAGAAGACAAATGAGAGGTACAAAGTAGTGGAATGTGTCCACAGATGTGAAGCCACTTCATGGTTAGTTTCTCAAAATAAAACGTAAGAGAAGTTTCCTATCAATAGCATAATAACAGGGTAAGGTATGGCATGCCAGAAAAATGCAGAGCAGCCACAAGCCTAAGAAGGGCTTGCTGAAAACAGATTTTCCGAAGGCTGAATGTACTAATCAAGCTCATTCCATGTCTCAAGTAGTGAGCCATTTCCCATTTTTAATGGAAATGGAAATTGCAGGGAAAGTGAGGGGGTAACAACTGCAGAGAGGATATTGCACTGTTAAACCACTGAACTGCCAGAGCAAAACCCAAGCTATTTCTAGCAAAACCTTTATGCATATCATATAGGGGTCGGGGCGACAGCTGAGCTGCTATCCTGTAGCCTCAGCTGTAACTACTGAACCTGCTACCCTTGTAAGCCCCTCGACTTCATTTTCTCTTTGCTATTGGCCAAGGAACAACAGATTTCCTTATGTTTGACAACACACTGCAAGTGTTTTAATCCTTTCTGATTCAGTACGTCCTTTTTAGCAAGACTGAAGTGAGATGCCACAAGAAAGGGATACTGTCCATACCCATTAGTAGGAATACCAGCTGTGAAAAGACTGACATAGAAAAGGTCATACATCTGATCACTTATGTAAGCTGACTTAATAAGATACAGTCCACGCTAAAATCAAAAGGAACCAACCTCTACAGCAAGCTACATTTACACACCACCCACACCGTCTACCCAGTCCCAACCACTTTCCAGCTCATGAATTTAATCTAGCTTCCCATCTCAGCACCTGCCAGTCAAGTACTCATCCTCCTCCTCAGCTGAGTACCTGCAGGTGCCTTGGAACCTTGGATTTTTTTTTTCTCTCTCTCTCTTTTCCTTGGCCTCCTTCCGTTATGCTGTATGGCCATTCTGACATCAGAGATAAGCAAACACTATAGAATTTCAAAAATTTCCAGATTAACATCCAGACTTGATTGCTGCAATACAGTATGTTGTACATGTGCTTGTCCTTGATTGATTTACAGTATTTTTTTGAAACTTCAGTTGTTTCAGAATACAGTATAACAGCCAGATTACCGACTAATATTAGCCATTCAGAAGAACTCATCAGCTTAAAAATATCTTCACCGGCTTCCAATTTGTTTCCGGGTTCAATTCAAGGTGTTTAAGTGATTTTGACCTATAATGACCTATACAGTTTGGCATCAAGTTATCTGAAGGGCTGTCTACTGCTACACAGACCTGCTCACTCATTAAGACCTGTGACAGAGTCTCTGTGTGTCAACTTTAGAAGTTAGGTAGGTGACTACTAGAGATAGGGGTTTTCATTGGTAGTGCCCTAAGTGTGGAATGCTCTCCTTCCAGTGCCACTTTATTGGCACATACTAAATTTGGACATCAGGTGAAGGCAACAATGCTTGCAGATCTTTGGAGATCATTTTGGTTTTGCTGTTCCTTGCAGTCTTAGCTATTATTTTTACTACTGGTATGAGTTTTAATTGGCTTCTGATGTCAACTGCTATATTTTATTTTTTTGTATTATATTGTAAGTTACTGTATTAGATGCTTCAGCTGAGAGGTGACAGAGCTCATTTAGACACACAAAAGATGCCTTCTCCATAGCCTTCAGAGATTAGCCTCCCACTCCATGACATTATGCTGATTTATAGATCCCTCTTATTAAATTACTAATCAGAAGACCACAATGTCAAGATTCCATCACCAAAACCCCAAGAGACCCAATTTGACAGTCATTTGATTCCTCAAGGAAAGATCCTAGGAATCTTAGAGGGATGTGTGTTAGATGCACGTCTCCAGGAGAATCTTGCTATAAACAGAAGTCATGAAGCAAGCCAAAAATTCCATAAACACCATTAGTCATCTGAACAGCAGAGAGAAGGAACTGCTATATTCAAACAGAAGGGCAGCTCGTTTGACAGAAGCACCTGTTCAATCTCAATGCACCCTTTACCTTTTCAACTTGCTCGCACCCCATCGCCATTACCATGATCTTGCCACATAGAAAAAATAAGCCAGGTTATAGGGTTGCATAGACTTCAAGCAATAACCTGAGTAAGGGGGAGCCACAGGAAAAGTTCAGACTCCAGGCATAGAAGGTTGTGGACAAAGAAACAAAGCCTGAGTATTTTCGGCTTCTCTAATGTGGGGGAGGGGCGCTGTGGGCCTCCAGCTGTTGTTGGACTTCCAACAATCTGCCCCAGCCACTATGGACAATGATCAGAGATTGTGGGAGGTGGAATCTAGCAACATCTGGAAGGCCAGAGGTTCTTCACCCCTGCTCTAAAGAGACTTTCCATGAAAATTATCTATGGAAATTCTGTTCTAGTTATCCTGGAAGAAAATCAAACACATTAACTATCACAGAGACTTAAAAACCTTCATATCACAATGTAATGAATTTATAAGGGTCTGGTGACTTCTGTTTCAGTGTATCTGAAGAAGTGTGCATGCACACGAAAGCTCATACCAATGACAAACTTAGTTGGTCTCTAAGGTGCTACTGGAAGGAATCTTTTTATTTTGTTTTATCTTAGAACAATATGCCTTGAGGTGGTAATGGGATGGATGATTGCCAGTTAACTGAGGGTGAATCCTGATTTAAAAAATGGTGCCTGGCATGCTCTGGTCCATGGGGTCACGAAGAGCCGGACACGACTAAACGACTAAACAAGAACAACAACAAAGTAGGTGGTATTTGTGATGTCCCCAGGTTTGCTCTGGACGATGGGGGGGGGGGCAAAACAGATTTAGGGAGCATGCAGGGAAAGAAGGAGAATGTTCTCCTTAGTGTTAAGCTGAATACAACCCTAAGTTTCAGTCCAAACAATTAGCCTATACACATTTCAGAAGTAGCTCTCACCTAACTTTATGCAAAAGGGAACTACAGTACCGCAATTTCCTTAAGGAGCTTGTTTTACAAATTCAGTTCCCTGTCTGCATCTTTCTTCTTCCATTTTACTCCAGCTAACTCCTGCATATGCACACATGAAAAATGGTAGAACATCATAGAAATTATTTAACAAATCTATCTTCTTACAATATGTTTCAATCCAGTCTAACATGCTATTTATGTACAAGGTCTCTTTATGGGCAAGAAAGCTAACTGAATGCAATCAGGAAACTTGCCAAGTACAATCATAATAAGCACAGGGGAAAGTATCTAGCACTCTGCACATTATCTTAAATACTTTATTAAGGTACTGTGTGAAACTCTGTGTGTTCACTGATTTGTGTATCAACTCTGTGTTACATGTAGAAGTGACAAATTTTGATTGGCAGGGGTGACTGCCTACCATGTCTACAAGGGGCAGAATAAAGGTGTGCATTTATCACATAACAAGTGCACGATATTGTATCCCCAAAACCTTTTAATTCAGATAATAGATAATCTATACAAAAGTAGCAAATTAAAAGTCTTGTTTGGCTGATAGCTCAACAGCTGACATGGCAAAACAAACGTGTGATACAGGAACATGTGATTTTATAGAGTGCTTCAAAAATCAGTGAGAAAGACATCTTAGAATCCATTCTGACAACAATAACAACTTCAGGATAAATAAATAAGGGCATACTAACATGAACCAAACAACCTAAATGAGGGAATATGCAGCTTGTAAAGCTGCTTCATTTGCACAGTCTTGGAAAGGCCAAGCACCCCACACTTTGCCTTCTAGCTTAAACAAGGCACACAGCTGCACCTTCTGAGATTAGACAACTGCTCAAAAAGTGAAGTCAGCCTAAATACCCAGAACTAACCATTTTAAAATCAAGCTACAGACAAAATGATGACAGACCCAAATTAGTGATAGTTACAGGTAGGCAGCTGTGTTGGTCTGCTGTAGTCGAAACAAAATAAAAAAATCATTCCAGTAGCAACTTAGAGACCAACTAAGTTTGTCATTGGTATGAGCTTTCGTGTGCATGCGCTCTTAGTGAAGCAGAATGATTCTGCAGTCAAGACAAATACTGTATATTTGAAACCTAGCTGCATGCCCACTTCAATGAAAATAGCACTAATATTGTCAATGTTTCAGTTACCATCCAAGTTACATTATAACGTATTTGGACTGAAGCAGCTGCAACTTCTACAGGATACAGAAACTCTGAACAAAGCTTTAAATGTGAAATCACGGATCCTTGGTATGCTAATTTTGACTTGAAAAAAGAAAATTTTGACTTGAACACTTCTAGCTTTTCCAAAAGTATGTGGGTCTAGCTTGTCATTACGGATACATTATTTTCATTTGCCTATGATTACAGCACTCAAATTTGATTCCTTAAAGCACTCTAATGGTTAATGTCAAAACGTGGTTTTTTTCCTTCCATCAAAAACCGATCACATAAATTCACTGTCGGGCTGCAAAGAATGAACAACCAAATACTAATGTGCTTTAATCAACATCTATGCTAAATAGAAACAAACTGAATACAGCAAACTGACACAGCATGAAATTAAAGTGAATTCTAAGTTGCAGTGCAGAAGGAGTCTTAATGGTGCTACTGAACTCAAGAGCTAAATTGGGTTTAGTTATTAAAATCTTTAATTACTACTAGTACTTCAATGTTGCACAAACATTCTCTTTTTCATAAAAAAAAATCAAAGTACTCCCCCCACTCCGCCTTTAGCCACTCTATGGAGGGTCCGCCCTGTGCTACACCCTCCCATCAGTTGTCAAGGAGATAAATAACTATACAACTTTTAGAAGACATCTGAAGGCAGCCCTGTATAAGGAAGTTTTTAATGTTTGATGATTTAGCATGCCACCCATCTGGGGCATTATTATGTCACCCATCTGGGACAACTCAGTCATATGGGCAGGGTAAAACTAAAGGTACCCCTGACCATTAGGTCCAGTCGTGACCGACTCTGGGGTTGCGCGCTCATCTCGCATTATTGGCAGAGGGAGCCAGCATATAGCTTCCAGGTCATGTGGCTAGCATGACAAAGCCGCTTCTGGCAAACCAGAGCAGCACATGGAAATGCCATTTACCTTCCCGCTATAGCGGTTCCTATTTATCTACTTGCATTTTGATGTGCTTTCGAACTGCTAGGTTGGCAGGAATGGGCAGGGTACGAATACTAAATTATTGAGCTTGGCAGGGTGGCTAAAGTATGCAATGTGTAACTAATACATGCTAAAATCCTGATCTCTCATCTTTTTTCTCCTAAGTAACTGAGTAACTTGTTTCAAATTGTGGTTAGGACCACAGTCTAAGTGATTTTGAGTATGTGCTTCTCAGCTATCAGCCAAAAGGGCATAAGCACATTGGTGTAACTTATCCATGTTAGCATGAGTATGCACCATGCTAAGTCACACTGGGAGTAGAAGCAACTAGGAAAAGCTAAGGTGAGTGGTAGATGACTAGTTTTATGTGCATATGTGGCACATGAGGCTTGTTTACAAAGGGATGAACAGGTTTAAAAGACCCAGGAACCATTGTTTTTGAGTTGTGCGCAGGAATAAAATTTTGAGTTTATTATGGATAAGCTGTTATAAGAAAAAGTATCACACCAAGACAACAGGATCTTGCTTATTTGGCAGATTTGAAAAGTAATCTGGCCTCAACTGGAAACAAACACATGCTTGTTTACCACTTAGTTTTTCTAAACTTTATAACAAAGCCACTGTGTGTACCAATTCTGTTGCTTTTGATTTGATATGAAAGTTCTATTTGAGGGGCTATATCTGTGATGGTCCATTCACATATCCAATGTATACTTGAAGCTGCAGTCACCAAATGACGAACATGCATGTTTAAGCAAGTCTGTGGCTTCCAGGGATATAGAAAATAAGAAAGCCGGTAACATGCTGGCTCCTGAATTTGTTGCCATCCCCAGGATTTGCTGACCTGAATTTTGTTCTGCTCAATGTACAATGTATCTGGATGCTTTAGACAGGACAGGTGGAATATTTTCTCCATTCTTCTGAGAATGTTGATGGGAGTTCTAATCTACATTAGAATTAAGAGTTATTCCAGCATTTCTTGGGAATAAAGAAGAAAACAATGGGAGTTCTTAAATATATAAAAGTACCAAGAGTTGTGTTAAGTGTAGCAGAAAGAGAGAGAAAATCCACATTTTCATCACATATCCATAGGTGAAATGGGGGTTCCAGTCAGTCAAAACACTGTGTCCATAGATGACCACTGACCCAGGGTGCCAGAATTAGTCCAGATTAAGCCTTTGGTTTATCCCTTTATTTCCAACTAATTATAGCAACAGCATTTTACTTTATTCATTCTTCCATGCCCCACTTTCTCTTGTTTTAACCATTATCTGTTCTATACTGTTCTATATTGGGGACACTGTCAATTTTGCCCATGCATCTCAGTTCCATGTATACTGATGGTGTTGCATTATATAATAATAATAATAATAATAATAATAATAACAACAACAACAACAACAACACAGAAGAACGCCCCAACAAAAAAAAGGGAAAAGCAGAAAACCAAACTCCATAAAACTTTAGCGATAACAGGCGTTTATTATTTGATTTTTCTCATATACCATCCTAATGAACATTCATAGAACCCAAAAAAAGAACTAGCACCCCAGTGCAGAAAAACATATGCCTAGAAAATATCACAAAATGCAACTTTACACACTGTCCAGGGAATAAGAGGGTTGCCCTGTTTTAAGACTGCCACGGGCATTTATTTAGGAACGCGGGCTCTACCATTGGGCAGTGTGTGTTAAAGGGCATCCTTGGGCAATCAACGTTTTTTGAGGGGGAGGGGCAGCAAACACCAAACGGTTTAAAAACTATTGTCCTATTTTGACTGCCAGGGCGGGGGAGGGGGTGCAGAGGAAGGAGAACAGGCATTTTGCAGAATCTTCTGTCTCATGCGCCCAAACAACTTGGCATGGCGCTTGAGGACTCTGCACTCTTGACACCGGGACAGGTGGCGATAAGCGGGGGCGCGCGCACGCGTGTGTGTTGGGGGGGGAGGGGAATGCAATTTGCTGCTCTGCCTCAGGCAGCAAAACGACTCGGGTCGGCCCTGGCAGACACATCGACCCCCCCAAAAATAAACAAATGCACCAACCTCCTCTTAAGCCCCTGGGCTCCCCAACGCTCGCAATGCGAGCCTAGCCTGTCACACCCCTCAGCCGCGGATCTCTCTCTCTATATGTATATATATTTTCTCTCTCCCTGAAGGGACTTCTCCCCGCCCCCCATAACTGACGCGTCCCTCATAACAACCCCCGCACCGCACCTCCAACCTTGGCCAGACGCATGACGGCTCTCGGATCCCGGCCGCTCCAACGGTCAGCGCCGCCAACGCGCGCCCGCCCGCGGCAGAACCGCCCCCCGGCCCTCCTCCACAGGGGCTCCCTCCACGCCCCGGTGCCTCAGCTGCATTACCTGCCCCCCACGGGCGGGGGGAAGTTACGCGGGGCCGGCCCGCGGCCCCGAAGGGTCACGCGAACCCGCTCTCCCGGCGCCGTTAACCGGCCAGCCAAGCCCCGAGCTTTCTCCTCAGGCGCCTCAGCCGCTCCTTCCCTCCCTCCCACAGGCCCAGCTTCGGCGCACAACAACGGAGAATGACGCGCCACGCCCACCGAGGGGAGTCTGGGAAATGTAGTCTTGGGCGGGCCCGCGGATACTGTATAGCGAGGGTGTACTTCTTTAACCCGTCACCCTGGACCCCAGCACGCCAGTTTCAAAAAAATAAAAAATAAAAAAAAATGGCCACGAAGTGGGACAGGCAGCGTCTTCAACATACCCACGCTTGCAAAGGGGATTTAAAATAAAAAATGGCCACGAAGTGGGACAGGCAGCGTCTTCAACATACCCACGCTTGCAAAGGGGATTTTTAAGAAGCCCCTTGGGCGCTGTAGCTCTTCCCACCAGCTTCGCGCTGGATGAAGGTTACCTTATTTACATAACGGCTCCAGTTAAACTTGATACGGATTTGGTCAAGCAATTCTGTGCACACGCGGCGGGTGCAGGTAATTTTGGACTCTGGACTGAATGGTCTTAGGTTGGTAGGTGGGTGGTGCGTGCTCCAGAAGCCAGGCTCCAGAAATAAGCCCGGAGGGAGAAAAGGAACCTGGGAGAACTGGCAGAGAAAGAAGATTTAACTACGGCTGCGTATGCACCATTTAAAGCACGCTCCCCGCCCCCCAAAAGAACCCTGGGAACTGTAGTTAAAGGTGCTGGGAATTGTAGCTCTGTGTGGGGCAAATGTAGTTATTCATTTCAAGTAATTATATCCCCGTCTTTCAGGATACAGTACAAACCTTTCCAACGTATCTTACTGGCAAAATTGAATTACTTTTTTTTAAAAAAAACCCCACAATAAACACCATCAGGTAGGAGTTCACCTGCATCTTTCTTATAGGGCACTTGGTGGTAGGGTTGTCACCTTTGTTCGGGCAAAATGTAGGACAGGTCAGGCGAAATATTGGACAAGGGACAATCCCTTATGAGAAAGGACAGGTGGCAACCCTACTTGGTGGCTTTATGCCTATATGGTATACAGTGCCGTTGAACACATACCCCTTACATCTTCTACAGCAGGTATAGGCAAACCAGGCCCTCCAGATGTTTTGGGACTACAGCTCCCATCATCCCTGATCACTGGTCCTGTTAGCTAAGGATGATGGGAGTTGTAGTCCGAAAACATCTGGAGCGCCAAGTTTGACTATGCCTGTTCTACCCTGACCTTCAAATTTCCGCAGATAAAAATAGGATCAATGTTCCTGTACCCCTCTCACACTAAGAATGACCGGCAGCTTCGTCCCTCACTCCATCAACATCGTCGTCGTCATATTGATTTATTTATTGATTGCATTTGTTAGTCGCTTTATCTTGCCCAAGGCAACTCTGAGCGACTTGCAACCAAAAAATTCTAGCCAGCTTGCATTGCATGAAGTGCCATAATAAAAGGTATGTCACAAAATCGGTGAGCGAATTTCTTGCCCAGGGTGTATGTGCGGGTATGAGCGCCTTTAATATACAACCTCTCTAACATGAAGAGAGATTTGACTTTTAGAGCCCCAGAGGTTGCTGGAGCCTGGAAGTCGGGCAATTCTAGTGCACGTGCATGCGCTGTGGGAAAGGTATTGCCATAATTCTCCACGGTGCAAAAGAGAAACATCTTTAATACCTCCCCGTGGTATTAAAAAGGATAAAAACTGGCCTGGTGAGGAAGAAGTGGTTTGGACATACGGTTTTACCTATATGCATTTGGCGAGTGCCTTTTGTTGCACGAGCCTTATGCTTTCACGAAGCGCAAGGCGGCAGCTATTGGCCAGTCCTTCCAACGTGCTTTGTGACCGTATCAAACACAGCCGCCTGTCGACTTTAGAACTGCCAGGGGCCAATGGAGTGGCGAGGGCCGGGGTGGCGGTGGTGGAGACCTGTACCTCGCCCAAGAGGCTGCCATAGTTACGGCTCCACCCGTCGCGCATGGCTATGACGTCATTCCCAGTGGCCCTGCGCGCCTTGTCCTTTCCGGAAGGCTGAGCGGCTGGGATCGGCCTCCGATCGGGAAGGCGGAACTCCCTTCTGGGTGAAGGCAAGGGGTCTTGTTGCTCTGGGTGGCGGGTGCGGCTGTGGTTTGCTGGGCGTCAGGCAGCGATTGAGGGCAATGTGCGAAACGGCGGGAGCAGGCGGTATGGGAAATGGAGGTCTTTGTGGTGGGGGCGAGGACAACAAGGCTCAGCACTATAGTGCGTTTTGAAGGGTCCATAACGACGGGCACATATAGAAACCCGGAAAGACATGTTTTGTCCATCCTTCCATTGGGGTGGGTAGGGGTGGGGAGCCTGAACCTGGGCTGCCTAAGGCTAGTTTGTTTATTTTCCAGGGGGGGTAGCCATGTTACTCTGTAGCAGCAAAAGCGAAAAGGCATCTTGAAGGCAAGTAACTTTACGGAGGTGCAAGTTAGTGTTATTGTATTATTATTATTATTATTATTATTATTATTATTTTAGAAATACTTTGGAGAACTGAGTCGCTGTTAGGGGTTATAGGTGAGTTTGGTCTAAATGGCAGTGGAATTTGCTACCAAGCAGTGTGGTGGAGTCTCCTTCTTTGGAGGTCTTTAAGCAGAGGCTTGACAGGCATATCTCAAGAATGCTTTGATGGTGTTTCCTGCTTGGCGGGGGGTTGGACTGGATGGCCTTTGTGGTCTCTTCCAACTCTATGATTCTATGCATTGTCTTAAAGTGCTTTCTTAAAGTCTCTTCCATGGGAGGGGCAGTCACTGGGTTACATAGAAGATCATGGAGGGGGCCTAAACCTAGCTCTTTTGTTTCCTGTCCCACATTACAGCTTATTAATTTGTCCCATAGAAGGCAATACGAGATACTGAGATGAATAGCTACCTCTAGTTAATGCATTATGAAACCTGGCCCTCAACTGATGTGGGTGAGAGGCAAATGGGATATAGGACTTGGAAGCTAATTTACCCTGAAGAAGTGTCCCTGTTTAGAGAAAGGATGGGGAACCCACAGCCCTCCCAATATTGTTGAACTTCCAACTTCCATAATCTCTGACCATTGGTCATGCTGGCTGGGGCCGATATGAGTGGGACTGCCAACATCTGAAGGGCTGCAGGTTTCCATCTCTGGCTTATAGAAACAGTGACATATGCAGGTTTGACATTAGCCATGGCTATTGAGCTTTGCCGTAACTGGACAAACTAGAATTGAGCCACATAAAAACACTCAACACTTTCCTGTATACGTTGCAGGAAAAACTAAAGCAGTGATGGTAAAGTTGTATTTCTGGGAAGCTCCTGATAAGCTTCCATAGAATCCTGGTGTTTCCTGAAAGGCAGCCTGAAACCCATCACATTACATAGCTCGGCTGGTTAGAACATGGTGCAAGTTCAACCTCCGTATGGGACAGCTGCATATTCCTGCATTGCAGTGGGGTTGGACTAGATGATCCTCATAGTCCCAACTATGATTCTGTGGCATAAGTGTATATTATGTGATGTGAAATGTGGTGATGGCTCTAAAGTTGACTATAATGGACTCACTTAGGTAGGTCTGTTCTGCCTTAGGATGCTTATTGCTCTTACTTCGTGCAATCTCTTTGTAGGATATGCTCCTTTCCCAGTCATTTCTCAGTCAAATATACAACTTTAAACAATAATATTGTTGCGGAGATTTAAGTTCCACGTTTTCCCTGCAGATCCTAGTGCATGGCCTTGGAGCCAGTGGTTACACAGACAATGGGTCCAGAGAGGATCTGTCCAAATGAGCACGAAGAGCTGGGGCTGCAAGAGACACCTGATGGAACCCCTGAACCTGCTGGGGAGTGGAGTGGTGAAGAACCTGAAGAGGAGGAGGAAGATGGTAGTAATGGCTACTTGTACCAGCCACTGAATCAAGATCCAGATCAGGGACTAGCAGCAGCTGAAGAAACGGAACCCAGCACAGAGCCAGCGCCCGATATCAATGAGCGACTTCAGGTAGCACAGTTTTGTTTCAAGTATGTGTCCTGGGGTTCCTAAAGGCGGGGCCACAGATTCTTGCATGAGCATGCCTTTGTGCTATGCTTAATGCTTGTAATGGCTTTATGCACTGCATGCAGGCAATGAGACTGCATCTGCCTGACCCACCTGTGGACAGCGATGAGGAGGAGGGATCTGCAGCTCAAAACTCTCACAGCTCTATCCCTATGGATCCAGGTAACATAATATTGAAGCAGCTTTATTTATTTTAGTCTTCACAGTCTCCAGAGAGAATTGCCAGCCTTAGAACTTGGTGTCTGCAAGTCCTGCCATGTTCAGCCCATGTTATTTTTTCCATTCTGCCTTTTTTAAGGCTTGCGATTATATTCTCTAGGTCTCTAACCTGTTCCATAACCTCTAAATCACATTTCTGCCATTCCTACGTAGAATTGTAGAGTTGGAAAGGATCCCAAAGGTCTTCTTGTCTAACCCCCTGCAATGCAGGAATCACAAATAAAGAATCCCTTACAGATGGCCATCTGACCTCTGCTTAAAAACTTCAATTGAAACTACCTGCCAAGGTAGTCGGTTCCACCGATGAACAGCTCTTACCATCTTGAAGTTATTTCTGTTTAGTTGGAATCTCCTTTCTTGTACCTTGAATCCATTGGCTCAGGTCCTACCTTCTGGAACAGCAGAAAACAAGCATGCTTCCTCCTCCATGTGACAGCCCTTCAGATATCCAAAGATGGCTACCATATCACCTCTCAGTCTTCACTTTTCCAGGCTAAGCATACCCAACCCTTAACTTCTTCTTAAACTGTAGTGCCCAGTACTGGGCACAGTACTCCCAAGTGGGATCTGACCAAGGCACAATAGAGTAGTCCTGTTACTTCCCTTGATCTACTAGGACGCCTAGATCCTTTTCACATGCACTGCTGTGTCAAGCCAGGTGCCGCTGATCCTGTATTTGCGCATCTGATTATTCCTAAGTGTAGAACCTTACAAGTCCTGGCTTGACTACTGTAATTCGCTTTACGCAGGGCTGCCCTTGAAGCTGTCCCAGAGACTCCAGCAGGTGCAGAATGCTGTAGTGAGGCTCCTCACGGGGCCCCTGCCATGGGAGCATATTCACCCAGTGCTTTTCCAGCTGCACTGGCTCCCGGTAGAGTACAGGGTCAGATTTAAGGTACTGGTTTTGACCTTCAAAGCCCTTCATGGCCTAGGACCCTCGTACTTACGGGACCACCTCTCCTGGTATGCCCTGCCGAGGACCTTAAAGTCCATAAATAGTAACACCCTAGAGGTCCCGGGCCCGAAGGAAGCCAGATTAGCCACAACTAGAACCAGGGCCTTTTCAACACTGGCTCCAACCTGGTGGAACGCTCTTGAGACCAGGGCCCTGCGGGACCTGATTTCTTTCCACAGGGCCTGTAAGAGAGAGTTGTTCCACCTGGCCTTTGGCCTGGACCCAACTTTCCCTTTTCTTATGAGGCTGCATTTTAATTTTAATGTTGTATTTAATCTTCTTTTTAAGTTCTATCTTAATCAATTGTTCTATATCTAGTGTTAGCCGCCCTGAGCCCAGTTTTGGCTGGGGAGGACAGGGTATAAATGGAATTATTATTATTATTATTATTATTATTATTATTATTATTATTATTATTATATTTTCATACTGTAATTCATTTTGCCAGTTCCTATTGAACTGCTTTTCATGATTTTTGGTCCTGTTCTCCAATCAGTTAAGATCCTCTTGAATCCTGATTCTGTCTTCTGAGGCATTACATGCTCTTCTCAGTTTGGTGTCATGTACAACTTTGATGAGCTTTTCCTCCATTCCTTCATCAAAGTCATTTATAAAGATGATGAACACCAACCAGGCCTGGGACAGAACCTTGCAGCACACCACTTATCACTTTTTTCCAGGAGGACAAGGAACCATTGGTGATAACCCTCTGGCCTTGGTCTGCCAACCAGCTACAAATCCACCTAACAATAGCACCATGTAGCCCACATAAAGTGCAAGGTGGCAGAGGGGTTATTTGACCTCTGTTCATGACCCCTTTTATGATTAAGTGCTATATAAAGGCCACACATCACTACCCTCTCAACCTAGTCTACTTGCAGGGCTATTGGGTCTAAACCTGGCTTCTCCTTCCTCAGGTCCAAACACACAGTGTCCTCTAGCTTTCATGGCATTTCTCTCTCCATTCTTCCCATTCAGTTTTAGCACTTGTCTGATACTAGTGTCTTATCGGCTGCACAGTTTTGCCTGGTAACTCTGTTTGTGGGTTGGCTATATGCTATGGTGGCCTCTCTTGTTCATAAGATTTGTGGGGCGGCAGCAATTGTTTTTGGCTATCCAGTCCCTAGTTCAAGCTTACCATGGACCCATAAATGCGTCCCTCACTCCTCCCCCCCCCAGGTAAACCTGGGTTGCTTGCTACCTTGGATGAGCTGCCTCCTTGATCTATTCACAGATTGAGTACTGCATGAATACGGAAATCCTTGGAAAGGAGTTGTGTTGAGTCTTGAGGTGTGTGGTGTTGGGCGGCTGGTTTCCTTTTGTGCTGCCCCCCTCTCATTCCTCGGCTGTCTTTGACTCTAGAACACGTGGAGCTGGTGAAAAGGACTATGGCCGGAATCAAGCTCCCCACGCTTGGAATCCCTGCGTGGGCCAACGAAATCTCGGACGACCAGTGGCAGGATATGGTGCAGCGAACCCTGCAAGCCCGGCAGAGCCAGAGCAGCCCCAAGCCAGAATGGAAGTGAAGGATCCTTGCCTCCAGCTGAAAGAGCTAAACATGAAGTGCTGCACTTTAAACCCTTGTCTCTGAACTGGTTGGGTTAGATATTTATCTTTCACCAGCATTGAAACTCTGTGTTCACCTTGTCGCATTGAAAATATGGCTTAATTCATAAGGGTTTGGGGTTGTTGTGGTTTTTTTTGTAACGCCCAGTCATAGCTACTTGAGTGGTGGTGCTAGTGATATCAGGCTGTTTTCCTAAGCTTGGGGAGAGGGAGAAGCCTCTAGGAGAAATAACCATCTCATGAAATCGCCCTTCGACATGCATGATTCTAGCCCTGCTGTTTATACTCTCTCCCTCACCAGCCCCACTCCCTTATTCCAAGTGACACATGGGCTAAAGAGCTAAACATGGCCATGAGGTGGAGTCCAGCGTGTCATCTTTTCAAGAGATCCATTTTATTTAGTTCTGTACATACAGGGACATCTGTACAAAATCCAACACTGTCATACTATGTAATACTCTACTGAAAATAAAGTACACCATATGTACATAATGAACTGTAAAGCAGCTTAATACTTGTGTCCAGAGAGTGAATGCATCACTTAAGTTTTGCTTGCCCCCCCAATACCCTTTGAGAAGGGGCTATGTAAGAAGTGAAAGAGGCAGCTCCAACCCTGTCCATGTAAAAAGTAGGGAAGGTATACAAGCAAAGTGGGAGAAACACAAGGGTTTTTTTTTTAAGTAGAGCTGGATTAAAGTGAATAGTGACCTGAAGCCGTGTGCTTGAGGTGCTTGTTTTGGCTAGAGGCGGTAGTTCTTTCGCCCCCTTTCTCACACAGCTTCTCCCCATCCCTGTTAAGATATATAGGACACCGGAATGAATTGGCAGCAAACTAAACTTTAATGTTAGGTACCAAACACAAGTTCCCTGACCCCAAACAAAGATTAGACAGAGGCTATATTTACATCTAAGTCATACAGCACATGATGCTCAATTGCAGCCCTGCTCCACCAATGCAGAACTCCAGCAGGCAGAGAAGGGCTGTGTTGTGTATGGGGCTGGGTGGGGGAATGTGCCCTATAGTTCTCGTCTGCAGAGCCCAGCCTTGGGTGGGGGTGGGGTGGGGGCACAAATTGACTGAATTGCACTTTGCTTTAGAAGAGCTCCAAGTCAACATCGTCCCTCCAGCAGCTACACTTGAAGCCCAGTGGCTACTCAGTTCATTCTGGTTCCTATTCAATTCTACCACTGAAAAGACAGGCAAATACATTAAATCAGAACTCCCCCTTCCCTTTTGTATCATGGTTTCCTGCTTCCCATCTGTTGCTTCAGTTGGCACATGGCAAGAGGTTTAAGCAGGTCTCACTCAAAGAAGGGCTTTAGTGTTCAGAGAAACTGTTCACCAGTCAGCCAGAGCATCTTCAATAGGTATTGAAAATATTTTTGGCAGCAGATAGTGGAGGAGCTATGATTGATTGATGGGCTGGATGTCAGAGTACTAATAGCTTGTTGTCAGCTGTGCCTCACCTTCCTTTCCAAACTAACTGGCAAATTCAGAAAAGCAACGGTGCAGATCAGTTACCAGTACAGGAAAGTGGGTACCTTCAGTGAGATGCAGGCAGATCTATGAAACTGGGTTTTAGGAAACTTGGGACAAAATTAATCTAGGTACAGAAGAAATAGGGAGAAACACAACAGAAGTGAAGCAGGTGTGTAGATAATGCAATACAGCGTATGAAGATTTAAAGTGTGATGTAGACTGGAGAAAGAGGCTTGCATTCTGAACCTTCTGCACCCTATGGTTGCCTCACTGCTTTCAATGGGATTTACTTCTGAGTGAGTGTACTTGGACTAAATAAAAAAAAATTCCTTCCAGTAGCACCTTAGAGACCAACTAAGTTTGTCATGGGTATGAGCTTTCGTGTGCATGCACACTTCTTCAGATACCCGTACTTGGACTTACAGCCTTAAATTAATTGGAGAAGACTGGAACCTAGAATCTGAGGTGGGGAAATGCAAGTCAGAATTCATAAAACAGAAGGTTGATGGGGAATTGATTAGGAATGAGGGTCCTCCCCTTTTGTGACCTCCCATGATTCTGAAATTCAATCAGCAATCTGTAAACAATGGCAGCATATGAAGCTAATTCAAGTATAATAAGGAGTTGGTCAGGAAACTACCTAGCTACCTCAAATGGAGTTCAAGGCTTCAGGGCATACAGATCACATCGTGGAGTACTGAAAGAAGTCACTAGTTTACTTGCAGAAGCGCTAATTGAAAAAATCCTGGAGAATGGTTGTGAGGCATTACAGGACTGGAGACAAGCAAATGTTGCTCCACTTTGCAAAAAGAAATATCTAGGAAATCATAGACTGGTCAGTCTGACTATGATACTAGAACAAATTATATATATATATATATACACAATCTTGATAACAATTAGTTGAAGTCAAAATGGATTTGTCAAGAATCTCAGACTTTTTTGATCGGGTCATTAGCTTGGAGTGTGGGAATGCTCTGGATGTAATTTATCTTTATTACAGCTAAGCATTTGGCAAAGTCTTTTTTTTTTTGTTGGTGAACTGGTTAAATATAGGCTAGATGAGAAGTAATAGTTCCATTTTACTCTACACAAGTCAGACCACATCTGGAGTAATGTGTCCAGTTCTGGGTGCCCCAACTTTGAGGCAGACCACTTAATGATTTTCCTCTGCCTGTTGTAACGTGCTGTGCTTTGATGCTGTATGGTTTTTACTTGTATTTTTTATTGCTTCTTTTATTTCTCATATTGTACTACAATTTGAATTGTATAGAATTCTATGGAATTCAAATTGTTCTTCAAACACATTTCTCCTGGACCACTGGCGGTCCATGGAACCCCTGATATAGACAACTGGATTAAGCGGAGGCCAACAAACGTGGTCAACTATAGAAAACAAGTCTCGTAAGGATACATTAAAGGAACAGGGAATGTTACAGCTGCAGAAGAAAAGACTGAAGGCGGACATGCTAGCACTTGAAATACCTGAAAAGCTATCACAAAGAAGGCCACCATTTGTCCTTTTCTGCCCCTGGAAGGCAAGAGTAGCTCTTATGGCCTTAAAATACAGGAGGGTATATTTTGGTTCACTAATAGGAGAAAAATTGCGAAGGTAAGAGCAGTTTGACAATTACCTATAGGTATGGAAGGCTGACCCTTACAGGAACTCCACGAGTTGCTGTTGGATGGCCACCTCTAGCACACTCTAGCTCTGGATTGCTTGCATTGAGCAGGGGATTTGAGTCAGTGGCTCACAAGCTAAAACCTATAGCTTATGGGAAATGGGATAATCCTCTCCGGCTACCACCCTAAAATGAGCCTTTGCTATCTCTTGCTCCGAGACTTTCCAAGGTGAGGCCCATGGAACTAGAACGGCTGAAATGAACTTGAGCACACTGAGGCTTAGTCCCCCCCAAGCAAACGAAGTGCAGATCCCTATTAAGAAAACAGCAACAGGTGTTCCCTGGCTTGTGCAGTTAAGTCCCCTCCCGCCCTTGTTCCCAATATGAAAAATGCTTACAAAGCTGTTTGTGTACTGTGAACTTAAGTCAGGAAGCAATTCACCCAGCATTCTCCCAAGCTTAGAAACCAACAGTGGAGAAAGGGAGGTTGGCATAAGTAGGAGAATCTGCGTCAAATCTCGCTCCAGTTCTAGCTGAAACTGCAGAGAGAGAAGCCGACCAGTTCATAAGGGAGGCTCTTGTGCGGTAAATGTGTAGATCAATAACTAGTCTGTATTTGGGACGGACAATCCAAATGATCGAGCAGCAAAAAGCACAGGCCAGACCTAGAACTCTAAGGCTGCCATTGTGCCATTGGGGGGGGGGGGAGTGCAAATAGAACAAATTGTAAATTTGCCTGACTCACCCTCCATTTGCATTCATGATCTCTTTCTTACACTGACACACATACACAATGTTTACATCCTTGCACAGAACCCAACAAAAAAGCCAGTGACCATTGTCCATATAAATCAAATCGGTACTCTCTAATTAGCCATTTATCCCCGGGAGGGGGGGGGGAAGCAAAACTATGTTCCTAAATCTAGCTTGGTCCCCAAGGAACAAGCCTGCCTTGATCCCTAGGAAGCTGGACTGTAGTGAGCAGCTCTGCCAGTTTCACATAATATGTTCCGTTCTTCAGACCTTATCATTGTGTGGGGTGTAGATTAAAAAAAGGGGATATAAACAAGTGCTAGGGGGGCTGTAGTGAATTATTACTGTAGCACCAGCCTTTGACCATCTGGTGCCTTCCAGATGTTCGGGACTACCTGATGGGATTTGTGGTCCAGAACATCTGCAGGGCGCCAGCTCGGGCTAAGGCTGCTGTAAGTTTGCAGCTGAACTCTCGATGCTTTGGTCCTGGGACTGGAATAGATTGGTGGGGAGAGGGGGGGGAACAGGAGGAGGAGGAGCAGGGATGACCCTTGTGTGGAATGACCCCCTCATGGATGGGGCTAGGCTCCCTTTCACACGTGCACACAAAAAACAGCTTTGTAAACAGGAAAAAGCAGGAGGAAGTGACAGTGTCGTGGGGGATATGAGGTACAATGTAAAATCAAATCTAACCTGAAAGAATGAGAATGGAGCGGAGGACAGGCACAGCTCACCATGTTCATTCCCTAGTTATACATCAGAACAAAGTGCATTTCTGTGTTCCCTCCAGGGGCTCCCTAGCCCGTCAGAGCGCCTCCTGGCTCGAGGTGAGGAATTCTTCCGCTCTCTTGTGCGCTTCCAGGGCCTTTATGGTGTAGACGTCCTGGGGAAGCTCCGATTTCCGACGCAGCAGAACCTTCTCCTTCTTTATGTCTTTCAGCATCTAGGCACAAGATCCCGCAAGAAGTTAGCAGAGGCTGCTTCTGGGAGTGGTGCGACTCCTCCTGGCCTGGCCCTCCTCTCTGGGGGGCTGGGTCTACTACCATCTTTGCCAACCGGGCACCCTCCGGCCCATTTGGACTACAACTTCCATCAACCCCAGCCAGCCAGAGAAGAGGAGAAGAAGAAGAAGAGTTTGGATTTGATATCCCGCTTTATCACTCCCCAAAGGAGTCTCAAAGCTGCTAACATTCTCCTTTCCCTTCCTCCCCCACAACAAACACTCTGTGAGGTGAGTGGGGCTGAGAGACTTCAGAGAAGTGTGACTAGCCCAAGGTCACCCAGCAGCTGCATGTGGAGGAGCGGAGATGCGAACCCGGTTCCCCAGATTACGAGTCTACCGCTCTTAACCACTACACCACACTGGCTCTTGAGGGTGACAGGCTGGCAAAGCCTGGCCTACTTTAGAGAGTTTCCTGGAGGTCAGGGCCAAGCTGATCCTAGCCATGGAGCCAGCCCTAGGGTTTGTGTGCCCTCTTGATGCTGCCTACTGGAGCACCGTCTGGGCTTAGCCACCTCTTGAAATGAATAATAGACAAATAAAAGAAAACCAGTGCAAAAATCCCTGTTTGGCTAAGTTTCTAGGCCTTTCTATGTGACCCTTGGGGCTCTCCCTCAAGCTGCACCTCTCACCAGCCCTGCTTTGACCCCTACTCCTAAGTGTTTATGCCTGGATGACGTGAGGACAGAGATGGGTATATGAGAGGGTGTGGAAACTAGCCTGCTGTATGAAGGTGAAATTTGTGTTCATTGCTCCGCCCAGTTTTGCCTCTAGCCCCGCCCACCAATGGTGTGTGGGTGCCAGGAGGCTGCCCAGAAGGGAAAGTGGCACTCTGGCTGAAAAGGGTTCCCCAAGCGGTGCTATGCAGCCTTTGCGCTTCCTTGCAAAGCATCATCCACCAAGCCATTCCAGCAATGCATGATGTCAAGCCCACACACCGCAGACAGCAGCAATGCCACAGCCAGGAATGAGAAACTAACAAAGCTGCACACAAAGCTGGCAAGTTAAGAAAGTGAGTCAAGCCACAGGCTACAGGTCAACAGAGAGAGAGGGAAAGCGGGCAAATCATAAACAGAATTCAGCGTGGAGAAGACAGTCTAGAAGACATCCTATTTTGCAGGTGGGTGACACACACAGAGGCCGAGAATTCTGCAAGCATCTGATGAATCTTAGATTTCTTCATCAGGTAGAAATACAGGGTGCTGTTTCTTTCATCTTTTGTTTTCTGCTTAATAGGCCTGTCTCACAAAGTGGGAACACTGAGGCTCAGAAATTAGCGCTCCAGTGCTCCCACTCACTAACGTATGAGCAAAGGCATTTAACCTGATTGTTAAGCATGCTTACTTGGACAAAACGGGACTCTGTGCCTGGCATTTGCCATCATAACGCAGCTCTGCATATTGAGCTCTGCAGCTGTACTTTCTGCCCGTTTGCATTCCCTTCTAACAGCCACAGGGCTGGCCGGGGGGGTGGGGGGTGGGCATGTTGGGCTGGCAATGGATGGGACTTCTGTAGTGTCCCAAAGGAGCACAGATGTGCAAGCTCTTCCCAATGCTTCCCAAACTTGGGTGTGGGAATTTGCACGGGGAGCAAAGGTAAGCAGAATGGGAGCTGGGGGAACGAGGCTGGTGTGGCTGGGGCGAGGAGTACGGGGGAACTGGCAATCTTTAGGCGCAGAGCAAGTATGCCAGGAGGGAAGCAGCAATCACTAATGGGAGGATCCTGGTGGGTGCCCAATCATGCCGGCCCTGACCACATGGCCATGGCTGATCTGCAGTGCCCTGTGATTTTGTGTAGGCACCACTATCCCACATAGTTCAAGGTGTGACACCGCAAGGAGGGATGATTATTCTGGCTGAAACAGAAAGCATGTGACTTGGCCAACACAACATGCCAAAGGATGGCTTAGCTGCTCCCTTCCTGCCTTCCCTTCTGCTCTTTCTTTCTTTCTTTCTTTCTTTCTTTCTTTCTTTCTTTCTTTCTGTTTTTGAGAAAGGACATTGAAAACAAGCAAAATACACACTAGCGGGGCTTTGGGGTGCGGGTTCTTAACAGAAAATAACACTTGCATGGCAGACAGTTCTGAGGGCATGGGATAGCCGCTTGCTGAGAAATGCAAGGTTTGGCTTGCACTTCAGCGGTGGTTTAATGAAGAAACGGCCGGATCCTTTGCGAACTAACACCATGCAAACATTCCCAGAGAGGCAGCCGTGTTGGGTCTCTTGTAGCAAAAGCAATCGAGTCTTGTGGGACCTTAAAAGACTTGCGGCGTTCGCTACTGCCCACTTCGTCAGCTGCATGAAGTGAAACCTTAGTTGGAAGGTATGTGTTGGGGGAACTGGCATAGTGGGATCAAAATGAGACCAAAAAATAATAATACAGTCTGCGACAATTGTTTAAATCTGTATGAAACAACCACAGCGTTTAGCAGACTGGTGTCAATGACTGTTTCTTGGGACTGGCTCCCTGGCTCCTTACAAGGTGTTAGCTCAGCAATTACCACAGACCTACCACCACAAATCTGTCAAGTCTTTAAGGTGCCACAAGACTCTGCAATGGGATTGACGTCATGCAAGTCCGAGCTGCCGCAAGCTGCAGTGTGCAAAGGCCCTCAAATCTGGGGCTGACAGCAGCCCCTTCTAAACGAGCCCAAGACAACTTAAGAGCCAGGAATGAAGTCCCCGCCCAGCCTCCCCTCCACTGCCCTCTCTCACACAGAGAAACAGCGGAAGGTAGCCTTAAGGCCTACAGCCTGCCTCTGGAGGTAGATGGTGAGGTCTCTTATTAGGGAGAAGAGGCTGCTTGCTCGCGAGGAGTTCTGCTGGCCACCAAGAACCCCTTCTGCTTTTCGCATTACAGGAAAGGACTCCTGACCCACTGGAGGATATAGAGATGAGTCACCTGCACAGCCTCCGTTTCCATCGTTTTCTTCAGTAGCTGTATGTCCTCTGCAGTGGGGGTCTCCGTCTCCATGCAATAAACAGGAGGCAAGGGTGGGGGGGCGCAATACATGGGGTACTGCAAGAACACAGCACATAGAAAAATGGGAACGCAAGCTCAGCAACTCAAGTACTGAAACGCCGAATGTTTAAACACATATATATATGTAGGTTAAGTGTGATAAAGCACTGGGGAGGAGGGGGAAAACCCTTTGCAGCTCACGCTCTCCCTTCTGTGAAAATGGCACAAGGGATTAGAAAAGGTTGAAACTTTTCTCCCGATCCCCTGCAGCTTCCACGTGGGATCTCTCTCTCTCTCTCTCTCTCTCTCTCTCTCTCTCTCTCTCTCTCTCTCTCTCCCCCCCCCCCCCGGCTTTCTGAGTTTTGTTTTGTCAAAATGGCATTGGTGTCAAACTCCGATTAGAGTGGATTATAAAATGCAGCGTGTCCAAGGTACTGAGAGGTCTAAATGACCCCAAAGTGGTGAAAACTCTTGTTTTTTAATATCACCACAGCCGCTTTACATTAAGATAAGAGTTGCTAACCATTATTATTTTGTTGTTGTTGTTGTTGTTCCTATCTTCAGGAAGCTTTGGCTTAAAGGGGGGAAGTGCAGAGGTGCATGAGGCCCTACTGGAATTAATACTGAGGATTTACTATACAGATTCTAGATGCAAGGAAACAAAATGCGTTCTACTGAGCGAGACATCCAGCTCCGCACAGACTGGCTGCAGCTCTCCAGAGTTTCAAGCAAGAGACTCCTGGCAATGCAGAGGATTGAACCCAGGGCCTTCTGCATGCAAAGCAAGTGCTCTAACCACTGAGCGATGGAGAGCCCTTCTGCTGTGGGGATCAGACCAATGCCAGTGTAAGATAGCATCCTATGTTCCTACTACAAGAGCAGAACTATAAAATATTCCTTCATTTAAAATTTCGTATTTATTTTAAAAAACTATGGGAGTCACTCCAAAAATTGGGGGGAATTCCACTACAAAGTCCTGCCAGCAGAAGCCCTCGCAAGGACTTGTGCTTGCGCAACAGGGCCTTTCCCATCTCTTCCCCCCTTCCCACAAACTGGCTTGGTGGGGGGGTTGACAGGACCCCAAGAACAGTGCATCTGGGGGGGGGAGGTTTGTTTCATCTGGAAGCTGAAATGCTTGTTCTGAGGGAATGTATGACACTGAATTCCTCCCTAAGGCAGAACGTATCAATTTGGCTTCCCTACCTGATTTGTAAAGTGTCGCGCTTTTTAAAACCACAGGGCTTTAAAACTGAGTAGCACACAGATGAGCACTGAGCATTTCGAATCTTTCCTAAAGCACGCTCCTTCTGACACAGATGGCTTATAAAGCAGGAGCCAGGAACCTGTGACCCCTCCAGATCTGGTGAGACTCCATATCCCATCAGCCCCAGCCAAGAAAGTTCAAGGATGATGAGAGTTGGGAGCCCCACAATATCTGGAGGGCCACAGGTTCTCCCAGGGCCCTGCAACAGAGTATTTCCTGGCCTGGCCTCACTGATGGTGAGAAGAAAGAGCCCTCTTTTATGTTACTCGAGTTTCGAGGGAGCCACTAGCAGATATAAGGAGCTTCCGATGAGTAACATGCAAAAGGGCACAGAAGATCATCTTCAGGCTGCGCTGTTCCCTAATTATGTTTTCTTGATGCTAACCACTTCTGTTTCCAAAGGTCACTGCTCCAGGGAAGGGCCATAGCTTGGGGGCAGTGGACAAGTCTTCTGTGCAAAGGTCGTTTACATAATAAAAGATCCTGCTTGTTTGCTAAGATCAAAGGCAGAGGCCATCACGGAGTCCTCACAAGAACAGTGAACTGGGTTGGTAAGCAAAAGGGAAAGGGCCTTCTTGGTGGTGGCCTCACCACCAAGTTCTACGGTAGTGGAACTCCACTACTGTAGAACTACTGAGGGCCCCTTTCAGCATTATCCTTCAAACGTGACTCTGCCTTTCCGTAACTAAGTGCTTTTACACCACTGATTCCCAAGGCTTGGTGCTTCCTTACGTTTCCTGAATCTTATGTTTAGTATTCAAAATGGGCATCAACTGGATCTGTTGGGGCTGTGCCCTAAAAGGTAGCATATAAATGCTATAAATAAAGCAATGGTCCCAGGCTGAATTACTCGCCTTTGCAAGTAGGGGTGCAAAATGCTCTTGGCCTGAAACTTTGGAGAGCCGCTTCCAGTACTGAGCTAATGAGAGCTGGCTCAGTATAAGCCAGCTCATGTTTGTTCCAGACATAGCAACACTTACCAATCTATGAAGCAGGCATTTAGTAACCATATTTGAAATGAGCAAACAGAGGTGACAGGAGCTGATTAATACCTGGATGCTACTTTGCCAAAAAGAAGTGAGGGAGAATTAAACTGTGTGTTTTAGCAAATACCTTGTGGAGACATATCTACCGTGCTCAACAAAGGACAAAGAAACCATTGATCTTGTTATTTATAATCTCTTATCTTCTGCATCTGAAAAGAATTGCCATTTTATAGATGAGGAACTGAAGCCAACAGCAACTCGGCCAGGGCCATGCAGAAATTTAAAACCACAGGTCCTAGTGCAGGGATAGCCAACCTGGTGTGGCCCTTCAGATTTTGCTGGCCTCCAATTTCCATCAGCATGTGCAACAACATCTGGAGGGACACAGGTTCCCTGTCCTAGACATAGTTCAATGCTTATTCACTGGAGCAAACACATACCGAGTTTATTGTTAAGGTAACAAGTTTGTGGTCTGGTCACCTAAGAAAGTACACGACCAAAACATCTTCCCTCTGTTGCTAACAACTATTACCTGAGGATTTTGGCGGGCCAGCTCCTCAATCTTGTGCCACATCTCTTCTCGTTCCTTCAACCTGAACCGCCCTCTGAAAAAGAAAAAGATTTTTTTTTAAAGGGTGGGTGTTGTTTTTTCATTTAGACTTTTAACCTGCGCCCTCCCTCTAGAGCTCTAGTCAAGTTATGCCATTCTTCAAAACCCAATCAAATGCTCCATATTAAACAGATATTTTAAATAATTAACTGCCTTACACACATATCAATGTACCCCCCAAAAATTAAAGCAGCTAAGCAATTAAAAACACAGCAAACAGCAGCAGGTGTGTGTGTGTGTGTGTGTGTCAATGCAAAAATAAATAAATTGCAAAGTAGACACCCGTGGCAGAGACCCATTCATCCAGATGGGAAAGCCAATGGGACAAAAATGTCTTCAGTTGGTTTTGGAAACTGCTATATCTCAACAGGAATGCTATTCCCACAAAAACAGGGGCAGCTCCACTGAAAGCTTTCCTCTTGCTCTGAGTTAGTGTGGGCTGGGCTTCTGTTATCTCTGGAACTTGCATGAGGCTTCCTGCAGGCTGCATACCAAGAGGATGCAAATGTAAACACATCTATCCTGCTCTTTCCTTTTCTAAAAAATAAGATGGCTGAGGAATCGCTCAAGCCGTGCCTCAAAAGAGACAAGTTCGTTCCTAGCTGATCCTTTCGCCTCAGATTACTGAGGGGACTGCCGTCACCCCAATTACTCCATATCTCCATGCATAAGAGCCCTCTTAGTCCATGCCCTTTTCGTAAAGGAGGCACAAATCCCTAATCTGTGGTCTTCCCCTCTTTCTTAATCTTATTTGTGGCTTTCACCTCTGGTGAACCACATTCCTACCATCCCTGAGTCTTTCAGCAGACTCATAGAGGGCTGCCTCATTATAGTCCTTTCTTCGGTGTCCCAAGTCTCCCTCTTCCAGTCCCGTCTCCTCGGAGGTAAGTCCCAATCCCCAGGGACAGGCAGTTCCTCCCAGAGCTGAGGCTCTTCCCCAAAGAGGGACACAAGTGCTGTACCCCCCGTGGAAGCTGCTTGTTCCATAGCTTCGAACCGCCGACCTTCTGATCGGCAAGCCTAAGAGGCTCAGTGGTTTAGACCTGGTAGCTGCTGTCAAGTGGGATGCCTCAGTGGCCTTGCCAGGATTAAATCCAGGGCCCTATGCCTCCCCAGGAAGCAGCGGGGCTAGATCAGCATAGGCTGATAGTATTCCCTCTGACTTAGGAGAACAGCATGAAGAGGACTTCCAAAAAGGAATTGCAGCCCGCATTCTCCCAACCTCTGTAGAGTCACATTATTTAAGCATCCAACTAGCCCAGCCTGTCTCCATGGGGCTTCTTCCCTTTCTTCCCACTCTCTGAGGCTTTTTATATCCTCCCTGTCTTCCCAGCCTTCTCCCTGCCTAAGGCACAGCAGCTGGGCTCCTTTCTCTGCCACCAGGCAGCTGATGGAGAGCGTTTTGCTTTCCTTCTCCCACCAGGCAATGTCCAATCGTGATGTGCTTCAGGTCCCATCAGCCCCAGCCAACATAGGCAATGGTCAAGAATGATGGGAGATTGTTCTCCAGCAGTATCGGGTCCCCTGCCCCAACCTCTAGGTAAGGTGAGGTAAAGGACCCCTGGACGGTTAAGTCCAGTCAAAGGCGACTATGGGGTTGCGGCGCCCAACTTGCTTTTCAGGCTAAGGGAGCCGGTGTTTGTCCACAGATAAGATTTCCAGGTCATGAGGCCAGCAGGACTAAGCAGCTTCTGGAGAAACGGAACAGCGTGACGGAAGCCAGAGTGCACGGAAACGCTGTTTGCCTTCCTGCCAGAGCAGCACCTGTTTATCTACCTGCCGTGCTTTTGAACTGCTCGGTTGACAGGAGCTGGGATAGACTGAGCAACGGGAGCTCACCCCGTTGCGGGGATTCGAACCGCCGACCTTCTGATCGGCAAGCCTAAGAGGCTCAGTGGTTTAGACTTGGTAGCTGCTGTCAAGTGGGATGGTCCCACTAGTCGCAGGGTTAGCTGTGGGCAGAGTTTCCCCAGCCACGAGTACTCACTTCTGCTTCTCTGCCTTATACTGCTGTGTGCAGTCGTCAAACAGCTTCTGGTTCATCTCCATGAACAGCTTCAGTGCATTGTAGATCAACCCATGGATTGTCCTTAAAAAAAGAAAAGAAAAGAGGTGGAGAATGAATTAAAGAGCACTTTGGATAAAAGGTGGGGGAACTGCCCTTCCGAAGAAGAGATCTAATGGACCAGGACAGTAAACTTCCAATACCTGATATAAAAAGGAAGAATAGCTTCAAATGCCAGGACACACCCATTTATCCCCCCACTACCCCTAAGAAGACCTGTAAGTTGGGGGTGGGCAACCTGTAGAACTCCAGAGGGTATTGGAATCCAACTCTCATCTGCCCCAGCCAGCATGCAAAAGGAGTGATGGGGGCTGGAGTCCGACAGCCTCTGGAGGGCCACGGATCCCCCATCCCAGTTATAAATTGTTGTCGTTGTTGAGAGACAATGGAGTGCACCTCCAGGGGTGAAATCAAACCACTGCATTAGCAGCCCCAAAGTGACCTCCCCGGGGCACAAGCCTGGGCAGTGTATATGGAAGCCAGTGTGGCATAGTGGTTAGAGTACTGGACGAGGACCTGGGAGACCAGGGTTCGAATCCCCACTCAGGAGTTGCTGGGAGGAGGCGTACAAGGCACCACCCAATCATCCTAGGGAATCCACTCCGGATTTGTGCAAGGTTTATTCCTTAAGGCCTTTTCTTCTCCCGAAGATACCCCATAAGGCAGTGGAGGTTTAGGATCAAGTGTATTTCTTTTAGATGGGCTCCCTTCCCTGGTTGAAGAGCCCCATGTGCCTCTCACAGCATGTGCAGAAACCACCTTCTTGACCGTTAAACCCATACCTGCCAAGTTGCTGTCGAAGAAATAAGGGACCGGGCCGGAAGTAGCAGATCGGAAGTAGCACTGCCGCCATTTTGGAACTGGGCGGAGCATGCTCAGAAGTGACTTTTGATGCTGCTTTGCCCAGTTCCAAAATGGCCGCTGCGCCAGAAGTCGCACTGCAGCCATTTTGGAACTGGGCAGAGCAGCATCAAAAGTCGCTTCTGAGCATGCTCCGCCCAGTTCCAAAATGGCCGTCGCGCCAGAATAAACTGGGGAAAAACAAAAAAACAGCTGGAAAAACGGGAATTTCCTGGGGAATACGGGAGACTTGGCAGCTATGGTTAGACCAACTATTGGTCTTGTCCGCTCAATCTGCCAGAGTCTGTCTTCGCATGCAGAGGAAATCCCTAACTTGCAGGGGTTTGAGACCCATCGGCTACCCTCGCTTGGTTTAGCTGGCCAGTCAAAGCCGTTTCCCGGGATGTGGCCATTACTGCATGCTGACAGCTTCTAGGAGCCACAGGTGAGAGGTGAGTGCAGCGTGGGGACCAATGGTGGACAAACCACATAAAACTCCTAGTTATAAATGTTCTGATAAAAAGAACAAACTCAAGGGGAGGCAACCTATTCCATGCGCCCCCAGCATATTGCTAGCAATCGTCATCATCAGAGCCCTTTTCTTTCTCCCTGTGCCAAACTTTGCATGAGTGGCACCAATAGGCCATGGTGGAAGAGCAAGGCGGAGCTCTATCAGTTGTACTTCCACTCATGCCCAACACACACAGAAATGACTTACTTGTTCCAATGACTTTTGGAATTCTTGTAGAGCGCCGGGAACATGATGGGGAGAATTTTGGCTGCATTGTCACTGATCAAGCTCATGATGTACTCATTGTTCCAATAGTACAACGCCCTCTCGGCCACCTGTATAAATAAAGCAAAATATAACTTCTGAAACAAGGGAGATCTTATTGCAGGTAATGCAATATGAAGGTGAATTAACAGAAACCTAGTGCCCTTATCACAAGCAGAAACAAATTCATTCTATTGCCTGCTGTGCAAGCCACATCTGGAGTACAGTGGCCTGTTCTGGACACCACATTTTAAGGAGGACATTGACAAACCAGAGCACGTTCAGTTGAGGGCGATCAGCCCAACGAAGGATAGCTGAAAAAGTTGGGCGTGTTTAGCAGGATTGAGAGGAGATTAAGGCAAGGCATAATAACGGCCTTCCAATATCTGAAGGGCTGCCACATAGAGGGAGCATCAACTTCATTATCTGTTGCTCAAGAGAGCAGGACTAGAATGTATGGAAATAATTTCAGCTAAATTTTTTTTTGGGGGGGGGGGGACTTCCTAACAGTAAACACAGTGAGATCATCTGAAGTGGGTCACTACACTGATGAGGAAGGTGTACTTTCCAATTGCGCTAGCTATAAAAACTTTCATTGAATAATTGCTCATCTAATAATAATAATAATAATTTTATTTATACCCCGCCCTTCCCAGTCAAGACTCAGGGCGGCTAACAAAAAAAAAAAATCAACGCAGGTATAAAAGAAACAATTCAATTAAAATGCAGATTAATACAATGTTAAAATTCCATTTTAAAATTAAAAATCTACAAGTAAGATAAAACCATTATAAGATAAAACCTTAGGGGGGGGGGGTAACCCCCCGGTGTGAGACTGCGTCAGTCCAAAGGCTAAGCTGAACAGCTCTGTCTTGCAGGCCCTATGAAAAGATGACAAATCCTGCAGGGCCCTAGCCTCCTGAGACAGAGCGTTCCACCAGGTCGGGGCCAGTACTGAGAAGGCCCTGGTCCTGGTCGAGGCCAGCCTAACCACCTTGTGACTCGGGATCTCCAGTATGTTATTATTTGTGGACCTTAATGTCCTCTGAGGGGCATACTGGGAGAGGGGGTCCCGTAGGTACGAGGGTCCTAAGCCGCATAAGGCCTTAAAGGCATGCTTCAAAATTTCAGCGTTTCAGTCTGCATTTGAACAGAGATTAAAGCTGCTGCCAGCATCCTGAGTTTCGAACCTACCTGGAAGTGTGGGCTGGAGACACACTTCGCCAGTTGCCGGAACAGGGGTTCCATAACCTTCACAAACTCCGAGGGTTCAATGACGTCTAATATTTCTTCCAGCTCATTCAGGAACATCACCTCCTTGGGACTGTGTGTTTTTGGCCAAAACTTCAGCAAGCCCATAATCACCTGAACAGATGAAGAAACGAGATTCTATGAGCGTTAGAGAAACAAGCAGGAACATTTGTTGCTGATAGCAACAAGAATTTTAAGTCTGGAAGAAGAAAAATTGCCAATAGTGAAATCCTGAGGCCAAAAGATAGCAACTTACCCCCCAGGGCCTTTATCCTCTAAGCTTGTGCTTAATTAGTCAAAAGGCACAAGATACAGTGTCAATTTACTTAATGTGACATAATTATTGCACATACAGATTTTTGAGAATTTTTTTATTTCTGTTGAAAGTTATTAATCATCACACACAAGGGGAAGAAGGGGAAGAGAGAGGAGGGCACAAGCCTGAGGCTTATTATCTGCCTATCTGTATAATGCCAAACCATTGTTTAGTGTTGCATCTGAGCATATCCTGCATCTTACACTGCATTCCATGAGGAATCCACAAGAAGGGGAGCATTTCATAAGGAGGTGTGCTGGTTTCAATGCAAAGCTAGAAATCTCTAGCTGCTTCTGTGCTGTTCAGCCCTGTAAGCTTCAATTACGTTTCATGAATCAACTATGGTTTTAGTTGTTTATAAATGAAAAGGCTATTTTTCATCAAGGAGCGAAACTTAACCAGAAATCCTAGTAAGATTAATTTAACCAGCAAGAACTTGGGGTATACTTTGTTTTGTTTAAAGAATGCTTTGCTTCTGGTGTGTGTTTGTCACAGGAAATGGCAAACATTCCATATGACCTTCTCATGAAAGTTTGCACGCTTTTCTTAAAGTATCTCAAAAAATGCAGCTTGTATTAAGGTTTTAGAAACCTATAGGTTTCAGAAATTGATTAAATAATGAATCAGTTAAAAGGCAGGTGGTCGTTCACCTAAACCAGGCATCCCCAACCTTCGGCCCTCCAGATGTTTTGGACTACAATTCCCATCATCCCTGACCGTTGGTCCTGTTAGCTAGGGATCATGGAGGTTGTAGGCCAAAACATCTGGAGGGCCACAGTTTGGGGATGCCTGACCTAAACATTCTGCAACTGGTTTACACCCTTAGTGCTTGTCTATGAATGCTTATCTTGCAGTCATCCTCTTGGCTGCTTGGAGGAATCATAGAATCATAGAATCATAGAGTTGGAAGAGACCACAAGGGCCATCCAGTCCAACCCCCTGCCAAGCAGGAAACACCATCAAAGCATTCCTGACAGATGGCTGTCAAGCCTCTGCTTAAAGACCTCCAAAGAAGGAGACTCCACCACACTCCTTGGCAGCAAATTCCACTGCCGAACAGCTCTTACTGTCAGGAAGTTCTTCCTAATGTTTAGGTGGAATTTTCTTTCTTGTAGTTTGAATCCGTTGCTCCGTGTCCGCTTCTCTGGAGCAGCAGAAAACAACCTGCCTTAATTTTTAATCTGGCCCAGAAATTAATATTTCTGCAGAATAGTGTGTGAAGCAAACGTAATAATGTGAAGTCAGTCACACATTTATCACTGCAACTTCAAACAAGGTCTGTGTTATGCAAACGTGATCCTCCCCCAACCCACTTTCAGTCGCTCTACTTATGACTTAACACCAATTCAGTTTCATAGAACCTGGAACAACAGAGAAATCAAGTAATCTAAAGACACTCTGCTGCACTCATTATTACACTTCTCAGCAGCGCTAACTGAAGTATCTTTTTACCTAAGCTTCTATGCTTTCAAAGAACGTGCCAAAAATACTCTGCAGTGGCCCAGCCTGATTTTTCCCAGGGCGTCAGTGCGATCAAAGTTCAAACCATAGATCACCTAAGGCAACAATGCAGTTTCGGGAAGGATGGCAGCATGTCCTAAGTCACAAGGATCCAAAGGGCTTTTGGGAAGTGCATTGCCAGGCAGGGCAAAAAGAAGAGCGGTCGAAGTGTAGCTTGCCTGTTCTAGCTTTCCTGATTTGTGTCCGCATATCAAAATCAGTGGTACAGTAATTCTAATAGAAGCGCATTGGATCTTTCACAATTCAAATGAGAAGTATGAGGAATGAGCCCCACACATTTTTTCTGAAGGGTCCCTACATGAGAGTCACAGCCACATGCTCATCTAAGTTTCTGCAGCCTTATATGGTGTAACTATACAATAGTAATAGTTAGCACTGCAACAATCAATGCAGATCTCCATGTGCTGCTTTTCAGCTGGAAAATGTGCCCTTCTTTCGGAGTGACTTTAGCCGTGTTCTTCTTAAAGTTCTATTGTACTTTGCAGAACTTGCACGCCATTCTTTCGAAACAGAAGCGCCTTGTGTTTTCAGCGCTCCCAAATGCTTAGCTTTCGGAGCACAAAGAACAAGATCCTCTTCGGCGTTCTTCCCAAAGCACCTTCTCCAGAGCGACCCTAGGAGTCAGTTTTCAGCGGCTGACTCTCGTTCTCTTCACTCTGATTGGCTCCCGCCAGCAAAAAAAAAGGTGAAAAGGCTTCTTCTTAGTAGCTAAAAAGCTCCCCTTTCATGCTGATTGATGGCTCTAGGATGCTGGTGACCGGGATGCCCGCTGCAGAAATAGTAACATGTCTCCAACCCCCATTGACACCACACCAATTCACCTCTGTTCAGTGTTAAGTCAAGTTGCCTATACTTTTTATGTTCACAGGGCAAACTACTTTTAAGCCATTCGTGCTGATGGTGAGATAAGCTTGCATTGTTTTGCCACACTCAAAAAAACTCCACAGTACAATAGGTCAACAGTGCAGGAGCGGTTTGAACTTTGAAAAACCAACTTAACTCCTTATATACAGAATGCACACACTGGGCTTTCTTATCTGCCACATGAACAGCCCTCAGAGTATTTACAACCATACAAACAACAAAATAAAAACCAGTAACGCGAAAGCAGTGAATCATGATTACAAAAAAAAATCACCCAGCACTCTCAAAAAATAACCAAAAACAAAATTTAAAAAAATCACATCACTAAACAGTATTCACAACCCTCCAGAATAAAAGAATGCCTCCTCAGATATTGTACCCTGAGCCCATTTATGGTTTAAAACAGTGGTCCTCAACCTTGGGCCTCCAGATGTTTTTGGCCTACAACTCCCATGATCCCTAGCTAGCAGGACCAGTGGTCAGGGATGATGGGAATTGTAGTCTCAAAACATCTGGAGGCCCAAGGTTGAGGAGCACTGGTTTAAAAGATCCATCACCCGCACTTTGAAATGGGCTTAGAAACTAACTGCATACATATATGTATAATCTTATATATATGCCGTTTTTCCAGTTTAAACCATGCTCAAGGCAGCTTACATACAGCGGGCAAAAAACACATAACAAAAAGTATTCATAAACAGTAAATACTGTAAAATATTAAAAGACGCACAACCGAACTGAACGATTTCCATGCAAATCACAAGGATCTAAAATGAAGATACAAAAGACCAATAGCAAATAACCCCTGCCACACAAAAAAAACACCCCCAAACAACACCCCAACCCCAAAGAGCGAGCAGCATCAAGGGCACCAACAAGATCTGCAATATAATGCAAAGTGCTGCCGTTCAAAGTGCCAGCCAGCAAGCTCTCCCTTCTCTAGGCTACTCCATTCCGTCACACCTACCTCCCCCTCACCCCCTTTATTTTCCCTCTCCCATTAAAGTCTGTGCTCAAGCAAAGGCTGGGTTTCCCCCAAGCCTGCTGACAATTCTCTTTTGTGCAAGCGTGGTCTCCTTTGGGCTAGGTAAGGAAAGGCACTCAGAGAATGAGTCTGCTATTAGTAAACAGAAATCTCCAAAGGCCACATGTGCAACATGCATTTAAAGCAATATCATGTCATTAGTTATGGCTTCCCCCTAAAGAATCTTGTTATTGTTTTATTGATTGCAGCTTAGAAGTTATTTACTGTAATTGTTAAGGAGTGGATTTTTGTTTAATTTTTATATTGCTGATGTTTAATATTATTCTATACTATTCTAATGATTGTTGAACGTTACTTTATTTGATGTAGGTTGCTTATTTTTAAAGATATGTGTCACAGTGGCCTGGGTGGGCTACTTCAGAGTAACGACTCCACACGGCTCTGCATTTTATCTTTTTATTGGTGCTGCGTATTTACAGTGCTAAAGGCAGTACTATTTACAGAGACACATCTTATCCGCTTGAGTCAGAACCTCCGAATGGCGTTTGGCGCGTTTTTCTCCAGCATAACAACTTGGGGAGACCCAGCCTCTTCCCCCTACGTTTTCTGCGCAATTCCGGAGTTGGGGGAATGGGTCTGCCCCCCTTGCTTCCCTCTTCCTGTCCCACCTGGGACGATGGCTCCGCTACCCTGCCTGAGCCTCGGACACCACTTCCTGCTTCCCCACTTGAGTCGGAACTCTCCCTGCTTTCCCCTGCGCTCGGGGATGGGCTGGAACTCAGGAGGGGAGGGACTTTGCGATATCCCCTGTCCCTCACAATATGTTTTATTATCACATTTTTGTATTGCATTAGATTGTTATAAGGTGTACATTCTTGTGTTTCTTCATCTTGTAAACCGCCTTGAGTATTGTAACATAAAAAGACGGTACACAAATTAAAAGTGATGGTGATGATTTGGTTACAGGTGCTGAGAGCTAATAGGTTGACCCCTATTCCCCTTACAAAGCTACAATCTGAGGAGTGGTTTAACAATCAATCCCTCTTGGCACGGAATTCTAGTGCTGTGAGGGGACGAGAGGTCATCTAAGAACTCTCAGCACTCTTAATTGTATGATGCAGATGTGGGACTCGGCTATATTCGTAAAGATAGAGCGTTTGTACTGTGGAGTCCTGCCTTTTGCAAACGGCATTTTCCAGTATGACATTTACAACGCGTTTAACTGAATCGCTTTTTTTGATGTGTCCAAATTAACCCACGGTCTCAGAAGCTCCCTCCCCACCCCTGCCAGAGATTCCTGTCTCCTAACGTCTCTCAGCACCCTTAACAAACTATAGTTCCCAGGATTCTTTGGGGGAAGAAGCCATGACTGCTTAAAGTCGGGGGGGGGAGGTAAAGGACAGTTAAGTCCAGCTGCAGACGACTCTGGGGTTGTGTCGCTCATCTCGCTTTACAGGCCGAGGGAGCCAGTGTTTGTCCGCAGTTTTTCCGGGTCATGTGGCCAGGATGTCTAAGCGGCTTCTGCCGCAATGGAACACCAAAACCATAGCAGCGCATGGACATGTCATTTACCTTCCAGCTGGAGGGGCTACCTTTGAAGGTGACTCGGAAACTACAACTAATCCAGAATGCGGCAGCTAGACTGGTGACTGGGAACGGCCGCCGAGACCACATAACACCGGTCTTGAAATATCTACATTGGCTCCCAGTACGTTTCCAAGCACAATTCAAAGTGTTGGTGCTGACCTTTAAAGCCCTAAATGGCCTCGGTCCAGTATACCTGAAGGAGCGTCTCCACCTCCATCATTCTGCCCGGACACTGAGGTCCAGCACCGAGGGCCTTCTGGCAGTTCCCTCGTTGCGAGATGCCAAGTTGCAGGGAACTGGGCAGAGGGCCTTCTAGGTGGTGGCGCCTGCCCTGTGGAATGCCCTCCCAACAGATGTCAAAGAGGAAAACAACTACCAGACTTTTAGAAGACATCTGAAGGCAGCCCTGTTCAGGGAGGCTTTTAATGTTTAATAGATTACTGTGTTATATTTTTCTGTTGGAAGCTGCCCAGAGTGGCTGGGGAAACCCAGCCAGACGGGCGGGGTATAAATAATGAATTATTATTATTATTATTATTATTATTATTATTATTATTAATCTACTTGCACTTTTTTGCATGCTTTCGAACTGCTAGGTTGGCAGGAGCTGGGACAGAGCAACGGGAGGTCGCCCGTCGTGGGGATTCGAACCGCTGACCTTCTGATCGGCAAGCCCAAGAGGCTCAGTGGTTTAGACCACAGCGCCACCTGTGTCCCTTAAAGTGGTATGGTACTGCTTTAAACATACAGTGTAGACAGGGCCTAACAGCAGCAGGAGGAGGAGGAGGAGGAGGAAGTCTCCATACGAAGTTTCCAAATATTCTTCCAAGGCAACCCCACCCAGAGGGAGCACTTACCGGTTCGGTCAGGCTGCTATCTTTCTCCAAGAACTGCACCACACAGTATGCCAACTGCAGGGAAGAGCACAGTACAGTCAGAACTTCAGGCACTATGGAAACGGCAGAGGCAGGCAGAACTTGTGTGTTATCCGAAAGTATTTATAACCAGCCTTTCGATGAGAAGGTGCAGATGCAAGTCAGCGACAGCCAGCTGGCAGCCAGCTGCATCCAAGCCTGCAAGTCCAATGCTGCAAGCCTGTGCGCAATTCCACGAGGGTTCGGTTCCCTAGAACTTGGTGAGATTTATTTCTGTGCCAAGAGAAGGTCGTCAGGTCACACCACTTCCGTGTTTGTATGTCGACTGAAAATAGGTGCCTCAAACAGCTTTAGGAGGGGATTAGAGCCCTCCTTAGAGATTAAGAGTATGGTTTGGGGCAGGAATGGGGAACTGGATCCAGCCAGACCCCCTAAACCCCACCCTGCCAGCTGAAAGTGGGTCAGCCACCTTGGAAGACCATTGACAATGAGCCCCTTTGGTATCAGTATGCAGAGATGAAATCTGGAACGCAGGCACTCATTCAGAGGCCTCGCTCTCAGGGAGCCCCCGCATGCAAAGGAATGACCAGGAGCTCACTTTAAGCTCCCAGTTATTCCTCTGTAGCTGTGTCCTCAGCTGCCCCACACCTGATGTCAGGTGCATGGGAGAGATGAGTGTGATTGCGGGGGGGGGGGGGAGATGCCCTGCGGGCAAGAGGTTCCATGACTTTTGTCCACCACCTTGCAGAAGCTAAGCAGACCTGTGTTTGGTCACTAACTGGACGGAAGACCACAGGTACGTGCCGCTGTGGGTTCCGTGATGGAAGAAAGGCCGGATACGATTGTGTTTTAAAATAAATTTATATTAAAATACTACAAACTGACATGTTTATCAGTATGATTGATATGTCTGTATGCCAACTCCAGGTTCAGAGACAGAAAATCTCTCAATACCAGCTGCTGGGGAACCCACGTAGAGGGAGTGCTGCTATTGGAAATTATGCTATAGGATGCTGGACTAGATGGGCCTTTTACGGCATCCAGCAGGGCACCTCTTAGGGTCTTAAACCTGCCTGTCATTTTACGGCGAGCGCAACGCACATTGACTGAACGTGCTTCTTACCTGGGGGTGGTAGACGCTCAGAGATTTCACTTTGTGCAACGGCAGCAAGACCCGGATGAGGAACATCTTGTGCTCTTCCTTCAGGGGCAAAGCAAATCCATTGATTATACTGAGGAGAAGGGAGAGAATAGTAAACATCTCAGAGTCGCACCGTCTGTGCATGTTTGTATGTGCACAGAGCAGTTCCCAGCCCCCCGCCTTGCTGCTGTGCCTCACTGTCAGGATATCCTGCAGGAAACATCTGCAATGCTCCCAGGGACCCAGCTGCAGGGTTCATATCATGCTTTCTTGACTTTCTTGAAAGACTCTAAGCAGAAGTGTGTGTGTGTGTGTGTGTGTGTGTGTGTGTGTGTGTATAAATGTCACTTGATGGCCCAGCTAGCAATCACCTATTGAGGTTGAATCCTGGGTAAGACAGAAGTACTGTTTCTGGGGGACAGGCAGGTGTGGGGGACTCCCTGGTCCTGAATAGGGTAACTGTGCCATTAAAAGACCAGGTGAGCAGCCTGCGGGTTCATTTTGGACTGACAGCTGTCCATAGAAGCATAGGTTAATTCTGTGTCCAAGGTGACCGTCTACTAGCCCCATCTGGTATGCCGACTGAGACCCTACCTGCTGTGCACTGTCTCGCCAGAGTGGTGCATGCTCTGGTTATCTCCCACTTGGACTATTGCAACATTCTCTACGTGGGGCTACCTTCGAAGGTGACTCGGAATCTACAGCTAATCCAGAATGCTGCAGCTAGACTAGTGACTGGGAGCGGCTGCCGGGACCATATAACACCGGTCCAAAAGGATCCATATTGGCTTCTAGCACATTTCCAAGCACAATTCAAAGTGTTGGTGCTGACCTTTAAAGCCCTAAACATTCTCGGCCCTGTATACCTGAAGGAGTGTCTTTACCCACACCATCCAGCCCAGACACTGAGGTCCACCTCCGAGGGCCTTCTGGCAGTTCCCCCACTGCGAGAAGTGAAGTTATAGGGAACCAGGCAGAGGGCCTTCTAAGTAGTGGCCCCTGCCCTGTGGTAAAAGGTAAAGGACCCCTGGACGGTTAAGTCCAATCAAAGGCGACTATGGGGTTGCTGTGCTCATCTCACTTTTCAGGCCAAGGGAGCTGGCATTCGTCCACAGACAGATTTCCGGGTCATGTGGCCAGCATGCCTAAACGCCTTCTGGTGCAACGGAACACTGCGACAGAAGCCAGAGCGCATGAAAATGCTGTTTACCTTCCTGCTGCAGCAGTACCTATTTATCTGCTTGCACTGTGTGCTTTCAAAATGCTATGTTGGCAGGAGCTGAGACAGAGCAACGGGAGCTCACCTGGTCACGGGGATGAACCTTCCAATCAGCAAGCCCAAGAAGCTCAGTGGTTTAGACCACAGCGCCACCCACATCCCTTCTACCCTGTGTAACACCCTCCCATCAGATGCCAAGGAGATAAATAACCTTATGACTTTTAGAAAACATCCGAAGGTGGCCATGCATAGGCAAGTTTTTAATGGCTGATGTTTTATTTTGTTTTTAATATTTTGTTGGGAGCTACCCAGAGTGGCTGGTTAACCCCATTAGATGAGTGGCATATAAATAATGTTGTTGTTGTTGTTGTTGTTGTTGTTGTTGTTGTTGTTGTTGTTGTTGTTGTTCCTGCCAAGGAGCCCCCTACAGAACAGGGAGGGAATAATATAGAGAAAGGTGTACCCCTTACCTCCCTAAAATCTCTAGCAGTTCTGCAATTCCGTTATGGTGTTCTGTCTCATAGATAAACCTGAGTAGAGAGAAGCAAGTGTCAAGCAGAAAATACAGGCTGGCGTCATGAGGACAGAGGCTTGGTAAGAACTCTCCACCCCCAAAATAAAAATGCTCCACATTCTGTCCCTGGGGGGGAGCAGGAAATCTATAGCCATAAGCAGCACATCTGCGTAGATTTCGTCGCTGTGTTCTGCTTTCTAAAGTGGGGAAGGCAAATAGGCCTGGGTGTTTCTGGGAAAGGAATTCCAACGACTGGGGGAGGGCATGGCGCAAACAGGGTGCAGCAAATAGGAGCTATAGGGAAGGAGAGGCCTTGCAATGGGCCCTGAGATGCTTGCCCTGATCCTTCCATCAGGTACCGTAACACCTAATCTTCCCTGCAGCCTCGTGAATCAGAAACTTCCCAGCCATGATTGAGGATGCTGGGAAGGGCTATCTGACAACATCTGGAGGCTTGCAGGTTCCCTGCTCCTGTTCTCGGTCACTCATAGGTCTTCCATCTATTTATCTAATCATTGTTGGAGTTAAGAGGACTAAATGGATCTCCAAGGAAATGCGGTGCAACTGCTCGAGTTAGGATTGAATCCACACACAAACATTCACAATAGATTAAATATTGACAGTAACCGGGATTTACCTGTAAAATATGTTGTTGATCTGCCGCCTTATATATGCTCGGAGGCCCAAGAATTTCCCATAAATCCTATGCAAAATAGTCTTCAGAAAGTCCCGCTCTCTGGGATCTTCACTGTCAAACAGGTCCAGCAGCTGAGGATGGAGGATTTAATCAATCTCTTGTGCACTCGGATCCAGCACTAACAGATTCTCCCCACACACACACACACACACACAACTTCTGCTGGCGCAAAGGAGGGGCACTGGTGCTTCGTCCATGCTTTCCCCTTCATTTCAGCAACTGTTTCCAGTGAAATAGCTGCTGGAACAAAAGGCGGGGGGGGGGCTTCTTTTGCTGCCTGCTAGTGCTTTGAAGTCTTGACTTTGGGATTTCAAAGCACTAAATGCCCTAATGTCATTTGTGATGCAGCTGATTGCTCTGCCCCAAACTACCAAATTTTGCAGACGTGGCAGATCCTGATAAGGATCCGACCCGTGAAGCCATAATAATTCTCTGCCCGTAGACTCAAAGGAGATAAAATTCATACTCAGAGAGTAACTCCGCTGAAACAAATGGGCGTTAAGTCATGCTTCCTCATTTCAATAGGTCTATCCCAAGTACAGTATGACTTAAGACAGAGACACCACTACAGAGAAGGCTCTCTCCTGTATTGCCATATACGGCACCTCATGAAATGGTGGAATATGGAGAAGAGCATCTGTTAATACATAGGTAATATAGCAGGCATCCCCAAACTACGGCCCTCCAGATGTTTTGGCCTACAACTCCCATGATCCCTAGCTAACAGGACCAGTGGTCGGGGAAGATGGGAATTGTAGTCCAAAACATCTGGAGGGCCAAAGTTTGGGGGTGCCTGTAATATAGCAAGAGGCAATCATATAATATAACGTGTGTGTGTGTGTGTGTGTGTGTGTGTACGTACATACATAGATACACATATATACATCCCTCAATCAAGTATTTGTTCACTATGCATTTAGACACCTCCAAGGGTATCATAACCAAATTTGGTGTGACAGTTGATGAAATTAGCCTGCAGGGATTTGTTTTTTTGGATACAATTGGAGGCCATTTTGAATCAAGATGGCGGCCTGAAGATGGAAATCAACATAGAATTAAAGTCAGTGTTCCATCAGTGCAAGGATTCTCTCTCCTCCTTCCAGTGTACCCCACCCACTAAATCTGGTCTAGGGGCTTCTCCCCCTCAACCCTCCAGAGCAGATTTCTGGGGGAGGGCACAGGGTGTGCGTGCGTGCGCAGGGGAGGTAAGTTCCACTGCACAAACATAAATCCTTGTGGTAACGGAACGAGTGAACTGGGTACCAACCATATCTCTTTGTTCCATTTTCCCCTCTGACCCATGAGACTAGGTCCTGCCATTACCAATGTTCTGTTTTTGTTACGCTGTTTTGCTTCTAATATGGGTTCCCCCAACCTGGGGGGAGATTGCCCAGCCAACTGGATCCCTCTCCAGGGACATCTGTCGGCCCCACCTCTTCTCTATCCTGTCTTGACCGGCCCCCATGCCATTTTTAAATATTAAGCAGTTTGATCTTCTATCAGATCAAAATCACCTGAGAACAACACATTGCCAAATTCATTGATGGTGCAATGAGACTAAGGGCTATCTTTTAAACGATAATCATAGCCATATGACTGATCCTTTTATCCATGTTGTTTTTAACTGTATATTGCGTGTATTCTGTTGCTATGGCTGTCAGCTATGCAAATAAAGCTTATTGATTGATATTAAGCAGTTTAGAAATGCTTTAAAATAAATGCCAAGTTAGGAGGAGGCTGCAGCTACTTACTGACAATACAAACTTCTGGTCAATATATTTCTTGGCTATGTTTGGTTGGAAGTCTGGGGACTCCAGGAACCTCAAAAAGAATTCATAAACCAGCTAGGAAGGGAGAGGAAATAACAGGAAAAGTGTTATTTTTAAGTACAAGACTGGTTATTGCCATTGCGTACCTGCTGCAAACACAGGGATACAGAAGTTGTGCCCCGTCGGACAGTTAAACGACAAAAAAAATGGTCAAACCTATTTGAAGAACAATTAAAGCCCACTGACAACAATAAAAATTGAACAGATTATCCATTGGGTTTGGGTGTGGCCTCATGCCTGCCAGTTAATAGATTGTATGAGAAACTGAAAATAATTTCCAGAATGGAAAGAGGAATTTTTTTTTTAATTGAATGGCTTTAGCATGGCAGTTGTCTTTGTCCATGGAGTTTTTTTTAATTGAATGGCTTTAGCATGGCAGTTGTCTTTGTCCATGGAGTTTTCTTGGCAGGGATACTGGAGTGTCTTGCCAGTTCCTTCTCCAGGTGGATCACGTTTGTCAAAACTCTCCACTATGACCTGTCCATCTTGGGTGGCCCTGCATGGCATAGCTCATAGCTTCTCTGAGTTATTCAAGCCTCTTCGCCACGACAAGGCATTGATCCATGAATGCCAGTAGTGATGTATGGAAGTGAGAGCTGGACCATAAAGAAGGCTGATCGCCGAAGAATTGATGCTTTTGAATTATGGTGCTGGAGGAGACTCTTGAGAGTCCCATGGACTGCTAGAAGATCAAACCTATCCATTCTTAAGGAAATCAGCCCTGAGTGCTCCCTGGAAGGACAGATCGTGAAGCTGAGGCTCCAATACTTTGGCCACCTCATGAGAAGAGAAGAATCCTTGGAAAAGACCCTGATGTTGGGAAAGATGGAGGGCACTAGGAGAAGGGGACGACAGAGGACGAGATGGCTGGACAGTGTTCTCGAAGCCACCAACATGAGTCTGACCAAACTGCGGGAGGCAGTGCAAGACAGAAGTGCTTGGCGTGCTACGGTCCATGGGGTCACGAAGAGTCGGACACGACTAAACGACTAAACAACAACAACAGCATGGCAGTCCTTCTAAATGATAAAGGAGATGACAGAACGGCAGACACAGAATGGGGAAAGATCCTCCCTGACTTGCGAAAGCTAAAGAAAAAGAAAGGAAATATGTAATATCAGAGAGATGTGAGAGCAGGTTGGCACAGGAAAGAGGAGCCAAAATGATGTCTCTAGAGGAAGCTTTCATCTTTATTTCCCCCGCCAGCGGGAGAACAGTCATGTCACAGGACCTCTGAGAAAGAAGACTGCAGAAATGCAGGCAATTCATCTCAGCAGGAGCCTAATTCAGTGATTAAAGACCTACATTATTACGCTGGTTGGAGAAGCCCTTCCACAGCAATACAAAGGGACCAACAGTGGACCCCATGCAGGTTTATTTGGAAGCAAATGTGCTCCTGGGATAGCTCAGTTGGTAGAAGATGAGACTCTTATTAATCTCAGGGTTGTGGGTTCAAGACCCACCTTGGGCAAAATTGCAGGGGGGGATGGCCTAAATGACCCTCGTGGTCCCTTCCAACTCTATAATTCAAGTCTCATCAACATACTGCGTAGGAGCTTAAGAAGTTGCCTTATGCTAAACCTTGGTCCATCGAGCCCAGCACCAACTGGCAGCTACTCTCCAGCGTTTCAGGCGAGTATCTTCCACAGACTTATTTGCAGCTGCTGGGGATTCAACCCGGGACCTTTTGCATGCAAAGCATTGCTCCAGCACTGAGCTCCAGCGCTTCTCCCTAGCAAAAGCCAAGGTGGCCAGAACATCTCAGAGGCAGTAACCTCCATGGGCCCCACCTCCTAGCCACAAAACGTTTAAACAGCAATGGCTGGTGGAGGAAAACCACTTGGAACTTCTGTCTGGGGGGGGGGGATCAGCATGCTCTCTCCTGCTCCCTCTTTCAGATCCTAGGAGCTTATACCAGGGAGCTGCTCATTTCACATATAAGCTAGTCACTGGTTCTCCATCGACCCGAGAAAGAAACCAAGCAGGGCAGGGTGTAAATGAATATGATGCAGCAACTGTGCTGAGGGCAGAGGTGAGTGGATGTAATCTGTCCTGCCTAGGAAATCGACTAGGAACTTTGCTAGAAGCCTTGAGTTCCACCAGTATGGAAAGCAAGATTTTAATTATGATTATTTATTAAACTTGTTAGTCACTTTTCCCCCCTTTTTACAAGTGGAACTCAAGCAGATCCACAATAAGAAGTAAACGACACATCCATTAAAACAAGCATAAAAACAAAATTGAAAAATCTAAAACTCGCTCACATTTTTGAAAGACAGGACTAAAGCAATCCACCCACTCACGGAGGCCGTATACAATTACAAGTCAAAGGCCTGGGCAGAAGGGGAAAAAAATTTTTCTAGCACCTCAAGGTAAATTATGATGGTGCCAGGTGTGCCTCCCTGGGAAGAGCATTCCGCAAGAGGGGAGCCACCACTGAAAAGGCCGTTTCTCGTGTTGCCATGCTCTGACCTCCCATGGAGGGTAGCGCAAGAGGAAGGGCCTCAGATGACAATTACAGCATCCGGGTGCTACCAAATTTTATATAGAATTACCTGGAGGTGTGGCCAAGCAGCTTCTAGCGTAGGTTCATCTTCCTCAGGGTCAAATTCTGCTCCCGTAGGATTGGATGACGGGGGAAGCGTACGGAAGAGATTTACTGAAAACTGAAGACACAATAAGGAAGTTGAGAAGTTTGGCAAAGTTGAGAAGTTATTGCTGTTATTGTTTATTAATGTATTTACAATATTAAAAAGCACAACAATATATAACATAGTTAACAAACAAAACAATACCCCCCCACACACAAAGTTTAAACGGTCCTAAGATTGTTTACTTAGCCAAAGGTCTGGGAGAAGAGAAATGTTTTCGCCGGGCACCTAAAGATATGTAGTGAAGGCGCCAGGCGAGCCTCCTTGGGGAGAGCATTCCACAAACAAGGAGCCACAGCAGAAAAGGCCTGTTCACATGTTGCCACTTTCAGGGCCTCTCATGGAGGCGACACACGAAGAAGGGCCTCAGATGATGATCACAAGTTTAACGCAGTGCCGCTCTATTAGGAGGGCCACGCACCCAACACATAACACCCATCGAAATGATGAGCTTTGTACAGAATCCCACTCTGCATCCCGTGCACATTTGGGAACCCACAACCTCTCACACTCTAATAATAATAATAATAATAATAATAATAATAATAATAATAATAAATTATTTATACCCCGCCCTCCCCAGTCAAAACTGGGCTCAGGGCGGCTGACACCAGTAAAATTACAATAAGACGTAAAAGAAAGAAAAACAATTAATTAAAATACGGGTTAAAATACAGTTTAAATTTAAAAAAATTAAATGCAGCCTCATTTTAAAGTAGCCCAAATCAAAACCATAAGGCAAGAAAACATAGGGGTGAGCCCAAAGGCCAGGCGGAACAGCTCCGTCTTGCAGGCCCTGCGGATAGATGTCAAATCCCGCAGGGCCCTGGTCTCCTGTGAGAGAGCGTTCCACCAAGTCGGGGCCAGTACTGAAAAGGCCCTGGCCCTAGTTGAGACCAATCTAACCACCTTATGGCTCGGTATCGCCAAAATGTTGTTATCTGTGGACCTTAAGGTCCTCCGCGGGGCATACCAGGAGAGGCGGTCCCGTAGGTACGAGGGTCCTAAGCCGCATAGGGCTTTAAAGGTCAAAACACACACCCCTTTCAGCCTGGAAGTACAGAACACGCATTTCTTGACTTTGGAGTGTTGAAGGATTGCCGCCGCCTGAAGCACCACCCAGTCATAAGCTCGGCCTTACCATGATAACAGCTTCGGGATAAATGGCCTCTGTGACAACATCCCGGTTGTGTGTGATGTATTCCACCATCTCGTTGAGGCCCGCTCGCTTCACCTCTTTGAACTTCAAGTCGCTGAGCGGGTCAGAAACAAAGTCGAAGAGGACGCAGCATTGTCGCAGCTTCTGTATGAAGAGCTCTTCCCGTTCGTGAGGAGGTGCATCTGAGGAGAGAGAGAGAGGGCAAAAAAGGGGAGTCCTCTTCTTCCACTGTAGCTCATCAGCTGAACCCAAGGAACTAGGAAGAGCCTGGCAGCTGGCAAAAGGCCCGCCTGCTCCAGCATCCTGTTCTCACAGGATAGCCAACCGGATGCTTACATGAAACCCAAGTGCAAAAGCAGTGCCCTCATTGGTGATTGCTAGAAACCGGCATTCTAAGGCACGCTGGCTTCAACAGTGGAGAGGGAACAAGTGTCATTGTGGCTAGTAGTCGCTGATAGCTTTGCCCTCCGTTAATTTGTCTAATCCTGTGGAAGCGACTCCCATAGCTTAATCGAGCTTTGTGTGAATAAGTACTTTGAGCACCTGACATCAAACTAGGATACATTGGCATCCTTTTGCCTGCTTTCTCTTGCCTCTCTTTGCAAACCTTTATGGTCCTTCTGCTCTGTGCATGCTCACTGAGAGAGACTGGAGTACGTGAAAGAATGAGCAGCAGGTCCAAGTTTTCAATGCACCTTTGCAATGAACCACTGGGGGACCTCAAGCAACCCTCTCTCTCTCTCTCAACCCCAGCCCCTCCCAATCCTGTAGTATGGTATTACGACGACAATGACCTACCTCGCTAGGCTGTTGTAACAACTACAGAGCTAACATACGTGAAGTACTTTGGATATTTCTATCTCCCCCCCCCCCTTTTTTCCACTAACATAAGAAGTGTCCTGTTGGATCAGACCAAAGATCTATGTACTGTAGTCTAGAATATTGTTTTCAACAGCATCCAGCCCAGGGGCCGTCTTTGCCATTCCATTTCCTGTGCCTTGAGCAGTCTTCCCTCCTTCCATATCCTTCAAATCCTTCCCCCAGAGCCTATTCCTGCACTTAACCAAGGAATAAAAGCTTTCTTTTATTACATTTGAGTTGCAGCAGAGTATCTAACTCAGGTCTTTTAATTCCTCTAAATATTTTGGGTAGACGATCTTGTGATCTTCCCATGAAGTGCAATCCCATGACACACCATTTGTAATGTAGTGCAATGTCCTGGAACGTAGTGAGAGAGATCTGCACAGTGTGGAGAGGCAAAAAAAAGTGCCCCAGAGTGTTTGAAGCAAGAACGGCAAGAGAAAGGCAATGCTAAATTAAACCTGCCCAATTCACGCTGGAAGATGTCGAATTATGATGCTTTGGGTGTGGAAAGCCACCTTCCATAGATGGGATTACTTCAGATTTCCTTAAAGCTTGAATTTGTTTTATTCTGTATTGTTTTATTTGATGTTTTAATGTGTTGCAAGCTGATTTAAAATATAAAGCAGTATAGATATGAAACAATTAATTACCATCATCAAATTCACTGGGGGAAAATGTCACCTAGACATTCCATTGTGGCAACCATAACCTAGGGTTAAGGTGCTATTTGGCAAATCGATTATATACCTGGGTTTCTAACATTGTGTGAAGGCAACACAAATATGCCAGATATGCCCAGGTTTGCCAACATCCAATATTTAAGTCCTTCACGCTCTCCACTCTCTGACTTCTCAATATGCAAAGCTACTTCCTTTCCATGACTTGATTCCAAGTACTGTACAAGAGCTGGGCTTCCTCGCTACTGAACCTGCAACGTGATGGCAGAATCTCCTGGCTCTTTCCCTCACCTGAAGGGAGAATAACTGCGGTGGTGTTCCTTAGCATTGTCTTGCAGCGTGATGCCTTCCCCAGATTCAGGAGCTGCTTTCCTTTCAGCACTGCAACTGCTTAAACCAGCATGACTCACAGCTGAATCAATCCTGTTTATACCTGTAGAAACCTTCCTGGGTGTCACGCAGGTTAACTAGCCGCTGCCTGGTAGGCATAAGGGGATTTCGATGAACAGCAGAAAGGGTACAGGCTGTTCTGAAAGTCTCGGAACGTGGTGGACTCCCTTCTTTGGGTTAAGCATTTCTGTTGAATGGCTTTCTGCCCATACGAATGCCAAGCAGCAACAGAATCACACTACTGCTGTTGTAAGCATGTTCACTGTGAAATCTGGGAGCCCAACTTAAAAGAGTGTCTCTGTAGGGCATCGTGGGTTGAATTAAAGTATGACTAGATCTGTTATAGGGACGCAGGTGGCGCTGCGGGTTAAACCACTGAGCCTAGGGCTTGCTGATCAGAAGGTCAGTGGTTCGAATCCCTGCGACGGGGTGAACTCCCGTTGCTCAGTCCCAGCTCCTGCCAACCTAGCAGTTCAAAAGCACGTCAAAGTGCAAGTAGATAAATAGGTACCGCTCCAAGCAGGAAGGTAAACGGCGTTTCCGTGCGCTGCTCTGGTTCGTCAGAAGCGGCTTTGTCATGCTGGCCACATGACCTGGAAGCTGTACATCGGCTCCCTCGGCTAATAATGCGAGATGAGTGCTGCAACCCCAGAGTCGGTCACGACTGGACCTAATAGTCAGGGGTCCCTTTACCTTTACTAGATCTGTTATGGAATCAAACCAAATTGTGTCAAAGCCATCTCTTTTTCTTTTTCTTTTTTGCTTTTGCTTTTTACCTCCCATAGCCTTCCATCTTCCTGTTACCTTTTTAGCTAAAGTAAATGGCCAGATGTTCACCTTCCACCTGGATAATGTTAATCCTAGACCAGTTTACCAGCACTTACTTATCAGCCGCTGCCAAAAATATAACTAAGCCCTTGTGGGAACATCAGTGTTTTAATTATCAAATATGGGCAAGGACACGAGTTGAGTATTGCACTGTTGCTTACAACCTGGACTCTCCTCTGCTGGAGGTTCTTAGCCAGATACTGGATGGCCCATCCCTGACAGGGGCGCTAGAGCAGGATTCTTGGGACTAGGTCAGAGTTCTTCAACCGTGGGCCCTTAAAATAATAAATAATAATAATTTATACCGCGCCCATCTGGCTGGGTTTCCCCAGCCACTCTGGGCGGCTAGTGCTAGTGCAATGGATGAGCCTCACCCTGGGAAAATCTCCTTCATGATCAAGGTGTTTCCCCTGCCAGGTAAGTAAGTAAGTAAGTAAGATGCTGTTGGGCTACAAGCTCCCTCTTATGCAGCCAGCTTAGCCAACAACATAGGGGGACGCAAGGTTAAAAGAATGCTGGGCCAGATGTCTTCCTGAGGTCCCTTCCAACTCTGTGATTTAAAGGCCACTCAACTCCTTCTCACCTTTAAGGGCAGGAAGTTTCTGGAGTTCCCGGTTTTTGCTTAAGTTGAAGCGGGAGGAGCTCTGCCGCCGCTCCTTCTTTACAATCTGGGGTCCCCCTGAATACTTGATCTTGTTCAGCTGGGTTGGTGGGGGGGTGCTGTTGCTGGGTCGCTTATTCGAGGTCTGCTGCTGCTGCTGTTGCTGCTGCTGCTGTTGCTGCTGCTGGACCTGAAGAGAGAAGGAGGCACACAGGCAAAAAACATTAAGTGCTAACTTGACATCAACGCGCCTGTAAGTAGTTTGCTGTAGATAAAAGAGCCGGTGCGCTGTGTTGGTTAGAGCATCATGTGCAATCTTGGGAGACCAGGGTTCAAGTCACCGCTTGGATCTATCAAGTCCGCTGGGTGAACTCAGGCCGGTCACTACCTCTCAGCCTAGCCTACCTCGCAGGGTTGTCACGAGGAAGAACGGGAACCATGATAATTGTGTATGCCACCTTGAGTGACTTGGGAGGATAGGTGGGGTAAGAAATGTAAAAATAAAAATAAATAACAAAACTGTGCACCCGAGTTTATATTACAGTTTATATATTATTAAATAATATATAATATATTATTATATATTATCGAGTTTATATATTATTAAAAAAAGTGTATCCAATTACCGTAAGTTTTACTTAAGAGTAGGCCCACTGAAATTAACAAAGCAAAATCATTTGTGTTCATTTATTTCACTACCGGTAGGTCTTCTTGGACTAAAAATTTTGTTGGATACAACTCTTGGTGCGATCTGTAAAGCAACAATTATATCCTACAGGAAGGACACACTGTAAACACACTATCTAAGAATCACTGTCAAATATTGTCACATTTGATTATCTCTCGTCAATGTGGCTCATCCCTGTTACAGTTCATTCCGTTGTACGGTACCTGTAAACTGCTACTTACGACTTATGATAAGCATTTAACATATCCGTATACCACCCTAGGTAACATTTTATCCCAATGCAATTTTAAACAAAGCAGTAATATAAAACAAACCCGTTAAGAGCAATATAATCAGCACAACACAAAAAATAAAACAGCAATCAAAAGCTTCCAGCTTCTATTCAATGAAAACCATTAAAATGCCTGGGGAGGGGGAGTCGTGTATTGATGCCTAAACAATAATAAAGTGGAATCCAGGCAACTCCCATCGGCCTCAGCCTGCGTGGGCAATGGACAAAGCTGCTGAGAGCGGGGGGGGGGGGGCACAGGTTCCCCATATCTCCCCTACAGAACCCTATGGGCAGTTCAAATCTAATGCCAAACCATGATCTCAATGAGCAGTGAGAAGCCATGTTACTCATGTGCTTCCTCCTCCCCCCTCACATGTGTCAATTCACTCCCTCCAATCCTGCCTTGAGGAATGACAGTATCACAGAATTGTAAAGTTGAAAGAGACCCCCCCAGGGTCATCTAGTCCAACCCCCTGCAATACAGGAATCTCAACTAAAGCATCCGTGACAGGTGGCCACCCAATCATATCCTTCAAACTCTTATATCAAATTCCATTATTCTATCTGCTCTCGGTGGTTTTATAACACTGCTCGAACAAAACCCAAAAGCTGTGGCTTGCACTCACCCTGCAAATCAGGATACAGGCAGCATTAAACCTAAACCACCTCTTGGAGGTGAACTTAAGGCTTGGGGTGTACTCTTCAGCCCCACAACACTTCCCCAAGAAAAGCTACCTCCTAGGAGAAAAGACCCAGGGACCCAGGTGGCGCTGCAGGTTAAACCACTGAGCCTAGGGCTTGCCGATCAGAAGGTCAGCGGTTCGAATCCCTGTGACGGGGTGAGCTCCCGTTGCTCGGTCCCAGCTCCTGCCAACCTAGCAGTTCGAAAGCACGTCAAAATGCAAGTAGATAAATAGGAACCGCTACAGCGGGAAGGTAAACGGCGTTTCCGTGTGCTGCTCTGGTTCGCCAGAAGTGGCTTTGTCATGCTGGCCACATGACCTGGAAGCTGTACGCCGGCTCCCTCGGCCAATAATGCGAGATGAGCGCGCAACCCCAGAGTCGGTCACGACTGGACCTAATGGTCAGGGGTCCCTTTACCTTTAGGAGAAAAGAAACCGGGAACGCATCATGCTAGCTTGACTTTCCTTTATTATTATTTTAGGACTCCTAGGGCACACATACAAACAAAATGTAGCCTTTTCTTCTTCTTCCTGCAAGCCCTTTTAGAAACTGTTCCAGCCATTGATTACCTTGCCATTATTTCACAGTGAGGTCTGTAAGGCGTGGCTGTTAAAATGGAAAAGAAACCCTATACATTTTTAACATAGGGCCCTATTTTTCCATTTGCCTTGCCTTTCTCCTTTAAGAGGCTCCATTGCCATTTACATTGATTTCTTTTTCTTTTACCGTAACACATTCATTCATTCATTCATTCATTCATTCATTCAATCGGGGGTGCAGAACTCTCAGGTCTGGAGGGCCAACTATAGAGCTCCAGAACTCTCTCTGTGGCTTTCAGGACTACATGCCTCTCCTAAGATCACACATCTCACCAGCCCTATATCACCAGCATCCATGACTGCTTTTGCCTTCCTGCAACCTGCTCTTGAACTGTGATAATGCCTCTTGTTCGCCTGGATGGAAAGACAGGTGTGTGGGTACCGAAAACTCTTGACTTCTGCATGGCTGAAATGTAGTCTACTGTACAAAAGGTTAAGATTTATAGCTCTGCCCTCATTTTGCCTCTGGTCAATGTTAGAAACTCAAGATATATAAGCTAAGCTAATCACCACTGAATGGCAACTTAAACCTAGGTTGCAGTCACCACAATGGAATGTCTAGGCCAGGGTTAGAAACTGGGATAGAAAAGCTAGGAGCCAAATGGCTTCTGAGACCTGGGTTGTGGGCGCCATGGGGGGGGGGGACGGGATAATACTTTAATTATTTTGATAAGCATGAACCAATATGCAATTCACATTAAGTGACACACTGTTAATTTCACAATTTTAGCAGAAATTGTTAATACATGTTTAATTTGATGTTTACAATAGCAATATTGGTACCATACTTATGTTTTCAAAACACTCTATTCTTTAATTGTTAAATTATTTAACATATTGTCTATCCTTAACATATACTTCGAGGCTTCAAAGCACATACATTTCAGTAATGCTTGAGTGTCAGCCAGGCACAAAAAAAATTGCACCCAGACTTTTTGAGGTGCTTGCAAATAGAGAATCTTCAGGCGCAAAATGCACCTGGCACCCTGCTGATTTCGAACCCTGGTCTAGGCGCCATTTTTTTTGCAATTTAATTTGTTATTGCTATTCATTTTTATACCGCTTTATTTTTTAAAGAAAAAAAAATCACAAAGCCGTTTACAGCACATTAAAACACCAAATAAAATCCAGAATAAAACAAGTTCAAGCTTCAAGGAAAATATTTCAGATCCTTCTCTAAGTGACATTTTGCTTTCCCCATATTTATTTATTTACCTACTTAATTCATATAGCTGCCCCCATAGCAGAAGGACTTTAGGAAACCAGATTGGTATAGTGCTTAAGAGTGTCGGACTAGGACAGGCATAGGCAAACTCCAGATGTTTTGGGACTACGATTCCCATCATCCCTGACCACTGGTCCTGTTAACTAGGAATGATGGGAGTTGTAGTCCCAAAATATCCGGAGGGCCGAGTTTGCCTATGCCTGGACTAGGAGCTGGGAGATCAGGGCTCAAAACCCCCAGGGAAGCTCACTGGGTGACCTTGGGCCAGTCACAGCTTCTTAACCTACCTCACAGGGTCATTGTAAGGGTTATCTTTGGGGGGGGTTGAACCATGTACTCCTTAGAGAAAAAGGTGGGATAAAAATGCAATAAATAAGCTCTTCTGCTTACTTTCTTAAGAAAACAGGAGGGGCCAGCCAGATGGAGGTGACCTCCACGACGTGGTTACAACTGGACCTGTGCCAGTCGCAAAATGCGCCAGGGGAATTTCTAACACTGTCTCTGGCCATGGCCATATGACCTATGGGAATGCAAACTACCCCCCCCCCGAGACTGAAAATGGTTCCCCAGCTCCACATTAAATGAAAACTGTTTTTTTTAAAATAAAAATAATAATTTAAATGCAGGCAAGGCTGACACCCTCACAGAATCCCCAAAGGACCAGTGTCTGCTCTTCAATAAGAACTAGCTCACACATGCATGTTCACTGCTCCTTATCTACAGCAGCAAGCCGCCACTTGATGCACATGTGAATGAGCCATCACAGATCAAATCCCCCACCCCCGCAGGCAGAACTGCCGTATCATCCAATGTCAATTCAGAACCACGACACTTCCAAATGGAGACAGCTTGCTCATTCTGCTGAGAGTCACCAAGCTTAGGAGGGAGGGAGGGGAAAAAATCTAGTGCCATGCGTGACTCAGCCCTGGGTGTGTTTGAATTCATGCTTGCTGCTCGTTAATAAGTGCCCTGTTATCTTAAGGGGATAATTTCACATTTGCAGAGGGTGGGTCACCTCAACAGTATAATGAAGTGGATGAAGCAGCAGAAGAGTTTTGCGCAAAAAAATGCAAAACCTTTCTCCGTCTGCTCTGAGCACAGCCACCTGGCAGAACTCTGGATGCAAATCCAAAAGAAGACACAATCTAGGCAAGGCTTTCCTCATCGTACAAAACAGGCTGAAGTGCTGGGGGCTGGTGGGTTGTGAATACTGCATTGTGAAGACGCCTGGGTTGGAGCTGATCATCTGGCCAAACTGCATGACACACCAAACTGCAAAATCTGGACTCTGCGATTCTTTGCCTCTTACCGCAACCTCACCCACAAAAACCCTGAAAGGCTGCCTTTCCCTGTGTTAAGAACTTCCTTTTCACCAGTCTCCTTCCCACCTCACCTTTTGGGCCTTCATCTGCTGTTCTTTTCAAAACCTGATTTTATCTCCTTGAGCTGAACTCTCCTTGGTGATTTACCGTACTCTCCCAAAGAGCTAATTAGGAGTCTCTCCATGCTGATCCGGGAGACCGCCCCAAAGCCACTGAGAGGAAATCAACAAAAGGATTGGTAAGCTAGTCACAGTGCAGGATTTCAACAGAGAGCTTCTCCCGCAGCTTTGAAATTGCCTTCCTCCTAAGGTTCCAATGCCCAAGACAGAGTTACATTGGGAAGGGGATTTAAGAAGTGAGCAAAGTATAGATTTGCAGCATAATAATGAATGGAGACGCTAACAATGAGGCTGGAAAGGAGGAGCTGGAGGGGAGGGAAGAGTCCATCGTCCAGACATCAATGCAGTGGGGATGAAATCCAATGGGTCAGAGTTGTTTGCTGAAGACAAGGCCCAGACTGATAAAGAGCTGCAAGAAACAGATAGGCTCGAAACCGGTCAACCTTGACCATGATCAAGTTAACACACTTTAGGAGAGCTTGCACCGCATAACCAAATGTATTTCTGGAACGATGGCGATTCGCTGTGCTCTGGACTGTAAAGTATTGTGGCAATATGCAGCCGTCCAACACCCTTTGGGAGGGAGCGCTGCGAATTGAATGAATTTTATACAGCTATAGCTGCACACTTTATTATTTTGTGCAAGCAATGATGCAACTACTGCCTTTGTACTCAGCAACATTTTAATTTTTTAAAGGCTGCAAGAAACTAGATGAGGAATGGCGCGCGCGCACACACACACACACACACACACACACACAGTATCTCCAGAGCCCTGGCAAATGTGAAAGCAGGAGGAGATTAAACTGGAGCTGGTATAAAGTAAACAAATATATCAAAGGGGAGGGGAGGGGAGGATTCTGCAGGACACCTGGAAACAGGAGAGACAGAGAGGAAAAAAATAACTCAAAGTGAAGCAGAACCCCATTCCTAAATGCTGCCCTCATTTCACCAACACAGGCCAAGTTAGCAAGGCTGGCAGAACTTCTCCCTGGAATCACTCCAAGTTCGTTTCTCGCCTCCCAAATCCAACCCTTAGCAGGTTAATTCAAAAGGTTTCAAAAATGGCATTTTTTAAAAAAAGTTCAAAGAACAGGAAGCTCTCCTTACAGGTTTGTGTAGCCCCTCTTTTCCCTCAATGGGGGAGGAGGGAAAGCATTTTTAAGGTCTGCGATGTGGGGAGGGGAGAGAGAAAGGCTGGGGATGGTAGCTATAAGAAATGGGGGAGGCATTCCCTGGACCAGGGGGAAAGAAGTACTGTGGGAAGCAAATTGGACAGAACAATGCTTTCCAAAAGACATTTGGAAATGGATGGCCCTTTTTCTGCTGCCCAGCCTTCACTCCCCACTTCTCTTACAAGGGCCATGGGGCACCTTGCCAGCCCCCAGCCCCCCCCCCCCCGCTGCCTGCTGCATATTAACAGGATCTCACCACAGCCAGTTCATTATAAGTCTGAAGAGGCCCTGTGCCACTTCTCAGCTCATCCTTCTCCAGAATCTTGAATAGAGTATATTAAAAAAAGAGAGAGAGAAAGGTTGTATTTTTAAAAAAAAAAAGAAGAAAAGAAGAACACACACAAACGAACCTCCACAAAATATAAGGACTAATATGAGCCCTGTTATAGAAAATTATAAGGGGGTTGCAGGACACCATTACTAATGAACAGAGAGGGGAAGATTTCTGGTTTAGAACCACCTGGCGACGGGAGAATAAGCAGAAACAGCCTCTTTATTGTTTTGCCCAGAGGAGATCAGAAGATTTAAAAGGCAACAAGTGGCATTATTGGAAGTTCCTGCAACTGAATTGCTGTGCTTTCATCAGAAACGTGCTTGCACAGAGTTTTCTAGCTTAAAAAACAAACACACTGTCCCGCCCAATTTTTGAGGACAAGAAGAAATAAAAGAGAGTCTCTCTCCCTCTCTGGACTTAAACTACAGTATATGTGATACTTGCTGCTGCCTCTCTCTCTCTCTCTTTTAAGCCACTAATAGCTCACAACAAGGAGGGATGGTTCTCATCAGGACCACAGTGTATGGTTAACCCTTCCCTTCCCTGCCGAAATTCCCCATAAAAATCACCTCCCATGGCTGCTATCATCAGCATGATGAAACATGGTATTTGTTTTTGTCTTTGTTTGGCACCAGTGGAATGTAAGAAGACTCCCCACTGGAACAGACCAATGGCCCAGATCAGGCATTCCCCAAACTTCGGCCCTCCAGATGTTTTGGACTACAATTCCCATCATCCCTGACGACTGGTCCTGTTAGCTAGGGATCATGGGAGTTGTAGGCCAAAACATCTGGGAGGGCCACAGGTTAGGGGTGCCTGGCCCAGCTGGTCCAACGACCTGTTCTCTAACAGAGGCCAACCAGATGGCTATGCGAAGTCCGAAAGGAGGACCTGAGCACGGCAACACTCTCTCCCCACTTGCAATTCCCACAACTGGCATTCAGAGAAACATTTCCTTCCCGAAAGTGGGGACAGAACCTGGTCATCGGGGCTATTAGCCATTGAGAGCCCTATCCTCCATGAATGGGAGCTTCCCTCTTGCAGTTAATAGCAGCCAGAGGGGGAGAAGGCAGCCAAGAAGAAAGGTTTAACCTCTTCCCACGCACTGTAGTTCTGATGAAAATTCCTATCTCTGCCAAGCGGCTGCTTTTTTAAAATAAAGAGGGGGCAGCGAGTGCCGAATTTAGCATCACATCCAGTTTGGGCCTTCTGTTCCAACTCTGAAAATGACAAAGCAATAAACACTTGAAACTCAAAAAAAGAGTTTAAAATATCTCTTTTTAGGATTTCTTTCTCACGTTACATTTTAGCATCCCAAGGCAAGTTGTGGGAAGGGGGCGGCTGGGGTTGGCGAAAGTATCCCTGCATTGCAGGGGGTTGGGCTAGATGGCCCTTGGGGTCCCTTTCAACTCAATGATTCTATGAAAAGTAGCTACAGTAGAATTGCAGGATAAAAGACCGGGCCATTAGCAGCAGAACCTTAGGATCTCCTGCCCTTTTTGTTAGGGTCTTATAAGTGAACAGGTTTGCAGAATCCTTCATTCCTCTTTATGTGGGAAGGAACTGCTGTGACCATTCCTACTCCTTACTAGTGAGATGGAGGAACCACAGCTTTTTAACAGAAAGCTATAGCCAAGGTACAAAATCAGATGCCCCATGCAATGCATCTTTTGCTTGACATCCAGATTGCAGAAGCGATCAAATACCTGAATGATTCCTGCTTCCATATAAAAACTAGCACACTTGTAAAAACTGTACTGTGAACAACTACAAGGCTTGACTATTCAGTAAAGTTGGGTATCTCTTTGTTCTTCTGGCAAAGAGTGCTCTCTCTCTCTCTTTTAATTTACCTACATATTTATAATCCACATTTTTTATATATGTAAAAAATCAAGACAATAGTACAATGCATGAGAATAAAATCAGCATAAAAACATCAATAAATACTGATTGGCTAAAAGATAGAATTCATGTTGTGAAGGCCTGTCTAAACAGAATAAATCTGGATGGGTGGTTTCTGCCAAACCTCTAGTGGCCGTGAGTTCCACAGGACAGGGGCTGCCACGCTTAAGGCTCAGTCCCTTTTCACACTTTAAACAAAATCTCTCATTTCTGAGGTCCCAGCATTACAAGACTTGGGTATCAGTATTGGCTCTTGAAATTGCCTTTGCCATGTTGATCTTTCCTCTTTCAATATTCTCTCTCACACCCCTCTCCCTTGGGTCTTCGTCCACGGTTCTTTTTTAGACCTGCCTTTAAAATGTGTGTGTGTTTTTGTTTCCACTTTGTGAGATTCTCTTCAGTTGTGCTTGCCCTGAAAATGAATAGAGAGCTTTCCTAGTGCTGATCCACTCAAAAGCCACTAAAAGGAAATCAACAAAGGATCTGGGCAACATAGGCTAGAATCCACCTCCCTGACCTGCTAACATCTGAAAGCACAGGAGCTGTTCTGTTTCGTTTTACTGAAAAGCAGGGAGCATCCAAGCATTTAGAGCAATGTGGTTCGGCAATGGGCACCTCTGGGCTGTAGCTCAGCCACTGAGCATCTGCTTTGGATGAGCAGGGCCCCAGGTTTAATCCCCGGCATCTCCAGGTAAGGGCTGGGAGAGATTCCCGGAAAGATGCAGCCAGTCAGCTAGATGGACCAATCCTAAGCAGCCTTGATTCCCTTTGCTTTGTCATTTCCAGGAATGACTCTTTTAAGTCTGCTCACTGTTCCTTCAACCTGCTCTTTCTGAAGCCGGAAGAACAAGCAGCTGCAATGCAATTACCCCTCCGTGTACAACTGTGCTTCAGATTAAGGGGCGGGTGTCATGTCCTCAAGCATCAGGGCCACACTGCAAGGCACCCGCTGCTGCATGGGCGACTTTAAGAGGACTAGGCAAATTGATGGAGGGTAAGGCTATTGGTGGGTAGAGACAGCAAGTGCCTGTATACCAGCTGCTGGAGGGAAGAGCACGGTTGCACTTATATCCTGTATGTGGGATTTCCACAGGCATCTGACTGGTCACTCCGAGGACCGCAGGCTGGACTAGATAGGCCATTGACCTGGCCAGCAGAGCTCTTCGTATGTAGACTTCTGAGCAGCACTTGGCACTGGGGCCTGCCCCCCAAGTGTTTGAAATTCAGAGGCGATTTTCGAAGCCAAGTGAGCGAGCAGCCAGCTGGGAGCTGGGACATGGCTGCCGGTGCCGGCAGGAGCTGCAAATCCCGGGGATTTACGGGATATTTTTCAATTCGGGAGACCAGCGGGAAACGGATTTAAACCCGGGGGTTTCCCGCGAAAAATGGGAGACTTGACAGCTATGTATTTTTGTGTTGTTGGCAAAAGAACTTTGTGGGTTTCTCTATCACCACCTCTGCTTCTCTCTTTGCAAACTGGAGCAGCTCATTTCTAATTGTTCCTTCCGGCATCTTTATTAGGGCTGCCAGTTCCCTGCCCTGCAGAGCTGGAGGATAGGAAACTTCCCAAAATCACATCCTCAATGGTCCATCTAGCTGCGAAGAGTTCTCCAAAGTGTCAGGCAAATATCCTTCACATGTAATAATAATAATAATACCTTTATTGTCAATGTGCAACCTGTGTACAATGAAATTAACTGCCCCACACACACAAACACTCAATCTCATTGCACTCTGTCACCTGCTACATGAGCCTCTCTTTTTTTTAACCTGGGGATCCCAGGGATTGAACCCAAGGCCTTCTGCACTCAAAGCATGAGCTCTACCCACAGAGCTATGGTCCATCCACAGTGCATGTCACCCAGAACAAACAGAGCTTGATATGCTGTTGACCTTGCAAGTGAGAAGAACTTCCTCTGCTAAAGCAAAGCTCCACGAAGGGCAATGGGTGTGATGCAATGCATCAGAAACACAGAACATGGTACTGGATTCAGGATTAACATGGTACTGCTTATTCTGCTCCCACGAAAACTCAGTATGCATAAAAAGGAGCGGGCAAGCTTCCCGTTCTTATGGCTGGAAAGGCATGCTTGAAAGTGTGTGGTTAAAGCCTCCTTAAATCTCAGCAGCCGGAGGAATTGATAAACAAAGATTTCCTATGCTTGGTTGGCAAGGTGGGGGGAGAAAAACAGGATTCCAGTGCCTTCTGTTGGTTTTTGTTCATCCCCACTTCCTAACTAGAAAAACCAGGATAAATTAAGTAACACGGAAACGGGGAATAAATTACACAAGAGAAATTGTGCAAGTGTGCTCATTTTTGCCCTAGCATATGCACATTGCAGAACTGAACTTTTGTTGATGCAGAATTTTAATTTGATTTGTTTGAGCAAAGAGTAAACACAGCCCGGCCCTGCACACTGGAAGCAACTACTAAAGCAATAATTAGTTTCAATGAGAGAACGTATCAGCTTGCACACATGATGATTTTCACACCTCAAATACCTAAATTTATCATTTGCATGGGGAGTAACTGAAAGACAAATTATTTTGGAGGAGAGAGCTGAAAACCTGCAAACTGTTTTGCCGGAGGAAGACATGCCCTGCCAGCCTATGTAAGCAATAAGTCTGTACTTGCAGGAGATAATGGGTGTGGCTTCCATTTGTACAACTAGTGTTGTACCTTTGGCAGCGGCACATCTGACATAGGAGAGGAATTGCAAGGAACATCTTAATGCACATCAGGAATGGTGGAGGGCAGGATTGTTCAGTAGCAACACCAGTCCAGACCTCGGAGAGATTCTGGCAAACGAACCATACCAGGATGCTGAGTGGAACCCTCCAAGCTGGTTGTGCCTCAGAAGGCATCCAATAAAAAACCAACTCATGACTAAATGTGCATTGCGTGAGTTTAGTAACGCATTGGTGCAACAGCTGCAATTGAAAGGACTTGCAGATTTACACCTACAAGGCTGGCTTTGAATTGCATGTAGGGCACAGGGCCTTTTCTCTACTTTAAGCAGGCTTGCTTAAGTCAACAGTTTCAGAGGGCTGCTGTTTCTGCTCTACTCTGCGACCAGAATTCCATCAAGAAGGCATCAAAAAGCAATGCAGACTTAAAATGTGCCCTCGCCTCTATGGGAACGAGACAACGGAGTTCTTGGTTTGTGTCCAGATCTCTGCACATTATATATTTATATATATATTAGCATCTGATTGCTCTGGTAACTGCCATGTTCACCTCTATGTAGAAGCACACCCATTAGAAGGAAATAAAGATCATTCTTTGCTAGGGTGTGAGTGCTGCCCAGCTCCAACATAGCAGGAATAGAGGACAGTTTCTGAGCTTCTCCGGCCCATTTGCTATTCTAATTATTTTCAGACCAAAGAACATCTTGCTAATGGATGCAAGCTGCTGAATAATTTGCAGGTTTTCTTCCATGCCTCCTCCCCCAATGTGGAGGAAGAACTGGATAAATCCCAAGTACGGAAAAATAGGGATTCCTGACCCATATGACTTTGCCATGAGCTTTAGTGCTCGGACCCTAAACAGTTAAGTTAGGGCAACCTAGGAAATCTGGAATATTTTTTCCAGCCCTACTCAAGAGGGTAAAAGCTGACACCCCCCAATTCTTTCATGCTGACTGCTGGGGCATAGCAACAGTTTCTCAGCCGAAACTAACTGAAAGCCTCAAGTTACTTTTACACTTCCTCCCAGGATGCTCACAATTGCTTAGCACATTCTTAGGTGTCACACACTCACAACTATGCTTTCAGAAACTGCATCAGCATTGTTTTTTTTAGCAGGTTGTGTGAAAACTAGAACTGCTGTTTCATTGAATAGTAATAGCCATGCTAGCGCAACAGAACATTATTTACTGATAGTTTGAAAGAATTCCAGCCATCGTCGTTAGCAACTTTTAATCAATACCACAAGGGTAGCTGTATTCTGGTGCAACAAAAAAGATGACAAGCGTGCCTTGTGGCAGCGAAAAAGAATATGGCTGCAATCCTAACCACGTCTACTCAGAAGTAAATCTCAATGAATTCAATGGGGCATACTCCCAGATAAGTGGGATCCATAGCTGCCAAGTTATCCCTTTTTTTAAGGGATTTTCCCTTATGCTGAATAGGCTTCCTCGCGAGAAAAGGGAAAACTTGGCAGCTATGGTGGGATCTGTACGACAGCCTAAAATATTTTCAGCAGCCTGATCTCACTTCGTCATTTTATTCCCTCTCTCTTTGGCCACGTTCACACATTCACATTTAAAGAACTTTGATACCACTTTAGACCGTCATGGCTTCCACCCAAAAACTGTGGGAGCTGTAGTTTGCTTAGGGTGTTGAGAGTTATTAGGAGGCCCCTATTCCCTCACAGGGCTACAATTCTCAAGAGTTCCCTGTGGAGAGGTTTTGACTGCTAAACCACTCTGGGAACTGTAGCTCCTGAAATGGAATAGGGCTTTCCCAACAACTCTCAGCACCCTTAACAAACTGCAGTTCCCATAATCCTTGGGAGACAGCCGTGACTGTTCAAAGTGGTATCACAGAACTTCGAATGTATGCTGTGAATATGGCCCTGGTGCCCACGAATATACATATCTGTGAATGAGCGTTCCTACATTGGATGAAAGAGCCTCTAGTCCCTGAATGTTATGGCTTACAGTAAGTCTTCAAGACAACAATACAAGAAGAGAGGCATTTCCCGGTGCTTGCTTAGTCTCTTTCTTCACCCTACTCTACCTCAAGCCTATAAAAGAAGTCTGTTTCTGCAACCAGAGATGATGATGATTATTATTAAATTTGTATACCACCCTTCATCTGTAGATCTCAACATAAAAACACAAGATAAAAAAACACAAAATGCATAATAACAACAACAAGAGGGACAAACCAATAACGCCCTCTGCCCACCCCAAGTTGAATCTTACTTCAACACTAATTATTATTACTACTACTATTATTATTATTTATACCCCACCCATCTGGCTGGGTTTCCCCAGCCACTCTGGGCAGCTTCCAACAAAATATTTAAAATACAATAAAACATCAGACATTAAAAACTTCCCTAAACAGGGCTGCCTTCAGATGTCTTCTAAAATTATGGGATAGCATATTTCACTGCATCTGAGAGCAACCAGCTACCTTTGGGGAAAACCATAACCCTGTCCTCACTGCCATTAGGAGATGGAAAGCTTTCCACAATACATTGTTTGGTTTAATCCAAAGAAAGGGCACTTGTGGACTCCCAACAAGAATGAGCAAGGCCACAGATGATGGGAGCTGCAAGTCCAACTATTTCTAGAGATTCTTATCTCATTATACATGATAAAGCTTTCTTTAGCCATCTCACCCCTTGCTTTTTCCTGCAAGACCAATTGCAGTCGTCAACAGTCGTCAACAGGTTTACCACTCCTATCAGCCAATCACCCATTCCCACCACCCTTCTGAGTAATACCCCTCCCCACCTTCTGACTATACATATGGGTCTGGTGACTTCTGTTTCAGTGTATCTGAAGAAGTGTGCATGCACACGAAAGCTCATACCTATGACAAACTTAGTTGGTCTCTAAGGTGCTACTGGAAGGAAATTTTTTTATTTTTTTATTTCTAGAGAGCCACAGTTTCTCTCCCCCCCCCCAACCCGGGTGTGATCAATAACATTATCAAAGGGATCTGACCTTGAAAAGCTAATGTTTAGGACTCCTGTGATTCAAAATGGGAAGGAGAGGACTACCACCAACACATTCAAGTAGGAAAATGGGAATCTTCCATTGACTCAGGAAATGCTCGTCTGACTACTCCCTGGGTCATGTCATGGGGAAACCCCCAAGATACCTGCTGACCAACACAGTGGATGGTGTTCCTCTTCCTACTTGGGACACAATGAGCAAATATACACCAGGTGGAATTCCCAATTGTGTTTACATATTTTAGCACTAGAATTTATTTCTCTAGAGTTGCCCTGACTTATTAAAAGCTATTGATTGGAGGATATATCTTCGGAGAACTCTGGACTTCAGGCACAAAAAAACTTATTCCAAACTCACAGCTGATGAAAAATAATTTCAAATCCTAGGCCTCCATTTTTAAAAGCTCATCAGATCCTGCAAAGACCTTTCCAATTCCTAGATGACAGCATCAAGAGTTTAAGAACCCAAGCAACAATGCAGCTGGAATTTTTCCAGCCCTATCTTCCAAGTGACCTTTGTTTCTGAACGGGAAACTTAAATCATTCCAAATTGAGACCACCTCATGTATTCTAAGGAGAGGTGTCAGTGCTAAATGGAAGCAGACCCCAAAGAGGGGAAACCTTATCTACCAGAACCTCATCAAGAAGCCTCAGTGAAGTATTAACTCTAAGAGAACTTCAGTACCACACAGGCAACCTCATCTTTGACAATACAGTACACACATTGTACCATGGGAAGAACAACCCTTGTACTTCGAATCCTGCAGCACTGCTGTCCCTTTAACCCAAACTTCACCAATCTGGTGTCTTCCAGATGTTTTGGACTACAACTCCCATCAGCCCCAACCAGCATGGCCAATATAAGGGATGATGGGAGGTGTAGTTCAAAAACACCTGCAGCCCCAAAAGATGTTTCAGTCTAAATAGAGAAACAGATATTTTTGTTCTAACCTTTTTCCTTTTTTCTATTTACAATACTGCCACTTATTTGAATTTCAAGGAGGGGAAAAAATGCAAAATCTTCTTTTAGATTTTGAAAACAAGTCCACAACCTGTACACTTTTCTACCACAGTCAGTTCCATGAATGCCATCAATTAAGCTAAGCATCCTTCACTTGAATTTCTCTGCCATTAATTCTGTGCACCAAAATAGCATTTTGGTAATACCATCTAGGGATGCGGGTGGCCTAGGGCTTGCCGATCAGGAAGTCGGCAGTTCGAATCCCCGCAACGGGGTGAGCTCCCGTTGCTCGGTCCCAGCTCCTGCCAACCTAGCAGTTCGAAAGCACGCAAAAAAGTACAAGTAGATAAATAGGTACCGCTACAGCAGGAAGGTAAACGACGTTTCCGTGTGCTGCTCTGGTTCGCCAGAAGCGGCTTAGTCATGCTGGCCACATGACCTGGAAGCTGTACGCCGGCTCCCTCAGCTAATAATGCGAGATGAGCGTCGCAACCCCAGTCGGTCACAACTGGACCCAATGGTCAGGGGCCCTTTACCTTTACCTAATCTCCATCTACCCTAGACACACAAACTTGACTAGTCTTCTGTTCGGTTCCTTTCCCACAAGGTTTAGTTCTCACCCCTTATCCGTCTTAATTTAATGCCCCCCCCCATAAAATAGGTTCTGCCTATTTTTCATCTAAAACAACCGTATTTTATAATTAAATAAGAGGGTAAGTAGCAGAGCTCAGGAAATAATCACAAATTACCAAAACCCGATAGATGGAATATACTTATATTCAACACTTATATTTTTTAAAAAAATTGTCCTGTTTTATGTATATGATTTTGTTGCAATCCGTAAAACAACCACATAAGGTATATCATTATTATAATCACCATGTTTCAGATGAGGAAATGGAATCTGCTGAGGCCGTGTGGCTTGAATGGAAGGAATTTCAGGAGGTCCAACACCAACGGTAGATTTGAATTTTATAGTTCAGACACTTAATTATTATGCTACATGCTAAACCACCACATATTGCAGCCTCTCACATGCTTTTTTGGCTTGCATAGAGCTTTTATTTCTACTAGTGGTTTCCATTCTTCCTTTACCAATCCCCTTCTCCCTCTCTGATCCCACAATAACCTATCAGCACAGGGGCTGATATAGGAGCACTGATGGAAGCTGCAGTCCAAAATATCTGGTGGTCCCCAAGTTGGGGAAGGCTCCTCTAAGCCAACCAGACTGCAACAGACATCATGCAAAAGATGACTTCAGCATCCTACCTCTTCTGAATTCTCCGTGCCTCCATCTTTGCCACTGCCACTGCTACCGCCACCGCCGCCACCACCACCGCTGCTGCTGCTGCTGCTACTACTGGCTTTTGTAGTGCTTTTCGTGGACTTTGGAGGCTCCTAAGGAGGAAAAAGCACAGGAAAAAAGCACATTCAGATGCACTCTTTTACCAACAGCTTAACGAAGTTCATGGATCCTGCAAGACAAGCGTCACGAAACCCCCACAGAAAAAGAGGACACCATCCCATAAATAGGCTCCTTTACCATGCTCTCCATGTCGGTGCCCAAGAGACACACACTTCCTGGCGCAAGAGAAAGGTCTGTGTAAGGAAACACGCTGATCATCATCCAAGTGTTCCTGCTAGAACGATCAATTCTCTTCCCTTTAAAAAGGGCACCTGACTCTATTAAAAGTCCCACCCACTGGTGGGGGGTGGGCAGGCAGCTGCCTGTTTTGCAGCCTGTTGCTCTCTCTGCCTTAGCCAGAGCAGCCGGAGTCTCTGCTCCTGCCATCCTCCATGGGAAAGGGCTTATCTGCCAACAGCAAGCAAACGCTAGTACACTTGCTATTTAGAAAGCAGTTTGCAATGCAGGCAGGGAACAAAGACTGGAGGACAAACTGAAAAGAGGTTCTCAAGCTGAGGGGCGGGAGCTCCATTCAACTGGTGTGTGGACAGTCAACAAAATCTGTATTCAGCCTATTTTTTCCTCCCTAACACAGACGGAAGCCCTACTGACCAAGATAGAATTCAATGGGGCTCTCTCTCAGGCAAGTGTGTACAGGCTACAATCTAAAGGAACTTCATCATACCAAGTTCAGATACCTAGGGGTACAAATAACCAAAAACCTCAACAAATTATACCTGCACAACTATAAACCCCTGTGGCAGCAAATAAACAAAGACCTAAAGAGATGGAGCAATATGAACTTCACCCTCTCAGATAAAATGGCCATGATCAAAATGATCATTCTCCCAAAATTAACCTACTTATTCCAAACCCTCCCAATCTGGATCCCCCCAACCCAACTTCGCAGATGGCAGAAAAAACTATACTCTTTTATCTTCTCGCATAAAAAACCAAGAATAAGCACCAAATACCTGCACCTTCCCACCTCACAAGGAGGATGGGGAATCCCCAACATAGAAACATATTATAGAGCCAACCAAATACGACATATAATCCCATATATACTGGAAGATGAAACAAAACAATGGATACACTTAGAAAGGGACACGATTGATAGTATTTGCACCTCAGCATACCCACTCCTCCCAAACAAACTAAGGAAGATACCCGCAACACTAAACAGGTACACACAAACCATGTTCAAAGCATGGAAAACAGAGACAGACAAATTATCCCCAACCTCATCCCCACTAATCCCCCTGGCTTACCATCCGCTATTCCACCATGCAGCACAAAACCTCCAGATAAAAACCTGGCAGACCAAAGGCTTATATCGCCTAATAGACTTTTATAAAAACAACCAACCTATGACAACACAAGAAATACAGGACAAACTAGAAGACATCCAAATATCCTGGTTAGCACAACACCAACTACATGCCCTCTTAAACAATCCAGTTGTAAAATCAGCAGCGACCAGACCCCTAACTACCTTTGAAAACCTCATCCTGACGACGACGGGACAGGGCAAAGGGATGGTATCTGCAATATATAAAATACTGCTCCAAAACCCCACAAGCCCCCTAGACACAATCAAAAGACAATGGGAAGACGACATAGGCTATGAAATTAATCCCGCCCAATGGACCAAAATGTGGTCTAAACCCCCCTTTAAATCCATATCAGCAAAAAGAAAAGAACTCACTCTGAAAATCATCTACAGGTGGTACCTAACACCACGGAAACTAGCGATAATACGCCCAGGAACATCACCAAAATGCTGGAGAGGATGCACCTCAACAGGCACATACTTCCACATGTGGTGGGAGTGCCCCAAAATCCAACTATTCTGGAAAACAACCATAAGAGAAATAGGTAAAATAACCCAACAAACTTTAGAATTCACCCCAGAACTGGCCTTGCTAAACATCTTCCAGGACAATAACGCGCACCTACATCACAAAGAACTCATAACCCACTTACTCTCAGCAACCAGAAGCACCATAACCAGACACTGGAAAGACCTGTCAGGAATAAACATGGACCATTGGTACCAAATAGTATGGGAAACAGCCCTACTAGAAAAATTAACCAATAAGTTGAAACTGACACGGGGACAAATAGAAGAGGATGGCTTCACCCCGGTATGGTTCCCCTTTATCACATACACAGCCCAACAAGATAACGACAAAAACCCACCAACAGCATACAAATCCATATGGTTAACCTGACCCACAACACTCACCCCCTTGCTCACAAACAAAACAAAGACCACCACAGCTAACCACAAAGGAACAACCATATCCTAGGCCAACCCCAGCATCTCTCACCAACAAAGGAAAACAAGCGAACAACAGAGAACCTATGCAAATGTCGCTGACAAGAAAAAACCCACCCCACCCACCCCCCACCCACTATCCTTCCCCTCCCCTCACCAATGTCTCAACAAACAAAACTGAGATTGTAACAATCTTAAGAGAGACATTGCTCTCATCTCTGTAAACCAAGAAAATCCTTAATAAAAATGATTAAAAAAAAAAAGACAAAAAAAAAAATAAAGGAACTTCATCACAGGTAAGGAAAATACATTTACCAGTTATATTAAAACATATTTTGCAAGGGAATTTGACCTGCGCCAAGGCATACATGATGGGCTGCTGCGGAAAATGACGCTTTAGTGAGCCTGTGCAGCATAGTGGTTAAGAGTACATACTGGACTAGGCCTGGGTTCAAATCCTCTCTCAGCCATGAAGCTTGCTGGGTGACTTTGTGCCAGCCATTCACTCTCAGTCTACCTTGCAGGGTTGCTTTGAGGATAAAATGGGGAGCAGAACAGGCTTGTTTGAGGAAAGGTGGGATAGAAATAATAACAAATAGTATCCATGCTGCAGGACCACCTTTTTTCTTCTTCTTCTGTGAAATGCATGTGTTAGATAACCATATTGTGAAGAGATTCTGTGTTGTGCCTTTAGGTCCATATCCACTGCTCAAATAAAATGTGGGAGAGATCATCAGGAGATTTGGGCCGAGTGTCCATCAGTATGTGGAAGATACTCAGCTCTACCTCTCATTTAAAACCAGGGACTACCTCTGAAGGTGACCTGGAAACAACAATTGATCCAAAATGCAGTTGCTAGACTGGTGACTGGGAGCAGCCACCAGGGTCCTAAAAGATCTACATTGGTTCCCAGTATGTTTCCAAGCACAATTCAAAGTGCTGGTGTTGACCTTTAAAGCCCTAACAGCGTCAGCCCTATATACCTAAAAGAGTGTCTCTACCCCATCATTCAGCTCGGACACTGAAGTCCAAGCTCCAAGGGCGTTCTGGCCCTTCCCTCATTGCGAGAAGTGAAGTTACAAGGAATCAGGCAGAGGGCCTTCTCGGGTCCCCTAGTCAGGTGTCAAACAGATAAACAACTACCGGTAGTAGACATTTGAAAGCAGCCCTGTTTCAAGAAGCTTTTAATGCTTGATGTGAGGTCCCCCCCCCTCCCCTCTGTATTTTTCTGGAAGCCGCCCAGAGTGGCCGGGGTAATCCAGTCAGATGGGTGGGGTACAGTGTTAGAAACTAAGATATGAAGCTAGGAGCTAAATGGCACCTTAAATCTAGGTTATGGGCACAACAACGTAATGTCTAGGCACACTTTTTAAATAATAAGAATACAGAGCTGAAAATGAATGAACTGCAGCTAAAATATTATGTTCATTTTTCACACGGTCCCTGCCCACCCCCCTAATATTCTTAAGAGGGTCTCTTATCCAGTCTTCAGAGAGTAGCTGGAAGTGGGGAGGCAGAAAAAAAGGTCTGTATTTCCTTCCACTCCGCAGTTTTAATTTGAAATTTTAGGCACAGTGCTGCATCCAGAGTTCAGAAATTGCTCACACTACTGTAATGAAATTCCCTGTCGCAAAATGTGCCTAGAACAATGGGAGTTTTGAACACTGGTGGGGTATAAGAAATTTATCTGAAAGGTATCTGAAATTTAGCTGAAAGGTATCTGAAGAAGCATGCATGCACACGAAAGCGCATACCAATGACAAACTTAGTCCAGGCACCCCCAAACTGCGGCCCTCCAGATGTTTTGGCCTACAACTCCCATGATCCCTAGCTAACAGGACCAGTGGTCGGGGAAGATGGGAATTGTAGTCCAAAACATCTGGAGGGCCGAAGTTTGGGGGTGCCTGACTTAGTTGGTCTCTAAGGCACTACTGGAATGATTTTTTAAAAAAGAAATTTACTATTATTGTTATTGTTATTTACATGTTCCTGCTTCATGAAGGTGAACATTGGTACACAGGAACTTGTCTTGTTCTAAGTTCAAAGCCATCTAAAGCCTGGCAGCTGTTTTCCAGTGTTTAGAGGGGTCTTTCTTGGCCCTACTGAGAGCATCTGAAAATTGAACATGCAGCCTTCCCTATGCAATGCATGTCCACTTCCACTAGCAGGCATGTTGCACTCATGAGCCTTTAGCTCAGCATGCCAACATACCCCACTTTGCATACTTCCTCTCTGCAACCGATCCACACATTTGTGCCACGTCGTATGTTGTAGAGAGGCACCACGCCTACATTGCACATTACATGGATACACACATTACTTCTGGGGGGGGGGGCAAGTCTTTCAGACTCTGCACATTTGTTTGTGTTCTGCATACTTCTGCAGTGCACAGGAGTTCTGTCTTCTATCCCCTTAAAGCTATGCACAAATGCCTGGGCAATGTTTGCGCAAGGTCCTCTGTTTGCTCCCACTTAGCACCCAGAGCCTCCTGTGTCCCAATATCGGCCCCACCAGGTGCTTACACCAGAGTTTCCCAACCTTGTGCCTCCAGATGTTTTGGGGCTACAACCCCCATCATCCCTACCGTGTTTCTCATATTATAAGACACGTCTTATATTTATTTTTTCCTCAAAAAAACACACTATGGCTTATTTTCAAGGGATGTCTTATTTTTTTCCTCCTCCTCCTGCCACGGCCGGCATTGCTGCTGCGCCTATCACTATGTCTTATTTTCGGGGTATGGCTTATATTCCTTGAATGCTTAAAAATCCTGCTATGGCTTATTTTATGGGTATGTCTTAAAATATGAGAAACAGGGTAGCTAGCAAGAACAGTGGTCAGGAATGATGGGAATTGTAGTCCGAAAACAGCTGGAGGCACAAGGTTGGGAAACACTGGCTTACACTACCTATACAGCCTCCTCTGCATTTGCACATAGCACACACATGAACTCTGTGCCCCGCACAAAGTAACACAATCAAACCTTCCCCTCCCCCCCAAGATTCTCCCTCTTTAGGTGCACACAATCCTTCCTAAATATCATATCGGCAATGCCTTTCTACATGGGCCCTGACTTTGCCCCACTTCCACAGTGGGGCGCTCCTACCGCTTGCCTAAATCTGCATTTGCCCCAGTGCCGGCTTAGGTGTGGTTGCAATGCACTGCGAAAGGCAACGATGACTGTGTACACTTTCCCACAACTTTGTGCTTAAAAAGCAACGGCCCGATTTAAAGGGAGCAATCTGCCCTTAGGCCCCTGCTGCACGGCAAGACAGGTGTGAGGCCTATTGTGCTTGTCTGACCTCCGAACGCAACACACACATACACACAGGGGCATCGCGCACACGCCTGCACAGGGAGCCCCCGAACCGGAAGCGATGGACGCGGAGGAAGCATACAAAGCAGCGCAGCGCATCCTCCGCTATAGATGCGCGCACACTGCATTCTAGGACGCCCAGGCCCAGATCCGTGTTGGGTTCCACCACCACCCCGCTTCCGGCACTGCCACGGAGACCGTCACTACTAGATTCCCTCTTTCTCCGCAAGCAAACAAGCACTCAACCCAACCCAACCCAACCCCCCGTCCGTCCGTGCCATGCAACGGCGCTTGCCTATGCACCATGCTGCGATCGCCGCTTCTCTTCCCTCCCTCGCCTTACACTAGGCCCCTGGATTTCCCCTTCCACCCCGTCTAGGATGCAACGGCCTCTTGCTCGTGAGCACCCTTGTGTTACGGTGCCGCCGCCGCCACCCTCCTCAGCCCGCCTCTCCCCAGGTGCAAGGCTCCTGCACGAGTGCGGACATTTTCTCCCCTGTGTGGGTGCTTGTCAGTCTGCGCGTGTGCGCGCGCGCGTGTGAGCCTAACTCGGGGCCCGTGCTCAGAGGTAGTAACAACAAATAGGCTGTGCATTGTCTAGACCAGGGCGTCTTTCCCTGCAATTAGATCTAAATATTTGTATTTGTGTGTTTTGGGTGTATGCTTAACCCAGGGCTCGTCCCCACGGATAATAACAAATATGCTGTGCATTGTCTGGCCCGTGCGTCCTCCCCCCGCCCCTCTAAATATATATGCATTAGATGTAGATACAGAAATAAAGATACATATGTGTTTGTGTATGCTTAACCCAGGGGGCCCGTGCTTAGAGTGTAGTGACAAATACGCTGTGCGTTGCCCGGTCAGTGCCTTTCCTAAATATATGTGAATCAGATATTGATATAAAGATGTGTGTGCGTGCGCGCGCGCGCTTAACCCAAGGGGCCCGTGCTCAGGGGTAATAACAAATATGTGGTGCATTGTCTGGCCAGTGCGCCCTTTCCTACATAGGATACACACATACGTGTGTGTGTGTGTTGCAAACCTAGACCTGCAGGTGTGTGCACTGATTTGCTCGTCCTGGATGAGAGTGTATGTGTGTGTGTGTTGCACAGGCACACGGATCCTGCGTCGAAGCACCGGGCTGCTGCAAGTGCAGCTTTGCTTCCTGCCTGCGTCCCCGGCCCCCTCGACGCGCGGGGCGGTTCCACTCCCGGCGGAGGCCCCGAGCTCGGATGCCGCCAGGCCCCGGGAAAGGCTTTGGCGCCAGGGCGCTCCCGCCCACCCCACCGACCCGGCCCTGGGGCGGGGTGGTGCGAGAGATGGGGGTGGACCGACCCCGGGGCGCCGCCACCCGCTCGCTCACCTTCTCTTTCTTCAGCTTGTAGGGCATCCCGGACCTCGAAAACGCTCGCTCGGCCTCTCCCGCCGCCGGCCCGGCCTCCTCTCGTCGCCCTCCCTCGGTTTCTCCTCGCCGCCGCCTCCTCCTCCCTCCTCTGCGCTGGGTTGGGTGAGCCCCCGATTGGACCCGCTCGGCCGAACCTGCCTGGCAACCACCTCGCTGCCTCCGCTTCATTGGCCGCCGGCGGCCGCGCCGATTTTTGCCATTGGCGGGCCTGTTTGAAGGACAGCTGGGGAGGGCGGGAGGAGGCCGCTGCCGGTTTTGCAAAAAGGCGCCGCCGTGGTTGTAGGGAAAGCGGGTGGGATTGGAAGAGGAGGAGGAGGAGGGCGGCAGGGGGGCGAGGGGGCTTCTCTGCCGCCGGCTGCTCGAGGTGGGGGGGGGGACCTGCCGGATTATGGATATAGGTCACCATGGCTGCTTCGAATAAGTTGGAAGGGGTGTGGGTGCCGTGAGGATGTGGACGCCGCGACTGGGCGCCCTTTTGTGAAATAAGGGACAGGCCTCTTTTCTTTCTCTCTGTGTGTGTCTGTTTTCTGTGTCATTGTCAAGGAGAAACGCCGGTGGAGAAGGCAACCCCACGAAGTGAAAGGTTGCCATGAATGAAGCTGCTCCCAGAGAATGGCAACTGCATTGCAGTTATAATTCTTTGCACACGCACACACACTTAAAAAGTGCCAGCCATTAATAATGTTTTGGTCACTGCTCCTTCAAGTACAGTACAGTACGAGGTTTCTGCTATTATATGAAGCGGCAAAAATTATAATTAAAAAATTCAACAATAGGAGGAACCGTAAAACAGATTTAACAACAACAACAACAATTGAAGACCGTTCTAGGAAAATAGGGGTTATGCAACCCAACTCCTGATCAAGATCCAAAATCGGTAAGAGAAAACAAACTTGAGACACAGGACCGGAACAATAATTCAGGACCTATCTAAAATTTCAGTAGAACCACATGAGAGAGTTTAAGCGCTGCTTAACATTCCTGTTGAAACTGGTGGGGCTTAAGTTAGCTTATTTTGGCTGGTTTGTGCCCAACTTTGTCAGGAAAGAAAGTGAAAACAAAAAGGCGGAAATCCTAAACACAACTAATGGTAACTAGAAGTGTGTTGGGTATTTAGCTCTGAGCTCCTTGGAGAAAATAACGAATTATTTTTGCAAGAGATACATAAACAAGCAGAGCAATATAAAACAAACAATACTGCAGTGAGGATACGAAATAAACACTGGGTGATCATCAGCAAACTTCTATCACAACTAAAATGAAGAGATCAGAATATCATTATCAGGACTTTCAATAAAGAAAATGTGTTTCTCGTTTTTTTGCTTTAGTTTTTTTTGTTCTCTAACCCAAAGAGCAATGGTGCCTTGGAACTGTATCAAGCCAGATAGATTTATGGGAATCGGGTGGCAGGTTTAGACCACTTTGTTAAACCACATAGGTTATAAATGGATACCATGTACCATCAAACAAGCCCTTTTTATTTCATTCCCCTTAGGTGTCTGTCTGTTGCATTCAGCCAGTTTTTCTCCTACTGCCAGATTAACGCAAATGTATTACAATCTCTAAGCACGCAATCCTTAATTTTAAAAAAAGGATTGAAGGTCTTGTAAATGGCATTCTACATTGTTTCCGGGAATATGGACATGCATGTGAGACTAGGGTCCATCAGAATAAGTTGCTTATTTATTCAAGGAAACACAATACAAACAGAAACCTATGGGCAAGACTGGCCATGGTAAAGCAGTTGCCAGAACTGACAATCTGTACCTCCTGTCTGGCTCTTTCCCCAGCAATCGTGAACTTCATTGGGGAGGTGCTCTCTGTTCTTTGTTCTGCAACATGCAGAACTCTTTGTGCCCTTGGAGAAAAAGGAGGAGGGAAGCGGAGTACAGTAGAACCAGCAGGCTCCTGTGCGTGGCTGGGGAATAAATAACTTCATCATCATCATTTATTACAGTATTATTAATCTGTTGCAGCCTCAGTCCCCACCTCCTCTGCAGCTGACTGTCCTACACCTGCAGTGCTTTCTGCCTCTTCTTCCTCTCTCTCACTCAAGCCTGTTGCTTGTTCAGCATCCAACCATTCTGCCCTACCCTTCATCCTCTGACCTGTCTTCAGTGCCCCACCACCACTCCCTTGGTTCCGAGCCTTCCTCTGCTGAGGCTTCTCTGGTTCTCCCAACACCCCTAGAGCCCATTTGGGGGGGATGCAGGAGGAAGAGAGGAGTAAAAGCCCTATTGTGCAAGGAGTAAAAGCCCTATTGTTCTGCATGGCTTCCATGACGAGGCTCTTTAAGGGAATCCCACCCTTTGGTTCTAGCAGATATTTAAGGCAGGTTTTAGATAGGGGGATTCAACCTGATGTGTCATCCCAGGACAGTGTCTGTGTCATAAATCAGCCACATTTATTTGCTAAAAACCCGTGGTCAACACAAAAATATGGGCATAAGCAACTTGAGAGAGACATACAAGAACAGGTGATCCCCAGCACATTTTACCCCATTTTGTAGGCTACATTTTATTCTGATCTGATTGGTTAAATATGTTACTGTATGTATATCAATCAACTAGTGAACCTGAATGGAAGTGAGAGCTGGACCATAAAGAAGGCTGATCGCCGAAGAATTGATGCTTTTGAATTATGGTGCTGGAGGAGACTCTTGAGAGTCCCATGGACTGCAAGAAGATCAAACCTATCCATTCTTAAGGAAATCAGCCCTGAGTGCTCCCTGGAAGGACAGATCGTGAAGCTGAGGCTCCAATACTTTGGCCACCTCATGAGAAGAGAAGAATCCTTGGAAAAGACCCTGATGTTGGGAAAGATGGCGGGCACTAGGAGAAGGGGACGACAGAGGACAAGATGGTTGGACAGTGTTCTCGAAGCTACGAACATGAGTTTGACCAAACTGCGGGAGGCAGTGCAAGACAGGAGTGCCTGGCGTGCTATGGTCCATGGGGTCACGAAGAGTCGGACACGACTAAACGACTAAACAACAACAACAAAGTGAACCTGAAGGAGCTCCACCACCCCCATTGTTTAGCCTGGACACTGAGGTCCAGCTCAGTGGCCTTCCAGCGGTTCCCTCACTGTGAGAACTGAAGTTATAGGGAACTAGGCAGAGGGCCTTCTCAGCAGTTGCACCCACCCTGTGGAACACCCTTCCATCAGATGCCAAAGAGATAAAACAATTATATGACTTTTCGCAGGCATCTGAAGGCAGCCCTGTTTCGAGAAGCTTTTAATTTTGTTGTGCCCTTTCATATTTTGTTGGAAGTCACCCAAAGTGGCTGGGGCAACCTGGTCAGATGAGTGGGTTACAATAAATACCTACTGTATCATCATTTCCTACTGTCCAATAAAGAAACAAGAATCTCTTTCAAAAACCTACCCCAAGAGGATTACATAGGGAACAATACAATACACAGTGAACAGTATCTTTCACCTTTCCCTGGCCGCAAATGTCCAAACCATGATTTTCAGATATTGCCGTATATTTCCCCCTCTAAATATCCTGTGGTATAGGGTTAGGATCTCAAAGCAGAAAATACTTTCCTTGTTACACCAACATAAAACATTTTAAAAATCTGTGATTATATCATATCAGATTGAACAAAATAATAACATGTTTCAGAAAAGGGCAACCAAAATGATCAGGAAGTGGAGCAATTTGTCTATGAGGAAAGGTCACAGCACTTGGAACTTTTTTGTTGTTGTTGTTTAAAGTAAGAGGCGACATAACAGAAGTTCATACAATTTTGCATGGTATGGAAAAAGTGGACAAAGAAAAGATTTTCTCCCTCTCTCATAACACCAGGACTTATGGACATCCAATTAAGCTAAACGTGGGGAAATTCAGGACAAATAAATTCTTCTTCATGGAACACAGCGTGAAAACTATGGAACTCACTCCATAGTGAGTGAAGGAGTGACAGCCGCCAAATTGGGTGATTTTAAAAAAAAGATCGGGCAAATTCATGGCGGAGAATACTATAAATGTTTACTATTAATGATGGTTGTGCTTTATCTCCACAGTTAGATGCAGGAATGCTTCTGAATACCAGTTGCTGGAAGCTGCAGGAGCGAAGAGTGATTTTGGGCTTGGGTCCTGCTTATGTGAGAACAGGATGCTGAACCCAGCAGGGCTCTTACTATAAAATAAGAAAGGCCCCACTCTTTACTTATAATACACCATGGGTTTATTTTGAGCTACAGGAGTAATAGCCTTATAAGCATAGAGAATCAGTCTGTGCTTCACTTTGTCAGCCCAGTTCTATTGGAAATTTGCTCCAATTTGGGGTGGTTGTTTTCTTTCTCTCTTTCCCCACCTTTCAAGTATTTAAACCAGTACAAATTGAAAACAACACGAAATCTGGACAGTACAGAAGAAAAGCCAACCTAAAATCTTACCATGGAAATAGGACTGCCACGTGGTAGGTTCCATAATGACCTCAATTAGACATTTTGGATAGTTTCCAGTTTCACAATATTTGTCCATCCCCCACTAGCAGACTGTTGGACATCTGCTCTTTTATTTTTGTCCTGCTTTGTTTCGCGAAGATTTTCCCCTCCTTTATTTCCTTCAATTTGGCATCACTACGTATTCTAGTTTTCCTTCCCCTTCCAATTTAACATAATTATGTTTGGGAAGCAAAATGGCAAATGTCACTTCTTGCCAAGACTTGACATGACGTACTGAGCAATAATAGATGGAGCACTGAAGGGGATGGATACAGAGAGCAATGTAGGCAGCTCAGCAACAGAATACCTTAACTGAGTGTAAATGGCTTTGGCTGCTGTCCACAGCCCTTCCAAAAATACTTGCACCTGAATGGCCTTATTTCCTTGGACAGATGCTCAGCTTTATCCTCGGGCATTCTAATAAGAAATGGTGTAAACCTTTTGTTCAGCTTGCCTGGGGCTGGGATGGGGAATCTTTGGCCCTCCAGATGCTGTTGGACTACAACTCCCACCATCCCTGTCCATTGGCCGTGTCAACTTGCAGTGATTAAATATGGAGTTCAACAGTACCTGGAAGGTTGCTGATTCTGTCCCCATTCCCAGCACAGAGCAAGGAATGCAATGGGGAAAGCAAAACAATGTACATGTTAGGAAGAAAGAAGGAAGTGCTTGAACATGGGAAAATCTGAAGCCAGGGACGTGACAATTGATTTGTTCCCTGTACATCCTTTGAGGAGCTTAAGGGAGCATACACTTCTCTCATTTTATCCTTAAAGCAACCCTCTGAGGCAGGTTAAGCAGAGAGATGGTGATTCAACCCAGGTTTTTGCAGTTTGAGGTGAGGCTTAGTCGCACAACACAATGGTTTTGTCATTCAAACTTCCCACTGTCTCAAGGACTAACGAGTTCCAGGACAACCTTACAGAATAATTTCTATTGTAGGGCATAGCTGCCAAGTTTTCCCTTTTCTCACGAGGAAGCCTATTCAGCATAAGGGAATTTCCCTTAAAAAAGGGAGAACTTGGCAACTATGTTGTAGCAAAAGGGAGTACAGGAAACCTGTGTTGTTGTTGTTTTTTAAAAAAACAACCAACCCTATATATTTATTTACAATTGCCTAGGTTGATCAGATGGGCAGCAAGTAGGAACACAGGTGGGCTCTACTAATTCTAAAGAAGCATCAGTCCACAGGAGAAACAGCAGCTCCCTTGGAGCTCTCTTTGGCTAAACTGCACATATATTTTCCTTTTTAGTCCTGGATATACAAGTACCTGAGGTTTGTTACATTCAGCACCTGGTTTTAGATATTCATGATGGGCAATAATGAGCACAGAGGGCAATTATTGGCCTTTATGGTTGCAATCCTATGTTAACTTACATGCTTGTATGTCTCATTGAAATATGGAGCTTACCGCTGAGAAATTATGTACAGGATCAGGCCGCACTGCAAAACACATTAAAGCATTCGGTTCCAATTCCATGAACAATTCACCTGTATTCTCTGCCATTAACAGCAGCATTTCACAGGGATTCAGGTTTGATTCAGCTATTGCTAGAAGTTTGTTTTGGTTTGCCTATCCCCAGCTCAGCTCTTTAAATAACTGCAGGAAACGCTTACAGTGTTATTGGGGGGGAAACATTCGGAGAAAGAGGTGTTGTGGAGAGTGTGGCATACCAAACTAAGATAAGTTTAGTCCATTATCATTTAAAACAGGATCAAGTTAAGTATATATAACAATATTTATAAATTAAAAATAAAACACTGGAAATAAGATGAAGTGGCTGCTCCCCACTGTAAATACCAATCTATAAATACCGGTCTAGCGCTACTTCTTAACAAAAAACCTTAAACAAGAATTTGCTCTTCTTGCATAGAATACTCTACTCTTCCACACTGAGCGAAGGGATGACCCTTTTAATTCCATGGGCCACATTCTTGGACGAGCAACTTCCTGGAGGCTGCACACCAGTGGTGAGCAAGATCAGAGGCAAAAGTGGGCAGATCAATGAATGCGTTTTTTCCCTTTCTACAAGGGGCCACGTTCCGAGCACACAAGTGTCAGGTTTCTTCATGCCCTCTCTGCCCACCCAAGCAAGCAAACAGGAATTAGCATGGTTCAAGGGTGCCTTCGAAACAGACAAAGCCACTTGAGGAGGGTCTAGAGCAGGGCCTGTGGCTTTGGAAGAGGGCATGACCTAGGAAGAACCCCGAGGGCCCCTAAACCCCTTTTCTTTACATGGTGGTGGCTGTGCTCTGCCTCCACGGTCGGGAGGCAGAAATGCTTCTGAGCGACAGTTGGTGGAAACCGCAGAAAGGGGAGAGTGCTCTGGTGCGTCCGCCGTGAGCCCACGCTTGCCAGTGGCGCCACTCTAACCGCTCGTATCTCTAGTTATCCGCACCTCCACTTTCGCATTGGGCGTTTTCCAAACTCGGGCCGGAAGTGCCAGCGAAGGGGCGTTCCTTCCTGCGCCACTCTCTGGGTCCTCCCGGGAAGCTTCCTCCCCTCCACTCTGAGGGCCTCTCTGTCCCTCTCTATGGCGGTGGCGGTGCTGCGCAGCCTGGGAGACCCCGTCCCGCAGGACCTGCCCGCGGCTGCGGGACTGCTGGTGGCCCCGGCCGACGGGGAATGGGCCGCCGTGGCGGCGGCGGCCGGCCCTCTGGTGCTGGCCGTCCGCCCGGCGGGGTCTGAGGCACAGCCGGTGCTGCTGTGCGCGGCGCTGCTGGAGGCCGAGGCGGCCTCGGGGCCGGAGCTGTGGCTGGGCCGGGCCTTCTTGAGGCAGCTGGGCCTGGCGGCGGGGAGGCGCGTGCGGATCTGGCCCGTGAGAAGGCCGCCGTTGCTAGGGTGGGTGTTGCTAGGGGCGGCAGGGGCAGGGCGAGCTCCGCGACCCGCGGCCGCCTCGGGCTCCAGCATCCTGGTGCGGCGCGGGGAGACGCTGCCGGGCTCGGGGCTGCTGGTGCTGGAGTCCCGGCCGGCCCTGCAAGGGCTGCTGGGCACCGGCACCCGCTTGGCCGTGACTGAACTGAGGGGCGGCGGGGAGAGCCGGGACCGGAGCGGGGAGCCGCCGCCGCCGCCTCTGGTATCTGCGTGGGCGCACGGCGGGGAGCGGCTGGTGAAGGCGGAGCGGGGCCACGCAGCCCTGTGGGGAGGCGAGGCCGGCGAGACCCTGTGGGTGACCCGCGGCGGCTTGCGCAGCCTGGGCCTCTTCCACGGGGAGTGGGTGTCCGTGTCGAGGCCGGAAGGCGGCTCCCGCCACTTGGCCACCGTGCGAGCCCTCGACCCCCGGTGGTACTTCTCTCTCGCCGAGGATAGGCGACGCCGAGCCGCCGAGGAGGACGCCTTTCCGCACGAGAGGGCGCTGCTCCCCGCCACCTTGGCCTTCAACCTGTCCTGCGACCCTCTGGAAGGGGCGCTCCTTAAAATCCAGGTGGGTGGCATCAGTGTGGAATGAGGCGGTCAGCTGGGAAAACAGGTGCTGAGCGTGGGAAGCTGCCTGCACTATGCGGGGCAGCTTTCAAACTACCACGGTTCTGCCTGCTGGGACTGGAAGCGACTCACGGGTGTTTCAGCAGGCAAAACTACCGGCTACAGACTTTTAACCAAATGTATGTCCACCTCACACATCTGGGAACTGAATGCGAGACCTCCTGTCTGGAGAGAGAATAATGCCCGTAAATCTGACTAATGCCACACACACACACACAAGGCTAAAGTTATCTTATCCCCTTTGGTGTGGCTTGTTTGGTATGTGGAAATTGGACTAGTAGCAGGATGGGGCTTGTCTGCAATAGAGTTGTGGTTATATAAGGAAAAAGTGTGGTCCTGTACCTTTGTGTCAAATGCCATATAGAGCAAGAAGAGGTAGTTGCCACATCAGTATTACAGCCGTAGTGTAGTTCTATAGCATCTGTGAAGAGTCTTTAGTTATCTGTGGAGCCTATATTGTAAAGGATGTGCTTAGCAGAAAGACTCCTTACAGCATGCTAACTTATAGGCTTGTTAGAAGTCAGTAGGGTCTTAGCTTCAATATTGGGCTGGGTTGAGGGAAGCTGCAGGTCTTTGCTATAGCACCATTGCTACAGCCATGAGGATTAAAAGTGAAAGGCCAAGTCATGAGTTTGTCATGATAGCATGCACAGATCGTTGTGAAGATGTGGTGGTGGACTTTGATTCTGCAAAATAAAAAAAATTCCTTCAGTAGCACCTTAAAGACCAACTAAGTTTTTATTTTGGTATGAGCTTTCGTGTGCATGCACACTTCTTCAGCTACACTTGAAACAGAAGAGTCAGACCCTTATGTATATACAGAGGGTGGTGGGGGCTCTGGGAGGAAGACCTTTCATTGCCTACAGACAGCCACCCAATCTTAAACAACTCCTCACCCACAATAATACAACCACCAGACTTAACATGGACACTGGTACCAGAGCCTGCAATAAACCCGGATGCCAACTTTGCTGCCACATACACCTGGACAACATCATTACTGGCCCCAACAACATCCAACATAACATCTCAGGACTATTTAATTGCTCATCTTCTAACATTGTGTATGCCATCAAATGCCAACAGTGCCCTTCAGCTCTCTATATTGGACAAACAGGCCAAACCCTACGCCAAAGGATAAATGGACATAAATCTGACATCAGGAACCACAAGACAGAACACTTCAATCTCCCAGGACATTCTATACAAGATCTCAAAGCAGCTGTTTTATTACAGAAAAAATTCAGGAACAGACTGGAAAGAGAAGTTTCTGAATTGGAACTCATTACCAAGCTTAAAACCATGGAGCCACCTGGGATGAACAAAGACATAGGATTCTTATCTCATTATGCATGATCTAGCTTTCTTTAGTGCCTCAGCCCTTGCTCCCCCCCCCCCCGCAGGACCAATTGCAGTCATCATCAGTCGTTAACAGCCATCTACAGGTTTACCACTCCCATCATCCCATCACCCATTCCCACCCACCCCCACCACCCTCTGTATATACATAAGGGTCTGACTCTTCTGTTTCAAGTGTATCTGAAGAAGTGTGCATGCACACGAAAGCTCATACCAAAATAAAAACTTAGTTGGTCTTTAAGATGCTACTGAAGGAATTTTTTTATTTTGATTCTGCAGTTAGAGATGAACTGAGAGTCTCTAAACTGGAAGTTTGGGAACTTCTGAAGTGGAGCATGGAGAGGATATCTGTATACAATTTTAAAAAATATTGTGTGATTATGCCAGTGTATAGACCAGAGGTAGCAGGCTTATGGCTGCTTGGGTAAAGTTAGTTCTGTATTCAGGATTGCATAACAAACCCTCATCTTTTATCTCCTTTCCACTTTTTTGAACATCATTGAGCTTTATCTTGCATTAGAGATGGTGTTTCCCCTTCGTCTTGTCATATACATCATTCCTTACTTACTTGATTTATACATTGAAAAGTTCACCCTTTATTCCAAGCTGCAATGCTTCTAGAAGAACTACCACCCCCTAGTTGTATATTTAGAATTGTCAACAGATTGGAGCTCCTTTTCCATACACAGATATTTAGTGAATGAATTAAAGCCACCCAGAATGGCTGGGGAAACCCAGCCAGATGAGCGGGGTATAAATAATAAATTATTATTATTATTATTATTATTATTATTATTATTATTATTATTATTTATTATCTGTCACTGAGATAGTCTAGTGTTGGCATCTGTCTTACTGTGTGGCATCTTAGAAAATTAGCAAACTTATTGTGACATAAGCTTTCATGGACTGGAGTAAACTAATCATATGTATTAAGCATTACCAGGGAATTGGCAGGTATATATACTCATATTTTGTAAGGCAGATGGTAAAAATGTAAGGCAGTGAAGTTAGCAGGGAATGAAATGCAGCAATTACAGACTCTTAACTATTATGTTAAAGCGGGGATAATGAAAGTGAAATGGTTAAAACACCTTTGTGACTGCATACAGAAGGAAAATTGGGTTTTCTTTAACCTATTATGGGACGGGAAGAATTAGGTCAAAGGTTACTGTAGTTAAAAAGATTGTTCTGTCTTAATCTCCTAGTTGTTAATTTTATGTAGTGGAATTAAAATGGAATAGGGTTGTGTAAGGGGGAGACAGTATAGAGAACCTCCCCCTTGTATCAGAAGTAGCTCCTCCCCAAGCAGTGATGGAAGCGAGGGCTCTGAGGAGGTCAGTCAGGAAGTGGAGAGAGAGTGCCAGGGCTCTGGCAGCATGGGAGAGCCCAGGCTACACAGGAGGGAGGAGAGAGGGGGGGAAAGGAACGCATGGAGCACAGACCCTTTCCTCCGGGCAGGAGAAAAAAGGGGAGGAGATTCACTGTCCCGAGACTCTTATGTTGGAGGAAATCACGCAGGGGAGGGGGGGCAGTGCCGGATTCTGCATCGGAATGAGCAGACATGTTTTACACACCTGTCTCACTGTAAATAGAGTGCACTAATAAAAACTGCTTAAAGACAAGCATGGGGAGCGTTGTTACTCTGGAGTAGTCGCAAGAACCCCTGACAGGTTGTTTGTCCTCTGTAGAGATATGGGGAAGCTGCTGGTGCGCAGGAGTTAAAAGGAAGTCGATCCTTGCTATCTGTGCCACCCTTTGCCAAGGAGCTACACATAGAGGTTGTATCCTCACCAGCCTACAGCATCACAGGAGTATATGACCAAATTCTCTACCAACACTTTCAAACTCCCAGGTTAGCGTTTCAGTAAAGACAATAACTTAACCTATGCATCCCTCTTTATGAGATCAAGGGATAATCTTGTTACTGTGCTTCTTATTTACTGCATGAGCACACAATTAGCAGGACATGGGCTTGGTGCCCATGTGTCACATTTGAGAAGCTTGCTTAGGCATTTTAAACATAAGTGCACAAGTAAAATATTGATTCTGGAAATATTTAGAATGTCTTAAATCAGTGAAATATCTTGGTTGTGCCAGCTGAGAGAACTCTTAAAAACCTTTGCAGTAGCAATGTGATGTTAAGCCTGTCTTTGGGAGGTCTGTATGCCAAGTACCTTTTATGGCCTCTCCTAGTCATTTCACAGAATCATAGAATTGTAGAGTTGGAAGGGATCCTGACGGTCATCTAGTCCAACCCCCTCAACTTTCCTCTCTTATTCAGTGGCCAGTGGTGCTAATCACAGCTGAGAGTTGTGGTCCAAAATCTGCACTGAAAACAGGTTAATGCAAAATAGAACAAATTTCCAGTGAAAATTAAGCAAGCTCGGAATCTGATCTCTCTTAAACATGCTTTATACACACAACCGTTAAAGGAAAGGCTTGGGAGAATGAAATGTGATGTTGGGCCAAATTATCAGCTACTGGTATTTGTTCAATGTTAATTTTAGTTTTCTTCATTCATTGAACGTAATGAGATTTTATAGTTTTACTGTAATATTTTACTGATTGGTTTTTTAAATGTATCATTTTATTGTCAATTGGTTTGTAAGACAATTGTCCTAAAAAGCAATATAGATGTCTTTATAAACAAAAATACTGTAATATAAGTAACAAATGCTATCTTAAGACTACACACACACACACCCAGTATGTTTCATCCCCCTTACTTTTTCTGTATGCTTTGTAACAAATTGATTTAAATATGATTTTAACAGGCAAGTTATATATTACTGCATTTGTGCAAAAAAGGTTTCTCCTTCTGGCGATTCCTTTTTCACACCAAATGCTGGCAGTACAGTGAATTGCTAGTTAGACCACATATCTGCTGCAGGATATTAAACACTTGAAATATTTCTGATGGCCTCCCTTGCTTCTTTTCAGACCATTGCATTGTCACACAGATTTTTCTCCCTTCCTTTAGTTTAATAACACATTTATCACCATGACTGCTTTGTTGCAGGCTAGTCCAGGAGGAAGATATTCTGTGTATTCCAACAGTCAGGCATCCTGAGTTCTTAGAAGGAAATTCAGATAAGTTCTCTAGGTATGTTTTCCATTTTGTTAAAGCTAATTGATCTGTTATTTTGCAGTTATCGATCTGCTTACTAAAAAATCTGATTGAAGTAGGAAATAGCCTCTATTGGTTTGGGTTAAATGCCTAGGGAGAGCTGCCCTGGAAAATCAGAAGCTTGTTTACCCTGGATTGATGGTAACATTATTATAGTCTTGCAGATTATGGCTTTGTACCTAAGGAAGTCCTGTGATGTTAGGGGCTGTTATTTAATTTCAGAAAATGGTAAATGCTGATTTTTTGGGAGAAAAATAGCAAAGGGGGGATCCATAGAACTACCTAAAGCTTGTGCTTTTGCAAAGTATGTTTTTTCATTTAAATACTCCAGTTATTTTCTATTGATTCCGCCTTTAACCAATACCTTTGGTACTAGAATTTTAGCTGTTTGCTCTTCATTCAGATGGCCAGACCTCTACTTCAAGGTAAAAAAGATAGTAGCAGCAGACGAAAAAGAGCAGAGCCTGGGGTACCTGGCTGACACCCAGAAGACGTCTTTATTTCTGGTAAGGTATAAAAAGTGTTTTAGATAAATAGCATATTCTAGTGCTGACATCAGAGCTCTTGAGTATAATAAATATAAAAATATAAATAATGGTAAGGGCATTACATACAAAACTCAGGGAGAGATGTACTGTTGAAGTGGGACACATTTCTCCCAACTTTTGAACACCTCTGTTTTCCTTAGCTGCAAAACAGAAATATATATTTATTTCTCTTCTATTAAAATGTGGTAGGGGTTCCAGGGACCTGATGAGTCATTTAAATAGCTACCTTTGTTCTAAAGGGTATTTGAGTGATTTGACATATTCCTATCAGGTAATTTTCAGTTCCCTTTTTTGCAGGTTGGTTCAACAAACAGTGCTGTCCCATCTTTCCCGTCTCAAAATGCTCGTGGGTTTTGGAATAGTTTATCTCCTGCTGGACTCTGCAGCATAGTGAAACAGCTTTGTGATATTCTTGGGCCTCACTTACACAGTAGGTAAGTCAGCTTACTCGACCTAATTCTACCACATAATACATTGCTGCAGATAGCTTTGGGGGCTGGGTCTGTATTGCATGTTGCTGTTGCCATTTACTGATAGATTTTGGGCATTCTGTATTATTACTTTGGTTATAGGGTAGTAGGATTTTTCTGGTTCTGGACCGTGCCACATTTAAGTGTTGTTCATTCAAAGTGCTGTGGCAGTGGGGCCTGAAATCAATTTCTCATTGAACCTTTGGGGCCTCACATTGTGAGTTTATAACAACAACAACAAAACAACAACAACAAAATTAATTATTTTTATTATTTATACCCCACTCAACTAGCTGGGTTTCCCCAGCCACTCTTGGTGGCTTACAGCATATATTAAAACATAATAAAGCGTCAAACATTAAAAACTTCCTTATACAGGGCTGCCTTCAGATGTCTTCTAAAAGTTGTATAGTTCTTTATCTCCATGACATCTGAAGGGAGGGTGTTCCACAGGGAGGGTGCCACTACTGAGAAGGCCCTCTGCCTGGTTCCCTGTTTGTTTATGTTGTGGTGCTGCAGTCTTCCTCTTTTGCTTTCTTCTTTCGTAATACTAATTAATGAAGTTGCTGGGTTTTGTGTTCTAGGGGGACTCTACTAAATGGAGCTGGAAGCATTCTTCTTTCAGGACCCAGTGGTGTGGGGAAACTGACAGCTGTCAGAGCTGCCTGTAGCCGCCTCAATCTCCATTTGTTCAAGGTAGTTTGTCTGAGCCTTCCATTTGATTTTTTATGTCATTTAACATGTGGAAAATGGCCTTGAAAGAATACAGTGCTACTTACAAATACTGTGGCAATGTTCTCTTTTTGCTTTTGTGACCCCAAATTGCCACTCGGGCACAGTGGAGAAAAGTGGTTTCTCTGTAGAGAACTTCTGGCATTGCATATTCATAAAGGATACTTCTTTCTAAATGCATGCATCTCTGAAATAAGAGGCAGTTTTGGACTTCTGGGTCTTCTTCCAAAACTCACACCTTCAGAGGATCAGGATATGTTTATCCACCAATTGATGACACCGCACTGTAGCTCTGTGCTGCTTCCACTGCTTTTTGTTCCCTATGAAGGCATTTTTTTTATCCAGTATTCTGTTTTATTTGAAATCTTGCTTTAGCATAGTGAAAACAACAACACACTGACTGTTTCTATAGCCCTAAAAATTGAAATTACGCCTGTCTGTAATATTGTTCTTCAACTGCTGGGTTGTATCAGTTGCGAGACCACCAAATTGTATTCGTCTTTACTGTTCATGAAAGTTAAATACCAATCATAAGAAAGCAACAATCTGAAAGTGGCAAGAGGGGAGGAAGCCTGATGCAGCTTTTCTTTCCCATATAGCATAGTCTGCACTTGCTAAAATTCTCCCATCCTCACACCTGTTAAAGATGTCTACAGGAAAATGGTGGGCATGTGCAGTTGTAAAAGAGGTTATTGTACAGTTGTGTCCAAGGAATAAACTAGTCTGCAGCCAATTCCCCTGCATGTATTCTTCAAATATTTTTGCAGTGCAGTCCTCAACATATCTTTGTCCTCTGGCTTCCTGCAGGTGGATTGTGTTAGTTTGTGTGGTGACACCAGTGGATCCACAGAAGCAAAACTGCATGCTGCGTTCTCACAGGCTGAGGCCTATAGCCCTTGTGTCCTGCTAATGAAAGATATAGAGCTGCTGGGAAGAGATCGTGATGGACTTGGGGAGGACTCCCGAGTAATTCTTGCATTACGGCACCTTCTCCTGGACAGAGAGGCAAGTACTAGGTATGGATCGCCACACTAGGATTTTCTGGTGTTAGTTTCTGAAGGGTGGCTATCACTATGGTGTGCCTGTTTCTACAACCTAGCAGTTAACTGAGTAGTTCTTCTCTGGCTGTGTGATACTGAAATTTTGGATCACTGCTCCACAAAACACACAGTACATTATCTATATAGAGTGGGGCCTTCTTTATATTCTGACTGCGATTTTCACGCCCTGCTGGATCCAGCATTGTGTTCTCAACCCTGGCTGAAGTATTCATGGCTCATCTGTGTATTTTCTCACTAGTTATCCAGTCCTGGTAGTAGGAACAACAACCAGGCTTGGGAATGTCCCTACGGACTTGCAGACTGCTTTCCTTCATGAACTGAAAATCGAAGCACCGTCTGAGGAGCAGAGGAAGGCCATTCTAAGCATGTTGACAGAGGGCTTGCCTTTGGGGAAAGAAGTGAGCCTGACTAAGCTAGCCCGACAAAGCGCGGTAAGTTGCATTCCACACTGGTTGATGTTACAAGGGGAGCTTAGTTGCCACAGTGTATGATTCCTTCTAGTGCTGAAGGATCACCTTGCAGTAGGAAAGGACAACCAGGCCATTGGTCCCTTTAGCTCAGTGTTGTCTGTCTGGCAGCAGCTCTCCAGGGCCTCTCCCTGCCCTAGCTAGGGGACATTGGGGATTGAACCTGGGAGCCAATGCTCTGCTGCTGAGCTGCAGCCCTTCCCCCAGGAATTGCTACTTTTTTATGCAAGCAGCATGACCCAGATAGGAATGCAGAGTGCTGCATCTCACTACTTTAGGCCCCAAGTCAGAATCCCTGAGAAAGACTTGTCAAAAAGAATTATCTACAGTATGTAAACTGAGAATGTGGTCAAGCTCATGTAGCTATTGGAGTTCAGTTGAGTTGAGTTCTGGCCTATGGATAGCCAGTATTACACAAATATACCAACCAGTAGGTGTCATGGTTGCCTTCTCTAAGAGGGCTTGGAGCCCCTTACAAACCAATATAAACCCACCTGCAGTAGCATTCTCCATTACTTCATTGGTATCCTCACATAGCTTGAGGGAATGGGTACAGGAGGATTTCCCCATATTTTTCTGTATGGAGAATTAAACCTCTTCATCTTTATCCTTAAGGGGTCTTCTTTCATAATGCTTTCTCTGCTTGCCTTGGGAATTGCTCCACTACTAGCATCTTGTTCCATGTTTGCAGGGCTTTGTTCTGGGAGATTTCTGCACTTTGCTTTCCCACAGCAGCCGTGCAGCCTGTGCAAGGCTCCAGAATTCAAGGTACTGGAGGAGACTTTTTGGTGATTTGTAAGCCTTCAGGTGATCGCTGCAAATGTTTTATACACTTTGGAAGATGAGGTTTGGGTTTCCTAACTGTGGATGGGATAAGGGAGGCATGCCGGTTTGTGATCTTCAAAACCTGAGGCGCCAGCTGTCAGGAGGGAGTAGCACAAGGAGCAAGTACAAAGAGTCCACCCGCTCCAGTGTGCATGTGACCATGGGGTGGTGGCTTAGTAAAATGATTGAAAATATTAGTCTCTGGAAGCTTACTGTGGCAGCATTTGATAGAGCCCCAGTGTCTCTAAGACTCTCTGGTGAAAGTATGCTTTAGGGCACTGTTTCCCAACCAGTGTGCCTCCAGATGTTTTGGGACTACAACTCCCATCATTCCTAACCACTGGTCTTGCTAGCTAGGGGTGATGGGAGTTGTAGTCCCAAAACATCTGGAGGCACACTGGTTGGGAAACACTGCTTTAGGGGATAGAGAATCCCCACCCACACAGGAACCTTCTATTTTTCTGTTTTTGCACTGTTTCTCTTCCCTGCTTCCAACCATAGTTCCTTCGCCTACTGCTGCTGTGGAGAAATTTTTCAGCTTTAATTGGGCAACTTAATTCTTTTTCACTATACTATCCCTGATGGTATTGGAGCCAGTCAGATTAGGCTGCAAGGCAATGTAAGTGAAGGGCAAATGAAGCTACTTTGCTCTCGCTCTTAAGGCCTGATTGAGCCTTAGTCATCAAAGCTCATCTGAGAGCAATATAGTGTAGAGAGATAACATCCTGCTCAGATGCACATTTGACTTTGTGCCTGACTTACTTCTCAGTGATTATTTCATTTCTGCAGTACAGCAGAACCTGATTGTCGGGGCTCTCAAACGCCTTTGTGGCGCAGCTAGTTGGTGTGCCCTGCAAATGATCAAAATTGAGGGCACCTGTCTTTTGGCACATCAGCACCAAGCTCAGCCCTATAATTTGGAGACCTTTGGTCCAATTAACTTTTTATTATTATCAAGATTGCATAAAACAGCTTGTTGTTTCTGTTTCCACTTTGCCAGCTTCCTGGGGGGACTGAGTGAGGAGGAAGAACATGATTTTTGTGCTGCAGGCTTCCCTCTTCTAGCAGAAGATTTTGGTGTTGCACTGGATAAACTGCACGATGCTCATTCGCAAGCAATAGGAGCTCCAAAGGTATGACTAATAAGAAGCTTGATTTTATAAAACCGACAAACCACCCTCTGAGATCTCATGCAACTCTCTGCTACCATTAAGTGGAGAATGTCATCATCGCCTCTTGCTCCAATGACTAAACCATACTAAGTGGACTAGATAGCTCAGTGCTTATGCAATCTTTCACATAAGATTTCAGTCATAATCGCAATCGAGTGTGTACATTAGTTTAAAATCAATGGAATATCCAGTCATAAATGTTGAAAACATAATAAAGAAGTAGGGAAGGAGCAATGCTGTAAATTTTCCAGTGTAAAAAACCCGCAAACTTCTCTCCTTTCACTAACAATTACAGGGCCAAATAGAACCCCCCACCCCCAGTAGGAAATTCCAGAGAGATTGTGTCTAAAATGTTGGTGTCCTTGGGAAGGAAGTAAATCTTTATTACCACTATTAGTAGTACTATTAACTGGGAAAAGCTGTGTAATCATGCAGATCTTACTATATTAAAATGCTAGAATCTTCTGCTTCCTTTTTGGACGGGTTGTGGAACACATTAAATTGGTATTCAACCTTGAACCACTTTAAGGCTCAAGGAAATCCACATAATCCCGCTTTACATTCTGATATTGTTGGAGCTAATGGGTGGGCAACATAAATGAGTCTTGCAAGCCCTCATAACAGAAAATCTAATTCTACAACACTGGAAAGGCAGCTCTCTGCCAACAATTGCACTGTGGACTTGGGAACCTTATTGTGTTTTTGATCTTTGAACATGCAACAGTTTGAACATAGACAACAGTTTCCGGATATAGACAAGGACATTTGGTCCATGTACATTGAAATGTATTTTTTGTGGTCAAGTCCATTGTAAAGTACAGAATAACCAGATTTTTGTGTCTGGAGAAACTTTTTGAGCCAGAAAGTGTTTGGAAAATTATGGGTACCGTATTCCAATCTGAACTGTAAGCCCCCCTCTTCCTCTCCATCCTTTACCTATGATTTGGTGTTATATAAATGAATTAATAATGAATTATCAATACATGAAATATGCAGCAGGGCTTCACCTTTTGATATTAAGGTGTAAGTGGGCACGTAAGGGAGAAGAGCTACTAAAGGTAGCTAAAGTGCAGTTAAGGGTGCAACATGGACGGTTCCAGATGAGACCAGTCTTCACTTGCCCCTTGGAGGAGGAGGAGGAGGAGGATGCTGTGAGATGGGGCAGAGGGGAGTGTTGTGGTTTATGGGACTGTGTCTTGAGAGCACCGTAAGAAGAAAAAAGTTCAAGTCTTGGTTTATGAAATAGGGTTGTAGACTTGGTAAGAGTTGCAAGTTTGTCCTGTCGCCACAGATACCTTCTGTCTTCTGGCAAGATGTTGGTGGGCTCCAGGAAGTGAAGAAGGAGATCTTGGACACCATTCAGCTTCCTCTAGAACACCCAGAGCTACTATCTTTAGGTCTTCGCCGCTCTGGCCTTCTGCTCTATGGCCCTCCTGGAACAGGAAAAACGTTGCTAGCAAAAGCTGTGGCAACTGAATGCACCATGACTTTCCTCAGGTGGGCACTGTGGCAGAAAGGGATAAGGGGAGCCTTGGGGCACAGAGCTAGGAATAACCAGCCCTGTCTTTTCCCTTTCTCAGTGTGAAGGGCCCAGAGCTCATCAACATGTATGTTGGACAGAGTGAAGAGAATGTGCGTGAAGGTTAGTGTGGAGCTCCAACATGGAGCAGAGGAATGCATTATGTATGCATTATGTATTAGCGTGACTCTGCAAGATGCATATTAATTTCTGAAGAAGTGTGCATGCACACTTAGAGTTGGTCTCTAAGGTGCTACTGGACAATTTTTTAAATTTCTTTAAAATATATTTGGATTTGGATTTGATATCCCACTTTATCACTACCCGAAGGAGTCTCAAAGCGGCTAACATTCTCCTTTCCCTTCCTCCCCCACAACAGACACCCTGTGAGGTAGGTGGGGCTGAGAGACTTCAGAGAAGTGTGACTAGCCCAAGGTCACCCAGCAGCTGCATGTGGAGGAGCGGAGACACGAACCCGGCTCCCCAGATTACGAGTCTACCACTCTTAACCACTACACCACACTGGCTCTCCCACACTGGCTCTCTATTTCTGCTGTGTCAGACCAACACGGCTACCTACCTGAATCTATTAATTTCTCTCTTTCTCTCATATCAGTGTTTGCCAAAGCCAGGGCAGCTGCTCCCTGCATTATCTTTTTTGATGAACTTGATTCCTTGGCACCCAATCGTGGGCGGAGTGGAGACTCCGGTGGTGTAATGGACCGGTGAGTGCCACTTGTCAGCTGCTAAGGAATGCTGAAGCGTAAGCATCCTGCCATGGCAAACTCTTGATTTTTTCCCCCTTTATCTGTGCTTGGTATAATGATCCAGGCAGGCTGGAAGTATCTACATGTGTTTGATAAAAAATGGACTCCCACTGTCAAATGTATAAACACTAAAAAGGCTGGGTTGCCCCACTCCCTGATGCCAAACAGGTTGTCCTTGGTCCCTGAACCTTAGCTTTGATGATCCTTTTTTTTTCCTGCACCAGGGCTTAGTTCTAGAAGATATAAAATGTGAAAATAAATTTTATCGAAAATCTTAATACCCCACCTTTCAACATACAAACATCCAAGGCAGCTGCTAATGCAATGCAGCAATCTTTCTGTATTTTGATGTACTGCATCTCTGGATCCCAGCTAAAAACTGCCTTCATAGGCATACCAGCTGCCTGGGTATTTGATACCTAATACCTGCCTAGGCATTTGGTGCTTCAAAGCTTGCACTAGCTGCTCTTATGCTATCGGGCCAAGTTTTTATATTGATATGGAAGGCCCTCAACAACTGGTGTCCAGGAGCAGCACATGATTCCTTCTATCCCTGCCCAGTCTTTCCCCAGGACTTCGATGCATGGCTCGTACCTGCCAGGTACCAGGTGCTCAGTTTTGTGGGCCTATTTCTGTCAAATCTCACTCCTGGCTGAGATCAGATAAGTTTCCGCCCAGTTGAACTTATGGCAATTGGTGTAGACCTTTTTTTATATATCTGCTTGCATTTAATATTCTATTTTTAATGGTTAATTTAAACTGATTTTATCTTTTTATATCTTTTGCAACCTTTCTGTACACCACTTATAGAGACTACGGTGTTAAGCAGTATATAACACAAAATAATAAAAATCTCCAGTACGGTTCTAGCACTAACCAAACGTTGGTTTATTCTGTCACGTGAAGCAGAATATAACTCGGTCCTTGAACGAGAAAAATACGGCAATGGTCAGATGAGAAATTTGTAAAGCAGGGTGAACCTTTAAGATTCTTAGAATCGATGTCTGCCTCTTGTGAGAAGCAGGACCTTACAGTTCTAGAGAGATATAGGAAGATACTGGATTTTGCCAATCTTCCAAGACATGTGATGCTCTTGCTATGAGAAGAAAAGTTCTATTTTTGATTCTTACTTCACTCTGCAAAGTTAGTGACTTGTACATCCCCTTTGCCCTGCCTTGTCTGTAAGAACTGTTTCGTTCAAGGCAAGTAGTTTTTCTCTCAGTGGTGTATAGCAGCTAGTACTTTTGAGCTTAGCTGGGAGTTCTGGGCCTTGGTCATACCTATCTGAACCAGTGCTTTGTGTATGTGCTGTTTGGATTAATGAGTTGACTTGCTCAATGGCTGCACTAGGATTTGTGGCAGCATTTTAAAATGTTTTCTTTTTCCCCTTGGTAGAGTGGTGTCTCAGCTACTAGCAGAACTTGATGGACTTCATTCTTCTCGAGATGTCTTCGTTATTGGAGCTACAAACAGACCTGATCTTCTAGACTCAGCATTGCTCCGGCCAGGCAGGTATGATTCTCGCTATTATTGGTTTTACACTTACACACACACACACACACACACACAGCATGTATATACGTGGCACTTTACAAAGAACAGGTAAGATTAGAGTAGTATCCTAACTCCCCACTCCCTCACTTGTTCCATGTATCTTAAAGCAAGTTAAGTTGTAAAGCACTAAGAGAGGTTCCCTGCCCCTTCTGTTCTGTTTGTGTCACATTTTTGGCAGACAAATCTTTTGTCCAAAGTGAGGTCTTGAAGTGCTTTCCCATGAAAAATAACAGACGATTTGTTGCTTCTTCCTTGCCTCTTTGGTGCTGGATCCATTCTTTTGCTCTAATTTAGCACAATAGTTCTCAAAGGTTTTCCCCCCCGTAGACCACTTGAAAATTGCTGGACGTCTTGGCAGACAACTTTATAAAATTTACTAACTTTTTGAAGTACCAACATCATTCTAAAAACAGATGGAAATCATGGGTCATAGCAGGCTACCAAAAAGGGCCCCTTTAACTTCTATGGAAAATGAATAAGACTTCCCCTGTGGGCCCTAGGCATGAGCCCTAATCAAAATAGCCCCCATCTTCATTGTAGAAGGTATCAGTTATGCACAGAGTCAGGTCACGTGCAGGCTTTCTTGAAGGTTGCACTTTTTTCTTATCTTTTCTTTGCACACTCTGAGTGGAGCTACTTGGAGAATGTCTGCTATACTGAATTAAAAGCTCCACAGCCTAACAATAGAAGTCTGTTCTCAGATCTTCTTGGGGTTGTGTGTGTTTTCTGAATAGCAAGGCTGTAGCATGTATGTATGTTGGACAACTTCACTTTGTCTCTTTATTGTCTGTTTCCCCGGCAGATTTGATAAATTGGTCTATGTGGGTATAAATGAAGACCGAGACTCTCAGCTGCAAGTACTAAATGCTATCACCAGAAAGTGAGTGCCTACCATAAAATAAAAGTAGTGACAAAGGGAAAGTAGTGACAAAGTGATTCCCAATATTTCATGGCCTTAGTATTCCTTGTATATAGATGGTTCACTTCGCAGGGGAAAATTAAGTCTGTGCAAAGCGGTACCTCCACTCCTACAAGCAGCTAAGCACAACTGCAACTTGCTGGCTTGCATTCAGAAGATCTTTCACATCATGGGCTACAAGATTGTGAACAAGTGCTGTTCTTGTGCAGTCCCTCCTGCTCTTGAACACGGGGCTTATTTGATTGCTTCCAGTTTTAAGCAAACCAATTTACTGTAACAAATTCATGAAGGATAAGGCTATGTTCTACCTGCACTGTTGGAGGCATCATGCCTCTGCATTCCAGTTGCTGGGAATTGAAAGTGGGGAGAATGATGCTTTGCAGGCTTTTCATAGGCATCTAGGTGGCCATTGTGAGAATTGGATGGGCCTTTGGCTTGATCTGGCAGGGTTGTCTTATACTCTTTGTGGAGTAGTGAAAGCAGCAGAACTGCAGTATAGTTTAAAACTGGATAACAGCTTCTGCTGGTTTGGGCTTAATAGCTTAGCCCACTGCATCAGCATCTGCTTTTGCTGCTTTTGTTAAAAGAAAAGTAGAGCAGACCACCTTGCGCTATGAAGTTTCTGATCTTAGAAAGCTGCAAATGTTAAATTAGCTGCGAATCTTCCCAAGAGAGGTGTGTGCTCTGAATGATAGCCGGACACATTATTGTGAGACCAATAATTCTCATTTGGTGTTCGTCACATGAGGCCTGGATAGCTCAGTTAGCTAGAGCATGGTGCTGATAATGCCAAGGTTGCAGGTTTGATTCCCGTATGGGACAGCTGTATGTTCCTGAATTGCAGGGAGTCGGACTAGATCAGGGTTTTCCAAACTTGGATCTTTAGTTGTTTTTGGACTACAGTTCCCATTATCCCTGACCACTGGTCCTGCTAGCTAGGGATGATGGGAGTTGTAGTCCAAAAACAGCTAGAGATCCAAGTTTGGGAAACCCTGAACTAGATGATCCTCAGGGTGCCTTCCAACTCTACAATTCTATGATTCTATGATCACACTCATTTGAACCTGGGATTTGGGGTTATTTCTTTCTGTCCACAGCTCTCAGACGGGCTGCAGTCTAACAATCTTTCTTTTGATACTAAGCCTTGGATATATTCTTCCTTGGTAGGTTTAAGCTGGATCCTTCTGTCAGTCTCCTTGGTATCCTTGACAAATGTCCCGTACAGTTAACAGGAGCAGACATATATGCACTCTGCTCAGATGCCATGATGTCTGCTATCAAAAGAAAAGTAGCGTGGATAGAGGAAGGTAAGGAACCGGCATAGCTCAGCTAGATTCAAATCTAGTAAGAAAAATGCACAGCAGGCAGTTAAGACAGGATGATGGACAGGTTCTGGAAAGAGAAAAATGTTCTTCATGGGCCATTGTTTCTTTGAAGCTAATTCAGTGAACAAGATAACTGAACTCTCTACTGTGTTCATCCATCTCCAATGATGGGACAGAAAGGCAGAATAAACATTTGATCAAGTGTTTGGCAAAACTATTACTTGCTTTACATCCTTCTGTTTGGACTTGCATATCAATAAGCAAAGATCAGTTCTAAATAGTGGAGTAGAAAATCGGATTGGTCTCAAGTCTTCAAATAAATGCCTCTGAGACACTTGTGTAATTGAGAGGAATTAGCAGGCATTAATGGGAAGGGTAAAATATTCTTTGTTCTTGGGCTCCTTTTTTTGGAATGATATATAGAAAAGCTCCTCCTTTTTACAGGCTGTAGTGTAATTTCAGACCTGAGGGTGGAATATATTATTTCCCCTGTAATGTGTGTCTCAGAATTTTCTGTATTGCTGCTACCTGTGCCACCCTTGGGTCTGTTCTTGAGGCTTTCTTTGGAAAATAGGTTGAGTTACTTGTGGGGGTCTAATTGTGCTATCTGGATTGGACTGAACTGACTTTGCATGAGGTGGGAACCTGTTAAATGCATATCTATGAGAGACTGGCATAAGTGGGTCTTGATTCAGCTGTTAGGATTCTGTCATTTGGTAAAATGTTGTGGAAATGAGATGTTGTCCAGTGCAAAGATTCAGTGCACTGTGAAAACTCTTAGGGACAATGCCCAAGGCTGGCTTGCGCTTTGGAGCACTATTCATAGTTGTCCGAGTTTCTCTCTGCATTTGAAAGACTTGTAGAAGTTTTTGCATGTTTCCACTGCTCCCCACCCCATTTTTCCGACCCAGGAACAGTGTGTGGGTGTGCAGCACCTGAGATGTCTAAAATGAGTAACTTTTTTGGCAACCATTTTGCTCTTTTTCTCCAGGGCTAGACACAGAGACCTCAGACCTAACTCTAACCATGGAGGACTTTGTACAAGCTGCAACAAGGCTGCAGCCGTCTGTTTCCGAACCAGAACTGCTTAGATACAAACTAATCCAGCAGAGATTTGCTGCTTGATATGGATCCAGCAGGACCAGAAAAGAAGGGATACATAGGGCTGGAACTGTATAATTCCATGGAATCTGGAAGAAATTTTTGATGTGTTGTTGTTGGTTCTGCTGGAGAATTGAAAACAGTGGATTCCGATAGGTCAGTGAGAAGAACTGAAAATGGGATCTAGGAACTGAGACTGATGGCTGCTTAGCTGGGTAAGAACTCTCTCAAGCTAGTCTTGGCGCCCTTGCTGATATATGAGAAGTTCAGGTTTCTTGAACACCCAGTGGAAAACCTTTGGATGCTAACAACCTGGGCCCATGAATATTTGGGTGGTGGTACAGTGGCTGTGTCAAGAATGGATAAATAAAAATCCAGTTTCTTTGCCAGAATGACGTAAATGCTCTTTAGTGCCTTTTATGAACTAAGAAATAGAAAACCATAAAAGCAGAGCAGAGCTCACCTTCCTTCCTGTAGGGCACTCTGATGCTTAATGAAATCACATATTTAATTAAGTGTTTTGTAGAACTGGTCTTGTTCCCGTGCTGGCTCCTTCACCATTTTGCCAAGTTTATCTAATCTGACAATTTAATATGGTGTTTACAATTGTAGCAATAAGGGAAAAAATTCCCATTTTGTATTGTTGAGGGGAGAAGAAAGACTGATACCTTTGTACTCTTTGGCTTGCTGGACTTCTGCATTTGCCAGTGGAGGGGATTCAGATCACCTTTTTCCAGTTACGGAGCAAGGCAGCTCAGGCTGACAGCCTAAAGTCTTGTGTAAAACTGCAGCAAAGTGTCCACAAACTTTTATTGAATGCCACAAGAACTCAAAAAAGCAGCTTTTATCATTCTTTTGAATTTCTTTGTCTGGCTGCTCATGTGATTAAACAAGCAATTGCATTCTGAACTAACAAAGATTTCCAGAAAGTTTCCCACATACAACACACTGTAATCAATCATCCAGCCCTGAGGTTACCACTGTTTGTATCATACTGGCAAAACAGTTGTGCTGCTAAAAGGCACTTGTCTTGGCTGCTACCTAAGTTTTCAGGAGCTGTATCAGGTCTCACAGCAACACCAAAATACATAGCTGATCCTTAACAGAGGCATGGCCTCATCCAGGTCCAGATCAAGTAAAATCTCTACCACTAACTTATACTACCATAGTTCATTCGCTGCCTACACCAACCTGTGAAGCCTGTTTTTCTGGTTCTGTTGGCAAGGCGAAATAGAGTATTACCAGTTGTTCGGGAACACTGGGGGAGGAGATGGTGGGGCTCTAGTGCCAGAAATGTTTCAGGGAGAAGTGCTAAAAGTCAAATACATGAAAGCTAATCAGAGTGCCACCATTAACTCTGTCCAATTGTCCCTGATCAAGATCTCTGGGCACAATGTATTTTAAGAAGTGCCCTTAAGTGCCTCCTGAAATGAATGGGAACTCTGCAGCACTCTTCCTTCATCAGAATCCCAAGTGACATTACTGTGAGCATCAAGAGCCAAAGGCAGGCACTTCCTCCCCCAACTGACCCTATAAGAGTTGCATGCCAATGGCTACCCTCACTCACATAAACACTCCAGCTCAGGAGACAATGCTATGTTTTCTTCTTTTCCTTGTTTTTTTCTTCTGCCACCTTCAAAACTAATGAGGTTCCCAAAATGGCCATTACTCCAGGTGTAGCTAAAGCACGAGTATTTGCTCATCCCTCCTCCCCACCTCCAAAGAAACACACACAACCACATTCATCGGAATTTCAAGCATCAGTGCAAATCATTGAGGCAATCTCAATCAAGGCAGAGAAGCAAAAACCAAAAAAAGTTATCAAGAAACAAAGTTTAGTAAGCTCATGTGACCTTGCATATGATTCAGATGCAAAGCAAGCCATTGCTACCACCTTCCCTCAAGAGCTCCCCTCCCCGATTTGAGCGACGGCTCCTCCAGTCTCCCAAAACAGATTAACTAGATTTCCCCCCATAGAAAAAGGCAAGATGGAGGGGAGGGGAAAGACTCCTTCAAGTACTTCCTCTTCTGGTTCAGGTATCTCTTATGCACATTCATTGCTGCTTGCACCCCCACTGGCCACTCCAGCAGCTGAAAAGAAACCGCCTACACCTGCTGGAGTCGTCGGCAGAGTAATTCTCAGCCAGTTTTCTTCACCACGTGGATGAAATAACATGGGCTGTACTGCTGGCCCGGGGTGTAAGGCTTGAAGTCCCCCAAGACGCTGTGTTCACACGGGCACTGGAAAGCATTTTTCAACAGTTCTGTGAAAGGCTCCAGGCGATGGGGGTAGTAGGAGAGGCGGAACTGGCTGGTGAGACACAAACACAAAAGAAATGTCAGCAGCTGTCTGCTCGGCAGCTTCCCCCAGAAATCTTAGTTGTGTAAGGCGCACTACCCATCCCGCATACTCTTGTGCTTTCTGGTTCCTAAATCTCCCGCTACGGATCTTGAGTGCCACACTCATTCTCTGCTGTTTCACCACCAACCTTGAAGCAACTGCAGTAAGTGGGCCATGCAGTCCATTTTATCCCTTTCAGTGATAAGGGATCGCAGTGGGGTGATGGCTCAACCTTGAGAATCGGTGCTCCTTTTACTTTTTAAGCTGCAGATAGGGAGAAATCTCCAGCCCAGAGGCCAAACTCACCATCCAGGCCACACCAATCACTTGCCCTGCTCCACACCTTTCCAAGTTATTTTGCCTTCCTGAAATACTTGTCCCTTGCTTGCCAGGATAGAAAGAAACTTAACTTTTACAGCCCACTGTACAAAGGTAGAAGTCACATTTCTTGCTTTGCCTCTGGCCCCACCACCACTTGGGCTGAAGAAAGTTTGATTTATTGCTAAAAATAAAACATTCAAAGATCTCTGCATCCTCCCTTAGCTGGATAAGCTGTGCTCTAGCCATGCATATTTGTTGGAACACAAGGTATTGCTTTTCCTACGCAAACATCCTTTTCTTAACAGAATGTGATTGGGTTTTACCTTTGAATCGGAACGTGAAGGGTAAAACTAGGGGCAGAGGTGCACACACAAGCATGTTAAACCAGGGGTGAGGGACAGACACGTGTGACTGGCACAAAGGGGAGAAGGCATTCGAAGCACACTTGACGGAACCCAATAAGAAACCTTCCTTGTTAGTTGGGAACCGTGACATCTCACAATTTCCAGTCACAGGGGCAGTTGTAGAGTGAACAAGTCTTAGAAGCTATTTTGAGCTAACTGTGGAAATAGCTGAAGAGCTGCTGGTGTGCCTTGCGGTGTTGCTCAATTTAAGCCGCCACATGTTCAGGTAAGTCCTGGACGTGGCTATAATCTCCAGTGGTTCCATTTTTCAGAGTCAATGTGAAGGAAGAGAATCTTGTTGGTTGGGAGCTGTTTTTTCAACGAGGTTGGATATGGCATGGGTATCTTCTAGTTATAGCCCATTTAATGAATATCTTGCCTTTTCAGGTAACACCCCCACAAGGCAACATGCAACAATTAATAAATGTAATATATCAAACAAAACATTAAACAAAACCAACTGACCTATCTAAAACATGAAGCCAACAAGTAAAGGCAGAGTTTAAAGTGTATGAAAAGCCACCAGTGAGCAGAGCATAAACACCTAGGGACAGGAAGCTGTGGGGCCACCATTGAAAAGGCCCTGGTTCTGATATCTGCCAATTTGATGGTTCCTATTAGCAGGGCCCCAAGAGCAGATAAGCCCTGGCTGATCTGGACCCAGACATCTGTTAGCTCCCACCCAACCTTACCAAATAGATGGATGCTTCCACATTTGCTATCAGGGTGAAGGCTCTGGATGGCATATGAGGTCTGAACAGAACATACCTTAGTTCCGGGCTTCCGTCATTCCCCTCGGGTGGCACCTGCACTGTATAGTCCAGCGTCACCATGCTCGGTTTGTTGTTCACAAGAAGTACAGATGTAGTGATGTCCTTGGTTAAGTCACTCTAGGACAGAGGTGGGGGGAAAAGAGAAAAAATAAAATTCCAGTTCTCATTCCCTTCGTTTGGTGCATTCTTGACTAGTTAATTGTGATTAGCCCGACACAATCCTAGTCCAGGCTATGCAATTGACACATCTTCCCCACAAAACCCCTCCCTTCTCTCTATTGTTGATACAGATAAAAAAATACACATAGGAGCTATTCCCATTCTAATTATGAACCCAGGACAGATGCCGATCCAAATCCTGGCTCAAACATCCAGAGAACCTCATACAGTATGAGACTACACCATCTCAGAATGCAGGTCAATATCTTGTGTCTCTCCTCCACCTGTAAAATTCACCGTGTGTGCTAAGCTAGCCCATTTGGGAAATAACTGCTAGGTGCCTTTTCCTTGATGCACTTTCTTTGCCCCTGAATTGTCTCTTTAGGGCATGGAGATGCATTCAAGGTGGGGTGTACAATGCAGAATGGTACCATGTTCTCTGTCTGAATTGATTGCTGGAAGCATGAAGGTGGGGGAAACTGTTTTTCCTTTATTACTGCAAGGCTTTGGCAAAAGACCTACGGTATTTCTTGGAAGTACCTTGTAGTAAATGTTCTTCCCAGGAGGAGCACAGCCTGTTTCCAGGATGTAGTCATAATTACGGTGGTCAATGACAAGGATTCCACCTGGACGCACCATACTGGCAATGTTCTTCAGAGCCTGTTTATGGGCACCTTGGTCACCTAGGAAAAGAGACAACTACGAATTAAATTCCTTACTGCAGCATCGTAGTTGGCTGTTTTGTTTCCTGCTGCTGCTTCCAGTTTTCCATCTACCGGTAGTTTTTGTTTTAGTGATCAAAAAGAACATTAAAATCAATATGCACACTGCTTATTGCCCCATTGTCAAAAACAGATTTAAACTTTAGTGCAGAAAACCTTTTCTCTCTCTCTAGCGCCATGGATAGTGCTATATAAATAATAAAAGTATGTGCCTCCTTCATGGCTGGCATGCAGCAAACAACTCCCTCTGTCTGATCTCTTAGAGCTGTTGCAAGGGATCTTACAAGTTATAAATCTTAAGTACCGGTAAATGTAAAATTTATTGGCACAGACACACTTCTTCACTGGCCTTACACCCAGTCTAGATCAGATTGGTGTGTGTGTGTGTGTGTGTGATATTCCTTAACTGAGGGTTGGGGGAATCTGCAGCCCTCCATATCTAGTTGGACTTCCACTTCCCATCAAAGTGTAGCCAGCAACATGTGGGTGGTCACAGGCTCCCCACCCATACTGCAACCAATCTGAGGTGTATTGGGTCCTTGCTCAAATGTCAACTTGCTTTCACACATAAAAAGGAGTCCTGTGGCATCTCAAGCACTTTATAAGGGACGCCCCTCTGGAAGCTGAGACCCTGTGTTTTTTTCCTTCTTGGTGCTCCATTAAATTTTCTGTTTTAACAATTTAAACTACTCATTTTTACATCCTTAAGATATCAATGACTTCCCTTCTTCTCTTTCCATGGTTCATTTCACATATAAATCCCTGCATATTTTACAAAAACTATACCATCCAGTATTCCATTATAACATCCATCAAAACTTATTTACACTGTCGGGTTTATCTTAATGCTGCTAGCGTTTTCAGCTGCACACAGTTATTTCCCATATATTCAATAAACGTTTTCCAATTTTCTCTTAAACATATGTTCTTCTTGTTCTCTTATTCTATATGTTAATTCTGCAAGATGCACATATTCTGTCAACTTAAGTTGCCGTTCTTTGGTTGGGACCTCGCTCGTTTTCCATTCTTGGGCTAACAAAACACGGTAAATAACCTTTTGACATCTGTGAATTTCAGTCTGAATTATCCCCAACAAAAAGGACTCTGGTTTTTTTTGGGGGGGGAGTACTTTTAAACATTTTTTTCAATTCATTATGGATCATTTCCCAATCACCCGCTATCTTTCTTAACTATGGGTAGCCTGAGGAAATGGGCTCTGAAGGAAAGTATGCAATAAGAGCCTGGTGGATCAGGCCAATGGCCCATCCAGTCCAGCACTGTGTTCTCACAGTGGCCACCCAGAAGCCTTTGGGGGACCCAAGGACCAGAGCACAAGACCCCTCTCTCCTCCTGCAGTTTCCAGCAATCAGTATACAGAAGCATTAGTGCTTCTGACCATCAAAGGAGAGCATAGCCATTGTGGCTAGAAGGCCCAGTCACTCAACCCTTTCTATAGCACTGGACAATGCTTGCTGACCCCAGGGGCATGTAACCAACCTTGCAACACTCACCTTTAAAATCTGGGAGGTGTGCAAAAGAGTTTCCTAAACAGATGACAGCGTCAAAGCCCTTGCCAGGCTTCTCTAGGTCCTGTGACAGGGTGAGCCAGTTAGCCTCCTCGATGACTGTGGAACAAAAAAAGTACATTGAACACTCTGCCTCCTCACATTTTCTGCAGCTGCAGGATTTTACATTCCTCGTGCAGAAGGACAGTGAAAGGTGCCACCTTGCTGTGTTAAAGAAAAAAGGCACTTAGTTGGGAAGCCTCTTCTCCGTTACGAAATACAATGTGCTAAGCATGAAAATAACCCCCAGGTTTCTCTCTCCCTGCAATTTGCTGCTGAGACTCTTTGATTAATGCAGTGTTTTTCAAACTTGGGTCGCCAGCTGTTGTTGGACTACAACTCCCATTGTGGCTGACCACTGGTCTGCTAGCTAGGGATGATGGAAGTTGTAGTGGTCCAACAACAGCTGGGGACCCAAGTTTGAGAAACACTGTATTCTGGCTTTTTTCCCCATAGCCATTAACAGCCAAAAATGGAAACTTCCAGCATATTCCATCTTGCTGTGGCTATATGAGGTTTGCTGTATTCCTTTTACACCTGGATCAGGAAGGTAGAATATGGAGTCTTTGCACTGGGAATTGTGTTGAGAGACAAACCCACAAGCAGGACTTGCAAGCAACCGCACTCTCCCCACTTGCAATTCCCAGCTGCAAGTGATCTTCCAGCTTTTCCTGTGTGGCATTCAGATCCTCCCATGGGCTCACCTACTTTGATGTTTCAGCATTTAACCAATTCGTACATGCTTTCATTTGCTGCTGTGGTCATAAACAAAATTACTTAATTAGATTAAAGCCAAAGCTTGGCCTTAAAGAGCTAGTCTTTCCCCAGGTGCTAATACCGCTTCTCTTTCCACAAATGCAATTGCCAGAACCCAGCAGCTGGGTTACCCATGTCTCTGTTCTGTTCTGATGACAAGCCCGCTTGGCATCAGCTGGCAATACCCGAAAATGATGCAACTTGCAGATGCCATTTGGCCCCAGGTCAATCTGAGTGCAGGAAGGAACCTGAAAGCCAGCATCACATCTAATTAAAAAGAAGATGCATTGAAAACAGAGCTATGCACTTGTGACCAACAAGGCAAAAGGAAAGGAGTCAGACAATGACATTTCTCTATAGGAAATCTGATTTTAACAGAATTCTAAAGATCACCGACTAGGCTGTTTGAAATCTGTTGTATCCATGCAAATGCAGAAAAGACACTAGCTGTAGAACTCAGGAACTCCAGGTTTTCATAATCAAAAATTTAAAAAAATGAAGTCCTTAGCCCTTGCAGCTCAGATATAATTGTTGTTTAAAATCTCCAAAATCTGGAGAAATCTATGAAGATGGAGTTCAGTAAGAATTCCAGTGACACTAACGCACAGCTTCAGTGCCCTGTATAGCTCATTGCCATGCAGATCACAGGCCCAAAACAAATTATGGTAACACGCATGTAACTTACATGCATGTGTAACTTACAGTTTGGCGAATTTTGCTTATTTCGGTACAGAATTTATTATTAGTGGTAGTTGTTTACACATACAGCCCTAATCACAGGGACAGCATGGACAATTTGAGATGCTTGTACATGTGAGCACCAAAGTTGAAGCAGATGAATTGATCCAGGAGTCAAACTCTTTTCTTAAGCATCAAGGCAATACATACTTCTTTGTGAATTGGGTGCTATTTATTCCCCCTCTCCCTATATCATAAATCACACAAAGACCCAACGGTGTTTACATTTCAGTGATCAGGTTTCAAAAGGCAGAGATATTTTTCTACCCTGTTCTTCTTGCCAGTGCACTTATTATTATTACATGATATTGTGAAGTCAGGAAGGGCACCATACTCTTATTTCAGGTCAAAGATGGGACTGAGATGAGCGTCTCCTTGCGCCCTTTGCAGGTAAACAAGCCAGGCAAAGACACAAACACCCGACCACACCAAGTTTAGTCCTGAAAAAGGGATGTGTCAACAAGGAGCTCATTACGGCACTGACATTCCGCCAGTTGCTTCAGCAGCACCGATCATATTTCAGCCTATATACATAAACTTGCTTGCTAACAAATGCAAGCAGAGCTTTCAAGAGATGCTCAAACCCCAATTATTTGAAGTGTTCAAAACTTTACTCCTCAGCTACCCAGGGCAAGAGCAACTGGAGATGTTACTGGCTTGGGCCACAAGTCTGATGTACATGTTTTGCATCCTTAGCAGGAAGCTTACAGATAATTAAGGCTTAAGTGCAGCAGCAAGCCTTTTTTTGCCTGTACAAAATTAGCAAACCACAAGCAATTACTAAAAAAAATACAGCAGTGTTTATAGCAAAACCAGGGCTTATTGTATGATGCAATAAGCAACTAAAGTTTCAGAAGCTCTATCATTTCAAGCTGCCAAGGCAAATTTTAATAAGTGGGATTGAGATTTAAAGGTGTACATGTTCACTTTGAGGTGATATTCCCCCCCCCTGGTGTGTTACTGCAGAAAATACTCCACTTGTTACAGCCTTTTATTACATTTCTATCTCACTTTTATTAAGGTTATTAATAAGGGCATTATTAATCAAATTACTACCTTGCCTTTCCTCCTATACCTGTGCTATTCCACATGGAACATAACCGAGAAACTATCTAGCAATAGGTTTTAGTAGCAAAGCAAATGCTTTGTACATGTACATGTAACAAAGCAATTGGTAAATCAGCTAAAAAAATTTGGTCAGTTGCTTGTCTTCGCCAGCGATTACAAGATTTTATTTTGTATGCTCCTCTCTGTGAGTTATGAGTAGCTGTGGCCCTTTTCTTCTGGTGGTGACCACCCTGTGGAACACCCTGCCACAAGACGAGGTGTCGGGCCTTGTCACTGTTCTGTTCTACACAGCTGCTAAAAATGTGGCTGTCAAAAATTATTACACACAGAATGCACACAACACAAAAAGAGCTTCAGGTGGTTATTTTTAAGCTCTACTATTATTACAGGTTTATTGGGATGTTTTCATTTTGATAGTTGCTTGGGAACTTTGCAATTGGGGTACTGCTATTTTACGTTAACTTTCTGATCTAATGACAGGTTGGGTTGGGGAATGAATATACACTTCAACATTGCAGCAAAGCTCGGTTTTGTCAGTCGCCTTGAGCTTCTTTTGAAAAGTATGCGGGATGCAAGATTTTAATAATAAAAATAGATAAAATACCCCAGTGGTCGAAAGCGTCCTCTTTTCGGCGGTTCCATCTCTCCTTCAGGGCATATTTGAGCATCTTGTCACTCGCGTCCACGCTAGTGACCCTGAATCCCTCCTCAACAAGCATGATGGAGTCCACACTGTATGAGATAAAAGCGTTCAGGTATTTGGATTAAACAATCCCCCAAGTAAACTCAGAACAGCAGTTCCTTGCATTGCTATCCAGTAGTGAGAGCAGATCATAGAATCACAGAGTTGTAGGAAGGGACCACAGGGTCATCTAGCTCAACCCGCTGCAATGCAGGAATCGAGGTAAGTCGAGGTTACACTGTACTGTAAACTGCCCTGTGATCCTCAAATGGAGAGCGGTATACAAATTTACTAAGTAACTATAAAGAAGAAGAGAGCTGAGCCAGGAGCATGGGAACCAGGGCCAGATTTAGATGAAGAGAGGCCTTAGGCTACTCCACTTGTGAGGCCCCTCCCAATCCCCCATCCTCACGACTAGAAGAAAATGGAAGAGTGTTATAAACAAAATTGAGTGAAGCCAAGGATAATGGATGGGTATTTAAAATTTTGCAATTCACAATTTCTCCTCTAATGGACATCAGAAAACATCATCAAAATTTGTTTCTCTAAGTTTGCCGCGCACAACCTCTCTTGAGACATTGTGGCCCTTAATTAATTTTTAATTCTTTTGAGTCTTGAAAAACTCCTCTCCTGAGCAACTAGGGACCATGAATGCTTCTACATTAGGAAAGGCCACCTGATTTTTCCCCCCTTGTATATAATTTGATAAAGGTCTGTATGAGACAGAGTGCTCTGCTGTAAGCCTATGGCCTTATCTCACATACAGGTAAAAGTGCAAAGTTAAATAAGTTTCAGGTCCATATCTTCTGGGTATGCTTCCATCAACAGTTCCACACCTTGCTGAATTTCTTGCTTAGATGCTTTCAGAATAGCAAGAATGGAAACCAATTGTGCAACACCACTGTAAACAGTACTTCTTTTTTAAATTGGCTTCAAGTGCATCTAATATAGGAATAAAGGATTTTATCCTAAACTTATCTCTTAAAGAAAGTGCATCTAAGGCCTTAGGCTTCAGCCTACTTAAAGGGTAAAGGTAAAGGGACCCCTGACCATTAGGTCCAGTTGTGACCGACTCTGGGGTTGTGGCGCTCATCTCATTTACCTTCCCACTGTAGCAGTACCTATTTATCTACTTGCACTTTGACGTGCTTTCGAACTGCTAGGTTGGCAGGAGCGAGCAACGGGTCGCAGGGGTTCGAACCGCCAACCTTCTGATCGGCAAGCCCTAGGCTCAGTGGTTTAATCCACAGCGCCACCTGCGTCCCAGCCTACTTAGCCTATACATAAATCCGGCACTGACAGGGTGTCATATTCCTAAGAAGGTGGGAGCCTCTCCCACAACAAAGCGACGGGGCCCCTTTCCTTTCATTTTTAAAGCACACCCGACGCGTTTGAAGCGCACGCCTTCAAAGAATCCTGGGAAGTGGTGGTTTGTTGGAGGGCGCTGGGAATTGTAGTCCGAGGGTTGTAGTTCCCAGGATTCTTGGGTGCGGGCGGGGTGTTGAGCCATGTGCTTTCAATGAGGGGGGGGGAAGGTGCCTGGATCCGGATTAGAGCACCCTGAGACACAAACCCCCCTGGGGAGAAGGGAGCCCAGGCCTTCAAGCTGGGTCATGATCCAGCACCCAGCACAGACTCCTCCTCCTGCTGCTGCTGCTGCTGCTGCTGCTGCCGTGTTACTCACCCGGTGCCGCAGGCCACGTCGAGCACCGTGTTGCAGCGCTGGGCGCGCAGCAGCGACACCAGCCAGTTCTTGTACTCGGCGGTGCGGCTCCGCGTGTCGCCGATGTAGAGCTGCCAGACCCGCGCCGCGCGGCCGTCGGCATACTGATCCGGCAGCCCCTCGGCCGCCACGCCCAGCGAGCGGGTCCGGTAGATGCTGTCCACCATGGCGAGCGCACAGAGGCTCCTGCGGGCTCGGACGGACGGGAAACAGCGCGCACCCACGAGCGCGCGCCTGGCTGGTCCTGCTGCTCCTGCTCCTGCAGCCGCGTCTGGGCAGCTGCCGCCAACTGCGCGCAACAACAAGCCCGGCGGCCGGCAGCCAGCCCAACAGGGGCAGGCGCGGCGCCGCCCCTTCGGCCCTGCAGCTCGCCAATCAAAGGGCGCAGCGCCGGGCACACACCCCCAGCCGGGCCCCGCCTCTCTCCTCCTCCCCCTCTTGCGTGCACAGTCCACCAGTCTACTGTTTCCAAGCCGGAGGGCGGCAGCTCAGTGGCTCGTGTTGCTTTGTCACCTGTACCCCTTGCGCACCTGCTCGAGGAAGCCCTCTAAAGTATCTGTTATGTGTGCAGGGGTGTCGACTTGAATAAAATATTTTTTTGGGGGACGACGACGACACAATTTTTAAGAAATGCAGCCAATATCGAAAACAGGAGGCAGCCTATGAACACATTTGCAGGTGGGGGGGGGGGGAGAATAAAATTGTAGAGTTGGAAGGGACCCTGAGGATTGGCTCCTTCAACCACACACACACACCCTAAAGCTGTCCCATATGGGCATTAAACCTGCAACCTTGGTATTATCAGCAACACGCTCTAACCAACGAAGCTATCCAGGTTTTAATCATGTATTTTGTGTTTTTAACTTCTGTTGTTATGCTGTGAACCGCACTGTGGGTAAAGGGAGGTATACAAATTAAATAAACAAATAATTTATCATTATGTATGTATGTGTTCATTTCATAAGATTTCCATACCGCTTGTTGAAAAAAGGACAAAACAATAAAATGATTGCTCATTGCTTATTTAGCCATACAGCATGTCACAACCGTGATAAGAACAAATCAACTCGTACAATTTTTCTAAATTTCCCAGGGAAGGTAGACTCAATTAGAATGTATTCAGCAGGTGCCAAAAAGAATAAAGTGAAGGCACCTGCCAGAGGGATTTCCAAAGTGCCGTTGATCTGAAAATAAAGGCAAAAGTGGGGTGCACCTTCTTTTCTTGACATTGGTTTGAACAGCCATTGTATCCTTTGTTCAACTAACTTACTGAGATCTAGTCCAAAATCGGAACAAGGGGATAAGAATGTGTTGTCTCTGCCTACTGGAAATTGCTCTGAGATTGGAAGCGAGCCCCTCTCATCACAAACATATGCATTCCCATCACTTTCTTTCACAAATCTCCCACCTGCACAGCTTCCTGTGTTTCTCGTTTCTTAGGTGGCACAGGCCTCCTTTGTGTTTTGTATTTTTAAATACACAGAGATCACACAGAATATAGCCTGCATACAATTACTAATGACACTAGAAGTCAATTTGCATTTATAGTCCATGTGTGTATGTCATGCAATAGTAATTGCTTTAAAAAAGGGGGGGGGACACAAGTGTTGCCTACTTCCTTTCGTTTCCAGCCCTGCAGGCTCACTTATTTTTTTGTTTTCCTTTCATGTCGCTAAAGACCTGCTCAGTTCCGTTTCTCTTCTGTGGCTTTGGTTCTTGGAAGAGAACGCTTGAGGAACTGGAGAAACCGAAAGGAAAGAAAAGAAAATATTAGCATTGAGGGAGTGCCTTTGAATGATAGAAATACGAATCAAGAACTGCAAGATCATCCATGAAAGAAGTTGAATAGGGAGGTTATGCAAAACACCAGCTCAGAGTCCTGTTGCCGCACCCTGATGAAGACTAACAAATTTATTATGGCTTAAGTTTCCATGGACGATAGATAGATAGATAGATAGATAGATAGATAGATAGATAGATAGATAGATAGATATAGATAGATAGATTCATTAAGTGCTATCTGGATTTGCAGCTGCATATATGCCTAGTTGGGTAGAGGTGGGGATTGTAAGAAATGAGGTAAGCGAGAAATGGAACACAAGAAAGTACAGACAGTGATTTCTGATGGCAGATATCCCGGCACTGATAAGCCGATTCATATATACAATTAACTAAGAATCCTTTGTCTCAGTTCGGTATACAAGTGATAGCACTGCGACTCTGAGGGTATTGTAGTTTAATGCTTTTACGTGGCAGCCTCCTTTTGAAGTTCCTTTGCTCCAGGATGGCTGCTTTAAACTTATTTAAACCTTAAGGCATAGGGAAGGTGCAAAGCATATTCCTACGTCAGCGAGTTGCTTCCCATGTTAAGATCTCTGAAATAAAATGTATGTTAATGAAAGGAGTCCAGCAATTGAAGAGCAATGGGGGGAGGGAGGTGCTTGTTGGAATGGCACTTGCCCCCTTCCCCCTGCACCCCCCTCTACCCTTTATTGTAGTTCTACTGTTCCCAGGATTATTTGGGGAGCAGCCACGGGCTTTAAATGTGTGGTATATACACAGAGTTGCCAGAGTTGGCATCTGGGCCTGCCACAGGAGCTGTTCCCCCTGCCCATATATCTACGAAAGGGTCTGTCGCTGGTGGCGAGCAATTGTTTTGGGTTTGGGGTTGATGTCGGTCAGCTTAGCATCCAAGGGCTGTGGGAGGCAAATGTGTTGTAATCCAGAAGGCACTGTAGATCATTAGACCACTGCTGATACAATTGAGTGGTTTCATCTGGGAAATGTGAGTGACAAGCAAGTGGTGTTCTATTATGTTCTCTCTTTCAGGCCTGTCCTGTAGCAGCTTATCCCTGGGCACCAGCCCGGCCTTGCCAAACTTTCTTTTCACTTGGGCAAGTATTGTAGCTCAAAGGCTGCCTGATGTAAAAGCCTTCATGCAGGGGTCGGCAAATGTTTTCAGCAGGGAGCTGGTCCACTGTCCCTTAGACCTTGTGGGGAGCCGGACTATATTTTTTTTTGGGGGGGGGAGAATGAACGAGGGAAGATGAGCGGCACGCAAAAGGGGCTGCTTTAAATGGCAGCCACTCAAGAGGGGTGCTCAGCCAACCGCGGCTCCTGTGTCTTGCGAGTGGCAGTGGGTGGTGGTGGCGGGACGGTGAAAGGGCTCCAGAGAGGGGCTGGCACCAACAAAGCCCAGCCCCCTTCCTTCTCTAGGCAGGGCGGGGAGAAGCCAGGAGGGAGGGAGGGAGGAGGCACTGCCGCGGTGTGTGTGTGTGGGAAATGGTGCACCCCAAACTATCAGAATCAGATCCACGCCGATCCACACGGCAATTCCTGGACTGTCTGCAGGCCTGATCCAGAAGGCAATTGGGCTGGATCCAGCCCCCGGGCCTTAGTTTGCTGACCCATGCCTTAAGGTGTATCCTGTCCAAGGAATGTAAACAGGTCCAGCTGTTTTGTAGGCAGTGGAGGTTGTTCCATTTGGGAAATGGTGCATTCCCCCACCAACCTCACTCTGCCTCTAGCCAGCCGCCCTGTGCCTTGCCTTCCTTCTTTCTCACAACTAAGTCATTGGTTTTGGTCCTGTTGGCCTCCCTGCGATCTTCATGTTCATTAACAAAGTCACCACTGACCATAGGCAATGGATTTTGTGATGTTTTTTTGGGAGGACCCATGTAAGTATGCATTGTGCTCAATGGGCTTCCTATAGAAATGTTTATGGATATAAATGCACACACGTACATTGCACTGTATTTTATTTCTGTACGCCTTGTTTGGGTATCCCTTGAATGTACAGTAAAATGTGCTTTACAGTTTCTGCAATGGAACAAATTGAGGGGTGCCAATAGGCCAATTGTTCGCAGTCTTTGGCAGCCTTTAAGGAGCTGGCAAAACATTTGTCAAGCATGGAAGATGGGCACAACGGGAGGATGGCTGGGTAATAGGCACGTTGCTTTTCACTGTCAAGGCTGCATCCAGATGGCAGTTTCTACCAGTGGCTGCAGCGGCAAAGCCCGTGTCTTGCAAGGTTCCATATTACAATTGCCATTGTCAACTGCACCAGCCCTGACGACGCAACAAATGGTTGGGCTGGCACAGCACATGTTCCTTCGATGGCACCAAATCCACGCACTCGACATTTGCAGAAACACTCTTCCTGGAACTGGAAGCGGCTTTTAAAAACAAGGTGCTCATTCAAAAATGGTTAATGCTTCAAGTGCGCACATATTGTATGGAGGTAGAATCCACCTGGCCTTGACCCCTCTCTCAAGTTGATGCCCGCACAGCTCCCGCTGCCTTAGAGACCAGGGCCCTCTTCCAGCTTTGAGAGGGTCAACCTTTGCTCGGTTGGCAGCAACACTTTTGTTTAATATTTGAATGGGGTGGGGGGGGGAAGCTGGGGATCAAGGTAAACCTGCATAATCAAAGAAGAGGCAAGAGCTGGCGAGAACCGGGGGAGAGATGACAAAACCACCAATGCGAAACGAAGTGTGTTGTTTATTTAACAAAAGCAACTGGGCAAAAATGTGCTATGAAACCCAGTGGCCGCTATTTAAACAGCTGCCGGCACAACCCTACCAGTTTCCAATCAGAAAAAGAAGACACATTGGCTGTAGAGATGTCCTGAGAGGTGGTTGTGGGGGCGATTGAGGAGGGATAGGCCTCGTGCTTTTTGCTTCGAAAAGGTCCCCGGTTCGATCCCTGGCAAATCCAGATTCAAACAATAAAATAAAATAACGCTCACATGGCAGGTGATGGAAGATTTGTTATGATGGAAGATTAACAAGGGGTTAGATCAGGGGTCTCACTGGAAGGACAGATCGTGAAGCTGAGGCTCCAATACTTTGGCCACCTCATGAGAAGAGAAGACTCCTTGGAAAAGACCCTGATGTTGGGAAAGATTGAGGGCACTAGGAGAAGGGGACGACAGAGGACGAGATGGTTGGACAGTGTTCTCGAAGCTATGAACATTAGTTTGACCAAACTGCGGGAGGCAGTGCAAGACAGGAGTGCCTGGCATGCTCTGGTCCATGGAGTCATGAAGAGTCGAACACGACTAAACGACTAAACAACAACAGATCAGGGGTGGGGAAGGTAGACAGGCCTCTTAAGACACTCAATGACACACCGTCCCCAGACCACATAACTCACTGCCTCTCTGCTGCACCCTTGTTGACTAATTTTGCCTGATTAGAAGGTACCCTTGAACTTTGTTAATGCTTCTTTGCTTGCCTGAAGGGAGAGGGGTGTGTGTGTGTGTGTGTAAAAGTGAATATACAAAGGTAACCTTTGTCACCACTCTTGCCTCTGACTCGACTCACCACAGGTTGCCCAGAAGGGAGTACTGCAAAACACGGCCATTACCACACTTGGTGGGGATGTAAACCGATAAAACAATTTTGGAATGAGGTATATGAAGAATTGAAAAAAATATTTAAGATCTCGTTTAATAAAAAGCCAGAGGCATTTTTGGTAGGTCTGTTATCTGGAGACATTCCCAAAGATAAAAGAAATGTATTCCTATATGCGACAGCAGCGGCCAGAATATTGATTGCAAAAAATTGAAAGGGCAATAGAACTCCACTGATAGCAGACTGCCAAAATAAGCTCTCCGAATTCTTAGGAATGGCAGAAATGATGGCAATTATCAGGGGTAATTCAAATCAGAGTATAATAAAAGATTGGGAGTGAAGGAATACATGAAAAACATGGTTCTGGAATTGATTTATTATTAGATAATATGTGAAACGCATAGGGATAAATAAGAAAAGAATAATTAAATAAGAGGATGAATTGATAAAGGGAAACAACACAACAATGAGAAGAATTAAGATATTGAGATCACCCACGGGTGGGGGTAGTGACGGGGAGAGGGGGGTAAAAGGGAATGCAGTTATGCGCTGTAATATTAAGTTCAGATATATGTATGAAATTAATTTTGGTGTGTAATGCTTGTATGTGTATATTTTTCTTTGGTGTAAATTTAATTTTTTAAAAAAACAAAAACAAAATTGCACGGCCAAGCAGTTCCACGTGGTGCGATGCAGCCTCCTGTGAAATCAAGTGCAATGGCTTCTCTATTATATGAACCGCTCGAGAGGGCAGGGTATGCATAACAACCCTTCAAGCCTGGTGTTGCTTTTTGGTTGCAAAGCCAATAATGGAATAATAAATAAAACTTAAAGTATATTCAGCCACCAACAGGGTTTCTGATTCACCTCCCTTAAATCAGAGGTCAAGTTCTAGGGCTCCTATATTTGAGATTATGGCACCTGTGGCTTTTTCTTCTTACCCCTGTAACATTTGCTGGGGGGCGGGGGGAGAGACAGGCTGCTGTCAATGGAGTATATAGCTTAAAATCATTATAATAGCATTATTTTCACCTAAAGGCGATTTTCATATATAAATTATTCTTTAAAAAATCAAAGTCATTAACGTAACTGTCATGAACACTACATAATAGTGTTAACAATTCCTTGTGGGTAATGCTTACTTTTTGATAATAAATATGAAAACCATCCTTATAATGAATGTTTCCTCAAATCTACCATGGTTTAATACATTGGGATGTTTACTGGCTCTTCAATTTAATTGGATTTGCTGAGATTTGTGCTACGTTCTTCCTACAGTCTCAGCTTGGCAGGGAGCACGTGCCCGCTTCTGTTGCACCTGATATGGTGACTTTGTCTGGAATTGTACAAAGATAGTTATTTTAATCCATTTAATCCAGTTATTATAATCCATTCTGAAGGAAATCAGCCCTGAGTGCTCCCTGGAAGGACAGATCGTGAAGCTGAGGCTCCAATACTTTGTCCACCCCATGAGAAGAGAAGACTCCCTGGAAAAGACCCTGATGTTTGGAAAGATGGAGGGCACAAGGAGAAGGGGACAACAGAGGATGAGATGGTTGGACAGTGTTCTCGAAGCTACGAACATGAGTTTGACCAAACTGCGGGAGGCAGTGCAAGACAGGAGTGCCTGGCGTGCTATGGTCCATGGGGTCACGAAGAGTCGGACATGACTAAACGACTAAACAACAACAACAAGTTATTTTAAAAACATTTTTTCAACTATTCGTTGGGAAATCTTGATTAAAAAATTTCACCAAAGGGGCATTCAGGAACAAGGTGGTCATCAAATAATTCGAGCATTGCATAAAAAGCTTCCATAAGCTATCTATCTATCTATCTATCTATCTATCTATCTATCTATCTATCTATCTAAGCAGATTTGAGCAATTCAGAAGGCGTCTCCACCACACAAAGTCTCCTGTTTCAAAGTGATCCCACATTTGTTTTCACACAAAGTATTATCTGTGACAAACAGCTTTCACAAGCAAAAGACGTGTCTGTGAGTCAAGCAGCAAAAAGTCTCACAACCGTTTTATATATATATATATATATATATATATATATATATATATATATATATATACCATGTTTCTCATATTTTAAGGCATCCCTACAAAATAAGGCATGGCAGGATTTTCCTGAGGTGGAAAAATATAAGGCATACCTCGAAAATAAGCCGTGCCGGGTGGTGGGAGCAGGTCTGTGGCAAAGAAGGGTTGCTGCTGCCGCGTTAACCCCCGAGACCTGGCTGCAGCCTTTGCCTACCGCGCGCGCAGCCCCAGGACCCGGCTGCAGCCTTTGCCTGCCGCACGCGAAGACCCGGTGGGAGCAGGTCTGTGGTCTGTACAGATACCGGTACTTAATTAAAAAATAAGACATCCCTTGAAAATAAGCCATGGTGTGTTTTTTTCAGGAAAAAATAAATATAAGACGTGTCTTATGAGAAACACGGTGTGTGTATATATATATATATATATATATATATATATATATATATATATATATAACACTTAAGTGTGACGTGATTTTACATGACACTACCTGACTAGCTGGAAATAAATGAAAATGCCCACTGAATGACACATCTGCAAAGCTGGCGTCAAGAGGTGCAGGGTATTACTTGGCTCTTCTGGGAGGGTGCTGTTGTTTTTATTTAACTGAACAGAAATACCAGGAAGAGGAAACTACTGCAGGGAGAGACAAACTAGATAGGACATTACGAGATTCCTTGCACGCAGCTATATGCGGATGCCAATTGTGAAGGCATAGGTTTCTGTTGCTGGGCACAGAATGTTTGTCTTTTGCTTAACCCGTCACACCAGTCTTGACTTTTGGTGCACTGGGAGAGCAGCCTGTTTCATGCTCCAGATTCCTCCCTCTCTGGTCAAGGCTGCACCTGCTCTCGCGCTTCTCTATCTGGTTACCAACCCTCACTCACAGGTGATCAGGCTATTGGTCCATTGGACCCAGGGATGCATTTTCCAGCCCCAAAGCCACATCTTATTCTGGGCAAGCTTGGCTGGCTTGCTGCTGCAAGCTATCTCATTCAGGCACACAGGTGGTTACAGCAGCCTGTTACACAGAAATCTTTCGCTTGATGTGCCAGTGGAAATGTGAGAAGCCATCAGCTGCTTTTTAGACTCAACCTCAAAAATGCTTCTTTTGTGGATACAGATGAAAACCTTAGAATGACCCCAATAGAGAGCTTCTAAAACTGTGAAAAGCCAAGATACGGGAATTTACATGAATGGAGACATTTACCTTTCAAGTGAAGACAGCAGTTGAACACCAGAAGACAAATTTTTGGAGCTACGATTTCCTTGATTGATAAAATATGGGGAGGGGGTTCAACTACCAAGACAGCCACCATATTCTTATACTAATTTATACACAAAGCATTATGTACTCCTAACATTTAGCGGGAGGGAAAGTGCTTTGCTTTCCCCCCAATGGTTTGAGAAAATGGTGCTTTGGTCATTCCCTCGTGTTTTTGTGTTTGAATGCCATATGTTGGCTTACTAGCAGTACCGTACATGTGACAAGGATCCAGGGGTCTTGATGGACCAGAAGCTTAACATGAGTCAACAGTGTGCTGCAGGAGCAAAAAAAGCTAATGCTATTCTAGGCTGCATCAACAGAAGTATAGTGTCCATATCAACGGAAGAAAAAGGTAAAGGGACATGGGTGGTGCTGTGGTCTAAACCACTGAGCCTCTTGGGTTTGCCAATTGGAAAGTCAGCAGTTTGAATCCGCTTGACGGTGGTGAGCTCCCATTGCACTGTCCCAGCTTCTGGCAACCTAGCAGATCGAAAGCACACCAGTGCAAGTAGAGAAATAGGTACCATTGCGGTGGGAAGGTAAACAGCATTTCCGTGCGCTCTGGTTTCTGTCACAATGTTAGAATCATAGAGTTGGAAGAGACCACAAGGGCCATCCAGTCCAACCCCCTGCCAAGCAGGAAACACCATCAAAGCATTCTTGACATATGGCTGTCAAGCCTCTGCTGCACCAAAAGCTGTTTAGTCATGCTCGCCCCGTGACCCGGGAAGCTTGGAATGAGACAGATGCTAGCCGAAGTAAAATGCAGCAAACATTTCAAACACATTTGGCCGCTTGTATTGATCATCTGTTCGAGCTTCTCAAGAGGATAGTTTTAACCTCTTGCCAAAAGAGAAAAGGAGAAGATAATCTACAGTCTGGGAACCAAGGTCCCACCCTTAGCAACACCAAGACTATGGTGTAGGGCTTGCATTTCCGATCTCACCAGCACCATCTGTTGCTTATTCCATAAATGGTTTTATTTCCTTTCCTTTCCCTTCACTTGCGCTGGCTGCCAGAATGCCAGGGAGAGAGGCAGGTGCCACAATGGCCATAGCAGGTGATGAAACCAAGTGCTGAACCTTGCATGCGCAGTCAGGCATCTCTTTTTGCAAGCACCACACCAGCAACACCCAGGAGTTTATCACAGGAAGATGTTCACCCCAAATATGCACAACACACTTACTGGAAATAAAGAACACAGAAGGAGTTTCTGCCTTGATCTCCAAACGCCTTTGGAAAGCGTGACAAAAAGGCTAATTACAGACAGATGAGATAATTCAGAGAACAATGTGTATATGGGGTTAACCTCTCTAGCTACCTTGGAATTGTAGTAGAGCGCTTGATGAAGAGGTTGACCCATAAATGAAAAAAGAAAGTTGACTGATTTTAACAACAAATTCCTGTATCCCTCCTTTCGAAAGGGCACATGGATAATTTGTTTCACATTCATATGATTAGAGAGTTATTTGCTGGATTGCAGTGTTGTTTTGAAATGATTATTTGCCACCATAACGATGTGTTGGTTTCCATTTTTCTTGTTCTGTTTAGAGTCACTTAGAGCATGCTTATATCAAAAAGCAGCATATAAAGTTAAGTACAGCAATGATAAACATTAGAGGACTAAAAAAACAACCCTAGATTGCTCCCTCCTGCCTCTGATCCATAGCTGGCAGGTGGCCACATTACAGTCATACCTCGGTTTAAGTATGCTTCGGTTTGAGTACTTTCAGTTTAAGTACTCCACGGACCCGTCTGGAACGGATTAATCCACTTTCCATTACTTTCAATGGGAAAGTTCGCTTCAGGTTAAGTACGCTTCAGGTTAAGTATGGACTTCCAGAACAAATTACACTCATACTTTGGGTTAAGTACGCTTCAGGTTGAGTACTCCACAGATCCGTCTGGAACAGATTAATCCACTTTGCATTACTTTCAATGGGAAAGTTCGCTTCAGGTTAAGTACGCTTCAGGTTAAGTACATACTTCCGGAACCAATTGTGTACTTAAACCGAGGTACCACTGTATGTTAGAAATGTGACTGCAATTGTAAAAACTTGCAGTTTCTAAAACATATAGGAAATAGATGAGAAAAAAAGAATAAATAGTTAATTGGGATATGCAGGGGGAAAGAAAGAGAACAAATTTATGGAACCGCAGAGAGAGAGGGAGGGAAGTCAAATATTTGAGATATAAGAATAGTTTCTTTTCATTTCTTTTGCTGAAATGTTTATTTGTTATAATTAAAAATCATAAATAGAACTTAAAAAAAGAAAATAAATGTGACTGCAAAATTCAGTACCTTGTATGTCCAAAAGCCGTAATCATACACTTCTGCATTATGTAATATTAAATATGCTCCAGGTATATGGACAAAAGACAGGAAAGGCTGTTTGCTTATGCATCATGAAAAGCACCAATAAGAGGAAGTGCAGAAGAGGAAGCACACAGTGAATTGCAGGAAAGCTCTCCTAAGTCTTCAACACAGATGACCTTTAACTGAACGTCCAACTTTTAGGACTGGCAAGTATTTGCTGGGGACAATGCCTATCCCTTTAAAAAGCTCTGAGAAAAATGAGAATGGACTGAGTTGCCCTTTAAAAAGCTCTGAGACTGCTAGCTGCTGGTCTACTTGCTCAGCCAAGGAATGTAAGAAACTGCTTTATGGAGTCAGACCACGGGTCCCTCTCACAGAGCGCCCATCTACACCAAGGGAAACCAACATTTTAGGCTTGGGGGCACATTTGGATTTTTGAGCAAGGGCTGCAGACACACATGCGCCCGTCGGTTCCCTCTTCACCGGATCAGCCTGGCTCCCCAGAATAGATCGTTTTCCCAGAACCTGGTTCCAGCAGAATTAACCTGAGCCTTGAAAAGCACACAGAGCTGAAAAGGGAAGTGGAATTGAGCGTCACTCTTCCAACTTCCTCCTCCTGCTCCATGTATCTTCCAAGGGGGAAACAAAAGTTATTATGACTGTATTGCAACCTTTCCCTCAAAAGATTCACAAAGGTAAATATCATTCATACAGCAGTGCTGGGAAAGAAAGCCAGAGGAAGGGCCGGATGGAGCATGAACTACTAAAAAACTCTTTTATTTTCACTCTTTGCAGGACTTCAGGAAACAGGAAGAATGTTCACCGCAGAAACAGAAAGCACATGTTTTTTTAAGGGAGGGGAGGAGAGGCAAGAGAAACGCATCATCAACCTGCAAGTTCTCTCCCGACTGGAGCAACTGCAGGAAATGATCCATTAAAGCGAGGATTAATTCAAAAACAAAACAAAACTATAAAAAGATATTGCAACAGAAGCACAGGGCCCTTGCATGAATAGTACCTTCACCCTTATTTCCCTCCAAGCAAACGCAGTGATCTGCATGATGTAAAGAAGGGCTGAACCGAGCCCACTTTCCAAAAAAATCGACTTAGGGAATGTACCAAGTTGAGAGCCTGCTACGCTGGCTAGAGAGAGGTTATCATGGCTTCAGTCAAATGGGTTGGAGAGGCGAGTTGCCTTGCAACCCAACCTTGGATCTCTTACAACTTTCTCCTTACCTTCCACCTGTCCCCCCAGTTGCGTTTAGTGGATCAAAGCTCATGGAGGTGGGGGCGGGGATCAATGGATGAAAACAGTGGGCTCAGTTTTCGAACACCAGCCACGCGGACTTAGGGAGCCAGTCCTTCAGGCCCTCCTCCTGCCTGGCTTGCTCCCCTAAGTAGGCAAGGGGCTAGCTGGGTTCGGCCCACCCTGCACCTGCGATGAGGCACCATAACACTGGGTAGCTAAAGTTCGAAAGGCCACGATCCTTGCCCGTCAAGAACAGCCTGGCACTTCCCCCTGGAGGAAGCTGAGAAATCTCCATCTTGCAACTCGGGTGAGCGAAAGCAATTCTCAGTGGCCTCAGTACAAACTTGTGGGTCCACGCGAGGAAAAGCATGGGTGGCTGGCACCTAGCCTACAGTTCATCCGGCCTGTGTGAAAGCGGAGCCTCCTTCCCAGCATCCTTTGCTTCATCCTGCTCCTCTGATTGGTCAGGGACCTCTTGGGCACTCGGTTTCTCACCCTCCCCTTCTTGCCCTGCTTTGTCCTTGCCGCTCTTTTTGCTTTTCGAAGCCTTCTTGCCTTTGCCCTCCTTCTTCTTAGACTTCTTCGGCCTTGAACTTGCCAAGTCCCCTTTCTTGCCAGCCCACTTCTCTGTCAGGCAGCCTGGAGAGAGGAGAGGGGTGGGAAAAGGAGACTATGGGATTTTGCAGCGCCTCCACTCCTCCCTGAGCACACAATTCCAGTCGCCATTCCCATGCTTCCGCTCGCCACTTAATTTATTTAGATGAAGTTTCCATTCGGTTTAGGTTACTAGTGAGTACATCTGGTGGTAGCATCCAGTTGTTTTTGTTGGACTCCGAGTCCCATCAGCCCCAACCAGCATGGTGGTGGATGATGGGACTTCTAGTCCAACAGCATCTGGAGGGCAGCACATTGACTATGACTGGGTGAATAGAAAACCTGGGCCGAAATCATTGCTTTCAGTCACTCACCTCACAAGCTAGCCTTGGGTCAATCACGACCCCTCGGCTCTCAACGTGCTGTTGTGAGGGTAAAAAAATACAAGGGAAGGAAAGCAACAAGCTGCTCCAGGCTCTGTGGACTACAGGCAAGTTAGAAATGTGATAAATTAATGTGAGGACTACAATGCCCATCATTCCTGACTGCTGGCCATGATGGCTGGGGTTGATGGGAGTTGAAGTCCTGGGGTGGAGGTTCCCCATTCCTGACTGAAAACCATTTGGATGGTTTTGACATAAGCCCAGTCTGCCCAACCCCTGCCCCCCGTTCAACCCTCTTCCACGTCCAAAAGGACCCGCACATCGGCGGCCACACATTAATTGAACGCGCCTATAATGGCCGCCGCCCGTAAACATATCGCTGGATCCCCAACAACGGGGCCGGCCACACCCCAGGAAACATAACTCACTGGTGTCTTTTCCTTTCAAGACGTGGTTTGCACAGAGAAACTGGGAAATGTCTTCTTCCTGATGGTTCCGGTACCAGTCTTCGATCACATCTTCAAATTCCTCCACCATTACCTCACACTAACAGAGACAAAAAGAGAGAGGGAGAGAAATCCTCCTTCAAACATCTGCTTGTGGCATTTTCAACCACACTGGTAGGTCCGCACACATTGCTAAAGCTTCATCGCCACTGCAAATGAACCCTAGCTTGGCTGTGACAAAGCCGCATTACGTTTAGATCTCACCTGGCCTCAGAAGAAGAGGAGTTTGGATTTGATATCCTGCTTTATCACTACCCTAAGGAGTCTCAAAGCGGCTAACATACTCCTTTCCCTTCCTCCCCCACAACAAACACTCTGTGAGGTGAGTGGGGCTGAGAGACTTCAGAGAAGTGTGACTAGCCCAAGGTCACCCAGCAGCTGCATATGGAAGAGTGGAGACGCGAACCCGGTTCACCAGATAAGAGTCTACCGCTCTTAACCACTACACCACACTGGCTCAGAGTCCTGCAATGCCGGGGGATCGGACCAGACGACCCTCCCTTCCAACTCTACAATTTTATAAATTCAAAGTGGTGTGAAAAGGATTCCCCGGCAGTCTCTCATCTAACCACAGATCACCAGACCTGCCTTGCTTCAGCTAGGTCAGGCATCCCCAAACTTGGCCCTCCAGATGTTTTGGGACTACAACTCCCATCTGTTAGCATAACCGCAGAAGACCTGGGCCACCAAGCCCCCCGGTAAGCCTCTGCCGGGTGTCTTCTGCCTCCGGTAGCCAGCTGTAACACGATCCAGGCTCCTTGGAGTCTGGACACGTTATCTGCAGGGTCCATTCCAGCGGTCAGCGTGATTTGGAGGCAACAGCAGCAAGAAAGCAGACCCAGAGAGAAGTCCTTGCATTTTTACAAGCATTTATTCTAAAGCAGCGTTTCTCAACCGCTGTTCCGCGGCACACTAGTGGCTGGTGTGCCGCGACGTGCGGCGACGAGAAGGGCGATTTGCTGCCTTGTCACGTGCCTGGCGGCCGCCATTAAAAACCACTGACCCACCGGAAAGGAAGCCGGCCGGGTCACAACGCGGGGCGAGCGCAGCTCTCAACAGCCACCACCACGGCCTCGGACATGAGAGGCAGCCGGCGGGTGCTGCTGCTGCTGCTGTTTGTCTCGCTCTCGCTGCTCTTGCTGGCGGCGCCCGGGGCTTGGTCGGCGCGAGGCCGCGGGCCGACAAGCAGAACAGCCTCCGGAGGGCAGCCAGCGGCGTCTACGAGGGAGTGAGCGGCCTCCTCGGCGAGGAGCACGTGCGCGCCCTGCAGAAGGTGAGGCGCCTGGCCTGGACTGAGGAGGGGCAGGCCCGTTGCTCCCGGGGGGTCGCGCGGGTTCCAATGAATATTTTTAAAATAAACATCATATTATGTTTCACAGAGAATCACTAACATCTAACTCTCAATGGGTCTAACTTTGAGGCTCTCTAGTCCTTACAACTTAATTAAATTTTCTGTTTTAGTATCAGTATAGTAGATTTTGGGATGCTAATTATTGCCAAGCAATTCACTCTCAGCTCCAGCCGATTAGTAATATGGTGCTGTATCCTCAAGATATATAGTCAATATAGGCACAGAGTTAAATTTTTTAACTTTTTTAATGGTGGTGTGCCTCGTGATTTTTTTCATGGAACAAGTGTGCCTTTGCCCAAAAAAGGTTGAAAAACACTGTTCTAAAGCATCTCGGAAGATAGACCAAACGTCTCTGTCTCCATCAGCAAAGCAAAAGCAAGAGAACTAACATTACAATAGAACAACAAACGGAAGTATACATCATGTGACATATTCAACATCCTCTTCCAAGCCTGTTCCTGTTTAAGGTGGAACACCATCATCCCTGACCACTTGTCCTGTTAGCTAGGGATGGGAGTTGTAGTCCCAAAACATTTGGAGGACAAAGTTTGGGGATGCCTGAGCTAGGTTATGCACTAGTTTTCCACCCCCACCAATATCCATGAAAATGTACCTTTGGAACACACCCTGGAAATGTGATTGACAGGCCTGTGGTTTCAGCATTAGATGCAGAATTCTCGCTTTCAGTTCTTCCGTTCGAAAGGAGAATCCTCTAGGACAGCCTTCACCCATCTGGGGCTCCCCGGATGCCTTGGATTGATGGGAATTGTAGTCCAAAGCATCCAGAGAGGCCCAGATTGGTGAAGATGCTCTAGGAGATCAACCAGGGGCTCCAGTTACTTGGAACTGCTGTGCCGTCATCAGTCAACGTGGCCTTCAATGCCAGAGACAAAGTGTGAAGCCAAGGGCTGTACCTGCTTCTTTAGATCGGCCACTTCCGCAGAGGTTTCATTCCACAGCTCGTAAGGGATGTCCATCACCACCTTCACTCCTTTGTGTACCAAGTTATGCAGTGTTGCAAAGGTCTCAGACATACCCTAAAGGAAGTGAGAGAGTTCAGTCGTGTATCCTGGAAGAGGCAAGACAGGCAAAGAAAACGACAAGCAGAAAAGTAGCTCTTAAAAAAATAATAATCTGGAAACAAGATGAAATCCCGAGACATTGCAAACCTTTGCAAATCTGTTGCTTCCCGTTCTCTCTTTGTGCAGGTTGTATTCCAAAAGCCTCTTGCAAATGTTTTCTGTCACTTCAATAAGGCGAATGTCCCTGCAGGCAAAAAAAGTGTATTTGTGAGTGGCAAGATCTCTGTATGAGTGTCCAATAACACAAGTATAAAATAGCAGCTGGTAGAATGTACCTCAGCACTTTATCAACTCAGAATTTACTGCTTGAGATCAATTTCCATGTGTTATGGGACTTCACTAGTAAGAGCTTATGAATCTGGGATGTAGCTTTCCAGCAAAACTATGAAAATGTGCCTTTCCACAGTCTCAATCAATAGACAATGTATACGCATACACCCCTGGGATTTCACCCCACGTAATCTGTGAGTTACCTGTCCTACCTTCTTCAAAACCCATTGTAACATTGAGGACTAGAAACACAAAACGAACTAGGCACATCTAAGAATTGGACCTAAAGCATCCAATTATGTATGTTAGTTCCACTAAATTTCAATGGGACATAGGGTGTCCAATCTTCACTGAAATGTCACTTTTTTGCCTGCATGTTGGGAGAGTCCTATAAATTGCATACTGCACAACCTAAGAGCTCAATTAATCATGCAGAAGGAATAAGAAACCTTCCTTCCTTGCAGGAACATATGGCAAAGGGCTTATAGGTGTGACTTTTTTGCATTTTATATCCTGGCAGACAAAAATAAGATTCAGGAGAGTTAACCCCCTCTCTGAATTACTTACTCACCAAGATATTGCAATAATGTACAAGGTGAAGAATGGCTGCCCCCAAGGGTCTATCAACAGCCTCAGTCACTTACGATTTTGTGTACTTGATTTTGGATCCCTTGCCATCCAAAAAGCCATACTTCGTGTCAATCACCTCCTTGGTCTTGCCAGTTTCATCGAAGGAGGATTTCAGTTCCAAAGCCACGTACTTGCACACTAAAGACAGAAGGAAACAACCAGTTATTAACCACTCATATATTTTTACTGTAATTGGTGATCAAAAGCTAGTAGGTAAGCAGATCACAGAGTTTACAGTGCAAGCCATATTGATACAAACAATGGTGTATATTTAGAGAAAAAAGGCAGGGATATGGAACCTGTTGGGATTACAAATCCCATCATTCTTGACCACTGGCTGTGTTGGTTGAGGCTGATAGCAGCCTTCCAGATGTTGTTGGACTCATCAGCCCCAGCCAGCCTAATGGTTAGGGATGATCCCCAATAACACTGCAGCAGGTTGGAGAAGGCAGCTCTAACCCTCTACCTAAATACCACTCCGGCTTTCACTTCAGTGAACCTCTTTGCAACTTCCAGCTCATAGTTCTCTCTGTTCCTCTTTAACTCGTTAAGTTCCATTTTTAGTGACAAGGCGCTTTTCAGATCCCCTTTTCACTCTTGACAGCCTTACCTTATATAAGTGCCCCTGCATAAGCTAGCCCACCCGCCAGCCTGTCATTGTTTCGTGCTGGAAGTGCTTCGCCAGGGGAGGGGAACCTGTGGCGCCTCAGAAGCTGCCAGACTCCAACTCCCACCAGCCACAGTATCAAGAAAGATCTGGGATGGTGGTAGTTGTCACCCAGTAAAATACTGAGTGTCGCTGATTCCCCATACTTTTACCTATAACCTTATATAGTGGTGTCCACGGCTGGGCAATGTGGTTTTCAACATAGGAAGCTGCATTATTCCAAGTCAGACCATTGGTCCATCTTGCTCAGTACTGTCTACACTGACTAGCAGCAGCACTCCAGGATTTCAGGCAGGGAGTCTCTCCCAGACTTAGCTGGAGATGCCAGCTTCTGCTGGCAAGGTAGACGCTCTGCCATTGAGCTACAGCCTTTCCCCATAGGAAGCTTCAGCCCCCTGTTTTTGACTACCCCTTTATTTTATTTTGGGCATTTGTGGCCCCACCCTTCAGCCAAAAAGGCTCCCAACTGCAGGCTTTTCATCATCATCATCATCATCATCATGTCCTTTTAAATGTGTTTGTGGGAGGGGTGGGAGTTATTGTTTTGTTTTGCTTCTGTTCTTGCTATTATTATTATTATGATGCTGTGAACCACCCTGAGATCTTTGGATGAAGGGCTGTATGCAAATGTAATAAATGAATAATAAGAACAATAACAATCCACACGACACGAAAGGAAAGAGGAGCAGGGAGGGATGAGGGAAAGCAAAACTCAGGCACCGATTTCTCCCCTCCCCCCACAGCTCTGCAATAACGTTCTTTTGGGGGGGGAGGGGTTCCCTTTCTCACCTTCGCATTTGCTGGGCAGCTTGACCCACTCGCTGTCCTCGGCAACGGCCCCGCCGTGCCCAGGAGCCGGGCCTACCAGCAGGGCGAGCCAGACCGCGACGGCGGGACCCCAAGAAGCCATGGAGGGAGGAGGAGACCCCCGCGAGAGGCCGCCACGCCGCTAAAGCCCTCCAGAGCGCACACCGCGCTTCCGGGAACCTCCCCCCTTTCCCTTTCCCCTCAGCGTAGCTATAACAACCGGAGCCCTTGGCCAATGGCAGCCGGGAACGTGTCACGCCGAGGCCAACGGGTCGCCGCGAGGCGCCCGTTCTTTTGAGATGTCAGCCAATCTCGAGCAGGGATGTGGGGGCGCTCTCTCGCTTCTCCAATGGAGCAACTTCGCTTCCCCCGCAGGTCAGCCAATGGGAGTGCCGCCAGCGCTGTCCTGTGATTGGTGCTCGCCTCCGTTCGTCTCGGCCCTGGAATGCTCACTCCATTCATTTTTGTAAAAAAGGGCATTCACAAATATTGGGCGCAGGTAACGCGCCAGGGTGGGGGGGTGAGGAGTAGGGAGAATGCTCCTCCCATCCTCATTCACATTTTCCATTTATCCAGTTCCAGAGCGGCTGTTCTTTTACTTTGCGTTCAAAGGCCGCGATTCTGTAGTCATTTGTTGTTGTTGTGTTGTTGTTTAGTCGTTTAGTCGTGTCCGACTCTTCATGACCCAATGGACCAGAGCACGCCAGGCGGAACTCCTGTCTTGCACTGCCTCCCGCAGTTTGGTCAAACTCCTGTTCGTAGCTTCGGGAACACTGTCCAACCATCTCGTCCTCTGTCGTCCCCTTCTCCTAGTGCCCTCAATCTTTCCCAACATCAAGGTCTTTTCCAGGGAGTCTTCTCTTCTCATGAGGTGGCCAAAGTATTGGAGCCTCAGCTTCACGATCTGGGGATAAGTTGGATCCAACCTAACGGGATAAGGTAAAGGGTAAAGAACCCCTGGACTGTTAAGTCCAGTTAAAGGCGACTGTGGGGTTGCGGTGCTCATCTCTGACTAAACCGCTTCTGGCGCATAGCTGCCAAGTTCTCCCTTTTTTTAAGGGAAATTCCCTTATGCTGAATAGGCTTCCTCGTGAGAAATGGGAAAACTTGGCAGCTATGTTCTGGCGTGACATATATAGGGTCTGTGCTGTTATTTTTTAGTTAATGACATGCATTCTGTTGTGTATTAAAGTAATAGCACAGCCAAGTATATATTGTAATATAGAGTTTATTGTATTGTATTACAGAGTTTATTTGAATGTACAAGTTCCAGTCTATCATTTGCTGGTAGCAATCCCCCTCGCTGCTCCAAGGCAACCTGCATGCCAAGAGGCTTTCTTGAAAAATGCCAGCAGCCGTCTCTGTGGAGGGAGAGTTTGAAGGGAATCGCTGAGGTGACTAGGATCACCCCTTTATTCTTTTTAGTGCGTGAGCTCATCCCCTGCCAAAATTGTGTGTGTTTGTGTGGTGAGTTTCCCCCTGCGTTACTGGTTTGGGTTCTTTCCCTCTTTTTAAGAGGCTTTGGATTTTTGCGGACTGTCTTCCCTACCCCCTTGCACAGTGCTTTTAACCTGTTGCCTGCTTTTGGTTTTTCCATCTCAGTTTACAGAGCTTGGAAAATATCTGCTCCTTTAAGGAGTTGGCATTGATAACCCACCTCCCTCCCTCTTATTGAGCGGGTGTGTGTGAAATCGTGAGAATCCCCGCCCTCTGGGAAAAGTTTGCAGCTCAAAACTTCCCCCTCCAAAGCGGATTTTGTTAAGAGTTCCTTCTGCTTGGCACCGCATTTGGGGATCCCTGGATGGGGGCAAGTTCTCTTTCGGAACAGCAAGTCTGGGCTGGTGGAAGGAATCCTGCAAATATCAGATGGTGCCACTTTGCGAGGTTCTTTTGTGTGTGTCTGTGTCTATTATCTCTCCCCTCCCGCCTTTTTTCCCTCTTTCCAACCGTTAGTACAAGCCTCTCTGTTGTTATTTATTTAAACGTATTTTTATTAAAGATTGCTGGATGCTCAAGTTCCTAGTCCCTGGGGTTTGCTTGTCTCATGAGTCTCATGGTGGGAAAGGAAGTATGTAGGACAGCCCCAAAACGTTTGCAGGTGCAAATAATATTGATGCATGCATGTCCAATTGTCAATGAATTAGGACGTTCAGAAGCACCTAATGTTCCCTGGACTTTCAGGGCAATGCATGGTGCTTTTGTTTGACACATACAAATCTGGTTGCTCTCAAAGAATGGTCTTTCTGTCTCTGCACCACAGCACTGCTTTGGAGCGACTTCTTTCTGATGGGTGGTTAAAATGACTATTGGATGGTGCTGGTGCTGAATGGATGATGAAAGGTGTTTAACAAAAAAGGTTTTTTTAAAAAAAATTATTGAAAACGGTTATTAAAAAAACTCTTCCCAAAAATTCCTTTAAAAGAATCAAGTCCATATGATTCCCCCCCCTAAAAAGTCCTTAAAATAATCCTTCCAAAAAGTGTCCAGTAGCATCTAGAGACCAACTAAATTTGTTATGGTATGAGCTTTGGTGTGCATGCACACTTCAGACACCTGATATATGAATGTTTTGGACTGTTGGTAGATCTCTGTCCTCTATAAAACTGTTATATTCCCTATTAAAGCTATCTAAGGCTGTATACATATCATACTTTAAAAGCACACAAACTCCAAGAATTCTGGGAGCTGTAGCTTACCCCAAAAGAGCTATAACTCCCAGCACCCTTAACAAACCACAGCTTCCTGGGTGCTGCTCTTTCTAGGTGCTTTAAATGTATAGTGTGCATTCAGACTGAGCCTAGACTCTGCTTTCTTGAGCCTTTTGTCAATTTTTTTTTTGGGGGGGGTGTTAGTGGGGAAGATTCCCTCACTCCAGTTTCCTTCCAAATATTAGAATGCATATCCCCCCCGTAATTTTAGAACAGTTTCCTCCAGTGATGGCTGCTGTGGGGTTTGTGTTTCAGCATTAATATTGCACTGACCGCTCTGTAGACATGGGTGTTTGAACAAGCCGGGCTCTCCCCTTCTTGCAAAGCATCTACAAGCAAGCAAGGGTGCATGGCTAGCATTGTTCCAGGGCATAATTGCATTAAACAGGCTGATCTGCCAGAGAAATCAGTACTCACACCCCCGGTGGGCAGATTGGTAAAAAAACCTATGGTGTTCCCTGCAACCTTCACTAAAAAAATCTCAACAACTTTGGGGTACCCTCTGTAAAAAAAAATATCAGTGGGGGTGTGTGTGACAAAAAAAACAAAAACTGCACCGGGTACCACTTGACCTTCCTACACCTCTGCATGGCTGAACTATGGTTTGGCTTAGCAATACATCCAAACCTATGCTTGTGTTTCCCCCCAGACAAACCATGAGCAGTAAACCAAGAACAAGCATTGTGGTTCGTCTGAAGTGAGGCAAACCATGAGCCTGGCTTTGGATGTGATGCTAAACCAGGCATCCCCAAACTTTGGCCTACAACTCCCATGATCCCTAGCTAACAGGACCAATGGTCGGGGAAGATGGGAATTGTAGTCCAAAACACCTGGAGGGCCAAAGTTTGGGGATGCCTGTGCTAAACCAAACCATGGCCTAGCCCTGGGTAGCGTGGCAGCAGCAGAGTGAGAAAGGCACACTGCTGCCACAATCCGTGATCCAGGAAACTGCACATTTGCCATGGTTTGGTTTAGCTTTATATCTGAACTAGGTCTATGCGTTGTATGTTGTGACCAACATTACCTCTTGTAAACAATGCAGCAGGTCATCAACACATCAAACAGGAGCAACTTGAACAGCAAAATTCTGATAGCCAGAAGAAGTAAGATCTGTGAGCGGCTATGCAGATCTTCAGTGAACAATGATTCTTCTTGGGCTGCCACCACAAAAAGAAGAAAGAAGGCGGCAAGTGTAATATCCACAGAAGAACTATATTCCCAGCCACTTATGTGCTCCCCACCTCCCGTCCCAATACTTTGAATACAGGCCTATGTTACCAACGTTATCTCTTAATTGCTGCCAAGCCCAGTGCGTGATCAGACGTGTCAGGAGAGACAGCAGTAATCTGACTGGTAAGGTAGTTCCAGACAATTTAGAGTTTACACTTTTCATTATTAACTCTTAACAAGAGGATAGCAGATTTTGTAATGCTAATTCTCTTTTCCCTACTTCTACAAGCACTCAAAGGGTGACCAGTCCTTACATTAGCTCTGTCTTTGGTTTTGTTGTTCGTCTCTGGGCGCAAGGCCCTGCCAAGTCTTTTATCCTCAATTTCTCATTCAGTTAGCAAAAATTGATTCCCAGGCACATCATGTCCCCAGAATTGAAGATGGCAGGATCCCCATGGATGTGTTCTGTTGGGAGCATGCTTCAGGCACCAGGCCTGTTGGCGGAGCACATCGGCACTACAAAGAAGTGATATGAAAGCTGGCAACACCAACCCCACCATGTGGGAATCCCTTGCAGATGACTGCAGCACTTGGAGACACACAGTCTGGTTGTGCGTCCATAGCAGTGACCAGAGAAGAAATGACTACTGGGAAAGTGCACAGAGAACAACCAGATCTGCATCTGCACAACAGAGTGCCTTTATCTGCCCCAGCTGCAACAAAACATGTCTTTCCTGTGTCAATCTCTACAGCCACAGCAGGCGCTGTAACCTTCCAACAGGTGCACTGTTCCATTGTCCCCCGAGACAGATGGATGCCAACCAACGCTTGGGGGGTGGAGGGCATGGGCAACACTGTGCCAAAGACCCCCTGACCTCTGGCACCGACCCTGTAGGTGTGCAGCTGTGGCCTTCCTCTCTAATCTGCTTCATTCATAATAGCTCAAATTGTGTTCTGTAAGGATATATGAATCTGGAATCTAGTTGTTCGTCATGGCACAAGGGTCCAAACACTGAGCTCTTAGTATAACTGAGAAAGGAGTGTGCATTCTTGCTCTTACCTCCTGGCTTTTCACTCAGGCAGAGATCTCCCATATTTTCTTCTGTAAGGCAAAATTAAGACTTAGAGAAGACATTACAAGGGAAAGATTGGTAGCATGCCTGCTTTGTTATACAAGCCTTGGTTGTGTTAATGGCCTCATAAGTTTCCAGGTTATTAATTTACTGATTTGAAGCACCTGGAATTTGTGCATAAATGTCCTGATTGATTGATTGTATTAGGACACATCAGTTAGAGGAGAGAGCTCATTGGTAAAAAGGCAGGATTTAAGTGTAGCGGGATAACAGTAATTTAGATAAATGAGGATGCGTTCCAATGCATGCTTACCTGGGAGTAAGTCATTGAACTCAATGGGGCTTACTTCTAATTAGACATGCATAGGGTTGCACTGTTAATTTATGAGCTCCTAAAAGTACATCTACAGTCCATACTCCAATCCCCCCATTCACGAATACCTGAGAGTTGAAGGGAGGTAGTGCTCCATGTCTTTGAAGTTTCATTTGGTGCGACGTAGCAAGCGACTGTACTCCATGATCCAAATTCTTTGGTGCTGATGGAGAGTTGAGAGATACTGCTGAAAGTTCCATCGTCTTCCCGAGAAATCCCATAGGTGAAAGACTCCAGCATGCTCCCATTTCCGTTGGAAAACCGAACAGCCCCCAGTGCTTCCTCGGAGAGATCGTTCACCAGACAAATTACCAGGGTCTTCCTTTCGCCATTTACTATCACGTGGAGCAGAGGTGCCAGTGTTGCATTTAAGCTCCAAGATAAGCTACCTGCTGAGAGTTTATTATAAATGTGCATGAGCAAAACTACTTAGAATCATAGAATCGTAGAGTTGGAAGAGACCACAAGGGCCATCCAGTCCAACCCCCTGCCGAGCAGGAAACACCATCAAAGCATTCTTGACATATGCCTGTCAAGCCTCTGCTTAAAGACCTCCAAAGAAGGAGACTCCACCACACTCCTTGGTAGCAAATTCCACTGCCGAACAGCTCTTACTGTCAGCAAGTTCTTCCTAATGTTAGGTGGATTGGGGAGCTATTGATTTTTATGTACACAAATTATGTAGATAATGTTTTTTGGGGATCTTTCTTCTTGACGGAGCCTTGCTTGGATTTTACTTCTTTTGAGCTGTCTTCCATAAAAACGGGGATTCTTCCCATCCCATGGTTTCTGTCCAATTCAGTAAATGATCAAGGGGTTGGTGCAACTCCCCTAGGCAGAAAGGGTTGTCCCGGCAGGTGAACTTGTGGCAATGATTCCCCTGCACCCCACTCTGCAACACTCTTCCTGCTCACTTGCCTAGCCCCAAAGGTTGTGTAAGACACTTCTGAAAAGTTTCCAAACAAACAGCTCTGTCAGGCCTTAGAGGAGCACCTCTGGTTTGCATTGGTTACCTGTTTGGTTTTATAACATTCCTTCCTGCTGGGACAAACTCTGCTTCCTGCTAACGCCTACCCCCATGTCTGGTTTTGAAGGCTAAAGGATGCAAAATTAAGCTACTACCCATTCTATTGTAATGATTTGCATGGTGGCGCAACAATAAAACTGCTACTGCATTTGCAAAGCTATGCAGGCTTTGGTATGGTTTCAAATTGGATGGGGGATGGTGTGCATTGCAAGGAGTTAGACCAGGCATCCCCAAACTTCGGCCCTCCAGATGTTTTGGACTACAATTCCCATCTTCCCCGACCACTGGTCCTGTTAGCTAGGGATCATGGGAATTGTAGGCCAAAACATCTGGAGGGCCGAAGTTTGGGGATGCCTGAGTTAGACCCTTGGGATCACTTCCAACTCTGCGGTCCTATCATTTATTTTGAGTGCACAATTTTGGTCAAATATAATTTCTTTTGTTTCTGTTTGGACTCTAAACTTTAGTGCAGACTTTAGGCCCCTGTAGGACAATTTTAAAAATTTCCAGATCCCAAGTTCTTTTATTTCATCCTGCTTATTTAAAAACTCAAATAACTCATTGGGCAAATTGACTCCCTCCCATCTCCCGAATGATACTGTCACACTGACCCCCAACAAGCAAGCAAATAAGCTATGGTGTTTTACTCACAGGTCAGAAGCTGGAGTGCTGCACTGGTCAGGAGGTGCTGGAACGTAAGGTAGAGAGCGGCTGACATATTGTGAGGATGAGCAGCTACACAAACAGAGAGTGTGCAAGACTAGCAGGCAATGTGCTCAACCCACCTCTCTTCCTCTCTGACCTCAGTACTCCTTTCCCACACCTAACCGTTGCGCAGCTGCTCCCTAGTAAACCACGGAGGTGTTTTGGTGTGATTTTTAAATTATTTTAACTGTGTGACGGGCTTATGTGAGTACCACCAGAACTTGACATAACAATTGCAGCGTCCTGTGGCACTCCGAAAGCTTGCACATTTATTTGAGAGACATATCTCCTGCTAGGGAAAGCACTGAATCCAGAATGCACCCAAATATTTCAGAGCCAAGGAAGGCACAAAATGGGAAGTCTCTAACCAGGGTCTCTCAGGTGTTGTTGTGCTTTTTAAGTGTTAATGGGCTAGGGGACAGAGTTTTGGATCAAGGCTGAGGGATGGTTTCAAATATATTTTACTCCTGTCATTTTCCTGATTAAATCATCCTACTATTTGCCTGCATCGCGGATGATGCATGTAGCATATTGGTATCCCATAGAACAATCCATGATCATGTGAAATAGGGAGAAATTGAAAAACTAATTATGCAATAACAGAAACTTGTAGAGAGTAGTCCAGGTTACATGAGTCATGCAAGCTGCAGAATTCAGCTTTTCGTGCTGCAGGATTTTAATATTTTTAGTATGCAGTACAGCCCATGTCTTTTCAGAAGTGGTCCCATTGCATGCAATAGGACTGTGTGGTGCAGTGGTTGGAGTATCAGACCAGGTTCAATTCCCCACTGGGCCTTGAAGCTCACTGGGTGACCTTGGTGGGTGAGTCACTGTCTCTCTCTGCCAGCCTATCACACGGGGTGGTTGTGGAGATTAAACGAGGCAGGAGAGAACCATGTATGCCACTTTGAGCTCCTTGGAGAAATGCAATAAATAAAATGAAATAAAATAAAGAAGGTCCCCAGACCAGACCTTCTGAAGAGACTTTTCAGGGGAGGACCTGTACACAATGAGCTGCTCTAGGGACCAGAGGATGCAAAATTTATCGGCCTGAGCTGCTTTCCTTCCACACTATTCCCTGTTAGGGTCAACCCATTGGGTCTTAGTATCCAGTGCTATCAGACCCTCCAAGTGTCCCTATTTTCCAGGGACAGCCCCAGATTTACAGAAGCCGCTCCAGTTTCTGATTTTATACTGAAATGTTACAGGGGTCAGCAAACTTTTTCAGCAGGGGGCCGGTCCACCGTCCCTCAAACCTTGGGGGGGGGACTATATTTTTTGGGGGGGAAATGAACGAATTCCTATGCCCCACAAATAACCCAGAGATGCATTTTAAATAAAAGCACACATTCCACTCATGTAAAAATACGCTGATTCCTCGACCATCCGCGGGTTGGATTTAGAAGGCGTTTGGGCCGGATCCAGCCCCCGGGCCTTAGTTTGCCTACCCATGCGTTAAATGTAAAGGGGCCCCTGACCATCAGGTCCAGTCGTGTCCGACCCTGGGGTTGCGGTGCTCATCTTGCTCTATAGGCCGAGGGAGCCGGCGTTTGTCCGCAGACAGCTTCCGGGTCATGTGGCCAGCATAACAAAGCCGCTTCTGGCAAACCAGAGCAGCGCACGGAAACGCCGTTTACCTTCCCGCCGGAGCGGTCCCTATTTATCTACTTGCACTTTGATGTGCTTTCGAACTGCTCGGAGCTGGGACCGGGCAACGGGAGCCCACCCCGTTGCAGGGATTCGAACCGCCGACCTTCTGATCAGCAAGCCCTAGACTTTGTGGTTTAACCCACAGCACCACCTGGGTCCTTACTCATGCGTTAGGACGTCCCTATTTTCATCAGAGAAATGTGAGAGGGTATGGGGAGGGTAGGCGACCCCCAAGCCAAGGAGATAAGTCGTGACTGTGTACAACATTTAGAAGACATCTGAAGGCAGCTCTGTACAGTATAGGGAAGTTAGAATCATAGAGTTGGAAGAGACCACAAGGGCCATCCAGTCCAACCCCCTGCCAAGCAGGAAACACCATCAAAGCATTCTTGACATATGCCTGTCAAGCCTCTGCTTAAAGACCTCCAAAGAAGGAGACTCCACCACACTCCTTGGTAGCAAATTCCACTGCCGAACAGCTCTTACTGTCAGGAAGTTCTTCCTAATGTTTAGATGGAATCTTCTTTCTTGAAGTTTTTTAAAAAAATGTTTAATGGGTGGGGTATAAAGAATAAAACCATTATGCTGATGGAATAGGACGTCCCTATCTTCATCAGAGAAATGTTGGAAGGTATGGGGTTATGCGTACCCCAAGTAGACCCACTGAAATTAGCAGCCAGGCCTAAGTTGGGCACATTGATTTCAATGGGTTTACCCTGCACATGAAAAACAACAACCCTTTTTTACTTGTTTGTTTGTTTATCCAGTCTGCAGGTGCTGGATATGTAGATTCAACCCCTTCCCCGATTGAAAAGCTCGGCTGGCCGATTTAAATTTAGCTTGCGGGATTTATGGACTGTGAACTGGTCTGTGACTGGCGGGGAAAGAAGTGAGTTAGGCGCAGCTTTCCTCCTAGGCCTCCTCCCCCAGGGACAAATCGCTCTTGGTACGGCCCGGCCTCCCCTTCGCTGGCATGGTGGTGCTTTCCATGACGTTCGTCCGGAGTGGAGCAGCCCGGCTGCGGGGATTCGGCTTGCAAAGGGTAAGGGCGCGCGGGGGGGCTCCTAGGGGGGGGGCTCCGCTTCTCGGCAACCCTTGGCGTTGGGGGGGGAGCGGGGCAGCGGGCCTATGTAAGGGGCTGGCACGTGGCCGCTCCCTCCCTGCAGAGTAGGCCGGTTGAGACCGGCGGGGCGCTTACCTCCGTGTAAACGGGGAGAGAGGGGCGGGGCTGAGAGCCCTTTATAGGCGCTGCGGGTTCACACCCCCCCCCCAAAAAAAGAGAGAGAGCCTTTAGTTTGTCAAGCTACAGGGAGCTGATTGGAGCTGCTCTTTCCAAATACAGTGGTGCCTCGGGTTAAGTACTGTACTTAATTGGTTCCGGAAGTCCGTACTTAACCTGAAGCGTTCTTAACCTGAAGCGAACTTTCCCATTGAAAGTAATGGAAGGTGGATTAATCTGTTCCAGAGATAAAAAAACACCCCCCTAAAACAGCAATCTAACACGAATTTTACTGTCTAACGAGACCATTGATCCATAAAAAGAAGGCAATAATCAATGTACAGTACTATAAAATAAATAAGACAGTATTGTAGATGAAAAAAAATTCCGCTTGCTCCATCCTATAGGCTCCTTTCATCATCATCCTGAACATAAGTCTTGAGCAGGATCAAGTCACCCACAGAAAGAGTGAGCCCCACCAAACAGCATGCTTCTTAAGTGAATGGTGCTGTCCTTTTCCATAAAGGGTTTTAGTGGCATTAAGACTAATGTCAATGAAACAGCTGAACATAAAAGACAGTACAGTGATACCTCGGGTTAAGTACTTAATTGGTTCCAGGGTGCCATTCGCACCCCGAAAAGTACTTAACCCAAGCCAATAGAGCGCTTCTGCACATGCGCGCGCGGCGGAACCCGGAAGTAAACACTTCCGGGTCTGTGGAGTACTTAACCTGAAAGTACTTCACCTGAAGCGTACTTAACCCGAGGTATGACTTTAAAGAGATTTAGCAGGACTCGTTCATTTCCTCACCCAAATTTCACTACAGTATATCGCTGTTAATTTATTAAATTTGTCTCCCGCCCTCCACCCGAAGTTCACAGGGCATTGCCCACAACATAAAAGTACAATGCGCTTTTAGTTTATCCCCCAGATGCTCATGCCCAACTGTTTGATACCCGAGCTTTTAAGTACGTGTAACTACTCCCACTTGCCCACGCCCGTCCTTTCCTGCTCTTGTTCGATCTCCGATGGTAAAGCCCCCTTCCAGGTTTTCTGCAACTGAGGGGAACAGAGAGGTTGAAAAACGCTTTTTGGCTTCAGAGCGGTCTGCTGAAATGCATGAAAAAGGGGAATGCCATCCAGACTTGGGGGGGGGGGCTTTTGGCTGGAGACCGCTTGGAGGGTACAGGAAACCAGGTGCATAAATATTACGCATAAATAGAATTAAAACTATATGTTTGTGTTTGTGTGTGTGTGCATGCATTCATTATAATAAAATAATTTAATAAACAGCACAGCACTAGTACTTTAATTAAAAGCAGTCAGTTCCACCTGCAGGTGGAAGGACAAGGAAGGAGCCAGTCTAGCTTCTCTAGGGAGGGATTTCCAAAGACTCGGAGCAGCTACTAAGAAGGCCCTTATTTATTTAAATAAGCAGATAAGAGTTTGCTTATTTATTTATTTATAAAATAAAATTCATATTTCATTTGTAAAAGAAAATATAAATAAAATATTCCACACTTTTAACATCTATTTATGCACCTCAGGCAGCTAACAAAGTGGTAGCAAGCAAACAAAAATGATGTTAATATTTTAGAATAAAATAAAGATTATGAATTGAGATGAGGTCCAGATGTTGTGGTCCAGACATTGTGGACCACAGCTACTCGCGGGGAAGCCTAATTTAGTCCTTTATAGAATTGGAAAGAACCTGACCTGGAATTTGAATTGCCCTCTTTTTAATTTGGAAAATGTCTCTTTTTCAGGTGTGCTTCCTTTTCTCTGATACCAAAGTGAACATTGAACATTAGACAGCTGGTTCTTGCAGCTGGGCATCAGGTATCCATCCACCAAACCATGGAATCCACAGCATCAGGGACACCAAGCTCACTTCTCAGTACTGTGGAGGATAGGAAGGAAGAACTTCAAGAGCGCCCAGCTGACCAGCCTCAGAGTCCAGGTGCTTCTGTGTCTTTCTCTGAGATCTTCCGCCTGGTCCAGGCTGGGCAAGACATTCCTGGCCTGCAGAAGCTAAATATCACTCCAACAAATGGGAGTCCTACACCATCTCAAATGGCCCGAAGACCCAAACCTTGGGAGAACAAACCATCGTGACTAGAAAGCCCTATTGTCTTATTTCCACACCAGAAGTAACCATCAGTACCAAGCCTGATGGATTTGCGGACTTAAAAGAGCTCTGTGTGTGCGCACTTTTTGGGGTTTTTTAAACTCTGCTGGTTTGCATGGTCATAGATCTTGAGGACAAGAAGCTACTATTGCATTGGATTAGTTCTGCAACTTATAATTAAATGTGTCCTTTACTAAAGTGTGCTTCGAAGGCCGCCAGTCCTTTATTTAAAATCACAAGAGTAGTGTGAAAGAACCCAAAAAATGCTTCTGCACGCAAGCAATCCAAAGATTGCACCCAGAAACGTGGAATTCTGCAGTTTGTATAATTATGAAAACTAAGCAAATTTGTATATTATCTTATTTCATATAATGCATTGTCCTTTTGCTAGTCTGGGAAGAGGAAAGGACACTGAGATACCCACCCCGCCTTTCTGACTTTTGAAGCTTCACCAATCACCCATGTGTTTTCAAGAATACAATTGCAGTTGTGCAGTTCATATTATTTTAAATGAAAGCCTTTTCCTGTAGCCAGAAAAAAGTAGAATCCAATTAACGATGCCTACTTTGGGTCTCACTTGTTGGCACGCGCTATATAGCAAGGGCCTGTTTTTAAGAGAGGTCTTAAGCAGCTTAAACCCAAAATGGGAAGGGAGTGTAGAAAGATAAGAGACCCTCAACTTTCTGCTCAAGCAACCGCTGGTTGACATCTCTTAAGCCACAAAGCTGGCCTCCATCTGGCAGTGAGCTAAGCAAAGGATGCACCTGAGTAACCGACACGCTGCAGTTTAACCAAAAGCACAAAAGGCAATTCATGGAAGTGCACCTGTGGCTGAGGCTGCATTAGGAAATAGCTACTTGTAAAATTCCCACTCTTAGGATGGGTGCAAAGAGGCAGCGGTTTCGGGGTGTATATGAGACTCGGGCGTGGGCATCTCTTTTATCCATAGACAGGCACATTATCGACCTTGCAGGATCCTTGCCAGTATGGCTCCATTGCCATGGTTAGAGGGCAAATTTTGTCCCCGCTCTTAAAACACCGTTTCCCCGAGTGTGGGACTTGACTTGTCTTTATGGGAAAAGTAACTCCATGTGGGAGGGAGGCATGCACTTGGGACACCACTGTGATATTTAGCTGAGATTCCTGCATTGCAGGAGGTTGGACTGAATGACTTTCAGGGTACCTTAAAATCCTATCATTGTATTCCATCAATTTGTATGCCCTTTAACACCATCGTCTCCTAGTGGTGTAGAGTTTAAAAGTTACAATAAAATCAGTTAAAACTACTGTAATAAAAAATCCCACACTAATGTAATAAGAAAATAAATCATGAAACTTAAAATGCTTGCTGCAATGAAAAAGGTCTTCACCGGACGCTGGAAATTCAATACAGCAGAATATCATCTGAAAAAGAGTTCTAGAGGATTGGGCCCACAATGCTGAACGTACAGCAGCTGGTTTGAACTATGAGGGACACTAACAGCGACTCTGCTGAAGACCTCGGTAATAGAGGTTGCGCAAAGATTCCTGTCTGTTCCTAGCTGCAAGGCACCATCCTGAGTTGTTTTGTCTTGGCCAGGCATCCCCAAACTTTGGCCCTTCAGATGTTTTGGACTACAATTCCCATCATCCCTGACCACTGGTCCTGTTAGCTAGGGATCATGGGAGTTGTAGGCCAAAACATCTGGAGGGCCGCAGTTTGGGGATGCCTGGGCTTGGCCATAATTGTGAAAGAATTGTTGGGAAACCTTTTTTTTAAAAAAGTGCAGTTGAAACAATGAAGTTGTCAGTTCTTGCCGATCCATTCCTTAAGAGAAAGCTTGAAAGATGTGCCTGTATCATCATATTGAAGACATTAATGGCTGCATAGCTGGGTGTTCCTACTGATGGAATATTAGCAATTTAGAAGAAGGAAGCATGTAACTAGGGACAATATGCAAAGGTTCAGGAACAGGAAAGAAGGAAAGAAAACTAGTATATGATTCTCGATTGTGCTTATCCAGTCTACAAGACTGAAACAAGCAACTCACCACCCTGGTTTCTTATTAAGGAGAGAGCTGTATCCATTTCAGTATTTTACCAGGCAGTCATAACTTGGTCTTCAGAGGCGAAAGGAACCTTGGGGCTCTCCTGTCGTTTGATGAGGAATTAAGGGACCATGTTGCATGGCTGGTGTGTGGCAGAAGAGGCATTTGCTTCTTCCTGGATGCAGAATAGTGTCTCTGCTTTATTTCAGAAATGAAAGTGAGCTTCACGGGGAGTCAAAGTTTTGAAGCCCTGAATTTGCTAACTCTCATTTCAACCCAGGAACTTAGCCCCAGCCCTGTAATCTTCTACCCCAATTTTAATTCTACTCCAAATGCCAAAGGCAGATATATTGGGTTCAGTAATAGAACATTCTACTTTGGTCAAATTTTGGAGCGTATAAAAATTTCAGATTGTTAAGGATCCTTCCATGTTTTGACCCCAGCCCCTGTGAACTGTCATAAGTAATATGAATTGGCCATTAGCATGCCAACAGAACTTCTGAAACCCATCAATGGATTTCTGCTTTTTGTGTGTGAAATATAATGAATATTAATAAGGGCTGCCAATAGTTTAGGTTCAAGGTCAGGTTTACTTTGCTATAAATCCTAACAAAGCTAAAATATCACCAGAGTAAAAAAAACAACAGGAGCAGTATTTGCATAAGATTCTTTTTTATTTTTTAAGAAAGTATTTTTTTCACAGAATGCAAACAATGGAGCCATGATCAAAACAAGGCAACTTTTCATAAACCTTTTTTTAAAAAAGCAGCAAGTAATATTAGTTGGATCCTATTAAACTGAAAAGGTCTTTAAAAGACAAAAGCAATATCAACTGTAAAACATCTTTTAATGGAAATGTTGTGAGCAACCTCAGGTGAAAATGGAACAGCAACAACAAAAAGCAACATCCTTTGCTTTTGAGGAAATAAATACAGTCGTACCTTGGAAGTCGAATGGAATCTGTTCTGGAAGTCTGTTCGACTTCCAAAACGTTCAGAAACCAAAGTGCAGCTTCTGATTGGCTGCAGGAAGCTTCTGCAGCCAACCAGAAGCCGTGGACGTTCGGGTTCCAAAAGAACATTCGCAAACCGGAACAATTACTTCCAGGTTTGTGGCATTCGGGAGCCAAAACGTCAGAGTTCCAGGGCGTTCGGGATCTGAGGGGATAGGGATGTGGATCTGTCCTTCTGGACCCTAGTATGCAACTTAGAAATGGCACGGTGGGTGTAAAATAACAATGGAGCAAATAGCTTGGCCCCTGCCCTTCAGAATGCAAGGAGGAAGCACCCTAAGAACCTTTTGTTGGTACCCATCATGGGGTGAAAACATAAGAAGTCTGTTTCTGTCCATTATAACTTTCCTTCCTTTTATGGCAATTCTAGTGACCACTTCAGGGCTGTCCAAGGACTTGCTTACATTACTTGAATGGAAAATGGCTGCAAGTTTCTAATACTGGGACAGTATATGGAGGTGTAAAAAAGCACATGTCTCTTTTCTACCGCAAATATTTCTGGTTGTGTGGTCAGCTTTTAAAATTTCTAAGCCTCTTTGGTATCTCTGTTGTCAGCATTCATCATCACAACTGAAAACCCATAGCTCACATACACACACAAAAGTTATCTTGACCTCCTAGCTCTGGGAAGAAATTGCAAATACGTTTCTCCCATGGGACCTGTGGAGGTGGTGAACTTGTGCTTCTTCAGACTATCAAGTCTCATCTGTCTCAGCCAGCATTGCCAATGACCAGGGAATGATGGGAGTTGTAGTCCAACAACATGGAAGGGCCCATAGGTTCCTCACCTGTCCCAGCTGCAGAGCACACGTCTTTTTAAAAAAGCCAGCTTTCAATAATTTACTGAAAGCCCCAATAATTATTCTAGTTAGTCCATTAACTACGTGTGCCCTGGGAGTCCAATTTCTTTGTAAATAAGCATTAAGCAGAGTTCCACCTCACTTTTAAATATATAGGAGACTAATCTTGACAGGTCATAACAGCCCTTTTAAAGACGGTTCCACGGGAGAAACGTACTTTCAATTCTCTCCCAGCGTTAAGGTCGGGACAGTTCACACCACCCTAACTCACACTGAGTTTCACTTTTACATTAATGGAAGCCAATTCCGCCACAAAGACGCGGAAGACATACGGGACGGCAATCGTTTCAATGGTGTCGCTCCGGCCGCAAGTGGTGCAGACGTGTTGCCTGATGCGTGTGGCGGACCACTCGGGCGGGGGCTTCAAGAGGGGAGAAAGCAGGCTCCCACACTCGATGCACACGTGGGTCACCGAGCGATCGGAGCAGTGGAAAAGGCGGTCGTGCAGCAAGAAGGAGGCCCCGTGAGCCAGCAGAGCGTCCCTCTCCATCTCTCCAAAACGGATGCCGCCCTGAACGTTCCGCCCTCCGATGGGCTGGTTGGTGACTTTATCTCTGGCCCCGGTAGTCCTCACCTGGAACTTGTCAGAGACCATGTGCCTGAGGCGCTGGTAGTACACCACGCCGATGAAGATGTCCGCTTCGAGCTCTACTCCTGAGACGCCGCTGTACATTCGCTCCGTTCCGTAGAAGTTGTAGCCGGCGGCCTTCAGCATCTCGCCAAAGTATTCCAGAGCAGAGTTCTCCTCGGAAAACGTGAAGGGCGTGGCGTTGTGACAAAGCCCGTGCAGAGCGGCGGATTTGCCCGCCATGCTCTCAATTAACATGCCAATGGTCATTCGGGACGGAAAGCCGTGAGGGTTGAAGAGGATATCCGGCACCATCCCGCTTTCGGTAAAGGGCATGTCCTCAGCAGGCCACAGTCTGCTCAAGATGCCTTTCTGTCCGTGCCGGCTGGCAAATTTGTCCCCGATCGTTGGATTCCGGGGGACCCTCAGGGTGATGCAGACACACCTGAATTTCCCAGTCCCGGTGTCGTTGCTGCATACTTTGATGTTATCCACAATACAGATTTCCTTGTTCCTGGGAAAAAAAGGAAAAAAAGGTTTGGATCGCCAACAGATTTTGGAGGAAAGTTGATTCCAATTTATTTGAAGATGATGGGGGAGGGGAATGTGTGAAGTATTCACCCAATACAAATACAGAATAAAATGAAGATGGAAACAAATGAAAAGATCCTGCAAATAAAGAAAGCAAGGAAGCAAATGCTCTCAACCCAAACCTTAACACCCAGAGCAAATAGTCCCAAGGATTGCTGCCTAACTGCAACCATTAATAACCACCATTGCAATCAGGAGAGGGGAAGGACGGGTGGAGAACCTTATCGGGACCTGTCTCATGGGCCAAATTTGGCAGCAATCTTAAAAGGGAAGCCAGAGAAGGCTTGCAAAAGGCTTCACAATCTTGTAAAGAGCATTAATTTTTTTCATCCATTAACTTCCACAAATGGGTTTGGCCAGGTTTTGTGGGTATGAGTGACCCTGTGACTCAGCCAAGGCTATCCTGTGAGCATAGCTGCCTAAATGCACTGCAACAGAACTGCCCCCATCCAAAGCATTTTCCAGAGCAAAATACTGCTCTGTTCAACAGAGAACCTATAAAGCAGGGTGGGGAACCCATGGTCCTCCAGATGTTGCTTGGCTCCAACTTACATAAACTCCAGCCAGCCTAAGAATATAAAAAAAACCTTGCTGGATCAGGCCAATGGCCCATCTAGTACAGCAACCTGTTCTTACACTGGCCCACTAGATGCCCAGGGGAAGCCTGGAAGCAGGACTTAAGTACGACAGGAGTCTCCCCTCTTGGGAACCCCAGGAACTGGTATTCAGAAGCACGCTGTCTCTGACAGTGAAAAGAGAACATAGCCATTGTGGCTAGTAGCCTTATCCTCCATGAATTAGTCAGCATGGCCAATGGGATGGGATTTGTAGACCAGCAACACCTAGAGAGCCACAGGTTCACTAGTGTTTCAATAGGCAGTTTATATACACACACACACACACACACACACACACACACCCATCGTCTTGTTGAAAACTGTAGCTAAATAGCAGCATTTTGAACTCACTTGTGGTAGGTCACAAAGCTTTCCCCCGTGTTGAGATTCACGTAACTATAGAAAGGGTCCCCATATTGAAGTCTGGCTCCAATGTGGGGCAAGCCGTCAGGATCCAGATTCTGCAAAGTTGTCAGCTTATCCTGACCAATCCCAAATACCAGATTATCCTCTCCCTTCTTGACTTTTTCCGCAAGGTCAATACGTTGCGTTTTGTAGATACTTCCATGTCCAAAGCCTCTCTCCCATGAAGCCTTGTTCAGGATCTAAAAACAACATGAAATAAAACCCCCACACAAATCAATGTCAAATAAAAACTTGGCCTTTAAGGAAACTTGAAGATCCTTTTATCCCCAAATTCAGATAATCTTAGCTCTCTTATTTAGGAACTGTTTGATCTACTACTGCTATTTTAATGTCATTCTTTGTTTTTAAGCGTCATTTTAAAGTTTGACTTTTAACGCTGTATTGGTTTGTAATTAGCCTGGGGAGGGGGGTATACACTCTAAAAGGCAAACTAGAAATCAATTCAAGCTAAGTAATAATAACGATAATGTTATGAGTTTGAGGAGGGGGATTAGGCTGCATATACCTGAGTCCCTTTCAATTCTAGGATCCAGCAAAGGTTAAAATCTAAAGGTGGATTCAAATGGTTAAAATAGCCAGATAAGCTTCCCTCCAAATATGGCTCATGAAGGTAACAAAGCATGGGCTACCCTCCCTCAACTCCTGGTAGTTAGTTAGAAAAGACAAAGCCAAGCTGAGTTGTATGTATGCAAGCTAGAAGCTGGAGGAAGAAGCAGGCTGAAGCCTGTGAGGAAGAGACATGCCTGATTTCTGCTCACATCCAAGGCTATTGGGGAAGTAAGACCCCTTTGGGCTGTTAATGCTGTGAACTCCTCCATTGTAGCCTCAGGTTGTATTTACATGTAAACAAACCATGTATCATAAAGATACCGGTCTCCACTGTATCTATTTCAAAGGAAACACAAACCTGTGGGCCTGGAACCTTGCAACGCTCAAGAGATTGGGGTGATGTGCAACAACAATAATAGTAAAATCAGAATAAAACGAAAGAGACAAGACAATGCTTGAGCATTTTCAAATGATTTTGTTACAGCGCTTATGGAAAACGCGGTGGTGGCGACTACTGATACCCTTCCACACACATCTCAAGGTGATAATACGATAAAAACAGCTTAAAACGCAGAAGATGACACTTTCCAATAAACTCATGATTTTCAGCTTTCTGAAATTATCACCTCGGGGGACTCAAAAGATAGCCCACCTATCTGGTTCACATGGTAATAGGCAGACCTTCATACATGCCAGAAGTTATAAGTTCTTAAATGTCAAAAAACAACAGGATAAATCAAAACTACTGATTTCTATCTTTAAAGTTATGTGAGGCCGTAGCCAGGGATCGGGAATGTGGGGCCCTCCAGATGTTGCTGCGCTCCCAACTCCCACAGGCCCTCATGGCAAGGGATGATGGGAGATGTAGTCCAGCGTTTCCCAACCTTGGGTCTCTAGCTGTTTTTGGACTACAACTCCCATCATCCCTAGCCAGCAAGATCAGTAGTCAGGGGTGGTGGGAAATGTAGTCTGAAAGCAGCTGGAGACCAAAGGTTGGGAAACCCTGAAGGACCAGATTCCCCACCCCTGCCTTAGGGAGAACCTCCTCTTTCTCTTCCTTATCCCAACACCCAGTGAACAAAGAGCCCCCTCTGTGACCAGAAATACATATGTCCTCCCTTGTGAATGCTTAACATACATTTTTCCAAATCATTTTCTTTTGCCAAATCATTTTTACTGATTTTCCAAATTTCCCTTCATTTTCACCCTAAGGTGTCGGGATTAGGAAGGGAGAACACCATTAATTCGAACGTAAATTTCCTTTTTGCTTTTTTAAAACCAAGGACTCACCATTGCATCTTCCATGTCGTAGCCAGTATAGGAGATCACGGCAACAACTGCATTTGTACCGATCGGGTAGGAGTCCATGTCGTAATGGTCATACATAGCCGGCCGCACCAGTGGGCTTTGAGGGGTCTGAAGTCGGTAGAGTTTATCGTCTGACCGGTATGGGAAGGTCAGAAGCGGGAAACCCATCGTCTGCTTGCCTGGAAGGACAAAATACACACACAGACACAGCAGACGTAAGATGAAATAAGCTCAAAGTATTTCATGTCTTCCATAGGGAAAGACCAGAGTTCAAAGGAAGAAGGCAGGTTTTGCATGCAGACCACAGGCTGGTTCCCTGGCAGAGGATGGGAATTACTTGTGCCTGAGACCCTGGAGAGCCACTGCCAGTCAGAGCAGACAATATTGGGTGAGATGATGAACTAGCCTGATCTCCTGTAAGGCGTCTCCCTGTATTTCCTAAGTATAAAAATAATACAGCACTTAAGGCATTCACTTCCATTTGTTTCCCTTTCTATTTCAAATCCTTATGTGGGGCTGCTCTATGTGCAATCTAATGTTTCCAGCATCCTCAACTCTCCATCTTCTGTTCCACTTAAAGTTTTTTGTTCTGGAGAGCCCCCTCCCTTTTCTGTTGTCTTTCAACAATTCCCATCAGCCCCAACATGCACAGCAAAAAAACCACCCACTAGTATAATCTGTTTAATTCCCCCCACAACCTGGTTCTTTAGCTGCCCCTCATTAATTATCAGTGTTGTGTGCCCCATGACCACATTGTTCTTACTGCACTGTTTTGGCATCCCACCCAACTCCCCTCTCCAAAAAAACCCTATGGTTTTTTTTTGGGGGGGGTTGTTGCAAACTTTGGCATTCCCCCAACTGATAGTTTGATGTGCAGATGGGAACCAATTGGCTACATAAGAATCCATACTTGGAGAACGAGTTTCCTATGAACATTTTTGTTATTTTGTTTTATAGGAATTACTATCTGCCCTTCACCATAAAATATAATACAGTGGTACCTCGGTTTTCGAACGTAATCTGTTCCAGAAGATCTTTTGACTTCCAAACCGTCCAGAAAACTGAAGCATGCATTTCCGGAAGCATTTACGTCCAGAAAATTCAATATGGAAGCCGCGTGGCGTGTTCGGCTTCCGAAAAGCTTTTGAAAACCGAAACGTTCGACTTCTGAGACGTCCGAAAACCAAGGTACCACTGTACATGATTAAAAAGCAGTTAATATGATTTACATCAGAAGAAAAGGGTGGGTCCAAAAAGTGCATCTCGAGCTGTCCAAGGCCAGGGTAAAAAAACAGCCAAGGATTACTTACCCATCTGACACTGGTACATATTTCTTGGACTCTGGTTGTGATCCGAGAAGGGAATAAAACTTGCCACCACACTTAATATGCTGTGGGGAAAGAGCTCCTGGTGCGTGGTCAGTCCTGGCTGAATTTCATCCTCAGACACAGCAATGTTCATGAAGACCTGGGGTAAGGGAAAGCCAGTTTATACCCTTTGCAGAAAAGACTTTTACACAAATGGAAGTCACAATTCTTCAATGCCGTACTATTAAGTCAACACACGCAATCAAAAGAGCGCCAGTTGGCATGATCTGCACCAGATTTTAACAGTCGTGGTAATGGTAGCTCATTTCCTTAAAACCTATTCCTGCTGGAAAGAGCATTTCATGAGATAAGGTGGCATTAAAACATGCTCAGCAACACCATTGCCGACAATTGTGGTTGCAGAATTAGAAACAAGAAGATGCAAAGTAAATGGTCACAGATGCACAGGCAATACCCACTGGACTAACTTGTTAGCAACGGCTCTTCGTATCAACGATTTGTTAATAATATTTTTAAGTAGTTGCACAATCCAAAATTGCAGAGAAAAGTACAAGACTATAGAAACATAGGAAGATGATTGAACCTGGGACCTTCTGCATGCAAAGCACATGCTTTACCTCTGAGCTACAGCCCTTCCCTGATATGAATCCAATCACCTCCCATTTCCCTTCCAATTCTACTCACAGTAACAGCAGCAGAAGGGATTCAACTACCCACTTAGGATACTATTGTTCAAATACACTAAAAGGATTCCCAAGATCATTGTTGCATAATCAACACGTACCTGCTCCATTGTGCCAATTAATTCTTCTTTTCCCAGGGCCAAATTTTGCACGGGACGCATCATCCTACAAGGGGTGGTGAAAATGAAGAGTCCTGGGTAAAGGCTGGGTTTTCCTGTCATTGGGACAAGGACCACCTCCGTCCAAACGGGAATCTTCTTTTCTTGCATTGCCTATTGGCATAAATCAAAGAAGCGTCCATTTTATGTCCTTCAACAAAAGCAAGAGAGCGATGCAGAAATGTCTCTCCTGATCCACAGAGGCAAAGTGAAAAACAAAATATTCAAACAGAGCAAGACTTCCCACTGTCAGCAAGGGTAGGGCCAGGTATTTATCCTATATAATAATGTCCATGTTGTCCCTGCGTCCAGATGTCCCGTGTGTCCCTGGGTCACTGCGCATGTGCCCCAGGGATACAGGGATTGGACAGCAGAGACTGCGCGCGCGCACTCTCCCCCCACTCTGCCTCCTCCAACCGCCGCTCCCGCCGGGGTGGAGGCCGGCGAAGGCCTCCTCACAACCCTCCCTGGCCGTGAGGAGCGGCGGTTGGAGGAGGCGGGGGGGGGAGAGTGCGCGCGTCCTTCCTGTCGGCGGCTGGGGGAGAGGAAGGAAGGAGGAGAAAGCGCCGCTTTCTCCTCCTCCGTTCCTGTCCCCCTGCCGCCGACAGTAAGGACGGGTCCCAGGGTTCGGAGAAGCGCTGCGCAAGCGCTTCTCCGAACCCCGGGATGTCTGCTTCCTGTCGGCGGCTGGGAGAGAGGAACGGAGGAGGAGAAAGCAGCGCTTTCTCCTCCTCCGTTCCTGTCCCCCTGCCGCCGACAGTAAGGACGGGTCCCAGGGTTCGGAGAAGCGCTGCGCAAGCGCTTCTCCGAACCCCGGGATGTCTGCTTCCTGTCGGCGGCTGGGAGAGAGGAACGGAGGAGGAGAAAGCAGCGCTTTCTCCTCCTCCGTTCCTGTCCCCCTGCCGCCGACAGTAAGGACGGGTCCCAGGGTTCGGAGAAGCGCTGCGCAAGCGCTTCTCCGAACCCCGGGATGTCTGCTTCCTGTCGGCGGCTGGGAGAGAGGAACGGAGGAGGAGAAAGCAGCGCTTTCTCCTCCTCCGTTCCTGTCCCCCTGCCGCCGACAGTAAGGACAGGTCCCAGGGTTCGGAGAAGCGCTGCGCAAGCGCTTCTCCAAACCCCAGGATGTCTCCTTGCTGTCGGCGGCTGGGAGAGAGGAACGGAGGAGGAGAAAGCAGCGCTTTCTCCTCCTCCGTTCCTGTCCCCCTGCCGCCGACAGCAAGGACAGGTCCCAGGGTTCGGAGAAGCGCTGCACAAGCGCTTCTCCAAACCCCAGGATGTCTCCTTGCTGTCGGCGGCTGGGAGAGAGGAACGGAGGAGGAGAAAGCAGCGCTTTCTCCTCCTCCGTTCCTGTCCCCCTGCCGCCGACAGTAAGGACAGGTCCCAGGGTTCGGAGAAGCGCTGCGCAAGCGCTTCTCCAAACCCCAGGATGTCTCCTTGCTGTCGGCGGCTGGGAGAGAGGAACGGAGGAGGAGAAAGCAGCGCTTTCTCCTCCTCCGTTCCTGTCCCCCTGCCGCCGACAGCAAGGACAGGTCCCAGGGTTCGGAGAAGCGCTGCGCAAGCGCTTCTCCGAACCCCGGGATGTCTGCTTCCTGTCGGCGGCTGGGAGAGAGGAACGGAGGAGGAGAAAGCAGCGCTTTCTCCTCCTCCGTTCCTGTCCCCCTGCCGCCGACAGTAAGGACAGGTCCCAGGGTTCGGAGAAGCGCTGCGCAAGCGCTTCTCCAAACCCCAGGATGTCTCCTTGCTGTCGGCGGCTGGGAGAGAGGAACGGAGGAGGAGAAAGCAGCGCTTTCTCCTCCTCCGTTCCTGTCCCCCTGCCGCCGACAGCAAGGACAGGTCCCAGGGTTCGGAGAAGCGCTGCACAAGCGCTTCTCCAAACCCCAGGATGTCTCCTTGCTGTCGGCGGCTGGGAGAGAGGAACGGAGGAGGAGAAAGCAGCGCTTTCTCCTCCTCCGTTCCTGTCCCCCTGCCGCCGACAGTAAGGACAGGTCCCAGGGTTCGGAGAAGCGCTGCGCAAGCGCTTCTCCAAACCCCAGGATGTCTCCTTGCTGTCGGCGGCTGGGAGAGAGGAACGGAGGAGGAGAAAGCAGCGCTTTCTCCTCCTCCGTTCCTGTCCCCCTGCCGCCGACAGCAAGGACAGGTCCCAGGGTTCGGAGAAGCGCTGCACAAGCGCTTCTCCAAACCCCAGGATGTCTCCTTGCTGTCGGCGGCTGGGAGAGAGGAACGGAGGAGGAGAAAGCAGCGCTTTCTCCTCCTCCGTTCCTGTCCCCCTGCCGCCGACAGTAAGGACAGGTCCCAGGGTTCGGAGAAGCGCTGCGCAAGCGCTTCTCCAAACCCCAGGATGTTCTAGCGCCCGTTATTGAACGGGCTGAAATACACTAGTACAATTATAACTCATCTTTATCTCTTCACCCTTTTAATTCTGTAGGATAAACATAGCTACAGGCAGCTGGACCATCAAACTGCTGCAAGATGTCCAAGAGCCTGCAGACTTTCAAGTACAGTAGAGATGCACATTGCAGCACAAACAAAACTAACCTTGAAGTGCCTGAGTGTCTCCACAAGACCAGGAGCCTGATCCTTCTCTATCCAGCCTACTGGGGAGCCGTCTAATGAAACTGGGTAACATTCAGAGTAGGGCTGGCTTGGCACAGCATCAACTGGAGTGACACCTACAGAAAGTTGCACAGCAGTATGTGATGCATCAACGCCATCGACTGCAAGCATCCTTCAGAAGGCGAACAGATGTAACATTTTACTACACAAAATTTGCAGCAAATCTTTGTTCCAAATGATGAGCCTCTCTAGGTGGTTTGAAACATACAAACCTGTAATTTCTTTCGGGTTTTTTTTATTTAAAAAAACAAACTGATATGCTAAGAAGGGTTTGTGGCTCATTTTGAAAACAGGGTGGGGCACTGACTGAACAGTGTTTCATTTGAAGCAGGGAGATCATGGCTTCAGGTCCCTGGTTCAGCCACAAACTCAGGAAGTGAGAAGACTCTTTATTTGCATTCTAAAACTATGCTGCAGAAATACATACCAGTAATGCAGCCCAAGAGCTTATTGTTGAAAGTGATCGATCAGGTTTAAGATTTCTCGGGGGAAAGACCAAGCCTGATCACATCCTGTGGCCAGCAATCATATGATTTAGCACAGTAGTTCAAGATATGATCTTGCCTTGTACTGACTCAGTCCACTGTGGCACATCTAGCTTAGTACGGTCTCCCTGGCTGCAGCTATTCAAGATCTGATGCAGAGGTCTTTCCAGCACCTGCTAAGCATGCAGCTGCAGCCCTCATCTTCCATGATTTCAATTTTTTGACATTTATCTTCACATGCGCTTGTCTGCTAAGGGTCTTCTGCATTCTGCCAAAACACTACACTACAGAGGCTTCTGGGGCATGGCTCTGGGGCTACTGCACATGCTGGGCCTGTAGGGCCTCACCACTGCCCAGCACAACTTGAGGGTGTACTCCAGACATTCTTGTGGCTGCAGACTGCAAGGGAAGACCAGCAGTCTAGAAAAGTGCTGTTCAAGGAAGTGTATGTGCCATAAATGATCTTCTCACTGACAAACCCAGATATGTTTCCAAGGAATCCCAGGATTTCCCAGAACCCAATTTGAAACCCACTACTTTGCAACCATCTCTGTGGGCATATTAATTACAGCTCAGTGAAAGGGCAACCCTACCAATCTGAGACTTGCTTTCCCCTGAAAGCATTTCTTATAGATCAAATCAATCCATTCTTACCCACCCAAAGAGCAAAGCAAGGACGGCAGGGAGAATGTGTACGATGCCTGTGTTACTATTTCACATGGAGCTGTCATGTGATTCATCAGACCGCATGGTTCTCCGTCGGGCGTGTGGACAGGACAAAGGAAGCCCCAGGACTCCGGCAGCAGCTTGCGCACCGTGGTGGTTCTCATCTTGAGAAAATCAGCCCCTCTGTGCACACAGCGGAAATGGGAGAGGTAGCGGATGAAGTTCAGCTTGTCTGCTACCACACAGAGACCTGAGCTTTGCAGCATGCCCAGACCTTGGAGAGAGAGAGAAATGGGAAGCAGGGAAAATCAGCTTTGATCCAAGAATTATTTTGCAAGAATAGTTGCTTGGTAGCAGTAGCAGTTTTAACACCACCACCACATGCACTGAGTTGTGTGATGTACGTCAAATATTAAACTACATCAACATCTGAACATCGCGGCAAACAGAGTAAGCTTCCATTAGGACTTCTGATTTTTTAAAAATAGGGGAAGTAAACACAAGTGGGTGTAGGCCAAGTAACAGCTTCTGTGCCTTCAGCAAGGAATCGCTCTAGGAGTGTAGGGCATAATGATTACACCAACAGATTGGCCAATCATCCTCAATACGTTCCCTTGTAATCTGCACTTTCCTTTGCTGTGATCCCTTGAACGATATGGTGTGCATCACCTTTCCTGATCTTTGGTTGCAGCATCCTACAGGCTGGACTGCAATCTAAAGGGGAGTTAATTGGTTGTGGGAGTGTAGTTTGGGATGCAAATGATCCATCTTTAGAATGAGAGAGCATTCTAATCCTACGATTAGGATTTAGTGTGTACACGCTATTTAGTGTGTACACGCTATAAAGTTAAAATTCTGCACCCAAATAATCCTAACTTATATGACAAGGAAGAAACAGTTTCCTGCCCTGTCTACAATGACATACGTTGATCAGATCAGCATTAATTCCTCTTACTCTGTATAACCTATTCTGCCTTGGCTGCTAATGGGAGAGCTATGGAAGTTGCACAACCCCAACCTCTGGAAATGTGTTCCTTGGGTGCTGAGTTTTCATCATGCCTTGTAGCAGTTTTACAAACATAAAGATAAGGAAGTGTTGGGTTACGCCCCCACCCGAAAAGGCAAGAGTCCATGGAACCTGATCTCTGCACCCTAGAATCACTGCATCCGCTTTGTTGTGCGCTTGCAAATTCTCACTTGCAAACAAGCCCCTTGCTTATGATATCCCCAAAATGTCTATAGCAGCCTTTCACAAGCTGGTGCCATCCACGTGCTTCAGACTACAGCTCTCCTCCGTTGTGCTGGCTGGGGCTGATGGGAGTTGTAGTCCAAAGCACCGATAGGTTGAGGAAGGCAGATCTACATAATACAAGCTAAAAAAAGTCAGTGCACCGTGGGGAGATTTCTAAGAAGGCTGCTGCCTTGCTGGAAACGTTTCCGTATTGATAGTTTTGCAATTAGCCTCATTTTCATAGAATCATAGAGTTGGAAGAGACCACAAGGGCCATCCAGTCCAACCCCCTGCCAAGCAGTTGATGAACCGGGAGGAGAACTTAGAAATTCACTCAGACACTGCTGAACAGAAACAGCAAGTAGGTTGGCAGATAATCCAAAGAGCATGAATTATTTTTAAAAGTAGAAGAATATTCTTCTAACAAGTCAGGGTGCATTTGATTTAAATCAAATCAATTTAAATAACGATTTAAATCACTAGTCAGTAAGACTTGATTTAAATCATATTTTTTTTACAGACAGACTCATTCTTGCTGGTATAATCTTAATATTTACAACCAGATGAAGGTTTCATATTTGGAATAATAAATTTTCAGAGTCGTTTTTACAGTTATATTAAAAATTACTGATTTGGTTATACTATTAGAAATACATAGACAGATAATTACAAAATTATTGTGAGGTTTAATAAGTTAACAGTTTATATTTGGACAACTTTTCTGCTGTACTTTATTGGAAGGAGAAAAATAACCATCTCCTTTAAAACAATTTAAACAATTTATTTAAGTAAAACAATAACATTACAGCATATGTTTGTTAACTGATGTGGTTAAACGATTTTTTTTAAAAAAAACCCCTCAGACTGAGTTTTAGCACACATTAAAATCCTTATTTCCTGATGAATAGCCTTTGGACTATAATGTAACTTAAATAGAAAACTACCTTTAGAAAGATTTTTCCTCCAAAAGCATTTTATTTTAAAAATCAGATTTAATTTTTTAAAAAATCAGATTTAAAAGTTAAAAATCCAATTTTTAATATATATTTTTTAAAAAAATCATTGATTTTTATCCACCCTGTAACAAGTACCTATTCACAAATCCAGATTTGGATTTGGTTTAAAGTCACTGAGCATTGACACCAGGGGATCCTAGTGCTGCAATTCTATACAGGTTTACCTAGAAGGGTTTACCCTATCTAACTCAACTGGGGCTTCAATGTCTGTGCAAAATTGTGCTGCAGGTCTCTGACATTTTTACCTGTCTTAGAGCGCAGGTTGCCAGTAGCAAGGAGATACTCAAACATCCTTGTAATATCTGTCCCCATGCCAAGAATCTTCATCATGTTTTCTGCGTTAATCGTCATAGCTGACCTCTGAGCTTTCTTGTCCAAAGCTATTTTCACAGACTGCAACCAAGTTTCCAACTTCTCCTGCGATATAGGATAAGAAAAACAAACAAGAAAAAAGACTTCAAGAACTAACACAGCGCACTTCTATACAAACTGGCCACAGGACGAACTAGTATGTGGGTGGCAAGGAATGTTCCTGTCTCAACACAAGGGCAGAGGGGAAAGTCGCCGTTGGAACTAGGCCTCTCTCAAATTGCCTCCTGATTCATCACAACCGAGCTCCTATTATGTACACCTGCTTTGGAACTTCTACATTGCAAAATGTGTCACACAGAATCAACCACCGGCACAGATTTCAATGCTCTGGCCAAATATGCAGCCACTAGAGGTGAGTAGAGATACCCAGCTTAATAAGGAGGGAAATCAAAGCTGCAGCCGACAACAATTTTGCCCCACTGACTAGGTTGAGAAGCTGTTATCAACCAAACCACAATTTGTTGTGACGTGAACATGCTTTCAAATGACCTTGTGTCCTGCAACCCCCTCCTTGGCTCATGGCAGAAGTTTGTCATTTTAACTGAACCTGAAAAGATGACTGTTCACTTGGAGTCCTTGCAATGGAGAACTGGGGGATCTCGGTTTGCAGGGCAAGAACAAGCCAGGGTTACAAGAATGGAAAACTATGGTTCAGCTGGAGTTGTATTGCACACAGGTCTGAGTCTTAAAAAACTTATTAGCCAAACCATAGCTCCATGTTACTGCTCAACCTAGCTCCTTGGGATACTGCTGACATTTCCACTGCTTTCAGCTATGCAATACATATTCCTGCATCTGAGCTCAAATCTGACCTGTAAGAGGGATAGTACATAGCTGTGAGAAATCAGTGAGAGGCAGGGCAACTGGAGAATAATTTTCCTTCTCCAGCTTCGTCACAAAAAAACCCCCAGAACCTCAGCTCTCCCACCAAACACAAAACTTCCTGGCACAAATAACTCCATATAATAAGAACAGTTTTTACTTAGGATTATCTTATCCAGGGAGAGCAATTTCCTAGTCTACTATTTTCAGCATTAAAATAACCTCCCCAATGAAACCTGCTTGGCACTTACTTTAATCTCTTTCTGATGCCGCACAAAGACCTTTTAATTTTTTTCCAGGTCTTTGTAATTATGTGATGGGCTATACCAGGAGTTGTCAACATAGCACCCTTCCAGTGTTGCGGACTACATCTACTATCATCCGAGGTTATTGGCCAGGCTGGCTGGCGCTGATGGAAGTTGTAGTCCACATAATCTTGAGGGCACTGCATTGGCTATCACTTGTAATTTTGTTGGTTTAAACCCTGTAAGCTGCCCAGAGGACTTCAGTGATGGGACAGCCTATAAATGACATAAAATAGTTATGGTGTTGTGGGTTAAACCACAGAGCCTAGGGCTTGCCGATCAGAAGGTCAGCGGTTCGAATCCCCACGACGGGGTGAGCTCCCATTGCTTGGTCCCTCCTCCTGCCAACCTAGCAGTTCAAAAGCACGTCAAAGTGCAAGTAGATAAACAGGTACCACTACAGCAGGAAGGTAAACGGCATTTCCGTGCGCTGCTCTGGTTCGCCAGAAGCGGCTTTGTCATACTGGCCACATGACCCGGAAGCTGTACGCCGGCTCCCTCAGCCAATAACGCGAGATGTACGCCGCAACCCTGGACCTAATGGTCAGAGGTCCCTTTACCTTTTACACAAAATAAATGGAAGTTTGTGGGAACCACAAGATGCTTGATGTAATCTGAAAAGCTGTTGCCTGTTTCTCACGGCACACAGGCAAAAAAATACAAAGATTTTTGGCAACTATTAAAGAGCATGTTTCTGGCTATATATAGGGGAATGGAGAATAACTCTCAGGGTAGTACCTTTAAAAACATGAGGTAAAGTTGTCCCGAGGTGAGCACCTCTTGATTCATTAAACTGTCTGGATTGTCCTCCATGCAGCCTTCTTTGGCTAAAGTAAAGAGTTTCCGAGTCATGAAGCAAAGCAGGTAGAACTTCTCAGCTTTGTTATTCAGGTGTATGCAGATGCATTGGCTGTGGGAGCAACACAAAGTTTTGTAATAACTATTTCTTTTTTAGCTGAGCATCACTCCAAAACTTAAACATGGCAGTAATTTTAGCCCAATGCTATCTTTGCAACGCCTTTGGTACTTTCAACGATACAAAGCAGCCTAGGATTTCATGGTGGTGGTGACCTTCCCTAAGTTTTGGTAAAGGGCCTATTTCACTGGAAGAAAATTAGTCTTCCGTTGGGGTGGGATAGAATAGCTTTTTTTGGTAATTATTATTCATGCAATGAATTGTAACAAAAAAAAATTCACATTGGTTTTCTTCGTGAAACTAAGACTCCTAACCCCCAAGAAACATTCAAGGCTTGCTCACACATTACACTGAATGCAGGTACAAACTGCTTCTATACACGTAGAAGTGTTTGTGTGAAAGAGTGTACACTCTTTGGGGTTGTACACCCACTGAACATTAGATTTGAATAATTGCACAAGGTTGCATCCTATTGCACAAGTGGAACAGAACTTCCCCTCCCTCTCATCCTCCAAATTTGGGGCTTCTCCCAGCCCTCAGGAACCGATCTGGAGGCAGTGCAGGGGCAGCAGAGGGCAAGGGGGCAGTTCCACTGCTCTTGCAGAAGTCATTCCACTGACGCCAGTGTCTTGCTGGATTCAACCTTTAATATTTCTGAACGTACCTCCAGGTTGGGGACCCCTGCACCAGGGTCTGGTTTGAAACCAGTCAAAGACTGGTTTTGTATTTCAAGAGGAAGATATAGTTTAAGTTACATCTGCCTAAAGACATACTCAAGAAGGAACTCTCCAACTTGTTCACTGCTGTGCCAGTCAGGAAGGCTGAATTTCACTCTGAAGCGCTGCCCCAGGAAGATGAGGACTTGTTTCTGCGTCATGCAGCCATCCTCTGCTACCAGCCGCAGCATCTGAGACATACAGTTCTTGTAGAAAGTATCCTCTTCTTTTCCTTTAATCAACTCCTGAAAAATCTGGAAATCTGAGAAACTAACTAATGCCTAGAGGAGAGAAAGAAAAGGTTTGAAGAAATTAGTTTGGGGGGGGTGGAGAACACATTAGGCAGGTATCGCTAAAAGCAACATGATTTTCAAAGCCTGCAATTCTGTATATAGCCTGCTACCATGTATACTGGGGTCAGGCAGCCTTTTTCTTATGATGTTTTCCCATTTTCCCAACATGTCCCTGGAATGTGGGGACAGGAAGGAATGAGGTGAACCATACTATATACAGTGGTACCTTGGGTTACAAACGCTTCAGATTACAAACTCCGCTAACCCAGAAATAGTACCCGGGGTTAAGAACTTTGCTTCAAGATGAGAACAGAAATCGTGCTCCAGCGGCACGGCGGCAGCAGGAGGCCCCATTAGCTAAAGTGGTGCTTCAGGTTAAGAACAGTTTCAGATTAAGAACAAAGGCTTTCTTTTGGAAATTCCACAGTAATAAAACAAATAGTTACAATAATACAAAAATAAACATCGCTATTACATTTCATTAATTACATTCCATTTATAATTGACCCGCCTAACGACAAAAAATTACAACAAATAAAGGCTTGGCATATTTTGCTTTGCATGTCATGCATCTATCTCATATTTTGGTTTCACCTTTTAAGTTGCATTATTGAAATAAATGCACTTTTCGACAATATTCTAATTTTCCGCGTTTCACCTGTATATTCTCTACTTGGTTTAAACAATCCATTGTTTGCCATGTTCATACAGGGCAAAAGGTTTGCCTCCAAGCCGGAATTGGAAGCTCAGCTTTTGCTCTATTTGGACATCACAGCAAAATATGATTTAGGAAAGAAGGGAGGGGTGCAAGCGGAGGAGAAAGTTTGCAAGTTTAAAGCCCGTCCATGAAAATCATGGCTCGACTGCTACATTTAATCTAAGCTAGTGACAGGCTTGTAAATAGCCACTTGCCTACCTCAACCTGCCTTGAGTAGAAATGGACTCTAGGCATCCAAGCACAGAAAGACTCTGGAAACTGGAAGAGTGTCTTCACTCTCCTTTCAGGCTACTGACATACCATAAATGGCTTACACTAGTGTGTGAAAGCAGGTGGGCTATTAACTTTGAGCGGCTTATTTGCAATTGTACGTCTCATGGTTCTTGGAAAAGTAGTGTGTAAAATATAACAGGGATCCTACGGACAGAGCACAGCTGTAGTACCTTCAGTACAAATCCGAGTGGAAGAAAGAACAGCTCTTTTTGATGAATGAAGTTCAGCATCACTGTGCCATTTTCAAGGTAATGAAGGGTCATGTTAACCGCTGTGTGTTCATCTCTAACGCAGTGTATTGAGACACCTAGCACCATCCAAAGGAAGCAAACCGTAGCATATATACCAATTAATAAACAAATAAACCTCTAAGAGTTGCTGTGTCATTTTGTCATCTAAAAATACCAGCATTACTGTTATAAGCCAAAGAAGAAATACGGTAATGCATTTACCTAATACTCAACCCTAGCAATCACCAAAGAAAGGACATTCATTTGCACCTCTGTACTAACATTATAGTGCCAAACTACTAGTTCCATTAAGCCTAGCAGAATTCAGCAGTGCTTAGTGCTTTTGGTGGTTAGCTTGTTAATGTTGTTCATATTGTTTTGTGGATTATGAGTGCTGTTAATGCTTTGTGGATTTTATAATACAGTGGTGCCTCGCTAGACGAAATTAATTCGCCCTACGAAAATTTCGTCTAGCGAGGCACCGTTTCCCATAGGAATGCATTAAAAGTCAATGCGTTCCTATGGGCTCCGGGGAAACTGGTGGTGGTGGCAGCGCTTGCTCTCTTGGCTCGGGGAAGGCAGGCCGGCGCTTCCCCGAGCCAAGAGAGCAAGCGCCGCTGCTGCCAACGACAGAGCCGGATCGGACGAAGCTTCAGAAGCTTCGTTGGATCCGACTCTGTCGGGAGGGGTGGGGGAAAGGCGAAGGAACGATCCTGCGCCTTTCCCACACCGCCTCCAAGCCAGTGCCAGAGCCGAAGTGCGGCGCTGCAGCCGGGGGCTTTTCGCAGTTTGCCTCCCCCTTGGCTCGGGGAAGGCAAATGGCGAAAAGGCACCGCAGCGCCGCACTTCGGTTCCGGGGGGGTGCTCTGTCGGGCGGTGGGGTGGGGAACGGAGGATCCTCCGCTTTCCCACACACACATTGCCTTTCCCCCACCGCCGCCAAGCCCCATGCCGGCTTTTCGCGGCGACAAGCGGTGGCAGGGGAAAACCTTCTCCCGCCACCGCCTCCCGCCTGCCTCCCCGACACGGAACGCAACTTCGGAGACGTCCGAAGTTGCGCTCCGTGCCGGTGGTGCGGGGCGTGAGGAGGCGGCGGGGGAAGACCTTCTCCCGCCGCCGCCTCCCCTGACACAGAGCGTAACTTCGGCAAAGGCAAGCGGGGGACACCTAGCCTGCCCTCTTGCCTTCGCCGAGAAAGCGCCCAGCTTGCTCAGGGAACGCAAGCGGGCGGGCTAGGTGCCCCCCGCTTGCATTCCCTGAGAAGGCACCCGGCTTTCTCGGCGAAGGCAAGCGGGCAGACACCTAGTTCCTCCCCCGCTAGTCCCTCTTTGTGTTCCGCTGGTCTCTGCCGGGGCAGAGACCAGCGGAACACAAAGGGGAACCAGCTGCAGCGGGGAAAGAAGGCAAAGGAAGATCAGCTGAGAGGTGCTGACAGCTGTCAGCGCCTCTCAGCTGATCTTCCTTTGCCTTCTTTCCTTGCTACAGCTGGTTCCCCTTTCGCTAGATGAATGCCCTGATTTTCTGATCAGAGGTTTTTATGGCCACGCTCGCAAGACGAAGCGGTGGCCATAGAAAACCTCGTCGTATAGCGAGGCAACCTCCGATCAGAAAATCCTTTCGTTAAGCGGAATTTTCGTCTAGCAGGGCATTCGTCTAGCGAGGCACCACTGTACAATTTTTCTTGTGGTCGTGCTGTTTGGACTGTTTTTTTTAAAGTTGCTTTATAGAAGGTGGTTGTTTTCCTGACGATTTGTAATTGTTTTATATGGTTTATGTTACAATTGTGATGCTCTACTTATTATGTATTGTTACGTAAGCCGCTTTGTGACTCATGTGAGTGAAAAGCGGCATAGAAATATAATAAATGAAAATGAAGTCTAGCATAGCTTATTTTGGTTGGAAGGCTCTCTAAGACAAGAGCAGGGAGTCTGATTTGGCCAGGAGACAGCAGGTGATTGATGGGGCATAGGAATCTGCCTTATACTGAGCCAGACCATTGGTCCATCTGGCTCAGTATTGCCTATGCTGACCGACGGTGGATCTCCAGGATTCAGGCAGCAAGCCCTACCAGGTGATGCCAGAGATTGAATCTGGGACCTTATGCATATGAAGCAGAGGCTCTACTATTCAGCTATGATCCTTCAAGCGTTGAATTGCAGAGGGTTGGACTAGATGATCCTCAGGGTCCCTTCCAACTCTACAATTCTATGACATGTGAAAGCATGGATGCTCGAAGCGCACCCAACTCTTCCCTTACAACCGCGGCTTCAATTCTTTTCTGACTTTTCTCAACCTGACCTTCCCTGTGCCCGATGGCATATGGCATCAGGTGAAGGAAAGGTGGCTATGATCCACTCTAAACAGCCTGGGGGACCCAGGTAAGGAGGGTTCCAGCCATGCTCCAAGGCTGCAGGCAGACTTCTATTCCAGTCTGGCTGCCCAAGATGCTGGGTCCTGGACTTGGGCCCCCCACTCTGCATTCAGAGCCCATGCTCTGCCACTGTTCTCTGGCACCCCTTACATACTTTACTCCAGCATTTGTGGAAGTGGGCAGAGCAACTCAACGGCATCAGGGGAGGAAGAATCAAAGGTAGATAGATTGCTAAATCCAGAGAACAGCAAGAGCAACAGCATATGCTGTTCATCATCTGATTTATTTATTTTAATGCAGGATTATTTTAAAGTTATTTTACGAAGAACAACATTACCATATTGTGTGTAGCCTGGACCTCTGGATTTCCATTTTGGTTTAATCATTGCAAGGGGAAAGTTGCGCCTTGGCATAATCACCATTCTGATCACCTTTTCTATACCGTTAACAATGAAATAGCCTCCCATTTCCTGCCAAAAGGTGAAAAAAAGGCAATTAACAGAGCTGCAAGATTGAATTGGTTGATCCACTAAGACTTCAGTGCATTAATCAATAAAGGCAGATTTTATTAGGTCTGGAAGTGGAGGGTACACTTACTCATTTTTTAATATCGTTTTTGTTGCAAAGAACGACCAAAATTTTAGTAAGAGGAAATTTAATTTCAACATAATCTAGTTTATTTTCTTTATTTGGTCCACCCTGCTCCCTATTTGTAGCCTGCATTTTCCATTCCACTTAGGGAAGTTATCAACTTTACCTTTAAAATGATTGCACTTTAAAAAGCAAACTACAACCACGTAAGATAAAGGTAAAGGGACCCCTGACCATTAGGTCCATCTCGCGTTATTGGCCAAGGGAGCCGGTGAACAGCTTCCAGGTCATGTGGCCAGCATGACAAAGCTGCTTCTGGCGAACCAGAGCAGCACATGGAAACTCCATTTACCTTCCCGCTGTAGCGGTACCTATTTATCTACTTGCACTTTGACGTCCTTTTGAACTGCTAGGTTGGCAGAAGCTGGGACCGAGCAACGGGAGCTCACCCCGTCACGGGGATTTGAACCACCAACCTTCTGATCGGCAAGCTCTAGGTTCTGTGGTTTAACCCACAGCGCCACCTGCGTCCCCCACAACCAAGTACAAAGCTAAATATTAATAATAGCACCCCTAGGTCCTCACAGAAGTCAATAGATTGTTTTCTCCAGAGGGAGAGAAAACAATCTTGGTACAAATCACTTTTGAAATGGACATGGTGAAACTCATTCCAAGCAATGCAACATTCACTTTCTTTTGCTTCATATAAAAGGAGGGGTTGTAGCTCAGTCGTTAAAGCATCTGATTTACATGCAGAAGGTCAATCCCTGGCATCTCTAGGTAGGTTTGGGAGCGACTCCCAATCTGAAACCCCATACAGCTGTTGATAGTCAGGGTGGACAATAGGGAGCAGGGTGGACCAATGATATGACTCAGTATAAGGCGGCTTCCTACGTAGAAAGGCAAATCAATAAAATCCAGCAATACCTCTTCCTCCTCATGGTGTTTGATGAGCTCTTTGGGAGAGAGACCGTGGAGATTACAAAGTTTGGACTTCACCATAATTGGAGCATTTCCGAGGGACTGTTTTATAATCCCTTTAGGGGTGCCATTCAGTGCCCAGCTGATATCAGCCTATATTGGAGGGGAAATAATGATTTGAGAAAAACAGATCTATATTATCTAAATCACTGAAAATGTAGAAGACTCTCCTCTCAAAGAAATAGCTACACTGCAAGTATCTTACAAAGGCACAAAAAAATGTGCCTAGAGGAAAAAACTGCCAGCAGTGTGCTTACTTATTAGGTCAAATTTATAACATGTCCTTTCTCCCCAAAGGGAATTCAGGGCAGCTGAGAACAAGAAAACTCCTATTCATGAAAGCAATTAGAACATCCACATCAATTAAGAGCATCCACAGCAGGAGACAAAAGTGTTCCTGAACTATGTTACAAAGGCCTGGGCAAAAACAATTCTCAACATCCCACCTGCATGACTCATTTTCCTTGGGGAGTTCCTTAACTGGGGCACAAGCACTGAGAAGGCCCTTTCTCAGGCCCCCATCCTCCTTACTGCTCCAACTGATGGACAGGACCTCAAACAGGCCCTCTCCCTCAGATTGCAAATTTCAAGCCAGAAGTTACTGGTAAAGACGTTCCTTCAAGATCTTAGGTACCAAGTAACATAGGGCTTTGTGCACTAGTAGAAACCCCTTGAATAGGGTCTGGATACTCACAGGCAGCCAATTTTCTTTCTGAAACCCCGGAGAGCCGCTGCCAGCTTAGGTAGACCAGCAGTAGCCAACATGGTCCCTTCCAGATGTTGTTGGACTACAATTCCCACTATCCTTGACCACTGGCCATCTTGGCTGGGGCTGATGGAAACCGCAGTCCAACAGCATATGGAGGGCATCACATTGACTATCTCTAGTGTAAACAAGCTAGATGAATCAATAGCCTGCCATGGTATAAGGCATCTCCCTACAATGTCTAGTTAGATTCCAAGTATGAATTCATCAGATTTTCTGAAAGACCAGAGTGTGGTCCAGTTCAGCGCTGCCTGTTTTTCTAATCACAATCAAACTATTTTAATGCTTAACTTGTAGCCTCACATGCTCTCTTCCCATCTCTCCGCTTGAGGCAAATCATGGGTTGGCTTACATGAGCAAACCCACCTATCACCATGCTTGCAAACTGTTCTTAATGGAAGAAAGTGGTAGCTGACAAATTATTTGGAATCGTAACACCCACATGCTGTCTTAACAGTTCACCTTATACGGCAGCTAGGTAAAGGGACCCTTGACCATTAGGTCCAGTCGTGACCGACTCTGGGGTTGCGACACTCATCTCGCTTTATTGGCCGTGGGAACTGGCGTACAGCTTCCGGGTCATGTGGCCAGCATGACTAAGCCGCTTCTGGAGAATCAGAGCAGCACACGGAAACACCGTTTACCTTCCTGCCGGAGCGGTACCTATTTATCTACAGTGGTGCCTCACTTAACGAATGCCCTGCTTAACGAAATTTCCGCTTAACGAAAGGATTTTTCGAGCGGAGCTTGCCTCGCTAGATGAATGCGTTTTACGAAAAATTCGTCTAGAGCGAATCACGGTTTCCCATAGGAATGCATTGAAATTCAATTAATGTGTTCCTATGGGCAAAAAAATTTCAATGCATTCCTATGGGATTCGCTAGACGAATTTTTCGCTATAAGAAAAGACCCGTGGAACGAATTAATTTCGTCTAGCGAGGCACCACTGTACTTGCACTTTGACATGCTTTCGAACTGCTAGGTTGGCAGGAGCTGGGACCGAGCAATGGGAGCTCACCCCGTCACAGGGATTCGAACCGCCGGCCTTCTGATCGGCAAGCCCTAGACTCTGTGGTTTAACCCACAGCGCCACCCGCATCCCTATACACCAGCTGGGAGTGTATAAATCTCCAAAATAATGTAGTGCCAGGTCTCTACACACCTTGGATTTCTAAAGGTCACATGATTCCACCACACTCCTTTACACGTCATTCCATTTGTTACTTACAGTTATTTTTCCGCGGTAGGTGCTTTTGCGACCCCTGCATTCTGCTGGGTAAACTTTCAGCTCGTTACATATACTTCCTTTTGGTACCATAGGAGGGTTGATGGTGGCCCCCACAATGGCCAAAGTGATCCGATCATTCTTGTAAATAAATTCCAAAGGTGGAATGGCCTTTAAAAAATGAGAGAGAAAAAGAAAAAGAAAACCCACAGGTTATCACAGCTCACCACCAAATCCACTGCTGGTCATGACTGTCCTGTACTATAATAATAATAATAATAATAATAATAATAATAATAATAATAATATATTATTATTATTATTTATACCCCACCCATCTGGTCGGGTTCCCCCAGCCACTCTGGGCGGCTTCCAACAGAATATTAAAATACAGTATATTATCTCTCCAGGATTAGAGGCAGCAAACCTCTGAGCAATAGCTCTTTTCCTTACCTGCTCACTTCTTTGTGACTTTTTAGTTGGTCCCAATAAAGGCACTACATGTTTTTTAAAACCCACAAATCCCTCTTACTCTTAGAATATTAATATTATTATTCACTTTGATACCGGCTAATGCATGCTCCCTGCAGACATCTTTACTGTATTTTTTTCCTGCATCTGCTGAAGGTATTCTTACTTAGATGCGCCTTAGCCAGATGTCTAGAAAGCCTGAATGAATTTTGATTTGCTTTAGTCTACACTATGCTGGTTTTAACCTTTTTGTATGTTTTAAAACACAGCCATACTTTTTTTAAAGCAATGGTTTTACCCTCTTCGCAAACTGCTCTGAAGGTTCTTTCCCTTCTACAATCAGGCGGTACATAAATATAATGAAATGATCGATCAAATGCCAACTGCCACTTCCTTTCCCCAGTACAATTTATTCTTTGTGAAATACATTTCTGAGGAACAGGTAGGTAGCCATGTTGGTCTGCCGTTGAAACAAAATAAGAATAAAATAGAAAAATTCCTTCCAGTAGCACCTTAGAGACCAACTAAGTTTGTCATTGGTATGAGCTTTTGTGTGCATGCACACTTCTTCAGACACCACACTTCTTCAGATACACTTCTTCAGATACCTACAGTATCTGAAGAAGTGTGCATGCACATGAAAGCTCATACCAATGACAAATTTAGTTAGTCTCTAAGGTGCTGCTGGAAGGAATTTTTTTTAGTTTGGTAAGAAAGTCCAATACAGTAAAGAAGTAGCAGTAGTAGTAGCAGTAGTTGCTATTAAATACAGTACTATCAACTGACTTCCCTCGCATCCCCTTTTACTGTTCTAGTACAACTGCACCACCACCACCACCACCACTACTACTAGTAATATTATACCCGCTTCCTTTCCTTGACTCCACTCCCCCCCCCCCCGCCGGCTCCTTCCCCTCCTCTCGCCCCTCCGGCTCCACCTGCACGGCCCGCTGCAGCCCTTCTCCCACGGCGTAGTTGAAGGACTCGGTGTGCGCCCGCGCCACGTTCTGCAGGGCCGGCGTCTGGCGCTCCTTGGGCAGCCCGTAGTCCGGCGCCGTGAGGTTCCTGAGGCTGGGGCCACTGGGCAAAGCCCGCCACTTGCACGCGCTGTCGCCCATGCTTCTCCCTCGGCAGCCGCAGGACACCGCCTCTGCCGGAAAGACACTTCATGTTCCGTCACTTCCGTCCCGCTGCTCGCTGGGAGTTGTAGTTCTTTCGCCTCGGCGTTCTAACGGCGGCACTGAAAGGGAAGGCATAGAGCTCCCGGAGTGCATTGCGCCCACTCTTCCTCCGGGCAGTTTTTAATCCGCAGAGATAGAAATAATCTAGAGCTATACTACACCACGAACTCTTTTCTGTACAAAGTGATCTGTTTACGTCCAAGTTTAACACGCCTAGGGGTGTCACAATTGCCACAGCCAATATCTAGAGCGGCTCTAGGGAGGAGCATGGCCCAGCGGCGGATTTAAATTGTCACCATAGATTCAACGCAGCGTATCACCTCTGTACATTTTACTACTGCCGTATTCATTTCCAATCTCACCAACGGGCTCCCCGCCACCATCTTTCTCTCCTGCGCGCGTGCGCACTAGCGCGTGTAGCTTGCTAGCGCCGCCTAAAGGTTGGGAGAGGGCACTTCTTTGGAGGGGAAGGTTTGCTGCTCTGATGGCTCTCCTTTTCCATCCATGGGCGGGACATCCGGTCCGGCCCTATCGTCAGCCAGGGTGAGGCAGCTGTTTTAAGGGTGCAGTATCAGATTTGTCATTTATCGCTGCTGCAGTTTGTACTCCCAGCGAGAGATGGTGGTGGGATTTTCTGCCTCGGGTGCCAAAATAATCTGGCCAGTTTTGGATAATCTGTGCGCCTTGATTTGGGTGTGCAAAACATTTCCTGTTTTTGCATCAGGCAGCAGAATGTTTTGGGTCGGTCCTGCATGTTGTCTATGCTAGGATAAAGGCAGGAAAAGGGAAGAGGCCGGGTACTTTTATGGGGAATGGGGTGTGCTTCAACCTACAATCTAATCTGAAATGAAATTGATTTGAACCATGATGACCATGTTCTACACATGGGTGGCGCTGTGGTCTAAACCACTGAGCCTCTTGGGCTTGCCAATCCGGTGGTCAGCGGTTCGAATCCCTGCAACGGCGTGATCTCCCGTTGCTCTGTCCCAGCTTCTGCCAACCTAGTTGTTTGAAAGCACACCAGAGCAAGTAGATAAATAGGTACCACTGCTGTGGGAAGGTAAACGGCGTTTCCGTGCGCTCTGGTTTCTGTCACAGTGTCCTGCCAGAAGCGGTTTAGTCCTGCTGGCCACATGACCCGGAAATCTGTCTGTGGACAAACGCCAGCTCCCTCGGCCTGAAAGCGAGATGAGCGCCACAACCCCATAGTCTCCTTTGACTGGACTTAACCGTCCAGGGATCCTTTACCTTTTACTTCTGCTGCTGGAGGCAATAGATAGTATTCGACTAACTTTCACTCAGACCCATTGAAATGAATGAACATGACTAAGTTACGTCCTTTGATTTCAGTGGGTCTGTCCTGCCTAAAAGCTAGTTGAATGTCACCCATAATGCCTCTGAATGCCAGCTGCTGGGAATTCACATGTGGGCTTCCCATAGGCATCTGGTTAGTGTCGTTTCGAGGTTACAATTTAATTACAGTTACCTTCTGGTAACTGCCAAGGTCTAGCAGTGGAGAGAGAGGAGGAGGAGACAGGACCAGCCCACCCATGAGGCCAGGTGAGACGGCTGCCTTGGGCGGCAGGAGCCACAAGGACAGCAGACCCAGCCTCCAAGGATCACATCCCCTCTTGTGCTCCCTGGCAGGCTGATCTGCCTCCTCTGCAACCCCCTGCAAGTGTACCAGCACTATGGTGGCTGGCCTGGAGTGTCACCAGGCTCAAAATGCCTGTGCTTCAACAAGATGAGTTATGGGGAGAGGTGGCAAAATGGCGCATAGGGCCGGTGCGCTTGTGCATGGCAGTGGTGGGGGCTGCAGGGGAAGTGCCGTTGTCACCAAAAGGCAGCACTTTCCGTTTTGCCTCAGGCTGCAAAAACTCCTGGGCCGGTCATGTTTTAAGGGGATACTTATCAAAAAATGTGAGAAGTTGCTGGACTACAACTCCCATCATCCCTGGCCATAGGCTATGTTGGCAGGGCTGATGGGAGTTGGAGTCCAGCAGCATTTTGAGGGCCACAGTAGTAGTAGTAGTAGTAGTAGTAGTAATAATAATAATAATTTATTCATACCCCGCTCATCTGGCTGTGTTTCCCCAGCCACTCTGGGCAGCTTCCAACAAAATAGGTTCTTCATTCCTTTCCTAAATGCTTACTGTATTTCCCTGCGGATGCATAATCCTCTCCCGTATTTAACCAGGGAAATGTGGGTTTATGGCTAAATACTGAAGAGGAGGGGTAAGGATCCTGCCTTAGCCTCTCTGTTCCATTAAGAATATGCCCCTTGCTGACTGAGGGACTTCAAAACATTCTTGAAAGCTAAGCTGTTTACCTCCTTCTTTGTATATCCCTGTGCGCCCACACATTTTAATCCTGCTTTTTCAAGAGAAAGAGACGAACGCACAAGTAAAATTAGGTTTTATATCTTTAATTCGCTTATATTTTTAATTTGCTCGGGAGAGGTTTGAATACGAATGTCAGCAAACCATGCACTGCTTACAGTCACATAATTAATCAGACACAAAGATCCACACGCTACAATATTCTGAAGACAAAACAAAAGATCCGTATGATGTAACTTCAGACACTCTGTACATATATGACATGGTTTCAGAATCTTTTTTATTTTTAAACAGACAAGGCTCATAGAATGAGACATGCATTGACCATTCATACACATTCAGTACTGAGGACTCTCAAATACAGTGCAAAAATGCAAGGCTCCCGACATGAATGAAACTGGTTTCGGGGTCAGGAACACCATTAATGTATTTGTAATAAATTGCATGCCAACTACTTAAATTGTAGTAGGAGCACATTTTAGAGTTTTTAGCAAAGAAGGGATAGTTTTATATAGGATATTTTTCCTATGAGCTAAAAGACGAATCCACTTGGAAAAGAAAATCCTGATGGGAAGAAGGGGGGGATGTCTCCTTTCCCTGATTCTAATCAGATCCTGTATATAAAGGGCTGCTATTTGCTATAAGGGTTGCCACCCATTTCCTAAAAGAGCCTCTGCTGTTCCTTTAACAGTTTCACAACAGGCAGAAATTCAATAGGAGCAGAAATTCTATAGGCACAGTGTCACTGTCCCAGGAGTAGAAGTGGCCAAGTCACTGGTTAAAAAGCCGTCTTTGTCAGACAGCTTTTCCAGTTTCCTGCTGTGGCCATTTTACCCTTTTTTGTTTTCCAAAAACTGCTTTTGAGATTTAGGCAGAGCCTAAAATACCGTACCTTGTAAGGAGAGTGATAGAGGGCAAAAGTCAATCATCAGTGGAAACCATCTGAGAAGGAAACCCCTGAGTGACAGTTTGATCCTGTGCCTGTTTTATTTCAGTAGCAAGTCTCACTGTATTCAATGGGGCTTGCTCCCCAAGTAAGCATGTTTAGGAGGATAGCCTAAATGTTTTTATTTTCTTACCTGTTGTTTCTGGCAATTGTTTCTAAAAGTGCTTGCATTTAAAAAGAGCTTCTACTTTAACACCGCCATCTTCTAAGTCTTAAATTACTGTTTGCCGCAGAAATTGAGTTTTCTAACTCCTCAACAGTAAAAGTACATATTCTGCGCAGGATGCACCACCTGAACAAATCCTTTTAAAAAACTCAAAACTTTCAGAGTAGGCCTCACCCAGAAATTAAAGCAAAAGAGGGCAATACTATATGTGTCTACTCAGAAGTAAGTCCCACTAAGTTGAATAAGGCTTTATCCCCAGGTAAGTGGATACAGGATTGCAGGCTGAGCAGCAATCCTGTATCCAATGCAAAATTAAGACAAATCGCACCGGGAAAGATTACACTAAATACTGTATTGAATTGACAGATTACGCCACTGACTAACTTTAAAATGAAAAGATGTCAGTCTATTCACATTGGGCTTTTTCGTGGAACGGTTGGGCTTTTTATTTATTTATTTAAAACTGGGCAACATGTCTCTCCACCTGGAGAGGGGCACAATGTACGCATTTTTCATTTTTGCAAAAGTGATGCTTCAGATCATTCGTCCATTCACTCAAGTCACAATCACGTCCTGTATTTAAGTCTGTCTTGTCACTATCTACTGTACGTTTTTTAGTCATTTTATGGAACAAATGTACATGATATTTGCACTAAGAACGTGGGTATTTACACCTTAGTACTTGAATTTCCATTCTCTTATTGCTTTGAAGGTTTGGCTGAGCAGGAAACCATTTCCTAAATCCTACTGGAAAAAGATCTGCAAAGTCATTGGATTTTGACAACACAACAAGGTTTCTAGTACCTGTATGCATGATTCCACCACAATACAAAGGACACACAAATCAGTTACAGCGTAGAAAAGATATCCCCAAATATCAAAAGAGGCCATACACATAATTGTCTTACATTGGAACACAGCCCTTTTTTTTAAGAGAGATCTTTTTTCTAGAAAAAAAGCAAAAAAAACTTATGTGCTATATTTGTGTTCCTAAACAAGGCTTTCCCACAGAACATTACAAAGCTGAAAAGGACTTTTCATAGCGATGGGCAGAAATTCTAAGTCCACAAGTAGACACTTTTAAGTGCTGTCCTGTTATTCTGCATTTGTTAAACTCGTAAGTGTCACAATGTGCATCACATTTTGTTCGCTGCGTTTTGTCATACAAACTCTGCCTGCGAAGGTAGCTTCAGGAAACTCTCCAAAAGCTGCTAAAGTGCCCATCATCCAAATCTCTTATTATCCAGTTTTTTACTTTCTAAAATTAAGAGAACTGTATCCCACAGTCATGTAAATGCATTTTTAACTATTGTTCACCTACTCTAGTCATATCAGCAGTGAATTATGAATGTACTGGATGTTCAAAAATTGTTTGAATACCCGAATATGCATTATACATTCTTCTCCTTGCAAAAAAGGGATTAAATGCAAACAATCCAAGGAAATTTTAACTGTTCCATCAACAGTTCACATCTTGTCTCCTCAGCTATCAAATTACATATTGCAATGATTTTTTTTAATTTTGGGGTGGGAGGATCCAGTTAGTTAATGGAACAACATACACTGTGTTAGCAATTAGATGGTGGGGACAAATGACGATGAATGGAGGAAAAATACAAAAAGAATGTTTAAGTGAAGACATCAACAATAAAGTCTCGATAGACAGAAAAATAAAGCAGAAGTCATGGGCTTAGAGCCTAAGATAAATTAAGAAAGACTGTAAAATGAGTTTCCTGTTTCCTCCCCCCTCTACAACTATCTTGAAATGTTCAGGAGAATCTCTGAAACAACCAGGGCTCCTGGAGGAAAGGGAGAATTGTCTGAAATTGGGTTGACCTCCACCTCCACCTAAGTTTGGGTATCCTGAAGCTGAGGCTCCAATACTTTGGCCACCTCATGAGAAGAGAAGACTCACTGGAAAAGACCCTGATGTTGGGAAATATTGAGGGCACTAGGAGAAGGGGACGACAGAGGACGAGATGGTTGGACAGTGTTCTCGAAGCTACGAACATGAGTTTGACCAAACTCCGGGAGGCAGTGCAAGACAGGAGTGCCTGGCGTGCTCTGGTCCATGGGGTCACGAAGAGTCGGACACGACTAAACAACTAAACAACAACAACAAGAAGAAGTTTGGGCAATTCCCTGCCCCCCACCAGTCCCCTTTGCCCAATTCCACGAGGCCTTTCAGAAGGCTGCAGGAGAGAGGAGACTTTCCTTCCATGTACTTCTTAGCTTATCATGCCATGATCCTAAAACCATTCACTATTTGTACACCCCTCACTATTACAACCTGAGTGGCTGAATGTCTAATCTGAGATCTGAAAATTTCCCAGTGCCTTACAGCAGTGGTTTCTTGAGCATTGTTTTGGGCAGTACTACAGTAGGTTTGCTGAGGTCTTCCTCCATGAGATGATCAGTCACCATGGCGGACAAGCTTCTGCAAAAAGAAGTTTGCATGCCACTCTTCACTATACAAAGATTCCCCTGCAATATTTGCCACAGGAAAGCACTGGGCGAGTGTCGAGGTGTGCTCTCTGCTCTTGCAGATTCAGAATGTGTGGGCCTAGCACCCTACATGAACTGACTCTGCAACCCAAAAGGAATCCTCTGCAGGAAACAAGAGAGCCCATAACAGCTTCTGTATAGGAGAAGCTCCATAGCTCAGATGCCCAAGACTGTGGAAAGGCACTGTCAACCTGAATACACAATACCAGGTGAGACAAATGTTCTCAGGGTTCAGTCTGCCCTCAAGCTCAGAGGAAGACAAGGATGAAGAGGAAGCGCCTTTAGGGAAGTTATCACCCCCCACTTCCAGACCTTCCAGGCCAGAAGGTCTTGCTTTGATAGACTAACCAGACTCTGAAGACAGAGCCCAACACAATTCTCATTGCCCCCTCATTCCATAAGCGAAATCAGAAAATAACCCTTCAAGTGGAGGCAATGTGCAATCAGACCACCCAGCCTTTGCAAGGCCTCCCCATCTTTCCGAGCCAACAGCTCTCCTCTAGCCAATACTTTCTAAAGTGGGTTATGGCATGTTCTGCCTTGGTGGATGCGAACCTGTTTTGACTCTGCTCTTCTATATTAGGGAAGCAGAAGAAACTTCCCACCATCTTTGCCTGGAGAGCCATTTTCCATTCAGAGGGGCGGCCATATTACCACAGGAACAATGGCCTCACACTGACACGGAGCAATGAAGCAGAGGCAACTGGTCTAAAATAGCATGCAGTCCAATCCAAAATCCAGCCGGAGCTGCCAACTGAATAGCAGGCAGGGGGTGACTGTCTCGGTCTGGCCTATCCTAGTAAGCTGATTTGCAAAGGCAGCATGTTTACAATGCAGCAGTAAGCGTTATCAAGATGCTGTTAAACCTCAAGAACAAGGGCTAGTTAAAAGTTGCCCCTCTTGACCCCATCTAAGCCAGAGCGCTTGCATTTAGTTCCAAGGGGGAAGCACTACATTAACCTAAGTACGTCGGAAGCACCTTTTTGCCACTGAAGAACTTACAAATTTGTCACCCGGACGAACATTTTAATGAGAAGCTTGTCGGGCAACTTAATCTGGTTTCATAAAATGTAGAAGGCATGCTTCTGTAGCCAAGTCTGCAAGGGCAACAAGAGTCATAGATGCAGAGCAGTTAATGTTTGCTTTAAGTGTTCAGTCACAGCCGAACCCCAAAGCTGAGCATTCTTAAGCACAAGTCTGAGTACAAGACCTAATAGTTTATAGAATGTGCTTTGCTCAAATATTTTTGCAAAGCTTTCTTGAATATTAAAGCTGAAGTTTTGATCCTAAGCTCCCAAGCATGAAGCAAGTTCCACTGAAACTAGCATAATTTATTTCAAAGTAAATATGTATAGGGCCAGGTAGTATGTTTTCAGTCAGCATCTCATCTCATGCATTCTGAGGATACCACAAGTGTGGCAGATGATACATGAGATCTAATTTAGCCTACCTCTTGGGTTCCTAAGAGACCATAGCAACTACCTTAAAAACATGGTTTTTTTTCTATTGCACTCAGCCTTATTTACACGTAAGTATGTTTATGGTTGAATCCAGAACTTTAAGATAAGATAAGATAATCTTTGTTGTCATTGCCCCCCTGCAGGAACAACGAAATTACTCGGCTGCTCCTTTATATAATAAACTGAATCTTAAAATAATTTATTTTATGGGATGGTCTTGTGGATGCAATGTTGTTGCTACTTCTAGCTATACAGAACTGTTTCAGAGAAATAATGGAAGAGAAAAATTATTTCGCGGTTGTGAACGGGCTTGCCACCCTCCATACCACCTAGTTCACAGTAGACTTAATTTGCCATAGGGTCCAAATTGGGCAAAAACGGCTTTATCACAAACCTCCTAACCATGGTTTGTTTCAATACTGGTTGAGACTCAAACCAATGGTTGTGGTGACCATAGTTTGCTCATTGGGCAATCATTGGAGAACTATAGTTACCGCAAACCAAAAGGATGGCATTTATGAGGGAAAGGAGGAAGCATACCGTATTTTTCGCCCCATAGGATGCACCTGACCGTAGGACGCACCTAGTTTTAGAGGAGGAAAACAAGAAAAAAATATTTTGCTTTCTTGAATTGTCCTAGGCATAGCAGCCAACTCCTAAAGGCCTAGGTGCCTTTGCCCCCCCCCCAATAAATATTTGAGGAAACATCTTTTGCAAAGGGGGAAAGCTCCATTTTTTTTAGGATCAGCTCAAATTTGTGCAGCTTTTTTTGCAAATGGGAAAAGCCCCATTTTGGGGGGGGGTCAGCTCAGAGTTGTGCATCTTTTTCGCAAAGGGGGAAAGCTCCATTTTTTAGGATCAGCTCAAAGTTGCTGAGTTTCCTTGCAAAAGGAAAAAATCCTGTTCAACTCACAGTTCTGCAGCTTCTCTAGGAAAGGAAATAAACCCATTTCTACAGTTTCCAGACAGATAGTCTAATCAGCCAGTCACATGTCTCCCTCTGCAGACAACAACTGAAGCCTAGGGGCCGGGAGGGGCCGGGAAGAGAGCTAGCTCTCTTATCTCCCTCCCCAATCTTTTGCAATCAGCTGCTGAGCTGGTTCCTTTCAGCTCATTCCCTCTTGTTAGCCTTTAGCTCTTTCTTTCTTTCTTTCTTTCTTTCTTTCTTTCTTTCTTTCTATCTATTTTTTTAAAAGCAGGATCTGCCTTTAGCCCCTGGGCAATTCGGCCCCGGGGACCATGCACTCACTCCATAAGACACACAGACATTTCCTCTTACTTTTTAGGAGGAAAAAGTGTGTCTTATGGAACGAAAAATACGGTAATAACTTCAAGCCCGTTCACAACCACCAAACCGTGGTTTGGCTGTGACATCTGAACCAAGCCACATCTGTCAAAGAGGAAAGGAATCAGTGGCCTGTATTTTGGGACCTCAGAAGCATTAGAATAAGATGAAGAGATATGCAAAAGGGTGGGGTTTTTTAATGCAACAGAAGAAGATGGCAATGTTCCTTTCCAGTGATCTCCCTTCTTTAAGAAATATGAATAAAACTAACCAAAAGAATAAATGTCAAAGGGGGGAAACAGTTAAAACACAGAAGGGGGTGAAAAGGGTTCTGCAGCCAATGACACACAAAGCATTGGAGTCTAAAGGATGTGAACATTTTTTGGGGGAAAGGTCCTAAGGCTAGGGCACACGTGCTATCGTTTCAGTGTCATTTTTGCTATTTTTTAAAAAGCAATACCAGATCCTGAGGAATAACGGATGGAAACTACATTAAGGATGGCCTGCAAAACCTCTGCCTAACCTCTCGGAGGCATACAGCCCAACCCTTTGCATGTTCACGTAGAAATCAGTCTCAACGAGCCTTACAGGTAAGTGAACATAAGACTGCAGTCTTAATAAACCATTCATTTCAAAGCTGCCTGCCTGGGTCTGCAAACAGAGAGAGATTGTCAAGGGTCTGCCAAGCCACAGGAACACGGCTGGTTGCCCTGACTTGTTTAGGTCACGAGTTTCGCCGGCTTGTATTAGAACAGGGATGACGGAACTTTCAGCTGAGGTTGGACTCCAACTCCCATCCGCACCAATCAGAATGGCCAACAGCTAAGGATGATGGGAATTGTAGTCCAGCACCATCTGGACGGCCAAACAATGGCCACTCCTGCATTATTGGGGTGGGAGTCTAAAGGGAGATAGCAGTCCTTCGGGTTAGTTTTCTGCACATTGTAATGTTCAGTTTAAAAAAACAACAACAGGTTTTTTTAAACTCAACACACACATATATAACAGTTTTTAAAGGAACAGTTTATACCCCACAGCTTTAAAAAAGAAACAAGAAAAGCAACAGAATAAAGTAAGAATAAAATAACTTACTTATTGGGAACAAAGCTAAGGCACTAGAACTGCAGCAGGTGAAGGAAACAAACAGAACAGAACAGAACAAAACAATACCCACATAACAGTATGTCAAGTTGACAAAACCCCCAAGCCATGGAATCCCTGGAAGAATGCTTTGCTAAAATAATTTATTACATTGGAGGGGTGTAAAAAACAAAACGTCCCTGTTTTTGCTCACATTGAAGCAAAACTGTTGCGCTGTTCTCCTACAGAATTTCCTTCCATTGCAGGAATCCTTTCAAAAGCAAAGGTGTTCCAAAACAACACACACACACACACACACAGCATTGATGAGACAGCTTTGGTTCATTTTGGACTTTTCTTGGAAACTTGGCTTCCCTTCTAAATTTCCGAGACATCGTTCGGTATCCTTTCTGCTTTCAGCCTGGTGAGCAAGTGAAATGATCGATCCAAGCTTCCTCTTTGCCCCCCCAAAATCCATAGGGGGCAGTTCTCCCATGTGTTTTGGGTGGACGGGTGTTTTTTTTTTTAATGTGATCATCATCACAACTTAATAAATATTGGTTCCTGGCTCTGCTTCTGTGGAGTGTCACAAAGAGGAAAGACACTAGAGATGGCTACATCCACTATACCTTGGCATAGCTCTGCATAAAGTTTCCTAAAAAATCAAAAATGAAAAGAGAGGGGTTTGAATTAGAAATTTAAAGTGGGGGGGGGGGAGAAACCAAGTGTTGACTGAACATAGTGTATGTACAGTGGTACTTTGGTTTTCGAACGTAATCCGTTCCGGAAGACCGTTTGATTTCCGAAACATTCGAAAACCGAGGTGCAAAGGGCGGCCTGCAAATTCAATTGAGAAAGTTGGAAAAAAAACCTCAGCAGAAGCCGTTTGACTTCTGAGGCGTGTTTGAAAACGGAAGCATTTACTTCCAGGTTTTTGGCGTTCGAAAACTGAAACTTCCGATACCTGATCAAAACTGAAACTCAGGTACCACCGTACCTGAGAGTAAGCTCCCCTGAACAAAATGGGACATAGGAGTAAACATGACCAGAATAGCACCGTAAAGCAGTTACATTTTTCAGAACATCAGATTTCGTACCATTTCCTCTCTTGGCAAGGGACAACTGAACCCCCTTTTATCTAACCCCACCCAACCCCTTTTTAAAAAATCACTCTAAAACTGAAATTAATGATGTTCTGTCATCAGTGTGGCTAACAAAAGCAGATGTGAGGGGGATTAGAAAGAATATTGTGGGTTTGAGGGGCCAGTTTGCATCGTAATGTTGAAATGTCATGTCATCACTAAAAATATTTATTTATAACTTGTCTCAACCTAAACAAAGGCTCAAAATAAATCCTCAGCATTACTGCCGGAAGACAAACAGGCTTTCTCCTTTGATATTGTGGAGCCGGGAGAAACAGGAATCTGAATCGTAGCTAAGATCCCTCATGAATACAGGCCGCTGCCACCCTCATAAGGATATTAAGCACACAGCTGGCCAAGGGTCTAGGAATGCAATAAGACACCTGTTTTTTTAACCGCTAGCGCACTTTCCCTTCTGGTGTCATTTTGCACGGATGCAAATGTAGTATCTGGCGAAGCAACAGTGGCACAACATTTTCCATGCACCAGCTGATATCTTTGGCAATTTAATTTCCAAATATTAAGGTCTGCTGGGGTTCCTCTTGCAGGGGCAACCGCGGCTACCAAGCCTGGTCTTGCAAGAGATGGTGGTGGGATCAGCGCCCCAAAAGGCTGCGCTGCGCCTCTCCCAACGGCAGCTACCAAGCCTGCTCTTGCGAGTGGGCCTTCGCTCCATTAGACACACAGACATTTTCCCTTCCTTTTTAGGAGGGAAAAGGTGCGTCCTATGGAGCGAAAAATACTGTACAGCAGCTTTACAGGGGGAAGGAGAAATGCTCGTGTGTTCACGACTGCCATCTCCCCACAAAAAATGCAAAACAGCAAGGGTCTGGAATTTACAGGGTATTCTATATTGCGACACAGCTCACCCACATGCGGGGAAAGCATGCCAGCATGCGACAAGAACTTACTGGGCACACGCAGGGGCACCATTCACTTCGATCAGCCAGACCTTCAAGTCTTCATCCACCATGAAATCGAAGCCAAAGAGCTGGAAACTCTGGTAGTGAAGGTGTTTGGTGCTGATAGCGGGTTCTATACACATAAGGCAGCTTCTGCGGAAAAAAGGACAGAGTACACCTAATATCAGCCCAAAACATTATTATTATTATTATTATTATTATTTATAAATTTATTTATTTGGTTTTCCAGATTAAAATTTCACAGTCACATATTCAACATGGAAACAAGATCCCAAAGAATCTCATGAAATTCCCTCCTCCCCTTTGTGGATCCTTTTGTTAATCATTTCCTCCCACATCTTTTATAATAATCCAAAACTTTTACCTCTCCATTGTGTGCAAGATTCACAATTAAACTACAAGTGTTATTCCGATCCTACTAACAATTTTAACTGTTCACAATGGTTTTTAAGATAAATTATAAATTTTCCCCATTCCTTATTAAAAATTTTGGTCATCGTGATTTCTGATTCTTCCGGCAATTTTAGCCATTTCAGCGCAATCCATCAACTTGATCTGCTATTTTTCTCTGGTAGGGACTTTACCTTCTTTCCATCTCTGGGCCAATAACATCCGCACAGCCGTGGTCACATACATAAATAGTATTTTCTGCTCCCTTGGGATTTCAGCACCCCAGCCGAAAATCATTATGTTAGGTTGTTATCCATGTAACTGTTAAGCTGAGGTAGAAAGCAGCTGCCTCTCTGACTGGGTGCCAGAAGGAAGTACAGTATTAAGGAATACACCTAAGTTAGTCATATCCATTCATTTGAATGGGCTTATTCCACCATTGGGTATTCACGACTAGGACAGCAAATGAAAGCATTGATTTGCTTTTAGTCTGGCCTGGATGGCAGAATCCACTCACTCTTCACAGTGGCCCATCATTAAAAGTCTAATTTGCTACACTAGGGTCAGGGAATCTATTATTATTATTATTATTATTAAACATATAACACACAATGATTACAGAACAGCAAAATCAAAAATAAAACAACAACAGTCTGAACACAGCGGCAAATCTTTGTCACACTGTATATGCTAAAACCACCCCAATTTTAACAAACACCAAATAATGCATACTAACATCCGTTGCTGGGACTGTCAGCCATAAAGAAAAAAGATATATTCAGGGCCATCCTTCCTATTGCGCTTACTGGCGCCGTGCGCCAGGGCGCCCACCCAGCAGAGGGCGCATCAAGGAGGCACATGGAGCTGCCCTGGGCCTCCGCCTCGCCCGCTCCGCTCCTTTCCCAGCAGCGGTGGCTGAAGCGAGGCGGCAGCAGCGGAAGCGGAGCTGCCTCCGTCGGGAGAAACATGAACCTGGACCTGGGCTACCTTCCACCCACACACCTTCATACATGCATGCAAATGAGGTGCCGTGGAGCATTGTGGGGCAGCGCTGTCTGTGCTCGCTGTGAATTGAAGGAGTATAGGTGGAAGATAGCCCAGGTCCAGGTCCAGGTTTCCCTTGACAGAGGCAGCTTTGCTGCTGCTGCCGCCATTGTGCTTCATCCGAGTAGGCAGAGGTGGAGCACAGCTGGCAGCGTCCCTGCCTGTTGCACCCTGTCCGCTGCGCCTGGCCCTGCCCGGCGGAGCGCGAGGGGCGCCGCAGGGATCATTGCGCCATGGCGCCTGGTACACCTAAGACAGCCCTGGCTATATTGTACTGGCAGCAATTATGGTCTACAGGACTTTATACAAAAGGAGGGAGAAATAACATTAATTAAAATACGTGCTTTGTAAATGCCAAACTGCTGTAGACCATAGGTGCTTTTATTATTTCATTATTATTTATTAAATTTCTATACTGCCCTTCATCCAAGAACCGTTTTTGGGTAGATTCCTTTGCAGGATCAGCCTCATGGGCTGAGTTTGACTCAATCAGATGATGTCCTTGGGCCATCACAAAATTGGCAGGCAGGTTGTCCCATTGGTCTGATCTAACAAACCCTTCTTAAGTTCTTGTGTTCTTCTATGGACTAACAGTGACATTAAAGTACAGTCGTACCTTGGAAGTTGAATGGAATCCGTTCCAGAAGTCCATTCAACTTCTGGAATGTTCAAAAACCAAATTGCTGCTTCTGATTGGCTGCAGGAAGCTCCTGCAGCCAATCAGAAGCCGTGTAAGCCCCGTCGGACGTCCCGAAAGAACATTCACAAACCGGAACAATCACTTCCGGGTTTGTAGCTTTTGGGAGCCAAAACGTCCGAGTTCCAGGGTTTTGGGGATCCAAGGTACAACAAATTAGCACAATACCCTAATTCTAAAAGCATCCGTAAAACATCAATCAAACATAAATTGATTAATAATGGTAACCTTTGTCTTGGAAGAATCCTCAGGGAACAGTTTACCTTATTATATTTTTGACTTGCAATAAGATTGTGTTTTCCAGAGTAATGTTCAAAGCACTCATCAGATACTGATTAAACTCCTCAAAAAACATCTCATTCCCTTCTTCATATCTCCCATAGTTCTTTGAATATTCCTTCTGTATGCAGTGATTGGTCAAATGGCAGGTTTTGTCTAGGAAATTAGCACTATTGTAAGGTTCTGAAGAGGTCCGTAGAACGCCTTCTCTGTAGAGGTAGATATTATACTGGTGATCCACTAGCACCCAGCTTCTGGAAGTTGGAAAAAATAGAGAGGTGGTGTTTTTTAAAACCATTAAGAAAATTTTCAGTTCAGAAGAATCAGATTTAATGACCAGCCTTTCACAACCAACTTTCACTTCATTAGGTTACTGAGCTGAAATATCAATATGAAAAGGATTAGCTTACCTAATATCAAATTTGCGATGACCTGGTTCTAAGAGCATAGGCTTCTCAAGGTATTTCTGAATCACATGCACTTGTCCTTGATTATCTATGAAGTCCAGAAGTTCAGTAGCCTCCGAAGAAATCAGAATTCCTTCACCTAACCAGGAGGAAAAGATGGAAGTGGAAAAGTTGGACAGGAAGTACATGCCTCCCCCTCAACAAAGACGTGACAAGATAAAAAGAACTGTGACTTCCCCATCCCCCTCCAACCCTGTTCCATTGTGTGCCATCCCTTTTAGATTGTAAGCCTGTGGGAAAGAGCAGTTATTACTGCTCATCTTTGCAAGCTGTTCTGGGAGCCATTTTGGCTAAAAAGCAGGGTAGAAATATACTTTTTTATACATCTTATACATGTACTAGTCAGCTCCGTGCGGCGCTGCCAGGCGCTGAGTGCAGACCGACTCCTCGATCCGGTGCTCCGCGCAGCGCTGATCAGCGTCAACCCGGCAGGCCGCCGGATCAAGGAAGCGGCCTGCCGGGTCGGCACCCAGCAGCACTGCACGGGGCACCGGTCTGCAGAGTCAGCGCCCAGCAGCGCCGCACGGAGCATCACCTCCTCAATCCAGCACGGCGTTGCTGGGCACTGACTCTGCAGACCGGCTCCTCGATCCGGTGCTCCCGGGACCTGTCCTTCCTGTCGGCGGCAGGGGGACAGGAACGAAGGAGGAGAAAGCAGCCCTTTCGAACGAAGGAGGAGAAAGCAGCACTTGCGCAGCACTTCTCCGAACCCCGGGACCTGTCCTTGCTGGACGCACACACGCGCACGCTCTCCCCCCTCCCCCGCCGCCGCCAACGCTCAGTCTGGCCGGGAGAGGTGTTTGGCGGCCGCAGGGAAACGGTAGGTGGAGGTGGGGTGGGGAGAGAGCGTGTGTGCGTTCCAAGTCTCTGCGTCCAATCCCTGTGTCCTTGGGGCACATGCGCAGTAGCGCAAACCCAGGGACACACGGAATACAGGACGCAGAGACACTTGCACTTTATTATATAGGATAAGACTGAATCAGATAAGTGTTGGAGATGCAATGAGGTTGAGGGTACGTTCTTTCATATGTGGTAGACCTGTAAAAGGGTAAAAGAGCATTGGGAAATGATTTATAACGAATTGGGGGAAACAATGTTAAAAGTACTTTTCAAAAACAAAACAAAACAGTGTCCTTTTGCTTGGGGATAATTCCGATAGAAATTCTCAGGTGTCAAAAAAAGGCTATTTATGTATGCCACTACTGCTGCCAGTGTTTTGTCAGCCCCCAAATGGAAAAAGAGCGAGGTCCCAGCCAAAGAAGAATGGCAACTGGAAAATGTTTATTGAATATGGGGGGGGGCACTGTGCACACTTTAATGTTGGCAGCATTAAGATAAATTCAACAGTGTAAATATGCTTTGATGGAAGTAATAATGGAATACTGAATGGTTTAGTTTATGGAAAATATGCAGGGATTTATGATATGCAAACTGAACCATGGAAAAGGGGAAGTCACTGGCACTTTAGGGTTGTTTAATGAATATTTTAAATTGTAAAATAGAAAACTTAATAAAAATCACACACACACACACACACACACACAGAGACATAGTTTTTTTTTTAAAAAAAGCACATAATATTACGTCTTTGCTGTAAGATACTAAGACCATGAGTGGGTCTGTGGCTCTTTGGATTTGCGGCTCAGCCTCTTAGCTGTCACACTGATCTAGCATCTATTGGATAAATAGCTCAATAATTCGAGACTCTCTTTGCTAACCTTTGGCCCCCGCCGAAGATTTGGCTATCCACACACTTCCCTCTCCGCTTTCTTTCCTCTTCTGATAGGATGCCAGGAAAACTTCCCTTTCATCCGTTCTTGGGTTGTTTATCAAATGATGGGTCCCATTCTGCGCTGGCGCCACTGGAGTATTGAGATTAGTTGGGTAAATCACATACGACTCCGGGAACCACGTGCAAGATTCTGCTAATTCAGGACTTGTCTTGATTAGTCTAAAGAAAGAGACAAGGATTTAATTGGAGTTGGGGTTTTCCCCTCCATAGGGAACGCTGCAGTTGAAAGACCTTTCAAATCACCACCACCACCGTTTAGTTCCTTTATGAAACCTTTCTCACGAACCAACTCAAAGCGATTTCACACTACAGCAACTGCATATATAAACACAATTAAAATGCATGACATATTTAAAAGCTGTTTATATAGACACATACACATTTATACCCAATGCAGATACTAAGGGACCCAGGTGGCGCTGTGGGCTAGACCACTGAGCCTAGGGCTTGCTGATCAGAAGGTCGGCGGTTCGAATCCCTGTGATGGGGTGAGCTCCCGTTGCTTGGTCCCAGCTCCTGCCAACCTAGCAGTTCGAAAGCACGTCAAAATGCAAGTAGATAAATAGGAACCGCTATAGCGGGAAGGTAAACAGCGATTCCATGTGCTGCTCTGGTTTGCCAGAAGCGGCTTTGTCATGCTGGCCACATGACCTGGAAGCTATACGCCGGCTCCCTCGGCCAATAATGCGAGATGAGCGCGCAACCCCAGAGTCGGTCACGACTGGACCTAATGGTCAGGGGTCCCTTTACCTTTACTTTAAAAAGCATGACATATTTAAAAGCTGTTTATATAGACACATACACATTTATACCCAATGCAGATACTGAATGGGGGTGGGGGGGTGGAGATCTCCACTTAGAAGGCTTCCTGAAAGAGGAAAGTCATTATCTTCAACATCTCTCTGCTGCAAAATTTGGAGGCACTCCTTAGCCTTTTCTTCTCCTAACGATATCCCTAGATGGGCTACCTTTCCAGGTTGAAGAGCCCCTGTGTCTCTCACTTCCTTCTACAGCACATGCAGAAACCACCTTCTTGACCGTTGGACCCACTATTGGTCTCGTCCACTCAATCCAGCAGAGCCTGTCTTCGCATGCACCCACCTAACTCACCGGGGGTTTGAGACCCATCGGCTACCCTCACCTGGTTTGGCTGGCCAGTTGAAGCCATTTCCCAGGTTGTGGCCACTGTCACACGCTGACAGCTTCTAAGGGCCACAGGTGAGAACTGAGTGCAAGGTAATTTTCAGGTTCCCGAACCCTGGCAGGGTAATTGCTGAGCATCTTTACTGAGGTGGTTCGGGTCGGAATCTAGGAGGATTAAGATCAGTTTTGGTCCTGGAGTTAAACTGAGCTGCAGTTGTAGAATAATAATAATAATAATAATAATAATAATAATAATAATAATAATAATAATAATAATATTTTATTTATACCCCGCCCATCTGGCTGGGTTTCCCCAGCCACTCTGGGCGGCTTCCAACAGAAAAATAAAACACAGTAATCTATTAAACATTAAAAGCCTCCCTGAACAGGGCTGCCTTCGGATGTCTTCTAAAAGTCTGGTAGTTGTTTTCCTCTTTGACATCTGTTGGGAGGGCGTTCCACAGGGCAGGCGCCACCACCAAGAAGGCCCTCTGCCTAGTTCCCTGCAACTTGGCTTCTCGCAACGAGGGAACCGCCAGAAGGCCCTCGGTGCTGGACCTCAGTGTCCGGGCAGAATGATGGAGGTGGAGAAGCTCCTTCAGGTATACTGGACCGAGGCCGTTTAGGGCTTTAAAGGTCAGCACCAACACTTTGAATTGTGCTCGGAAACGTACTGGGAGCCAATGTAGATCTTTCAAGACCGGTGTTATGTGGTCACCAGTCTAGCTGCTGCATTCTGGATTAGTTGTAGTTTCCGAGTCACCTTCAAAGGTAGCCCCACGTAGAGCGCATTGCAGTAGTCCAAGCGGGAGATAACTATAGCATGCACCACTCTGGCTAGACAGTCTGCAGGCAGGTAGGGTCTCAGCCTGTGTACCACATGGAGCTAGAAGAAGGCACTCTAGTGATTCCAGCTTGATTTCTAGCACTAAAGGGCAAGCGGAATATAATTTTGGAAAAGGTCAAGAGGTGGGTTTTGAAAAGGCCATACAACCATGGCAGAATCGCCGGGTAATTTATTTCGCCTTCAGAAGAAAAGGTCAGGGTTTTTAACGAAGGCTCATCTGAAATTAACGAGTCACACAGCCTCAAGGCTTATCTCCGTATGAAAATACAGGCAGCATGAAAAGGCCTACATAATGCCGCTATATAAAGATAAAGGACCCCTGGGTGGTTAAGTCTAGTCAATAGCAACTATAGGGTTGCAGCGCTCATCTCACTTTCAGGCAGAGGGAGCCGGGCGTTTGCCCACAGACAGCTTTCCAGGTCATGTGGCCAGTATGACTAAACTGCTTCTGGCGCAATGGGACACTGTGACATGTGCCAGAGCACACAGAAATGCCATTTACCTTCCCACAGCACAGTACCTATTTATCTACTTGCACTGGTGTGCTTTCGAGCTGCTAGGCTGGCAGAAGCTGGGACAGAGCAACGGGAGCTCACCCTGTTGCGCAGATTTGAACTGACAACCTTCCGATCGGCAAGCCCAAGAGGCATAGCTGCCAAGTCTCCTGTATTGCCCGGGAAACCCCCATTTTTCCAGCTGCTCCCAGCCGAAAAAACAGATATTTTTGTTTTTTCCCTGTTTATTCGGGCGCGGCAGCCATTTTGGAACTGGGCGGAGCATGCTCAGAAGCGACTTTTGATGCTGCTCTGCCCAGTTCCAAAATGGCTGCAGCACGACTTCTGGTGTGGCGGCCATTTTGGAACTGGGCAAAGCAGCATCAAAAGTCACTTCCGAGCATGCTCCGCCCAGTTCCAAAATGGCGGCAGTGCTACTTCCGGTCTGCTACTTCCGGTCCGATCCCTTATTTTTCAAGAAGGAACTTGGCAGGTATGCCCAAGAGGCTCTGTGATTTAGAACACATCAAAACAAGCCCTCAAGCATTTTTCACACAGAATCAGAGTGGCGTGTCGGGCGGCTTCATGGAAATCACACCGCAAATCGTGGGGTCTGCTGCAGGGGAAAAGGTGTGATTTGTTGCTATTAGGAGGAAACAGCAAAAAGGGAGAGGAGGAATCTGATGGAGTGAGCTTGAGTTCACGGAAGCTTACACGGTAATAAATTTGTTGATGGCAGCTCTCATGTCCTATGAGCCACAAGGATTTTGTTGCACAATGGGACTTTCCTCCCTTCCCCGAATCTGTTCCATGGGACTTGGGAGAAACGCAGAACAGATTTAGGGGGTGCGTAGGCGGAGGAAGTCCCACTGCACAAGAGAAAAATTCTTGCACTGACAGTACAATTACGGGGTGCAAACCATTGTCTTTAAGGCGCCACAAATCTTTGTTGTTTACACTGCATTTTGCATGTCAAGTGCCTCCCTCCCAGAGCTACTACCTGCCACCATTCTCTGCATGCATCACCAGGTGTTTCAAACTGGCTGGGGTCAATATATACTGCCATAACATACAGCAAGGAACAATGATTATAAACATTGTTTTTAGAATACAAATGTCAAGAGTGTAAATATCCTCGGGGCAGGATTCACATCTGTAGCAGCCCTGCTCAAGGACTTTTGCTTGCACAACGGAAGTTTCTCCTACCTACCCTCCCCTCACGTGCTCCCCCCCCCAAGTATCCTGCATCTTAACTGCCCCCTCCCATGTAACTTCAGAAAAATTGACAAAAACATGGTCCCTTATAACCCACGGTTACAGGAAAGAAAATAAAGAGCCAAACCTACTTCACTAAAGAAGCTTTGCGACAAAGCTTATCAGCTCCTCTATAATAGTTCACCAGCTGCACAAGTCCAGGTTCGTGACCTACAAAAGAGAAAGAGAGAGGGTTTTTTTAAAAATCTTAACCTTTTCTTTTTTTGAATTTGGAAGTGTACATGTGTGCGCACAAGAGAGTTTTTAAAAAAGAGATAAACATTTATCCAGGCAAATGATCTCCAATTATTTTTTTAGGCGGAAAAGTATTTCAGTGGAATGTGGAAGTAAAATTTAAAATCCCAGCAATTTTGCTTGTGCCCAAGCCTCAAGGAAATACAGTGGTGCCTTGGTACTTGAACGGCTTGGCTCCCAAACAAATCAGCTCCCGAACGTCACAAACCCAGAAATGAGTGTTCCAGTTTGCGAACGATTTTCGGAAGCCGACGTGGCTTCCGATTGGCTGCAGGAAGCTCCTGCAGCCAATCGGAAGCCACGCCTTGGTTTTCAAACGGTTCCAGGACTCGAATGGACTCCCAGAACAGATTAAGTTTGACAACCAAGGTAGCACTGTAACATCAATTTTTTTTTGTACTTAAACACACATTGCTGAAAGGCAGGGTGATGACTCTTCCTGATTTCATTTGGGGTAGCGAACAGGATGTTTTGGACTACAAATCCCTGGCCACTGCTCATGCTGGATGGACCAGACGGGAGCTGTAGTCCAACAGACATCTGGAAGGCAGGATTTTAACTGCAGTTAGCACCAAATCAGAAATGACACCTTCCTGAAGAGGTATAAGCAGTCATTGTGGGAAGAACAGAAAGCTCCCTCACCCCATCATTGTGCGGCTTAGAAGGTAGGGTTTTTATCTCTTTACAAATCCATGAAGACTGAAGTCTCAGGTACACATGCAGAAGGTGGAGGTGATTATATAACATTTCTAATTGCAAGCGGGTCTCAATAAATACATTCCAGTTAAAATTTTGAATGTTTCTCAGGAGGGGAACAACCCACAAAACTCCTGCAAGTAGAAAAGTAGCTCAGAAGGGATCAGACTGGCCTAGAACCTCTCCCTGCAGTGTGCTAGATTTATATTTGCAGGGAATATTTTACACAGGGAGCATTCACAAGTGTGATTCATCCCCCCACTCCCACCCAGCTTTCAGTGTGAAGTAGTAGTTCAGAAGTGGGAGAACAAAATGGTCAAGGGGTTGGAACAACTCCCTTATGAAGAAAGGTTACAACATTTAGAGCTTTTTAGTTTTGAAAAAGGTGCAGGGGAGGGGAAGGGAATAGAGGTGTATACAATTTGGCGTGGTGTAGATCTGGAGGTAGGCAAATGATAAGTCAGGTGAGCCAGGCGTAGACAGTTGCCCTAAATTTGGGTTAATATTGCCACAGTGTATTGAAACAAGCCAGCTGAATAAACCAAGGTTTGAAGTTGGCTCATTCAAGTAAAGCTTCTGTGTTCAGACTTGATGCTAAACTGTGGTTAGTTAAAAACAGAGCTGGAGGAGGAAACGGAGCAAGGGTGTAGGAAGGTAGGGGCGGTAGGGGTGGGCCGCCCCGAGCGGCAGGCTCCAAGGGGCGCCATTGTGGGCACCCGTCCTGCCCCCAAAACGCACACCCCGCCCCCGGAACACATGTCATGCCCGTCCAGGAGGCGTGCCACGCCCCGGAACGCAACCACGGCCCTCTGGGAGGCGCTTCCCACCCCCAGAATGTGTGCCACACCCCTCCGGGAGGCACGCCGTGCCCCCGGGGAGGCGCACCACACCACGCCCCCAGAACGTGTGCCACGGCCCTCCGGGAGACGCGCCACAGCCCTGGAATGTGTGCCCCGCTCCCGGAACGTGTGTCCCACCCCTCCGGGAGGTGCAACCCGCGTCCAGAACGGGCGCAAGCCCCGCCCCCGGTGCATGAAGCTCTGCCACTGACAGGGAGCGTATGGGGGCAAGACTTAATCCTGGCTCATTCGCATAACAATATAAGGTCAAAGTGCAGCCAGTGTATGAGCTAGGAATAATGAACACAGATACAGACAATAAGAGATGCACTACTGTGTACAATGCTCACATTTATGAAGAAGCCAATTTGGGCATATGCAAGGAGAAATTTGGGCATCCCAACATCTGATAATAAAAAGGCTGCAATTTCCCAGACAGACTGCTTAAATCCCATTGCCTTCTGTGAGACGTAAGCAGCTTAAGTCGTTTCTAGACCTACACAGCAAGGGTCAGCAGACGTCAGGCTTGCGGGATCTACTTTCTTTTATATAGTACTAGAGCCCGAAGATTTGCTAAGCAGACCCTGGTGCAAAAGATATTCAGAATTAAAGAATTCAGAGCTCAAGAATCGGTTCTGAGTTTCAGAACTGAACGCAGGCCAGTTCTTTCTTCACATAGAAATCCATTCCCATGCTTTCTTCTGTTCAGCAGTTCAATTGAGGGTAGCTGGGCAGTAATTTTTGCTGGTATTGTTAAATTTTTGGAAGGCAGGGTTTTCCCGTTTACTACAAATCACCCAGCGGTCTACCTTTTGCCTAGAGATGAGGGAGAACGTAGATTCAGTTCACACTGAAAGGCAAACCTACATAATTTGCACTTTCCAAAGCAATAAGAGAACTGAAATACAGCCAATTTTTGAAATTCACTCTTCAGTGAATTTTGCAATGAAGTTCACCAGCTGAGCAATGTATGCAGAAACAAACACGAGGGCTCCAATTGGAGCACAGCCTTTACAGAAGGCATCAAGGACTTTGAAGAAGCATGAACTCGGGGTGAAAGGGAGAAATGAGCTAAGAGGAAGGCACGTTTGGCAAAACCTCACCATGATCAAATCCCACCTAGAAACCTATGTCCCCACTGTGGAAGGATGTGTGGATTCAGAATTGGCCTCTACGGTCACTTACGGACTCACTGTCAAGACCACATTCATGGAAGACAATCTTACTCAACTACGAGCGATCGCCAAAGAAGATGACAACAGAAACAAACATACTATGGGAAAGTGTGCATAACAATTCTTTCTCCATATATAATGCATTTTGTATGTTATTTCCACCAACATACAAAATGCATTCTATTAGGCTAAAACTGCTTTGTAGAAATGTCTGTCTTGGGCAAAATTGAATCATTAAATGTGTTCATTAAGAGAAATTAGCTGATGATTTTTTTAAAAAACGAACTGATGAATTTTTATGGGAACGTTAAATAAAGATTCACAAAGTGATGTGGAAATGTAATAATAATAATTTACGGTAATAATTTAAATAATTTTCTGTATGGTGTGTAGTGAGCAGAACTTCAGTTTGGAATAATGAGGAGCTGGAAAAGAGACACCCACCCTGACTTCTTCTCTACCGTGACTTAGGCTCCATCTGCACTATACATTTAAAGCAGAATCATTCCTCTTCAGTGAGTCATGGCCTCGCCCAGAGATTCCTGCGAAAGCTTACAGGTCCCCTCACAGTAGTAGGGGACCCATAATGAAGCAGAAGTAGATGGTTTTTTCTGGAACTCTCTAGCTTTCTCCATAATCCAGCGCATGTTTGCAATTTGGTCTCTGGTTCCTCTGCCCCTTTGAAACCCAGCTTGCACTTCTGGGAGTTCTCAGTCCACATACTGCTTAAGCCTGCCTTGTAGAATTTTAAGCATAACCTTGCTAGCGTGGACAGTAGCGCTTTAAATGTATGGTACGGATGGGGCCTTATAGGATGGGAAGAGCCGTAACTCAGCAGTGGTAGAGTACATGCTCTGCGTGCAGAAACAAGCCCCAAATTGAAATCCTGGCACCTCGAAACAAACAAAGGAAGAATCGGGTAGCAGGTGACACGGAAGACCTTTCTCCGCTCCAGCTCCCTGGAGAACTGCTGCGAGAATAACATTACTGAGCTAGACGGACAAATAGGCTGACACTGTGTGCCTACGTTATGCAAATGCGCATTGGAAACATCTAGCAATGCAACAAGATCACATTTGAGCATATTTAAAAAGAAAAAAAGTTTTGCTTTTGTTTTTTAAGGTGCAGGAAACAGAGGAAGGAGTGAGAGTTGGTGTGAATTGTCCCGAAGTGTCAAACTGCATGAATGTAGCTTTTCAACTGACCTCGGGCGAACTTTCACTGGGCTTCCCATGTGTAATGCATGAGGCTAGCATCATAATAGCTTCTCGATGAATTGGTCAAGGTTCTTGAGCGATATTTTTGCAGGGCGCACTGCACAGCACATTTGGCATTAGAACCAGGCTTAGCCACACCAAGGTTTGACGACGTTTGTTGAAATATAAGAACCTATAAGAACAATTCCAAGTGGGGAATGCTTGCGAAAGTGAGGCAGGAATAGGAAAATGTTCTGAAAACGCTAGCCTCCCTCATCAAATGTAACCACGTTGAAAATTGTATCAAAGACCATTGACAAAGGAGATTCAACGGAGATCTTGGCTTTCCTCCCCACAGATGGTGGTGAAGGGCGATCAGAAAGCTCTTTTTAATGGCAACAATGGGGGCATTGACAGAGCTCAAGTGCTGGTGCTTAAAACAAGGAACAAAATGAAAAATACGCCACTGAGCCCACACAGTAGTTATCCAAGTGTTTTTAATTGCCGAAGGAGAGGCGGATCTTAACAAGGGTTTCTGCGAAATCTGCCTTTGGATTTAGCTCTGCAAGAGGCCAGATGTCAACATGGGTTATTAAACTGTTAGGGTAGAACTAAACTTGGACAAATCGTGAAGGAGCAGATAAAGCAGATGACGCAGCAAGTGACGAGAGTAACAAAATCCGGATGCAATTCTGCAGACTTGCAAGGGAATGATCTCAGGCTAGACAAGCAGGAGAATCTCAGATCGCTAGGGGGACACAAAGTTCATTTTAAGATGCCGTTTAACATCTACATGAAACTGCTGAGTGAGGTCATCTGGAGTTTTGGAGTACGTTGCCAGCAATAGGCTGATGACACACAGCTGTATTTCTCCTTTACACCTGCAGGTGAGGCATTGGAAGTGCTGGACCAGTGTCTTGGCTCAGTGATGGACTGAATGAGAGACGTGGGTAGCTCAGTTGGGTAGAGCATGTTGCTGGTAATGCCAAGGTCACAGATTCGATCCCTGTATGGGATAGCTGCATGTTCCTGCATTGCAGGGGATTGGACGAGATGATCCGCAGGTTCCCTTGCAACTCTACAATCTATGATTCTATGATTTAACAAACTGAAGCTCTATCCAAATAAGATCGAGGACCTGCTAGTGGAAAGTAGTTACTGCTACTGGGGGTACCTATTGTAAATTGCCCTGTGATCTTCAGATAAAGAGCAGTATAGAAATAATAATAATAATAATAATAATAATAATAATAATAATAATAATAATAATGGATCCATTACCATCACTTGAGCTCAAGGATAGTTTTTGTTTGTTACTATAGTATGTATTTTTGTGTTTTTATTTTGCAAACCACCCTGTGATCCTTGGATGAAGGGCGGTGTAGAAATTTAATAATAGAACAATAAGAATACTACATCTCCCCACATCTGTTGGAGAAACATATGGTACCCTATTTTCCTGACCGTCCGGATGCCTCGGGTTGCTTTCTTATCCCAGGATAGCATGTTGTATTTCAACCTCTGATATAGGGTAAAGCAGTCCTAGGTGGGGACGAATATCCCTTAACCATATTAATAATTCATTCTCTCTCTCTAATTACATCCAAGTTGAACTTCGTGTTCCATAGAGATTTACAGATTCCGCTGCTTATCTAAGCCTGAGATGATTCCCTTGAAATTCTGCAGAACTTCCATCCGGATTTGATTACTCTCTCTTCACTTGCTGTGTCACCTGCCGTTCTTGCTCCTGCACGATCTGCCGAAGATTAGTTTCATTCATACGGCTTAATCATGCATCTTGGCATATGGCCTTGCACAGAGTTGAATTTAAAGACAGATTTTTCAAGGCAACCCTTGTTATAATCTGGGGCTGATGGGAATTGGAGCCTGACAACATCTGTGAGGCGGTGATTCTATACCCTCAGGCTCAAGGAATAAATCTGAGCATGGCTAAAAATAAAAACAACCACTCTGATACATGCAACTAAGATCAAAAGATGAAATGGGGGGAAGGGGAGGGACAGCAATTTTAATATTATTATGCCAATCAATCATACATCCCTGTTGGAGATCCTTTATAGACCATACTGGTGCAAATTTCAAACAGAAGGGGTTCAGCAAAGGAAAGTGATTAAACCATTTTTTTAAAAAAATAGTATTGTTTACTGCTGAAAATATGAGTAAAAGGAATGTGCTAACATATGAAATGAAGACCCTTGATCATCTTGCTTGACCTCCTCTGCATACGCTCCAGCTTGTCAACATCCTTCTTAAATTGTGGCATATTCATGCAATCACTTAATGCAATGTTTAAATATAAAGGTAAAAAGGTAAAGGTAAAGGACTCCTGGATGGCTAAGTCCAGTCAAAGGCAACTATGGGGTTGCGGCGCTCATCTCGCTTTCAGACCGAGGGAGCCGGCGTTTGTCCACAGACAGCTTTCTGGGTTATGTGGTGAGCATGACTAAACCGCTTCTGGCGCAACAGAAAACTCTGATGGAAACCACAGCACATGGAAACACCATTTACCTTCCTGCCGCAGCGGTACCTATTTATCTACAGTGGTACCTCGGTTTAAGTACACAATTGGTTCCGGAAGTCTGTACTTAACCTGAAGCGAACTTTCCCATTGAAAGCAATTGAAAGTGGATTAATCTGTTCTAGGAGGTCCACAGAGTACTTAAACTGAAGCGTACTTAACCTGAAGCAAACTTTCCCATTTAAAGTAATGGAAAGTGGATTAATCCATTCCAGACGGGTCCGCGGAGTACTCAACCTGAAGCGTACTTAACCCGAAGTATGAGTGTAATTGGTCCTGGAAGTCTGTACTTAACCTGAAGTGTACTTAACCTGAAGCGAACTTTCCCATTGAAAGTAATGGAAAGTGGATTAATCCGTTCCAGACGGGTCCGCGGAGTACTTAAACTGAAAGTACTCAAACCCAGGCGTACTTAAACCGAGGTATGACTGTACTTGCACCGACGTGCTTTCGAACTGCTAGGTTGGCAGGAGCTGGGACAGAGCAACGGGAGCTCACCCCGTTGCAGGGATTCCAACCAGCGACCTTCCGATCGGCAAGCCCTAGGCTCTGTGGTTTAGACCACAGCGCCAACCCTTAAATATAAATAGCTCTCAAGTTCATAGGTCGCGTTCTGCCATATGGCCTTCAGAGCAGCTGAGAATCATAACAACCTGAATTGCATGTTCTGTTAGCACAATTTTAATGCTGCAGTGGCAAAGGCACATGCGCAGGGACACCTACAACTCATTAAGATAAATCCAACGAAAACACCCAGGGCATTTAGGGAAAGCGCACTCCATTAATGTGGCCTGGAGACAAACTAACAACAATGAGGTTGGCACAAGGCTGGTGTTAAGCAATCCCTGTAGTTTCCTCTTGTCAAAAGCTATGCTACCACATTCTGTTCCAGCAGCAGCAGCTTCCAAGCTGTCTTCAAGAGCAGCTCCATGTTAAGCGCCTTCCAGGAGTCAGGTTTATTGCTTTGCCTGCAAACTCCCACTTGAAAATATAGCTATACTGTACTTTCTTCATTATTTTAACCCAGTCTGCCCTTCTATGCTGCGAAGCACACAACTTGCTTCTTTTAAAAACAAAATGGAGCTAGCAAGAATAGCCTGACCCTGCCTCACCCTCTTTATTTTACACAAGGCCACAATGTAGCCCTGTTGGAACAGGATTTGGGCTGGGAAAAGTCCCAAGGCTACAAGGCAGATTTGTTTATAATTGTGGTATCCAGAGCTTTACAGAGTGCATCAGCTGAGAACTCATCAGAGCCAAGAAAATCAGCATTGGTTCCTGAAATTTGGACATGAAGCTTTCTGCTAATGCAGTCCATTAGCATTTATGCAACCATCCTTAATTGCTGACTCATGTTCCATTATCAATCAGTCCCAACTGCCTTTGTCTGAATTGTTGCTCACCAGTCCTGCTGCCTAGCCAGCTATTCTGACTTTGCATTTTGTTTGTAATCATTCCATCAGTAATGCTTTTGAATCCTAGCACAAAAGCAGTTGTAGTTTTGCAGAGGTGTCCAATCCACAAACAGGACAAAACATGCTTCTTTCCTTCCAGTTAGAAGGCCACACGAGGCGAGTTATGAGAATATCCTCCATTAGCTGTCCCGAGCTCTGAAACTGTCCTTCATGCAGACCAAGACGGAGGTACCATGTGTGTGTACATGTCATCAATCTAGATGGAGAGGTACAACCCAACTTGGATAGGGAACTCCTTGAGTTGGTCCTAGCTTATGGGTTCTCTTTGAGTTGGTGCAGCTGCTGGTATGTCACCTATCTAGAGCAGCTGAACCTGGCTACAGTGGTACCTCTACTTACGAATTTAATGCGTTCCGAACACACATTCGTAAGTAGAAAAAAAGTGTAAGTCAAATCCCATAGGAATGCATTGGGAGAAAAAATTCGTAAGTAGAAGCAACCCTATCTAAAAATTCGTAAGTAGAAAAAAATCCTACCTAAACCGCATCCAAGATGGCGGACGGAGCTCCATTCGTAAGTAGAAACATTCTTAAGTAGAGTTATTCGTAAGTAGAGGTACCAGTGTATTACTACTCTTCGGCCTTTGACAAGGTGCCCCACAATATTCTTGTAAAGAAGCTGGTAAAATGCGGGCTAGACAATATTACCATTCAGTGGATTTGTAACTGGCTGACTGACCGGAACCAAAGGGTGCTCATCAATGGCTCCTTCTCATCCTGGAGAGTAGTGACTAGTGGGATGCCACAGGGTTCTGTCTTGGGCCCAGCCTTATTCAACATCTTCATCAATGACTTGGATGATGGGCTTGAGGGCATCCCGATCAAGTTTGCAGATGACACCAAATTGGGAGGGGTGGCTAATACCCCAGAGGACAGAATCACACTTCAAAATGACCTTAACAGATTAGACAACTGGGCCAAAGCAAACAAGATGAATTTTAACAAGGAGAAATGTAAAGTACTACACTTGGGCAAAAAAAATGAAAGGCACAAATACAGGATGGGTGACACCTGGCTTGAGAGCAGTACATGTGAAAAGGATCTAGGAGTCCTGGTAGACCACAAACTTGACAGAGTCAACAGTGTGATGCAGCAGCTAAAAAAGCCAATGTAATTCTGGGCTGCATCAATAGGAGTATAACGTCTAGATCAAGGGAAGTAATAGTACCACTGTATTCTGCTCTGGTCAGACCTCACCTGGAGTACTGTGTCCAGTTCTGGGCACCACAGTTCAAGAAGGATACTGACAAGCTGGAATGTGTCCAGAAGAGGGCAACCAAAATGGTCAAAGGCTTGGAAACAATGCCTTATCAGGAACGGCTTAGGGAGATGGGTATGTTTAGCCTGGAGAAGAGAAGGTTAAGGGGTGATATGATAGCCATGTTCAAATGTATAAAAGGATGTCATATAGAGGAGGGAGAAAGGTTTTTTTCTGCTGCTCCAGAGAAGTAGACATGGAGCAATGGATTCAAACTACAAGAAAGAAGATTCCACCTAAACATTAGGAAGAACTTCCTGACAGTAAGAGCTGTTCGGCAGTGGAATTTGCTACCAAGGAGTGTGGTGGAGTCTCCTTCTTTGGAGGTCTTTAAGTGGAGGCTTGACAGCCATATGTCAAGAATGCTTTGATGGTGTTTCCTGCTTGGCGGGGGGTTGGACTGGATGGCCCTTGTGGTCTCTTCCAACTCTATGATTCTACTCATGCATCAGTTAAAACAATTACTGTACTGAGATTCATGATCCACACAGGAGATGAAATGGCAAAGCATGGAACTCATAACCTTGGAGAAGGACTTCCGTATGCTGGGAGCAGAGCAACTGCAGAGCCTGTCCTACTGTCACACTCCCCCTCAAGGCTAGTTTCCATGACGTTTACATTTCCGTAGGATCTGTCTGCAGATGGAACATATGGATTTGTTTGGTTTGCTTAAATAATGACCCTGTTCATGTACCCATGAATGTACCCAATCCTATATGCACTTACTTCGGAATAATCCCATTGAGTAGACATGCATAGGCCTGTTTATCATTATGATTGTCCATTTATCTCAGAAAGAAACACACAGCTTAGTGTGTGATCTTCTACCTTGTAGGGTGGCAGAAGGCTGGGACTCTTCTTTCCTAGTTTGATTTTCTGAAAAACCTGAGATTAACAGAATCATAGGAGTCGAAAGAACCCACCAAGTTCACCAATCCAACCATCTGGTGCTAGCAACCCAACATCCCTAAAGGGGAACCATCCAGCTTCTGCTTAAAACCTTCTAATGAGAGCAAAGTCACCCACCTTGTTCCATTATCAAATGGCATGCAGCATCAAGAGGTTCTTCCTAATACTTAGCTGAAATCCCCTTTCTGGCAAGGATATTGCAGAGTTGGTAAAAAGGTTCAGGAAAGGGCCACCAAAATGATCAAAGGGATGGAGAGACTCCTCTGTTAGGGAAAGTTGCAGCATTTGGGAATTTTTAGTTCGGAGAAAAGAAAGAGGGTTATAAAATTCTGCATGGCATGGAGAAAGTGGGCAGGGAATTTTTTCCCCTCCCTCTCTCATAACACTACCGGTAGGACTTTGTGGGCACCCAAGGAAGCTGAATGAATGTTGGAAGATTTAGGAAAGTACTGTACCTCTTTGTGCAGCGAATAGTCAAACTATGGAACTTGCTCCTGACTCAGCTGTTTTAGCTACTGACTCATGCTTAGCTTCAGGCCTACTAGAATCCTTGATGCACTTTCCAATGCTGTTACGAGCTAGCCATCTCTGCAATTCTTCCCAAGTACAAAGCGCTCTATGCTTTTTTTATTTTATTTTTATTCCAGGACTTATTCCATCCTCCCAAAGCTCATCCTGCCCCAAAGTCAACCAATGAAGCTCATCCTGACCTTCGCCATGTGCCTTCCAGGTGTTTTGGAATACAGTTCTCTCTGGGGTTGTCTCCACTATTCCTACATCCCCCTATTGCTATCCTCTCCTCCCAGGAATCCATTTCTCGGAGAAGCCACCTGTTCCCAAAGCACATTATTCTCTCTTGTCTGAACAGGCTCAAATGTCTTGTCAGCCTGACTCACAAGAGTCCGCAAATGGCATTTTAAAAATAACCCCACTGAAGAAAATAAGACTATTGCACAAAATTAAGAGGCAGCATGGAAATTTGCAGTGTCATTCGTTTTTGTTCACATAAATAATAATAATAATTCACATAAATAATAATAATTATTATTATTTAAAGCTTATCCACATTGAAAGCTGATCCACAGACCTCTGGGTATAGGGTGGTATATAAATTCTTCTTCTTCTTCTTCTTCTTCTTCTTATTATTATTATTATTATTATTATTAGAATTAATATACCACCCTATACCCAGAGGTCTGTGGATCAGCTTTCAATGTGGACCAGCTTTAAAGTTAGTCAACCAGTAACCATGAAGAACTCAGATAGAGGAGGTTAGTGAACTTAACTCTTTTTGCCAAGTGTTTGGGTCTTTGAATTAAACATATAGATTCATCAGTCTTTTGTGCACACCATAATTACTACAGTATTTCCCAAAAACTATTCCCAACTTAGGAAGTCTTCCCCATGTCACTTCAAAAAAAGGGCACTTTTGTTACTTTTATCTTACAATGACACACGCACAACACTTTTGTTGAACACCTGGATTTCCAGCAGTCTTTAAAAAAATATTGGTCAGCATAAGACAAAGCCTGCCAAAGGGCAGCTTGCTGGAAATCTGTGGTTGCTTCTAACCACCGTCTAATATGAAAAAGCAAAAATGACATATCAGTACCTAATAAGGGACTGGCTGCCATATAAGTTTGCTCTCCTGTGGTTCCTTTGGGAATGGGGCGTAAATCTAAGTATCCCTATACAAATGTGATTCCCAGCATTATGTTGTGATTGAGACCCAACCAAATGCATCATTATGGTTACCAAGAGGAGCACCCCAGTTCAAATTAAGTTTCACAATTGCCACAATCCTTTGGTTCATTAAAAAAACACTGATAACAAATATATCAGGTTAAGGTACAAGGGATGCCAATTTTATGACGTTGTGCCAGTACAGTGTATGGTTTAATCCGGCTACTTTCTGTCCTCCAACCCCGCCCGCCCGCCCGCCCCCCCTCCCGAAAAAGCAAATCCCCACTTGCCAGTCACTCCCTGGTTGCAGTAATCAACACCCAAATCTAGTTATATGCGCCACGAGCCAGACAGACCCTCTCCTTCACTCTCTCTCACGCCCCTCCCCTTGTGCACCCAAACTTAAGCAGTTGCATACACAAGAAGCAGGTCTAGGGGGAGGAAACCCGGCGCCGGCTGCCTCCCCCGCATGCCCATTCATACAACCAAGCGCATCTTTAGGAGCGTTGCGCGGAAACCTGATGCTCGAGAGCGCAAAAAAAAAAAAAAACCCAAACCCAGCTCGTTTGCCCGGATGACTGTCGGCCCCATTACTCGCTTACCTAGTCTCCCAAATGGCAGCCTGTTCCTCTCCCCCAGCATGAGATTAAACCTGGGGTTGTCCCTTTTCAGCCTCTTCCATTGTCCGGTGGAAAGCAGGATTTTGGAGACTTCCGCGTAGACGCTGCTGTTCTCATCCCGTGCCACAAACGTGTACATCTTTATATATGTACTGTATATATGTGTGTATATTTAAAAATGAACCATAAATAAATAAATAGAGGCTCAAAACGCGCCGCCACTCCCCCGCCCCACCTGGCCGGATCAAAGAGCAAGCCTTTGACCCATTGATTAAAAAGGCGTGGGGACCCCGCCGTCTCTTAGCCCCCTCAAAATAAAAACCATCTAAACCGGCATTGCAGGAGACGTATCCACCCTGCCAGGCTCAAAAACGAGTTAGGGGCGGCGGCGGCGAAACCAAGCGGACGCAGCGAAGGAGGCTTGCCGCCAGGTCTGACTCCGGTTCCGGCGGCACCGGGGGGTGGTGGCCGGGGGTGGGATACGGGCGCGCGCCTTCCTTGGATCAGAGCCCCGGCACCTTCCCTTCTTCGAGCGCTGGACTCCCGAGCATTTCCTGGAAGCCTCTGCAGCCCTTCCTACATACTCGCGAGGAAGGCGCCGAAGGCAGCAGCAGCAAGCGGCAGCAGCGCCGGATCAAAAAGAAGCGGCCGAGCGGTCCCCAGGTCCCTCCGGCGATCCCCGGCGGGCCATGGTCGTCCCTGCGGAGGAGGCGTTCTCACAAGCCCGAACTTTCACTGCCGCTGCCGCTTGCAGAGAGGCGCACGCCTATCTCTGGAGGAGGAGGAGGAGGAGGAGGAGGAGGAGGAAACGCCTTCTGGGAAGACCGAGGCAGCCTCTCCCCCTCCGGCAGCGGCTCCTCTTCCATCTTGGCTCCACCCCGCCGTGATACGGGGCCGCGGAGCGCAGGGGTCAGGGAGCAAAAGGGGGCCGGGCTCCGGCAGCGCCGGGGAAAAAAAAAAGCCTCGCCGCGTCTGCCTGCCTGTCCTTTCTGTTCCCAGAACACTCTTTGGGTGCGATTGATTCGGAGCGGATTCGGTGTGTGGGTGCGCGAGCGTGTGTTTCCGCTCCGCATCAGAAGTGCAAAGGGGACTGATTCTCTGCGCCGGTTCGAGAGGAGCAGTAGCAGAGGCCGCGCACCGCACCTCCAAATATGTACCCTGCGGCAAACTGGGTGCAGACAATGGGGTTCTGGGACTGGGCCCGCCTCGCTACACACGCATTCTCTCTCTTTCTCGCACGCACGCACGTGGATAATCAATCTCATCCAACTCCCACAAAATGTTATTGTTATTATAAAATTTGCAGATCACCCTTCATCCAAAGATCTCAGGGCGGTTCACAGCAGAACTGGAACAGTGACCTGGGAGGCCTCAGTCGGTACAGCATGAGACTCAATCTCAGGGCCATGGGTTCGAGCCAGGGCCGTCTTAAACCTATCCAGCGCCGTGGTTTAGAGATCCCTCCGGCGCCCCGCCCCCCTTTCCTAGCCGGAAAGCTGGAGCCACGCGCTGCCCTGCGGACGGGCGCGCATCTCCGCGCGCTTCGTTCGAGCAACTGCGCCTCTCGCGGCGCTGCCTGAGGCACCAGACCTGTTGCCTCGCTTTCCTGCGGTTTCGCAGAGCAGCGGGTGAACGCAGGGCTGGCTCTGGTGTCTGCGGTGCCTTCTTCCGCGCAAGATGCCGTGGAAGGTTTTTTGCAGAAATGGTACCGGTAAACAGACGAGCCGAGGTGGCTGAATGCTTACTCCCCCCCCCCAATTGTGGGAGAAATAGTTGAAGGACTCAAGGGAGTCAATGGGGGATCTGCAAAGAGAAAGAGGAGGGAGGGGGGCTTTGCAAGAGAGGGGGAGTCTAGGATGGGAAGCTAGTCCCCCGCCCCTATAAATGTAGCTTTCCTCTCCTCAGAGCTTAGTCTTGTTTGCTGTAATAAAGAAGTGTTACTAGAGAACTGTCTCCAGCATATTATGTCAAAAGAGCTGAAATCACGAACCCCACGTCACAACACTCAATTTCTCTTTTCTCCAGCCTAAAGTTAGGTTCATCACCACATTTCCACATCAGTTTGCAATTTTTTGGGGAAGAAAAAAAAGAAAAGCCCCAATGAAAACTCGCCAGCATTTCAGTGAGAATTTCTCCTAATAGAAACATTATTGCACGCAATTTTATGGCGTAAACACATCTTTGCAAATCTGTTTTAATTTTCGTATGCAGTTTTCACCAACATGCCTTTTCCTGAAACACTTTACTCTAGCATTTGAATTTTTGTGCACATTCCTTGGCTGCAGAACTGCAGCGAAAATTTTGTAGAAGTGCAAAATTTGAAAACTGTCTGTGTTTCAGTTTGTGCAATGCTTCGGGTAAAGTGAGAATTAAGTAGGTTTGCCTTGAAGTGTGAACCAAATTCAAATTCTCCCTCACCTCTATACATCGGTGTAGACATGCTCCACCTCTCTGTGTCATTCTGCCATTGCCATATGAGAATTCAGTTTTGTCCTACCCATCAAGTCCTTATGGGTCAGATCTCCTAAGACATCTGAGGTCTGGTAGCTGTGGGAGGTTTGCTCCATTTTAGTTCTGACCAAGTTCTCCATGATTTGCCAGACAGCCCCATTGACAATGATGTCAGGCCCCCAATCAGCTGACTGCCTGTTTCCATGACAGGCACGCATCACATCTGCCGATGGCTCCGATTACTTGTAAACAAGCCAAGATAAATTATTTATAAAAGCTGCCATTTCTAGTCCATGAATGAGAAGTGTGCATTTGGAAACCAATAGAAGCCCCCTTTGCAGCAACATATGTAAGTTACCGCTCTTCATTCATGTATGGGTGTGCGTTCTAGCGGTGTGTGGGGTGTGTTTGACTGATTCTCATAAAAAAGAGGGATTGCACATGTTTTTACCTTCCACTCTGAAAATAGATTTCAGCATAGCTATTTCTGATCCTATCAGAGCTTTTTAATATTACGATTTAAACATGCATATGGCAGGTTAGCAACTTCCGGCGGGATAGCTGTGTTAGTACATCTCAGCAAAAATATCCAGAGAGTATAGTTGCACTTTAAAGACTTAACAAATTTATTGTGGCGTTTATTTGAACCAAGGCACTTTTATTTAGATCTATGTCACCCTGAATGGTGCGTGTGTATCACCAGACATACATGGTTAGGGATGGGTAGGAAGTGTAAACAGCCAGGTAAGGAGGAAATGAAACTTAGAAAAGCACAGCTGGTGACTGTGATGTTATTAACAGTCACCGTTCACAAAAAAAGCTGTTGACAACACAGACATTATGGCATTGGTAAGCCAATTAACATGCAGCTAACAAGTCAGAATTGCTGGTTTTTAAAATCACTCTAAACCTGTTAATCTTCTAATGTGTTGATTGGCACAAATTAATAGGGGAAAATATGTCTACAATTATACTTTTTAAATTCATGAATCCTCACTAAATATGGCAGTTAGGTATTGTTAGGTACGTACTGTTAAAAGGTAATGTTGATTATTAAAGTTTACTAAAACAGGAGTAACATGCCATATCAGCATTGTGCTACCCATCAGAGTCTGGCAGAAATATGTATAGCGTCAAAACAGAGAGTTGGGAGTGTTTTCAGCTGAGTGTTTCAGCTACAATTGAGATATTCCTGAGGTGCAGTTGGTCCTTGGGGATCTGAAGCAGAATTAGTAGTTCTTCTGCTTGCTAACCAATGTGATCTGTTTCTTTATTGGTAAATAAGCTGCGGTTACAAAGATGTAGTAAGTCCTCGGTGCTCTTTCATAACATGAAAGCAGGCAGTGCAAATGCCCACCTCTGGAACTTCAAATTTATTTGGGAAATGTAGTTTAGTAACATACATACTAAACTATAGTTTAGTAACTATATTAATATCCCCTTGTTTACATTGTAGGACTGACTCAACAGTGGTTTTCCTATTTCCAGAGCCGAAGCAATGGAACCTTTTTCTCTGTATGACATCACTGCTGTTGTTTACACCAAATCCACCGAGAGAATTATTTCACCCATGGTTGCTGAACTTTACCACTTAATCATAGCAGTACAATGGGGAGAGGTGAATCGTGAAGGTTTGGCTGGTTTACAGGAGGCAGCGGAGGAATTAGCCAAAGCTACTGGACAGCTTTCCTCTACTGCAAGGAGGTAATATTAATTTTTTAAAAGTAAAATAGTTCAATTTGAAATTTGGCCTCAAACCAACCAGCCAGCCATCCAAATTCCCCCGTATATTAAGTCAGGGACTGGGCTTGCCAAGTTGTCCTGCAGGGCTATCGACAGATGGGTAGAAAGAATAGGACTTTGAGAGGCCCAAGGTCCAGTCTCTTAACGTTCATTAGAAATAAATAAAAAAGTCAGTTGGCCATTCCTGAAGAAAGTTAGCATGCAAAATGTGGAGGTAGCTCTAATGCAGGCATAGGCAACCTAGGCCCTCCAGATGTTTTGGGACTACAACTCCCATGATCCCTGGCTAACAGGACCAGTGGTCAGGGATGATGGGAATTGTAGTCCCAAAACATCTGGGGAGCCGAGGTTGCCTATGCCTGCTCTAATGATTCAGCACTCATAAGGCATTGCTAAGGACACCTAATCCATCACTGTTGCGTGGCCATCAGAGGAAGCAATGCTGGCTCAGGAGGGGTCCCTCTAGTGGTATTTTTCTAGAAAAAGAGTTACCAGAACTCACCATGAACTCACTTGTTCTCTTATAATGGCAATGGCGCCCACCAGAGAGGTGAGTTCCGGCTGAGAAAAAGCCCTGGGCCCCACCCAAAACAGCAGCAAAAGCTGGATGGAGGATACTGGGGTATGTCTGTTAAAGCACTTTCCTCAGGTCCAGATTATTTCATCCAGTGCTCTGCCTTTACAGAACGAAACACAACTGGCTGACTTAGGTATGTTTTACTTATTCTCTTGAAATAAATGAGGTTTCTTTCCTACCTAGAAAGAATTGTGATATTGCAGTCCCCTTCCCCCGTCCCCCACTGCTCTGGTTTTTCATGTCCCCTTTGTAACCACTGTTGGCCTGCTTGTCGTCACTGGACTATTATACATTAATATACAGTGACTATATTTATCCTGGCCTGTGACACCTGAGATGCGTGTTTTTAGGACTCGCCCTATTCCTGTGACGGTGATTTGTTTTAACTGCTTTTAATGTTGAATTTTCAATTGTTGTAACCTGGCCTGTGGCCTATTGGTGGAGGGTGCGTAATTAATTTAATACTGCTACTAACAATAATACAAAAAATATATAGAATACAAAACCAGCAAATACAGTTATAAAATAATTAAACACCTTACAGCTGCAACAAGCTAAAATTCCTGTATAATGTACTTTAATACGAGGATATTTTTTATCAAGGTTGGCAAAATGTTTTGTGCCTACATCTATTTTGCGAAACTGCACATATTTGTTGTTTGTTGTTGTATATTTGTATTTTCTTCCCAGGAACTCAAGACTGTGCATATTGTGTCCCTGTTCCCCCATTAATCTTTACAGCACCCCTGTGAGGTAGGCTCAGCTGAGAGCTGGTAGTTCAGACACAAAAGCTGTGAAATGGCACATCCTTAGAGTACTTTTTGGCAGTTGTTAACTTTTTGTTTGTTTGTTTGGGTATTTTACTGTAATTATCAGGACTATGAAACATCACAGTTTAAAGCAAGGAAGCTGCTTCCCTACCTTTCTTTACATGATCTGTGAATGACATTATATAAGGCGTGGGTCGGCAAAGTACCGTAAGGCCCGCGGGCCAGATCAGGCCCAATTGCCTTCTAAATCCAGCCAGGATGGATGGTCCAGGAATCGCCGCGTGGACTGCCAGCGCATGGATCGCCCCTCCTCCCTCTCCCTCACACGGTGACAGCGGTGGCTCCTCCCTCCCTCCTCCTGGATTCTCCCTGCCCTGCCTAGAGGAGGAAGGGGGCTGGGCTTTGTTGGTTCCAGCCCCTCTCTGGAGCCCTTTCGCGTGCCGCTCATCATCCCTCGTTCATTCCCCCCCCCAAAAAAAATATAGTACAGCCCCCCACAAGGTCTGAGGGACAGTAGACTGGCTCCCTGCTGAAAAAGTTAGAGGACCCCTGATCTAAGGACATAGCAAGGTTGTCCCTTAGAAAAAGCATCCTGTTCTCACAGCTGCTACCAGATGCCACTGAGATGCAGGACCTGAGTGAAAGAGCATTCTCCCCTCCTATGCTTTCAAGGTGGGACCCAGGTGGTGCTGTGGTTAAACCACTGAGCCTAGGGCTTGCTGATCAGAAGCTCGGCGGTTCGAATCCCTGTGACGGGGTGAGCTCCCGTTGCTTGGTCCCAGCTCCTGCCAACCTAGCAGTTCGAAAGCACATCAAAATGCAAGTAGATAAATAGGAACCGCTACAGCGGGAAGGTAAACGGCGTTTCCATGTGCTGCTCTGGTTTGCCAGAAGCGGCTTTGTCATGCTGGCCACATGACCTGGAAGCTATACGTCGGCTCCCTCGGCCAATAATGCGAGATGAGCGCGTAACCCCAGAGTCGGTCACTACTGGACCTAATGGTCAGGGGTCCCTTTACCTTTACCTTTACCATGCTTTCAAGAAACTATTATTCAGAAGCATACGTGTCTGACCACGAAGGCAGAGCACCAGCCATTGTGACTAGAAGCCATTTGCAGTCGTATCCTTTGTGAATTTATCCAATCCTCTTTCAAAGCCATCAAAGTCGGTGACCGTCACTGCCTCCCAAGGGAGTGTCCCCCATAGTTAAACCATGAGCTGCATGACATCTATCAGTATCTTGCTTTTCCACCCAGGTGCTCTAGGTTGTTTCCTCCCCGCTTTTATATTTGCAACACCCCTGTGAGGTAGGCCAGGTTAAATTAACATATGTACGTAAGCAGCAGTTGACATACGCTGTACCAGGTGGCACGTAACCCTGTTGGTATCCCTGCTTCCCTGGGCAGAGTCCTGTAACTTCTCTTTCATGATTTCGTTTTTATTGGTTTCACAAATACAAAGTACAAATAAACAGCAAACTAGTAAAAAACACATCTATATAAAGGGGTTCTCTGAATCTCGAGACTCCCCCCCCCCATCCCTCCTTGGAGTCTCATTTCTAAACATCTACAGCTGCATATTCATCCGTACTCCAAAGCCTCTCTCTCTCTAGTCCTTGGGAATCTCCCCAGGCCTCATCCCTTCACCAGCCCTGTCCCATGCCCTCCCCCCTTAGTGTTTTTGCCTGGCTGAAAGATGCCTTTGACCGGTGATCATGCCTCTCACTTGCCCACACTGGGTATGGAGCAGTGTGTGTAGAAACAGCTGTCTTTGCACAGCTGAAACGTAGCTTAGTGTACAAAGATAAGAGCTGCTTCAACCTCTTGCCCACCTCTACCCCAGCCCCATCAAATTCCAGAATGTCCCACCACACTACCCTGTCTCCCCCGAAGGCTACCCATGAAATAATATTGCTCACAGGCTGTAATAGACACTTTGGGTCACTTTCCACGAAGCAGCAGGTATCATCATAATGTAAGACCCGAGTAGGCACATGTCTCATTCATTCTACCAGCATCGTTGAGCTTGAGTCCAAGATCTTTTGCCTCTTTCTAGGCTGGCTGAAGAATCCGATGATGAGGTGCTAAAGCGGGAAATGGCACCCGCAGCGGAATCTCTCCTGGTCTCCGGGGAAAACATCCTCCTGGTCGCTCAGAAGCTTCTCATTCAACCTGATGCCGAGAACTGCCTAGAGGAACTGGCTGCATCTGCAAAAAGGATCCTCGTGGAAACCATAAAAGTACGACAAACGTATTTTCAGTGTGTTTAAAAACGAATGGGCTCACTCACCGATTTTTCAGTGATGTTTTCTTTGCCAGTTAATTGTTACGAACTGCTGGGTGCAACTTCATGCTTCTTCTATATGGCGTTATACACCTCCCTAGGCCTTCTTCCTGAGACAGTGGGGAGTTGGGGGCAGGCCTTGCAGTATCCCAAGAGAGGCTAGTCCCTGCTGGGTGCAGGGTGCCATAACTGGTGGACCATACTGCTCATCAGGTAGGAACAAAGCTTGTAGCGTTTACATACATGCCCAGACTTCATTGCACTGTTAATTTGTATTTATATTACTAGAGACTGCAGCAGACCCACCAAGTGTCCCTGTTTTCCAGGGACCACCCCTGTTTCCCAGAATCTGATTTGATCCCAGAATGTCTCACTTTTCCTTAGGACGTCCCTATTTTCATCAGAGAAATGTTGGAGGGTATGGAGTTATCCGACCCCTGAGCCAAGGAGATAAGTAATTATACAACCTTTAGAAGACATCTGAAGGCAGCCCTGTATAGCGAAGCTTTTATATGTTTGGTTCGGTTTTTATATATGTTGGAAGCTGCCTAGTGCGGTTGGGGCAACACCATCAGATTGGCAGGGTATATATAAAATAAAATTATTGTTATTATTTTTATGGAATAGGATGTCCCTATTTTCATCAGATAAAAGTTGGAGGGGATGCCACAGTCATCATTCATGTTGCTCATGATGGGCAGGCAAGTGGTGGTGGCAGCAACATGATAGCGGGGACATGGCAAGGCCTGCCTACCTGCTTGCTCACTTCACGTGTTGTTGTCACACTGAGGTTCACCTGGCCACCTAGTGGTGGCCATGCAAACTACAGCATGATGACTTTTTTCTTGCAATAATATTATATAGTACAGTATATATAAGAAAATGAAATACCATCTTTGGAACATTAGGAGAGCGCAGGGGAACCTTTTTCAGCCCAGGGGGCCATGTTCCCTTCTAAGCAACCTTCTGGGCACCACCACATGCTGGTGTTAGGCGGGGCTAGATGCAAAAGTGGGTGGAGCGACAGATGTACATTTTCCCTTTGTACAGACAGCTAGTTTCTGCACCCACTCACACACCCCTCCAGGAATGCAAGAGGCATTAACTGAGTTTAAGGACACATTCCAGCTGGGCCAGAGCACTCAAGGTATGAAGCAATGAGGCATGTGGCCTGGGTAGAAAGAGGGGCTTGGAAGGTTGCGTTCAACTTCTGGCCTTGAGGTTCCCCATCCCTGCATTTAGGATAATGACACTATAAGAGTTGCCAAATAGATTATTGCAACTATGCTGCCCTTTTAAAATTTATTTTCATTTTTATTTTAATCCTGACCTTCATAAAATGAGATGATAGCGCAGGAGAGCTGCTAATATACCTGTGCTTTTAACATTATAACTAGTATTTACACATCAACATTCTCAAAATGCAGGTGGTGTTTAATCTCCCTCACCCCAAATGATTATTCCAATGCAATTTAAAAAATAATAATACATACGTTCTTAATTAATTTACTAGGTCCTCCAAGCAGAAGATGATGCCCTGGTTCGGAAGATAATTCAAGCTGCCCACTGGCTTTTCAACTGCCTCCTTGTACTGGAACCTGCTGAAGACGTATCAGCAATGCTGGTCACTTTCCGCAGCTTTTCAGAGGCTTTGCTGCTGCTGACCAAATTGACAGAAAGACTTCTTTGGGATCTGAAAGAATCTTGTCGGAAGCACTTGGCTCAAACCCTACAGCTCCTTAAAAACTGCATTCCGATGCTGTACACAGCAAAACTCAGCAGCCTTAAGCACCCCAGTGATGAGCAAGTGGAAATCTTGAGAAGCTATATTTTTGGCTTAGCAAGAAGCACGGTAAAGGAATTGATCTCCCAGCTGAGGAACAAGGTGGGAACAAAGAAGCTACATGAGAGAACCGGGCTCTTTCCTCACCATTTGCACAATGTTTTGAGCCTCCTGTCCAGACCTCAGTCTAACAAGGGTGAGATAAGCTTCCTTGTAGAATCGCTAGTATTCTACTGCATGCTGTTAGCTGACTCGTCGAGAGGACCTGTGAAGCTCAATCTGGTCCAGCACTGTCATCGCCTCCTGAAGTTCAGAAAGATGATTGCCACAAATGAGGGCACATTGGAGGGTTTCCCAGTGGAAAACCAGAGAGGGGAAAGTATAGAAGAGAAATGTTCTGCCATGAGAGTAGAGATGGAAAATCTTGATCAAGCAGTACGTACTGCTGTTCTCTATCAGGTTCTGGACAATTTTGTGGAGACCAAAGGACCCATGAAGAGGTTGGTGGAAGCTGCCATGCAACCATGTTCTCCTGCTGAAAACGGAGGATTCCTAAGAAAACTGAAGCCTCTCACTAACGAATTCTTCAACCATTCCAACCAGATGCTCAAAGCGGCAAATTTTGTTCTCGTCACCTGCACCAAAAGGAGAACCATTCAAGGCATTGAAGGCTGTGTAGACCATCTGAGTAGACTTCTTGCCACCGTGCCTGCCCTTCTCAGTGAAATGAGCCAACACCCTCCGGGACGTAAGGGGGGTGCACCCGAAAAATTGCACTTCCTGTGTCAGACGTGGTTGAGCACGACCGAAAGCCTGCTGATGTGTTTGGACAAAGTAATTGATCTGGGTGAATTCCTCAAATTATGTCTGCAGGACATGGTGGAGCACAAAGCAAGGAGTGAAAAGGCCTTAGAGGAGCAGCAATCCGGAGAGTTTTCTCAGCACGCATCCATTCTTTCCAAAAGAGCTGTGCAAGTTGTTGAGTTTGTTAGCAGGCACCTGGACAGAGCCAGAGATCCCATTTTCCGGAATGGACTGCTGGTTCTAATTAAGCAACTGGAAAATGCCATACCACAGGTGAAGGTTGCTGCAGATCAGTGCCTGGCAAGAATGGCTTGCCTGCAAGCCAAATATGAATATTCAAAGAGGGCAAAAGATTTGATGGAGGCTGCTTGCAATGTCAGAATGGGACTGGATGAGTGCAATCAGCCAGATATTCTCAGCCCACTTCGGGAGGGTGTTCGAAGCAGCATTATTTCCAGAGATGTTCCAGATTGTTTCACTCCCCAGGACCTTATAGTGCTTGATACACAAAGCACCTCAAAGCAAAGTAGTTCGAACAATTCAGAATTACTAGAAGAGCTCTCCGGCAGGTCTATCTCTGTCTACAGTTCTTCCTCCCCAAATCCTAGTGGCAGTGATTTGTTTTCTGAAGGTGCAAGTGGAAAGATCAATATGCACACTCTGATCAGCGAGATCATAGCAGCTACAAAGACACACAATGTCACAAGTCTGAACAGTGCTTGCTCTGACTTATTGGAGCTTTCCAGTTGTTGGGTTGACGCTGCTAAAGAAGCCTTGCAGGTTTCTAAGCTGCCTGTGTCAGAGGAACTGTTGCAATACAGAGAAATAGTGACATTAATCCCTTGTCTTATTAGCTCAGCCAGAGAGGTAGACTCAAACTCTATTCCTTGCACAGAGACACTTCAGCAAACAGCAGTTTTGCTCTCAGAGAGAATTGATGCAGTTAAGCAAGGTCTGACCGTTGTTGCAAGTTCGTGGTACAGCCTGGCTAGGCAGTTTATTTGCATTCGACCCTCTTCTGAATTTTCTGACAATGCTAAAGTGTTAGGTGAAATCATGGAGATTTTACAGGCTGTTGTTCAGCTGGCTGGCAAAGCCACTCGTATAGAACACAATGAGGGGCTCCCTGAGCTTCCCGGACTTCACGAAACTTTTCTGCGAGTTCAAGCTAAATTAATCTGTGTGCAAGCCAGGACAAAACTCTTGCTTGAAAAGGCACTGGCTGTTAATCAGCCCCACTCCAGCAACAAAGCTGAGCTGGAGATATTGGATGCTCATTGCCTCTTGTGGTCTGTCACCATCCAATCATTCCTAAACTCTGTAGACCAGTTTATAGGGAGAGACGTATTGTCCTTAACCGAGTTGCGAGCCAAAACAAAGCACCTGCTCTGCTCGCAGAGCAGCCTGGCAGCAGTATCAGAAAGTTCCCTTCGAATACAGGAAGCAAGCAGGCTGTTGCTTCTGTCGTGTGCTGAACACAGTACTAAGCACGAGGTTACAGCACTAAAGGAGCAGATGAAAATGCTGACATACTCCCTGCTTGGGGTTGCCGATGTTCTGACTGTCTCCCCGCTGCCTGCACCCAATTTGTCGGCTCGTTTTGAGCTTCTCCAAAGGGAACTTGCCATAACAGCCAAAGTCCTTCTGCTTCAGATGAGTGTGATCAATGGAGAATACTTGAGTAGCATCCGAAACATCATCAGCCGAACCCAGCCTGTGCTATGTGGCAGTGAAGGTGACAGGGTCAAAATCGACAAGGAGGCCTTTGAGAAAAATGCAGATGAGCTCCGGGCAAATATCCAGATGGTCAAAAAGACCGTCGGTGATGCTCTGGAGAGCCTTCCTTCTGAGGAACTGAAAGGGAACTTGCTCTCCACGGCAGACCACCTTCTGCTCCTCACTGATGAAGTGCTCAGGAGAGCTGGGGAACTCCAAAGCCAGCTAGACAAGGAGCATCTTCTCGGAGACAGTGTTTTATACGAGTGGTCTGCTACAGCGGCTTATCTTGTGAAACAGCTTCAGTCCACAAAGGGTGCAAGTGAAGCAGCTGTGGAGCACGTGAGGAGGTGCTTGCAAAACAAGGAGGGGCACATGCCTCCCAGCCAATCTGTCTGTCAAGTGCAACCCCCCTTACGGAAAGAACTGGGTAGTGCAAAGGACCAGAGTCCTGTGATACCAAAGCGCAAAGTCACTAAGACTGGACAAGGCCTGTTGCTTGCTAGGGACGTTACCAAAACGGTAAGATGGTTCATGAAATATACTCGGAGTCGAGAGTGAATTTCATGCTCTTTATTCAGCTCGTAGTCATCAAGGAGAAGAAGAGAAGAATGCCCTTTTGCCAAAACCATCTGCTTATATACATTATTTACACAATGGGCCTTGCGTGGTTGGCTACTTCATGGCTACACCTGTGGGCCAATCAGGTTGCGGATTCACTTCTGCCAGCCGCCTGATTGGCTGCTCCTGCAGGCCAATCAGGTTGCGGATTCACTTCCACCTGGAGTTGGATTGGGTGGCTCCTGCAGACCAATCAGACTGCTCATTCTGGATCCTATTGTTCTATGATTCAGCTCAGTACATAACACCTCATGCCTCCGATACCGGTAGCTCCTTAGCAGTTATTGAGGATGTGCTTTGCCAACGATACCACATTGCATGCCACTGCTTTCTCATCGGTTATATCAGGATACGGTGAGAGGGGTAGAACGGCTCCAACTTACTGCAAGATCTTTTCTGAAAAATCCATTCTTTTAGCCTCACCAGTTTCCCTTATGGGAAGTGGGTTTTGGAGCAAACAAATATGGGTTTTGTGTTTGGGGGCTCAGAAGCCATCTCCACATTTCCCTTAGCAATTTACTAGCCCTTCAGCCTGTCCTGCTTCTCTTCTGTGACATGTGTCTTTTGTGAATCCAACTACATCCACAGGGCCACATGTTCCCCACCTTGGGATAATGTACCCTTCTCCAACTCCAGATTGATGCCTGGCTGGCCATGTTGGCTGAGGCTGATGGATTAACACACAAAACATCTGGAGGCACCAGGTTGGGAGGGGGCTGGCTTAGGGAGACAAACATGCAGAACTGGCCAAGTGTTTGCTTGGTAAAAATACCCCCGCACCGCTACTTCTCCCAACAGCAGAAAAATAAACTTGCTGCTGGGGTCTGAAGAGCAACAGGTCGTTTTTTTCAACCCACAAAAGAACCTCGTTGCAGCAAATCACAAATATGACTATGCCTTCTGGGCCCAGGTCCAAGTAGAGGCCCCTCTTTACTTGTATGCCACTGAAGAAGACTTTAGAAATTGAAACACAATTAGCAGAATTGTTACCCTCAGAATATAGATTTGTGCAATTATTTATATGCATACCTTGTATCTAATTGATGTGTTGCTTCATACTCTCTTTGGTAATACCAATGTTTATATATGCTTGGCTATCTGGCTATAAGATTGTCCTATATAAGATTTAGAAATGTATTTTATTTATTGAGTACCCGGATTTCGTTCTTTGCATTTTATCAAGAGGACAGGGCGTATATTCTCTAGGCTGGAATTTCCTCTTTTGCTTTCTCCAACAGCCCCAGGAAGATCCGCAAAGTGGTTTCGAGCCCAGTCACTCTGAACGCAACTTGAGAGCCGGCCCCGCTGCCTCGCCGGGAGACTCTGGGAAGTCGGGGCATGACGGCTGTCCAATTTCACAAGTCACCCAGCAGATGACAACTCAGATGTCATACATGGCCAAGTTTCTAAAAAGGAAGGGGCCAATCGCGGTACTTTCCCATTATTACCCCCCCCCCCGGAACAAAGAGCAGGGCAAAAGCTCAGAAGGCTACCATATTGTTCCTTCTCAACAAACTCTGCCCTTTCTCATTTCTCTACACTGCTGCCTCTGTTATTTTACTGTGCAAACTCCTGGAGAAACACCTATTCAATAAATATGCTAAGCTGGCTTTCAGGGAGCTCATCTGAGCCTTTTATTTTGCTTTCCTTTGCTGTCTTCTGGTTGGTTATGCCTTTCAGATGCCTGTACCTGGTCACTCTGACTTGTCACTCTGGACAACGTTGTCCTTAACCTTAGCTGAAATGGTTAAATAGTCCACATTCCCCTCATCAACATAGAAAACTATTCTGTCAGGAAGAATGCTCCAACCTAGCCTTTACCCTTAACCTGCTGCCTCTCTAGATCTGGTGTGGGGAGGTTTGCAGCATCCAGATGTTGCTGAACTACAACTCCCACCAGCCCGAGACATTGGCCATGCTTGCTAGAGCCAATGGGAGTTGTAGTTCAGCAACATCTGGAGGACCAAAGGTTCCCCACTCCCGTTTCCAGGTTCAGGGAGCTTTTTAAAAATTATATTATCCCTCAGCTGCAGGTTATAGAAACTGCCTCTTAACTTAAGGCCTGTTGTTCTGAGTTCTTTCGATAAAGTGTGTAGCGTGTGAATGTATTAGTGGATATCAGGACTGATTTTGTTTTGTGGGGTCTTCTTTTGGAACTGCTTCCCATTTAGACCAAGGAACAACTCATTTCCTGCGCCGCACAGATCATTTCTGGAGGGGAAGCCCTGGTAAAGTTTGCCGGCATCATTGCAAAGAACTGCCTAGACGAAAGATGTGCGACCGAACTGCTGTATGCCATGGAGCAAACCAAGACCATTAGCTACCAGCTTAGCATCGTTTCCCGGTAACTGGCTCTTTCAAACATGCTCTCTGATTCTTTCCAAAGGATAACATGCTCTGCACAATTTATTGCTAGGGGAGAGATTTATTGCATATCTCTCTGTGTAGGGCTGAGGAACCTATGGCCCTCCAGATGTTCATAGCCTCCAGATCTCCTTAGCTGCTTGCCCCCCCGGGGAGCAGGGATAATGATGGTCTGGACTGGAGGGCAAAAGGTCCCAAGCCCCATTCTAGTGGATGAGGGAGAGAGTTGCAGCAGTGAAGACACTGTGAGTTTGTTGTAAATAGGATTAGCTGAGCACTTCAGTGCTGGCTTTTCAGCACTGGTACCCAGGAAAGGTGAATAATCTTTCTTTAGTCAATTTAAAAGTATTTATTTATTTTTTTATCACCCTTGATTGATGATATGGATGATATGAACTAGCCTTATCGGGGTAGAATTACAATATTACATAAATAAAAGAGTAATCAATAGAACACCCCTAAAACATCCCTAGAGGGAGGGAGAGGCAATGTAGATCAGGAAAAGAACGCATAGAGGAGTAGGTTTCAACGCCATAGAAGCCCCATGCCACACCTTAGGTGCACATAATGCTTTCTCTCTGTACTTCCAAGGGTAAATGCATCAACAGGTAAAAGCAGGTCATCCGCCGAGCACCTTGTGAGCAATGCACAGAACCTAATCCAGGTGGCTTTTCAGATGTTAAAGGCTGCAGAAGCAGCTTGCGTCAAAGTAAGTAACCCTTTATCTACATACAAAGCAGGGGTTTGGGGGTCCTTACATTAAAAATACTGTATGGGAGAGAGGAGTGAAACTCTTCCCCCATTTTACCTCACTGCACTTTGTTGCTTCAAGGCAGGAGTGGCTAGAGTCTAGACCTTTTCGGTTCACATGGACGACATTCAGCCTTGGGCCAGTCATTTTAAACTGGTTTATATGAACCCATGGTTTCAAGTTGGCTTTAGCCACCAATTCAAATTAACATTTTGTCAGTTGTGGCAATGCAACAAGCTTGTGGTTAAGCAAAAGTGGAAGCTTCTGGACCCCTCACAGCTGTGCCAGATGAGAGATGAGTGTGTGAAGTCAAGGTTTGCTTTGGCTTTTCACATCACATTGAACTAGTGTTTTGATTTTGGGATTTGACACTCAGGAAAGTGAGCATTTTCTCACTCATCTCTTTTGTCACCCACCCTTAGATTGTGAATTGTTTTGCCTGCATCTGCTTAGCATAATTCTAAAGCCCGTTTACTCTTTCCTTGCTTCGCTTTTCTGCAGGGTTTGCGTCAACCGGCCCCTAATTCAGAAGAAGTCAATGTAGCTGCATTTTGCAGCAGGTGGAGGAAAAGTCTATGGTGGCACAGGGTCAAGGAAGCTTTAAATTCAGACAGAGATGATCTGGGACTTCGCAAGAAGGGATCATGGACAGAACCCACATTCACATCCATGACCCAAGAACTATCAGCTCCTTAGTCAGAGTTGCTCTAAATCTAAATGCTTTGCTGTTTCTGGCCAGAAGCAGGTTACTGACATTGGTTATGCTCCAACTTGTGGAAAGAGACATCACACTCAGAATAATTTAGTCTGTGCATTTTAGTTGCTGTCGACTTAGTGCCCAAGTTCAATGCACAAATGTACTCACTGCTATGGTCACAATTATTCACATGCTTAAAGGTAAGGTAAAGGACCCCTGACAGTTCAGCAAATGACTCTGGGGTTGCGGCGCTCATCTCACTTTACTGGCCGAGGGAGCCGGCGTTTGTCTGCAGACAGTTTTTCCGGGTCATGTGGCCAGCATGACTAAGCCGCTTCTGGCGAAACCAGAGCAGCGCACAGAAACGCCGTTTACCTTCCCGCTGGAGCGGTACCTATTTATCTACTTGCACTTTGACGTGCTTTCAAACTGCTAGGTTGGCAGGAGCTGGGACTGAGCAACAGGAGCTCACTCCATCATGGGGATTCGAACCACCAACCTTCTGATCAACAAGCCCTAGGCTCAGTGGATTAGACCACAGCGCCACCCTCGCTTAGCTTAACATGCTTAGCTGTTGCCTATCCTCAGAGTTGCAACTCTGCCCTTGTCTTTCAATATGCTTATCTTGTTTGTTTCAGATGGCTTCAACTTCACACACACACATACACAAAATGTCAGGTAGTGGAAAGAATACCAGAGTAGGGAGACATGGGTTCAAACCCCTGCTCAGCCATGACTCTCACTATATCTCAGGCTAACTTACCACATAGGGTTATTGTGGATAGGAGGAAATTACCAGGTGGTCCAACAACTATATACAGCTTAGGAGGGAGGGTAGAGAAAGTAGATAAAATCTACAATGCAGATTTCCCAGCCTTTTAGCAGTCCATGAAAAGTCAAGAGATTTTCACTCTTTTAATTTGTTAAAAATGTGAGACACATGAGTATGTTACTGTCATTACATATCAATACAAAAAAGCAATACAAATTAAGCAGCTGAATACAAAAATACATTGAATACATGAACACCACGATGTGCCAGCACTAAATGAGAATAATGTATGCATGAAAAAAGTAAATACATTTTTTACACATACAACTTATGAATTTTCTACTTACAAATGTTTTAGCTGTGTCCTTTGCAATTTCTTCTATATACAGCATAGAATAAAATACTTTAAAAATGTTTCAGTTCCTCAGTATGTAATACAGTATCTTTTAGGCTATGAATATCATGAATAAAAAAATGATGCTGTGTCAATGCTCAGAAAAGATCAATTATTTTTTTATTTTACTTAGCAAGTTGGACTTGATAGATCAGATAATTGTCATTTTAAATAGTGTCTCTCACAGTAATGTACATTATATTGCTTGAACCTATACAATCATACAAAAGTGGCAAACATTCTCTAAATGTTGATTTTGAAAAGACACATTACACATATACAAGTCTTCAAATTGAATCCTTAATGATTATTTACAATGAAAGTGCTTATTTCAGATCTAACATGATATACCTATTTTTATTTTTTAAAAACAGATCAATGATTAGTCTCCCTGAAATGTGTAAATTATATAGAAAATACCAACTTGGCAAACACTATAGCATACTGTGTTACGGCATGTGGTTCTGAAAATAGCAGCCCAAATGTGTTTCTGGTTATAATTTAAAAATAAATAAAGCATAGAGGTAAATCAGTTACAAAACCGCAGAAACCTGCATTATTCACAATGGTAAAAAGTCTTAATAAACACACAGCTAACAAAAAGGTGAAGCCGTTGGGTCAAAAGTCTTGAAAACATCTTTCAGTGATTTGTCATCGGATTCCCCATTTGGATCACTTTCTGGCGTTTGACTGATTTGCCCAGGCTGCTTTACAGGCCTCTGATCACTGTACTGTGGTCTGATTAACCCTGACAAAGCCTGGATGGGAAGGTTGTGTACTGCTGGAGCAGCACTGGAGTGTTTAGCCTGAGATTTACTGCCCACCTTATCTGGAATGGCTTCTCCAGATGCTTCCAGGCATTTTTCTATGTGCAGGGATGTTTTTTGAGGCAACTGTTCTTCTGAGAGCGTAGCTTCATTTTGGCCAGCGTTTTTCAAAATACCCTTTTTCAGGTTCTCTCCATTCTCCCCTGAATTAACTGGAGAGGGATCCGATGGAGTGTGATTTCTTGGATCATACAAGCTAATGCCACTTAATAGTGAGCTAGGGGTGCCCAGTTTAGCAGTGGCAGATGATAGCTTGGGTGCATATGGGGGTAACGCATCCGAATCAGAATGAAAGGCTGCAGCTTCTGAGGACTGTGATGTACCAGTGCTGGATTTGGCTAACCTGGGGTCAGCCTTTGGAGGCAAAAAGTCCTTCACTACTGCATGGTGAGAGTCTGTACTGGATGGTCTGTGGAGCCTGGGATCAATTGTTTTCTGCAAGCGAGGGTCTCCCAATTTGCTTGTGCTACCAGGATGAGAATCTGTAGAGTGGTCCAAAGAGACACTTCTGCTTAATAAATGTGTATTATTTTTTGCTTTTGCTGCTAATCTCGGGTCAGATGGTATTGTACTTGGGATGGGATCACTTTTGATATTCCGTAATTGATTAAATCGTTGGTCAGCTATAAGTGGAGGAAGGGGTAAGTTGATTGAGGATACTGGGTCTGGTTTCGGCAAAGGTACTGGGAGTAAGTCTTCAGGAGCCCATACAATATGCTTAGCAAAGTTGGGTTTGCTCAGAACAATGTCCATTTTAATATGGCTGAATTGCCTAAGCTGAGATCTTGGATCACGTAGTGTTACTCCAGGCAGAGGTTCCAATGGTATTAAGAAAGCTCTCTCTCTCAGCTCCCGTTCTCCATCCTCCTCTTCTTCCTCTAATCCTTTTTGCATAATCTTGACACCAGGGTTTGCTCCACTAGCAGATGAGCTAGCATGACTGCTTTCGCTGCCCTTTAAAATTCTAGGATCTCGTGCAAGTCTTGGGTCCAAGGTTCCTGGCTCTGATGGTTTTCTAGCATTTGATCTTGAAGCTGATCTTAGCCTGGGATCAACAGCTTGGCTTCCTTGACCTCGCTCTTTAGCAAGTCTTGGGTCAGTAGGCATAACACGAAGCTGTTGGTCTGCTGCCTGCTGCTGCTGTTTCCTTAATGTCTCACTTTGTTTCTTTAAGGTCTTTAATATTGATTTAACACTGCTTCCTTCTTCCTCTTCACTACTAGAGTACCAGTTTACATTATCATCTAGAAAAAGACAAGACACCATACAAATTTAAGTAGCCATAGTATATATTTTCTATCCTAAGATAAATAAATCAGAATTTCCCAAATAGTGTTGGGAATTCTTTTTAATAAAACCAGATTGTGTAAAAGAAAGGAATTTTAATTTCCTATTAGGGTGACAAATATGGTAGGAAGTGAGAGGGGGAAATTATTTAACCATAGTCTGTTGCCATCTCTTAGCTTATGTCAGCGATATTTATTTTATTTATTAAATATGTATATTGCCCTTCATTTGAAGATCATAGGTTCAAAACATAAAATGCAAAATGAGAACACAAAATCTATATATATACAAATGTAAACTGGGTATGTTCCTTTGTCTCCAATGTTCAACAAAACCGCTTGACCGATTGAGGTGAAATTTTGACACAACATCACATGCAAATGTCTGAAGGCTACAGGAAAGTTTGCTAAGACAGATGTCAAACCTGTGCCAGGTAAAAACCCCCAAACCCCGTGTTTCAAAACACACCACTCAGACGAAAATGCATGATGGGAAAAGAACCAGGTTGCAAACCAGCGCCCTCTAGTGGCGGCTACGCTGGTACTACACCTATAAAACCTTCCCTGTTTACATACTAGGCCAAAGCCTTTATTAGGCTGAAGCCATTACAGACTAGGCCGAATGGAGGTAATGACTCGCCTGGGTGGTGGTTGGAGGGGATGGGATAGGTCAGGACATGGTGGGGTCACACAGGGATGACCCGGGGGTGTGGGAAAGAGGGGGCGTGATATGTCATGGGACGGGACAGGTTGGGGGGAATCACAGGGAAAACCCAGGGGTGGGGGGAGGACGGGGCGGGATACATCATGGGACGGGACAGGTTGGGGGGAATCACAGGGGAAACCCGGGGGTGGGGGTGGGATACATCATGGATTGACATAGGGTGGTGGCAGTCACAGCGATTAGCCACGGCAACATGTGGCAGGGCCAGCTACCATAGTACATAATTTTAATGTATTTTGGTATTTGTTGGAAGCCACCCAGAGTGGCGAGGGAAACCCAGCCAGATGGGCGGGGAATAAATGAATAAATAATAATAATAATAATAATAATAATAATAATAATAATAATAAACAAAGCAATAACCCTCCTCCCACAAACACCTTTAAAGGGATATAGAATGTTAATTAGCCAAAAGCCTGTTAAAAAAGAAACATTTTCACCTGGTACCAGGCAAGCCTCCCTGGGGAGAGCATTCCATAAACTGCAGAAAAGCCAATGCAGAAAAGGCCTATTCTCATGTTGCCACCCTCTGGACCTCTCATGGAGGAGGCACACTAAGAAGGCCCTCAGATGATGATTGAAGGGTCTAGGTCAGTTCATATAGGGAGAGGCGGTCCTTGAGGTATTGTGGTCCTGAGCCAGTCCATAGAATCATAGAATTATGAAGTTGGAAAGTACCACGAGGGTCAACTAACCCCTGCAATGCAGGAATCTTTTGCCCAACATGAGGCTTGAACCTGAGATTAACAGTCTCATGATCCACTGAATGAGCTATGCTTCTCATTTAATGCTTTATCAAAGCCAGCACTTTGAATATGCTCAAACCCTCTTGCCCCAGTGAGCAATCTGGCCACCAAATTCTGCACTAGCTGAAGTTTCTGAATCATCTTCAGAGTTTCAAGGAAAATAAATACCAGTAGGAAGTAAACTAAACTCTTCACTAACATTTGGAAATGGCAAACGCACAAAACTATGTTACCACATGTTATTTTAAAAGTGCAGAATGTGACAATACCTTCTTCTCTGCTCAGTGATCTCTGACACTGATTGCTCATTTGCTCTCCATCGTCTTGTTGTTTTTGACTAAGCCTTACAAAAAGGGCTTTCTGCATTGCCGGAAGAAAATCTGGTACATTAATAGATGAATTGTGGCCTGCTGCTGTGGCACAGTCTGACTCGTACTCATTGCCACTGTTATGTGAATCTGAAGACATGTGGTGAGGCTGTTGATCTGCAAATTCTCCTTGCCACGCACCATCTACATTGACAGTATTACAAACAATTAGTATTTATGCTCAACTTAAGTTAAACAGAAATTACAAAGAAATGTTAAGTACTATTTGATGAGATCTCTATAAAAGCCATCAAGGTGGCACATGAAGGGGTGGGGCTGTACAGTGATACCTCTACTTACGAATAACTCTACTTACGAATGTTTCTACTTACGAATGGATCTCTGTCCGCCATCTTGGATGCGGTTTAGATAGGATTTTTTCTACTTACAAATTTTTAGATAGGATTGCTTCTACTTACGATTTTTTTCTCCCAATGCATTCCTATGGGATTCGACTTACTAATTTTTTCGACTTACAAATGTGCATTCGGAACGCATTAAATTTGTAAGTAGAGGTACCACTGTACATATAAGAGGCTTAATTCTAGGGGGCAGAGGACAGGTTTACTTTCTCACATGCAAATGGGCTTCATCAATTCCTCTCACCATCCTCAACGCAGCAAAGTGTGCAAATGCCCTCTAGCAAGCATGGAGTTACCAAGCCTTCCTCCCAATGCTTAAGCTGCAAGGTGGGCAGGGACTGCTACTGGTAGTTGTGTGGTGTTCTTGCCACCTCCCTAGTTCCAAAGTTGGGAGAAAGTCAGGGGCAGGGGTGTCCCTTGGGAGCTGTGTGGCCACATCATCAACCTCTATCCCAAACTGGTCTTATCTGCTTTAGAGCAGGAAAGTCCAGAGTCGGAGCAAGAAGACATGGTGCTTAGCGTGTCTTCAAGTAGCAACAGCCAAGCAGCACCATTCCACTGGCCTTTCCCTATGAAGTATCATCCAAGCCACCACGTGTCCCTCTAGGTATGGCCAGAACGCTTATTTGTTTTAGATGGGTGCTGCTAGAAGGCACCTCAAGCACTTAGGAAAGGCCAGGGGGAAGATTGTCAGTCAAAGAGATGAGACTACTGGCGACTCCTGCACTAAGTGAGTAGTTGCTTATGGGGAAAAGTTAGCAGCATCCTGGAGGGTGGGAAGGCATATCCTTCACATCTGATCTAGGGTGTCCCGAGTCCCCCATACAATAATTCAAGAAGAGGATGTGTGCAGAGTATACAGAAGCATACTGCACCTTCAAGAGTCTGTGTTCTCCCCACACACACACACATACACCCCCCATAATGAGTATTTTGGGAATACTTCTATAAATCTTGAATGAGAAGGGTGATTTTGAGTTATAATACAGCTCAAATTCTGACACAATTGTTTAGTTCTAACTAAGGACGTAAAATTTATACATTAAAACTTACCACCAGTGTTATTGGTTGTCTGAAAGTTATGTACAGCCTGATGTGAATAGTAATTATCATAGAAATTGGCTGGATTCTGAAGGGACTCGTAACAGGTATTTGGCAGCCGTTCACCAGGGATTTGCTGATATGGTGGACCAGGTAGGCAATGATTGTCTCTGGGCATGTTTGCCATATGTTCTTGAGCAACTGCACAGCCATATGATGAACCAGGTGGAGTCAAAGGCGGCCCACCCTGCTGTCCATGCATTGGTCCACCGGCTTGACCCTGTGGTCCTAGGTAACCTGGAGGAACTGGCTGCAAAGGTGGACTCTGCGGCCCTCCTAGACCTATGCAAGGATGCCCAGGAGAACCCGGGAGCCCTGCTGGTCCATTATGTCCTGGGCTCGATTCTGCATTATACATATGTGAATCATCTCCTTCAAACTCTGGTCCTGGCGGTGATGTGCTGTTATAGAATGCTGGTGGACTGCAAGACAGAAAGTTAGGTCAATACCACCTTTATATAAGCATAAACTATAAGCAAGTTATGAGCAGCATAGTGGTCTAGAGTCTGAAAATGGCTACATGCTCTGTTTTGTCAAAATTAGTTTGCTTTCTCTTAGAAGGGAACACTACCATTCAGTTTGGTTTTTTCACCAAACCACAAACAGGTGAACTTTGGATTATTACAAGGAACATGACAGAAGTCTTCAAATACTTAAATGCCTAATAAAAAGATGAAAAGCAACTGTTCTCCTTATAAGGAGTACTTTGCATAAAAAGTAAAACATATGAAATACAAACAAGGGAGATTTGAGACATTCCTTAATACTGTACATATATTTTAAATGAGACTGACTGGACAACCAGTAGTTTTCATTTTTCTGAAAAGGATGTCAACAATATGCAATTAGTTTTTAAATATAGGCCAAATTTTAGATCAAAATAGGTAGGCAATAATTACGGTACACGAAATTTTCACTAAGGTGTCATTTCAATCAGACATACTAGATCTAAGCATGGTTACTGTGGTGTTTGCCTAATCATGGAGATGCCGTACTGGGGCGAGAAAGGGTTAATAGGCTGACCAATAAGAAAGCCCAGGGGTGGAGCCTAACTGTGTTTAACACTCAACACAGGGGTTCTGGCAGTTAGTTTGGTTGGTTTCTTGTGGGTGGGAGGCATAGGAGTCAGAGTGAGTTAGAGACAGAGAGAGTGAATCGGATTACAGTGTTTCAAAGTATTAAAAACTTGTTTGCGTTCACAATACAACTGGAATCTTTGTTAATATGTTACAACCTGACTGAGTCTGAATATATTACTGGGCAAACCTGGTTGGTGGCAGTGGAAGAGATAAGCCGTGGTGGTGCAGGGTCAATAGTCCGTGGAATGACTGGGGCTCTGTGCGAACACCACAGTTATAAATACAGTTTTAGCTCCTTTCTCCTAAAAAACCTAATGCAGCCTTCTACTGGAATGTGTGAAACTACTTGCCACTTCAGCTGAGGGTGGCAAACTATGCCTGCCACCACTGTTATATTCTAGGGTCATTGTGCTTGTAACTCTCTCTTTCTCTTTTTAACCAGTCCTGTAAGATTACTATAATGCCATCATTTCCCTGCTCTTCCTTATTGCCTCAATAAAACCATGCACAACTTTTATACTTCTAATACATACGTTTTCCCAATCTTGTGTGCTAAATCCACAGTAGGTTTCACAACTATCTCAAAGAGAGATGGGATTTTCTTGAATTCACCAGAGGGATCCTGAAAGTTTTCTGCATCTTCCTCAGTAAATGAATATGGTTCTGGTGGGGTTGGCAAAAGCCCAACTCCTGGAGGAGGCTTAGGAAGAGGAACTATGCCACGTTTCCGAAGTTCCTCCACTTCCTTTTCATCATCGTTTAGTGGCTCCTCTTCAGTATTCAGTACCTAAAACACACACAAATTATACCCGGAGTTATAAAAGTTTCTGGTGGCTGCCATACAACCCCCTAATTGGGATTCTATCTGATCTGATCCTGAAGGATCAGGGTAGGTTGCAAATCTTCGAAATAGAAAAGTCAAAGCATCTATGGAATTCAAAAGAGATTAAAATAACTTGCATACTATACCCCAATTAATCTCGAACACCATTTTGAAGTGCAGCTCCTAAAAAAAGCCACCTATAAAGACCTAACCAAGTTTTCAGAACATTATGTTCTAACAGTTAGATCAATCAGAGCACAGTCCACTATGCAAACTTTTGGCTTCACATCTGCTCACTGCTATGAATGCTCAACTCTTTGGTACACTGAACTGAACTGGTTGGTGGTTTCTCCCTCAATAGCAACAACTATTTCAGCTACCGTAGTTTCAACTAGACCATGACTAAGAAATTAAATGTTGACTTTCGGGAGAATCTTTTCTAACACTGTCAATAGACAACAAGCCCATCCCAGAACCCTTGGATCCTATGATTTCATGCATAGTGTGCAGTGATGTGCACCTTCCAATTTCTGTAAGACTACACTACACCAGTATAAGCAGTTAGGAGATTCAAAGAAAAATACCTGAAGAGGAAAACTAAAGGGAAAAGGTGATAATGGGTTAAAAGGAAGCAGGAAGTTTAAATCAGATTTAACATTTTTACTTCAGTGGGGCTAACATAAAAATGCTCCTCCCAAACATGCTTTTCCTCTTTGGGGTTCTACCACTAAGGGGCAAAAATCCAGTCCTGCCAGAAACTGGCTGTTCACTTTGCTAACTAGCTGCTACCCATGAAGTCAACAAGAAACCTCTCCCAAAATATCTGGAGCTTTGCCATTTATTCCACCCCACCCCCCATTGAAAGCGGAGGGTCAAAACAAATGGGTAATGCATAAATGTGTAAGCAGTGCTATAAGAAATAAACTGATGGTGAAACAAAGGAGGGGCAAGATCGAATGCTAAGATGGCATTTGGTTTAATGGCATGCATATTTGTGATGTGTAAGCCTTGCAAACCTGAGGGGCGCCAGGTTCACCCTTCAGTTAAGGACCCTGCTGTAAGCTCCCTTTTTATATGTTTGTCTTCATCATGAGATGCTGGTAAAATCTCTGAAGCCTAGAATAACTTTTTTTACATGAAAATATACTACGTTGACAGATGACACTGTACATCATGTGCAACTGAAATCTCGATAAACGTGACTGGACTCCTTGGAAAATCAATTTGAAACTGGGTTACCACAGACTTTTTTGAAATATCAGTTTCATATTAAAGCATGATGTGGTGTATTCTGTTGATACAAAGGAGCATTACTCACCTTATCAAGGAGTTCTTTCGACTCTTTAGTTAATGGATCATGAGAAAACTTGCACTTGTCACCGTGGTAGCACTTAGCTCCTGTATGATAGAACTTGCAAGGGAACTCATGTGAGCCTTTATTAAGGATTTTAACAAGTATAACACTTTGTGAGTGGACTTAATGGGCTCCCTAAAGGGAACTCCTCATGACTGTTAATGGAACAGGATGGATCATGCTCAGCTAATATTTTGGATTCAGATTTTCTGCCTTCTATCAATTTACTCACCTGCTTACCAGCAGAAACATAGCTGCCAAGTACCCCGTTTTCCCTGGGAAACCCCCTTTTTTCGTACAGTTTCCCGGTGGTTCCCCGTATCAGTTCCTCTCCCGTTATTCTCCCTTATTCTGCTCCTGCCAGCGGCAATTTTTTCCCCCTGCTTTGCCCATCTATGGGCACCAAAAATGGCTGGCGCCAACACCGGAAGTTGTGTTTACGCACTTCTGGACATGCGTAGACGAGACTTCCATTGCCAGCGCCGACCATTTTTGGTGCCCATAGATGGGCAAAGTGACACCGGAAGTTGCGCCTACACAACTTCTGGTGTCACGCGGCTGCCGGTCCCGGATTTTGCAGTCCAGGACTTGGCAGGTATGAGCAGAAAACACCTCTTTCCCATTTGGCAAAATTGCTACTTGTGGAAGCTAAAACACATCACCTTTTCTCTCCTGTCCTCCATGGGGGTAAAGAGATGTAGCTTCTCTCATGAAGTTAGGCTTTTGCAAAGAGCTCTGGCAGTACCTCACTGCTGCTTCCAGCAAAAACCCAAGAGGAAGAGAGAACTGACCCTCTTCTTTCTTGCCCATTTTGTTGAGAAAAAATGGAGTAGCATCTTTCCCTTTCTATTAGACTTTTGTAGGAGCTGGTGGAAGTGGCAGCAGGTTGCTGCTGAAGCTTTCTGAAGAAGTCCAGCTTGTAGAAGACAAATCATCTCTCCTTTCTCCCTAGATCCTCCAAGCCTCTGGAGAGGAAAGGAGAAATAGTTTCTCTCCCATCCAGTGTGGCTTTTGAACATAGCACAGGAGTAAGGAAAGGGAAAAATTAGTGGGCATCACAAATAATAGGCATGGCTTGTAAGCAAAGTCAAAATTTTGGACTCCTGCTCTTTAATTGTAAGCACTGCATTTTTGATGTTTTAACAACAAAGTATAAACAATATATTAAGTATAACGCTTATTGTGACATATCAAAGAGCCATCATTTATCACTTTGAAAATTTCATTTACATTATATATTTGAGGTCAAATTTATATGTACCGTTTATGTACACACACACACACACACACACACTTAAACAAAATGCTTTAGGATATTATTTGTAAAAGGATATTGTGCATGTAAATGCAGTTCTCTCCTTTGGAACAATAACCCTGTATATAAAACTTGCAGATTTCCTTTTTCTTCTCTATTTCTGCATCATGGTCAAATTTACACTGGTCTCCCTGTGTACATAAAAGAGGTTATTAGCTCCAAATGTGGAATTATTGTATTTCAAGTTGAATTTTCAATGATAGTATGAGAAAGTTTAATCAAACATAGTTCATTGCTTTTCCTCCCCCACCCCACCAGTGGTGTTGGAGGAAGTTGTTTGTAAGGCAAACCAATCATTAAAAGCACAAAGCAGAACATAAACTATACCTGCACTGACACTAAACAGATGGCATTGTTCAGAATTGTATTTATTTCACTCATTTCTATAATACTTTTCAGGACCATAGACCTTTCCCAAAGCGGCTTACAGCAACCTAAACAATTAAGATCAATACAATATTGATCTTAATTTTTTTTTTTTAAAAAAAAGCAGAAGATGAAAATAGCATCTCACTGCCAGCACAGCATGCTAACCACCCCAAATTAACCAAAAGCTGATTGGAAAAGAAAAATATTTAGGGCTTCTTTGAAAGAAATCAAGGAGGGAGCCGAATGCAGTTCTTGGGGAGGTAATTTCTATAAACAAGTGACACCACTGGAAAAACCCTATCACACTTGTCTGCCAGAATGCAGATAGTTTTTGAATTTTCTCAACTGACTGGTAGAAATGTTTAAGCTGCTCTGTTCACAGTGATGCAACTCTGTGCAATAATTTACATAGCTCACTAGAAGATATACTATTATATACTGTACAATCAAGCTTTTCTTTTCCAATCAAAGGAGATCATGGCTGCCATATTACACACTTTCAACATTAAATATAAAAGCCCGCACAAGAAATACAATGACTGAACAAAATACACCCATATTTTAAAATTAAATATCTATTTTAGTACTTTAAAAAATACTTAACAGCTGGGGTGGCGGCTGATAAATGTGTTGAGCAAACTGGAATAAACCCCACACATTCCCCCTACCCTTTCTAGAAAGAGTACAATTGTATATTCACCTTAATGCATCGTGCCTCTAGGAAATATTTACAGATTTGTTTTCCTTTGTGTTCCACAGTATGCTGATTTATGAATGCCTGACTCATAGTTGGCCATTTCTTAACCGGCTTTATTTCCTGTAAAAACAAGCATCCTGTTTTAATGCATCGTTACCTAAAGTGTCACTGAAGATCCAAAGTTACAGTACTCAAATGATACACTAAAATGATTTAGTCAAGCTTCTCAAAAAGCCTAGGACCAAACAAATAGGTATGGTTACTGACATTCTAGTTATGGTAAATGCTAGGCATAGTGTTGGGCATGTTTTGCTTATGAGGAAACAACGCTGTGAATAACATGTCATTCTTTGTATTTAGTGGTGGTGATGGAAGGTGATGGGACTGACAATTCATTCACTTGTTCCCCAAGCTGTACACATTTTACTATTACTGACTGACTTCACTAGCCCTAGTTCTCTGTATCATTTTAATTTTGCCAATGTTGCTACCTGCCAACCACTATTATTTATCTTAGTCACATTATTTTTACAAACTGCAAAATTGTTACTACACATTCCTCCACCTTAGCATTACCAGAAGTTCATTTCACAGTGCATGTGTCCTTAGGCTGCAATACTGAAGCTACATAATGCAGAGTAATCATAACTGAAGGGCTGCGTATTCTAAATTAAATACTGTACTGTATTTACTCAAGTCTAATGCACCGTCAAATCTAATGTGCTCCTCAATTTTTAAAACCTTGAAACCAAATAAAGTATTCACTGGCAAATATAAATGTGCCATCGAATCTAATTGTGCACCTTAATTTTTGCAATGTAATTTAGCAAAAAAAGGTAAGCATTAGATTCGTGTAAATACGGTATTCTAAATTATCCACAACAAACTAAACAGAAACCCCAAGTTTCAACTTAACTTAACCCACTTCCATTCCACTTACCTCTTCAGGACCTTTATTTATCCCTCTTCCCCTTCCACGGTCTTTGCGTTTCAATTTCTTCTGCATGCCACGCCCTCGGCCAATACCGTAACTATTGCTTGTCTGTGTAGCACCTAAAAACAAAAACATCCAACACATTTCAGCATAAAGATTCTGACCTGAAAAAAGAATGTACATACATACCACCTGTACTTTTCTGCAGAATGAAGAGGTCACATAAGGAATACATGCCAGGTCAGAACTATAGTGTTTTAAAGGTCATTTCTAAAATTATAAAATAGCATTTTAACTCTAACTTCCAAAACAGTGAATTTGCAACTTGGCCCCAAAAAGTTTCATTCCAGGCCATTCAATGGAAAATGCTCGTTCTGAACACAATTTCACTGTAAATGCTGTAATTATGCATAGGTGGGTTTCTAACACAAACTAAGCTAGCATTAGACCAATGCCTTACCTTTCTGAATCCCTTTCATTCCTTGTTTTTTCATAGATTCTTTTGAAATTGGCGCATCTAAATCAGCATTTGAAGTTTCTTTAGCTTGTCTATACTGTTTTAACTGGTCAGCAAAATCCTCTTTTTCATCCTCATTGTAGACAAAATCATCACTGTAATTATCATAATCTTTGTTTTTTGATTTTTTATTATGCTGTGACTTCTGTGAAGGGGTGTATTTTCCTGAAATATGCCCATGCTGGACAAAAGAGAATGATAATTAGAATGCCATTAGGATTCAGCCCCAACAGCTCTCCAAGAAAAAGCTTAACTACAGATGTCAGAACTGAACTTAGCACTCTGTATAGAGAAAGCATATGACCTCTCACTATTTTCTCTACAAAGAAAACATAATTTTACTGGTGTTCCTGTGTACTTTTAAAATCCTGAATTAGGGTTGTTATTTGCAAGTCCTTAAATGTGTAGTGCAGTTGCAAATTGAAAACAGTGCAAAGATGTCTTTAGTGCTTGATTATCCATAGACAGATGGAGAGTTGATGGAATGAACACAGATCTGTTCACTTGACTATGGGTGTTGTGTCTCCAAACTCTTAAGAGAGCTTTCTGTCCCCTCAAACCATTGTTCCAGGGAGAGCAACAAATACTGATCTTGAAAGACTCCCTGGTGAAGTGAGTGGATAATATAAATGATTCACTAAGTTTCTATTTCTTCCAAAATATGTAAATCACACAAGAGTAGCCAAAGTAGAAATAACTGTTTTTAGCAAAGACTTTGGCACTACCAATTTGCTAAGCCAAGCGTGTATATGCAAATACTGGAGATGGATGAAAGGAGAAGCAGAATTAACAGCTTCTCCTCCCCCACAGCAGCTCACACACTCTTTTTACAGGTGTTAATCTATAAATAGTTCATTTTGTGGCGAAAGACACATGACTTTATTGAACAAGTTATTTGTATCATTCTGTTGCAACGAGCAATAATAAAGAAAGAAAAAACTATTCTAAGGACATCATTTTCTTATGCTTTAGAGTTCAAGTTGTAACAAACACCACAGATGCATGGGCAGAATCAAGACTACCCTGCCAAAAATGGACACACACAAGTGTGTGCCAAGTCAACACAAATTCACCTCCCCGCAAAAGTGAAATTATGCAATAAGTCAAAATTATGCAAATTAACATTTTTATTATTTAATTTTAGAGGATTAATTGGAGCACAAAGGAATGATTTTTTGAAAGATCAACTGCCCTCATTGCTTGCAGAGAAATTTATGAAGACATGCTGAAACATAAACATATAATACAGTTAGCATTAATTATTTCTCCAATGGGAACTACTAGATTCAAGTGAAATATTTCTTATTTATTTTCTGTAGCATGAAGTTAAAAGGTAAAGGAACCCCTGACCATTAGGTCCAGTCGTGGATGACTCTGGGGTTGCAGCGCTCATCTCACTTCATTGGCCGAGGGAGCCAATACAGCTTACGGTGTACAGCTTACGGGTCATGTGGCCAGCATGACTAAGTCGCTTCTGGCAAACCAGAGCAGCGCACAGAAATGCCGTTTACCTTCCCGCCGGAGCGGCACCTATTTATCTACTTGCACCTTGACGTGCTTTCGAACTGCTAGGTTGGCAGGAGCAGGGACTGAGCAACGGGAGCTCACTCTGTCATGGGGATTTGAACAACCGACCTTCTGATCAGCAAGCCCTAGGCTCTGTGGTTTAACCCACAGTGCCACCCACGTCCCTAGCATGAAGATATTGCATTCCAATTTCTGGCAGTCAGAGTGAAGCAATTCTTATGTCAGTTCCACCCCTTTTCTAGATGTAGAACTTCCAATCTGATGACTTCCAGCATTGTGAATAAATTTATGATTAGTAACGCTATGCTAGTACAAATTTTGCAGGGTTGAGGAACCTGTGGTCCTATAGATATGGTGAACTAAAACCCTACCATCTTTGACCACCACTCCCCATGCTGGCTGGGGCTGATGGGAGTTGGTTCCCTGCTCTATGTCTGAAATATTTATCTCCTCTTTCTGGGTTTCACCTTATGAATTTTCAATTTGAATTAGTTGCAAGCCATATGAAAAACCTTTCATGTGATATAAATGATGTTTTGAAGTTAGGCTTCATTCTGCCAGCACCTTTAATTTTAATAATTTTAGATATATTATTTTGGAAGTGTGGAATGAGGATGAACATTTCACTTATGTATTGTCTCTTTCAACATGATCTTTGGAATGTGTTGATTGTTTTATATTGCTTTATTTGTTTGTTTTAATGTTATGTATATGTTATGTATTTTTTTTTAAATAAAAAAATAAAATAAATAAATCAATATCCATATAAGGCTTTGCTACCGGTACCTTAAAGTCCAGGTACGTAGTATGAAATAACTACTGATTTTATAAGTCAAGCAGTAATAACATTGTTTTTAGTTCTGAATGGACATTTATCTTCTCCCAGAGCAACTGTTCGACTAGTCAAGAGAAACCATATGCTCCTTCATTCAGAAAGACATGAAGCCAAGAAAAACCCAACCAAGTCTTGTTTTATTCAAATAATGGAAGGAGGTTTTGGATGGAAAGCAAGAGCCCTCATAGAGCGAGATCATTTTTACTTCTGGGAGAGATTTACTTCAACCGAGTCACTCATATGTCCGCCATGCATATGAATTTCATAACAGAGAACAAAATGATACTACTCCTCTCTAAGGAATGCCTGCTACTGATCCTTTGAAGAATACTGAACACTGCACAAAACTCCTACAATGAAAATCTCAATAGCTGTCAAGGCAAAGACATATGCTACTTTAATAATCTCTGGTTCCATTTCTTTGAATAAATATGGCAAAGGCAAAAAAGAAACCCATGGCCCCAGTAAAACTCAAAGTGACACAAATTACTTTTGAAGCACCTGAGAAGTAAATGGAAGGCTTTCATACTCGGCCAGAAAAGTGGGAGGATAAAAATTGCTTCATTCTCACTGTAAAATTTACTAACAAGTAACCAGGGAAAATGTTGCCCTCTGTTGCCCCCGTATCACCAAAAAATTGTAGCAAGCCAGGAAACCGGCATGATATATAACTTTGGATGGAATGAACATTTTGAAAGCTGTACCTGAATGAATGAAGACTCATAATCTCTGTAGAAACCAGATCCTTTCTTATGGGATCTTTCTGTTCGTTCGGCATCAGAATCAATGCTATAGTCAGAACTGTCATTGCTAGAGGGGGAATTATGCTGAAAAACAAGAATGATTTCGTTTGTATAATGTAGGCATATGGACTATATACATTGTATTTATATATTGCATTTAAAATGCTACAGTAAAGTCAATCGGAAGAGAAGCAGATTGTGGGGAAGTGGCATACAATTCAAATCCCTATGAGGGCTAATTTATTACCAATAATAATTAAGGTAGCTTGTACTGTATGAACTAGAGTACCTCATAATGCACAGGCAAACATTGCAATGCATTATTTGGCACACTTCTCAGCTCATATGTAGTGTGAGGAATGTTGGACACAGCAAATAATGATTTAGTAGGCCAATACTCTTGGGCACATTATAATCTGTACAGAACCAGTTGGCGCTCACTTATTACAGGGCCTTATTGGTGGTTGTTCCCATTTGCAGAGTGCCCTCTCTAGTGACGTGTGCCTTTCTCCCTCGTTATTGACTTTCAGGAGAAACTTTAAAATATTTTTGTTTACCCAGGCATTTGATGACTGTAGATAATGGTCATGGCAACTGTGAAATTAAAAACTGTGACGCTATGTGATTGTTTTTAAATTTTCTTAAATTGTTTTAGTGTTTTAAATATGTTTTTATTCTATTTAACCAACATGAGTTTGACCAAACTGTGGGAGGCAGTGGAAGACAGGAGTGCCTGGCGTGCTATGGTCCATGGGATCACGAAGAGTCGGACACGACGAAACGACTAAACAACAACAACAACACTGTTTAAATATTTTCAATGTTTGCCACTCTAGACATGGCAATCAGAATACAAATTTAATAAATAAACAATATTTCTAAACTTATTTTAACACTAGTTTGAGTAAAGGAAAAATAATTACCAGAGTTGCAAAGAATATTGACTAATAATTCTAACCTTGTGTTTATCTCGTCTTCTCCTTTTTGCTTTTTTCTTATCTTTTTCCTTTTTGCGTTTCTTGCGGGATTTTCTATGGGTTTTTTCATTTTTCTGTTTATCTTCAACCTTTGCATTTTGTTCTTCCTTATCCTCTTCAAATCCAGCATCATCTATTTCACCATCTTCGAGTTCACCATCTTCTCTGTTTTATAAAGTCACAATAGTTTAGATTCAATATGAATTAGAAATATTTTTTAAAGGGGGTATAGTTGACAGTAATAGTACAATCATCTCCCATGCTTATTTGTCCAACAACCACAACAATTACATGACATTTACACACGCTCACCCTATAGTAGTATCTAGTATTGTTTGCATATTAAGAAACAGCGGCATGTAAGGATTACATAGCTTCAGTTTACTACCTTAAAATTATAGGCAGTTTAATGAATACTAAAATCACTTTTGATTTTAAAGTTCCCAAACCTCACCACTATGAAATGCATAAAAACATAAACCTAAAAACTATTAATACATTAATAAATAAACCAAGACATGAAAAGCTGACAAAACCAATAAAGCAGCTAAATCTATTACAAAGCAATAAAAACAAAACTTAAACATTAATTGCCCAGGTGAATATAGTAATTCTGAACTAAATGATGCTAGTGTAGATGCCTCCTTCACTTGCTTAGTGAAGTGACGCCTTATCCCCTGGAAAAGAGGGTTCTATTGCATATCTTAACTATCAGGCAGGTTCATATGGGAACACTGTTTGGTATCAATTTACTATGACAACACTAATCACGTGACAGCAATGTTATTTAGTTTGGTTGTGAAAATATATGATATACAGTTTAAAATAATAACATATACAATCTGTTAGGAAGAATAATCTTAACTGCGCTTAATACAGAATATGGAATCTGTTTTCTAAGTCCTGTACTTCTAGCCTTGCACAAATAATTATTTTTCTGGTTAATTTACTTTACAGGGTTATTGCAAGTGTAAATGAAATGCACTTTGTACTATAGAAATAATGAACTATGCAAGAACAGTGATGTTATGTTAAGTGATGTAGGACATCAGTTAAAAAGGAAGGCTCTCTTAATAAAGTACTGAACTCTTCTCAAAATAGGCTAGTTGTGTTTGAAGGAAAACTAAAGCAAAACACATCTCACAAATATTTTTTTAAAAAATGTCTACCTTAAGGTTAACAGTTGCTGATCAGTGAGGTGTAGGAGGGAGGGATTTAACCTTGGCTTAAGGTGTATGTGACTATGCTTAACATTATTATTATTATTTATTATATATTATTATTTATATATAATATTATATCATGTTATATTATTTATATGATAAAGATATCAATGCATTTATTTCAGGCTCTGGTAAAATCTATAAAGACCAACTACATATATGCCCAGAAAAAATAATCAACACAAAAATCTCAACCAATTTTAAGTATAACAGGACATATAGGCAACTATTTGTTCAGTACATTGGTTGGGGTAGAGAGAACTAAATTCTCACTGTATCAAAGGCCTCTGATCAAGTTTATTCAAACAGCAGAGACTTCCGGCCGATCGCACGGCCATTACAGTCGGAGGTTTTTTCGGCTGAAAGGACCTCGGCGCGTCAAAGGCGGGGGGTTCCGCTCCAGCGCAGCGGACCCCCAAAACGGGTGTTTGGGGATGTGGTTGTCTGGCGGGCACAAAAAGTGGGCTCCCCCCTCCCCGGTGAGGTCGTGCTTTGAACCCCCGAGAGGGAGGGGGTCAGAGCTGCGGCGCACGGACTAATTGCTTCATTTGACAGCACGTAGCTGCAGGACTGTATGGCAACAGCGGCCAGCACTTCCAAAGCTAATTAAAAATTAAGGACTGAACTGTGAGTAACCTAATTATTGGAAAAAATCGGAAAATTTGGCCATGGGAAAAGGGGTTTAAAAAGGAAGTCAATCCCTTCCCTCTGATTAAATTCGACAGCAGATGCTTTTACCGAAGCCGGGAAAAGTATTTGGAAGGATCGGAAACTCCAAAGATTGACTTTTTACTCTCCCCCAGAAGCAGGTTGGGGGGGGGGGAGAATGCTTAAAACTGTTTAAAAATTCCTGTGAAGTTAATCAATTCAGACAAAGAAAGTGGCTTCTTTTTTGGGAAAGTGAAAGTACAGTCAACTCGGTGAATTTCCATTATGATGTCGCAATAGGGAGGAAGTTACTAAGTTTTGATTCTAAAGGGAGCCTTTTGAACTACAGTATTGTGGCAAAGTGAATGGATGTTTGCAGCTTGAAGTTCCTACATCCCTTGTTATTTACATTCCTGCTCTGACCTTGAAGATAGAGAGAACTTAACAGCCAACATGTCATCTGACTTTCAACAGACTGTTTTGAGTCTTCTTTATGAACAAAAACAGGAGATGCAAGCCATCAGAGTGGAGGTTAAAAAGTTTAAAGACTTTGTGGAGAATTTTAAAGAAGAAGTGAAAATTGAGGGAAAAAGTGAACTGAGTAGTAATAAACTGGATAGAGGAGTTGGAGAAAGTTTTGATGATGGAAAAGATCAAGATGAAGGGAAAAAAACAGCAAGAAGCTCCAATAGGCACTGTTTTTGATCTCAAGAGAGAACAAGAAGGGAATCTGAGAGAGATTGAAATGGCAAAGGATAATAGTAGAGGCTGGACAAGGAAAGAAATGAAATGGTGTAGGGGGGAGCAGGGGGGAAAGATTCATCGTTGGGCTATGAGACAAGCTAAAGTGGGAGTGGGGTAAATAAAAGGATAAGTTATTAATTGATAAAAATGGATTGAAAACGGTCTGGTTGATAAAAGTAAAATTATGTATTGTAATTATAGGATATGGAATTTGCCGAATTGATTGGGAGTTTTGGTGATTAAGAAATAGGGAAAGAGAAGCAGAGAGTTTTTTAAAAAATTATAATTGGGAAAAATGTGATATTATTTGAATTTGAAATTATGGAAAATCTTGGAGGGGATTACAGGCCATGGGTTAGAGGTAGTTGATTTTGCTGATTGAATATAGATAGTTTGGTTATATAAAAATGTAAAAATGAATTTGAATGGCAATGATTTTTTAATATGCTAGTATAAAGGCTAAGATGAAATATGTATAATTGTTAAAATGTGAGAAATTTTAGAACAACGGTTAAATTGTAGAAAATGTTTAAGATTATGATATATGAAACTGCTTAAGATGAGTTGAAATGAAAATCAGATAGGGGGGACTTGGGGAAGTCCACATAATAATGGTTTGTGAAATAGATAAAAAGAGAATTGATGATTTGTTTTGTTTTTGTTTTATGTAGTGTGTATGTGTTTATGTTATATTGCATTTGTCTTGTTATTATGATTGTTGGTATAAAATCAATAAAAAATTCTTTTTAAAAAGTTTATTCAAACAGCAGATGAAGTGGTGAACTTGTTTCTGGACAGTACCACCTCAAGCTGCTATCATTCAGCTTTCTCATGAAACATTACTTGAAAAAACTGTGTCTACATTTCAACAATTGGGAAATGTTGACTAGATATGTAGCAAAAGCCAACTACAACTCTTGGGGACACAATTCTTTTGGGCATCTTGTACTGCCAGAGCTTGCCATGGCGAATAGGTAAAAGGTACTTGGGAGATGTAGTTGCTCAACATTGCATGTCTTAACACTGACACCCCCCGCACCATCTAAGTACACACACACAACTTGATAATCTTGAGCTCAGTGAAAAACACAAAATTAAATTCAACAAAGGCAGTGTATTGTATTAGACATAAACAAGGACTATACACACAAGGATAAATAGCTAAGGAACTGATTAGAAAACAGAAAATTTCCTCTTTGGAGGGCTTCAGCATATGGATACCAGGCGTGGTCTCAATGCTGAAGGTTTAAATTAGATGACTTGTGTGGCATCTACAAATATATGCAATGTGTCATAAACATATCTTTAATAATCAAATGTTTATCAGTTAGCCTCAGGAATGTGGGTTGGTGTAATTTTTAACATTCCCACCATCCTAGCTATGCAGAAACTGTATTTGAAATATGCACTTTTGCCATATATAGTGGTAGCTTGGTTTAAGAACAGCTCAGTTTATGAACAATATGAATTAAGAACGCTGCAAACCAGGAAGTAGGTGTTTTGGTTTGTGAACTTTGCCTAGGAAGCAGAACATGTTTTGCTTCCTGTTGAATGTGTTCCATTTGTAAATTGAGTCTCCTGCTGCTATATGGGAAAGCATGCCTTGGTTTAAGAACGCTTTGGTTTAAGAATGGACTTCCGGAACGGATTAAGTTCGTAAACCAAGGTACCACTGTACATGTCTTTAGTTTTAAAACATATCTGAAGGGCCAAACTAGTTTAGCATGAACAGTATCATGATACAGTTTGATCCTCCAGTAACAGTAAACCTTACACTCTTATTCTGAGAAAAAGGATTCGATTTTTAAAGAACCTATCCAAAATTTATCTAATTGTTCTTTTTCAATACTGTCCTGTTTAGAAGTGGGAGCTTTTAATATGGTTTTCATTCTTGCAACTGAGATGTAAGAATTTACTTGCTACCCTGTTAACTGAACACCACAGATCTACAAATCTAGTATATTCAAGTTAAATTTTAATGTAAGATGAAAAAGATAAGCCTTTAAATATGCAGTTAAAATGTGTTCATTAATGCAAGGGGGAAAAAATATCTAAGAGCACAAAATGAGAAAACAGCTCAATTAGTATTTTCTTAGTGTGAGGCAAGGGTATTCATCAGTGTTTGGACAACAACTCCTATCTCCAGCCAGCATGGTCAATGATCAGGGATTATGGCAGTTGTAGTCCAAAGCATTGGAAGACACTATGTTGGCTACCACTGATGTGATCAATACTTATAAATTAGATTAACAGCTATAAACAGAAAGAGATGTGGCTCTTATATACAATGGAATCTAATTCTGTCCTACAGTGCTGTGATAAGTTACTAGTGAAAAGAGAAAACTATAAGTTTTAACTCTGATATACATTAAGAATAGTACTACTGGTGTACAATAACAAGTTCATAGGTACCAAGTGTTCCCATTTAACTATATATTATTTATTCTAGTAAACTCTAAAGCTCCAACACTCAACATTTCAAACACCCTCCTTTTCTATCTACTGCACATAGTCAGTTACACTCAGTGCAATAAGTGGGGCAGTAAAACGGGTAGTTGGGCCTCCAAGGACTAGGATGGAAGCATTTGCTAAACATTTGCAGAGTTCCTTGTCCCAGATGTCTTATGTCAAAACAAAACAAAAGATATCTTCAATTCAAAATTAGCAGCCCTATCTCTATTTGCTTTAAAGTATGGCACGAAAAAACTAAGGAAAATGAATTCCCATTGTATTTTAAATTTATCCATGTAGACTTTTTCTCGTTTTGCAACTTAACTGTTTTTGAGATTCTGCAGAAAGAGTATCTGCTACTGCTGCAAAACAAGGAATCACAACTTCTGTGTTTCTTGTTTTCCGATAACAATTCAGGGAATCCAATATGAAAGTTATCTACCTATAAAAAGGTCTAATTTATTATTGGGAGTTAGAAACATAAAAAACCTTCAGAGATTTGATAGGCCAGCAGGGGAATTAGCTCATTAGGAGCTGCAATTTCTGCAAAGCTATACAAGTTTAAAGGCTTTGGCTGTGCTTAAACTACTTAGTACAATTCCAATGTATCTCAGAAGATTTGCTAGTCAATAGATTTGAGGGTCACCTGCTTTTCTGACATACTTTTTGTTTTTAAATGTCTACGAGAACACATTGCATGATGTAGTAATCTTTGATTTCCCCTTATTAGTTCCCCTTTCAAAAGGGTAATATCTCTTAAGAACTCCTAGGATAATTAGCTCCAGGTCTTTTAATAATTCAGTAATGTGCCAGCCTTTCCTTTAGCTAATATTTGCTGGACAACTCATGCTGCATTCATGACTATGTTAAAAGTAACAATACTATACCAGGTAGTATCCTTTTGCAGTACAAACTGTTTCATTAACATTTTAAACTGCTACATCTACGGTATGAAGGACTGCTGATATGTAGATCTGAGATACAAGGCCCAGTCCGATTCACTGTAGCTCTGTCCAAGTCATTTTAATTGCTATTTGTCTCTGTATCCTGTCTTATAAAAGATGAAAGCAGTATACAACCTACAATGCTACTACTGTAACATGAATTAGGGGTTATGTTATGTTTTGTACCACTTTGATAAACCAGTATTGTACATGGTTGTTGGGGAATGTGGACCATGGGTAGGCTTGCTGTTATGGGGAATACAATTATAAACTGTGATCTAAGGAACAAGATTTGAATACATGTTGGTGAATGACAGATCAATAATTTCAGAGAGGTTCCCCCTTTTTTTTAACCAACTGAGAAGAGCCAGATCTTATGAAAACAAGAGCCTGGAGAAAACAGAGGAAGGCACAAGACCTCAACCAGGGGAAAAACCCTCTGGTGTGTTGGCTCAAAAGGATTGAAAGGTAGAAAAGATAAAATCCAACAGAACTTCACCTGCACATAAAGAGATCTAGTTAAATGTGTAAGGTGTAAACATTTACATGTAGCTCCATGTATAAAGGGGGGGGGACACACACTCTTTGATTTCAAATGGCAGTAAGGGATATAAGGCAGGGTAAGAACAACAGTGACATTATACAGACACCCAATGTAAAGTGCATTTTATGAGAAGATGGGATTGTTTAAAAAGGTAATGAAATGTGAAGGGGGGGGGGGGGAATGCATGCAAAATGCACCTTGAAGAGACCTAAAAAAAACCCTCCTCAAAACACATCCTTGTTCCTGTATTAAGAACACCCCCCTCCCTCAGGCTGAAGGTGACTCCCCTCCCCAGTACAATGTTACATACATTTTAAATTTTTTTAAAAACCCCACCTAGGTACATTTAAGACATCATCATCATCATTATTATCATCATCATCATTATTACCACGACCACCATCTCACATTCTTAGTTATTATCACCATTGAGAAGCGGAGAGAAAGAAAAAAGAAAGAGAGAGAGAGAGAAGAACGTTACTCGACCTTTCGTCCCCTGCATGTTGCCTGTCAGAGTCGGGCATGTTTTGGTCAAGAACTGGGTTTGGGGGCTTGGAGAACAGGCTTTCAAAGGCCATTGTGCTGGCTCTGGCTGTGTGTGCAGGGAGGAGGAGGAGGGAGGAGGAGGAGGAAGGCAGGACACTGCTGCCCGTGGTGGGGCGTTGGGAGAGGAAAGGAGGGAGGAGACACTAGGCACACATACAACACACACGCACACACAAATATACGCAGAAGCGGCGGCGGCCGGAGGAGGACCGCGTGGGGGTCCCCCCACCACCTCAGCAAGCAGCAGCGAAGATTTCCACTCACGGTTTTTTACTGAGTGACGGGAAGGGTGGGCACGGGGACACACGCAAACACACGCGCACGCGCCCCCCAGAAAAGGGCGCTTTTAACGGTCGCTCTGGGGCCGGGCGATGCAAATTTCAAAAAATAAAATAAAATAAAGGGGGTGGGGGGTTAACAACAGGCAACACACACGCACCACAGGAAGAGGAGGGAGTGGTGGGTCGGTCGGTGAGGGCGGAGGGGATGGGGAAGAGGTGCCGTTGGCCGCAAAGGAGGAGGAGAGGAGGCTGGTCTGGTTATGTCTTCCTTACAAACATGGCGCCCGGTCGCTTTGCCACAGAGAAAGAGCGAGACGGGGAAGAGAGCGCGTGGGAAGAGAAATGGCGCGCGGCTGAACGGGATGGTGGGGAAGGGAGCGGGTGGGGGAGGAGGGACGCGCTTACAAAATGGCGCCGAGCAGAGGAGGAGCAGGAGGGGGTGGAAAAGGGGAGGGGAGGGGAGGGGAGGGGGAGGGCTAGCGGAGCTTCTCTGCTGGCGCCTCACGGGTCGCCCGCAATCGAGGCGAGGGCTTGGCCGCACGCCCCGCCGCTGTCGTCATCGCCCAGCTTGGGGGGGGGCTTCCCTTCTCAGCATTGGCCCGCGCGGATAGACGGGGAGGTGCCTATTGGGCAGGCTTGCTGCCTATCCAGGGCACGTTCGAAATGCAAAAGAGCGGAAAGCCCCTCTCTTTCCTCTCTCTCTCGCGCGCGGTAGTGACTTATAAAACGGGCGCGCGTCCGCTTCTCTCGCCGCCTCCTGCTTTTCTAAGCGCATAGATAGCGGGAGGCTGCGTGTGTGAGAGAGAGAATCCTGTATGTGTGTATTATGTGTACCGCTTGATGATTTAGCTGCTAATCGTGATACATAAATGAGACTCAGAAGTATGCCTCATTTATTTCACTAGGATCAAGGGTGGCATTCAGCCAAGTTTTACTTAAGAGGACACCCATTGAAATTAACGAGCATGACTCAGATTCATTAATTTAAATACGTCTGAGTAAAACTTTTGGCTGCCACCCTTGCTCCCCTAAAAATCTCTAAATATTGGTTCGTTATTAGTCTCCGTTTACATTAATTACTATCAACCTTTTAAAAATTATTTTAGAAATTGGCAAATAGCTCCTTAGATGTGCTTTAAATGGATGGCATGGCTCTGCCCAGTGCTATTACTATACAGCCTCCAGCTGAGTTCGCTTTCCAGATCCCAGTTGGGAATGGCTGTTAAGGGAAAGGACCTGCAGAAAACTTTATACCGTAGAACAGGGGTCCCCAAACTAAGGCATGGGGGCCGGATGTGGCCCAATGACCTCCTAAATCCGGCCCTTGGGCGGTCCAGGAATCGGCATGTTTTTACATGAGTAGAATGTGTCCTTTTATTTAAAACGCATCTCTGGGTTATTTGTGGGGCCTGCCTGGTGTTTTTACATGAGTAGAATGTGTGCTTTTATTTAAAATGTATCTCTGGGTTATTTGTGGGGCATTGGAATTCGTTCATATTTTTTTTCAAAATATAGTCCGGCCCCCCACAACGTCTGAGGGAAAGTGGACCGGCCCCCTGCTGAAAAAGTTTGCTGACCCCTACCGTAGAATATCACTTCCTCAAGACTTTTGAAGCAAAGGTTGTGAGCCGGAAACTCAGCAGAAAACCACTTGAAGGATTGTGCATGAACATTATGCAAATATATGCAACAATGAGGAGGTTCTACATCTACAAGTATTAAAATGTATGCAATACATTTATTTTCAGTTTTTACTTAGTCACAAATATCTTCTTTCTTTGGCGATCACTCGTAGCCATGTAAGATTGTCTTCCATGAATATGGTCTTAACAGTGTGTCCGTAGTCACAAATATATTACCATATAGTCAAAATATGCCTTCCTTGCAGACTGCTTTCTCATGTACCACCTGCCATGCACGACCAGTTACATAGCCCTTTTGACTATCTGAATTCCTAACAGAAAAGTTTGACCTGAACCTTTTTAAACAGCACAAGCGAAGTCTGTGACTTAACTTTAATGAAGCATCCTGTTATATGGTTGCTATTTTGCATGTTAATACATGTCAGTTCCTGGTATTTAGTAATAAAGTGAAGAAAACAATAAAACAAAGGAACATAAAATCAAATGTATGTCTTTTGCTGTCTTTTAAGCTGTTGCCACCCACAAGGGGTCCTTGAGAGGAGGAAGGGTTGAAATAAATTTTATATTTTATGTTGCCCTAAATACACTGTAGCCTTGAACACACACCAGCAAACCTTTTCTAAGGGTACTTCCAGACAGGCATTTCTTGTGGTTTTGATTTTCCTCATGCATTTTTCCCCCCAGCGTTCACACAACATCATTAGCATCAAAATGCCAGCCCATATCCCTTCCCCTTTTAAATCTGATTTTACCTCTTCCATTTAAAAGTTGATGTTTAAAAAAATCCTGTTGCCAGCTGCTCTTTTGTGATATTCAAACAACCTCTTAGTAATAATACATTCCTGTCTGGATTAAGCATCCAGGACATAACCCCCCCCCCCCCGCCACTCTTCCCATACCCACAAGGAAGGTGGGGCGCCATATTATCATTTTAGGCACCAAAAGTTCTTGAGCTGGCCTTGAGCGAGAGACTCAAGACACAACAATCCTCGATAAGCTTATCTGAAGGCTAGGCAGCTATCTCTCCTTTGCCTTACTCATTCTCAATAGACCCGTCTATTCTTCCTTGCCATCTCTTATGCCTGGTATTTTTATGAGAGTACTTATGGTAATGCCACTCTCCTTCTTTCTTTTTCTCTCCTTCCCTACTTTCAAACCTTAGCTTTCCAGTGATTCCTTTACCCTAACTGTTAGGTGATTGAAACAAAAAATAAGATAAAAAATTCCTTCCAGTAGCACCTTAGAGACCAACTAAGTTTGTCATAGGTATGAGCTTTTCGTGTGTATCTGGAGAAGGGTGCATGCACACGAAAGCTCATACCTATGACAAACTTTGTTGGTCTCTAAGGTGCTACTGGAAGGAATTTTTTATCTTATTTTTTGTTTCGCTTACGTCAGACCTACCTGTTAGGTGATTGTTGGTCCTTCAGAAGCCCAGTTCAGAGAGCTATAGGGAAGGGAGCAGTTTGATGTCGTTCTGTTTTGAGTGCCGTTTTGCCCTATTGATCAGTTGGCGATCGGTGGTGCCTGCAAGCACCATTTTGGCTAAGCCCCACTGTTATTTGCCCCACACTTTATTTATTTCATTCATTTATATCCTACATTAAGCTTACCAGATTCCCCCCCCCCCAATGAATCCAGGGAAACTTTAAATAAATAAATAAATAAATAAATACTACACGTTTGAGACGTTGATGCGGTGGCGGTGGCAGAGGGGCGGCCACCGCCTTGACCCCAACCACCACGTTTCCCCTTCCTCTGAGACTTCTATCTCCTTTCTCCATGAGCCTGGGCAGCCCCTGAGTTGTTGGTTCTTTGGTGGTGGTGGTGGGGAAGCGGTGCGTGGTTGGTCAGGTATGGAAGGCGGAGAAGGAGGACAGAGCAGTGGCAAGGCTCTGGCAGCGCGATGCCTCCCTTCCCATCGGAGCAGCCCCAATCCCATTCCTAGCAAGCAGCAGGGGGTGGGATCCCGCAGCTGGGAAGCGAGGCTTCACACTGCCTTTCGGAGCAGCCCCATCCCACCTCCTACTTGCGTGCAAGCAGGAGGGGGCAGGGATCTCTCAGGCAGCGCAATGCCTCCCCATCGGAGCAGTCCCAATCCCATTCCTACTTGCGTGCAAGCAGGAGGGGGCGGGGACCCCTCAGCTGGGAAGGGAGGCTAACTGAGAGATCCCCACCCTGCTCCTGCTTTCACGCAAGTAGGAGTTGGGAGGCTGCTCCGATAGGCAGCATGAAGTCTCCCTTCACAGTGAAATATACTCGGAGTCGAGAGTGAATTTCATGCTTTTTATTCAGCTCATAGTCATCAAGGAGAAGAAGAATGCCCTTTCCCCCAAACCATCTGCTTATATACATTATTTACACAATGGGCTTTGCGTGATTGGCTACTTCGGGGCTACACCTGTGGGCCAATCAGTTTGTGGATTGACTTCTGCCAGCAGCCTGATTGGCTGCTCCTGCAGGCCAATCAGGTTGCAGATTCACTTCTGCCAGCCGCCTGATTGGCTGCTCCTGCAGGCCAATCAGGTTGCGGATTCACTTCCACCTGGAGTTGGATTGGGTGGCTCCTGCGGACCAGTCAGACTGCTGATTCTGGATCCTATTGTTCTATGATTCAGCTCAGTACATAACACACAGCTTAGCTGCTGCGGTCAGGGAAGGTGGAGGCAGCCCGGAAGCTGCATCTTAGAGCTGCATTTTTCGGGGACATTAGATGAAATCCAGGGACATTCCGGGGATGGAATTTGTCCAGGGACTTATTCACAAATCTGGGGACTGTCCCTGGGAAACAGGGATGTCTGGTAACCCTATCCTACATGGTACTCCCCCCCCCATTTAATCACAACAACCCAATGAGGTGGGTTAGGCTGAGAGGCAGTGACTGGCCCAAGGTTGCCCAGTGAGCTTCACAGCCAAGTGGGGATTGGAGCCCTGGTCTCCCAGGTCCCAGTCTGACACTAACCACTACCCCACACTGTCTCACAGTGTAATAATATATGATTATTGTGTAGGGCAGGTGGGCGTGGCCTGACCCAAATGGCCTTGTGGACTGAATGGAGAGGCTGGGGGCTCCCCATACCTTCACTAGCACCTTAGTCCTCACCCCCAGACTAAACAAGGTGTGTGGTACATGTAATCACAATTTATTCACTTTGATAAAGAGCAAGTCCACTGGCAGTGTGATTTGATGCTGCATACACACCATATAGTAGATTTAAAGCATGACTTCCCCCAAGGAATCTTGGGAATTGTGGTTTGTTAAGGGCGTTGGGGATTGTAGCTCAGTGATGGATAAACTGCAGTTCCCAGGATTCCTTAGGGTACGTCGTGCTTTGAATGTATGCTGTGTATGTGCCTAAATTGAACTTTCTTTTAGTACATTGTAAGCCTTTTAGGGCTGCCTTCTTTGAATGACTCTGTTTTTTAAAAAAACAACAACACACCAGGGTTTTTTCAGGTTGTTTTTTTTTGTAGGATTCCACCATGAACTGGCACTCAGCAAGCTGCAGCAGACTCTGGTACTTCCAAATCATTTATAATATTTATATTCCTGCTATTCTTTGCAGTGGGGCTTAGGGTAGTGCACAAGAATCTGACAACTCCCCAAGACAGTCACATTGAGAACCCTTTTACAGGTTTATGAAAAATCCTTTAAAAAAAATGTTGCTAAGGGCCAAACGCCTTAAAATAACCCAATGAGGAATCAATGGACAGCGAATGCTAACTGAAAGGGAAACAACAATAGAAAACTGAGTGGGAGTGGAGTGGAATTGGATTGGCTGAAAAGGGACAGGACAAAACAGGGTAGAGAAAACCGTCTAATTGGCTGGACAAGTCATTTCCTGTTTCACTTTAACACACCACTTTGAAGCATATCCAAGGGTGGAATTCAAGAACAAGCTGGTAAATTAAAGATGACTTGGAGCTGTTTTACAACTAACCCACTTCCCCCAAAGATCAGACTTTTTGCGATCAGAAAAGTAACTGGAAAATGCACCGGAAAGCGTGGTCTAACCTCCACGCAAACAAATCAGAGGCAATTCTCATTAAATAGCTAGTGTTGTTTAATGTCCCTGCAAGAAAAACAGGATGGATGCTCAATAAACACCACCTGGAAGCACCCTATGTGACATTTTGTGGGAGGTTCTGCTAATTGCATAACCTAGCATTTCGAAAGCACATCAAAGTGCAAGTAGATAAATAGGTACCGCAACAGCGGGAAGGTAAACGGCGTTTCCATGTGCTGCTCTGGTTCGCCAGAAGTGGCTTTGTCATGCTGGCCACATGACCTGGAAGCTGTACGCCTGCTCCATCGGCCAATAATGTGAGATAAGCGCCGCAACCCCAGAGTCGGTCACGACTGGACCTAATGGTCAGGGGTCCCTTTACCTTTACCTATCATAACTGGAAGGATGCGGGTGACGCTGTGATCTAAACCATTGAGCCGCTTGGGCTTGCCGATCAGAAGGTCGGCGGTTTGAATCCCCGTAACGGGGTGAGCTCCCATTGCTTGGTCCCAGCTCCTGCCAACCTAACAGTTCAAAAGCACCCCAAAAAGTGCAAGTAGATTAATAGGTAGCACTCCGGTGGGAGAGCAGTTTCCGTGCACTGCTCTGGTGTCGGTGGAAAAACTGTCTGCAGACAAACGCCGGCTCCCTTGGCCTGTAAAGTGAGATGAGTACTGCAACCCCAGAATCGTCTGCAACTGGACTTAACTGTCAGGAGTCCTTTATCATAATTGGAGTTTGTTATTTTCTCTTTATCCACCAGGTGGCATATAGGAGCTATATATTACCTATCTTTTCATTTATATTTTTTTTGCTGGTGACTAGGAATGGGTGAATGTCAACTTTGGTTTTTCTCAGTTTCTCATTTTCCCAGCCTTAAATTCAGCCCTTCACATTTCTACATTCATGTGTGATTTTGGTTTTAAGCGCTTATAAAAATTCTACTGAGACGTTCTCCTAATATACATACTTTTTTTTTTTGCCAGCAATTTTGCCTCATATCCACATTTTTGCAAAACAGTTTCCCCTAGTACATGCGTTTTTAAACTTTAGTTTCACTAACATACACTACTTTAATGCACACTTTACCATAGTATATGCATATTTCTGCACATTACTTGGCTGTAGAAGTGCAGTGCAAAATTTGCATAAGTGCGCATTTTCAAAGGTGGCTCTGTATCAGGAAGAAAACAGGTAAAGTAGGTAAGTTAACCTTTAAGCATGAACTGTACTGAATTTTCCCCATGTCCCTTGTGGTGGCAGCCTTTTGAATGTGAGCAATCCAACCTATACAGAAACAGAAACACACAGAGGGAGAGTTGTAGTTCTTTTTTTTATTATGAAGGACAGGAGAGAGATTCAATGAACAAATTTGTAGCATAAGTGTAGTGGTCACCTTTGTGGCAGGCATGTATTTTATTTTCTAATAGCAAAGGCACACACACAGAGAAAGGATAGCAGAGCTGGAGGTAGAGTTGAACGAATCTGTCAATATCAGTTTCTCTCACTTTCTTAATTTTTTAACCTTGTATTCAGTTCTCCACATTTCCACAGTTTAATTTTTTTTAAAATAAAAGTCATTCTGAAAATTCACCAGCTTTTAAACACACATTTCTCCTGATATACAGGTGAAACTCGGAAAATTAGAATATCGTCAAAAAGTGCATTCATTTCAGTAATGCAACTCATTATTTTTTATTTTAATTTTAATTTTTACAACTGCTTTCTTTTGGAAATTCCACAGTAATAAAACAAATAGTTACAATAATACAAAAATAAACATCACTATTACATTTCATTAATTCCATTCCATTTATAATTGACCTGCCTAATGACAAATAATTACAATTACAACAAATAAAGGCTTGACATATCTTGCTTTGCATGCCATGCATCTATCTCATATATTGGTTTCACCTTTTAAGTTGTAGTTACAGGTAGGTAGCCGTGTTGGTCTGACACAGTCAAAAAAAAATAAAAAAATCCTTCCAGTAGCACCTTAGAGACCAACTAAGTTTGTCATAGGTATGAGCTTTCGTGTGCATGCACAAAAGGTATCTGAAGAAGTGTGCATGCACACGAAAGCTCATACCTATGACAAACTTAGTTGGTCTCTAAGGTGCTACTGGAAGGATTTTTTTATTTTCTTTTAAGTTGTGTTACTGAAATAAATGCACTTTTCGACAATATTCTAATTTTCTGAGTTTCACCTGTATATGTTAATGTATGCATTTTTTTTATCTTGTATGCAGACTTTTGCAAAATGCTTCCCCCTAAAATTATGCATTTTTGTATGCTATTTCCACCATTATATGTGTTTAGGCCAGCATACCTAAATATTTTTGGTACACATTAGTTGACTGGAGAATCGCTTTGCAAAATGCGGAGAAGTGTGAATTTCACAGGATAGCTGTGTTTCGGTCCCCGTACTGTTTAAGAAAGTCAAAATTATGTGGGCTCACTTTTAAATGGGAACTGAATTGAAATTCACCCCCCATCCTAATTGGAGAAGACCTTGTAGGCCGTTGAGCACGGTCTCTTACTCAAAGCAGGAAGCTGATGGTCACATGCTAATGATGAGGAAATAAAGCTTTCCTTGGAACCTTCCACTGCATCTGAAGCGCTGAATTGTTTTTACAGTTAAGGTCTTCGGTTATTATGATGTTTGCACTGATGAGCATTGTAAACTCCTCTGAATCAGGAGGAGACTCTGCTGGGCCACCGTGCATTTGGCCTCTTTGAATGATTGGCAGCAAACACTTTAAAAACACATGCAAAGTGTTTTCTAAAAGTTCAGTCCTTTTGGACCAAAATTCTGGCTGGGGTGCTAAGTGGACTAGACCTGGGACAGAACGCTAAGTCATTTCATCATGAAATGACTCGTGCCATGTTTTTTGTTCACAGGCAAAAGCTGAGCTGACCTCGCAGCAGCAATGTAGCTTGCCAGCCCTACCATTCTGGGGCAGGGAAATAAAAAATGTTCCTTGTGTCCATGTGTTGAAATTCATATTGGTTCTGCAGTTTTGTTGCAGTGCAATGGAACATAAGACCCCCTAGGCTGCATTTCACAACTTATTTACTCAAAAGAAGTCCTATTAAAATGAAGCTATGGGGAAGGCAGCTGTGGTGAAGGGGGGACAGTCAGTGCAACTTCTTTATATGGGCAAGACCTACAGAAGAAGAGTTGTGCTCATTTGACCTGTGCAGATCCTGTTTTCTCAAATAAAGAGTTAACTCCACTTACTTTGTGTGATTTAGATAGATAGATAGATACTTTATTGTCATTGTACATAGTACAACAAAACTGAATGCCGTCCTATAAAAACAAAAACACAATTACAGCCACACATACACATTTACTGCTGGCTCGCTCACTCCTGACACCTATGTGTGTCAGGAAACAGTGTGTAGTTCAGAGATATCTCTGAAAGCCTGAACTTTTTGCTGTAAGGAAAGTGTTGGGAAAACACACTGAAAAGTCGAAACAAAAAACAAACAAAAATTCATTCCAGTAGCACCTTAGAGACCAACTAAGTTTGTCATAGGTATGAGCTTTCGTGTCCATGCACACTTCTTCAGATGCACTGAAACAGTTTCATACCTATGACAAACTTAGTTGGTCTCAAGGTGCTACTGGAAGGAATTTTTGTTCGTTTGTTTGTTTCGACCATGTCAGACCAACATGGCTACCTACCTGTAACTAACACTGAAAAGTGTGGGATAACATTTGCTTTTGTTGCATGGCCAAAAATGGCTTATTTTCTCAGTTAGGCCAATATAACTCAGAGACAAGAGGAGTTAGGAGTCCATTTTGTTTATTGCAAAGCAATGGGCTACAGTCGAATATTTTTGCAAAACTGCAACCCCGCCCAAAGGTCGGGCAGGGGTTTTATAACATTTCAAACAAAGGATTTTGATTTAACCAATCATATTTAACACTACATCATTTTAATTCAGTACGCATGTCCACCAATACTTTATCCTAATTTAATATGCATGTGCAATAAGCATTTGCTAACTAGGCCTTGATTCTCACCATGATGTGTTAGTATGGCGTTGGGAACCTGTGTTACGTGTACCATGTAACAACTTATGTTCTAGTTTATGAATTGCATCTTTGTGATTGACGTATTAGCTGACCTTCTATCCCAGTAGGGACGGCATCTTGCTGAATTATCAGTTTCTTTAAAGCATCAGGTTACCATAACTATTCTAATATAAGAATATTCCAAGATTTATAGAGATTTACATTATCACCGTAATCATCTAATATCTCTGCAAGGACCCTTGGACAGTTAAGTCCAGTCAAAGGCGACTATGAGGTTGTGGTGCTCATCTTGCTTCAGGCTGAGGGAGTCGGCGTTTGTCCATAGACAGCTTTCCAGGTCATGTGGCCAGCATGACTAAACTGCTTCTGGCACAACAGGACACTGTAATGGAAACCAGAGCGCATGGAAATGCCGTTTACCTTCCTGCCATAGTGCTACCTATTTATCTACTTGCACTGGTGTGCTTTCGAGTGGCTAGGTTGGCAGAAGCTGGGAAAGAGCAACGGGAGCTCAGTCCGTCACGGGGATTCGAACCGCTGATCTTCTGATTGGCAAGCTCAGTGGTTTAGACAAAAGTGAGAGGTAAGGCCTATTGGACTCAATGGAGATTACTTCTTAGTAGATACACATACATTTGCACTGTAAATCACCTTGGTCCAAATCCATTGCTGTAATCACTAAACTGACTCTGGGCCTTATATTTTGATGTATCTTGAAAGAAGATGTATGTACCTCGGTTTTTTGAAATGTAAACGTTTCTGAGCAGAAACAACTTTGCTCATGTTGATGATGTTCCATACATCCCAAAAATATTCTACAGGAATATATTCTGCATGTCTGTCCTCCATTTTTCCATGACATTCATAATTTGAACTGAGGTTTAGTTTATGTAATAATCTAAACCTTGGTTCAAATGACGAGGGCCATGGAAAAACTGAAGGGAAGCATGAAACTACATCTTTCCATTAAAATAGTGTATTTTGTCTATCTAATCTGTTTAGCTACCTAAACTGTGGGATGTGTCCAACATTCCAAGAAGGACCAACTTCATCTCTGTGTCAGTTTGTTTGGACCGTTGAACAGTTAAGCTGCTGCTGCTGATAGATGCTATGAAGGAGTTGTTAAGACTCACTAATATGTAACATATCGTTTATTTTATAACCTAAGTATGAATCTGACAGTAAACTAGTTTGTTTTATTATAAGACAGATTCATGTGTATTGTTTTTAAGAGAGATTAAAGGGATTCGCAACTAAGAAAGGCTCTAACGAGTAGGCAAGCCGTTTTGCTGCTGTGCAAACTTCAGTAGGGAAACGTTTGACTCTGCAACTAAAGTATATTATAAACGTTCCTACATTGGGTTATGGTTGGCCCAGAATTGCGATTTTTTTTTTTATAGTTCTGGGTTGTCTAGTGGGGATTAAGTAACCCCTCCCTTCCCTCAGAGGTTACAGTAACCTAAAGCAGTGGAGATTATATAATTTTTTTAAAAAATGGCTAATGGAGATTTTGAAAGTGATCTCGGAGAAGGTTTGCCTGTTCTAAATAATTTTGTGCACTGGAAGCAACGCTTAATAGCACTTCTAGATGCAAAAGGCGTCTTTGATGCTATAAAAATCCCCCGACCCACAAGCACAAATGAGGGTGATTTACCCAAGATAAGAGTTTGGTAAGAAAAGAATAGTAAAGCTAGATCCATCATTTTGAATGGACTTCGCAATGAACACCTCTCAATGATAAATTCTGAAGAAACGGCATCTCAAATATTAACTGATATTGAGCGCATGTTTGGAGACACGATGAAGAGCTCTTACTGGGTGTTAATACATGAGTTAACCGGACTGAGAATGAATTCTAAAGATGAATTCACAAGGCATATGAGCCAGTTTACAGAAATGGTTCAAAAGATTCAGCTTACCTCAAAACCACTTGATGAGGAAATGAAGACATCAATTCTGTTATTGTCTCTAGGACCATAATTCAATGCATTTGTGAGTATAATGGACCACAAAGAAGGTCTATCTTTAAGAGATCTTGTAGCAGGGGCCCAAAGGACCACAATTAAGGTGATAATCCCAATAAATCTTGGAATCCCAATAAATCTTGGAATATGCTTATAAATCCCTATAAATCTTGGAATATGCTTATACAGTGGTGCCTCGCTAGACGAATTTAATTCGTTCCACGGGTCTTTTCTTATAACGAAAAATTCGTCTAGCAAATCCCATAGGAATGCATTGAACCTCCGCTCGAAAAATCCTTTCGTTGAGCGGAAATTTCGTTAAGCAGGGCATTCGTTAAGCAAGGCACCACTGTGTTAGAAGAGTTATGGTAACCAGATGCTTTAAAGAAACTGATGATTTAGCAAGATGCTGTCCCTATTGGGATAGAAAGTCAGCTAATATGTCAATCACAAAGAAGCAATTCATAAACTAGAACATAAGTTGTTACATCCACACATAACACAGGTTCCCATGCATGTAAACTAACAATATGTAACAGATCATGGTGAGAATCAAAGTTTAGTTAATGATGCTTATTGCACATGTATATTAAATATGAAATGAGGTAATGATGAATATTAAATATACAATGATGTAATGATTTATGTGATTGGTTAAATCAAAATCCTTTGTCTGAAATGTTATAAATTCCTCTGCCCCACACTGGGCGGGGTTGCAGTTTTGCGAAATGATTCGACTGTAACCCTATTGCTTTGCAACAAACAAAATGGACTCCTAACTCCTCTTGTCTCTGAGTTTTATTGGCCTAACTCAGAAGACAGGCCATTTTTGGCCACGCAACATTCTGACTGCTTATTTAAGACAGGAATGCAGAGGGAGAGCTGAGTCTCCAGAAAGAAATACTCCATCAGGCAAGGCCTCTTTCCACCTGCCTTCCCCACCCCCCCACCCCGGCCCTGGGACTCCTCATAAGGAAGCTGTGCCTGGAGGAAGAACTGTGAGGGGAGAGGCTCCATCAGGCAAGGCATTCTTCCACCTGCCTTGCCTCATCCTCCAGTCTCTGTTTTTCAATTTGTATTGTATTTTTTTATGCACTGTGGCTTGCTGTTGTTTTATTGATTGTTGTTTTGAAATTATTTATTGTAAATGTTAAGAGTGGGTTTCTGTTTAATTTTCATATGCTGATATCATTCTATACTATTCGAATGATTGTTGAGCGTTACATTATTTGATTGCTTATTTTAAAGCTATGTTTTATTATCACATTCTTGTATTGCATTAGATTGTTATAAGGGTGTTTTGTATTTCATTAGATTCTGTTTCTTCAGCTTGTAAACTGCCTTGAGTATTGTATGATAGAAAGGCGGTCTACAAATTAAAAGTGATGGTGATGATTATATGTTAAAGGACGCATCTTTTCCACACAAGCTATGGGCAGATGCAGTGCTTACATCAATATACCTACAGAACAGATTGCCAACAAAGGGAGCAAAGCACACACCTTTCGAGCTTTGGCTTGGGAGAATTCCTAATCTGTCGCATATACGTGTATCTGGCAGTTTGTGTTAAACGTTCCCACATAAACAACATCCATATTTGTAGTAGGGGATAATTGTGGACTCTTGCTAATGTTACGGCTAAACAGTTGCTTCTCATCAAGAATCAAATTGTAGGCAAATTAATTTCAGGGACGGAAACTGTAGATAACTTGCCACTTTGAAGGGCTTAACTTTAAACACTTTCCCTGAATCCAAGAAGCAAGAACACATTCCAAAACACTTATTAATCCCACTGCTGACTTCAATGAAACTTTGAAGCATAATATTTTTATTTGTTATGGTTGCTAGGTAAGTATGTTGCTAAGCTATACACTCAGAAGCCTGGCTCCTATGATGTTTGTGTAATCTGACCGTGTATACTGTACTGAGGGATTTCTTTAGTCAAACGGGCCAAGTTTAGTTGTACTTCGAAGCTACAAAAAAGTGCCATTTTTTAGCTTCCCATGTGCTGACTATTTTTTCCTTGACGACACAAACACATGTACAGTAATTATAGGTAAACAAATGTTTGTTGGAGGGGCTTGGTCTTTACATTGTGCATGGAGGTTTCATCTCTTGACTTCCTTAAATGATACCGTGTTTCTCATATTATAAGACATGTCTTATATTCATTTTTCCCTCAAAAAAAAACACACTATGGCTTATTTTCAAGGGATGTCTTATTTTTTTCCTCCTCCTCCTGCCGTGGCCGGCATTGCTGCTGCGCCTATCACTATGTCTTATTTTCGGGGTATGGCTTATATTCCTTGAATGCTTAAAAATCCTGCTATGGCTTATTTTATGGGTATGTCTTAAAATATGAGAAACAGGGGTAGTCACTTTGAGATGATTCTTTTCTGTATAAATAACACCAAGGTTGCAGGTTCAAGCCCTGTATGAGACAGCTCCATATTCCTGCATTGCAGAATCTTCTCCCCCCACTGAGTTGTGCAGAGAGTCCCAGGTGCAGCCAAACCCCGACCCTTTACTCCATCCACCTTGGTTCCTGCAATAATAGAGAACTGGTCTTCCTCCATTTCGGCCTCACTGCCCTCTCTCCAGAGGCACGTTATGAATCCGCACCAGCATCTTGGCTGCGGCGTTGCGCTTGGCCAGTTTTCTGGAGGTGCTGCTGCCTATTTCAATGAACCTTTCAACCCGGCAGGTCATGGTGAATTCTTTGCGGTGTGCAGGCCCTAACTCCTGAGTGACAGTGTATTCGGGGAGCCACCGGCCCTTCTGCACCACCAGCTCCTGCAAGGCACCAACCAGGTTGCACTCCGACTGCTGTGGTGATACTGGGGACTTCATGTCCATTGCGGAACTTATGGGAGACGCAACCAGCAGGGGTGTAGCAGGGGGGCGTAGGCGGCGCTGCCCCCGGGTTCCACTCGGGGGGGGTGACACTCGGTGCCCCCACCCCGTGAGCCAGCAGCCAGCCACTGCCCGGTAAAAGTCGGCTCGGCAGCTGGCTGCCCGCTCACTTGCTCGGTGCGCGCTTTGCTTCTTCCTGCTCGGGCTGAGGCAAGGGGTGGGCCAGGGAGGGACGTCAGCGGCAGCTGCTGCCGCCCCTCCCTGGCCCGTCCCTCGCCCAGGAACAAGCAAAGTGCGCCAAACCGGTGAGCGAGCAAGCTGCAGAGCGAGGCACCGCTCTAGCGCCGGGATCCTCTGCTCGTGGTGTTGCGTCGTGGCTTAAGAAGTCCAGATACGCATCTTCAATAGAACAGTTCTTTATTCAGGGCAAAACAGGACTGACTCTGAGGGCAGGAAGGCTACATTTATAGGGACAGGGAACTAGCTAGAAAGGGATACATTTTGGAGGGAACAATATCAGGCAATCACAGTGCTGCCTTTTGGAGGAAACCAATAAGACAGAGGATCCAAATACAGCAGCTTAAATGAACCAATAGTAGCTGTACCTTCTGGAACCAAAAGGCAGTTACTTAACCCTAAAGCACATACAGACAATAGTAATGCAGATATAAAATGCTTTGACTCAATACACAACACGTGGCTCCTGCACGCGGCTGTAGTGGCTTCATTCCCGCAGCGGCTGCATCCCCTTATGGCACTCGGCTGCGTACGGTGCATGTGTCGTATGCATACGACGCTGCGCATGCATGGTGCGTCCCACGGTTGCGTCCCGGGTGCCGGAATGCCTTCATCCGCCCCTGGCAACCGGCAAGGTGGGTACAGGAGTGTTGACTGGAGTGATGGTCTGAGCCAAGGGCTCGAGAGAGTGTTGGAAAGGATCCTGAGGATAATCTCTGCAATGCAGGAATATGCAGCTGTCTCATACAGGGATTGAACCTGCAACCTTGGTGTTATTTATACAGAAAAGAATCATCTCAAAGTGGCAATCATTTAAGAAAGTCAAGAGAGGAAACCTCCCTGGACATGCACTGTGTTATCCAATAAATATTTCATTTGTATTTTGTTAGTTTATTTAATAAATCTCTAACAGTATATTCCCCAGTCAAACCTTTTCCTCTTACAAGTGCAAAACAAATAACAAAATTAACAGAAGACAATGTAAAGACCAAGCCCCTCCAACAAACATTTGTTTACCTATAATTACATGTGTTTGTCTTGTCAAGGAAAAAATAGTTGACACATGGGAAGCTAATAAATGGCACTTTTTTGTAGCTTCGAAGTACAACTAAACTTGGCCCGTTCAATCAAAGAAATCCCTCAGTACAGTATACACGGTCAGATTACACAAACATTTTCCAGAGAAGGAAAAATGATAACTCTCTTAATTCTGATATCAAGTAGGTGCCTCCGTTGTACCTGGTTAAAACCCCTTTGTTTGGTCAAGCCTATCCAGACACATAGGTATTGGTTTACAGTAATTTTAATCTTTTACTGTTAATTTTAATTATCTTTTAAATGTTTTCAGTTATTTAACTGTTTTTGTTGATAAGGAATCAAAGCAAGACGAGGTGAAGCTTGTTTAAATGCCTTATTAAGCGATGCCATTACTTTCTAATGTCTTATGATGACAAGGTATTGTTGTATGCAGAGAAACTAAAAAATTTATAGCTTTAACTGACATTTTCAGAAGGTAAAATCAAATTTTTTTGGTTCTCTGAGAACAGTTTATGTGTGATTTTTTAAAATCAATTGTAGATTTAACAAGCTAAATGTTGTCCAGTCACAAAAATAGAAGATTTTAATTCCTCACACCCCAAAACATATTTTAAAAAGCCCTCACTGAATAAATTTGCAAAAATTACACACCCTGCCATTGCTACAGTGAACCTGGGTGGAAGGTTTGTTGCCAATGTTCTAATTATTCAGATACCTGGTTTTGCGTGAATAAGTTTAGGTTGAACCCTCTTCAAAAGTTTTTTTTAAAAAAACATTCTTTATTCATCTACTTTAATTATATACTCTTATGAAACTACAGGTTATTACAATAATCGTGCCAATGTCCTTATCTGTTTACAATTTGTTTGTAAATATTCAATAAACCATTTACATTCTTCTATAAACCATTTCCATTCTTGTATAAACAGTTTGTTATCTTGATTTCTTATTTTTTCGTTAAGTTTCGCCATTTCTGCATAGTACGTAAGTTTTTGTATCCATTCTTCTTTCGTTGGGACTTCTTTCCATTTTGGGGCAATAAAAAGTTTACTTTAATAGGGGGAAATATAAAGTATGCAGGACGAAGTAGAAATGATTTTAAAACCACCTAATTAATTAATGGCTCGGTTTTCCATTGTCAGTGTATATGTCCTGTTATAATAAATTTTCCTTCAACAATGTAACTGCTATTTAAACAAGCCATGCTCAGCCCATCCCAAGTTTCCCTGACTTTATTTCCTACATGAGTAGAGTGATGTTAACAGATCTGATCCAGCCGTAGTTTTTTAAACACCATTTATTTTTAAACACCATTTATTTCAGTGGGGGACAGTTAGGCCGCAATCCTATACCCACGTACCTGGGAACACTGTAGAGCAGGCATGCCCAACTTGTGGCCCTCCAGATGTTTTGGACTACAATTCCCACCACCCCTGACCACTGGTCCTGTTAGCTAGGGATCATGGGCAAGAGAGACCCAGAACCAAGAAGAAACATCTTTTTTAAGGGTTTGCATTTTGGCGTGGAGAAGAAGCACATCCCCTCTACAAACAGAAATCACATCACACATAAGGTGGGGTTATCATAACAAACAAACGTGCAGAATCCCAGCGCTTGACGCTGCTGTTATTTCATGAACAACACAGATAATCATGGGATTATTAGGTAACAATATGGCACCAGCAGGCCTCAAACCAAAGGTGATCTTGCAGGGTTGAGAATAAAAATATGAGTATTTCCTATGAAGAAAGAAATCCTTCCAGGAAACAACATCGCCCGACAATGGATTCCATATGTACAAATAAAAACCTGAAGTTTAGCATGGGGCTGTGCAGGATCCAAAACCGTTCTCAGCTGCCACAGGAGCATATTCTCTGCGGTCAGCCGTGTGACTTCAACGAGCTTGACACTAATGACTTTTCAGTGTTTCTTGGAGATCGCCCACACTTGAAGGCTTAAGGACTGTTCTGAAGCCAGCTGAACTCAAGGCAACATTTCCATCTAATGGTAGATCGTGTCCTAGTAGTGTAAACTTTATTAAGGCACTGGGATCAGATTATCAGACTATCCAGGGACTCACAGTCACCACTCGCTAGCGAATGAGCCTCTCTGCTTGCCGTTATGTAATGCTGTGTGCGTTTCACTTTGGCTGGTAAGCTCCCGTTTTTATGTAACTCATCCCAGATCAACTGATTTCCTTCAGAGTCCTAGAGCTTATTCTCCACCAGTATAGGTGGATAGAAGAACTTGGTTGAAATTAACCTAGAATCATAGAATCATAGAGTTGGAAGAGACCACAAGGGCCATCCAGTCCAACCCCCTGCCAAGCAGGAAACACCATCAAAGCATTCTTGACATATGCCTGTCAAGGCTCTGCTTAAAGACCTCCAAAGAAGGAGACTCCACCAAACTCCTTGGCAGCAAATCCCACTGCCGAACAGCTCTTACTGTCAGGAAGTTCTTCCTAATGTTTAGGTGGAATCTTCTTTCTTGAAGTTTGAATCCATTGCTCCGTGTCCGCTTCTCTGGAGCAGCAGAAAACATCTTTCTCCTTCCTCCATATGACATCCTTTCATATATTTGAACATGGCTATCATATCACCCCTTAACCTTCTCTTCTCTAGGCTAAAGGTTTTTGTTGTTTAGTTGTTTAGTCGTGTCTGACTCTTCGTGACCCCATGGACCAGAGCACGCCAGGCACTCCTGTCTTCCACTGCCTCTAGCAGTTTGGTCAAACTCATGTTCGTAGCTTCGAGAACACTGTCCAACCATCTGCTCCCCTGTCGTCCCCTTGTACCCTCCATCTTTCCCAACATCAGAGTCTTTTCCAAGGATTCTTCTCTTCTCATGAGGTGGCCAAAGTATTGGAGCCTCAGCTTCAGGATCTGTCCTTCCATTGAGAGCACAGGGCTGATTAGTTGTGCACAACAATGCAATTTTGTGCAATTAGTACAGGCAACTCCCCAGTTACATGCTGGAATGTAACCTATGGTACAAAGGTAAGCGTCAGTTCCATTGTTCCAGCCATGTTTGCCTCTGACCTCACTCACCACCAGCATGGAGACCCCAGACTGCAAAAGGTCCCCCCCCCCCCGATTTATTTCATTCAGTTCAGTATCCTACAGTGCCAGTTATTTTATATAAGCTCAAGTTTATCAGGACTCCCATCACTTGAAAACTGTATATGCCATGCTATTTGGCTTAGGTTGCTCAAAGATGGATCGGGGAGGAGGCTAAGCCCATTTTCCAGCTGCTTGCTAGCACACATATGGAAGTCATTCGTACCGAAGCCTCATCATTGGAAGGCACAGATGAGCCCTTGCTAAAACTGAGTGCTAGAGGAATTATATAATGGATCCATCACCAAGCAGACCATCTCAGGGCATGATTTATGCCTTTGTATTTTTCCAGGAGTTATTTTTGTTTTCATTTTATACATGCTCGCACAAGTAGTGTTTCCTCTCTAAGGGCTATTGCTTTATTTGCGACTGCCTTTCTTACGCACAGACGGAATGATGCATTAGGCTTTTGCTTTTCGATAAAAAGAGATTGGACAACGTGCAGAGCTGAGTAGACCACCAGTCTCCAAAGTGCTGGCATCAACTTCCGGTAGTTCTTTAAAAGTATGAATTAGGGTGGGTTTTTTTTTGTCCTAGGTGAGTGTCATCACTAATTCCTGGCAGGCGACCCATTTCTTTCCCCTCCAGATTGTGCTTCAGCTGTAGGGAGGCAGTATTTCATCAGCATTTTCGATAGTATTTTGAAAATATGGTGCGTACGTTTCCCCCCTCACAGCTACCTCACCCTGGCAAACTCATGGAGAGTAAGGCTTCCAATGGCTACCAGCCAGAAACATTCTTGCTTTCAAATACCAGTTGCCTGAAACCACGGGAAGAGAGAATGCTCTTGAGCGTGAACCCTGCTTGCGGGTTTCCCCCAGGCATCTGATCTGGGTGGTCACAGTGAGAACAGAATGCTGGATTAAGTGGGCTACTGGCCTCATCCAGCAGGCTGTTCTCATGTCATTGTTGTTGTTGTGATTGTTGCATGACCAAGGGTTGCTCCAAGTATTCATGGCAACTAGCGGATAGTGTTGGTGCTGCACTACTAAGCATATTTTCCATTGCACCTGAATGTTTCTACGTTTGTTCTACATCACAGGCTATTTTACCCATAAAACCATGACTGTTTATCATAAAATGTTCAATGTGTGGTGTGAAAGTGGCTCCAGTTGTAGCAGAAGGCCTCTAAAAGGTTAACTCATTACTTTTATAGCTTCCTTCCTTCCATAGGAGCCAACTCCCAGGGGCCGAGGTCCCTTTGCCCCCACTCAATAAAATATTTGAGGGGGCTGCTCCCCCAATATTTTATTTAAGTTGGCACCCCTCCTTCCTTCCTTCCTTTCCTTCCTTCCTTCCTTCCTTCCTTCCTTCCTTCCTTCCTTCCTTCCTTCCTTCCTTCCTTCCTTCCTTCCTTCCTTCCTTCCTCATAATCAACACTAGCAAAAAGATAATCTATTATTGCTCACACCAAGTTATCCACTTTAACATTACTTGAATCTGGGAATCCTGGGCTACTGTGCTTGCATACTTTTAGAGATTAAAAGAAAAAAAACTAAAATAAACAACATTGAAGGATTTGGACTGAAACCAAGCTGATGTTGCTCTTTTGCGATTTCTTTTCCCTCCCTTTGCCTGCGTAGTGTTTTTACTGGATCAGTACATGAGCCCACAACAGAAAACCTCAGAGGAGAACAAGACTGTTTCACAGTTCACTTTGCAGAAGCCAGCTCGATTGCTTGTTTGGTTTTCTTTAACTCAATTTCCCAGTGCAGGTTTTACAAGAGATCTTAGGCTGCAATCCTATATACCAGGTACGGAGAGCTTTTTTTTTCCAACCTGAGGGCCACATTCAATTCTGGAATGGACTACTTGAGGGTGGTTAAGGCCTCTCCTTCCTTGGAGGTTTTTAAGTAGAGGTTGGATGGCCACCTGTCATGGATGCTTTAGCTGAGATTCCTGCATTGCAGGGGGTTGGACTAGATCACCCTCGGGGTCCCTTCCTACAGTTCCACGATTCTACGATTCTATTTCCACAACAAGTAAACTGCCTTCAGGGGATGCACATAGGAAATGTGTGTGTGCACGCACGCACACACACACACACACACACTGATTGCACAAAAAGCATGATTCTGCAGAACTGCCTGGAGCCACATAAAAGATTATAGAAATCAACTGCCTTGTAGTTATTGAAACAATAAACCTCTGCCAGTTCTCGCTGTTATTCAAATGTCTGCATTTAGGAAGTACAGCGAAAAAGATTTCTCTATTTATTTATTTGTTTTGCTTCAGGCGAACATGTTCCCTGCTTTTTCTTGGAATAATTAATCCGCAGAGTACATCAATAAAAGGAAAAGCAGGTTCAAGCAGCAGTGGATCATTGATGGGCCAATGCCACAGGGCCTGGCGAAAGGTTCAGCAGTGCCTCTTTTGTTGCCCTCGGATGTTCAAGCCAAAAAAAAGAGGGGGTGGCTTTCATGCAAGCATGCAAAGTAGCCTGTAATATCAACACCTGACGAAGCGATCCGATCTTAAATACCACAAACCAAGTTGCAGTGCTAAATAAGAGACAACATTCAAGCTTTCTTATGGAAAATGGAAGCTGCCATTTACCTGTTTCACCTGTTTGCTCAAGCATCCCAGTACAATGATTTTGCAAAGCTACTGGTGAGAGAGAATTTTGGTTCGGGTTGCATCTATAGGCAAGCCAACCTAATTTCCACGTTCCAAAACAGGGCAAGAACTGAAGCACAGTCCAGCATCCTGTTCTCACAAAGGCAGTAGCGTAGCAAGGGGGGCGGGGTGGGAGGCCGCCCCGGGCTCCACTCTGGGTGGGGGCTCCACTTGGGGCGCCCCTCCCCTTCACCTGTGCACGCCGTACGGACATACACGGTCCGTGCCGGCTACCCTGCGAGTGGCAGCCCGTTATGGGCCGCCGTGCGCCAGCAGCAGCGCATACTGACTGTGCATGTGCAGCATCCCGGCATGTATGGAGTGCACACGCGCTGGGATGCTACACATGTGCAGTCAGTACACGCTGGTGCTGGCGCACGGCAGCCCCGCGGGCCGCTTTGTGCGAGCAGCAGCCAGGCTGGCGCTGCTGCTCCCATGGCAACCTTACGAGCGGCAACTCGTAAGGCTGCCGCGTGCAAAAAGCAGCACGGACGGGGCAGCCTTATGCGCGCTGTTTGCGCGTGGCAGCCTTACGAGTTGCCGCTTGCTCAGCGGATCGTAAGGTTGCCGCGGCAGCAGCAGCGCCAGCCCGGGCGGACTGCGCATGCGCCGTTCGTCTTGACGCGTGCATCGTGATGTCACGACGCCCCACCCTGGGCAGCCAAGCGGCAAGGTTTGCCACTGCACAAAGGCCAACCAGATGCTTGTAGGAAAATGGCAAAGAGGACCCGAGCACAAAGCACTCTCTTCCCACCTGGAGAACTTCTCTAGAAAAAGAGTTGCCGGAATTCACCATAAACGCATCCCTTGTTCTTTTATAATGGCAATGGCCGCCTACTTGAGAGGTGTCAGAACTAAGTTCTGGTGAGTTCTGGCTGAAAAAAGCCCTGATATTAGGTATACTTGCATACACAAAGGTATATATTACAAAAAATTCTCACTAAAATGCTAGGGGTTTTTTTTAAAAAAAAATCACAAAGTGATGTGGAAATATGGAGAATTGAATTCAGGACTGGAAAAAATGAGAAAGCGAGAGAACTCAAATTTGACAGATTAACCCAGCGTTTCTCAACCGCTGTTCCGCGGCACACTACTATGCCGCGAGACGCTGGCTGGTGTGCCGCGACGTGAGGCAACGAGAAGGGCGATTTGCAGCCGCCAATAGGCAGCGCTGACCCGCCAGAAAGGAGGCCGGCCAGGTCAGTCTGGAGGGCGCGGGGGCGCGAAGGGTGTTTCTCCGTCATCTCCTCGCGCTCGCTCATGGCCGCACGCCTGGGCTGAGGGGCCGGGCTTGGAAGCGGGAACATCGAGGGACGGGGCGGATCTCTCCGCCGCCGGACACAAAGCGCCGCCGACGCCGCTGCTTTCCACAATCCTGGGAGAAGGAGGAGGAGGAGGAGGCGGCGGCGGCGGAGGCTGCCCCTCGGGTCTCTCTCTCCCGCCCTTCCTCTCTCCCTCCTTGCGTATGAGTCAGGTATTTCCCACTTTGAGTCTGGCAGTGTCTGTCTCCGTGGTCTTAGATGAACCTCTTTCACATCACCTGCTGTCTGACCCCTTTTCAACTGGAGAAATCAGGGACAGAAGCTGCTGCTATTGTTGGACAATTGGAAGTCTGAAATCCTTGTTGATTCAGTTCAAATCACTACCGGTAGGTCAGGCATGTCCAAAGTTCGTTTCAGGGGCCTATTTAATCCGGCCCCTGTGGCAGTATACAGTATGTCCTTGGGTTAAACTGCAAAAAAAGCTCAACAACTTTGGGGTAAAATTGTAAAAAAAAAAAAGCTCAACAACTTCAGTCGGCCCTAACGCATGTTCACTTCCGGCCCTCTTAGGAAAAAGTTTGTGCACCCCTGCACTAGGTGATCTGCCTTTAGATTACCCTTGCAATGTCCCGTCCCAGACACAGACACTGCATGTGATTGGGCATTCTGTGCATGAAGAATATTAAAGACTACTAAGGCAAGGGAAAACCAATCTTAAAGGTTCTGTAAGCGTTTAAAATTCCACCAGGTGAAAAAAAAAATGCATTAGATTAACACTTTGCCCTGTGTTTTGCTTTCATATGCATACTCTTGGACCCAACGGCTCAGATGTTAAGTCTGTCTTGTCAAAGGTGGAGGCTATTTTTATGACACTGGGACATAAATGGAACTTTCAGCCGCACATGAGCACACTTGCAATTCCATCGCTACCCCTGCGTCAACAACATTCAACCTCAAATATATCGCCTGGGGAATTCTAGCTAATGTAAACTTCCTTATGCAACCGAAGTCAGGTAAGATCGACTGAATAAACACAAGTCTGCCTTATTTAAGCCAAATGCATATAAAACAGCCTTTGCAGTGTATTAAAGGGGGAGGGCCGCAGGGCATGTGAAATATACTCGGAGTCGAGAGTGAATTTCATGCTCTTTATTCAGCTCATAGTCATCGAGGAGAAGAATGGCTCTTTTCCCAAAACCATCTGCTTATATACATTATTTACACAATGGGCCTTGCGTGATTGGCTACTTCAGGGCTACACCTGTGGGCCAATCAGGTTGTGGATTGAGTTCTGCCTGCAGCCTGATTGGCTGCTCCTACAGGCCAATCAGGTTGCAGATTCACTTTTGCCAGCCGCCTGATTGGCTGCTCCTGCAGGCCAATCAGGTTGTGGATTCACTTCCACCTGGAGTTGGATTGGGTAGCTCCTGCGGACCAATCAGACTGCTGATTCTGAATCCTATTGTTCTAGGATTCAGCTCAGTACATAACAGCATAACTCTCTATTGTCCTGGAGACTGAATGTCTACCCTTGTAATAGCAATAGGCAGTTTCATTCTTCATTTCAGGTGAAAGAAAATGTGATGTCACTGAAAGATGCAAAGGTACAGACACCCTGCAATGTTGGAGCAAATTGTCTCCTGTAAGGAAGTGGTACCCAGCAATGAAACTTCTCGCTTGCATAGTGGGCCAGAAAGCAGAGTGGGTGGTATATCTGGACTTGTTTTTGTTTGTTTGTTTGTTTCTTGATAATAATGTAAGATTCACTTCATACCAACACACATAAGATATAAACACAAACAGGAGCAAACGTAAGAATACAAAAATATCAGAAATGACAAATGGGGCCACGTATCAACTCTCTTGGTTTGTTAGCGAAATTGGAAGATGTGAGGAGATAGATGCCTTTTAGTAGAAACATCAAGAAGTCCATTATTTCCAACATTGGCAGCTCCAAAGAGTCCCGAAGGACAGTTGTACTGGTATAAAAGACAAAATCTGACCACACAGCATGAAAACGGTCTAGATTTAAGCCTTTGGAAACATATATACAGTGGTACCTCGGGTTACAGACGCTTCAGGTTACAAACTCCGCTAACCAGGAAGTGGTTGCTCCAAGTTAAGAACTTTGCCCCAGGATAAGAACGGAAATCGCGCACCAGCAATGCAGCGGCCTCAGGAGGCCCCATTAGCGAAAGCGCGCCTCAGGTTAAGAACCGTTTCAGGTTAAGAACGGACCTCCAGAACGAATTAAGTTCTTAACCTGAGGTACCACTGTATTGAGTTATCTTTTCTGCAATCACCAAGCTCCATATAGTTTTAATATACATAGATATTTGCAGACCCCTGCAAAATCTTCCATTTTTGTGTGTGCTGTGAATATTCTAGCTGCTGCCAACAGCCGTATTACCAATTCTTTAGATTGTAGTCTTTGAGTATGACCATCCCATATATTTAGAAGCGAACACTGTGGGGTTATTTGTAACATAGCATATAATGTAGGAGGGGGAGCGGGGGATAGGTAATGACATATTGATAATCTTTGGCCAGTTCCTTGGCAAAATATCTGCACTTTGTGTTTATATCTTGAGTACTGCCAGGATCAGCACCAGCAGAATCCCTTGGTCTGTGTGCTGGAACACCAAGTGATGAGGCATTTGGAATTGTACGGTAGAAGAAGTGGGGTTGATGCTCTTCCAAATCCCAGCATACGGCTACTCCTCGGGAATCCCATTATTTCCTCCTGTCTTGGGCTGGCTAGAAATGCTGCCCAGGGTTGAATTTCAGGCTGAGCAACACTCCACCTAGTATTGAGCTCAAGCAATGGCTTTTTGCTCTTCAACCTCGTCTACAGCCATCATGACGGAAGGCTAAGGGTCACCTGAATCCCTTAACCAAAAGAATGCCCAGGGTCAGAGCCCACTCAAAGCGCCAATAAATAGGACCAGCACCACATTCAGCACCAAGGAGAGCAACAGGTAACCACAGATGTTGTTACAAAGCCCAATGACAACTGTAGTGATTCTCATTCTCCCTCCTGTCAGCTGGAATGATCTTGTAGGGGCAGTGCCCTGATTTCTAGCCTCACATGCTAATGCTAATGGCACTTCATAGGTGCTGCCAGATCAAGCAGAAGTTCCTTTAAATGTGAGGGATCTTGAGTGTTGGTAAATTCCTAGGGAACAGAGCTCAGGCTCCATGGACAGAGCTCATTGGTCATGGGTAAAGGACCCTGTCTCCTCTTGCGGGGAAAGTGGTGAAGTTCTGAAACACCTCTACCCCAAATGGAACCAGAGGAGGCATTGTTTTCATTCCTCCTGCATTTTTGTTCTGATGTATAGTTCTTCCATATACAGGCTCCAAGAAGCAGCTTGTGAACATGGTGTTCTCCTTGTCCTTCTCATTCCAAATACATGATCTGTGCTAATCAATAGAAAGCAGTGGAGAGAAAGAAAAGGAAGTGTCTGGATTCTGCCCTATTTCTTAGGGGATCATCTGTTAGCAGAGAATACACTGCTGATGGTTCAGGGGTGCATGTGCATTACAGAACCCTCACAATGTGCCCACAGGTTCTTAACGGACCTCTCTTCTCCATCCCACACTAGCATACTTACCTACCTCACCCTTTGGCATAAACATAACTCAGTACCATAGGTGTCATCTCGCGCCAAAGATTGTGGGTGCTCACAACGAAGGGTTTCAACTTTGCCCATTGATTTCGTAGAGGCCCAGCCCCACAAATGAAGCACCCATGGCCCCCTAGGTGTAGAAGATTGCTTTTCTCCATAGCTTGCCCTTGCTGGGTCAAGACAAATGTATCTTTCTGGTGGCCTTCTGATGTAACGTTGCTGAGTTTTCCACTCGCATGTTCAATTTTAGACAAAGGAATGTCAGTGGAAGGAGAATTTGTTGCCCAGTTAAACTTTGTGAAGACCTAAAACCGGATGAATTCTGTAAGCGTTCCCCGCCCCCTCAAAGGCAGAGTAATAAATTTATTTAACAGAGACTAAATGCTGGTGAGAAAGCAATGGGTAGATCTTGGTACACAGCGTTTCCAACTGGAAAGGAACTCTGCATGACAGCTTTATTTTATTTTCCTGGGAATTGAAGGCCCCTGATCTCCTGCATAATATAATTCCTAATATTCTGAGTTTAATTGCAGATAAATCACAAGCCTTGCTCTTTTTTTGAAACAGACAAATATCTATTTTTTAAAGCTATCCTCCCAAGCGTTTTCCCTCAATCCGCTGCACTCATTTTCCTCCGTTGGAGGACAGAGCTATGTATGCCACATGACTTGTCCTATGTAGGGAAAGAGGGAAATCTAGTTCAGTTCACATTTAAAGGTGCACTGTCCAAAACAATATGAGAACTGAAACACAGCCATTCTTCTGCCTTTGCACTTGTACACATTTTAAAATGAATTCTCCTACCAGTTTACAAAAATGCATATAATAGGGGGAAAGGGTACGTAAAAATGAATATATTAGTGACATAACATAGAAATATAAATTGTATTCAGGAAATTTGCTTGCAAAAAAATGTGTAGGTTGCTCAAAACTGCTTACCAAAAATGAGTTTATAGTAAGAGAAATTCACACTAAGCTGCTGATGAATTTCATGAGGATTTTTTTTAAAATTGCAAATTGCCAAAATGCAGGGAACTGAATTTAAGATTGGAAAAATAAGAACCTGAGAAAACACAAATGGACAGACCCTTCCCTCCCTAGTCTTCAGACCCTTAAATTATCCAGCTGCATCAAGTGCAATGAGGGACACTACACTGTTGTCAGTAAAATTCAGCTGGCAATCTAGTCATCTTCTGTTTGAGTGAGTGCCATGGGCGTCACCTTTGCGTGACACTTTTCTCTGCCAGATGCACACACTTATATTTTAGTTATCCATGAGATTGCACTAAGAGCTGAATCTGGTAGGATTAATCCGAGCACATAGAGCTGAAAGAGGAAGTGGGAAAGAGCGTCTCTCTTCCCACTTCCTCCTTCAGCTCTATGTGTTTTCCCTTCAGCTCTACCGTATGCATTTTTTGAATAGGGAAAAAGGCAACCACCCTCACCAGCTGATGGTCAAGGGGAAAAAGGGGGGGGGATGACAAAGACCCTTCCTAGGTACCAGGAGAGTATCTCAAGGGTGCCATCATGTCCATGGGCCCCATACTGCCAACTCCTGGATTATGTGTTTAAATGCTGGAGGTAAAAATGCACAGGACTTGTGAGGAACTGGCTGTACATATGAAGCCCCATCTAAAAGAAGACGGAATTTCAAGGAGAGAGTTGTTGGCTTATGATTCCAAAAAAAAAAGGGAGCACAACTCCAGGTTTGCATCCACATTGGTGGCATTCCATTCTAACATGATCGCACATGTTCGTAGGCAAAAGATACAACTTGATAAATATGTTATTTGACCTACATATTTGAGTACATAGGTACATTGATTTTATTTTTTAATTTTTTTAAAAAACCTCTCAGTTTGCATGTTCACTTCCAAGGTACAAATTGGCATGGGTTCAACGATTTAAAGAAACCGAAACTCCCAGGTCTGGTATTTCAAGGACACCCTGTTCTCTGATATATGATTTCAAGGGATGGATTTACATGTACAGCAATTGTGTTTCTCTGAGTGGGGAGCTGTGTACATTGTTCACGACAGCACAGAACTTGTCAGGGGGAGAAAATAACATGATTTTTTTTTTTGATGTTTGGAGCAATTCACAGGACTAAAATGCATGCTAATACGCATGGACGGTTGAGAGACAGTCATGTGACTACTGTTTTCAGTGTCGTTTCACGTCAACTCGACCCAAGACATTTTGCTTCCTGAGGTGAAGGATAAATATGGCACCTCTTCCAGTCTGTGTATAAAAACTGACGAGTGAGCGAAATCTTTTTCTTGAGACAGCACCGTCCACTGCACTTGAAGGCAGCAGGCTAGTTTCAGTGTGCTAGTTTGCCATGTTCATAAGAAAATAGTAGCTAGTCGCCATTTATAGCTGTCTCTTCTGTGAATTTGTTTAATCCTTGAAATATACTCGGAGTTGAGAGTGAATTTTATGCTCTTTATTCGGCTTGTAGTAGCAACAGAAGAAGAAGAGAAGAATGGCTCTTTCCCCAAAACGTCTGCTTATATGCATTATTTACACAATGGCATTGTGTGATTGGCTACTTCAGGGCTGCACCTGTAGGCCAATCAGGTTGTTGACTCGCTTCATCCAGGTGCCTGATTGGCTGCTCCTGCAGGCCAATCAGGTTGCTGATTCACTTCCCCCTGGAGCTGGATTGGGTGGCTCCTGCGGACCAATCAGACTGCTGCATTCTGGATCCTATTGTTCTAGGATTCAGCTCAGTACATAACACATAACAATCCTCTCTAAAAGACTTCGAAGGCTGAAGATTGAGTTGTGCTATTCCATTTCTGCCCTCAGCAATTGTTACAGAAAGCATGACTAGCATAGCTGCCAAGTTTTCCCTTTTCTCGCGAGGAAGCCTATTCAGCATAAGGGAAAATCCCTTTAAAAAAGGGATAACTTGGCAGCTATGATGACTAGGTGGATAAAAGTAAGTAAATATATTCACAGAGGGGCATAGTGCTAATTTTGTACTCTTGTTTGGAAAAAAAGAATGTCAACTTTCATTTGGTTAATTGACATGGCTTAGTTAGATCAATTCCTTCTACAGTAAATGCACAAGCTAGTTAGCAAAGCACTCAGATGTCCCATAACCTAAGCTGATCCCTTCCAAACAAACGGCAGCCCTCACACGAGATTTTGGATAGATGCTGATGGGAACCACTGCTGCGTGGGAAACTTGAACGCCCAGGCCCATGCGCCAGAGGGAACATCCAGTTTTGTTTGCTCCTGTGTGCAGATAACTTCAAATTAGTCCAAGCTTCTTAGCCAATGGCTTAGTCACATCATTGACCCAAATGCTTTGAGATCGCTGGATGTAAAAGGGATTGGATGGAGATAAAAGAGGCATAATCAGCATCTATTTATTCAAAGATTTCCCACTAACCTAAATTTTCCTTTTCTCTGCTAGCTCTCCCTGGAAACTCTGTTTTGGGTGGTTTCTCGGAAACCTGTTGCATCAGCTGTCGCTTGAAACCAAATAACATGTTCACCTGGCAGGTAAGCAAGAAAAGTGACTTTGTCTCTAGCCTTTTGTACAGCTTATAGCTAGGGGTGTGTGAATATGCCAATTTTTGCCTGTCGATTTCTCATTTCCCGGCCTTAAATTCGCAAATGTCCTCATAAAAAAATCACCAGCATTTTAGTGCTCATTTCTCCTCGTATATGCAACTTAGTTTGCAAATTTGCTCAGTGCACATCTTTCTGCATAGCTGATTTCCCCAATATAATGTATTTTTTTTGGGAGGGTGTATTCATATGGGCACTTTGTGCATTTATCTACACATTGATTCGCTGCAGAATGGCATTGCAAAATTCAGAGAAGTGTGAACGTCGAAGGACAGCTTGTGTTTCAGATCTCATACCGTTTCAGAAAAGGTGGCTGCAGTAAATTTATTTTTAGATGCAAACTGAATCCCTATTTATAGCAGGGGTGGTGCGCCACAAGCTGTTACGGGACTGTGTGTGGTCCTTGGCCCAATTTCACATGGGTGAGGGAGCTCAGAGGAAGAGAAGTGGGGGAATGCAAGGATGGGAAGAAACCCAAAATGGATGGGGCAAAGGAGCAGGGAAGTTATCTGCAAATGCCCAGTTAAGACCTCTAAGAAGAGCAACGAGTCTGCATCCCAGCTAGACAGGGAGAGAGAAAGAATGAGAGAGGAGGATGTCAGAAAGAAAAACAAAAGGGACGGTCTGTTCTGGTCCACCTTTCCTCTTCTTGTCACCACTGGTATGTACGGTAGCTTGCAACAGATTATCTCCCGAGGGAATGTGGCCTCGTACTGCTGATTTATAGTTAAAGATGCAACTTCAACGCAAGGTGGGGTAACCTCAGGTCTAGGGGCTGAATGTGGCCCTCCAAACCTCTCTGTCAGGCCCTTGGAGCTTTCTCCAGGCCACACACCCCCTGCTCCACACCCTCTTTGAGTGCTTTTGCCCAGTTGGAAATGGTCCTCGAACTTCAGTAATGACTCTTGCTTGCTGAATGTTAGACAGAGAGGCGTGAGTGTGCCTAGAAACTAGCTCATTATACAAGACAAAATGTGCAGTTGTTGCTCCGCCCACATTTCCCTCTGGTCCTGCCCGCCACTGATATGTGGCCCTCTGGAGGTTCCCAGGAAAGGAATGCGGCCCCCTGGCTAGAAAAAACACACATTCCCTAATCGTGCTTTAGCGGGAGGCTGTTCCCGGAGGTGGTTTACCTATCGATCCTTCTTCACAGGCACCTCAGGGAATTGCAGTTCTGGGATGGGAATAGGGGTCTCCTCATAACTCTCTTAACAAACTGCAACTCCTAAGATTCTTTGGGGGAAGAAGTGGCGCCGTAGTGCTTTAAGTGTATGCTGTGAATTTGGCGTCCATGATATGCTCCTTGCTGGAACGGCTCTGAGAACGTCTAGCCCAACTTGCCAGGAAATTTGTATAGATGCTCCCCTTCCAATAAGAGACTTTTTAACCGCCCCTCCCCCCCGAGGGAACAGCAGCTGATATACCCTTTTCCCAGGCTTTCTATTCTGGCAGAAGCAGGTACCTAGTATGCCCCTGGGGGCTGATACCAATTGAGAGCCAGATTTTTGTGCCAGTGTTGTGACTGTTTCTGCTACTAATGTAGAACTCTTACTATTATATAGATGCATTTATGTATGCAGGTGCAGCTATTAAATCATCCCGGATGCTCAATAAACAAGGCAGATCTGGATGAACTGATGCTTGCCATTGTTCATGTTATGTCATAATCCAGATTTCTGTCATGTCAGTTTCGGTGAAACTACACCTGGGTTTTGACGATCCATGATCCCAGGGGCATACATAAATGCAGAAGAAGATAAAATCCAGGACACTCAATGAAAAACACACACAAAATACAAACAAGGACATGTTTAATGGAATTGTGTTCCCCACATCCCTTTGGTTGAACAAGATATCAGAGTTGGAACAAAATTCTTATTGTTTTGGAGCTAGGGGGTGGACACAGAGCCATAGCTGTCAAGTTCTCCCTTTTTTTTAAAGGGAAATTCCATTATGCTGAATAGGCTTCCTCGCGAGAAAAGGGAAAACTTGACAGCTATGCACAGAGCTATTGGAGAGAGAGTGTAAACATATTCTTATAAGAGCAATTTGCATTATATATATATAGCCCACTAAACATAATTGGCTTCTAGAAGTGGGAATACCTCAAGGAACCATAATGGGAAAATACATTCATATGTATGTCAGTTCTTTGGGGTATTCCCAGTTATAAATACTGTTAAATTTAGTTGGATTATGAAGCAAGGTGCAAATCCGACATTTTACTATTTAGCGTAATAGTGTTACATGCCACCCCAGTCTCTGAGTGGTGAGAGAATCCAGGGGTTCAAGGCTCTTTTTCAGGGTTCAGTTTCCTTGGAATGAAGGCCATAGGAGACTGTGGTGCCTCTTGGATAAATCGTTTTATTTACACATATATACAACCTGAGCATAAGATGGAGGGGCTCGCAGCATTAACACCCCGAACGATCTTGCTTCTCTGTTAGTTACAGCTTTGGATCCAGCATAGAGCAAACATGTCTCCGCGCCTACAGCTTCCAGCCTGCTTCTCCCTCTTTCAGACATGCTACACCGGCTATTATTCTCCTTCCTAGCAGCTGGGGCCAGGGAGGCCCACCCACCTGTCCTATGGCACAGAGCAACTTCTTTGGTTATGCTAATCGTGGTGCTTAACTAGTCAACAATCGTGGTGCTTTTCCTAGACAAAAGGACTGGTTTGGTAAGTTTGCTCTCCTGTGGTTTACCTCCACAGATACAGGATCCCGATACAGTGGTGCCTCGCTTAACGAATGCCCTGCTTAACGAAATTTCCGTTTAACGAAAGGATTTTTCGAGCGGAGGTTGCCTCGCTAGACGAATGCGTTTTACGAAAAATTCGTCTAGCGAATCGCGGTTTCCCATAGGAATGCATTGAAATTCAATTAATGCGTTCCTATGGGCAAAAAAAAAAATTCAATGCATTCCTATGGGATTCGCTAGACGAATTTTTCGTTATAAGAAAAAGACCCGTGGAACGAATTAAATTCGTCTAGCGAGGCACCACTGTAATTGGAAGGGACTCAGGGCACCATCCAAACTCATAATAATGGTTTCTGCAATTCATCATCAAGGCTTAAGATTCAGTTTCCTCAAAGTGCCCCTCAAAGCTATTATTTCACAGGCAAACTATGAAAAAAAAAATATATTCAGAATTTAGTTCAGAAGTATGGCCGGAATTGTGAGTTTGCTGCAATGTAGTTTAGAACTGTTCCAGCTCAGTACTTTAGGGAGCAATCCTAGAAGACCCACTTACCTTGGAGTAAACCCCATTGAACTCAGCGAGACTTACTTGGTCGGAGAGTAGATGTGCATAAGATTGTCCTGTTATGGTCCCACTGGTATCAGAAGGAGGTATGTGCAGTGTAACTCTGTGTACATTGACTAGAGAGTTAGGCTGCAGACCGAACCCCACTCTCAGATATTCCACCAGAATTCAGTAGGACTGGCTTCTGAGCAGACATGGTTAGGGCTGTATGTACGAAATCAGTGGTGCTCACTACCAGGGAAACAGGCATACGGTAGGTTTGCACTGTTAAGCACACCATTACTTGTCCTTCCCATTGAAATAAACAGGAATTAAAAAGTGTTTCCATGGTTGCTGAATCATGCTCATGGTTTGCGACATCAGATCAGCATTAAAAGGTAAAGGGACCCCTGACCGTTAAATCCAGCCGCGGACGACTCTGGGGTTGCAGCACTCATCTCGCTTTACTGGCCAAGGGAGCCGGCGTTTGTCTGCAGACAGCTTCCGGGTCATGTGGCCAGCATGACTAAGCTGCTTCTGGTGAACCAGAGCAGCACACGGAAGCGCCGTTTACCTTCCCGCCGGAGCGGTACCTACCATGTTTTCCCCCAAATAAGACATACCCATAAAATAAGCCATAGCAGGATTTCTACGCATTTCCATAATATAAGCTATACCCCGAAAATAAGACATGGATGCGGCGCCTCCCGGCAATAGCTCGCTGCCCTCAGCCATGCCGCGTTGGTATTTATCTACTTGCACTTTGATGTGCTTTCTAACTGCTAGGTTGGCGGGAGCTGGGACCGAGCATCGGGAGCTCACCCCATTGTGGGGATTCGAACCACCGACCTTCTGAATCAGATCCCTTGCAGCAGAGATATGATGTTTTTGCTCTCATACAGCATCAGAGAGAGGGACAGGGAGAAAAAGAGAGATAACCACGCCACATTAAGGACAGGTTGTCTGTTTATGTGGCATGGTGGATTGGCGAACAAAGGGGGGGTCACGTTGGTCAAGGTGGGACACCAACCATAGTTGGCAGTCAATCTCATTATTATCCCTCCAAGGCAGTCAGGGCATCTAGTGTTTAAAGTCAAACAGGGGTAGCCAATGTGGCGCCCTCAAAATGATGCTGAACTCGAACTCCCATCAGCAGCCTGCAAGACTGATGGAAGTTGTAGTCTAACAGCATCAGGGGAGAGCCATGCCAGCTACCCCTGGAGGAGAAGCAGAAAGGTGACAGCCATTATATCTGAGGCTGGCATTAACACAGGCAAGTACCCAGACAGCAATGCCTGATGTCTGTTCAGGCTTTTGTAGTACAGCTGGTGGTTAGAACCAAAAGTTCTGGGTGAATAAGAGCAGGCCGCGAGCTGCTTCTTTTCCTCCCCTGTGCAGACGGCTTCCGTTAAAACTCGTAAGCCGACACGAAGACGGTAATCTTCGAGACGTGCTTCGCTTGGAAGGTGCGGTCCAGGTACTCGGTCATGTCGACTTCCACTTCTGTGGTCTGAGGGCCTTGCAGGCTCTGGACGAGGATGAGCTCACCGGTCTGCCTGTCCGAGCGCTGCATGACGAAATGGCCCCGGCCGTTGCCTGCCGCGATTCCAAAGCGCAGGCCGTCGGGGCCAGGCCGCCCAGGAGCCGACGCGGTAGCCATGCGGAAGAGGGCGGTGGGAGTGACGAGGTTGGACGGCAGAGGGAGGTAATGGAAGGAGATTGTCTTTGGGGCGTGGTGGCAGGATCTGCTGTCCATGGGGCATGGGTTCCGTTCGCATTGGCTAGGAAGGAAAGTGAAGGGTAGGGGGTAGGGTGGAGATACATTTGTTTCTTAGTGGTATGGAATATCTTTACATCCTGCCCTCCCTCCAGTCTGGAGCACAGGGCTGCAAATAGGGATGGCGATAAAGCAGCAGCATAAGTGAATCCGGAGGCGGCAAGTTGCCTCCAAGATTGAGGGTACCCAACGCTCAATGCATGTGCATGGCGTCACACACATTGCATGTTGGGCATCGTGCAATGTGTGTGACGATGCATGCGCAATGCAGGAAGCCAAGCACTCTGGAGGAGCCAGCCGCTTGACCTGTGCTGCGCATGTGATGCCACACGCATGCACCATGCGCAGGGTCATATGAAGATTAAGGGGGTCTGACCCCCTTTAAAACAAACATCGAGAGGGCCAAGGTGCTTTCAACTCCACAGAGTTGGTGCACCTGAGCGAATCAAAAACCAGAGAGTTGGATAAAATGCAGTTAGTGCCAGTGAGAATATATGTCGGGCTGGCATACCCCTAACATAGTGGTCCAAACAATTGACCCAATATATAAACTATATATTAAGTTGTTGTTTTTTTAAAAAAATACTGCTAAGATTTAGACCCCAGGAGGTCTTTGCAGAATCTTTAACTTTTCTTCTTCCCAGTAAGGCTGTGTGATGTTGTTGGATTTCATACAGGCCACCCACCTTTGTTTTAGAGTCTGAAGGTGAAATCCAGATTACTTTAGGCACTTTTCATTTCCATTTATTTTGAAGGGCAAAAATTTGGCATATTGGATTGGAATTCAATGTCACGCTTTGATGAATTGAGCGTTCCATCTGCACAAGGGTTCCTGCTTGCCAGCTGGAACAACTCCCCCCCTTCCACCACCCCCTTGCTGTTCTGGGGGTTCTCCCAACCACCTCTCAAGCCAATTTCAGGGGGCATACAGCGTGGAGAAGAGGAGGGGGAAAGCTCATTGTGCAAGTAGAAGTCCTTGTGCAAGGTTTCTGCTGATGGGGCTCATGAGGTGAATCCTGCCCGTTACGGTGAACAGCACTAACCTAACCACATCTACTCAGAAATAAGACCCATTGAATTCAATGGGCTTACTCCCAGGTAAATGGGATTAGGACTGCATCCTAAGGCTGAAGACACACTGTACCTTTAAAGCACATTTTTCATCTGTAAAGATTCCTGTGAACTGTAGTTCACCACTCACAGAGCTACAGTTCATCGCACCCTTTAACAAACCACAGCTCCCAGGATTCTTTTTGACGGCGAGGAAATGTGTTTTAGGGATATGGTGCGTCTGCAGAATGGAAATCAATTGGATTTAAAGGTCTTTAACTTTTTTGGATCGTGCCCAAAAAGTTCTCTAAACTCAAACAAAGCTCTGTTTGCAACACACGGCGATGGTGCATAATCAAGGCACAGAACATTGGCCCTGTATCAAAGAAAATATAACAAGTAATCTTACTGACTGGAGGGGAAATATTCATAAGGTTGTCGTAATGTTTGATCACAGACCAGAAAACAATATGCCAACAGCCTGGATCATCAAGATCTTTTGGTTCTTAGTTTTAAATGAAAGGAACTGGAACTGCACAGTGGGTTTTCTGGGCAGTCATCATTTCTTTCCTTATGCCCAGAACTAGGGCCTGCTCTATCATTAGGCAGAGTGAGGCAAGGGAGCAGGGCAGGGAGTATGATGAGGTGTTGGAATACAGAGCTCACTCTGTGCCACGCCTAACCGGCCCCGAGTGCCCTAAGCTAGGCTACTGCCGTCAAATGTGGCAAACAATACGATTTCCCATTATACTTACAATGGCGATGTTTTCACATAGCTGATGTTTCCACTGGGCTTGGGGCACTCTGGATTAACACACTGAAAGCTTCCTCCTGTATTAATGCACGTTGTCCCCCTGGTACAGTTGTGCAATGAGAGAGCACACTCATCGATGTCTGTAAAACAAATGGAAACATGAAAAGCAAAGTACCAGAGCCGATGGTTTAGGTGACGTGCTTAACGCAGAAAGGGGAAGGTATGATCTTCTCCACCCTTTTGCTCTCAAGGCCAGTGACAATTTGCACACTCTAACTGGTGCACAGAAGTTCCACCTAAATCCTTCCTATGTACAAGAGAAGTTTCTGGAGCTGAGCTCTGCCAAGGAAGTTTTCTGCAGATTGGTATCCTCTGACCTCTTCTTTTGGTGGTGCATTTCCTGTTTCCAGATGATGCCCTAAGTGGCCACTCCATACATATGAGAAGACCCAAGCCAGTCACCCTGTCTCAGCCTAACTCTACCTCATAGGGTTGTAGCGATGATGAAATGCATGGATAGCTTAGTCAGTAGAGCATGAGACTCTTAATCTCAGGGTTGGGGGTTCAAGCCCCACATTGGGGAAAATATTCCTTACATTTAAAGTAACCCCCCCCCCCGCAAGAATCCTGGAAACTGTAGTTTACCCACTACAGAGCTATAGCATCCCTAACACAACCTTGATGGCAGAAAGTGAGGAGGAATTAAAGAAACTTTTAATGAGGGTGAAAGAAGAGAGTGCAAAATATGGTCTGAAGCTCAACATCAAAAAAACTAAGATCATGGCCACTGGTCCCATCACCTCCTGGCAAATAGAAGGGGGGAAAATGGAGGCAGTGAGAGATTTTACTTTCTTGGGCTCCATGATCACTGCAGATGGTGACAGCAGTCACGAAATTAAAAGACGCCTGCTTCTTGGGAGAAAAGCAATGACAAACCTAGACAGCATCTTAAAAAGCAGAGACATCATCTTGCCGACAAAGGTCCGTATAGTTAAAGCTATTGCTTTCCCAGTAGTGATGTATGGAAGTGAGAGCTGAACCATAAAGAAGGCTGATCGCCAAAGAATTGATGCTTTTGAATTATGGTGCTGGAGGAGACTCTTGAGAGTCCCATGGATTGCAAGAAGATCAAACCTATCCATTCTGAAGGAAATCAGCCCCGAGTGCTCACCAGAAGGACAGATCCTGAAGCTGAGGCTCCAATACTTTGGCCACCTCATGAGAAGAGAAGACTCCCTGGAAGAGACCCTGATGTTGGGAAAGATGGAGGGCACAAGGAGAAGGGGACAACAGAGGACGAGAGGGTTGGACAGTGTTCTCGAAGCTACAAACATGAGTTTGACCAAACTGCGGGAGGCAGTGGAAGACAGGAGTGCCTGGCGTGCTCTGGTCCATGGGGTCACGAAGAGTCGGACACAACTAAACGACTAAACAACAACAAAACAAACTACAGTTCCCAGGATTCTTTTTGGGGGAGGCGTATGTGTGCGTCAGATGTGCTTCAATTGTAGGGTGTGCATGCAGCCAAAGTAAATAATGAGCGGAAATATTCCAGGTTAATTGGCTTGTGGAGTGGGCAGAAAATATTTTAAGCCGTGCAATGTCAGTCTGCCTCCCTTACACAGGATGCTTTAATTTTAGAGACAACAGCAAAAAAGCCAAACAAATCCCAGCGATTAGCTCTGTTTTATCATAATCTGAAGGCATTTTCTGTAGCCAGCGAGAGCACAGAGTGCCTGCTTCATGCATACAATATCACTATTCAATTCCTTTTGGCACTTGACCGCCATACCTCCCGACATATCTAAATGGCATTACAATGTCTACCTTGTTTCAGCGGGCCTCGCTCCCTTGGCATTCATTAACAGCCAGAATTTTAAGTAGCCGTGCATTACAAACCGTTCCAAAAATCTGGCTTCTTGCACGGCGTTTGGGAAGTCCAGCTTCTATTCTGTTATCATTTCATTGCATTCATAGTCATAAAATGTATGAGTGCCTAACCAAGTCCCTGCTCCTAGGTGAGAATGGGCAGAAGTGAGCTTAAACCTGGTTGCAGAGAAACACACGGCACACAATCTAAGCAGCTTTTGGGGACCGAAAAGGCTGCATGAAACCTGCACATTCAGCGTCTGCGAAATGCCATCTGCCTCATGCTAAAGTCACCTTCACAGCTTTTCGCATCGCTGAAGATCTGGTATCCTCTGGGGCAGGAACAGCGGTACGAGCCAGGAATGTTGATGCAGGTGTGCATACAGAGACGAGGGGCTCCCTCCAGCTTGTAAACTTCACATTCATTCACATCTGCAAGGGGGAAGAAAATACCGACGTTATTTCTACTTGGACAAATTTCATGACAGGCTACACAAGGTGATCCACACCTGAGGATCAAAGCGCCAAGGATATGCTGTGTAGGACATTCCCCAGGGGAAATGGGGGCTTAGGGAGAATAGCTCTGGGGGTGCCCAGTGTTGCCTGTCAGCACTTGCCATTTGAGGTGGTGCTTTGTCTAACGATAGGGCCGGCTGGCCTTTTGCCTTTACATGGAACCTCCAGTTCTTATCCCCAACTGAAGCTAAGGTTGGACTTATATGTTCACATGATTTTGGAGTAAGCCTCTGTGGTACTTGCTTCTAAGTAAACGCGCCCATGGCTTGACCATGAGCTCAAGTGTGTGTGCTGCAACTGTGTTTCATTTATTGATTTAAAAATGCATAAATCCGCTTCTCTTTTCTAAACCAATTCAAATGGGTTTGCATTGTACACATCAATATCAATTTCAAGTCTTCAGCCGCTTGGGTTTATGCTGGCAAATCTGCACCACACATGCTCAATAAATGGAGTGAGAAGCTTGTAGATAGGAAAGTGGTAGAGAGAGAACCATCTCATTGTCCGGATAGGCTGTTTACTGGTTCAAGCTGAGAAGCTATTTTTTAAATATGCTAGGGGACGATTCGACCTGTCCCCAGTAATCAGTGGAGAATTCCAAGGTTAAATTCCAAATAAACATGCAAAAGCAAAACTAAACTAAAAAGCCCAAGGACGTCTGAGGATACTTTGGAGATACAGAATCGTGGCTGATTGTTTGGGGAGAGTCGGGGGAGAACCGGAAAACAGGAAAAGAATGGAGTGCTGGAACCCTTAACAAAAGCACTCCACCCTGCAATAAGTTGTTGCAGTTCCTACTGGTTCAGCCCTTCTTTTCCCTTGTTCCGCCTTCTGTCCACTTTCTTACTGTTGGAATTTACAATGTTAATCTCCTTGGATCAGGGATTCATCTTTTCTTTTCTGTTTTACTTACGTTACTCTATTAAAAAAAACACCCATACAGCACTGAGAGACTATAAACGAAAGGCCGCACAACCATATTCTGCAGCTTAGACACGGCTTTAACTTCGACAGAAAGCAGAAGCAGCTTGTAGCAGCCGACTCCTCAGAGATCTCTTGCAATTGCACTCTTACCCTGGCAGATGCTGTTTTCTGCTGTGCCGCTCATATGGAAGCCCGCTTCGCAGCTGCACTGCTGCATCCGGTCAAATTTGGCGCAGCGAGGTTTACGGCTGAACGCCGGGTCATCTGTTACGCTCCATTCGGGTGGTACTAAAGGACAAGTGGGGGAGGGAAGAATTCGCCTCCAGGACAGTGTAAAATCCCAAACCACAAATGAGAAGAAATCCTTATTTTTACACAACTAATAAAATGGAGTGGTGGATTTGTTCCACATCTGCAGCAACAAGGGGGAAAACTACACATTACACCCAATGTTTGGGGACAGAGATGGGCAAAACCATAGCTGCCAAGTTATCCCTTTTTTAAGGGATTTTCCCTTATGCTGAATAGGCTTCCTCGCGAGAAAAGGGAAAACTTGGCAGCTATGGCAAAACCAGCATTCCCATGAGAAGTCCTCTCCCTCTTCCTGTCTAAGCTTTGTGATCACTTCCTCCACATGGAGGAAAATGATATCAGTGGAAACCAGCGACTATGGCTATATTGTCAGTGTAGCTAATATTGAGCTAAATGAGCAAATGGTCTGACTCACTATAATGTCTTGTGTTTCTAGGGCCTGCCCTCCCCATCTTTCACATTAAGCTTTAAATATTCCTCTTTCCCTCCCTCCTTAACCCCTCACCACAATACATACCTGTCTGTGTTTGATATTGGCAGTTGGGGCCTGTCCACTCCTGGGGACAAAAGCATTTGTACTGTTCACCTCGGTCAACACATGTTCCCCCATTCTGACACAGGTGACTGGTGCATACCCCAATATCTAAGAAAGGGCCAATAAAATAGGGAGGTTTCAGAGCTTCGATTTATTTCCGCAACCCATAGCCTGCTTTTGAAGTTCTTCAGTGAAAGCCTACAACATTTTAGTACAAATTTCTCCTCATAATTTTCTTTCAGGTATGAAATTTGGATTAAATCTACAGATATATCTCAAGCATTTCCCTCTAATTTCTCCCCCAATCCCTAGTTGCAATCCACAAGATCCAGAGGGCACCTCCTTGGCTACCCCTGCTCAAGGGCAACCTTTGGTAAACACAACCAACAGCAATATGGCGGCTATTTGCCTGTTTGGTTAGGCAGCTTCCTTCTGGTTTTGCAAATGTGCATATCCTCCTCAAGGCAAAATACACTTTAATGGAAGAAGCAAAATCTTTTATTTGCAAGAGCTGGCCAGATTCTCCCCTCTCCCCCCCCCAATCTCTATTCACCTGAGGCACCCTTTCACCTCTCCCTGGCTTATTATGTGTTGAAATAATTAGCGCAGTGGAATTCCTTGAAGAAACAGGCTGCGTGAGTGAATGCCTCATGGATTGCCACTGCTTCCCATCTGCCAAAAAAGCCAAGCTCCCCTGATCATCAATAGAATATTCTAAATAATCAGGGGCCACTAGACCATGAAGTTATTGAACAAGCAGCCAAGGAATTGTAGCCGGATTTTTCCAACCGCTCCTGCTTCCTTGAACTTTCTACAAAGCCGAAATTGTCATCTGGCTGTCCGTGCTGAGTGTGTGCACTAGGCCTCATCGACACCTGGGCTAGGCATTGTGAAGAGGACCAGACACTGCCCAGGTGTCCTAAAGAGAACAAATGGTGGTTTTTCACCTGCATAGATGCCAGCTACCTAACCATTTTTATTTTTGGTCAAGGAAGACACTGGCCATACTCAAACCATATATGTAAAAACACTATGATACCACAGTCATAGATCCATAGAGTTGGAAGCATCATCGAGTCCAACGCCCTGCAATGCCGGAAGATGTATATGGGGATCGAAGAACCTGTGACCATGCCATTATCAGCACCGTGCTCTAACCAACTGACTTCTCTACTACTGACAACCCCCAAAGGGTTATGGGAAATGTAGTTTGCTTAAGAGTGCTGAGAGTTGCTAGGAGAACCCCTATTCCCAGAGCTGCAGTTCCCAGAGTTCCCTGTGAGGAGGGAATAACAACAACAACAACAACAACAACAACAACAACAACAACAACAACAACAATACCCCACCCATCTGGCTGGGTTTCCCCAGCTACTCTAGGTGGCTTCCAGCACATATAAAAACATTATAAAACATCAAACCTAAAACACTTCCCGATACAGGGATGCCTTCAGGTGTCTTCTAAAAGTGGTGTAGTTCTTTCTCTCCTTGACATCTGATGGGAGAGTGTTCCAAAGTGCGGGTGCCACTACCAAAAAGGCCTTCTGACTGGCTCCGTGTGACTTCACTTCTCACAGTGAAGGAACTGCCAGAAGACCCTTGGAGGTGGACCTCAGCTGAACGGTTTGACCACTCTGAGAATTGTAATTCTGTGAGGGTAAAAGGGTCTCGGCACCCTTAAGAATTACAGGCCCCAGAATCCTTTTGGAGGGGCACCATTACTGTTTAAAGTGGCATCATAGTGATTTAAATGTATGTTGTGAATGGGACCGTTGTGGACAGCAGCAACGGGCATTCTCCTTATTCCCACTGCTCACTTGATAATTGGCCAAAGGTCACAAACCTCGGGCCACAGGCCAACAGATTCCCATCAGACCTCATGCCTCTCCCAGGCCACACCCCTTTCTTAACCCCACCCACTATTGTGCTTTTGCCCTGCTAGGATGTCTCCTTGAACTCTGGTCATGCCTACAGAAGTAGATTTCATTGCTTTGCACCTATTGCCTCCGGCCCCTCCCACCACTGCCATATGGCCTCCAGAACATTGCCCAGATGGGGAATACGGCCCTTGGTCTGAAAAGCGGCTCCCCACCCCTGTTCTAGAGTCACATCTGGCTGGCCGTCTAGCGCACTGTGCCATAATCTCTTTAGAAATGTCTGTCTTCTCGAACACAATGGAGAGTGGCAGGTCTCTGGCCTTCGCAGCCGCTCAGTCCGCCAGGGGCTCAATGGCTCATTAGCATTTTGCACAATGAGGTAGGAATTCACTTAAACAAACAGCACTGTCAATGCACGGGGGGGGGGGGCTAAGCACCCTATGGAGGAGCGTGTGAAAATGTAAACCACACAGACCAGGGCCAAGAATTTTTGCATGAGTTAACTGAGAGAGACAAAGTCAGGAAAATGGATGCAAATCTCTCTCTCTCTCTCTCTCTCACGCACGCACGCACACACACACACACACACAGAGAGAGCGCTATGATACACACTGATTTAATCCAATGTTTACAAATATAGTAAGACATACAGTGGCATAGTAATAGGGGGCGGGGGGCGTACCGCCCCAGGCAGCCATGGAGGAGAAGCCCCCGACTGCCTCACTCCGCGGCTTGCTCAGGGGGTTTGCTGCGGCACCTGCCTCCTGTGTGCACATGCGCCGCGCATCAAGGCGTGTGCGTCATGTGTCATGGTGCATGCGTCGTGATGCGCAACGCATGCATGCAATGGATATCCTGCCCCCCGGCAGGGTGCCTTCGGATTTGCCGCCCCGGGCAGCCAGGCGGCTAGCTACACTGGTGAATACATAGCACAATAAAAACCAGCAACATCTCTAAAAAGGAGCAATAAAAGGCAGCTCCCATTATCAGGGTGTGGCTCATGGGAATTGTAGTCCAAAGGATCTTGAGGAGCACCAGTTTGGGGAAGGCTGAAGGAGAAGAATTCCATGTGCTACAAACATTATTAAATATTATAAAATGCTAAACAGGGGTTCTAAGGCAGTATTCTGCAACCCTGGATTGCCAGCTGTTTTCAGACTACAATTCCCATCATCCCTGACCACTGGTCTTGCTAGCTAGGGCTGATGGGAGTTGTAGTATAATAATAAAAACAGCTGGATACCCAAGATTGGGAAACACTGTAATGGACAGAAACCAAGCAAGGAAAGGGTTTTCTAGCATGGAGATGATTGATGAGAAAGCTTTGCTGGTGGGATTTTTGTGTGTGAGGCTGCTGTAAAAGACACAGGAGCAAGGCCAGAGGCCAGTTTCTATGGCTTATTGTAGTTAATTCCATTCCCCAATTGCATTTCAATAAGCAAAATACAAGGAATACACACTTTAGGAATAAGTGCAGGTTCAATTCAGAAGAAATTTCTGTTCAGCCCAGAATTTTCATACTTGTAGTTTCAAAATAAAGAAACCTTTTTGGAGAGTCAAAAAACAGCTAATATGTTTAAAGAAATGGTATAATCCAATATGCAATTTACTGTGCCTTAATAATATCTTGCATCACTCAGGATTCCAGCAAAAGCAATTCTAACAGTCTGAATAAAATTAGTCAAGAGATTTCAAATGGGATTGAATCACTGATGGGCTGCAGTGGCTACACGGCAGATATGCCATTTCTCTGCATTGTACCCTACATCATATCTTTTTGAATTCCTGCCTGTCACAACACACCCTTTTAAAGTACAGTTCTGCAGTCAAGTCTCCCTACAGCTAAGAGGCAATTGCTGATATAGAGGCCCCCCAACCAACATGTTGGATCTGGTCCCTTAGTCTGCTCCCAGATTGGCCTTTCCCAATGTCCCTAGTCCCCATCTGTGGTACAGTGTTTTCGACACTGTAAATCGTAATGCCCTGTGGACTGTCCTTTTGAAAGTTGGCTGCCCAGATAAATTTGTAAACATCATTCGGCTCCTCCATGATAATATGACAGCGACAATCGCAGATAACAATGGCTCTCAAAGTGAACCATTCACAGTGGGATCAGGTGTTAAACAGGGTTGTGTTATTGCCCCAACTCTATTCATTATTTTCATTGCCATGATCCTATACTTTGTCGATGGGAAACTCCCCACCGGAGTAGAAATCATATAACGAACAGATGGAAAGCTCTTCAATCTGAACAGGCTGAAAACAAAAAGTAAGGTTACAGTAACTTCCGTCATAGAGCTTCAGTATGCTGATGACAACATAGTGCGCGCACGCTCAGAGGATGGCCTCCAAACCACCCTAAATATCTTTGCAGAAGCTTACGAAAAGCTTGGCTTATCACTCAACATCCGAAAAACCAAAGTGCTGCATCAACAAGTACAAAATAACCCCTCTGCAGCGCCACAAATCCAACTCAGTGGTGTGACGTTGGAAAATGTTGATCACTTCTCCTACCTAGGCAGTTACCTTTCCACAAGGGCCAACATTGATGCTGAAATCTAGCATCACCTGAGCTCTGCGAGTGCGGCTTTCTCCCAATTGAAGTGCAGAGTGTTTGAGGACCAGGACATTTGCAGGGAAACCAAAGTGCTTGTTTACAAAGCTATTGTACTACCAACCTTACTATTGCTTGTGAAACATGGACCACTTATAAACGCCATCTTCAACTCCTTGAAAGATTCCATCAACGGTGTCTCCGAAAAATTTTACACATCACTTGGGAAGAACTTGGGAAGACAGGCAAACTAATATCAGTGTACTGGAAGAAGCAAAGATCACCAGTGTTGAAGCAATGATTCTTCAACATCAACTTCGTTGGACTGGTCATGTTGTGCGGATGCCTGATGATCGTCTTCCAAAGCAACTACTCTATTCCGTACTTAAAAATGGAAAGCGTAATGCTGGTGGTCAACAAAAGAGGTTTCAAGACTGTCTCAAGGCAAATCTTTAAAAATGTAGTATAAACACTGACAACTGGGAAACACTGGCCTGCGAGCGCTCCAGTTGGAGAATAGCCTTTATCAAAGGTGTCATGGGCTTTGAAGAAACTCGATCTCAGGACGCAAGGGAGAAACATGCTAAGAGGAAGGCACGCTTGGCAAATCCACACCGTAATCAACTCCCGCCTGGAAACCAGTGTCCCCACTGTGGAAGGACGTGTGGATCCAGAATTAGCCTCCACAGTCACTTACGGACCCATTGTTAAAATTGTGTTTATGGAAGACAATCTTACTCGGCTACGAGTGATCGCCAAAGAAGAAGACAGTATTCTAGCCAGAGGTGGGTCAAGTTCCTACTTGATCCATGAGGCCATTTCCCCCCAAATCATGCCCACTTTATGTCATATGTGCTGGCTGGGGCTGATGGGAGTTGTTGTCCAGAGCATCTGGAGGGAACCAAGTTAGAGAAGGAAAGCTCTAAAGCACCCAGCAGTAGAACCATAGTTTGCAGAGAGTTTGGAGTTTAAATTCTCAGCAGAAGGTGAATTTGCTGCAGAATTCCCTGCTGGAGGAGCACGCTTTGTTCTGGACGGAATAACATGGTGACGCTCGAATTTGGAAAATGAGCTACATTTATTGCAGGAAATATTTACTTTGCTGAATTTATATCCCAACATTTTATCCAAGGAGTTCAAGGTGATGTATAGGGTTCTCCCAATCTTCATTTAAATCCCACAAAAACTACATGAAGTAGGTTAAACCGAGAGGCCAGTTTCACCCAGAGAGCTTCATGAAAAAGTGGGGATTGGAATCCTGGTCTCCTAAGTCCTGGTCTGACACTCTAACCACTGCAGCATGTTGGCTCTTGATAGGAAGGATCCTGGTTCTACCTAAGATGCACTATGGTTGGTCTTCCATCTCAGTGGAAAAGAGCTTCAAGTATGTCTGCTGTCGTGGCATGGATAGGGTTGCCATATGTCAGCTTTGCCAAAAAAGAAGAAGAAGCAGCTCAACAACCTTTTTGTCCGGATTTGAAGTATGGCATGGAGGAGAAGGAGAAGGGAGTGCCGTCAGGTCAGCAGCCCAAAGAGAATTAATACTGAAGGAAGAGCAAAAGGTGAGCATAAATAAGCTCAGAGAGTCGCCTCTATGCTTCTCATGCAGGTACACCAGCCTACAGTGTAAGCAGAGTTGCACCCCAAGCCTTCCAACCACGTCTTCCCTCCATGGTTTGACATTTCCATCACACTTTTGTTGCCTTCTTACAGCTACAGGCAAGCACAGTAACAGTGGCTGCTCAGGAATATGAAATGCGTGTGTTACGCCAAATGCCTGCTCATCATCAACAGAACCGCCTTCTGCCCAGTAAGCAATTTTTTTAAAATAGAGGTAATTATGTACGAGTTTCTTGTTTTGCCAATCTGGATAAACCTCGCGTTGGTCCCCCCCCCCCCAAAAAAAGCGCATAAGATTAATTACTGTGTTTGTGCCAGTCGCCTTCTCAGATGTTGTCATCTGTTTCCCAGTAATAAATTGCCTATTAAAAGATTTGACATATGCTTGGATCTGCAGCCTCACACACAATGAACAACAGTCGCGTGGATTTAGAGCTACAGTATCGGCAATAACTTGGGCACAACAAATCCATTCTGTGAAACAGCTTTTTCTTTTTCTTTTTTTGCATTGCAAAGAAAGCCTCCATTGGCATCAATGGCAGTTTACCCTGAAATGCAAATATCAGTTTGGGAAAGAGTCCAACTCGCCCCCCCCTTCACCCCCATCCCTGCAAGTATGTAGTCTTAAGGCTGATCTCTTCCCCCATGGATGCTATTTCCATTCTGCAAAAATATGCATGCTCAGTGCATTCAAATTCACTTCTAGTTTGGCCCTAACCCTGCACATCAGTGCTGAGTAACGCCTAAGGATGAATGCTAAAGTGATAGTCTTCTAAGCATATAATGTGCAAGAAGGATTAGAAGCCTGTGACTCTCCAGATGTAATTGTACTCAATCTCCCATCTGCCTCAACCGGCATAGCCAATGATAAGGGATTATGGAAGCCGTAGTCCACAAGAGCCAGCACCGTGGTGTAGTGGTTAGAGCAGGGGTCTGCAAACATTTCCAGCAGGGGGACAGTCCACTGTCCCTCAGACCTTGTGGGGGGCCAGACTATATTTTGAAGGGGGGAAATGAACAAATTCCTATGCCCCACAAATAACCCAGAGATGCATTTTAAATAACAGCACACATTCTACTCATGTAAAAGCACGAGGCAGGCCCCACAAATAACCCAGAGATGCATTTTAAATAAAAGGACACATTCTACTCATGTAAAAACACGCTGATTCCCGGACCGTCTGCGGGCCGGATTTAGAAGGCGATTGAGCCTGGGCCTTAGTTTGCCTACTGTTATGTACTGAGCTGAATCCTAGAACAATAGGATTCAGAATCAGCGGGAGCTACCCAATCCAACTCCAGGTGGAAGTGAATCCGCAACCTGATTGGCCTGCTGGAGCAGCCAATCAGGCGGCTGGCAGAAGTGAATCTGCTACCTGATTGGCCTGTAGGAGCAGCCAATCAGGCTGCAGGCAGAAGTCAATCCATAATATAATTGGCCCACAGGTGTAGCCCTGAAGTAGCCAATCACGCAAGGCCCATTGTGTAAATAATGTATATAAGCAGATGGTTTGGGGAAAAGAGCCATTCGTCTTCTCTTCTCCTCCTTGATGACTATGAGCTGAATAAAGAGCATGAAATTCACTCTTGACTCCGAGTATATTTCACCTACCCATGGGTTAGCATGTTGGACTAGGATCCAGGAGACCAAGGTTCAAATCAGCCACGTAGCTCACTGGGTAACCCTGTCCTAGTCACTTCCTCTGAGCCTAACCTACCTCACAGGGTTGTTATGAAGATAAAATTGGGAACGGGGAGAACCATGTGTGCCACTTTGAGTGTCTTGGAGGGAAGGTGGGATGCAAATTCAACCACCTTCAGCATCCGTGGCTACTCCTGAAACAGCTATGTTTGATCATCTGAAGGTGAGTGTTTATGCCCGAGCCAAGGGAATCAAAAAGTGAATTACCTGTGCACTCAGGAACATCTCCTGTCCAGCTGCCGTTTGGCTGACACACTCGAGAACTGGAGCCGATGAGTCGGAATCCAGGATCGCAGGCGAAATGAACTTCATGGTCCACCATATTCTTGGAGCCAAATCTTTTGCCATTCAGCGGGGCATCCAGGGCAGGGCAGAACACTGTGTGAGTTGGGTACACAAAAGTACCAGTAATAAAAGACGTGGTTAGAGGAAAGAGGGCAAAAGCATCACCATCACAGAAACATGCTGGGATGCAGGGGTGTGGTTAGAGGGTGACTCAGGGGGCCAAGACCCATGTCTTTTACAATGGGCCCTGGATCTTGCACCTTCCCTCCATTTCACACCCATAGTTTTGTTTTTTTTTATATGAAAAATGTTACTTGTTTTGTTCTAAGACTTTCCTACCTCTATATCCAAGAGAGACTTACAGATGTCATTGAATAATGGATGGGCAGTATATAGGGGCCATATGACACAAGGAGCCAATCGGGGTCTATCTGGTCCTATAAAGCTGCTGGCTATGCCCTGGGTTCTCAGCCTGAGCAACGTTGCCCCTGCTCTTGCACCGCCACCACTTTAGGCTTGTTGTTTTAATTACCAGTTGGTGGTTCAGGGGTGGTTTTCATGACTGTGTTTTGCAGAGTCGTCAGCCGGTGTTTCATGACACGGAGCCCCTCGGCAAATCTCGTTTCCTGCCCCTTTAGAAATTGTTGCATTTGGCGGATGGCAGTCAGAAGCTGCTGCTTGTTCATGCAGTCCTGTGGAAAACGCAAAGACATTAAACAGCTGGATCAGGCCTTTAAATGGGCCTTTATATGTACGGTGTTAAGCATGATGGTTGAGTCCAATTAGAAAACCGTTTCCCCCAATGTCTTCCCCACTTGATTTGTATCATAGAATTGTAGAATTGTAGAGCTGGAAGGGACCTTGAGGAAACAGTGGAACCTCGGTTTATGAACACCTCGGTTTACGAATTTTTGGTTTACGAACGCCGCGGACCCATCTGGAACGGATTAATTCACTTTCCTTTACTTTCAATGGGAAAGTTACAGGTAGGTAGCCGTGTTGGTCTGAGTCGAAGCAAAATAAAAAAATTCCTTCAGTAGCACCTTAAAGACCAACTAAGTTTATATTTTGGTATGAGCTTTCGTGTGCATGCACACTTCTTCAGACCTTTCAATGGGAAAGTTCGCTTCAGTTTATGAACGCTTCAGTTTATGAACAGACTTCCGGAACCAATTACACCCATGCTTCGGGTTAAGTACACTTCAGGTTGAGTACTCCGTGGACCCGTCTGGAACGGATTAATCCACTTTCCATTACTTTCAATGGGAAAGTTCGCTTCAGTTTATGAACGCTTCAGTTTAAGTACTCCGCGGACCGTCTGGAACAGATTAATCCACTTTCCATTACTTTAAATGGGAAAGTTCGCTTCAGTTTATGAACGCTTCAGTTTATGAACAGACTTCCAGAACCAATTGTGTTCATAAACCGAGTTACCACTGTACAGGAATATGCAGCTCGGCCATATGGGGATCGAACCTGCAACCTTGGCATTATCAGCACCACGCTCTAACCAACTGAGCTATTCTGACCTTCCTGCACCTCCTTCAGGGAATCCACAGTACCAGACTCATAAGGCAGAATTAACTGAGTCATTGACTTGCCTGTGCCACCTACCAAGATCCGTAGCTCAGTGGAGCACAGACTTGAGCCCAATGGTCATTTCACACGTTATATTTTTTTATAGCTGGAACCTGAAACAACTTGTGTGCTCACAACATTGTAAGATGTGCTGGCTGGACAAAGAGGAGTGGTGGGAGGCACTAGCCGGGGAACCCCCAAGGGAAACCCCAGAGGAGGAAGGCTCAGAGCCAGGGGATCGGTGGTGGGATACCGAGGAGAGGTCAGAGGGAGATGATTGGGAGGCAGGGCTGGATGCTGAAGGGGCAACAGGGTTTAGTGAGCGGGAAGAACCTGTGACAGGGAGCAGTTCAGACACTGAGGCTGAAGCAGAGGAGGGGGACTAAGAGACTGCTGAAGAATCCGGGGAGTCTCCCTCTCTTGCTGAAACAAGCTCCCCTCCATGCTGGTCTCCAAGAACGTGCAGGATAAGGAGGAGGGCAGAACAGAGGTCAGAGGTGGGCAGATGCAGTTTGAAACATCCGGGAGAGGAGAGCCTTAGAAAGGGTTGAAGGCAAGGACCTTCAGTCCTGGCAATTGCTCCATAGAGGCAAGATCTGCTGGGAAGTGTTGCTGAGTTGTATGCCATGCCCCTGAATAAAGAGTTAACTTCACTGACAACCAAGACCTGTGTCTTTTGTGCTGACCTGTGTCTCATGCATGTGACAAATGTGTTTAAAAGCAGTGTTTCCAGCAATTGCCTGGAAACTTTGGACAGCTGCATGTAGTGCTCAGGTTGAATGCTGTAGGACAGTAGAACTTAGATGTTGCTGAGCCTTATGGAGGAGTTAGCTCCATCATCAGTGAAAGGTCACTTTTCCTTTAAAGGGCCCCCGCCTTCTCTAACATTTGTTAGAGGTTGGCTGAGGCTGATGACAATATTTGGAGGGTTCCAAGTTGGCAGAGGCTGACCTGGTTCAACATTCAAGCCAGGTGACTGTTGTTTGGCTGCCCTGAGACGTTATGCTTTTGAATCTGTTATAGTTTTCTTCTGCTACTGATTTTGTACGGTAATTCAGTAGTATTTATCTATTATAAGGGCACGTTTCCTATTGATGGAAGTTGCCAAAAGCAGGAGTTGACCATCTGTTTTCTGCTGATGGGTGCATTCTTTGGGGGCCACATGCAAGGGGTGGGCAGGGCCAGGGACAAAAATGGGTGGGGCCACTGCTCCCCACCCCCCAACACCCTTCTCTCTCTCTTGTCCCTCCCCACCTCTGTTTCTTTCTTTCTGCCATCCTCCTTCCCTACCAAATGGGCTGGGGTGTTTGGGTGTTTTGTTGGGCGAGGTTGTCGCTGCTGTATTTTGTATCTGTATTTTAGATCTGGCTGTCATTTATGTGGAAATTGTTCAATTTGGTCGTGTATTTTTTAATATTTTGTTTATTGTTTATGACTATGTTTGTACAGTTGTAGTTATTTTTCCATGTATTTCCCATGTATTTTCCACATGCTGTAAGTCACCTTTGAGCATGATTTGAACTGTGGAAAGGTGGCATAAAAATAAAGTTATGTATGTGTGTAACAGGAGAGCACCAGATTGCTCTTGCCAGGGGTCTGAATTGTACAGGGATTTTTTAATTAGGCTGAGAGCCATACGAGGCTCTAGGACTGAACGTTGCCCAGCCCTGGTCTATGGCTGTTTACAAGATTGGCAGAGAACAAATATATGTATTAGTGTAACAAATAAATCTGTTGTTGTTGCTGTTAAGATAGCGTGAACGTTTCCTTGGTCCAGCAAATGTCAGAATACAGGGCCTTGGCAGGGGCCAAGAGTGGCTAGCATAGCCGCGAGTTGATGAGATCATTGGCATACGACTGCCATTGTCACCATGCTAACATGCATGGCTTGACCCCTTCCCATCCTCCTCCACTGTGCTAATCAATATACACAACAGGTACCAGCCTTTGCAGCTGGGCCAATGCCCGGGCAGCCAACTTTGGAAGTCAATAATATTGGCACTAGGAGAAGGGGACGACAGAGGACGAGATGGTTGGACAGTGTTCTTGAATCTACAAACATGAGTTTGACCAAACTGCGGGAAGCAGTGCAAGACAGGAGTGCCTGGCGTGCTATGGTCCATGGGGTCACAAAGAGTCGGACACGACTAAACGACTAAACAACAACAACAGCAACAGCAACAGCAACAGCAACAACAACAACAACAATATTGGTCTTCTTGGCAGGGTGTTGTACTTGACGGTGCAAGGGTGGAGCCAGGATGAAATCTGGTGAGTTGGGCGTGGACCATCAGGTGATATGGCTGGCCACACATGTTTTGTTTTGTTTTGTTTTGATTACTGGGTACGTATTTGGCTGCCCATGTCACTTGATCCCCTTTCTTCCATGGCGACAGGCTTGGTGCATAGTTGGTGGGTCTCTTGGGCTAGGCAGCTCCTTAACAGGTCCAGGCCCCCCCAAAGCACCCACATTTTCCAACTGCTAGCACTGGCTTTGCATAAGCAAAACTGTGAGTGTCTGATTAAAACAACAACAACAACAACAACAACAACAACAACAACAACAACAACAGTTATTTTCTTCTTTGTATTCCACAACATGCTGGAAGATTCCCCAGAATCACTTTTAGTGTCACGTGAGAAATACTTTCATGTAAATGACTGCCAAGAGAGCAAATGGAATGCAAGGATCCCATTCAACAGCTGCTACCTCCTGCCTTTCCTTTATGCCCTGAGAGTGCCAAGATGTTCAGTCCTGTTTGCCTCCTGCAAGAAAGGAATGTTACCTATTGCACAAGGGTTTGATTCATCTGTTATGCTATCTAAATCCTGTATCCACTCAGCCATAAATGCATATCTATTGATCTGTCTGTGCAAGTTTATCAATATCTGTCCATTTATCGCAAATAGGGATGCACAAACCTGTCATTTTCAGTTTCTTTTGGTTTCCCATTTTCCCAGCCTTAAATTCAGTTTGCCTATTTCTGCATCAATTTGAATAAAAAAGTCAACACGAAAAATCAGCATGCATTTCCATGCAGGTTAAGCCTAATATATGCATCTGTTTTTCTTTCTTTCTTCTTTTTTGCAATTTTGCCTATTATACATATGTTTGCAAGCAAATCCATAGGTTAATATAGTGTTTTTTTCATGCACAGTCTTCTTGGTTGGAAAACTGCATTGTGAAATCCAGAGAAGTGCAAGTTTTGAAATATAGCTGGGTTTGCAGGGGAGCTTGCACTAAAATCAGGCAAGGTCAAAGTAAAATGTGAACTGAACAAAAGTCTTCTTATTGCTGATCGCACATGCACAGACACCCCCACACAAATGCTGCTTTTGCTATGAAATTGACTTTCTTTATCCGTTGCACAACTTCTTCACCAGGATCAAAAGTCAACACTAAGTACTGGGACAGGAGCCAGTCAAAACGGAGTGACGGCAGACATAATAAACCTGACATTTCCTTACAATTTGATTGAACAAGAATTTTATTGCCATGTTTTATATGAAGCATGTTCTCGGGGTTTGGGGAGTGAGCAAGTTTTCTCTTGCCCAAGACTCTTATCATATGTAGCATGCAGCAGACTTTTTTTTTTTAAGTCATACTGGATACCTTTATAATAAGCTCTTTGTTAAAGAGTTATTTTTAACCTGAACTGCTGCGCTACTGTTAAGCATAATAAACTTCATCACTGTGCAGCTCGCTCAGCCCATTGTTGATATTCCTGCAAAGTGACTTGAACTCACAAGCTCTGCAATCACTTGACTGCACTGGTTTATTCAGGCATTAACGGAGGAACAGGTTGAGTTTCTTTCCTAACTCAGCAAGAGGGTTGCAGTTGCATTATTAGCAGAACCACTGAGCCTAGGGCTTGCTGATCAGAAGGTCGGCGGTTCGAATCCCTGTGACGGGGTGAGCTCCCGTTGCTCGGTCCCAGCTCCTGCCAACCTAGCAGTTCGAAAGCACGTCAAAATGCAAGTAGATAAATAGGAACCGCTACAGCGGGAAGGTAAACGGCGTTTCCATGTGCTGCTCTGGTTTGCCAGAAGCGGCTTTGTCATGCTGGCCACATGACCTGGAAGCTATACGTCGGCTCCCTTGGCCAATAATGCGAGATGAGTGCGCAACCCCAGAGTCGGTCACGACTGGACCTAATGGTCAGGGGTCCCTTTACCCTTTACCTTTTTACAGGGCAAGAAATATAAGAATTTTCAGAGGCAGATAATTTGCAAAAGTAATTACATGCCCTACACTTCTGGAGCTGCATTTTTCACCTCGAACAGTGTCGAGGGATTTGAGGATTAAGTGATGGGAAGGCTATATTTTTAGTCTTCAAATTTCTCCAGATGAAGATTTGCATATTAGTTTGGACTGATGGTACTTATTTGGCTTTGGACTGACCTTGTTTCCTGCGTGTCTTTTCTGATTTACACCAAACATTAACCACACCTCTTGTCTGTTGGTGTGAAGTTGAAAATTAGAGGGTGTGTATCGAAGGGCACCAGCAACCATAATTTTACTTACCTGTTGCCTTTGCAGAAAGAGACACATGAGGCCGGGGAGGGAGAGCTAAAATAAAGTCCAGACTTTTAAGCAAAAGTTAACAAACAAAACACACAAAAAACAACCACCGTTCGTTTTACTGTCAAGGGAAACTTATCATTTCTTTCATGCATTGCATTTATAACCCCTCCAAGGTTTTATAGATGTTAAATAAAGATGATAGATAGATGATAGATAGATAGATGATAAATAGATAGAGATAGATTATAGATAGATAGATAGATAGATAGATAGATAGATAGATAGATAGATAGATGATATAGATGAAATGTTATCCAGACCTAACCTGTTGTTGATTGGGAGAATGGGGCTTACCTGGGATGCTCGAGATTCTTGACATGATGTTAGGCACAAGAAGAGTAAGAGGCTGTATTGCAATCCAGAAAGCATGGCACTATTATTCCAAGATAGGTAGGTAGATAGAAAAGGAAAGAAAAAACTCTTCTCAGATTGCACAGGAACACCTGGCAAAGCACTTTCCTCGACAGCCAAGTTGCCCTGACTGCAAATCAGGAGGGATAGAGAGCACTCCTGTGCTCAGATCAGAAATGACTGCAGCATCACACAGCAGGTTTTCCAAAGATCCAAAGAGTAAAAAAAAATAAAAAAGGCTCAGTTTCCACCTCTCATTGGTAGGCTGCCTTCGCTGCCAGTGTGCTCCCTCCTAGGAGCTGTCCTCCACAGAAACACACCCCAGAGAGAGAGAGAGAGAGAGAGAGAGAGAGAGAGAGAGAGAGAGAGAGAGAGAGAGAGAGAGAGAGAGAGATCTTGCAAACTTGCATCTCAGACTGATGGCTCTAACATAGAAGCTTGGCTTGCTTTATTGCTGCTACTCAAAGACGATGAGTAGAAGCAACAGTCGCCTCTTCCCCATCACAGTCAAAAACTTGTGTGTGAGAGAGAAACAGGATGGCTTTAAAAAAAAATCAAAGTGGCCCATAATTTAGGATATTATTTAGATATATAACCTGCCCTCCCAAGCCAAGAGCTCACACTAAACATTAGCGTTTAAGTAGTCAGGCTCAGTAGGTGCCACTCATGTTTTCTTTAATAGGTTGGAGATTCTTGTTTGTTTTGGCTAGCAAGGGTTATTATTATTTTGCATTCATATGCCATTTGACAAAATTAGCTCAGCAGTCCTTACGGCAACCTTGTAAGGTAGGCCAGGATCATTCTCTGCAGTATTAATCTGCTGCTAAGGGCCAAAGTACACATGACATTATTCATAGTGGGTTGCTTTTGTTTTGTTTAAGTGAGCTCAAGCTTTTTTATTTTGGAAGGGAAGCAGCCTTGGAGTGCCCCAGTCAGGATCAGACCACAGCATCCGTTTCCCCACCTCACCTTCAGATTTGACATTTGTCCCTGAAGCGGGTGTCAAACTGACACTTGTTCAGACTTTCGCTTCTTCCCGCCAACAATATCTCTGGCACTGGGGGGAAAGGGGCCTCTTGCCCCACAGACATCACTGGATGGTCATAGTAATGGGCAGGCTAGATTCAGAAGTGCATGGAGCAATAGACTCACCTTTGTATACTGAGCTATATTCCACCCATGCAAAAAAGAATTCAGAGGTTTTTGCACATAAAAGGTAAAGGTTAAGTCCAGTCAAAGGTGACTATGGGATTCCGGCGCTCATCTCGTTTTCAGGCCGAGGGAGCCGGCGTTTGTCCACAGACAGCTTTCCGGGTTATGTGGCCTGCATGACTAAACCGCTTCTGGTGCAACGAGACACCATGACAGAAACCACAGCGCATGGAAACACTGTTTACCTTCCCGCCGCAGTGGTACCTATTTATCTACTTGTACTGGCATGATTTCAAATTGCTAGGTTAGCAGGAGCTGGGACAGAGCAATGGAAGCTCACCCCGTTGAGGGGATTCGAACCGCCAACCTTCCAGTCGGCAAGCCCAAGAGGCTCAGTGGTTTAGACCACACACACACAAACAAACACACACCTCTCAAGGACACATTCGTGGCGAAAACACTCAAGAAGTGTGTGGCTTCTGGGAAGCTGTGTAGATCCCCTTTGGCCCATAGGTCTAAGGTTCTGCACCCCTGACCTAGTGTGTCCTCAAGGTGAACATGGTGGGCAGGGGAGTTGGCTGGAGTCCAGGACATGCTGTGTCACCACTCCCTGTGGATATGCTGCAACATTTTGTCGCCGCCATCCCCCAACCTTCTTGCACAAAACAAAATCCTGATAATTTGTGTGGGCAAAATTGTCGAGGATTCCCAAAGCACAAGACCCCACTATCAAGATTTTAATAAGTGTCTGATTGCAACGATTAAGAAAAGTATTAATTTATCCTGACCTCTAGCACCATCTGCTGTAGAAACAGTTAAAAGCGCCACCAGAGTTAAAGCGAAAGCCATAGATCCGGTAAAGAAAATGGGGGCCCCCCCCTTAGGACGAAAGAGAAATACATTTGCCTTTTTTTTTTAACCTTTACATATCCAGTGAAGAGGTATTACCTCTGGCAAGGAAACATAGGTACTTTGGAACATAGGTTTCTTTCGTATCCTGGTTCACACTACTGGTCCATATAGTTTAGTATTGTCTGCACATACTGGCAGCAGCTCTCTGGGGTTTGGGGTAAGGCCCTCTTCCTGTCCTCCCAGGAGACACTGGGGACTGAACTCGCAACCTTCTGCATGCAAAGCGGATGCTCTGTAATTCACCTGCGACCCCTTCAGAGCAGGCAAAGCTGCATTATATGTTGTAGCATTGACGTCTGGTGCCACTCTTATCAGGATAAATTAGTGGAAGTAGGGGGAAAAATCACCCTCCTCACTAGCTTTGAAGTGTGAACTGCAAATTACTCGGAAGATGCAGTTTGGAGACTGGCTGCTTTAAAACATAGTATTAGAAAGATTCTTTTGTTTCTATCTGCCATCACTAAGGAAAGAAAACCGTATGTGATTTATACTAAGATCTTAAGGTATGGTATCATCCAGGGTCCTGCAACATCTGGGGCCCCCCCACAGGATGCCAATTCCTGTTCTAGCTGAAACAGCTTAACGAAAAATGAGATTCCAGCTAACATCAGGAGGAAATTTTTGACGGCAAGAGCTGTTTGACCATGGAAGGTTCTCCCTCAGAGGTTATACAGTGGTGCCTCACTAGACGAATTTAATTCGTTCCACGGGTCTATTCTTATAACGAAAAATTTGTCTAGCGAATCCCATAGGAATGCATTGATTTTTTTTTAAAAAAAATTGCCCATAGGAACGCATTAATTGAATTTCAATGCATTCCTATGGGAAACCGTGATTCGCTAGACGAATTTTTCGTAAAACGAATTTCTCTAGCGAGGCAACCTCCGCTAGAAAAATCCTTTCTTTAAGCGAAAATTTTGTCTTACGGGGCATTTGTTAAGCGAGGCACCACTGTATGTACTTCTTCCTTGGAGGTTTTTAAGCAGAGTTTGGGTGGCCATCTGTCATGGATGCTTTAGTTGAGATTCCTGCATTGCAGGGGGTTGGCTGCGATGGCGCTCGGGAGTTCCTTCAAACTCTACAATTCTATGAATTCCTCTCCCATTCCACTGTGCGTTATAGGAAATATACAAACTTTGCTAGCATTTCAGATCCTCGCTCCTTGCCCCATGCTGGGCGATTGTGGTACATGCTCCCAACAATACATCCCTAGAACAGGAGTAGCTAACAGGGTGCCATTGGACTACAGTTCCCACCTGCCCCTGCTAGCATCGCAATGGTGGAGTATGATGGAAGTTGTAGTCCAGTAAAAAGGTAAAAGGTAAAGGACCCCAGGGCGGTTAAGTCCAGTCAAAGGTGACTATGGGGTGGTGGTGCTCATCTCGCTTTCAGGCAGAGGGAGCCAGTGTTTGTCCACAGACAGCTTTCTGGGTCATGTGGCCAGCATGACTAAACTGTTCCTGGCGCAACGGAAACCGTGACAGAAGCCAGAGAGCATGGAAACGCTGTTTACCTTCCCGCTGCAGCGGTACTTATTTATCTACTTGTACCGGCATGCTTTTGAACTGCTAGGTTGGCAGGAGATGCGACAGAGCAATGGGAACTCACCTGACCTTCCGATCGGCAAGCCCAAGAGGCTCAGTGGTTTAGACCACAGCACCACCCACTGTCCAGTCTAGATGTCCAGTAACATCTAGAGAGAACCACCACGTTCACCATCCCTGCTCTAGAGAGATAAACCGTCTTCTTAACTACAAGATGCAACCACTGTGCTTCCTAATGTTCAAAGCACTTTGTATCTTACTTCAGTAAAACTTGCAACCACCCTGTAAGACAGATCACTGTTATCATCTCCATGCTTTAGATGGGACAGGTCTTCTAGTGAATTCATGGCAGAGGCAAGCTTTGAATGAGGGATATTCTAGCTCACACTTGTAGTCATTGTACTGTCTTCCTTTGCAGAAGCAACCTCAACCCTTGCTAGAGGTAGGAAGTGCCTTATACTGTCTAGCTCCCACTGACTGGGAGAGGATCCCCAGGGTTTCAGGTAGGGGATATTCCCAGCCCCACCTGCAAATGCCGGCGATTGAACCTGGGGAACTTCTGCATTCAATGCAAATCCTCTACCATTCAACTACCATGGTACCTCGGTTCTCAAACGCCTTGGTACTCAAATGCCTTGGTTCCCAAATGCTGAAAACCTGGAAGTAAGTGTTCCGGTTTTTGAATGTTTTTTTGGAAGCCTGGTGTGGCTATTGGCTATTGTTTCCGGGGCGCATGCACCAATCAGAAGCTGCGCCTTGGTTTTCGAACATTTCGGAAGTCAAGCAGACTTCCGGAACGGATTAAGTTTGAGAACCAAGTTACCACTGTACAGCCCTTTCCTTGCTATTTAAAAAGAAAACAGGATTGCCATATATCCCCTTTTTCATTTTCATGGGTAAAGTCATCATAGCGATCCCTTGTTAAAAGCAGAAGTCGGCAAATGTGTCCTCTTTTTTGCTCTTCAAAATATGGCAACCCTAATATGTTAACACCATGTCTAGTGAAGATAATACAGAAGTTGTGGAAGGAGCCAGATGACAATCTGTAGGCAAAGCCATATCATAGTGAACAGGGGGGGGGGGGAGAGAGAGAGAGAGAAAGAGAAAGAGGAGCAAATGAAAGAGACCGTCCTAATGGGGGTGTTGTTTATTAAAATATAATCTCTATAAAGATACCGTATTATACAAAACAGAGAGATAGAACATTCTATTAATCACATGCTGTACACAGGGCTTGGAGAAGTTGCTACACAAGGCTGGCTTTGCACGACGAGAGCAAGAGAAGTCCATTCAGAACTTTTCTGGCCGAGAAGAGACTGCAGCTCATCGGGAAGTCCTGCTCCTTCTTTCACAGCAGAATCTCAGAGTCCTCCAAAGAGTCGTCCGCGTACAGTAGTTCACCGGCTAACGTGCTCCCGACAGGAAGGGTGCTAGCTTGAGACCATAGCAGCCCGTTCTGTGAGGGTGTGTGCTGCAGCAAAGGGGTATCTTCCTCTTCTGTTCTCCTCTGGCTGCTGAGGTGCTCTTCGGTGGCCCCGCTCAAAATGTATCTGTCCCCCATCCCATTGCTGTCATGGACGTCCACGGTGACCACAGTGGTCTCTGGTTTTTGGGAACAGGACTCTATGATGTGGTTAGGGTCAAGGTCCGTGTCTATCCGGGGAAACTCGGAGTCTTCTGTCAGCTCTTCCACACTGTCCTCCATCAGGCTGGTGTTAATATAAATTACGTCCTCGGGTTCGCTGAGGGCGGGCAAACTTTCCGACAGCTTCTCCAGGTGAAGCTTGAGTTCGGAGAAGACGGGCCGCTCTGTGGGATCTGTCCTCCAACAAGAGTACATTATTTCGTACCTGAGGTAAAAAGGGACAGGGTGGAGTGAATGACATTTTGTTTGCTTGAGAGATTTACTGGACAAAAATCTTCCTGGTGGGGCTTACAACTTTTAAAGCAATTAAAAAACTCAATGCGGTTTCACTAGAACAGCAGCAGTAAAAACACTGCAAATACACCTGTGCCTTGGGAACAATGCTGTGGAGTGGAGAGAACAATGGAGGCTCTCTCTCTAATCCAGAGTTTCCCAAACTTGGGTCTGCAGCTGTTTTTGAACTGCAATTCCCATCCTCCTTGACCACTGGTCCTGCTAGCTTAAGGATGATGGGAATTGTAGTCCAACTGGAGGCTCAAGTTTGAGAAACCCTGTTCTAATCAGTCATAAATTATGGTTGTTGATGTTGACGTGGGGCAGGAAGGAAGGGAGCCGCGATCCCTGGATGGGATCCAGTTGCTGTTGTTTTGTCTGAGCTGAGGTGATGCAGCCACCTGCTGAGGCTAAGGCAGGCATGTCAAACCTGCGGCCCTCCAGATGTTTTGGCCTACAACTCCCATGATCCCTAGCTAGCAGGACCAGTGGTTGGGGAAGATGGGAATTGTAGTCCAAAACATCTGGAGGGCCGCAGGTTTGACATGCCTGGGCTAAGGAGTTTTTTGCTTGGCCAGTGCTTGATTGGGAGTCCCAGGTGCACTGCCTTTGAGTTCCATGAAAGAAGGAAGGTGGAAGACAAATAAAATAGCCCTGGGAGTGGTTTTTAATTTTACTTGTGTGTGTACTGGAGAGGAATTCTCGTTATTATTTATTAGATTCCTTCACCATGAAGACCCTCCAATGTATCTTTCCTTCACCATGAAGACCCTCCAATGTAGTGGAGCAGGAGATGTTATAAGGAGGAGGAGCTATAGCAGAATGATCTCCTTGAGCTGCATTTTGAGGACCAGTGGGTGGCGCTGTGGGTTAAACCACTGAGCCTAGGGCTTGCCGATCAGAAGGTCGGCGGTTCGAATCCCCACGACGGGGTGAGCTCCCGTTGCTCGGTCCCAGCTCCTGCCAACCTAGCAGTTTGAAAGCACGTCAAAGTACAAGTAGATAAATAGGTACCGCTACAGCGGGAAGGTAAACGGCGTTTCTGTGTGCTGCTCTGGTTCGCCAGAAGCAGCTTAGTCATGCTAGCCACATGACTCGGAAGCTGTACGCCGGCTCCCTCAGCCTATAGAGCGAGATGAGCGCCACAACCCCAGAGTCGTCCGCGACTGGACTTAATGGTCAGGGGTCCCTTTACCTTTACCGTATATGTATGGTGCATAATACTCAGAAACATACAGGAGACAGAGCATTCACAAATGCTGGAAATTGGGCGTGGTGGGGAAGGTCAAGCAAAGAAACAAACAGACCTCAGAGCTTCCAGCTTCCCAAGCTGGAAGACTGCAGCGGTGACAACTGTCTTGAGCAAACCATGGTGTTTTGTACTACTGCAGACTCTCAGCCAACTTACTGGGAAGGGCTGTATGTAGCTCAGTGGCAGAGCATCTGCTTTGAATGGAGAAGGTCCCAGGTTCAATCCCCAGGAAGGGGTAGTTCAGACCCCTGTCTATAACCCTGGAGAGCCACTGCGAGTGAGCACAAAAAATGCTATACTGGACCAATGGTCTCTGTATAAGGGAGCTCCCTATGTACTTCCTATGTGTTATTACTGCAGTGAGATAAAATACTTACAACTCGTCTAAGCAGCCTTCTGGCTGCTTCAGCCTGTGCCCATGAAGGAGGTAGTCGTAAATTTCATGGTTCTGCACTCCTGGGTACGGAGTCATCCCTCGGGTCGCTATCTCCCACATTGTAACACCGAAAGCCCACTGCAGGGAACACAGAGATAAACATATATTTAGATAGGCGTTACTGAATACCTTGGGGAAGATAATCTCCTACAGTGCAACCCTAAACACACTTGCCTGGGAATAAATCTCACTGAACTTAGTGAGACGGATGCCCAAGTAAGCCAGGATTGGGCTCTGTTCCCTCATACATTGTTTGAAAATTCTACTTGTGATATTCCCCAAAGTGTTTGGTACAAATGTAGTGAAGCTCACATTTTGAGGGGGGGAGGGTTTTTTTTTTGCAAGTTTTGTCAACTTCATTAGATGCAGTTTTGCTGCAGCAGAACTAGCTGCGCAGGCAAGTTGTCAAAACTGACACGAGTATATAAGGGCTACTTTTTCAGTTCAAATGAATGGATAGATGTTGCATGAATTTCTCATTTTCCCCAATCTCATACAGTATAATAAATTATTATTATTCCTGTGAAAGATTTATGGATGATAAAGTAAAGACCCCTTCACCGTCTGTTTAACTCGTTGCTTGTTTTCCTTCTCTTCCTGTTTTGTGGGATGAAGGGTTTTGTTGGGATGGTATGTAATGAATTTTAACATTTTTAATTATTGTTGTGTTGATATTTGTGTACAGGCATGGTCCTCACAATAAACGGTGTTGTTGTTGTTGTTGTTGTTGTTGTTGTTGTTGTTGTTGTTGTTGTTGTTGTATTCCTGTGGAACACCCTCTCACCAGATGTCAAAGAGAAAAAAACTACCAGACTTTTAGAAGACATCTGAAGGCAGCCCTGTTTAGGGAAGCTTTTAATGTTTAATAGATAATTGTATTTTAATGTTCTGTTGGAAGCCGCCGAGAGTGGCTGGGGAAACCCAGCCAGATAGGCGGGGTATAAATAATAAATTATTATTATTAGTAGTAGTAGTATTCAGTTTGCTACATTTTCCGCACCAGTTTGTGAATTTCAGGGTGCATTTAACCTATTATACCGTACACTTTCGGGGACTAACTGCTCCAAATACAACACATTTGTGTATATTATTTCCACCAATATATTCATTTTTATGCATGCATTCCCCTGATATATACCTTCTTTGGGTGACAGGAGTGGAGGCGTGCATTGCAAAATTCGGACAAAGGCAACTTTTGAAGAACTGCTGCGTTCCATTTCGCATAATGTTTCAGGAAGCCTGAATTACATTGGTGTGCATTAAAATGCAAACCAAACTGAATGTCCCTCCCATTACTTACCACGTCACTTTTTGTCGTGTAGACGCGGTCGGCAAGACTTTCTATCGCAATCCACTTCACGGGCATCTTTGCGATGCGCCCCTGCCGGTAATAATCACCACTGTAAATCTTCTTGGATAAGCCAAAGTCTGCCACACACACGGTCATGTCGTCCCGTAACCTGCCCATAGATTAATACGAAGTAGCATTAATAAAAATTCATGTGAAAAGGACAAAGGCTACTGAAATATGTAATATTATGTGCAGGCTTCTGGGAAAGACAAAAAGCATGATGTAACTTTGAAACCCATGTGGCCCTTCCCACACGGAACCCCTGGGAAAATGAAGACCTATTAAGGGATTAGGGATCTCTAATAAGACAGTTCACAGCATTCTCACAAAACCACAACCCCTGGGAAAACCCTTGAGGGTTAAATTAGACCTTTAATTTTATAGCTTGGATGCACCTTTTAAGTGACTCATGAACACTTCCAAAATAATAATTTGCACTGATGGGAGGTCTCCTGACACAATTCCCATCAATCTACCCATATATTATTATCATGCTGATGCTCCATTGTTTGCCTTTTTTAATTCCTATGTTCTGAATTTATGTTTTATTTTGCGAATTGATGGAAACCACCCTGAGATCACATTTACACAGTCAAAGGCTATCTACAAATTGGAGAAAACAAAATAAAATAAATTGCACAGGTCCATAGATAAAGATGTTCTGGATCCAGGCAGCGGCAGAAAATATAAGTTGTTTGTTTGAAAATATAAGTTGTTTCTTTTTCTTTTAAGCCCCAAACAAGCTGGAATTGTTGGGTGAGGCCTGCTAAGATCTTTTATTGCTGCCTCAACAAATCGCTAGACAGCAGTCTGAAAAGCTAGGAAAACCTGGGCTAGACCTGATCCAGATTCTGGCACATTTTGGGCACATCTTTTTATTTGAAACATTTATTCCTTGCAGTTCAGCCAAAAAGGGCTCCCAGAGAGGCTTGCATAAGATCAGGGACAGTCCATGCCTGCTGGCTTACAGTCTGAAATAAATTTCACAGAAGAAAACAGGGGTACAGAAAAGAGAGGAAAACAAGCAAACTCTGGCACCAGTTCTTAAAGTCACATGACCAGCTTGAATGGAAATAGTTTAGGAAGTGGAGGCCACTTCCCACCATGTTTTTCCTCTGCTTGCTTTCCCCCAACTACTTCCCTCAAGTCAAGGTCTGCAGTGGTTTGGAGAGAAGAGGTCAGGGAAATGAAAATCACTCGTTTACGCTTCTAAATCATAACCCACTTCCCAGCATCACTTTTCACCAGTTTGGTGCCAACCCAGATTCTCAGATCTGGGCTCTGCAACTGGTTGATCTAGGACAGCCCACAGAAAATTTGCAAACTTGGGAGAAGGATTCTTCTTTAATGTGCAATTTTTCTAAATGCAGGGAGCCTTTTTGCCTCTGATAGAACATTCAAATCTGAATGTTCCCCGCGACTGCAGACTGAAGTTCCAGCATGATTATTCTGAATCTGCTCCTAAAAAAAAAATATGTTCCAAAATTCTGAAATAAAGTAGTTTCTGCTCGACTTTTGCTCAAAGCTGCAGATTCAGAGCAAGATTAACATGCGCTTTTCATTCCTCTTTTTGGAGCGGCAAACCCAGAAAGAAGACTGAAGCTGGACTCTTTTATTAAGAGTCGAGGGAAGGAACGTAGAGACTCACATGCAGTTTCGAGCAGCCAGGTCTCTGTGGAGGAAATGCCTGTTGCTGAGGTATTCCATTCCTAGAGCAATATGGATCATAAACTTCAACAAAGTCTGCAGTGGTACATACTGGGAACGAGGAGGAGAGAAGAAGAAAATTGTAATGAATTCAACGTATTGTTAACAAACAACAACAACAACAACAGTAATGAAAATGAACAAACCTCCATTTTTAATCAGATTTAAGGCTCTTTACAAGGATAAAAGAAAACCCATTCAAGAGCAACCAAAACACATTTCCCCAAACATTTCCTAGGACAAGGCTGCCCCTTCAAATGTTCCTGGATTCCAATTTCTATCAGTCTGGCCAGCATGAATTTTCTTAATTCCTTACCTATCAATCTATCAGGTACTTATCTATCTATATATTCCATTTATACCCCACCTTTCCTCCAAGGAGCTCAAGGTGGCATACATGGTTCTTAGTCTCCCCTTTTTATTTTCACAACAACCCTGTGAGGTTAAGCTGAGGGACAGTAACCAGCCAAGGTCACCCGGTGAGCTTTGAGGCTGAGCAGGGACTAGAACCCTCCTCTCCCAGGTCTTAGTCCGATGTTCTAACCACTACACCACACTGGATCTCAGTGAACGGACGACAAAATATATCTCAGGGTTCCTTGCACAACAGAAAACCTCTTCCCCAGCCAGCTCCTCACTGACCCTGTACATGCCCCTTCGGAGCTGGGCTCTAGTAAATGATAAAATGAAATGGATCCTACTCCTTTTAGAAGAGGGAGAAATGTAGCCCCCATTTTCCATTCCAGCACAACAGCGGGCAGGATAAAGCTCTCTTTGACGGTTCCCAATTACATGCAAAGACATCATTTAATTTTCCACTTGTTTGCAGCTCATGCAGATTCATACGCTTAGTTATGAACAACTCCTTTGTTTACAGCGGCTGGACAGAATCACCATTTGTTTATAGCAGGGTTCATTTCCTCCCCGTATTTTCTTTAGTGAAATAAATACGAGAAATCAAATTATCACAAAAAAGAGCACCGTCAGCTATTGCGACAATTTGCTTTCCACTGAAAGGCCCTTCAGTGTGTTGTCCTGTTTCAATAGGACTCCTTTGTGAAAACAACAGAACTGCTTTCGCCACAAAACGTGGGACGGCCATCTCTTCCAGAGACCTTGTCTCCAGAACAATTAAAGCCTTTCTCTACTGTTCCAGTACAAGGCTAAGAGTCCATCCATGTGTGACACCAACAAGGAGGACAACAGCCTGGTCACTTACAGGAACAATTCTCCAGAAAGCTGTCATATTTCTTGCAACTGGACTTTAGCATCAGTGGGGTTTTGAACAGACATCAGATTTCCTTCGGTCTGGCAAGATGGTGGCCTTTATATCTCGCCAAGTGCGACATAACTAGGCAACACTCAAAGGTCAGGATTCAGTAGCTCAGCAGATGCACACAAGAAGAATGAATAAAGTCCCAGCCCGTTCCAAACCAAGTGATCCAAATACTTGATCTGCCTGGCAAAAGTACTCATTCACTTAAATTTCCAGAGTGCAACATCCCAAGACAACTGCCATGTTCAAATATATAAAAGGATGTCATATAGAGGAGGGAGAAAGGTTGTTTTCTGCTGCTCCAGAGAAGCGGACGCGGAGCAATGGATTCAAACTACAAGAAAGAAGATTCCACCTAAACATTAGGAAGAACTTCCTGACAGTAAGAGCTGTTCGGCAGTGGAATTTGCTGCCAAGGAGTGTGGTGGAGTCTCCTTCTTTGGAGGTCTTTAAGCAGAGGCTTGACAGGCATATGTCAAGAATGCTTTGATGGTGTTTCCTGCTCAGCAGGGGGTTGGACTGGATGGCCCTTGTGGTCTCTTCCAGCTCTACGATTCTATGATTCTAGGTGAGAAGAGGTTCATGGGCCAGTCTACCTTTATCCCACATTGTCCCCCACACTGATGCCTTCATGAACCTTTCTTGCCACTTTATTTCCAAATGAGATCCCTCCAGTTATTGAATTTGGCCGCTGAACCTTTGATGGAGCCCTTGTCCACCCTTAGGGCCCCAGATGTTGTTGGACTACAAGAGCCATCGTCCTTAAGTCAGCATGGTTAATGGTCAGGGATGATGGGAGTTGTAGTCCAACAACATCTGGGGACCCAAGGATGGGGAAGGTTGTTTTATAGGATACATTATTCTGGTGTGGCTGTGCCTTCAGCTCCTGTGCAGGTGCAGTCATGTGACTACAGGCAGGTGACTAACAGGGGATTCAGAATAGCAGCCTGCGGAAACTTTCCTGGAAATAAGCTGCACTGAACCATACCTGCCAAGTTGCTGTCGGAGAAATAAGGGACCGGCCGGAAGTAGCAGACCGGAAGTAGTGCTGCCGCCATTTTGGAACTGGGTGGAGCATGCTCAGAAGTGACTTTTGATGCTGCTTTGCCCAATTCCAAAATGGCCGCCGCGCCAGAAGTCGCACTGCAGCCATTTTGGAACTGGGCAGAGCAGCATCAAAAGTCGCTTCTGAGCATGCTCCGCCCAGTTCCAAAATGGCCACCGCGCCAGAATAAACCGGGAAAAAACAAAAAAATCCATTTTTTCAGCTAGGAACAGCTGGAAAAACGGGGATTTCCCGGGGAATATGGGAGACTTGGCAGCTATGCACTGAACACAGTGGAACTTTGAGAGTGAACATACATAGGTTTGCACTGCCTATCACTTAAAGATTTTCATTTCTTCAACCCCCCCCCCCTTTTTACATGGAACCACAGACAACTTGTATTTTTCTCTCCTCAAAACAGTTTTGCTTTCTGTGTGGCACAGCATGCCTGTTGTTTTCTCAGCTTCAGAAAAGCAATACTAAAAATAAACTGAAATGGCATAGCAGGATTCAGATCAAGCCTCTAAATGTTTTCCTTCACTGGGCAGTGTTGCCGGATGAGGCCCTCCTCATTTCTTAGGAGGAGGAAGCAGGGGTTTTGTTCTCTCTTACAATACAAAGCAGTACAACCTTTCCTCGGGAGGTGGCTGGACTCTCGTTCCTTGGAGGTTTTTAAGCAGAGGTCGGAAGACCATCTGTCTTGGCTGCTTTAGTTGAGATTCCTGAATTGCAGGGGGTTAAACTAGATGACCCTTGGAGTTCTTTCCAACTCTACGGTTCTGTGATTCTATGAGCGATACAAGCCTCTATTATCACATTTCTAGACAGACTTCTAGAGTCTTCTGCTCTACTAACAAGGCGATTCTCTCCCAAATAATTGATTACCTGTGGGCCCATTCCAAGCCTTGAGCGAAGGAGGAAGCTATGCAAATCTCCATATTTCATGAATGGGAGAATCACCATGGGTTTGGGGACCTGCTGAGAACTTGGTTCTATACACACACCTAGAAGGGATGGAAGTAAAATCAGCACAGCACTTTCATTCAACAAATGTCTGCTGGAAAACTTGAATGAGGGATTGGTCCAGCAGAACTTCACCCCAGGGAATCCCAAGGCATCTATCTGGTGAAAATGGGGAGTGGGGGGGGGGCTCTGCTTCACCTTCCTGCAACTCATGATAGTATCTTGGGGGGAGAGCATCTTGGGGTGCCTGGAAGCCTGTGAAGGGGTGAGGATGCACTGCCTCATTACATTGCTGGCACATCCCCTGGTCTCCGCCTGCGTAAGGGAGAAGGCAAGGGGCTTTAATCTCTGCTCATCAGATTATGAGCAGGGATTAAATCCTGAGCATGGTTTGGGGGGAAATGGCCTGGTGGACCAAACTGAGCATCCCTCCTCACCCCGGCCAAAGATGTTCCCCACCCCTGATTTATCAGACAAAATAGCTACTACTAAGGCCTCAGCGGAGGTAGTGACACACACAAACACACCGGCCTTGTGCTATGAATAAAATCTTGTCCCTGACAACTGCCACTTCTTGGTTGACCCACCCAGAAGTTTGATGACATTTGGATGATCGAAGTCTTTCATGCAAGCTGCTTCTCTGAGGAACTCTTCGATTTCTCGCTGGGAAAAGCTGTCCACTGAAAAATTGCAAGAAAAGGGAAAAAATGCTTATTACAAAAGGTAACACCCCTTTACCCATTCTTTTAAAAAGTGTTCATCTCATCACCTTCTTTGTACCAATACAGTTTAGTTGTGAGCAAGGGGGAGATTAAAAAAGGAACCAATCCGTGTGCAGGAAAAGGTTTCTGGGATGTTGGGGAACAGAGACGATGTCTTTTGTGCTCTGGCCTCCATTTTAGCTTCATCTCTTTTCTATCCAAGCAGCTTTTCCTAATGTATTTTCTGTGCTGTAACTTCACATGTCTTGGGAACATGCACACAGGGAAGAAAACGTTGCTTTTCGATTACTGCTTGTACTAATTTTACCCCGTGTTAAGTCCATACCTGTCAAGTTGCTGTCAGAGAAATAAGGGACCGGGCCGGAAATAGCAAACCGGAAGTAGCACTGACGCCATTTTGGAACTGGGCGGAGCATGCTCAGAAGTGACTTTTGATGCTGCTTTGCCCAGTTCCAAAATGGCCGCCGCGCCAGAAGTCGCACTGCAGCCATTTTGGAACTGGGCAGAGCAGCATCAAAAGTCGCTTCTGAGCATGCTCCGCCCAGTTCCAAAATGGCCACCGCGCCAGAATAAACCGGGGAAAAACAAAAAAAATCCGTTTTTTCAGCTAGGAACAGCTGGGAAAACGGGGATTTCCCGGGGAAAACGGGAGACTTGGCAGCTATGGTTAAGTCTTCTGTGCTGAGGTATGTAGACCATCAATCTCTCCATGTACAGTCATACCTCGACATCCGAACGCTTCAACTTCCGAAGGTTTCGACTTCCAAAGGTTTCGACTTCCAAAGTCGACAACCCCTGGAAGTCCTTTTGGCGCACGCATTCTGCACCTGCGCAGAAGCGCAAAATCGTGCTTCGTGCATGAACCGTAGCAGCGCTTCGACATCCGAAAACCTTGACTTACGGAGACGGCCACAGAATGGATCGTCTTCGTAAGTCGAGGTACCACTGTACTTGCTGGACTTCTTAAATCTAGAAGGATTTTCTATCATTTTCTTTTGTAGAGAAGCTCCACAGTACTGTCAAACCTCCCTCGCAACCAGTGCCGGATTTACGTATAAGCTAAACAAGCTATAGCTTAGGGATCCACTCCCTTGGGGGCCCCCAAAAAATTTAAAGGAAAAAAACCTGGATGTACATTTCCAAAATATAACATTAAAAAACAAATAAAACCTACATACAGCAACAGTGTTTTGTGTTCTGTAGGCTCCTATGATGTAGGTAATGGGCCCTGCCCGTATTTCACTATTAATATGCTTCTTCTTAATTGTATTTCAGTTCAACAATTACTTTGATAAAATACATATTTTGTTATGTGCAAATGGCTTTAGATACCTATTAGGTCCATAAATTACAGTGGTACACCGCAAGACGAATGCCCTGCAAGACGAATTTTTCGCAAGACGAATGCGTCTTGCGATCTGATGGTGACTCGCAAGACGAATTCGTTTTGTGAAAAATCCGTCTTGCGAATCGCGGTTTCCCATAGAAATGCATTGAAATTTAATTAATGCGTTCCTGTGGGCAAAAAAAGAAAAAAAGTAATTTCAATGCATTCCTATGGGAAACCGCGATTCGCAAGACGAATTTTTCGCAAAACGAATTGACTTGCGGAACGAATTAAATTTGTCTTGCGAGGCACCACTGTACCATATAGCATATATTCAACACAAAAAACAGTGACAATGTTGTTGACAAAGGACAGCTGGACATATAAAAAGCCCCATTACCTTCAGTAGCTTAGGGCCTCATCAAACCTAAATCTGGCCCTGCTCGCAACACACCTAGGGGCATCAGAATGCTTCTTATAAAAAAATCAGAACAACTCTAGACCTACTAGATCTGCTGGTACTTACATTTCATAGTTTTCACAGCTACTTTCTGGGTAGTTCCATCAGGATTGCTGAGATTCCCTTCCATGACTGATCCAAACTCCCCTAGATGAAGAAGGGGAAAAAACACCTTGCATTTATATCTGTCCCACACTTAGAAATCAGTCATCAGCTTTATTGGGCTTCCTTAAGTAATGTTTCATTCTGGATGGTTTTATTTGATGTTTTAAAATATATGTTGCACACTGCTTTGAGATTTTAAAATTAAAAATATAAAACGGTACAGAAATGAAAAGAAATGAGAAAAGTGGGAAGAATGGGATACAAAAACTTATGGAATATGCAGAAATGGCAGAAATATGCAGAAACTTACCGGAAGAACAATAAATCAAGATAACAAACTTTTAATGAAAGAATGGAAATGGTTTATTGAATATTTACAGATAAATTGCAAACAGATTAAAAACATTGGCAGGATTATTGTAATAACCTGCAGTTTCATAAGAGTATATATTTAATGTAGATAATTAAATGAGGAAATTAAATGAATTTGGATATGCAGAAGATATTAAAAAATAAATTTAAGGAACCGCAGAAAGAGGGGGAAGGATGTCAAACTTTGAAATGTTAAATTTATTGTAAAGCTAATGAAATGTATAAACTTGAAAATTACAAATAAAAACTTTTTTTAAAGAAAGAAAGAAATGAAATAATGAAATGAAATGAGGAAATGATGATAATGATAATGAATATAATGATGATGATGATGTAGCATTTCCTGTGAGTTAAGTGTGCTTCAACCCTTTGGAGTGGGCACTACAGTGGTACCTCGCAAGACGAATGCCCTGCGAGACGAATTTTTCGCAAGACGAATGCTGCTTGCGATCTGATGGTGACTCGAAAGACGAATTCGTTTTGTGAAAAATTCGTCTTGCGAATCATGGTTTCCCATAGGAACGCATTGAAATTTAATTAATGCGTTCCTATGGGCAAAAGAAAAAGAAATTTCAATGCATTCCTATGGGAAACCGCGATTCGCAAGACGAATTTTTCACAAAACGAATTGAATCGCGGAACGAATTAAATTCGTCTTGCAAGGCACCACTGTATTGTGTTTTCCCAGGGAGCAAGTCTGGTCTTGTAGATGCTAAGGGAGCCAGATTTCACCTTGCCCAGCAGAGGGCAAGCAGGAGCTTCCTCCTGCCAGTCTGGGGAGCAGAAGGACTCACTCAGGGCGTGCCATTCTTACCTTCTCCCAAGATCTTCCCCAGAGCCAGGTTGGTCCTAACAATCACAACATCCTGGAGTTTCTCCTGTAGCTCTTCGCTCACACCAAGGCTGCCCACTGCAAGAGAGGCCTTCTGATGAGTTGGGGGGAAAGGGAAATGGCATGCATTTGGATTCAAAAGCCTAAGACAACCAGAGAACACCTGCCGGCACCCAAGGAAGCAGGTGGCATCTTTTTACTTTAACTTCAGCTTGGTCAACACCAAGCTGCAAAGTTACATAGTACAGCTTTTCCTTGACTACCCGTGTTTCTCATATTATAAGACACCGTCTTATATTTATTTTTCCTCAAAAAACACACAGCATGGCTTATTTTCAGGGGATGTCTGATTTTTTATTACGTATGGTACAGCAAGAAGCTTCGTCGGATCTGGCTCTGTCGGGCGGGGTGGGGGAAAGGCAAAGGAACGATCCTGCGCCTTTCCCCCACCACTGCCAAGCCCCATGCCGGTGACAAGCGGCAGCGGGGGAAGACCTTCCCTCGCCGCCGCATCTTGCCTGCCTCCCCCGGCACGGAGCGCAACTTTGGAGGTCTCCGAAGTTGCGTTCAGTGCCGGCTTTTCGCGGCAAGACGCGACGGCGGGGGAAGGGGCGTCCGTCTGAGGCAGCCCGGAGATGCGGCTGCCTCGTGTTGGAGGCTTCGTGACTCCTCTTCGTGGCAGCAGCATCTTCCTTTTCCTCCCACCACAACCCGGTATGGCTTATTTTCGGGGTATGCCTTATATTTCACTAACCCTTGGAAACCCTGCCATGGCTTATTTTGTAGGTATGCCTTAAAATATGAGAAACACGGTATTCTACTTCAGAGCAAGGGTGAATAATCTAGTGACTGGTTATATTTTCTCTTCCTTACAAAAAGAAAAAAGTAGAGTATCAGCAAGTGACTTACAAAACTTTAAGAGCATCTAGCATAACGTAGATAAAAGCTGTACGAAAAACTCATAAGGCAGGCAGCAGCAATGTACATATATATCTCCATCAATAAGCACCATCAACCGCCAAACGCTTGGGAGAAGACATACCTTTTACTTGACAACAAAAGGAGATTAATGATGGTGCTGGCGGGGGGGGGGAATCTCTCTAGGGGTCCTCCACAAGTGAGGAGCCATCACCGAGAAGGCCCTATCACTGCCACCCTCTGCGCCTCTACCTCAGAGAGGGCACCCAGAGGAGGGCCACAGATAAACCATTTTGATCCACCAAATGCATTAAAAAGGTTAAGGGACCCCTGACCATTAGGTCCAGTCGTGACCGACTCTGGGGTTGCAGCGCTCATCTCACGTTATTGGCCGAGGGAGCCGCCGTACAGCTTCCAGGTCATGTGGCCAACATGACAAAGCCACTTCTGGCGAACCAGAGCAGCGCACGGAAACGCCGTTTACCTTCCAGCTATTTATCTACTTGCACTTTGCACTACTTTCAAACTGCTAGGTTGGCAGAAGCTGGGACCGAGCAACGGGAGCTCACCCCGTCGCAGGGATTCGAACCACCAACCTTGTGATCGGCAAGCCCTAGGCTCTGTGGTTTAACCCACAGCGCCACCTGCGTCCCTTGGTGCAAATGCATTACTGTTTATTAAAAAATATAAGAAACAAAACATTAAGCAGCTGTAGTGACACATCCAAAACTTACGTGTCAGTTCAATAGCTCTGCGGCCATAGGACTTCTTTGCTCTGTAATTTACAGCCAGTTCTGACTCATCACTGCTGAAGGCGTACCTAGGAGCGGGTGGGTGGACAGAAAACACAACACTGTCATGGCACCATAACAGTTCTCCCATCAGCCTGAATTCTTTGGAAAGCACAGGATTCACAGCTGCAAAACGAGGCCAGGGGGTCGTCACAGACAGGTGTTGGGCTCACAATGAATTTTTTTTAAAAGGAAACGTCACTATTCTCATGTTTTTCCTTTGAACGGATTGACCAACACACTTGGTTCCATTACTTTATCTCGAATAGACTCCTGAATTAAACTTGACTATGAGAGAATGCTGAGTCACTCAGCTATTTTGGGGCGGGGGCGCGCGAAGCTATGTGGGTTATTCATTTCCTATTCCTATAACCATGCTTTCATAAATAACAATGTAAAACCCTATAAACTTTCACTTCCGTACACTGTTGTATTTTCCCTTCCTGGCTCGCAGTTCCAAGCTTCTCAAAGAGAAACCAAGACCTTCTGAGCTGGAAGGGCCAAAGCGATTAACCTGAAAGCAATTAGCATGCATAGAAAAAGAAAGAAAGAAAGAAAGAAGGGGAGTAAGAATAATAAAATCATAGACGAGGGACAAAGCACAAAATAAGGGGTTTACCTTTTTCAAAAATCCTGCCCCTCACCCCCCCCCAAAGAGGCTAGTCTTATTGTTTTTAAATATTTTGCGCTTTTAGTCTTTGAAATATGTTTTTATTTTATTTCAAATTATATTGTTTTACTGCTTTGTTGTTTGCTACTCTGTGTACCTTTGGGAGGAAGGCTGCTGCAGCAGCAGCAGCAGCAGCAACAACAACAACAACAGCAACAACAACATTCACCCCAAGAAGGAAGTTTCCATCATCATCATCATCATCAACAACAACAACAACAACAACATTCACCCCAAGAAGGAAGTTTCCATCTAAACAGAACTAAGATAGTCATCTGTGCCATCCATATACAGTACCCAGCCAATGCAAACTTTCAGTTTCCTTACTTCCTCTACGGTAATATCCCAGATCAGCACAACAGAACACAAAAGACCAACATTTCACAATATCCGAGCTCAAATCACCCCAAGTGCCCTCCCAAAAGCTGTGGTTTTGGTGATGTGATGGAGCTTGGGAAGTGAGCAACTTGGAATGACACCACTCAAGTGTTGGGAGTTTTGCAAAGAAGGGTAATAAGTTTACTTTAAAGCCAAACTCAACAAGTGTTTTTAATGAAAGCTGGTGTAGCTCAGAGGTGTCTGAGGAATCGAAGACCCGTTAATATTTCTGCAGCAGGGTCCCAGCAAGGTCCAGCAACAACCCAATCGGCAGGGAAAGGGAGCCTTTCTACCCACTGCTAAGAAAGTCTTCTCACTTATCGAGTGAAAAGAGGAAAGTAAAAGGAAAGTAAAAGTCAGCCATTGAGTGAAAAGAGGAAAGTAAAAGGAAAGTAAAAGTCAGCCATTGAGGATTGACTCTTAGGGTCATCCTGGAGAAGGGACAACACCAAGAAGGAGTTATTCTGTGTGTTCCAAAGCGAAGCATTTAGGGACACCAAAAATATAAGGTGCTCCAGTTTATACAGAATGGTGTGCACGTTCCGTTGTGTGCAGTCGCACCTCAGGGAAAACACAACTTGCATCGCACCAAAGGCAGATATTGGAGCACCAAATCGTTCGCCCGCGTGAAGGGCAGTGCGTGGAGATCTGTACTGATAGTTGCAATGCATCTCTAAATATTATTATTGCATAATTGTAGGATTATACTGTTGTCTTATGGGACGTGGGTGGCGCTGTGGGTTAAACCACTATGCTGCTTGGGCTTGCCGATTGAAAGGTTGGCGGTTCGAATCCCCATAATGGGGTGAGCTCCCATTGCTCGGTCCCTGCTCCTGCCAACCTAGCAGTTTGAAAGCACATCAAAGTGCAAGTAGATAAATAGGTACCACTCCGGCGGAAAGGTAAACAGTGTTTCCGTGCACTGCTCTGGTTTTGCCAGAAGTGGCTTAGTCATGCTGGCCACATGAGGTGGAAGCTGTCTGCGGACAAATGTCATCTCCCTCGGCCAATAAAGCGAGATGAGCACCACAACCCGAGAGTCGTTTGCAACTGGATTTAATTAATAATGATAATAATAATAATAATTTATTTATTTATATCCCGCCCATCTGGCTGGGTTTCCCCAGCCACTCTGGGCGGCTTCCAACAGAAAAATGAAATAAAATAATCTATTAAACATTAAAAGCCTCCCTAAACAGGGCTGCCTTCAGATGTCTTCTAAAAATCTGGTAGCTGTTTTTCTCTTTGACATCTGATGGGAGGGCGTTTCTCATGGGTCCCTTTACCTTTACCTTTATTGTTGTCTTAGAAGGGTCTGTGGCCGCGACTGTCACGAAGCGACACTGCACTTCTGAATTTGCCGCTGCACTACCAGTATAACTTGCTAAAGGCCAGACCAGATGTCTATATGTTTATTAAATATATGGATTTGAAGAGTTGGTGGGAGGGTAGCTTTTTACACTAAAGGAGTGCATGGGGAAGGGAGTGACATGACCTCCCCACACTCTGCTGTCTAAAGACATTTTTGCCAGCAAGCTGGCATGGAGAAAAGGCCTTAAAGCCTTGGAGAGCAGAGGGAGGTGGGGCCAGCTGTCACACTGCTCCTGTAAGAAGTTCGCCTCTCCATCTCTTTTAATAGCCAAACACCCCTCACCAGCCCTGCTTCATATACTTCTGGAATGGGTCCTAAACACTGGCAATGCCTAGAGAGGACAGAGTGTGCATGTTGCCCAGATGAGGATGAAAAACCATTTTTTTCTGCCTGAAACAAGTTCCCCAGCCCTGCTTGAAACAAATGTTACAGCGCCTTGTTAGCTGCGATTCTCCAGGGTTCAATCTCTTAAAAGTTAGATCTGTGTAAGTTTGTGGAGGTGGGAAACACACCCTGTCCTTCTTGAACAGATGTGCAGAAACATGTACAAAAACACCAATTGAGGCATTATTATTATTTTGCATCAAGGCTTCGCCACAGCCCGGTTTTCAGAAGCACGTTAGGAATATCTATCTATCTCTCTGGCCCACTCAGAACAGCTGCTCATTTCAAAAGGTCTTACGAGGAAGGGGCAGGAGCTGGTCTGTTTGGAACTTCATTGTATAAGGTCACAAGGGGAGGAGTTTTGTGAGCCAGGATTACAATGGACCTTTGTTGATGCAAGAAAACAATCCTTGGATAAAGCAACATGTTAAAAGTGACTAAGGATCAGAAGAGGTGAGTGTTGTAAACAGGATCCATATTTGCAAAGCACAACCTGTTCTGTTTCTAGAGGGCTGCCCCCCCTAAAATAAATCAGATTCCTGTGACAGAATTGCTCCCAATTTTAGAATGACCAGAAGGGGACCTAAGGCAGAGGGTGCAGATTAGAGTGGCCTTAAGTTCAGAGAAACTTGACTGTGTGTTATTATTTTTTTGTAAAAATATCCAAGACAATTAAAACCTTTAGCAGTCAGAAAACTGTTCACAATCACATGCTCAACTGAATCACGTTTCACAAAAAGGTTACAGAGCCTCTATTATCCAAATCTTCTCATTACATGAATTTGGGCTCTGTGTCCTTTCTTACTGCTCACTGGGGCATCATGGAGCTAAAATCCAGTTTATTTAAATGCAATTTTGTTTAAGCAGGAGAAAATTAAACAAATGCTTAAGGCTGCCGTCCTGTGCATTCTTGCTGGGGAGTCAGTCCTATGGACCTCTGTAGTTTTACTCAATGGCTCTTACTGACAGGCAAACATGCATACCATTTCAGCCTAACTTACTTAAGTCTTGGGCTGAGCCTGGGAGGGAGTTCAGCACTTAACCAGCCAACCACACTGACCTCTATTCAATTATCCTGCTTAATATAGACTTTAGAAGGTAGCTTCCATCACAGGGGATTGTGACTATCCCAGATGTATGGCAGTTTTCTGGCTCAACATTAAAGGTGGACGTTAATGTCAGCTTTATGGCAGATTGCTCCTGAAACCCAGTGAACTTTTGCATCGCCTGATCAATGAATTTCGGCTAAAAACCAACTCCCAAGCTTAATATGATTAGTATTTTGTATTTTTTGTGTGTACTTACCCAAACTTGGTCTCTTCTGTGAACTTTTTCCTGATAATCACAGACACATACAGGATTAACCCAACAACGACAACTCCACATATAAACCCGAGGACTATCGTCGGTGAATGTGTGCTTCTTGATGCTGGAGTCGAAGAAGAGGCAGTGGATACGAAACCTAAGACAATAAGATGCGTTACAGAGAAAAGGGAGTGGAGATCCTCATACAGTTTGGGGACCTGGGGAGTGTTGAAGCGATGATTCTTCAACATCAACTTTGTTGGACTGGTCATGTTGTGCGGATGCCTGATTATCGTCTTCCAAAGGAACTACTCTATTCCCAACTTAAAAATGGAAAGTGTAATGCCAGTGGTCAACAAAAGAGGTTCAAAGGCTCTCTCAATGGAAATCTAAAAAAAGGAAATATAAACACCGACAACTGGGAAACACTGGCCTGCGAGCACTCCAGTTGGAGAACAGGCTTTACCAAAGGTGTCATGGGCTTTGAAGACGCTTGAACTCAGGATGAAAGGGAGAAACATGCTAAGAGGAAGGCACGCTTGGCAAATCCACACCATGATCAACTCCAGCCTGGAAACCAATGTCCCCACTGTGGAAGGACGTGTGGATCCAGAATTTGCCTCCATAGTCACTTACGGACCCACTGTTAAAATGTGTTTATGGAATACAATATTACTCGGCTACGAGTGATTGCCAAAGAAGAAGAGGAAGAGGAAGAGGAAGAAGAAGACAGTTTGGGGTCGGGGTCCTGGGGAGCTGTTTATGAGGGAGATTCACAACAAGATTTCAAATATGTTCAAAGTAGGTGCAAGTGGATGGCTTCACTAGATTTGCCTGTTCTGAACTGGTTCAAGATGAGACTATATTGCAATACACATCTCTTGGTTCAATCACAGAATCATAGTAGAGTATTTACACGGCATGAGCCCTGATTTGTTTGCAGGAATGCTGAGCAACATTATGTCATTCAAAAGCTATCTCACACCACAGCGGCAAGAATGTTACTTGCCCCAAAATGGAAAGAAGCAGAAGTCCCAGCAAAGGAAGAATGGATACAAAAACTTATGGAATATGCAGAAACAGCGAAGAATGAGAAATCAAGATAACAAACTTTTTTAAATAAAAGAATGGAAGTGGTTTATTGAATATTTACAGATAAACTGTAAACAGATAAAAACATTGGCAGGATTATTGTGATAACCTGCAGTTTTATAAGAGTATATATTTAAAGAAGATGAATAAATGAGCAAATTAGATTAGTTTGGATATGCAGAAGATATTAAAAATAAATTTAACAAACCGCAGAAAGAGGGGGAGGGAAGTCAAGTTTTGAAATGTCAAAATGATTGTAAAATTAAGGAAATGTATAAAATTAGTGAAATATATAAACTTGAAAAGTATTTTTTTTTACAACAACAACAAAAGTTGTCTCACACCTTCCACTGCATTTCTCCAACACTTTGCTTATTGCAAAAAGTCTGATTTGGGGGTGGCAAGCATGTGTGTTGCGCAACAGCTCCAAATAAACTTTCATTGCACACCCTTGAATTTGCCAGGTTATGATAAGAACATAAAGATGGGCTTGCTGGATCAGGCCAATGGCCCATCTAGGCCAGCATCCTGTTCTCACAATGGCCTGTGAGAAACCCTCAAGCAGGGCCCAAGCACAAGAAAACTCTCCCCTCCTGTGGCTTCCAGAAACTGGAATTCAGAAGCCTCGCTGCCTCTGACCGTGGAGGCAGAGAACAGCCTTGTCCTTTGTTCATTCGCCCAATCTTCTTTTTTAAAGCCATCTAGGTGACTGAATTCCACCTGAAGATACTGCCAGGCTGCAAGAGTCCCTTAGCTCATTATTGCGCTACATTAGTCCAACTCACCATTCCCTGGAATAAAAACAGCCACTGGATCACTGAATGGCCCCACTCCGCCATTTGTAATGGCAGCTACTCGCACCATGCAGGTTGCATTGATGGCCACGATTGGAATGTGAATGGCGCTGGAATCTTTACCGGTACGCGAAGAGAGATTCTGCTGCAAAGGGGGAGAAGTTCTTTAAAACGCAGAGGAATTCATGGGAAAAGACTTTCCCCCTTTGTAGACCCATTTCCTCCCATTAGACTAAATAATTAGCTGAAAACCAAGATTTATCCCCATCCAACAGATTAGATTTCATGCTTGTTTGCTGAACATAAACAGGCAGCGCTCATGTCAAGAGAACAGCTATTGATTCATGGGGAGCTACAGTTTCTGTGAAGGTAGCACTCCAAGCACGGGATCGTAGCTGGCCAGCATTTCTTTGTAAATGCTCTTACTACCGCCAGAGTCAAAACTCAACGTAAATTTTACCCAGTTCTATAAGCTTCCAGCTGCGGACCATCAAGCCCCGTCATTGCAAACCTGTCCTCCTTACAGACAGAGCCAAATAGTCAAGGGGACGAACAAAAAACTTCCCAAACTGGAGTGCTAAAAGAAAGCCGAGGATGGGAATGGTTTGTAAAATTCCTTGCTTTCTCTCCCTGTGCTCGGCCTTTTCCCACTCCTTTCTGAATTTGCAAAGCCACAGGAATGTTCCCAGGAAGAAGTGCCACTTAAAAGACAAAGTTAATGTGTTTAATTAGAGAAAAATCATGACTAGCATTTATTAAGGACTGTAAACTTTTTATGGGTTTTTTGTGTGAAAGAGAAAATGAACTTGGAATATCTGGCTTTGAAGACTGAAAAAATATTGGTTTATGGAAGATAGAGTGGTTGGAGGTTAATGAGTGAATACGATATTTAGCTGCAGGACAAAGAACCGGAAATCTTTTTATCTTTCTTTATTCTTTTTTTCATCTCTCTCTTCTTTCGTTCTTCCTTCCCTCCTTTATTTCCCTTTTTACTCTTTTCTTCTTCTTTCCACCTCCGTTCCTTTTTAGATTAAACATCTCTTTTATTTCAGTGTATTATGAAAAGATACTTTCTATTGGATATGAACTTTTGTATATCTTTGGACAAGTATCAATAAATATAATTTAAAAGTGCCACTTAGGAGACAAACAATTGGGCCAAACCAGCTACTATACAAGGAACAGAGAACAGGCAAAATAAATGGGCTTCAGGAATCTCGGGAACCCAAAGCCAACCTCATCTCACATATTTGCCCATGAACATTTGATACAAAGCATCAGGGTGCAATCTTGTGTCCACTAGCTTGAGAATAAGCCCGATTAAACAAAAATGAGACTTATTTCTAAGTAAACATGCGTAGGACTACAGCCTTAAGATATTCTTGAGCATTTACTAATGGTATGGAAATTACAGTGGTACCTCGCAAGACGAATGCCCTGCAAGACGAATTTTTCGCAAGACGAATGCGGCTTGCGATCTGATGGTGACTCGCAAGACAAATTTGTTTTGTGAAAAAATCGTCTTGCGAATCGTGGTTTCCCATAGGAATGCATTGAAATTTAATTAATGCGTTCCTACGGGCAAAAAAAGAAATTTCAGTGCATTCCTATGGGAAACTGTGATTTGCAAGACGAATTTTTCACAAAACGAATTGACTCGCGGAACGAATTAAATTCATCTTGCGAGGCACCACTGTACCTGTGTTTAAAGCAGTATTGCCATTAATGAAAATAATAATTCTGACAACTAGGCATTCTCTTAACACTTGTGGTATTTGGTTATGTACATGGGAATGCAGCAGACATACAAGGTGCCATTTTTGATCTTAGATGCCATGCTTGTAGCTAGAATTCCTCCAAAGACAAAATGGGCATTTGGGCACTTGCAGCTAAAGCAGCTTTATGCAGGAGCAAAGCAAATTGTTTTAATAAGCTTAAGTGACGCAGCGGCATCCCAGCCAGATATCTCTCCAATAACGCTAGCATATCTGATTTGACACAAGAGATACCCTTTCCCGTAAATTCCCTGTTATTTCCTGGACATCCAGTGAGTCAGCTGAACAGCTGAAAGAATGATAGGTCCTGCTTCCTGGTGAACCGCTACTGAAAACCAAAACACACAAAAAATAATTTCTTCTGTGATTCACAGTCCAGCTGGCAGGCTGGCATGTAACACTCAGTGTCTTCCTAAGGCAATGCGTTACGGTAGTACAGCTTCAACTGAATAAGGCTGTATCAAAGGACTGTGTAAACAGGAACTAGGCAAAATTATGAAATGATTAAGGCTCTAAGCTGTTCGTTAATAGACCGATTAGCACACACACCACCTCAAAATGGAGAAGCTTTAACAAAGGAGGGATTGGATACTGGTTAACAGGGAGCAAAGGGTGGTGATGGTGGGTCACAAGTAAAATCTGTTTATATACCCCTTTATATAGCCAAGGTTTGTTCTTGGTTTACAGCTTGTGGTCTATCTGGAGCAGGACCAGATTTAGGTTTGATGAGGCCCTAAGCTACTGGGGCCCTTTATATGTCCAACTGTCCTTTGTCAACAACAAATTGTCGCTGTTTTTGTGTTGAATATGTTGTTGTTGTTGTTGTTGTTGAGTCGTTTAGTCATTTAGTTGTGTCCGACTCTTCATGACCCCATGGACCAGAACACGCCAGGCACTCCTGTCTTCCACTGCCTCCCACAGTTTGGTCAGACTCATGTTCGTAGCTTCGAGAACACTGTTCAACCATCTCATCCTCTGTCGTCCCCTTCTCCTTGTGCCCTCCACCTTTCCCTCCACCTTTCTCCTTGTGCCCTCCACCTTTCTTTTCCAGGGAGTCTTCTCTTCTCATGAGGTGGCCAAAGTATTGGAGCCTCAGCTTCAGGATCTGTCCGTCCAGTGAGCACTCAGGGCTGATTTCCTTCAGAATGGATAGGTTTGATCTTCTTGCAGTCCATGGGACTCTCAAGAGTCTCCTCCAGCACCATAATTCAAAAGCATCAATTCTTCAGCAATCAGCCTTCTTTATGGTCCAGCTCTCACTTCCCATGCATCTCTACTGGGGAAACCATAGCTTTAACTATACGGACCTTTGTCGGCAAGGTGATGCTATATGGTAATTTATGGACCTAATAGGTATATAAAGCCATGCCATGCAACCAGTCCATGTAGAATGTAGGCAATCTATATATAGAAATGAGCAAACCAGTGATATTTTCGGGACATGGCTAGCAGGCCATTACTTACATCATAGGTGTCTACATAACACAAAACACTGTTCCTGTATGTAGGTTTTATTTTATTTGTTTTTTATCTTATATTTTGGAAATGTACACCCAGTTGGTTTTTTCCTTTAAATGGGGCCCTAAGCTATAGCTTGTTTAGCTTATACGTACATCCGGCACTGATCTGGAGGAGACAAACCCCAAGTTGGGGTACGGATGACACACTAAGCCGAAACATGGCTTAACTGGGGATAGCAGCAACAAGGAGGGAAGGAATGAGGCAGCCACAGTCTTATTTCCGGAAGTCCAGTATTTGCCACAAACTAGTTCACATAAACAAAAGTCCACTGAACTAGATCAAAAACCTCTGAACTATACCCGAAAGTAGTTCCCATAATTGCCAGGTGAACTAAATGTAAAAGACCTTAATGCTGGGAAAGATGGAGGGCACAAGGAGAAGGGGACGACAGAGGACGAGATGGTTGGACAGTGTTCTCGAAGCTACGAACATGAGTTTGACCAAACTGCGGGAGGCAGTGCAAGACAGGAGTGCCTGGCGTGCTATGGTCCATGGGGTCACGAAGAGTCGGACACGACTAAACGACTAAACAACAAATATTTATTTTGGGGGGCAGAACTTTGAATGATTTCTAATTTATCTGCATGTTTATTCTCCTCCAACCCACCCCAACCGGGAGGCACAGGCTCTTAGCATCAACCAGAATTTATAAAAGTTAAGAATATGGAGGAGACGATCTAAGGCTTATTGGGCAGATACAGAGGTGTTGCTGTTGCTGAGGATGCTTAGTCACTGTTGCTAAGCAATCAGAAGGAAGGAATATAAGGCATTTCCTATATCCTTGTTGAAGAGATTCACTCTCAGAAATACAAGTACAGAAAGCAAGCAAATTATGCTTTGTGCCTCTAGCAGCTCTATAGCTGGCACAAATTTAGTAGGTTAAGTCTTCTGCAGTAGGGAAATACAACCTTGGGGTAAGCTTTACCTGTTGACATCTTGTTACCAGTCTGTTGCCTCCGATTTACTTTTTGACCTTATATTTCTACACAAGCAGCTTGTAACATTCTGAACTGTTTTGGGCTGAGGATGAACTTTTTATGAACTAGATCATTTGTAAAAGGACAAACTTAACTGGAACTAGTTCCTTGAATAAGGAACTTGAACAAATTTCTTTTAGAAATGAACTCTCCCAGCATTGCCGAAGCCTGCATGCTCACGTGTCCACACTGAACCATGGTTTGGTTTAGCGTCATATGCAAACTGACTCATTCTCTCTTAGCCAGGGTTCGAATCTAGTTAGCAACCCCTGGTTAAGAGGGAACCGGAGAAGCATAAAAAATGGTTATCATCTTTCCTGATATGAGGCTTACAATCACTGTTGAGACAAGCAGAAGTCAGGGCCCCCCAAAAGAGAAGGTGGCTGAAGAAATGGGACAGGCGATCCCATGTTCCCAGTCTCCTAAGATCAGGAGCAGTACACATTTGCACCATCTTTCAAGTGTATTTAACTCTTGCCTAAGCAACTTTTGCTGCACAATAAATCTGTTGCTAGAAGCCACTTGTCTTTTGAAAGGGCTTCATTAAGAACTTACAGCCTGACAAATGATTTACTGTCGTACTTAGGAATGTTCAAGAGCAAACAATGGAGTGTGTTTTATTACATCTGAGAAGCTGAAGGCACATGCAGAATGTGAACTGCCTAGATATTAAAAGTTCTGGCATCCAGCATTTTTCTGGAGAAGCAAGATGCTAAGATTTACGCCTTCCTTCTCTGAGGATGAAGGAAGAAGGAAGTGACCTTTAGTTAAGACAAGTTGATGAGTTTGCGTCTCCACCCTAGACTAGTCACAAGACCATATTATCACTTTGCTGATTTCAGTTAGTTTGAGCCCTTTGATTTCTAAATCCCAAAAACATTTAAAAAAGGAACAGAAAACTCTAGTCGTCCAGAAAACAAGCATGAATCACATCCCCCCCCCCTCCATGGGAGATTTGAAAACAACGAAAACATTTGCGCCCTGACCTGAGCGCAAGCCCCAATAAACACAACAGTGCTTATTTCAGCGTAGGCATGCATAGGATTTTGGTGAGCCGCGGTGCAGTTTCTTTTCAGTACCTCAATTTTGGACTCAAAAAGCCAATCTAATATAAATAAAATCAACTCAGTGGAAACCTAAACTAGGAATCAGGATCTGTTTTGGATCATGCTTCTATCACAAGTATAAACTTCTTGTTTTCTTTTTTCCTTCCTCATGGGACTTGTGATGCCACAATTTTTCTGATGTAGGCCACCACATTTCAGATAAAAGTGGGGACTTCACTGCCGTTTTCTACCTGCTCAGAGGCTGGGAGGGCTGAGTGAGGCTTGCTGTGAGTAAGACTCCTCACTCAACAAGGTCTCTAAGTTCAACAGGCTTTTTGCAATGCTCTCATAAGCAAACACAAAAGGCTTCAAAGTATGAGATTGCAGGGTTTTCCCAAACATCCTTTTAAGCTACAAGCAGCTGAAGATTTTAGGGCCAAATCTTCTTATCTCATTCATAAAGCCAGGGATATAGGATGAATGCCAAGTCTGGAGCAGTGCAGACTTAAGAGCCTCACGGTGCAATCCTGCGCATGTCTACTTAGAAATACGTTCTTACTGCGTTCAGCAGGACTAGCTATGAGGTAAGTGGATGTAGGACTGCCACCTCAATCTCTTAACTGCTGCTAAATATCTGGGGTCATTTGGAGAAGGCATGTCCCCTTCCCTGAGCAAATTCACCACTCTGCCTTAGCTGCATTTACGCGATACATCAGTGCCTGTATTTCCCTTAATCAGTGTTCAAAAAAACTCTGGTTAATAGGAACCTGGGTTGTTCACTGGCCTGGTTTGCATGTAACACTAACCCATAGTTTATAAACCATGGTTTAGCAAACCATCGTTAATCATTGGGCCCAGCCTTACTACTTATCTATGGTTTATAAAATACAATTCAAACATGCTTGGCAAACCAAGGTTTCCTGTTGGTCTCAAAAGCTTGGCTATCATTAACCATTGTTTAGGGTGACATGTGAATGAGGCCATTGTTTCAATACTTACAAACACCTCTGAATTCTGCCACACATGAGAGATGCTGTAGCCTTGAAGTTCACCATTCATCTGTGCAGAGGGAGGTTTTATCCACGTGACAATCACAGAAGAGCTGGACTCGTTGACGGAGAGCGTGACATTCCCAGGCGGAGCAGAGGGAGCTGAAAAACACACAGTGGATAAACAGAAGGATGGCCATTTCCCCATTTTGATGACTTCGGGGAGATGTGAGCTGCAGAATTGTATGGGTGGGAGCACACAGCATTCAGAGAACAAGACAAAAACAAGTGCAAGTAGATCACAAGATAGGCACAGGGTATGTAGGGACAGGGTATGTATGTAGCATCTTCCACTCTTTTTTTTTTTTAAGGGCTACATGCATTGCTTGAGTGACACAGAAAGTGAATACCCATCTGCTAAGAAAACGGCAGAGATACGAGAGCAGGGTGTGTGTGTGTGTGTGTGTGTGTGTGCGTTGCTCATCATCAGTGATGTCACTGCCACAGTCCAATAGGTGCCCACAACATTCGCCCAACTACATTCCCATGCAGCAGCCACTATCCTAATTGACAGTATACTGGGCCCAGTAGGGGCAAAATAATGATAAATTTCCTATCAACAAAAGCATTACCTTGTGTAGGGGGCGGGGAGGGGGAAGAGATTCTGGATCCTGCTGCAACAAGTTAGGAATGACATGTACTATTACTTCGGGTAAAAAGTGCAACCTGGAAATATCTTGGATAATCATACGGTAGCACAGAATAGGGTATGGTTTGCAATATATACGAATATAGCAGGGGGGTCCAACTGGTCGACCGCGATCGACAGGTCGATCCCCGGGTGACCGTGGTCGATCGCGGGATCCTTACCGCTCACATTGTTTTGAATCATGTCTCTGCCCCCTCGGTCTTTCCGTGCGTCACGTTTAATGGGTGCTCCTTTGTCTGCTGTAGCGTTGCGTTTGCCTGCTAGTGGCTGCATTGTTGTCATGCTATTTATTGCTATTCTTCTCAATTGAGAAGCCCCACCTAAGGAAAGATTTTCTCCCCTAAATAAAGCCCAACAACTTCAGTCTGCCCCCCTAAAAAAATGACACACACACACACACACACACCAGTTTTTACTGCCAGATTTTTTTCTGGAAGTAGATCGTAGTCTCTTGGGAGTAGGATGTCCCTGTAATATAAAGTTGAATGTGGAAACTTGATAGGAGTGTTCTTGAATGCAATGCTGTAAATACGGGGCAGAGCTTTAGCACAGCCAAACCAAAGAACCTTGTATGAACTTCAGCTGGGGAAAACTGAGTTAAAACCGCTATTTGGCCATGAAGCTCACTAGATGACCTTGGACTAGCGGCAATATTTCAGCCTAATCTACCTCACAGGGTTGTTAGGAGGAGAAAAATGGGAGCAAACGTTCCTAAGCTCTTAAGAGGAATCGGAAAGACACACAAACATGATACTGCTATCAAGGGCTACTGTATTCACTGGGATAGCATTGCGTTGTTTGTTTTACTTACCTCCTTCTGTTGTGTTGGCAATTATCCACGGGCTGAAGCCAGACCAGCCTACTTCGTTCATACAAGAAACAGAGATGTTATAGTCCTTCAGGGCCCCCAGATTCTGAATACGGTACAGATAAGGAGGCACAGAAGCGTTGAAAACCAACGCAGAGGCATTGCTTGGTGCAAAAGCATCCTTCACCTGAAATGAAGAACAAAAATGGTCAAGGCAAAGATGATTCAGCAAGGAGTTCCAAAGCTACAGGCACAATTATCTGCCAGCAGCCCTGCGTAATATTGCAAGGAGAGAAGTGGCAAGGCCGCCCTCTCACCACAGAAAATAAGCATGTTGAACAGCAAGGAATGGCTCCCTTCCACAGAGTTACAGCAAATGCCCAAGGCGAGAGGAAGAGAGGCTTCAGAAACACATTTGGAGTCAAATCAAAGTATCTCCATGTGTTACTCATGTGAAAATGGAAAGCAACTAGTAATTCCTAAATCTGCCTAGGCCTAGCTCTCACCTGAGTCGTAAAATGAGCTGCAAATCTTCATAGTGACACTGAGGTCCAGCGCCAAGGGCCTTCTGGCGGTTCCCTCACTACGAGAAGCCAAGTTACAGGGAACCAGGCAGAGGGCCTTCTCGGTAGTGGCACCCACCCTGTGGTAGTAGCACCCGCCCTTCCATCAGATGTCAAAGAGAAAAACAACTACCAGACTTTTAGAAGACATCTGAAGGCAGCCCTGTTTAGGGAAGCTTTTAATGTTTAATAGATTGTTGCATTTTAATGTTCTGTTGGAAGCCGCCCAGAGTGGTTGGGGAAACTCAGCCAGATAATTTATTATAAATAATAAGTTGTTGTTGTTGTTGTTGTTGTTGTTGTTACAGTGAGAGCTTATGTCACTAGATGTGTCCAGAGAGAAAACAAACATGCAGGTCCCTGTACCTAGAAAATAAGCACGGCAGGGAGAAACTAGAACCCTTATCCCTGACATGCTATCTTTTTGTGTGCAGGGTGTCTGCTTGTTTGTTTTCGCAAAGACATTTAGTTTTTTTATTTAGCCAAGTGATTTCCCACCTGCAGCCAAATAAACGCGAAGGCAATGATTCTTACCCTCACCCTCAGCGGAGAACCATTTTTCTCTGTTTCGTTGCCCCTCTCAAATTATCATTAAAACAAGGCAAGTACATTGTGCAGGGCACATTTATCTTTATTTTTTATTCACGTCAATGCCGCACACCACCAGACAGAAAACGAAAATTAAGCAGCCATTGATGCTACCAGATGCTCTGGCAGGCAAATACGGGGAGAGTAAATAAAACCAGCTGTTTTCTGTTTTTGGTGTATTTCATTTGCCATCACATTAATGGCTCTTGTGTCACCAAAGGTGCCTGAGGCCATTTGGTCCAGGCAAAGGGACGAAACCAAACCACACTGCCTTTTAAAAACATCAACAGCTTAGTAATTCTGGTCTGGTTTTGTGAGTATCAAATGCTAAGATCTCTAAAAATGGTCTTGCCTTGGGGATTTTGAATGCGCTCGAATTCAGAAATTCTGCTCTTTTATAGTATCTGTAAAGTGGCCAGTTATATAATATTAAGTCATAGGGTTTCTTTAAAAATATTATTACTTTCCAACCTATTTCCGGAGTTTCAGCAGGAATGCAGCATCGAATACCACTGACGTGACAACATCAAGAAAGGAAAGGCATCACCCTGTTCCTGATCCACCCACCGCAACTCACAAAAGCAGCTTATTAGAGTTTCCAGAAGGCAGCCGGTGCTACTTAAACCGATACTGTGGAAATATCACATAGGAAACTCAATAACCAGGCTCACAGATGCTTTTATGTTTCGGCACTAGAAGGAATGCATCTGTGCAAAATGAGATATGGAAAACAAAATGCCCTGACCTTTCTTAGGAACAAGAGGAAATCCTGATGCTGTCCAGTTATCTGCATGTAAGGGCACTTCCTCAGCTGAATGAAACAATTATTTAAAAGCGTAGCATGATCACAAAGGGCGGCCTGCTGTGCGGATGTGACTCTGCACCCCTGCATTGCCCCGGACATTGGGTTCCTGCCTGCATCCTGGGGCTTTCCCCAGGTCTACAACCAGACATGGAAAGAACAGGGAGCAATGGGCTTGTGGCTTCCAGCCAGGAGACCTTGTGACCTGCTTTAGCCAATCATGGCAGCTTCGGAGAGTGTTGCTCGGTCACTAATCCATGAGATCTTGTGGCTCTGCAACAGATCTCTGGCTGGGGTTATTCTCTGTTCTGCACAGAACCTAGCTAGTGCAAAAATTAATTTTATTTATTTAGGAATTCTGACGGAAACGAGAGCAGAAATCACTTATTCATCCAATGTCCAGAATGGAAATCAATCCAGCAAATATTTACTCTTGCTGTTGCTTTTGGTCTGCAAACAATACACCATTAAATTTAAGGCCCCTGCCATTTGCATCGAGTTTCCTTTGCATTTAAATGAGTGGAGTGGAACAACGAAATTAAGTGGGTTGCATAATTTCACCAAAGCGGGCAGCAAGATGAACAACATAGTTTGTGGCAGAAGATGGGCTGCAGCAGAATGGAAGCGGCGGTGCATGTGACAAATACAGGGAAGAATGGAAAACGATGCCTTCTTCCATTCCTTTCATCCCTTTACATTGAGATATTCTTGGTCCATTGAGCTAATATTGTTAACACTGACTGGCAGCAGCTCTCCAGGGTCACGGCCACAGTTTCTTCCCAGTCCAACCAGGAGCTGCCAGAATCTGAAGCAGGAACTGCCTGCTTGCAAAGCACAGGTGATATTCAATTAAGTTGTACTCAGAGTAGACCCATTGAAATGAATGACCACGAGTCTATTAGGTCCACTAATTTCATTGAGACTACTTAGAGTAAAACTGAGCTGAATACCATCCCACGTGCCCTTCTCTTGAGTTACAGCCTTGCCCCATTTTTCTGTTTTCAAAAAATGTTTTCTGCCAAAAAAATGATAGGGGTGAGGAAAGGATCGAGGGAACAAGTTGTTCTCCCAGTCAAAATCACCCCTGAAAAATCTTTTTTTAATAAAGAAAAGAACAAAACAGCGCTGTTAGGATGGCAGTTACTTGAGTTTGTGTATAAATCATAGAATCATAGAGTTGGAAGAGACCACAAGGGCCATCCAGTCCAACCCCCTGCCAAGCAGGAAACACCATCAAAGCATTCTTGACATGTGGCTGTCAAGCCTCTGCTTAAAGACCTCCAAAGAAGGAGACTCCACCACACTCCTTGGCAGCAAATTCCACTGCCGAACAGCTCTTACTGTCAGGAAGTTCTTCCTAATGTTTAGGTGGAATCTTCTTTCTTGAAGTTTGAATCCATTGCTCCGTGTCCGCTTCTCTGGAGCAGCAGAAAACAATCTTTCTCCCTCCTCCATATGACATCCTTTCATATATTTGAACATGGCTATCCTATCACCCCTTAACCTTCTCTTAATATGTGGCTGGACACTAATGAAGTCGTGCCTCTGTAGCTTATTGCCAACCAGAGAATCCTGTTGCTTTTCTGACAATCACTAGCATGCTTTCCAAACACCCCTTTCCCCACCACCAGCAGCAAATCAGTCTCCTCCCGGCCACTCAGAACATGCATAGGTGTTTTGTTGCCTGAACTAGCAGCTTCCATGGGATGTGGATTGCCACCTGCAGCATAATGTAAAGAGCAGAATGTTAAACAGAGCAGGCAGACTTAGTTCAAAATCCCTGTCCAGCTGCGGTTGGCCGGTTATCTGCTTTCAGCCTAACCTACCTCGCAGGGTCGTTGTGAAGATATGGGGGGAACCTTCTGCACTGCTCTGTGCTCTTTTATTGGAGGAAGCATGGGTTGAAATGGCAACAACGAAATAATTGAAGCATCCTTGTGTTTTCGAGGTCATAAACGCCGGATGGCAAGAGTGTTGTTCCTCGTATCCCGTTTGTCCAGGCGAAATAAACAAGCAAACGCCCCCTGCTTCAGCATTCAACAGCTACATTAGGGGCTGCAGCCCTAATATGCAGGCTGCCTCCACCACCACCCCCCAGAAATCAACGGGATGAGAGTTGTTTAACCCTTTGGAGGATGGCAGCCCACACACACACCCTAGGAATCTGGGATGCACAAACTGTTATTGTGAAGCCGGGCGGCTTCTGAGAAACCCTAAACGCCAACCGCTTAGATACCAAAGCTATTTGGCTGCGCTCCAACATCCACACAGTTCTGTTCATTTGACATGGCATGGCCAAAGGGAAGCGAGATAAAATGCGTTCAGCGTTACTGTGAAATGTGTCAAATGCTTAAGCAGACGGTGCCTCGCTTGATAACTTCTGGCCATTTTCAAACTGCAGAGCGTTTCACCGGTACAACAAGCTCTTGGAAAGTTGAAATAGTTAAGGCAGAATTCACGGGAGGGGCAGGATCCAACCCTGTTGCTTTTTTCCTCCAGCCACCATCCCAGCCAGAGGCGACATCATGCAATAAAACCTAAACTCATCGCCATAAAACCCAGAGTTAAACATTTAAGAACAGCAACAGGAAAACACACAGACACCCTTCACACATTAAGCCAGTGCGCTCAACAACTTGGCAAACGGAAAGGTTTCTGCTTCCAGGAAAAGCATTAAAAAGAAGGGACCTCATCTGATCTTCTGGGGAAAGGAGATCCAAAGTGTTCTCTGCACAGTATCATAAAAAATAGGCAGCTGCCTGACACCAGGTCAGACCATTTAGCTCAGTACTGCCTACACGGACTGGCAGCAGCTCTCCAGTTTTAGACAGGTTCCTCTCCCAGGGATGCATCTGAAGCTGGGTTCTTCTGCATGCAAACTACCATCATCTTATAGCTGTGCCCGCTTGGAGATGGGAGGGGGCCTCTTGCTCGAGGCCTCCCAAAATCTGGCACCAGTAACTATACAATCCTGATCCATACTGATGACCAGGGCAGAATGTGCATAGGCAGCCTTTGAAAACAAAGGACGCCTAGAGCATGTGGAGGTTGAAAGCCAAGCTAGCAAGTACCACCTTGTTTCTCCCCACCATGCACTCAGTTCCACCTGGAATGGATGTTTGCAAAAAGCGTTATGTATCCGCTCCTGAGAGCAAGGGCCAAAGAGAGGCATTGCTTGTGCCTGTCCCAGATACAGAACCCCTTTGCACCTGAAACTCGCCCCTCTCCTCACCTGAGCACCTTTCAGAAGCATCTTGAGGTCTACCTGTTTGGGCTGGCCCTCAATGCTTTGGGTTAGGTCTGCCAAGGACTTGTGAGGCAACAAGGTTTCATTCTGTTACGCTGGGGTCTTCTGCTCTTGTTCTCCCCCCTCAAGCCTTACGGAAGGGGCAGGCTACGGTTGTAAGTAAATCAATGAACTCAAAGGGAGCTGTGTGGCCGTTTCACCTGGGTGACTGAGCCAGGCAATTGCTGTTTAATTTCTTGCAGGCAGACACCGAAGGAGTTGACGCCAGGCTTTTCGTAAGTTGTACCCTGAACTCATGAAATTGACAGCAGCCACTTGGACTCACAGATGACTCACTTATGAACTCTGATCGGAGTTCCTTCTACATGTGCCACCCAGAAGTCTCTTTAAGAAGAACTGAAAATGCCACTTGCGCATATTACTCCCAGCTATGAGGAAGGCAACTCTCTCTTTTTCTTTCCAACCACCCTTTGCTTTCTGTTCCTTTAGCCAAGCCTGGCTTCCAGGAACCCAGGTTAACAGGTTAACCCAGGTTAAGTGACTTACAATAATAATAATAATAATAATAATAATAATAATAATAATAATAATAAGGTACGATAAAATAACCCAAACAGTCAAAATTTAAAAAATGCAAAGTATCATTTCCTGTCCACCCAAAAGATGAACACGAAGAACAGGCCGGAAGAACAAACCACATCACGGTCCAAATGGCTGGTGACCATCGCAGGGTGTCTAAATATATTTCCCTTCTGCATAACACTAGTTCTATTTTCAAGCTTCCCTTTGCAGGAAGGCAAACTAAGCCTGTGACATTCAGGGCAATCCTCATTTGCAGCAGTGCACCCAGAAGAATTGCCACATCCCCCATATTCTGCAGCCTTGCAACAGAGGGCAGGGAGTGCCTGGAGGCGGTTGGAGGATGGATGGCGGCTAACAGATTGAGATTGAATCCTGACAAGACAGAAGTACTGTTCGTGGGGGACAGGAGGCGGGCAGGTGTGGAGGATTCCCTGGTTCTGAATGGGGTAACTGTGCCCCTGAAAGACCAGGTGCGCAGCCTGGGAGTCATTTTGGACTCACAGCTGTCCATGGAGGCGCAGGTCAATTCTGTGTCCAGGGCAGCTGTCTATCAGCTCCATCTGGTACGCAGGCTGAGACCATACCTGCCTGCGGACTGTCTAGCCAGAGTGGTGCATGTTCTAGTTATCTCCCGCGTGGACTACTGCAATGCGCTCTACATGGGGCTACCTTTGAAGGTGACTCGGAAACTACAACTAATCCAGAATGCGGCAGCTAGACTGGTGACTGGGAGCGGCCGCCGAGACCACATAACACTGGTCTTGAAAGATCTACATTGGCTCCCAGTACGTTTCCGAGCACAATTCAAAGTGTTGGTGCTGACCTTTAAAGCCCTAAATGGCCTCGGTCCAGTATACCTGAAGGAGCGTCTCCACCTCAATCATTCTACCCGGACACTGAGGTCCAGCACCGAGGGCCTTCTGGCGGTTCCCTCGTTGCGAGAAGCCAAGTTGCAGGGAACTAGGCAGAGGGCCTTCTCGGTGGTGGCGCCTACCCTGTGGAATGCCCTCCCGACAGATGTCAAAAAGGAAAACAACAACCAGACTTTTAGAAGACATCTGAAGGCAGCCCTGTTTAAGGAGGCTTTTAATGTTTAATAGATTATTGTGTTTTATTCTTCTGTTGGAAGCCGCCCAGAGTGGCTGGGGAGACCCAGCCAGATGGGCCGGGTATAAATAATAAATTATTATTATTATTATTATTATTATTATTATTATTATTATTATTATTATTATTAAATATCAATGACTGCAACCTTATGCCCACTTGCTTGGGAGAAAGCCTCAACAGGACTTACTTCTGATGAGATTTGTATACACGACGGCACTGGAAGTAACCATATGAAACACCAGGTAAAAGCAACCACACAAATGCTGAACAACAAATAAAGGCATACCTGAACCCTGCAGTGACTCAAAAGCGAATAGCCATCGAAGCCTGGGACCCAGGACACTGCTATCGTGTGAGCTGTTCTGCTCCTCGCTTGCACCTCAAGAGGAGGGGACGGGATTCCTGCATTAGAAAGAGCAAGACCTTCAGCAATAGTGCTTGAATATGGCAGCCAGCACAACACACACATACCATTGCCAGGCCTTCTGGACACCATGCAAAACCATCAGAATTGCTGGATTTTATGCTTTGGGGACAGGGACCCAGGTGGCGCTGTGGTTAAACCACTGAGTCTAAGGCTTGCTGATCAGAAGGTCAGCGGTTCGAATCCCTGTGAGCTCCCGTTGCTTGGTCCCAGCTCCTGCCAACCTAGCAGTTTGAAAGCACGTCAAAATGCAAGTAGATAAATAGGAACCGCTACAGCGGGAAGGTAAACGGCATTTCCATGTGCTGCTCTGGTTTGCCAGAAGCGGCTTTGTCATGCTGGCCACATGACCTGGAAGCTGTATGCCGGCTCCCTCGGCCAATAATGCGAGATGAGCGCGCAACCCCAGAGTCGGTCACGACTGGACCTAATGGTCAGGGGTCCCTTTACCTTTACCTTTACGCTTTGGGGAGGGAGCAGAAATAAAAAACGGCCAAGCAGTCTGCTTGCCAAATTATGACCAGACAGTGCCCACTATCCTATAGGCTGGTTTATTCAAAATCAAATTCCACTGTATTCAGTGGGGTTTAAGAGTCTGGGAGTGTGCTTAGGATGGTAGCCAAAAAAGACAAGTTAGTAATATTATTTTGTGTTTGTCCCTCCCTGCTTCCAAGATGCTCAGGGTAAGTTTATGTGCCCCCCCCCCCGTGCATCGCGGCCTGCCAAGCACACGCCCCACACTTTTTTTTTTACTCACAACCATTGCAGAGGGGAAGAGTGCTGTTGAGTTCAGGTCACTGTGAGAACAGGATGCTGGACTAGATGGGTCAGGGGCCTGATCCTGCAGGGATCTTCTTAAGTGCTTACGCCTGCAGGGATTTGAACCCAGGTCTCCTAAGTCTAAGTGCAACATTCCAGCTCAGGTATGAGAAAGCTGTGGCCCTCCAGACGGTGGACCTCAGTGCCGACCAGTGTCAACCAGCATGGCTAAAGATCAGGGATAATTAGAGTTTTAGCCCAGCCACAACTCGAGAGCTGAGCTAGAATGGAGTTCCCCACCTCTGATTTTGCAGCTTCAAAGCACCATTGTTCAAATATATAAAAGGATGTCATATGGAGGAGGGAGAAAGGTTGTTTTCTGCTGCTCCAGAGAAGCGGACACAGAGCAATGGATTCAAACTTCAAGAAAGAAGATTCCACCAAAACATTAGGAAGAACTTCCTGACAGTAAGAGCTGTTCGGCAGTGGAATTTGCTGCCAAGGAGTGTGGTGGAGTCTCCTTCTTTGGAGGTCTTTAAGCAGAGGCTTGACAGGCATATGTCAAGAATGCTTTGATGGTGTTTCCTGCTTGGCAGGGGGTTGGACTGGATGGCCCTTGTGGTCTCTTCCAACTCTATGATTCTATGATTAAGAAAAATGGGTAAAGATGACACTACAGTCACAGGGTTAGGTCTGAGCTCTGCAGCATCCTGACCATTACCTGGGAGGACTCTGGTTTTCACCTTACTCTTCTGCTACGGAGGAGAAAGATTCCGTAAAGGACTTCAAATAAGTAAGTGTCTGAAGGTCTCTTCTGTATGAGTGTAACAGACAGGGCACCGTAGAGACATTGCAGGAACATCTGCTCCCACAAACACGCATTGCTCCCGACTATAAATCTACCCATCATCACAGTCTGGTTTTAATGAATATTGAGTTATACAGTTTTATTTTTAAGTTGCTGTTAGCTCCCAGAGCAATCTAGAAACTCAAGTAATTTTAGAAAAATAATAGAAACAGTGTTATCCAAGGCCAAAGCCAATCCGTCTCAAGCAAACAAGAGTTGTGGGTTTGTTTGTTTTTTAAAAAAGGCTTGGCAACCAGTTTATTCAGGGATCATCAGCCTTGAACACATTTGGAGTCTTGAGAGAGGAGAGAGTGTTTTGGGGAACAACCCTCCACCCCAATTGCTCTCTCCCCCTTCCCCTGAGTCACCACTGCTCTGACAGGGAGAAAAGGGAGTCGGAGAGAGAGAGAAAGAAAGAAAGAGAAAGAGAGAAAGAGAAACAGAGAATGTGTGTATACACAGACATTTTGCTTGCTTTTCCTGTTAAAGCTGGGTAAAAGTCAGATCCATTAGGATAAATACAGATTTGTGTGATTCTGCTCAAGGTTCCCCACACCCAAAAAGTCAGCATCAAATTAAAGTTTGCATCAGTAGTCAGTGCAATAAAAAACAACAACAAAGATCTGGTGCTTGACAGTACCACAAAACCACTGATCCAATTTACAGATCTTTATGATTTTAAATAGGATCAGGGCTGGCTCTAGGGGTAGGCTGGGTGGCGCGGGGCGCCGGGGCGCTGCGCTCCGGAGCGATCTCCGCGCCACGGCGCCACGGCGCCCGACATGCTTGAGACGGCCCTGAATAGGATGGCAACAAAAACAACAAGCCAACCAACCTATGATTGTGGGTTTGAGAGAATCCCTTGTAAAAATGATGAGAATCCATAAGGATTTGTGCCTCGGGTCCCATGGGGGGGGGGGAATCACGCAATTTCAAAATCTGTTTTATGGCGGGTGGAACTGGTTGGAAATAAATAATGGAATAACTATTAGTTGACCATTTGAGGAATTACAGAATTATGAACTATTTTTGGAACACACTGCAAGAGACATAGCAAAGCAGAGCTAAGTATGATCTCTGTTCAGGACCCAAAATAACAATTTGCCTTATTTAGAAGAAAACTGTGTTCTTTCTGAGTCCTAAATCTAGGAAGATCCCAGGAGAGCAAAGAAAGGAAAGGAAAGGAAAGGAAAGGGGATTTTTATTTTTACATTAGACTGCTGCTGAATGGAATACTTTAACAAACTTGACCATCTATCCCAGGATCTTTAAAAAAATCTCTCCCATTACATAAAGCAATGGTCCCCTACACTGAGTGTCAATCGGGGACAAGAGGATCCACTTCTGCCCAAATTAAATTGGGGTCAATCATACCAGATAAAATATATAAATCTAAATCAATCTACTTAATATTCAGGTCCACTCCAAATCAACAGATCCCCATTATGCTTCCAATGACATCAATGAGGGCCAAATAGGACTTTCCAAACTGTGTGTCGGCTGCAGTGTGTAGGTGTGTTGTGCAAACGCTCTCCATGCTCTTCCCGGGGCTGGAAAGGGGTTAGTTTAACCTCTGGTTGCTAGTAAAACTGAATTACTGTGTCATGAAATGATGCATGTCTAAAAAGTGTGTCACCAACATGAAAGGTTTGGAAAGCTCTGACCTAGAAGTTTCTCCAAACATTGCAAGAGCAGAGGTAGCAAGAATCATTGCCTTGACATGGCTGTAAGCACATGCAGGGTCAGGGACAAGGATTCCTTTTCATTGGGTGAGGGAAGTGAGGACCCCGAACCTCAAGAGGAAAGACATGCAGGACTAGCCGCCAGACTCCTGCTATCAGTCGGACCTTCAGGATTGATGCTTCCTGAGGATGTAGCACTGGTACCCTCTGACTCAGAAGACTCCACTGTAGAAGACCCAAGAGGACCTGAGACTCCATTGCTCCATCACTGTAGGAGATTCCTGGAGCCTTCATCATTGCAGGACACCATCCTTGGGGCAAACCTTTTAACCCAAAATTCCCTAAATTGCTCTTCCTGAAACACTGCACAAACTGAAACACAGCTATTCTAAATGGTCACTCTTCCAAATTTTGTGGTGGCAGTTCCCCAAGCAAATGCAGTGTACACAAGTCTGTCTATTGGCATGCATAAAAGTATGTGTCTTAGGGAAAATAGCATACAGAAATGCTGTTCAATAATAATTTAAAAAAATCACTTATTCCAGCAGGCATTTTAAGATAGTGTTTGGGCCTACTACGAAAGGTGCAAGAGCCTTAACTTATTTTCCACCTGAATGTTGGGGTCATCGTGACAGATCTGCAAATTTCAGTCTGAATCATCTTTCAGGCTCCACTTCATTGCTAGTGACAATTGTTGAGAAATCACGCAGAACAAATGCTGTCCAGAAATTGGCTGCGCCGCTTCCCACTGATATACAGGCAGGTTCTCAACACTCCCTTGTGCTCATCACAGAATATCTGAACCTGGGCAAGTTGGAAGCAGTCAAGAATCGCAGGCGTGCACAATCAAGCTCATGTCATACTTATGGCTGACCTTTTATATTGATTCGGGCTTCTGTTGATGTAGCCACACCCTTCACGTTGTGAGCTTCGCAGTGGAAAACGGCGGTTTCGTTAAGACCTGCAGCCCAATTAAAACAAGGCGATAAATCATCAAATCAAAGTAAGGCGGAACAAAACGAGAATCTCAGCAAGGTGGCAAACGGGATTGTGACAGGGGAAGAAAGAAAAAGCCATTGAAACCACTTCTCCTCCAACTCGGCTTCCTTCTTGAACACAAGACCACAGAAAGAAACCCAACTCCCAGGTGTTGTTTGTGACGATTCGGGTAAACATCTCAAGTGTGACACTTCGCTAAGCGCAAGGGAGATTCTTCGTAGGAAAGACTGGCTCATTTTCTTTTCTTTTCGTAAAATTATTTCCCTTTGCCAAAGAAGGGATTGAACACTTTGACAGAGCAATTTGAAAACCTGCCTGCTGTAGGTATGGCCAAGCGGCGAGTGAAGCCATGAAATGGAGAACTTCTGACAAACCATCAGCGAATAAAAGAGGAACCATGCCAGCTCGGTTGCTTTTACAGCAGCAGCCTCCCCCAACTTGGTAGCCTCCAGATGTTATAGACTAGCTGGCAGGAGTTGTAGTCCAAAACATCAGGAGAGGACAAAGGCAAAGGTAACACCAGGCAGGGGAGGGGCTGTGGGCTATCATATCTTATTGGAACCACGACTCCCATCTTCCTTGTCAATTGGCCATGCTGGCTAAGTCTGAATGGAGCTAGAGTCCAATAACATCTGGAGGGCCACTGGTTTCGCATTTCAGGATTACACCCCTAAACCCAGGCTTGCTGACTAGGTTTTCTGAAGGCAGAAGGAAAGAGGTTTCCCCCTCTGCCCAAGTGAGTTGCCTGTAATGCAATGGGACTTACTTTTGAGTAGACTTGCATAGGATTGCACTTGCATAGGATTGCACTTGCATAGGATTGCACTAGGAGAAGGGGACGTCAGAGGACAAGATGGTTGGACAGTGTTCTCGAAGCTACGAACATGAGTTTGACCAAACTGCGGGAGGCAGTGCAAGACAGGAGTGCCTGGCGTGCTATGGTCCATGGGGTCACGAAGAGTCGGACACGACTAAACGACTAAACAACAACAACAATCCTATACACACTTACTCAGGAGCTGACTATAGCAGGACAGTCTTCCAATTTGCACTCGAATATGTGTTTTTTAGACACTTGGGCTTGTAGACAGGGCAATACAAGTTTTTTGTTACTATAATAAAGAAAACCACTGCTTTTCCATTCATTCATTCTACTTTAAGCTCTACCTAGGGTGGTCAGATGGAAAAGAGATCAGGGCTCCTTTACCTTTAATAGTTCTGTGCAGAAGATGGATGCTCACCAGGTAGCCAGCTATTAAAGGTGCAGAAGCCTTGTCTTTTCCCCCCATCTGGCCAGCCTAGTTCCACCTACGATGGAAGGCTCTGGCTTTGGGCAGAGGTAAGATTCACTTCTTGAGAAGCAACAAAGCGAAAAGCAGAAGAGACAACTGAGGATTCCCCTCCCCCCTTTTATGTTGCTTGGGTGTAAAAAGAACAACTTGTCCTTCGCAGAAACACAATGTGATCCACCTATCCCTGTTGTTGCCCTCCCTTTCAAGTGGGGCATTATTCCACCCAAGCACTTGCTGAAACTAATGTGAGCTGAACAAGCAGGAAGCCTTGGCAGAATTCGCATTGTGGCTTCTCCTCCTGTGGGAAGTGCTGTGCAGTCTGGCTGGTGGGTGGACCGAGTTATTTGTAGATGGCTGGGGTGACCTGATATTTAAAAAGACAACTTCCTTATTTTACTTTTTTTTAAAAAAAAAAAAACCAAGCGGGGAAGAAAAAAATTGCAGAGCTTAAACCGCAGGAGTTTTCCTGAAGTTTTAAGTTCTGCAACTTTTTCCCCCTCCCCCTGCCAAAAATCTGTATCTCTCCAGGGTTAACTCAGTGGAACGTTCCAGCTGAATCACGGGAAGATTAAAACACCACACTTGGAATCACGTACCCAAAGTTAGATAATTTAACGTTGCCTTAAATTCTGATCTATTTCATTTCTTAATCCACCCATCCCTCCTCCACCTTGGAAGAAGGCCATTTTTAAACTAGCCTGCTAAGAGGTTAGCAGCTTGCACTTCCATGTTAGGAAAAATTCTCCTCAATGACCAGCATGAAAACACAGACTAGTCTCTTGGCAGGCTAGTAACTTTGGTAAGTCTAATTTACAAGGCTGATAGAAGCACAGGAAGCTAGAGTTGGGCTCCTTGCTGTCATCTAGTCCAACCTCCAGGTCAATGGAGGAATCGTGCAGCTACGACACCCCTGAAATATGACTGCCCAACCCCTGCTTAAATGCCTCCAGTATGGAAAGCCCTCACTATTGTGCCAAGGCAGTTTCTTCCACTGCCAAACAGCTCTTACTGATGCGAGGTTTCCAACCTTCTTCCTGAGAAACTCCTAATAAATTTCTGAAGAACCTCAGATTTCCTAAGCATGCAGTTTGCAAGGCCTTTGGCTTAAAGCCAGGCAAGATAAGCAGCAGCTCGCTTCAGAAAACAAGACGCGCGGCCATGGAATGAGGCGAGATTTCATTCAGGTCAGCAGAAAGTAAAGCTCAAAAGAAACACTGCAATCTAAGGCAATCCCTGGTTAACTAGAGTTCGCCTTCTTTCTTTCTTCGGATGCCTATCGAGTTCTCAAATCTTGCAAGTGATTTCACTGAGAAAATTAGCTAAGCTATTTAAAAATGGTTTATAAAAAAGGAAATGCCTACCGCATTCTGCAATACTGAAACCATTTTCTCAAAGGCTTTGGTAAGAACCAGATAAGCCCCTTGAAAGGACCACACCCATTATAACAATCCCTTAAACCAGGGGTCCCCAAACTAAGGCCCGGGGGCTGGATGCGGCCCAATCGCCTTCTAAATCCGGCCCGCGGATGGTCCGGGAATCAGCATGTTTTTACATGAGTAGAATGTGTCCTTTTATTTAAAATGCATCTCTGGGTTATTTGTGGGGCCTGCCTGGTGTTTTTACATGAGTAGAATGTGTCCTTTTATTTAAAATGCATCTCTGGGTTATTTGTGGGGCATAGGAATTCGTTCATATTTTTTTTCAAGATACAGTCTGGCCCCCCACAAGGTCCGAGGGACAGTGGACCGGCCCCCTGCTGAAAAAGTTTGCTGACCCCTGCCTTAAACCAAGGAAATTGTGTGTGGCTATCTCAAGGGGGGATAATGCCTCAAGGGTCCCTCCTTCCCCCGCCCCCCAGCAATAGCTCCCTAGAACAGCCTTCCCCAACCTTCAGTTCCCAGAAGCCCAGATAAAATGGTCCACAGTCAGAGATGCTGGATGCTGTAGCCCAAAGTATTTGGATGGCATCAGGTTACAGAGAGCGCCTGCACCCGAATTGCACAGCAAGCAACACCTGACGAAATTCCTTCTTCAACATACCAACTAAAGGCCCACAAGAGCCCATCGAATGGACTTGTCTCGAAAACCATTCGGCTCACCTGGCACAGCCAAGACAGATGGAGAAATGTCAGCTTTCTTGGTAATTTGGCTGCTGTTCCAATGCCAGTGAATCGCAATGGGCTCAGGGGGCCCCACAGCATGGCACGTGAGATTGAACGGCGTGTTCCGGGTAACGTTCAGCCCCTGGGGCTGCTTAAGGAAGTACGGCAGTCCTGCCACGCAACAGGAGAGAAAGGATGGTTAGGCAGACTAAAGAGACAAAGTGCAAACTCCAAAGAGTAAACTGTAATAACACAGATCGGTATGAATGATCCCATCATGGCAAACTTCAGATCTGGAACCAGGGGGGCGGGGATTGTATCCTGTCCCCCCCCCCCCCGAGCAAGAGCAATGATGTCATCTGCTGGAGGGCCAACTGGCAGACCCTCCTTGCCCCTCTGGACAAGTGAACCGAGGTGATAATGAGGCTTTAGCATAAAGGAAGGGAGAGAAAGAGACAAATACAGGTGAAACTCGGAAAATTAGAATATCGTCGAAAAGTGGATTTATTTCAGTAACGCAACTTAAAAGGTGAAACCAATATATGAGATAGATGCGTGACATGCAAAGCAAGATATGTCAAGCCTTTATTTGTTGTAACTGTAATTATTTGTCATTAGGCGGCTCAATTATAAATGGAATTTAATTAATGAAATGTAATAGCGATGTTTATTTTTGTATTATTGTAACTATTTGTTTTATTACTGTGGAATTTCCAAAAGAAAGCCTTTGTAAAAATAAAAATAAAAATAAAAAATAATAAGTTGCATTACTGAAATAAATGCAGTTTTCAATGATATTCTAATTTTCCGAGTTTCACCTGTAAGTACGAGTTGGACACTTTCCTTTTCTTTGATGGGCTTCCGCCTTCCCCCTGCCATTTTAAATGGTAACACTTCTTTTGCAAAGAAAAAAGAAAAAAGCTTTTAATTAGAAACACAGACTTATGACGTATCTTTTACTAAAGCGTTTTACAAGTCGACCCCGTGTAATCAGAAATAAGCACCACTGAGATCAATGGAGCATCCCAAACATGTGTACTCCCCTTGGAGCCGTGCAGGGCCAGCCCTACGACCAGGCTGGGTGGCGCAGGGAGCCAGGCCGCCAGGGGGGCGCCGCGCTGCTGCACCAGCCAGACAGCCATGCTGGGAAACGGGGCGGGGGTGTGTGTGCCGGAGGGATCTTCGCACCACGGCGCCAGGGCACCAGATATGCTTAAGACGGCCCTGGAGGCGTGGCTATGCGAGCCACTGTGATTTGCTCCCAACAGTTCAAAATTTACCACCGCATGGACAGAGTCCCAGATTCCTTATCCCTGGTCTAAAGAGAGGGTTTCCTCAAGGAAGCCCCTACTACAGTTCAGAAGCACGGGAGAACTGTCCAGGAAACACGGTTCTGCCTCTGACAGCACAACTCTATGCACTTCTACTCAAGAAGCAAGTTACACTCCCAGGTATGGATTGCTGCATGATCCTGACTACCTGGGCATAGGGAAAGTGAGAAGCCAGGAGGCAATACTGACCAGGCTATCCTGCAGTTGAAACAAGGATGCCTGCCCTCTGCTCTGGAAGCAGATGGATAAAATACTGTTTATGCATTGGCCTTTTTGAGCATAACATGGGTTGCAAACGGAAGACCGTTCATACAAGGGGTCATCTCTTTCTCCCTTGCAGATTGTGACGAAATGTCCCACTCTCTACTACTAAAATGCGACACAGGAAACCAGAGGTGAAACCACCCACCCTCTTCTCCTGCCGCCTTAAAATAAACCCCTTTTTGCTTGTGGGTTTCTTAGTAAAGAGTGTCTTCCAGCTTACGTGGCCTGGTATCTTAAGAAACTCTAGGCTGTTTGACGGAATAACCTCTTGCCTACAGTAAAGGGTCTCACTCTCACTCAGTTCGATTCCCCACTGTAAAAGTTTGCCCTTTCCACTCTGGCAACTTTGTGGCACCCCAGATTATCCTCCTAAGCCTCCTCAGTGTAGCTCTAGGACACAAACTGCCGCCTCTATTCCTGAGGTAAGTTTTGTCCTCTATTGAGCCACCACTGCTGTGAGTTCTGATATCCCGCTGGAACAATGAAGACGATTCTTCTTGGCAAAAAAACAGATGAAATTTTATTATCTTAAAACATAGTAGTGTCTTTATCGTTTAATGTGTTTATCAGCTTTGTTTCATTTGTACAATAACTCTGTCAAACATTTAACCTCGAGCTCTCTTAAACCACATCTACCTTCCCACTCTCCTGACCTCTCAACTTTCTACACATCACACCATTCCCTCCCCCTCTCCCTCTCCCTAACTGACCAAACCGACACTCCCTCCTTTTAAACTGGGAACAGTCCCGCCCCCATCAGAATGTTATGTCAGTCAGGCTGGAGGTGGATTAACTATTTTCCAGCCAGGTAGGAATAAATATTTCAAAACTGTGTCAATCCGTTACACAGATCCCTTTACTCCTCAAAAAGCTTCTCCACAGGATCGGGGCGATCTACTGGCCTTTGTAGGCTACGCCATGTGGGTTTGCCGGAAGATAATGGGGAGAAATTTCATGAAAATTGGATCTTCCTCCATGTTTTTCTGCAATTTCCCAGACTGGTTCTGCATTTAGTTCATTTTTCCCCCTTCCAGTTCTCTCGGAATAGTCACTCTCATATATGTTAATACAAAATCTCCCAAGCTAGCTATTCACCCACCGTTTTACATTATCAAGTGCTTTCTTTCAAAACTAAGCATACCTTCCAACAAAACCAAAATAGGATCTGACACGATTTCTTCGCCGTTGACTTTCAGTTTGCAGGTGTAGGACCCATTATCAGAGCGTAGGACATTGGGTATACTGCATGGGAGAAGTGGGGGAAAGACTTACAATTTTGGTTTTTTCCTTAAGAAAACATTTCTATTCCACCTTTCATACACAGTAAGAAGACCGGGTTCCTCCCCCCCCCCCAAAAAAAGAACAATAAAATTGCAATTAAAAATAGAATGGCCAGTAAGTTAATAAGAAACCAATGGATGGTATTATTATTATTCAATACTACTGAGTGCCACGAAGACATAAAAGCTAATTGCACACGATTGTTAAATTATGGGACAATTAAAATATACCATAATTAAAATACACAATAAAATGATTCAATTGAAACATTAAGATATAAATGCCCATGATTAAAATGTGCAATAAAATAGCACAGCAATAAAAACAGCAGACTCTTGGCTGTGAGCCCTGGAAGACCTGCTCCCTTCCTTTGCAAGCCTTTTTCCACCTGGCCTGGAAGGGTAAGGCCCTGACTGACTCCAGCTACAAAATAAGAGGCTGCTGAACAGAATCTTGGACGGGCCTGTTGTTTAGGGAGTTTTGTTGTGGGTGGGGGGTTGTCACTGTGAAATTTTTGTATCTCTATTTTGTATCTTAGGATTTATGTGGAAGTTGTTCAAATTTGGTTGTTTTGGTTCAATTTGATATTTGGTTTATTCTTCATGACTACTTTTGTTATGTTTGCAGTTATGTAATTTTTTATACGTTATAAACTGCCTTGAACATGGTTTTAACTTTAGAAAGGCGGCATACAAATAAAATGATTGATTGATTGATGGATGGTGAAGAGATCAGTGTAAACAGGTGCATCTTCGGAGGCCGGCGGAATGCCAATAAAGATGCAGAATCTCATGGAATGCAGTCCCTGCTTAAATACAACACTGGTGAAAAAGCCCACCTTTGCATCAAAACAAACTAATAGGCCATGTTAAGGTTAAGTGGGTTCAATCTGTTGGTTTTAGTGTCCTTACTGGGAGAGTAAGGGGGCAATCTCTGGGTTATTTGTGGGGCATTGGAATTCGTTCATTATTTTTTTTCAAAATATAGTCCGCCGTCCGCCCCCAAGGTCTGAGGAACAGTGAACTGGCCCCCTGCCGAAAAAGTTTGCTGACCTATGGTCCTAAGTCTCCTTCCGCTTTATGATTCTAAGTCGTGCTTTTTTATACTTTTACAATATTAAGCAGCTGCAGACCGGACCTTTGAACTGCACGGAGGTTACTTACTTGAAAGTAGATATCATGGTGGTCACTTCGTTGTCATCAAACTGAAAAAACTGGCTGGCTATCCTGTCGGCGCCAACAAGCTCCTTCCCATTCTTCCACAAGGAAATGAGTGCTGAGTCGTGGTTGATTAGTGATTTAGGAACACTGATAGAGCAATTAAATTTTATTTCCATGTGCTCAGCAACCACGATACTTCCTACTGTAGGGTTGAACTTAAACGACCCAAGAGGGTGAGCAGCGTTGCCTTCAGTAGATAAGAGCTTATTCGTTTTCACAGTATTGGAGTCTACGGGATGTGTCGGTGCATAGGTGGTGGGAGTGCTGTTTATCCTGACCTCCAAGGAGCGGGGAAATCGGTGTGCGCCATTCGAGTCCTTTAAAGGTAAATGTGATTTTACGGGTGCTGACGCGTCGAATCCCTTTGCTTCTTGTTTCGCTTCAACAGGACCTGCAAATTAAGACAAGTTTTTTGTTCCAACATTCTCAACAAGGTTACACGCTTTTTAAATTCCCCCTTACCTCCAGCATCTTGCCTTTGTCTACACTGGGCGATGGAATACAGATTATCAGATGCTTTGAGGGTGTTGACAGGGGAGATGACTTTGCAAAGAATCATAGACTTGGAAGGGACCTCAGTGAAGGCTGGGCCATTGGGGCAAATGGGGCACTGCCCTCTCCCAAACACAGCCTGCCTCCACGTATCCCACTCAAGTAATATTTTGACCCTGGATCCTAATAGCGCCTTTTCAATCTGCGAATTATTTTCCGTAAATCCGTTTTTTTTTTTATCAAGCTTAAATATTGTACTCAACTGCTGAGAACTTAACCAATCTGCCACATGATCTTTCATCTCTCCATATCTTTCAATTTGTAATCCTCCCCAGTGACAATTAGCGGGTCTATATGTACTCCAGTTTATCTGTATGTTAATTTTTTTCCCTAGCCAGGGCTTCCGTTGATGACAGCCACATCAATGTTTTCCTTTCTAGTAGGTTTTTATATTTTCCCCATACCTTAAAGAGATTTTTCCTGATTATGTGGTTTGAAAAGCTCTTCTATATCCTAGCCTTCCCGTACCACAGGCACACATGCCATCCAAATTTTAGATCATGCCCTTCCAGGTCTAACAGGTGGCTGTTCTTTAGTAAGATCCATTCTTTCAACCAGCATGAACATGATGCGTCAAAGTATCATTGTAAGTCAGGGTGGGCAAAACCACCTCTCTCTCTGGTGTCAATCATAATTTTATGTTTTCTCCTGGGTTTTCTTCCCTGCCAAATAAACTTAAGATAGATCCTTCTGCCATTCCTTGAAATTTCGAATATCATTAACTATAGGTACCGTCTGAAATAGGAATAGCATCTTTGGGAGTATATTCATTTTTATTGGGCGTTCCCGTTTTGGTGATGGCAGCCCTGGTTTAAGGAGCCATTTGGTGCCTGAGTTTCTAATGCTGAGTTCAACCAAAATATATCGTCCTGTAACTGAAGTCCATTCTGTCCCTCTAGGGATGAGGAGTACCAGTCTTTGCCCTCTTTTATGGGGCAGCCCTCCGGGGATTTGAAGAGTGCTGCTATCAAGGCTCCTTCTCAGCTGTCCTGCTTCTCTGGGTTACACAGATCCAACACCGTAAACTTTTTCTCATAGGATTTCACTCCGCCGACCCAGAGGGCTAGCTGCCCTGTACTTTACAGTCATACCTCTAGTTACGTATGCTTCAGGTTGCATACTTTCAGGTTAAGTACGCGGCGGACCTGGAAGTGTTTACTTCCGGGTTCCGCCACACGTGCATGCGCAGAAGCGTCCTGCGCGCTTCATGCATGCGCAGAAGCGCTGCTCTAGATACGTACTTTTCGAGGTGCGAATTGCACCCCGGAACGGATCAGGTACGTATCTAGAGGTACCACTGTACATTTTAAACAGTATCATACTAACAGCCATGGCTTCCCCAAAAAATCATGGAAATTATAGTTTGTTAAAAGTGCCAAGAGGGTGCTGGTATCCTCACAGAGCTACAGTTTGTAGATTTCCCTCAGAAGAGGGATTGATAGTTAAAACTACTCTCCCAACTGTAGCTCTGGGAATTGTCGCCATCCATTCTACAGAAAGAAAATAGAAGGGATTTGCGCTGTGTGCATGTGTGTGTGCCTGAGCAGCAAAGGAGTAAGTGCTGTTCAGCAAAAACTGAAATGCAACACGCCTGAATATGCTTAATAATTAACTAAACTTTTTGCTTGAACTTTGTCTGTGCAGAATTGTGAACATTTGTCCCGGTTGCTCATGGCTACTCAAGGATTTGCAGCCCCCACTGTTGAAGGGCAAAAGACACCCACGGTGTCATAATGTGTGAACCATGTTTCTGTGGGGGAAAACAAAAGCAAGTCAAGCAAGTACAAGCCAAGCAAGTCTCTGCCCCCATCTGCACTATGCCTTTAAAGTAGTATCGTAACCACTTTAAACCGCCGTGGCTTCCCCCAAAGAATCCTGGGAGCTGTAGTTTGTCAAGGGTTTCCGAGAGGACCCTATTCTCTCCACAGAACGACAGTTCTCAGGGTGGTTTAGAAACCAATCCCTTTTCACTTGTGAATTAAAACACCTATAAAACCAGAAAAGCTTTAAAAAAGCAATATAGGTAATGGAAAGATATGCGTTGGTAGGTTTTTCAGGAAACTTTCAAAACAACTTAGTGATGACTTCTGCTTAATGCCCAAAGGCAGGGAGTTCCAAAGTTTAAGCTCTGCCCACCAATGCGGAACAAACATTACGGGGCACTTGTAAAAAGTTTTACTTCTGTTTCACTTCTGTTATAGGTGAGATTGCTTCTATGCCATGACTCAGGGGTGTAGCGTGGGGAGAGCATGGGGCTGTTGCCCCGAGAACATGATTTTGAGAGGGCACGAACCAGGCACCCTCATGCAGGGATCCCTAACCCGCCTGCTCCTGGGGGTTTCTGGGCCCTGGAGCCCGGCCTGGCCATCCCGCCCCAGCCCCAGCCCCCTTGCTGAATGACTGCTCAGCTAGTGTTGGGGGGATGCACCCGCCAAGGGCTATGTCAACTGGTCGGGCTTCCCCCTGCATGGGCAGGCAGGCAGCGCAGCCCTGCGAACCCTCCTTGCCCCACACCTGCCCGGCAGTGGTAAGGGTTGGGCTGGGCATGTTGGGTTTCATTTACCCTCCGTGCCCAGCCCCTGCTCCCACCTAGTACATGTGCGCACACATGTGCACCCCAGGCGCCAAGAAAGGACACAGTAAGGGGGGGGGGGGAAACCACACTGAATGTTATGTTAGGAGTCGAATACGGTTTCCCCCGACAAAGAATACTGGGAACAGTAGTTCACCCCTCCCAGAGCTACCCTTAGCAAATGACAGTTCCAGGGATGCTTGGGGGAAGGTCATGGGCACTGAATGTGCTTTAATATACGGTGTGGATTTGCTCTATGGCGTGCATTTCCTATCATATGCAGACGTGCCTTGGAGCACTATATAATTTCAATTCTTTTGCATGTGCAAATTGTAACATACAGTACATGCCTTGTTAAGGTGTGGGTTTATTTGGTGCACACATCCCGCTGCAGTGTGTTACTTCATGTGTGCTACTTCATGTGCCCTGCCAAGGGCCTCCAATGAAGTCAGATGGGAATCCTTTCCTCTCTCTTTTTTTAACAAAGCTCACAAAAATCTTGTGAGGGTAGGTGAAAGTGAGAGGCAGACCACCTATACTGTAACCACTGACCCTATCACTTGGATTAGAAGCACATTGTGCAATGCAGCCCTTTAAGGCAGGTTGAAAGGTTATGCACATGCAATCCACTGCAAGAATAGTCATCTACGGCTATTTCTGCCCACAGCAGCTCCTTGGTTTTAAGACAATTTTGTTTTGTTTTATTGTCCCATTTTCTGTGGATTGTTCTTGCGTGCACCGCTTAGAAATGCAAACAATTAAGCAGGAACGTACAGTAAATGCCTTAGGTGAAAAATAAATAAATAAAAGTAAGTTTCCCAGCTGCCTTCTTGGCTCCACCTTTCCTCTGAAGCCTGCCAGGCCGGTGAAGATGTGATCTATGGCTGGAGCAAAAATCAGGAGGGGATTCCGAGTAAGGTCAATTGGATAGAACAGAGGTGGCCAGGCAGGAACAGAGATGCCAAACAGCTTTCTTCATCCCACTGTGCTCCCAAAAGCAGCCACACACACACACACACCGGGTCAGTTATCCATAGCAGCTACACATTGTGTTTATCTCTGTACTGTATACACTAAATTTAGGAATTCATTGTATTCCTAATGACTGTTCAAAAGGAACCAATGGCCAAGCACTGCTCCCACATATGCAATGGAAACTGTGGCCAGAGCAAGGAGAGAGAGAGAGAGAGAGTGTGTGTGTGTGTGTTTTGCGGGCTCAATTTATGAAAACAAAAGTTGGGGGTGGTACTCAGACCTACCGAAAGGAATGGACCTGTCTTAATCGGCTTGGTTAATTTCAACGAGTAAAAGCTTTGCTGAATTACCACCCTTTTAAAAAACCTTGCCTGGAAGTTAAGGTCTCTCTACTCGAGAAAAAAAAGGGATGTACTGTATAAGAAGAGATGGAGGCAATCAATCTCTGATCCCGCTCGGAGATCTCTCCCTCTTTATTTCTCTCTTCATTCACAGGCAGGTGCCAAGCCCGAGCTGTGCTCGGATTAAAAGCGAGGACAAAAGTAATCCTCTCTCTCCCCCCCCCTTTGCAAACTCTCTTTTCGCACAGAGCGCAGGAGGGTGGAGGGATGACGTTCCCCCCACCCTGCGTCCCAGCGCCTTTTTGGAGCCTACCAAATGCAAGGGAATGAGACACCCTCCAAAAGGAAAAGTTGGAAGACGGGGTAACCCTCCCCCCCCCGACACCTTTCCGACATCCAACCAACTCCTGTTCCAGGACTTCGGACGCGTAACCAAACGCGGGAGGGAAAAGAGGCGCCTTACCTTTTGCGCAAAAGGACGACGCCGACGCCACCAGCAGCAGACCCCAAAAGCTTCCCATGGCGACTTTGAAGCGGGCTTGGCAAGCGTCCGACCAGGCCACCTCCAAAGCCGGGTTTCCCTCCGGAGCCGCCGGGCGAAGAGTCCCCGCGGCGCTCAGACGCCGCCGCAGAAAATCGCCAAGCCAGAGATCCCTGACCCAAAACAAAAGTTCTGGGCGAAACTTGAGCGGAGGCGGGGACGGAGAGAGGTCCCTCCTCCTCCTCCGACTCCGGGGCGGGCGCGGGGAGGCGGATTTCGGGGGGCTGGGAGCGGGAGGGCTGGCCTTCTTCTGGTCTGGGAAGAGAAGGGGCTCCGATTCCCGCCAGGGGGCGAATAGTACAGTACTTGGATGGAGACACGCAGGTCGTACAGGAATCTTGAAGCGCCTTAAAGACTCCCCGCGGAAGCTTACATGGTCGCGGCAGGAGCTTTTACGCACACATAAAACTCACACACGTAGAGAGGCTACAGTAGTTACAGGTAGGTAGCCGTGTTGGTCTGCCGTAGTCGAAACAAAATTTAAAAATTCCTTCCAGTAGCACCTTAGAGACCAACTATGTTTGTCATTGGTATGATCTTTCGTGTGCATGCACACTTCTTCAGAATCTGAAGATTTATTTTGTTTCGACGTAGAGAGGCTGGCATTGTAAAGCAGCCCTCGCCAACCTGGCGCCCTCCAGATGTTTTGGACGAAAACTCCACATCGGATGGGAGTTGTCCCAAAACATCTGGAGGGCGCCAGGTTGGCAAAGGCGGTATGTAAACAGTAAAGCACTGCATTGCAAAGCTGTGACACGACTGTGCAAAGCTGAAATGTATACAAGATGTGAGTCGCGGGAGTTGACGAGATTTATTGGGGGGGGGGCAGAACCGAGTTATCTACAGTGTGATGGGTCAGTTGGTTCAGTAAAGGTAAAGGGACCCCTGACCATTAGGTCCAGTCGTGACCGACTCGGGTTGCAGCGCTCATCTTGCGTTATTGGCCGAGGGAGCTGGCGTACACCTTCCAGGTCATGTGGCCAGCATGACAAAGCCGCTTCTGGCGAACCAGAGCAGAACACGGAAACGCCGTTTACCTTCTTGCTGTAGCGGTACCTATTTATCTACTTGCACTTTGACGTGCTTTCGAACTGCAAGGTTGGCAGGAGTTGGGACCCAGCAATGGGAGCTCACCCCATCTTAGGGATTTGAACTGCCGACCTTCTGATCGGCAAGCCCTAGGCTCTGTGGTTTAACCCACAGCGCCACCCGCGTCCCTACCAGTTAGTTCAGTATTTTTTATTTATTTACTTGCCTTTGATGTGAATGGTCACCTTTTAACTTGTATCCATTTGAGCTTCGCACTGAAATTTTTTTATCTCTTTTGCGTGACCTTTTGATCCCACTGTTTACATTTTTTCCTTGTCAGGATCCCTTTGTCTGTGTGTGGATCTGCCGGGTTAGAATCGCTTTGGCATCTGAGGAAAGCTTATACTCAAACATCCTGCTAGTTTCTGAGGTGCCAGAAGACTCCCTTTTATCCTGAAAAGAGAGACAGCAGGATCTCACCTGGCTCTCAAATTATTGGGGTGTAGTGATGTTAACCTTAGTTAGTTTTAAGCCAACTATGTGGCATAAGATTTGATAAAATTGTGGTGAGTCAGGGTTAGGGCTTGTTTAGGCTTCATTAAGGGCACCTTTACCCCATTTTTGAGCACAGATCTCAACTTACCAGCCAATGATAGCATTTTAAAATTATTATTTAAAGTGCTTCCCTTTATCTCGAATGTTCTAAACTTCAGGGCGGACCCGCATCATGTATTTAAAGCACATTTAAATCTGTGTCAAATGTACTTTAATTGGCGTGGATCTGTCCAAAAAGTATACTTCTTATTGCCCATCTCTGTAAAATGTTCTCTCTTTTGATTATTGATAATACTGCATTTTAAACTTTTTTTTTCAGGCAATTGTTGTATCTCAAAGTGGCTCACATAAACGAAAAAGCAGGCCCTGTCATCAGGCTTAGAGGCTAAAAGGACAAGAGCCCCAAGGAAAGGGGAGGGGAAATGTGTACTTCAAGGTTAGAAAAAAGTGGCAAGCTGCAAGCATTTATGGCCATATTCTCACATCATATGTTTAAATCGGTATAATAACACTTTAAACAGTCATGGCTTTCCCCAAAGAACTCTGGGAGTTGTAGTTTGCTAAGGGTACTGAGTGTTGTTAGGAGACCCCTAGTCCGCTCAGAGAGTTACAATTCCCATAATTCCCCGTGAATATGGATTGTTAAACCACACCTGGGACTAAGTTTATAAATGCACTGGAAGCTGATATCTGTGAAAGGCTTTTCTGGCGGGGGTGTCGGGGGGGGGGAGCAAGAAAAGGTTTTCTACACTTTTAAGAGATTCACGATCACATTATAAAACTAGACAGGTTTTTTTTTTAATGGCTCCCAGATTATAGATATAAGCAATCTGTATAGTCGTGTCCGTAGTGTGTCTCAGATATAAAAGTACCTTTCAAAATTAAATAAATAATGGTGGGGCCAGGCGGGAGGAGATGCAAATTGTTCCCAGATGCCTTTTAACGTCTGGGGGAAAGAAGAAAATGCTTATTCAGTATACAGCCCAAGCTGCACTACTGGCAGATATTGAATTTCTGCTTCTCTCTCTTTTTAGCCCTGAAAACGTATTGACATCTTGAAGCAATCAGCGGCTTCGAAAAGGCACGTGCCTCCAGCAGCCCAAGGGACAAGCAAGACATGACAGCAGCAACAGTCTTGAGTGCCAGGCCTGGGTCGCTTCCATTTTCCTGCGCAGCAAACTGTGTCTCTGTGTGAATTTAAAGCACAGAATGGGTAGCAGGGTGGTGTTTATATGTGCCAAATCTTTTCCCTGGCCAGGCCTCTTCCCTCTAACATTGCTTCTGCCTGATTTTCTCTCCACGGGGCTAACTCCCACTATGGGCCTCTTTCGACATCCCCTTTTATTATGGCACATTCAAAATCATTTGTGTTCATGAGGGTATCGAGCCAGTTATACCAGTGATGTGCGGTGAATTTTTTTGTAGGGCTGTATGTAGATTTGGTGACTCCAAGGGTCATCGAGTCAAACCACCTGCAAGGCAGGAATCTCCATTCAAGCATCCCTGGCAGAGGCCTAAAAACCATCAGTGAAAGAGAGTTCACAGCCTCCCAAGGAAGCCCATTCCCCGGCCGGTCAATTTGCCAGTTCCTAGCAGCTTGCAAAAAGAAGAAGAAGAAATTGGCTTGGCTTTGTTTTTTGAAGAAGACAAACCCAGGTGGAAGGGTGGATTCCATCTCCCAATTTAGAAGCTAAGCAGGTACACGGAAAAGTCCTGCCAGGAACATTAATGGGACTAGGCTGGAGCCACTAGTTCATGGACCGCACACCACTTGAGTTATAGGCCATCCAGCTTTCACAGATGTTTGTGCCTGCAAAGGTTTGGAGGCATACTAAGTTGTATTCAGACCCGCTGAGATGAATGAACCTAAAATAGGACATGAGTCCACTGACGTCAGTGGATCTACTCTGAGTAGGACTAGACTGAATATCACCCACTGCTTTGTTTTCAACCAGTGCTTGTCCTGTAACTTCCTGTTGAAATCCTGAAAGTTTTTATACCACAAATGGTGTTTTTTTAAAGGGGGGCCCCACTTTCATTATGCTGCAGCACAGAGTGCCCCTTTAGAAGGCAATAATATACCCTCCTATAATATACCCCTATGGTGCTGGAGGAGACTCTTGAGAGTCCCATGGACTGCAAGAAGATCAAACCTATCCATTCTGAAGGAAATCAGCCCTGAGTGCTCACTGGAAGGACAGATCGTGAAGCTGAGGCTCCAATATTTTGTCCACCTCATGAGAAGAGAAGACTCCCTGGAAAAGACCCTGATGTTGGGAAAGATTGAGGGCACTAGGAGAAGGGGACGACACAGAACAAGATGGTTGGACAGTGTTCTCGAAGCTACGAACATGAGTTTGACCAAACTGCGGGAGGCAGTGGAAGACAGGAGTGCCTGGCGTGCTATGGTCCATGGGGTCACGAAGAGTCGGACACGACTAAACGACTAAACAACAACAACAACATACCCTCCAACATTTCTGGGATGAAATTAGGGGCGTCCTGTTCCATAATACAGTAATAATAATATTATTATTTATACCCTGCCCATCTGCCTGGGTTGCCTCAGCCTCTCTGGGCAGCTTCCAACATATATAAAAACATTAAACATAACAAAACATAATAAAACATTTAAAAACTCTGCTAGGCAGGGCTGACTTCAGATGTTTTCTATAGTTTGTATGGTTATTTATCCATGTAGTTTGGGAGTCACATAGCTCTAGACCCCCCAACATTTCTCCTATGAAAATAAGGACGTCTTCAGGAAAAGCTGGACATTCTGGGATCAAATCAGAAACCGGGATGACTTCTGTAAATCCGAGCCTGTCCCTAAAAAATAGGGACACTTGGAGGGTCTGCAATGATGCAAAAACACTGGGGAAGCATCTCTGATGGACTAGTAAATATGGATGGTCCAGTATAAAGTGACCACTAATGGGCTATTATTATGACATGTTGCAGAATGTACCTCCACAAAAATGGAGCAGTTTGGAGGGACCCTATAGGAGACAAATACACCCCCCCCCACACACACATGTGTCTATCTGGGGAGAAGGCGTTTCAGCTGGAAGGGGCAAATAGGGGAGCAGCAGCACCCCTGCTTCCACTGGACTTTTATTTTCTCTCCCCCCACCCTCCAATTTATAGGGAAATTGGTGATGACCTGATTCTGACACAGGGTCATGGTGCCATAACATCAAGTTTGACCCTTGGAAAAGAAGAAAGCAAAATGTGAAACAGCTGTTATTAGACAACAGGGGAAATGATTTTCCCCTTCAACCTAGAATTCTTAGTTTTGCTGTGTTCCTATGGGGCACAACTACTCCTGTCTTCACTAATTTTAAATTTCTACAGATGTATGGTTAGGAAGGAAGGCCTGCAGCCAAAATGCTGGTTCTTCTTTTCTTTAATTTTCCTTTTGGTTTGTTTACAGCATGTATAGCCCACTCTTCATCGAATGGTTTCAATCCCAGAGTGCGGAACCAAGTAATAAAATTAAACTAGAGAGAAACAATATACAGAAATGCCCCCCCCCCAAAAAAAATCATATGAGCAGGACAACTAAACAATTCTATCATAAGGCAAACAAGCAAAATTGCAACAACGTAAATTAATATTTCCAATTTAACAAAGTTAAATTGCAGGGCTGCCGGGTAGTGATGTTCGGATGGCCCTATCTATTTCAGCAAAGAAGTTATTTTTGCAAATATTGTTGTAGTCTTGGCTTTTGCTTGAATCCAGTGGCTCACAAACCATCCTCAATAGCAAAATCCTTCTTATACAGTACTAGAATCTGCAGGGAACCCTTCTCACATCGACTTCTCTGCCAAGGAATAAATTGTACAGATTTACTAATATTTGTATGGCCAGATTGGGAGTCCTCTAAAAAGACTTGCATTTCAAGGCTCAGGTTAACAAAGAGTTCTGTTGAAAGCTGCTTTTTTTAAAGAGTTACTTTGGTGCAGCTCCTGCAATGTGAGACCGCACTATTGTAATCACTTCTGAATATTTTTTTTAAAAGTTTGCTTGACACCTACTGCCACCAACTGGAGATGCAGTTGGCTTGTCATTACTTCATCACTTATTTTCAACATGTGGCTGTTCAAAGAGCAGATATGTTCCTTGAAGTCTGCATCTATTGGCACCGGAGTTTAATTAAAAGCAATGCATCAAAGTGAAATGAGTTGCCTTCCTGAGAAGAGATTAACAGTCTGGTGATTAGATAACAACGTTGGAATAGCCAGGCTCCAGGGATGAAAATTCCATTGCTGAAGAGCAGTCACTAAGTGTGCTTTTCTGCTAAGGATTTGGTGTGTGTGGGGGGGTTGTGATTCAGTTTACTTTTAAAGGTGAATCTGCTTGAATCACACTTTCTGAATCAGCGACACTTCAAAATTTGCACTTCTCTGAATCTTGCAGTGCAGTTCTCCAACCAAGTTATGTACTGGGGTACAGAGTTCCTTAAATCCATGTACTGTATTAGTAAAAATTTCATACAAAAAACCCCCCTTTTATTTAGGGGAAATTACTTTGCAAAAAAAAATGTGTATATTAGGCACATTTGCATAGAAACATGTGTACATTAGCCGAAATTTACACCCAAATGCCGGTGGATTTTCACGAGGACTTTAAAAAACAACATTTATGTAATATATAGTACTATACAATATTTTCGGCTATATTATTAACAAGATATTGGATACTGCAATGGATTGTGTTAGGTTACATTTTAATAATATGCTGATTTGTATATTCCACTTTTTCGTACTATTTGGATAACTGGTGACGTTATTTGGCTTAAGCAATAAAGCTTTGGATGTAGAAATAGAGGCGTGACATTTTATTCTTTGATTTCAGTAACATGTGATGCAAACTTCCCATTGGTTATCTCAATATTCCAAAAAAAATGGAATACTCGGTTCTCATTTAATTAATGTGAAAGTGGTATTCATACAGTATTTGTGAAAGTTGGGAGCACTGGAAAGTGGAGCAAGGTACTTTTTAAAAAAATCAGCAAACAATGGCTATATTTTGAGCACAGTCACAAAATGTGTTGTTCATTGGAGCTGAGCACCTGACTAGATTCCGCCCCTATGTTCTCAGTGAGAAGCCAGAGTCCCATTCACAAACTACAAACGGACATTGCTTGGCATATTAACTTGCTGGGTCCACTCCAGGGACTTGTCACCACGAAGAGGGGCTTTACACAGCTGAGCCTTATTAAACGCTTGCATAATTGTGGCTTTTGTATTCCACTTGGTGAAAGTAACTTGGACTAATAAGTGCCCAGGGAAATAATGAGGACTTGGTTCCAGGGTATGTTGAAATTTGAGACGTGTGCTTGTTAGCCATTTACTGGAACACCAAGACAACCACTGATAAGTTAGCAACATGCGCTATTGAAAGCAAGGAGAGAACTCTACTTTGTTTCAAATGAGGGGGGAATGGACTTTTATCAGGGAGCTGATGTGTGAGCAATTAAGCTCATTGGATCAGGCAGTGCTATCTCAGCACATATTTGAGGGCGCATTTGGCACTGAGATGTGACTACAGCATCTGCATGGTAATTGCCATTAGTTTGGTGCTGTTATGCCCAGGCTTGTGATGGTGGCTAGTTCTCAAGATCACTTAACACAGATCAGTTACTCCGAAGTGAGGAAAGGGTGTCTCCAGTAGCCTCAATGGCTGTTGTGGTTCCCCAAAGCCCTATGGGCTCAACCAGCACCACCTCCAGGCTGAGGCTGCTCCTCCTCTCACCTTTTGGCTTGCTTGGAGATGGCAAATGAACAGGTAGCAACAGCAAGGAGATGCTCCAGGCATTGGCAGTGGGCCCCTACTAGGCTATGAGGCTCAGTGCGTGCCCAGGTATGCTGAACCATGCTGAATTCATGGCCCTTTTCTCTAGCTCGGTTGCATTTACAACCCAAACTCAAAACCCCTTTTCCACCTGGTCCAATGATGTTTTAGGCACAGATAATGACAACTGAAATCTGTGTGCCTAATTCTGCATAGAATTAGGCTGTTACTTGGAAGGAAGGTTACTCCAGTTCCCGTGGAGTATTATATCTAGGGCTGCAGCCAGCCATTACATCACCTTTCAGCTCTCAGCCAAACATCTGCCACCTTCACACCTCAGTGTGTTTGCATCACTGGGCTTGCAGCTGGTTTACTTTGGGCTCCACAGAACATAGCCCCGGGCCTTGCTCTCAATTCCAGGACTCAACAGGGCAGCATGTGACATAATAAGAATACCTGAGTAGTTTTCCTTTCTCAAATGAGGAACTATATGGAGAAGATCTTGTGTCCTCACTAGGATAAGAAATAATAGCAAGAGCTATTGCCAAGGTTAATTTCCCTTGGCTTCACATCTTGCAGTATCCGTACCATGGAGACCTTTTCTCCTAAAGGAGCTGTGTTTATTTATTTTTATTAAATAAGTGATATGCGTCCTGAAGCCTGAAATGGTACAGTCTATGCCACCACTGCAGGACTTGACCCACCTGCATGTGTGGAGCAGCCCCATACTATGTTTGTGGCTACTTTGAAGTAAAGTCCACTGAGTTTCAGCGACACTAGCAAGTTAAGTGTGCATATAGGGATAGGCATATTAACCACTAGGTGCCAGTGTTTTGACCCACTTGCCAGCACCCTGTATTTCTTTTTAAAAATTGTTTTTAACTGAAAGATTTCCATGGACAACGAAGGTACATACAGTATAACCTATCTGTTTGCAGTTCCTAGAGTCCTATCCATGGGTCAGTTACATTTGGTGTGAGAGACACTGCTGAATCAGCATAGCAAGACTTAGAAATGGTTGTGGGACAGGTGTGTGTGTGTGTGTGTGTGTGTGATCCCCTCCCTCCTATTGCCATAGAAAAGGCAGCTAAGTTCTCTCCATCCATCATCCCTCTTAATTGTTTGTGCAATTTCTCGGCTACACTCATCAACCACAGGCTTATGAGCTGTGTGCAAAAAGACCACTGAAATACACACCATGCAATCTGTAAAACTACCCCTAATACAAATTCCTGGCTGCTCCTAGTCGCTTTGATCCCTATTCTCTCTCCCCGCCCGCTTTGCATTTTTTTGCACGGCTGATCTGATGAAGCTCATCTGACAGCAGCAAGAAACAAAGTATTTAGTCCGTAGATTCAGGTAGGTAGGTAGCGTAGCCGTGTTGGTCTGACACAGTCGAAATAAAAATAAATTAAAAATAATAAATTGTCCAGTAACACCTTATATAGACCAACTAAGTTTGTTCTGGTACAGTATACCGGTAAACTTTCGTGTGCATGCACACTTCTCTACAAGGTGCTACTGGACAATTCTTTAATTTTTTTATTATTTTTATTGAGTCCCTAGTCCTCGTGCCCTCCCCAGGGACTGTTGCCACAGGATTGTTCCCCCTGCCCTGCCCTGCCCTCTCTTTGCTGCCCTAGCAGCTGTGGGAACCCCCCTCGCCCCCCCCCTGCGCTTCTCCTCCTGGCCTGTTTGCTGCGTCCCCCGCGCTGCTAGCCCCGCCCTCGGCCTGCCGCGCGGGCGGTGATGGGAGTCCCAAGATGGCGGCGCCCGTTTGAGAGAACTTCGGAGGGAGACCGCGCCGCCCGCCCAGCCGCTACCCAGGCAAGATACACCGGGAGGAGCCGCTGGAGCCCAGGCCCGCAGCCGACCGCGCTTTCCTGTGTCACTCAGGTTCGTCAGCTAGCTGTTAAAGCCCCTCCTGCCTCCCACCCTCCCTCGGACCCGTTACCCATCCCTTCCCGCGGCTCGCTTCCTTCGGCGCGGAATCGGAGCTCCGTATCTCGCGCGCATCTGCATCCCCGCCCCGCACTCGCGGCGCGTGCCCTGCGCGCGGGAGGAAGCCGCCGGGTTGGCATGGCTCTCTTCCCGGGTAAAAGAGGTGTGCGGGGTTGCAGCTTCGCCCGGCTCATCGATCCCGCAGGCGGGCAGGGTGATTTGTCCATGTCCTATTAATAATAATAATAATAATAATGGACTTATTATGGTTGTTATTTCTATTGTTTTTATTATCATTCAGTTTTTATACCGCCCTTCACCTTGAGATTGCAAGGTCTCTCTCTCTCTCTCTCTGTGTGTTTTACAATAAAAAAATAATGCATACCATAATAACAAAATAAAAAAAAAGCAATCTCTTTGGTAGAGAAAGGCATCCCAGCGAGCTGTGGTTTTTTCCTTGTCCAACTGGGGTTTCCAGTTTTCTTGCCCGGACTCCTCAAGCAGGATGTATGGAAATGGGGGGGGGGGAAGGCACAAGTGTCAAGCTTTTAGGGTTTGCAAACTGCAACAGTAACCCTGTGCGAGGACAGGGATGTTCGTAAAAGGCATAAGAAACACCAAAGCCTGCCTTGGGAGTAAGTGCTTTTGAGCTCAGTTGGACTTCTGATTGTAAACACATAAGTGGATTGCACTGTGAATGTTGTTGAGTTGGGTTTCCAAAATAACCACAAGATTATTATTATTTTATGTTGCCCATTTATCGTATGTCCAAAGGACAAGATACACACCAAATGGTGTGTTATTTTTAAATCTTTGGATAGATCCTCTTCCTTGGAAGTTTTAAAGCAGAGGTTGGATGGCCGCCTGTGATGTAAGCAGAGGTTGAGGTTCCTGCAACTCTACAATTCTATGAGGAATGTGTAACCTAGAACATATGCTTGGAGTCGGTGCTTAACTTAGGCTGCATTCCTAACCTCAGTTGCTTAGGATTGAAGTCCATAGGATTTATTTCTAAGCATACATGGTTAGGATTGTGCAGTTGGTTACTCTGTCAACCATAAGATATTCCTTTAATACACAGCATCTGTTACAAATCAGTGCACTTCCATTATAAATAACAACAACAACAATTTATTATTTGTACCCCACCCATCCGGCTGGGTCTCCCCAGCCACTCTGGGTGGCTTCCAGCAAAGATTAAAATACAATAAAATGTCACAAATTAAAAACTTCCCTAAACAGGGCTGCCTTCAGATGTTTTTTAAATGTCAGGTAGACAGCTTGCTCCAGTTGATTCAAGCATTTTCAGTGTAGGTTGATCATTTTCAGTGCAATAAAAGGGCCGATTTGAATGTCTGGGCTGAACGATGAGGGTGGAGACACTTCTTCAGGTATAGAGGGCACGACTATCACAATATGAGTACTGGCACCTTTAATTTTTTAAAACCAACGTGATGATAATGATAAATGAGGGCAGCCAAATGAATAAGGGAGAGTCGAAGTATTGTGCATGCTGAAAAAAGTCACACTTGAAACCACCTCTGCTTCTATATTGGGTCTTTCTTCAGAAATAATGTTGATATTTGGAACTCATGTCGAACATCTATGAAGAGAGGGTAATGATGATTGCAGCAGGGGATTTGCAGGAGTTTGTCCCTTTTGGCCGTGACCACTGCAAGCACCACCCGAATGCGCTGAACCTGCAACTTCGACAGCTGCAACCAGCCTCGGAACTTTGGTCGTCAGACGGAGCAGCTGGTTTGGTGGGATCCCTTCAGGAAGTTACGATCCATGAGAAACACAAGGTAGAGCTGCCTTTGGCTTCAGCATTTAAATCAGAGAAAGCCTATGTGCCAATGTGCTGTTGGAATAGCTCTGTTGGTTGAGAACGAGGCTCTTAATCTCAGGGTTGTGGGTTCGAGTTCCATGCCGGGCAAAAGATTCCTACATTGCAGGGGGTTGGACCTAGATGGTCCCATCCAATTCTATGGCTCATGGTCCCTTCCAGTTCTATGATTCTGAATCAAAATGATCAGCCGGTGAGGAAGGGAAGAGGAGAAGACGTGATAGGAAAATACAACGGCCTGTTAAAATAGTTTCTAAGTCGTAGGAAAAGGTGATACACATGTTGATATTTTATTGATAAGTAGACTTTAGTGAACACTCAAGGAGCATTAATCACATGAACAGATAGGTGGTGGGTTATAACTGTAGATATGGTGAATACGAATTACGAGCGCTTGCAGCCTCATGTAACACCAGCTTTGCGTATTTCCTTTTCTCATTTTCGTAACGTTAGCTCTGCATATTTCTTGACTGGTTACAGGCACAAACATGGTGCTGAACTCTTCTGTGCTTTCTCCTGTACTAGTGCTAAAATTGGGGTCTTGCTCAGTGCTTTTTTGGGGGCAGGCTAAGGAAAACTAATACCCTCTTCCATTAGAAGTATTACCGTAATGGTTAATAATACTGAATTCAAAGCATAGCCGACTGAGTAATCTAGGAGTCAGAGTCCCTTGTGCTATTAAAATTATTTCTGAAGTATCTGCAACTGGTTACTGTCAAAGATTGGATAATGGCTTAGATGGCTGTTAATAAATTTTCCATAGAGAAAGTGACACACTAGGGAGGAGTCTTACTTCCCCTGTTCTGTAGATTACTTATTAGCCCTGATATTGTCTCTCAAGCTCTTATTTTTTAGCATTCATGTACTCATTTGCATCTCAGAGTAGCTTCATGTTCAGCACACTCCTTGATTTCCTGGCAGAAATTAAAAACATGGAGAAGGACAGCATCAGAAATGCAAATTAAATATTGTGCTTTGACTGAGATGTGTCAGACACCTGCAGCAGTCTTATACACGTAAGGCTCTGCACAGTTTAAAACCTATCTGTTCTTTTTCTTATCTATGTGTGTTCAGATCCGGCTGGATTTTGCGGAATTTGATCCCGTTGATTTAAACGTTGTTTTATGACACTTCATGATGATGATGATGATCATCATCACAGTGATGATCTATTAAACACAATAGTCGCTTGCTACCTAAAACATCTCCAAGCAACTTTCTTTTAAAGAGACGATGAAGCTGATTGCCTCATTACGGAAATGATTGGCATTTAAATAATAATAATCATTTTCCAACTAGAGCCCATACTGCACTCTTAGCTGTTTCCCACTGGGTGAATCCTGACGACCTGAAATTCTGTTTCAGAATTTCCCTTTAAATCGCTTTGGTGGTCCTTCTGGCCATGCAAATTGAAATGTGTTCAACTTTTACTGACGAGGGCAAGATCGACTTAATGTAACTACAACTAGCTAGGACCATTCTCTGTTCCCTACTAGATAGTCTTTGAATACTCACACCAGTAACCATAATACGCAGCCTTTGCTAATATTTCTTATTCATCTCCCCCCCCCCCCTTCCAGGAAAGTTGGCAGTTAAGGAAGGGCATTAGTGATGTTGGCGAAGAAGTGGAGTACGATGAAGAGCTTTATGTGGCCGGCAATATGGTCATTTGGAGCAGAGGGAGCAAAAGCCAAGCTTCTGCAGTTTACAAAGCGTTTACGGTGGACAGCCCTGTTTTGCAGGTATGGAAACTGACATGTTTAGCTGCAAGTTGCATATGAAACCAAGACCAGAATTATCCTTGCACTTGCTTAGGAGAAAGCCTCATGGGGATCAGTGGCACAGACGACCAGTCAGATATGCAGGAGTTCGGGTTGTGTGGTCTTTTTATATAACCAAGCAGCCTTATGCCACGTCAGGTCCATCTGCCTCAGTATTGTCTGCTCTGACTGGCAGCAGCTCTTCAGGGTTTCAGGCAGGAGTCTCTCCCGGCACTACCTGGACGAGGAGAGAATAACATGATGGGGGCAGGGAGGAGCATTTTTATTGTATTCTCATTAATATACCGGTAGTTAAGATTATAAAATGTTTTCTGAATCCCATCAGGAATAAGGTGGGCTAAGATAATGATAAATGAATGGAGATTGTGATTTAGGTGAAAAGAGTGTATTAATATCAAATTCCTTGTTACACAGGAAATGCTCTGGTGTGTGGATTGTGTCATTTTGCCAGTATTGCTTGGTGTATTATTACATTTGTGGAAATAATTCTTCTCTTATTTTTTAAAAAATGTTTTTGTTGTCCTGATTCAGATTTGTTATGTATTTATTGTATTGTAACCCACCTTCGGATAATTAAAAGAAAAAGGTCTGGCTATACATTGAAGGAAGTAAATGAAATAAAATAAGCATAGGCACTTGCAGATGGAGTTTGCAAATAGTAAATGCAAGTGGAATTTCCATCGTTCTGCCCGGACACTGAGGTCCAGCGCCAAGGGCCTTCTGGCGGTTCCCTCGCTGCGAGAAGCCAAGTTACAGGGAACCAGGCAGAGGGCCTTCTTGGTAGCGGCGCCCGCCCTGTGGAACGCCCTCTCACCAGATGTCAAAGAGAAAAACAACCACCAGACTTTTAGAAGACATCTGGAGGCAGACCTGTTTATGGAAGCTTTCAATGTTTAATGGATTATTGTGTTTTAGTATTCTGTTGGAAGCTGCCCAGAGTGACTGGGGTATAAATAATAGATTATTGTTATTATTCCATGGTTTCTGCCTGAAATGGCTGCCCCCGACCGGCAAAACACAAATGAAGACGTGGGCAAACTCTGGCTGTTCAGGTATCTGAATCAGCTGTTTGCGTAGTGTGGTTTGGGTATAATTCTTTGTGTTCAGATAACTGAGATTTCAAATATTGAGCTTTCCGATAGCGAGACCTGCGTTTACTCTTCCTGCTGCATATTTTTATTTTGTTTCAGGCATTGTGGTGTGATTTCTCTATACCCAAGGATAAGTCTGACAAAACGGAAGGTCTAGTTGCAGGTAGGTAGCCGTGTTGGTCTGAGTCGAAACAAAATAAAAAACTTCCTTCAGTAGCACCTTAAAGACCAACTAAGTTTTTATTTTGGTATGAGCTTTTGTGTGCATGCACACGAAAGCTCATACCAAAATAAAAACTTAGTTGGTCTTTAAGGTGCTACTGAAAAAAACGGAAGGTATGTTTCATTTTTATTATGCTTCATTTGAAGTCTGGAAATGATTAACTTTCTTTTTAAATACGTATGCCTCACTTTCCCCCTCCTCACGAGTTGCTTAAAATCTGCTTGCAGGCGCGAACATGAGAAACAACAGTAATAAATGATCCAACGTGAAAGGCATCGTCTGTTGCAATATGCTGTAGTTTCCCCAAAACCAAGTGTGTGAAATGCAATCTGGTTTGGGGAGAAGGGTAGCTGAATGGAAGGTTATTAAATTATGCTTATTTGTTCCCCAATTTCAGATAGCACCGAAGTAGTAGAAAAGTGTATCTGTATATTACAGAGCTCTTGCATAAATATCCACAGCATTGAAGGAAAGGATCACATTGCTTCTTTGCCCTTTCAGGTAAGCATATGTACAAACCAAATTCAGAAATCGGGAAGAGTTGCTGTGCTCACTAAGCCTGGCCTCCTGAGCGATCTTATTTCTTTGAATAAAGTGTTAATTTAACAGACGCCATGTGAGTTATTGCTAACTTGCCCCCCCAACACCTGCTCCTGACATCCTTGCAGGGAAAGTAAGAAGCATGATCTGAGTTCAAGGCCATATTCCAGAAAGGCAACTAAGAAGGGGGCAAAGCAGGGCCGTCGAAGGGCATGGGGTGGGGGGTGGCTTGGGGACAGTCCCGAGGCAGAGAGAGAGAGAGAGAGAGAGACCTGCAGGGCTGCATTTGACCCCTTGGTTCCCCACCCATGTTATAAACAAAGCATAAATCATTTGTGTCTTGGGACCCAGGTGGCGCTGTGGTTAAACCACTGAGCCTAGGGCTTGCTGATCAGAAGGTTGGCGGTTCGAATCCCTGTGACGGGGTGAGCTCCCGTTGCTCGGTCCCAGCTCCTGCCAACCTAGCAGTTCGAAAGCAGGTCAAAATGCAAGTAGATAAATAGGAACCGCTACAGCGGGAAGGTAAACGGCGTTTCCGTGTGCTGCTCTGGTTTGCCAGAAGCAGCTTTGTCATGCTGGCCACATGACCTGGAAGCTATACGCCGGCTCCCTCGGCCAATAATGCGAGATGAGCGCGCAACCCGAGAGTCGGTCACGACTGGACCTAATGGTCAGGGGTCCCTTTACCTTTACCCTTACCTTAAAGCCTTGAAATTATTTGCCAGGTAGTTGAAAATCAGAAGCTTTCAAATATCACGGATATAAACATGTGAATAATGTTTTTAAAAATATAACTTTTTTTTTTACATATAGGTAGCCAATGTCTGGCCAACAAAATATGGCTTGCTGTTTGAACGTAGCAGTTCTTCGCACGAAGTGCCCCTTAGCCCAGCCAGGTAATTAGACTTTATTGATTCTTGACTGCATGGTAAGAAGATGGTCCAGTGTCCTTAGTAAATGTGATGGCCCACACATTCTGGGGCTCTTTAACTTCATTCCTTGGCATGTCTCTTGGCAGGATAAAATTCTGTAGCTAACAGAGTGGGTAAAAATTTCACGAGATTTTTCTTTTAATCTGATTTTAATTCGTAAATTTTCCAAGTTGTGCTGAATGTCCCTTTGAGAATAAACTGACTTGAAAAACACGCAGGCACCTTTGCAGCAGATTGGTATTAATTTAAAGTACATACAAATGTGTCAATCCCTTAACAGAAAAGCCCCAGGAGCATACACGGGTATTTGGACAGCATGAATATCTGCAAGAACCAGGTTTTTTGTGTGACTATGCCGTGGCTCATCCTGGAATTGTAACCTGTATCCGTTCAAATAGTGCAAAGCACAACATGATATTAGTAGGGCTGCTCTGTTCTGTATATTCTGAGATATAATGTCACACACTTTGTTTATTTACCTATCTTGCTTTTCAAAGTTTTAAATTTAAAATAAATTAAAAGCATAAACCAACTTAAAAACGATTTCTGAGTGTGATCCTAACTTATTAAAGTCCACACGTATAGGCTGTATTCAAATGTCATACTCTCTGATCTTCCAAGTTGTGGTTTGGAGGACTGGGAATGAGCGCCTCTCCTTCCTGCCTCCCCTTATGTTCCCAGCTTCAGGGGACACTTCCTGGTTTTCCAAACTACGGTCTGCTGTTGTATGCAAACCTTCTGTTACTTACCAGTTCATGATACATTTAAGATGCTGTACTGAGTTAAGACTGTGATTTTAACCATGTCTACTCAGAAGGAAGCACCATTGAATTCAGTGGCGCTTACTCCCAGGTAAATAAGGTTAGGAGTGCTGCTCTCCGTTTTGCCTGCAGTGCTTAATATTTTGTCCCATTTTCTTTTCAGAGAACCTTTGCCCACCATGTTCAGCATGCTGCATCCGTTAGATGAAATAACACCAATGGTTTGTAAGTCAGCAGGTAAAATATGTAATTCTTAAAAACAAGGAGGAAAAACAAGTCCAGCTGAGCGGTATTCGGAGATGCTTGACTGATGTTTTGCTGGTCCCTGCTTTTGGTGACATTTAGGAATTTGGAACACTAATTGCTTCATCGATTGAACATTTTTTGCTCTGCTGTTTAGGAGAACCAAGCTCCCAGAGCAGCAAAAATCTTTGTAAGTCTTACAATCTAAAAGTCAGGGCACAAGAGGTAAAGGGATTGGGAGGGAGGAGGAAAAAACCAACCAACCTGGGCACTAATTATTAGTTATAAAATTTAGCAGGTTGTGGAAATAGATTAAAGTACAGGGGAAACCCTGACACTTTCTCTGGAGGCCTCAATTGTAGTATTTGGTAGCTGAAGCAAGGACTGTAATGTGATTGGTTGATTTGATTGGGGAGACCAAAATCCAAAAATAAACCTTTGAGCATTTATCTTAGTAAAAGACATTTTGCTGAAGCCGTTTCAACTCTCTGTTGCATTAATGGTAGTAGAATTGGAAAATTAAAAGGAGGGGGGTGTACCCCTAACAAGCACGCACGGGAGAAATACTTTCCAAGGGGTCAGGACAAAAGACATTGATTATACCGTGTTTCTCATATTTTAAGACGTATTCATAAAATAAGCCGTAGCAGGATTTTAAAGCATTTGCGAAATATACGACATACCCCAAAAATAAGCCATACCCATGAGCTGCGCGGAACGAGACCGCCAAGCGCCCCAGCCAGCCAGTGGGACCAAGCACGACGGCCGCGGCAGGAGGAGGAGGAGGCCTGCCGAGTCGGTGCCCAGCAGCGCCGCACAGAGCGCCCCAAGCCTCCTGCCCTGTTGCTGCTGCTGGCTCCTGGAGGCTTGGGGAGGTCTGCGTGGCGCTGCTGGGCGCCGATCCGGCAGGCTGCCTCCGGGAGCCGGCAGCAGCAGCGAGTCCAACGATCTCGCTGGCTTCCTCCGTCCCCCTGATTTCTGCATTGATGAGTTGGTTTGGAGAGGCGGACGGCAGAGTGAGTGAGTGAATGTGTGTGTGTGTGTGTGAGAGAGAGAGAGAGAGAGAGAGAGAGAGAGAGAGAGAGGAGAAAACAAGCCTTCCCTTGCTGGTCAGGGGGTGGGAGAAATGTCCCAGGTGAGAGAAAGGTCCCAGATTCTCAAGGTTCTCCCTCCTCCCTCTCCGAGTTTAATGGGTGTTTGGCGGCGGCGGCGGCATCCCCAGTCTGCCGATGTGAACAAGAGGGGAAGAGCGAGAGCTGTGGAATGCCATCCTGCAATGTTGAAATTGCCATTGTAATTTCCACTCCCTTCTCCGTTGCCTCGCTCGCTTTCTCACCTCCGTGAACCTCCCCCGCACCGTCCTTTCTTCCTCACCCTCCCCTTTTCAGTGATCCTCTTTTCCTCTCTGCCCCCCCCCACCTGATTAAACGAGAAGGAAGTTTGGGAGTGGAGGCTGCAAAGCTCTCCATTTAAGAGGCAGCCTGCAACGACGAATTGTTGAAATTGCCATTGCAGGCTGCCTCTTAAAGGGAGAGCTTCACTCCCACACTTCCTTCTCATTTAATCAGACACCGGAGCACGGGTGAACGAGGCAACGGAGCAGGGAGGGGACGTTTGTTGAAGCGGGGCGGGGAGGAAACCCAATCACTTCTTGGAGTGGTTTAAAGCCACAGCGTCCCCTGGTAAAAGGCTGAGATTTCTTCACCAGCCCTGTTTACTTGCTACAGCCTTTCGCCTTCTTCCCCCAGTGTCCTGCCAGGTTGGCCCCTGATCCTGTTATGGCACTTAGGTCTTTATTGGGCAGATGATGAGACAACTTTATAGGGACAGGAAAAGGCTGGATCTTCCTGAAACTTTTTCTTTCTTTCTTCTGCTGCCGTCTGTGCAGCAGGAGGAGGCAGGCGCCCGGAACCATGTGGTACTTAAGGTAATTAAAAAAATAAGACACCCCTTGAAAATAAGCCATATAAATAATAAATATAAGACGGTGTCTTAAAATATGAGAAACATGGTATTTATAAACTACCCTTTTATACCATTTTTAAATGTTACAATACAACGTACCGGTATATGCAACTATCTTACAGTGCTGAGCTTGTGAACATTTCAGGAAAATGTAGCTGTGAATAAATTCAAGAGGTTAATTCTGCCCTCTCTAAATTTTAAAATAATCCATATTGGGAATGCCAGGAAGAGGTTTCTGTAATTAGCCTTCTGCTGAGATGTGCTTATTCATTTTGTTAATATATTACTGGGACTTGTTTCTCATCCTCTAAAATGCAGGTGACTTGCCTTAATAGGTTTTTTCCCCCATGTTGAAATAGACAGATAGGTCTCCAAAGCTGAAAATAACCCAAGCAAAGGCATATACTACAGCCCCACAAGGCCCCACATTAGTTCTGCACCACCACACTCTTGCCTTTGCCAGACCCATCTCCTTGTTGCCAATGTTTACGGTGGTGTGCGCATGTTGTTTTTGAACTATGTCTCCTGCGTGGCCTTTTCTCTTAGGTGGCTAACCTGACTTTTCTCTGGCTTAGCAGGTTTGTTTGGTTCTGCCAGAGTACAGTACGTTGCTGACTATTCGATGAGAATTGTTTTCCTCAACGCTGAGCCTTCCATCCTAATGACGTACGATGCCACTCAGAGTGTGCATACCATCTGGGCGCTTCGTCGAGTAAAAGCAGAGGTAAGGAGCCAAGCGCAGGATCCACATGGAAATGTTAAAAACTAGGAGGCTCTGCTGCTTTGATCCAGTTCCTGTGCCTCGTCCCACCCCAAAGACTACTCTGAAGTAAGGAGATAAACCTGGGGGGGATCTGTGCTGCCACTGCTGTCTGTATGCTAGTTGCTGGTTGCTCAAAATCCTAAGTGCGGAGGGTGTTGTGGCACTCAGGTCCTGCGTGTAGGTTTCCCATAGGCATCTGTTTGGCCACTATGAGAGCAGGGTGCTGGGTTATATGGAAGCAAAGATCACCAGATTCTTCGACATCAACTTTGTTGGACTGGTCATGTTGTGCGGATGCCTGGTGATCGTCTTCCAAAGCAACTGCTCTATTCCGAACTTAAAAAATGGAAAGCGTAATGCTGGTGGTCAACAAAAGAGGTTTAAAGACTTTCTCAAGACAAATCTTAAAAAAATGTAGTATAAACACCGACAACTGGGAAGCACTGGCCTGCGAGCGCTGCAATTGGAGAACAGCCTTTACCCAAAGGTGTCATGAGCTTTGAAGACGCTCGAACTCAGGACGAAAGGAAGAAACACGCGAATAGGAAGGCACGCTTGCAAACCCTCACCGTGATCAACTCCCGCCCGGAAACCTAGGTCCCCACTGTGGAAGGACGTGTGGATCCAAAATTGGCCTCCACATTCACTTGCGGACTCACTGTTAAGGCTGTTTTCATGGAAGACAACCTTACTCGGCTACGCGTGATCACCAAAGAAGAAGAAGACAGGTTATATGGACCTTTGGGTGGATCCAGTAGGGTTCTTCTTATATTTTTTATGATCTTGGACCTCTCCTCTCCTTGTTTAGTTGGCCCCTTAAACTTTGGATGCATTTCATGTTACGGAGCCTGGATAGCTCAGTGGGTTAGAGCGTGGTGCTGGTAACACCAAGGTTGTAGGTTCAATCCCTGTATGGGTCAGTTGCATCTTCCTGCATTGCAGAGGGTTGGGCTCCTCAGGGTCCCTTCCAACTCTACAATTCTATGATTCTAATCTTTAAGATTAGATCTGTACTTCAAGGTATATTGTTACATAAAAGTTATGCAGTTTCGAACAACATAAGCCGATTTTTGTTGCGCTCTTCTCTGCAGGAGCAAAGCACTGTCTTGAAATTCTCCGAGCAGGTGGGGACCCCTCAGTATGCGGCCGCCAGCAGCTCCTTCACAGTCCACCTTCGGAACCTGTCTAAGGGTGACTCGCCCGTGGCTTCCCCGTTCCAGAACTATTCCTCTATTCACAGTCAGAGCAGGTCAGCATCGTCCCCCAGCATTCACTCCCGATCACCCTCCATCTCCAACATGGCAGCTCTAAGGTAGGCTGATAAGCTTTGCAAAGAACTATACGGGGGAACAATGCATGCTACAAATCCTGGCTTACTGAAATCTTCTGCGGGTGGTTGCAGCTTCAGACTCCAGCCTTAAAGGGTTGTGGAGGCAGAGCTCCCGTGTGTTGGGATCATATATTTCATAAGCTGAAATGCATTCATTGCTCTTCAGCTTCCCTAACAGATTTTAGCCTCTCAGATCTTGTTGGGTCACCAACCTTTCTCTCCCACTGGGGCAAATGAAGAATCTCGGGTGGTATTCAGCTAACTTGGCCTTATTCATGCGAAGATTAGCATGAGTGCAATGAAACTTCCCCATGCACGCCCAGCACCCTTCCCGAATCTGGTCTGGAGAGTTTGGGGGAATCCCTTGAGCAGATTTAGGGGGCATGTGGGTGGAGGAGAGGTTTGGAGAATCCCATTCTGCTAGCAGTAATCCTTGCGCTAATGGGACCCTGCCTTAGTGCTGTGTTGAACACAACCCCCATTTTCACTCTTTACTTCCTACATTATGAAACTATGATAGGGACGTTGCAGTTTCCACATTCTGGAAATGCTGCTGTAGAGGTTCCCTGCCCCCTTGAAACATTAATCGCCTTGTCAATTCCTGGCCAGCTGCAAAGAACATTACCTTAAGAAATATTTCTGTGCTGGCTGTAGCTGTTGGGAGTTGCAATGCAAAACATCTGGAGGTTGGTGAAGGCTTGGATTGTATGCTCCTTGGTGTTAGGGGCTTTTTACTTCCTTCTTGCACTGAATTTTGCAGTGCTACACAGCCACATTCACACATTCCAACAAAACCTGTTGCCAGTAGTTCTAATAATAGTCCTTAAACAGGATCCTAAGAGCATGCTTCTCTTCCCCATCACTTCAAGCAGTCCCGTACAAACCTAGGGATTGCGTCAGTTTTCCATCCAGGCTGCAGTCTCTTTCACTGTGTTGGAAGCTGCTGTGGCTGCCACACAGCTCTTTGCATCCCCTTGCTCAGTGTGGAAAGTAAGGCCAGTATTTTTTTATTATTATCTCCATATCATACATGCTGGTGCCTGCTGAAAGATAGCCGCTTTCCAGAAGCCCATGAGTTCATAGTTGAAGATCTGAAGTGGAGAATTAAAATGTAGACCTCCTCCTCTTTTGAAGTGTGAGCACCTTGGCTTTCTGGTGGAAAAAAAGGGCGTTGGACGTGTAACTCATCACCGGGAAAAATGGTTTTCTTTTCACAGCCGATCTCACTCCCCGGCCTTAGGGGTGCATTCGTTCTCAGGAGTGCAGAGATTCAACTTCTCCAACTATGCACAGTCTCCCAGGAGGCACAGTGCCTGCCATTCTCCAAACAGTGTGATAGACTCGTTCTTTGCCCCAGAAACGGAACTCATTGTTCCAGAGCTTTGCATAGACCATCTATGGACGGAGGCCTTCACTACCACAAGGTTTGGAATAATCCTATCTATTCAGCAAGGAGTCTCAACAGCAGGGGGCTGCTTTCTCTTGAGTGGGGTGTTTTATTGTTTATAAAGTTTGGAGAAAAGAATAGCATTGCAAGTATGTGTCTGAACTGATGGGCCTGTCCTCTGGTAAAAGCAGAGTTAAGAAGCCGAGCACGGTATGCACCTTGATCCAGTTCCGTGCCTTGTCCCGCCCCAATGGCTGCTCTGACGTAAGAAGGAAAAACTTGGGGAGATCTGTTCTGCCACTGCTCCCACAGGCGGAATGCCTCTCTGTATGTTAGTTGCTCGAAAGCACACGTGGTTTTTGTTTGTTTGTTTGTTTGCTATTGCCAGGGTCAAGCAAGATTCTTAATGGAGGATCCTGTGTCATATTTTAAGTTATGTCAACCTTTTATTTATTTATTTTAGAGTATTTGTACCCCGCTCTTCAGCCAAAAATTTCTCCCAGAGTGGTTTACATTAAATCAAAACAAGACATTCCCTACCCACAGGCTTACATTATAATAAACAAACAAGCAAGCAAACAAACAAATTAATAATACAGCACACAAGGGAAAAGGAACAAGGAGGGAAGAGAAAACTCAAAACTCAGGCATCATACTTATGCCATGATCTACCGTAATAAACCAAAGAAAAAGTTCAGATTGACACAAATCTATTCGTGATAGATGTCGGCCACATTCACACTGTACATTCAAAGCAGCATGATACACCATTTTAAGCAGTCATGGGTTTCCCTAAAATATTCTAGGAGCTCTGGTTCATTAAGAGTTCTTGGGGGAGACCCCTCTGACACTACTGTGCTTGACTGTATCTCCTATTGTTTTGTTCTTGATGCATTCCATTTCTTTCAGTTGTGCTAGAAGAGTTATTTGCTCTACTAGGAAAGGTTTAGTAAAGCTCATACCCAGATTGCAGACTGCAAAACTCTGATTGTGCAAAATGGATTCAGAGATGAAATAAAATGGGGGGAGATTTTCCTACGCCTAGGATTGCTCTGTTAGGGAAGCATAAAATATTCTACAGTTTAATTTGTAAACTTTGAGTAAGCCTAAATTTATTCTTCTTTTAATTATTTGAATATTGACAGAGAGAAGAATTCTCAAGCCTCCAAAGTATTCATTACGACTGACCTTTGTGGGCAAAAGTTTTTGTGCTACTTAGTGGAGTCCCAGCTTCAGTTACGGTAAGTGCATTTTGATATGTGACTTTCTCAAATTGTTGTCTAAAATACTGGAAACATAACCAAAAGAGAGCTGAATATTATTGCAAATCCCAGATTTTAGCATTCAGAAAGGGGATTCATTCACATATCATGGTAAATGAGAAATATCATAGACATAAGAGAGTATTGGCATTCCACTGACTCTTGTTTAGGCAAGCATTCCCCTGAACGTGAACTTCTGATCTTAATGCTGTTTTTAAACTGTTTCAATTGTCAGCCTTCTTAACTGGCTTGTATATATTACTTTAGAAAGTTTTAATGCTCTGATGAAATTGTTATTGTTTATTTTAATTATGTAGGAATAGTATAATTGATTTTATAGCATAAACTGCTTAGAAGCATTTCGCCATACAAGCAGTATGGCAAATAATAAGCCACAGTTAATTGTTTACCATGAACTGCTTCTGACTGCTTCTCAGTTTTCATTTCCTATTACTCATCATTTTCATTTCTATGCTGGAGGGCTCTCCAGAGGTGAAGCAATTCCCCCTAATGATGGTTTGTCTATTCAGACATGCAAAAATCATAGAAAGTACCAACTGTCGTTTTTTATTCTCATTTATCGTCCAGTTACAAACCATGGCTTGCCATTTCGGATATCATATCAAAAAGTTTCATTGACCAAGCTTGGGTTTGATGACGAAACCGAGTTCCTCTCTAAATGGCGCTTCAAGTCAAGCAACAGCATTTATTCATATTTATATTCAAAACGTTAAGCATTAATAGCCTCCCCAGCCGGCAGCCATGATTTTTGTTGTTGAAAACTGCAGTGCAAAAATAATACTGGAGAGATTTCTTTGTATAAGGTTTTGCTGTTTTCTCCCCTGGTGTTTAGCTGTGTAAAGTTTCAACAGAGTAACGACATGTCACAGTTGATCTTTGGCTCTGTCACCAACATCCCGGCAAAGGATGCAGCTCCGGTGGAAGTAAGTATGAGACTGTGAAATGTAGGGTGTGCAGACAGGCTTAATGCCACTTGATTGCATGTGCTCAAATGCCAGCGGATGAATTTACTCTTTTTCTTTTGGCCTTTACAGAGCATTGACACAATGCTGGTTCTGGAAGGCAATGGAAACTTAGTCCTGTACACCGGAGTGGCTCGGGTAAGTGTTCGTTTTATAGTGTTTATTTCATAAGATTTATACGCTACTCGGTTGCAAACCAAGCAAAGAAACCTCAAAAACCTTGCCTCTAGCTCAGGGTTCCCCAAACAGCTGTTTCTGGACTACAGCTCCCATCATCCCTGACCCCTGGGCCTGCTAGTTAGGGATGATGGGAGTTGTAGTCCAAAAAAACAGCTGGAGACCCATGTTTGGGAAACCCTGCTCTAGTTTGAGGGTCGGCAACCTTTTTAAGTCCAAGGACTTTGTTCCTTTCTGTGGGGGGAAGCAGCTAGAGGCAAAAGCTAGTCATTTATTACTTACAGCTGGTTCTAGCATTGCATTCGTTGCTAGGCTAGTCTTTTTAGGGACGCTTTGGACTTAAAAAATTCGCTCTCTTGGAACTCTACATAGCTTCTTTATTTCTCGCCCGTTACAAGGTAGGGAAGGTTTTTATACCTGGTTTGCCAGCTCCGTCACTGACGATGTCCAATCAGATGCCTCGCCCCAGCACCCCTCTGGACAATGCCAATACTCCTTCCAAGCCCTTGAACAAGCACCTCGGACCCTTAGATGAGGTAAGGGACTCTGCTGTTTCCTATGTGGGTGTATAGATCATCGCTGTCACTATTGCCCTGTTTGTGCTTGGACTCAGAACGGGGACTTGTGGGGAAGGCTCTTTGGGGAGAAATGAGGCCCACAAAAGCTGGCCACGTAAGGGTCAGGTGGAAGGCTTTAAATGAAAAGTGTGGTTCTTGGCATTCTGCTCAAGACACCACAGGTTGCAGACACATGCCCTAGAAGTCCCAATTCCGAATCCTAGTTTTGACCTTCATAGCCTTTTAGAGCGGGCAACAAAGTTAGCTGAAAGCTCACCTTCTCCCACATATACCTGCTTGAACCTTGAGATGCTTTTCAGAAGCCCAGCTCTGGGTGACTTTGCCAAGTGAAGTGAGGCTTGTGGCAACTAGGAAGAGGACCTGCTCAGTGGTGGCCTCCTGACAATGGAATGCCCTCCACAAAGAGACTTGCTTGCTACTTTCTTTATGGTCTTTTCAGTTCTATGAAGACCTTTTTGTTCTCCCAGGTCTTTAAAAATTGCAGTCTTAAGGCAGTGAATGTTAATCCATTGTTTCTGTCTGTTGTGATTTATTTCTGTATTCGATGTATTTAAATATTGTGAACAAACAAACAAATTGTAAGGAAACTGTAGTCACAGCTCGATTTATATCTTTCTGAACCTGCTAGGGAAATTTGTTTTGTTTCATCCTGAATCTGGGCTGTTGAGAATAGTGCTAAAAGATTTTAATATTTGCCCCCCTTTTAAGCAGGGAGTGTTGTCCCCTGTTCCAGAGCTGAGGGATTCTTCCAAACTTCAAAATTCCTCTTACATTGATGATTGCACTTTTCAGCAACTTTCAACTTTCATTCATTCTGTGAGAGATCCTGTCCAGAACAGAGTGACTCTGGTAAGTGGTGTTCTGTGGATTGAGAGTTAGCTGACCTCAGTCGAGGCACCGTAGTTGAAAGGTTTCCAGCTTGGTTCTGGGAAACGCAATTTCAAATCCTTGCTCATCCATAAAACTTAGTCCCAATGTTTGTGAGCTTTGTCTCCCTCTCCTCTCTTTCACGTTCTAGGTTTAACAAATAAATTATCTGGTTCATCATTTGTTAGATCTTCAAACCACAGTTTGCTTGCTGATGAGCAGAGAGAGTAAAACCCTGGTGTTAAGGATCTTTCCTTTCCCCCTTTTTTAATATTCTTCCCTTTGGGGGCCTCTTGCCAAAAGAAAAAGACCATGCTTTTGATTGTCCACGGGTCTCTTGATCATGTTAACCGATCACTTTCGTTTATGTGAATGGCATATGCTAGATAATTCACCTGTTGTTGTTTTTCTCCTCCCAGGAACTCAGCAGTGGCTCCATGGTCAGAATTACCATCCCAGAAATTGCAACTTCAGAATTAGGTATGATATTTAATAATAATACTTTTTTTTGTTCTTGCTTGTGAGCTCTACTCCCCCCCCCCCGGTCTCACCAGTGATATAGAATCAGCAAATTAAAATCCAAGCTCTGAACCAGTGTAGACTTAACTTGGATAGGACTCCGAGCATAATTGCTGGAGCAATTATCACTTCCAGGTCTCTATGCCATGATTAGGAGAACAGGACCAAGAGAACAAAATTAACCCCACCGTTTTGCAGCTGATTCCTGTAGGCTGGGGCACAAAGCAGGTCCTTTTGGGATGTCCATGAGTTCCCATGTTATGAGAGAGGGAGGAAAAAACCTTTCTCTATCTGCTTTTCTCCATGCCATGCATAATTTTTATAAAATTCAATGGTGTCACCCTGGGCCAGTTAAAAGCAAATGGCTTTCAAGTCACAGAAATGGATTGAGTGGCTCAATGACCAAACAGTAATCTTAACAGTTCTTTCTTCACCCCTAAACAGTCAAAAGATGTTTACAGGGCATCAAGTGTATCCTGCCCAGAGAAGTAGCCGTGCAAATGCTCGTCAGGTGGTATAATGCCTACAACGCACCGGGTGGACCAAGTTACTACTCGGAGTGGAACTTATTTGTTACCTGCCTCATGAACATGATGGGCTACAACACGGACAGAGTGGCCTGGACTCGTAATGTAAGTGACTTCTGCAGCGACATCACTTGACTTCTAACCAACAGCTTAATACTAAGGCGCCACGTGAAGGGTGGGAATTCCACCATGTGCTCTGAAGTGTTGGACTACTGCAATGCGCACTTTGAAGGTGACTCTAAAACTGCAACTAATCCAGAATGCGGCAGCTAGACTGGTGAATGGGAGCGGCCGCCGAGGCCACATAACACCGGTCTTGAAAGACCTGCAGTGGCTCCCAGTACGTTTCCGAGCACAATTCGAAGTGTTGGTGCTGACCTTTAAAGCCCTAAATGGCCTCTGTCCAGTATACCTGAAGGAGCGTCTCCACCCCCATCATTCTGCCCGGAAACTGAGGTCCAGTGCCGAGGGCCTTCTGGCGGTTCCCTCATTGCGAGAAGCCAAGTTACACGGAACCAGATAGAGGGCCTTCTTGGTGGTGGCACCTGCCCTGCGGAATCAAGATGTCAAGGAAATAGACAACTATCTGACTTTTAGAAGACATCTGAAGGCAGCCCTGTTTAAAGAAGTTTTAATGTTTGATGTTTTATCACATCATCATTACTACTAATATTATTATTATTCTGCTGGGGAGCTGCCCAGAGTGGCTGGGGTATAAATATTAAATTATTATTATTACATTATTATTATTATTATTATTATTATTATTATTATCACAATTGTATGTGGAACTGTTGCACGATCAGCTTTGCTTCTTCTGACAGAACGATTTCTGTAATGTATGAAAACTGAAATTCAGTGCCCAGTGTGATTATTTATTTATCTGTTTATTTCAGCTTGATTTTGAAGGCTCTCTTTCTCCAGTCATTGCTCCCAAGAAAGCCCGGCCGTCAGAGACAGGATCAGATGAAGTAAGGGAATAATTTATCATTTTAATTAGTAGTTCCTGACCAGCTGGAGGATTTTTGTGCATTCCTCTGATTCGGGAGGTGCTCCTTCCTAGGCTTGTATGGGGCTTAGCTAAAAAAAAAACACACATTTGTATGAACTTGTTTGGTGTTATGTGAGCACCAGGTGTGCTCTTTTGACTTACAGCAGGGTTAGGAATTGTAGTCCAACAGGTGAGAGTTTGCACTTCTGCCACAACCTGGTGTTTTGGACTGAAGGCTGACTTCACAGGTCTGCATATCACTTGATGGACTTTGATGATTAGCAGCTCGACATAAAAAGCTCCCAGAGGGATTAAAGGTAAAGGGACCCCTGACCATTAGGTCAAGTCGTGACCGACTCTGGGGTTGCGGTGCTCATCTCGCGTTATTGGCCGAGGGAGCCGGCGTACAGCTTCCAGGTCATGTGGCCAGCATGACTAAGCTGCTTCTGGCGAACCAGAGCAGCACACAGAAACGCCGTTTACCTTCCCGCTGTACCTTCCCTATTTATCTACTTGCACTTTGACGTGCTTTCGAACTGCTAGGTTGGCAAGAGCTGGGACCGAGCAGTGGGAGCTCACCCCGTTGTGGGGATTTGAACCGCCGACCTTCTGATCGGCAAACCCTAGGCTCTGTGGTTTAACCCACAGCGCCACCCGCGTCCCAGAGGGATAGCTGCAAGTAAAACCATGGAGAGTGGAGGGGCATCTTTAAAAGACTAATAAATGTACTATGGCATAATATTTTGTGGACTAGAGCCCACTTCATCAGATTTGGAGTTTGGTTTTGGTACAATGTAGCTCAGATTGTTAATGTTATCATTGGAAAAAGCATTGTGTTTGGGGTCAAGAGATGTAGGCTGATAACCAAAGCTTTGTCTGTTCTCTGATATCTATTTGACACATGGAAATGATCACCATTGGTGAGTGTTTCAGAAGCTGACCAGGCAACATTTCTTCCTGAACTCGCAATATGAAAGACATTGTCATGGGTGCCAGTTTCTGAACTGTGCTAGAGAATGTCCTAAAATGCTAAGCAAGCAAACAATGTCTTGACAAAATAGGCTCCAAAATAGGCCACACCAGCGAGAGAAAGATCCTGTTGCAATAGGTACATTCATATTAGCTCCTGCTAATAAAACATTATGCAACAGTTGTCTTTCAGAGGCCACAGGACTGTGTTTCTTAAAACCAAAAGCATGTTTATAAGCATCTTTTTAAAAACAGCTTGAGAACTGTAGATGCTGCCTATAAGATCACATTGGGGATCTCGTTGTCTTTGGTGTTTTTAACTCCCTGCTTTGCATTCTTCTTTCCTTTTAAAAATGCAAAACACTCCCTCCACTATATAAACTAAAACAATTCAGTCTGCAGGATTGTCTCATATGTCCTTTCTCATTCCCTTCCCCTTTCTTTAATCCAGGACTGGGAATATCTGCTAAATTCTGACTATCATAAAAATGTTGAGACTCACCCTTTGGCCAAAGCTCTACGGCTGGATCCACTGGAAGTGAAATCTCCCAGGGACAGCCTCTCGCCCAACCACTGCTTGGATTCCACCACCCTTCTCTTCCCCCACATCCCAGCTATTTTCTGCGTGCTCCACTTGATCTACGAGGAGCTCAAGCTGAATTGCTTGATGGGCGAAGGGATTCGTTCCCTTGTTGTCCTTCTGGTTCAGCTGGCAAGGTATGTCCTTGTGGGTGTGAACTCTGGCGGGTGGTGTTGCACATCTGATCTTTTTTTTTTAAATACAAATTTAAGTAATGGAGTGAGTGTTTAGAGAACAGTATAGAGAAAAGGCAAGTAAGTGGTGACATCACCAGAGTTTATAACTTTATGCACTTGTTTATTATTTCCCCCTTTTAGGGACTTGAAACTGGAAGCTTATCTTGATTATTACTACAGAGACTATCCAGTGCTTGTAAAGACTTCCAGCCAAGCCTGCATAATTGACCCAGGTGCGTTTGAAGAGAATAGCTTGGTTTGCTTTGCAGAAGAACATTCGTATTAGTAACCGTGCCACTAATCTACTGTGTGTTTAGAAGCCCATTCTGCCAGACTCTGTGTAGCTGTTACTAAAGTGCAGTCCTAAATCTTTTTAGCTTTCTCCACGTGCTGTATACAATCCAGTAATAGCATTTATTTTAATGAATCCCAGAACTGGAAAACAGATTGCCAATGGTTCATGGTCCTTATAGCCTCTTACTGTCCTCCGCAGCAGCCTTCTCCAACTGGGTGCCCTTCAGGATGCTTTGGATGACAACTCCCATCAGCCTTAGCCAGCATGAGTGATGGGAATTGTAGTCCGAACCATCTAGAGAGCACCGGGTTGACCTACGCTGCTATATAGCAATCATGATTAACTCTGGTACTAAATTTTATGCATTGTATTTATTTCAAATAACTTGCACTTATTAGGGTTTTGTCTTTTACATTTGCTGTTGTTCTTTGTGGCTGAGAAGAAATCTTCTTAACAAATACACATTTTTGGAAGGCAGTGTCAATGGATGCTGTTTGTGAAGCACCTAATTCTGCCCCCAGAAAATAAAATATATATTTACCCTACACACCAAAGTTCCTGCAGTGTTATGTGCATCCAAATTCTCCAGGCAGTGAAAAGTATCAAAGGTGCTCAGGACTAACTTAGGTTTGGTTTCCTTTGGCCCGAGGTTGCTGGTGTTTTAATTTGCAAATATGCAGGCTGGAACATAGCTCAGGGATGGGGAACCTTTAACCCTCCAGATGTTATTATTCTACCCCAGTTCCCATCAGCCCCAGACAGCCTAGCCAGTGGCCAGAGATAGTTGGCACCATAATCCATGTATGGGGAACATGGTGAGTTCTGGGTGCTTTAGACTACAACTACCTCGATTATTAGCCTTGCTGTCTGGGACTGCTAGGAGTTGAGATAGAACATCTGGAAGGCACTGGTCCCCCATCTCAGCTACATCTTGAGGGCAGGGGACCCCAAGTTCCCCAGCTCTGGCGAAGGAGGTTGTTAGCACTATATGAATGGTCCCAAGCTGGTCTGGTAGCATTAATCCTATACGGGTGGCAGTGCTGTGGTCTAAACCACTGAGCCTCTTGGGCTCGCCAATCAGAAGGTCGGCAGTTTGAATCCCTGTGATAGAGTGAGCTCCAGTTGCTCTGTCCCAGCTCCTGCCAACCTAGCAGTTCAAAAGCACGCCAGTGCAAGTAGATAAATAGGTACCATTGTGGCGGTCTGGTTTCCGTCATGATGTTCCGTTGTGCCAGAAGCAGTTTAGTCATGCTGGCCACATGACCCGGAAAGCTGTCAGTGGACAAACTCTGGCTCCCTCGGCCTGAAAGCGAGATGAGCGCTGCAACCCCATAGCTGCCAAGTTATCCCTTTTTTAAAGGGATTTTCCCTTATGCTGAATAGGCTTCCTCGTGAGAAAAGGGAAAACTTGGCAGCTATGCAACCCTATAGTCGTCTTTAACTGGACTTAACTGTCCAAGGGTCCTTTACCTTCTTTTTTAGAACCACCTCCAAATTATTAAAATGGCACGTCTGACGTGATACTTTGTATGATTCAGCCCAAACAGGTTTCATGCACCATCCTTCCTTTTTCTCGGCTGAACCTCCGAGCATCTTCCAGTGGCTGAGTTCCTGCTTGAAGGGAGACAGTGTGCCACCCTACCCTTACTTGCCCGGAATCTGCGAAAGGAGCAAGCTGGTGGTGCTGGTATGTGCAGCCAACGCTTGCAGAATCGGCACTGCAAATAGGTGTTGGCACACTCCGCTGCATGTTGTCTTTGTTGTTTATTAAATTTGTATACCATCCTATACCTGTAAGTCTAAGGGCGGTTCACAACACAAGGTTACAATATAAAGGCAAAAAAAAATGCATAACAAAAATAATTAAAACAGTTAACGATACTAATGTGTACAAACTAATTTTTAAAAAACCACACTTCCTAACAAAAGCCCCTAGCCAACCCCCTACAAATGCAAAAATCAAAATTAACATATAGCATTTAAAAACAATTTAAAGCAACAGCTTTAAAAAATCGTAACAGTTGTGGCCTTTAGCTAGTACAGGGATCAGCAAACTTTTCCAGCAGGGGGCCAGTCCACTGTCCCTCAGACGTTGTTGGAGGGGGGCAGATTATATTTTTTTTTGGGGGGGAAATAATTAACGAATTCCTATGCCCCGCAAATAACCCAGAGATGCATTTTAAATGAAAGGACACATTCTACTCATGTAAAAACACGCTGATTCCCAGACCGTCCGTGGGCTGGATTTAAAAGGCGATTGGGCTGGATCCAGCCCCTGGACCTCAGTTTGCCTACCCATGAGCTAGTACTTATATTAGAATACAGGTCTCCCTGCAGAGAATTGCATTACCTATGCACAATTCTGTACAGTTTGTATACTGAAGCCAACAAGCAGCTGCACTCCTAGCATTTCACAGTCTTAGCAATATCGTTGACTCTTCCAGCACAAAATCTTTACAGCAACTTTTAACTTCACTCTTTATCTTCATCTTACGTTGCTCATCCCCTTACTCTAAATCAGGCACCCCCAAACTGCGGCCCTCCAGATGTTTGGCCTACAACTCCCATGATCCCTAGCTAACAGGACCAGTGGTCAGGGAAGATGGGAATTGTAGTCCAAAACATCTGGAGGGCTGAAATTTGGGGGTGCCTGCTCTAAATCAAGGGTGAGGGATCCCTTTTATCCTGAGGGTCACATTCTTTGACGGGCAGCTGGGCAGGCAGGATGTAAGACAATAGTGAGGGGAGTCAGAGGAGGAAATTGCCCAGCGCAGTGGATGTGACTCTTAGGTTTGTGCAAGATGAATCTACTGGATCTTTTGCAAAAGCGAATTTTCTTTCTCCTGAGCAGAGTGTTGTGCTGTACATCCTCGGCGATGAAAAAGCGGTTTCAAATGAGGCATCCAACTATTTGTCCAGGATAACTACAGGTAATACGTTCTTTGAGGCTCTCCAAATGCCCATAGGGATATTCGTTTTGTTTTGCTTGCTTTATTTACATCATTTGTATCCCCGCACCTTCAACAAGTTCCCAGTTGACTTACAGAGCTGTAAGAAACAAAAAGTGCAACTTACTACTACTAATAATAATAAAAAAGAAATTGTACAAATTAAGAGCATTAAACTAAAGCAGTGACAGCTCCCTCAAGCAGAGAGTCAAACTAAACCATACATTCATAAGCTCCTTACTTCAGCAATTCTTAAAAGCCCATGGAAACAGGCGTGGTTTTGCCTGGTGCTGAAATGACAGCAACAAGTTCTCCACGTGGGCCTCCTGGGAGAGGGCATTCCAAAGGAGAGGAGCCACCACGGAAACGCCTCCCTACCCTGTTTTCATTCTCTCTCCTTTCTTTTTCTTAGGGCAGCGAAAGCAGCAAACTGAGCAAGAGGAATCTCGGTATGTTAATTAGTGAATGGCGTAAAGTTCCACTTGGGAGCTATTGTATTTTTCCATGTATAACACACCTCCTATTTTTGGGGACTCAAAATTAAGAAAATGGGGAGAGATTGCCCAGAGTTGTTGAGCTTTTCTTGTGGGTGCGGGATGCCTAAAAACGCTCACCAGAATACCCATTGCTCACCCCAATTTTAAAGAATTATTTAAATGTGTTTTTTTTTTAAAAAAAACCTCATCTTATACATGGAAAAGTACAGCTTTTTGGCCCTCGTCCTTGCTTGCTATCTCCTCCCTGAGCAATATGAGGGCTACTCTCTTGGTTTGTGGGTTCTGCTCAATTCCTGCCCTTGGGAAAGTCTTATTTCCCCCCAAAGGACCTCTAAAACTATTGATCTGACCCTGCCTCTTTCCTCTGCTCTTAATGGTCTTTTTCCTGAATTGCCTTAGTTTTTCAGGGAATTTCCCCCTAAGAGCCAGATGGAAGGAGGGGGAGATGCGAGAGAAAGACCCTGTTGCAGTAGGTGCCTTCTGATCTGCTCTGGCCCCACCCCTGCTGCTTCCTTCCTTTCAGGCAGTAGAGATGCCAAGGCTCAAAATCTGTCTGGAAACTGGCCTTTCACTGTGAAACAAAGTAGGGACTTGGAGGAGCAGGAGTATTCTGGTAGTGAGTGGGGCCAGAGGCAAAAGTGGCTAGGGCAATGGACAGAGACGCCAAGTTCTGCCCAACATTGGTGGTGGGGGGGGGGGAGGCTTTCACACGTGTCGGGAGGAGGCTACGAGGCCTGCCATGAACCGCTGCTGCTGTAGCAAGGCCTGGCAAGGCCCAGCCCCTCAAGATTGGGGAGGCTCAGTCCTGTTCCAGCATACTTTCTTTGGGGGGGGCGTTGCTTAGGTGTCCTCAGCCCCATAGAGTTGGCACCTATGGCAATGGATGTGACACTCACAAGATGCAAGATGCATTGTCACAGTTTAAGGATACATTCCGGCCAGGCAGAAGTACAGGTGAAACTTGGAAAATTATAATATCGTCAAAAAGTGCAATTATCTCATAATGGTTTTATCTTATTTGTAGATTTTTAATTTTAAAATTGAATTTTAACATTGTATTAACCTGCATTTTAACTGAATTGTTTCTTTTATACTTGTGTTGATATTATTTGTTGTTAGCCACCCTGAGCCTGGTCTTGACTGGGAAGGGCGGGGTATAAATAAAATTATTATTATTATTATTTCAGTAATGCAACTTATTATTTTTTATTTTTATTTTAATTTTTACAAATGCTTTCTTTTGGAAATTCCACAGTAATAAAACAAACAGAAATAAACAAAAATAATAATACAAAAATAAACAAAATAATACAAAAATAAACATCACTTTTGCATTTCATTGACCAGAGGTCAAAGAGAACAACAATTACCAGACCTTTAGAAGGCATCTCAAGGCAGCCCTGTTTAGGGAAGCTTTTAATGTTTGATTTCTGTATTTTAATGTTTTGTTGGAAGCCGCCCAGAGTGGCTGGGGGAACCCAGCCAGATGGGCGGGGTATAAATAATAAATTATTATTATTATTATTATTATTATTATTATTATTATTATTATTATTATTATTATTTATGTTCCATTTATAATTGACCTGCCTAATGACAAATAACTACAATTACAACAAATAAAGGCTTGACATATCTTGCTTTGCATGTCATGTATCTATCTCATATATTGGTTTCACCTTTTAAGTTGCGTTACTGAAATAAATGCACTTTTCGACGATATTCTAATTTTCTGAGTTTCACCTGTAGTTGAGGAGGACATGGACCAGGGCTGGTGAGGTTGGGGTGGCCTAGGGAGAATCCTCAGGGACAGGTGGAGAGGCACAGAAGCCCCTTTTTAGCTCCTGGGCTTCAGGTCTTTCTGCAAGAGCAACGGCAGCGCATTACATTCCTCTTGTTTTTCCCCATTGTTGTGCAGATGCAGTTTTAGGCACAGCACCTCTGCTTCCAGTCTTGCGGAAAAGCTGGTTGTCTGGATGACGAATGTAGGTAAGGAGATCTTCCAACTTTATGCCAGGAATTTATTTATTTTTTATTTTTAAAAAGTATTTATAAATCCACCCATCACCTGAAGGTCCGAGGGCGGAAGAAATACATACACTCCAAACCAAAAATTAAGAACAAAAAATACAACTTGTGTCTGGTTTTGTGGGCGTTCTGCGCGCATATAAATAAAGGCTAGCAACTTCATTTTAAAATGTGTGAAAGCAGAATCTAGAGACACATGTCTCTCCCCCCTCCCCCCAGAGCGGAAAGCAGTCTGAAATTGCTTCTGTGCGCACACATGCCGCTGTTGTCTCTGGCCAGAGATGTTTCATAGGTTTCATAGAAATACGAATGTGCCCCATGGGAAGCAGCGTTTCACTTAGAACACCTTTAACTCTCTTAAAAACCTTTGTCTGTCTTCATCCTGAAGGATTCTAATGCCATGTGCCTGTACCTACTGCGTGTAGGGGGCAGAGATCACTGGCCTGCTAAGGCCATTTTGGGCAAGCCACTCTCACCCTGTGGGTTGATAATAGAGGGGCTTCATAGGAACATTCAGGGTTCTAAAGTGAGTGTCCAGTCGTTCCTTTGCTGGAGCAAGACAAGTTGTATTCCCTTCTGCCCATGAACTTCTCAAGGAGGTATAACTGGCTTGCAGTCCATGGAAACTGCTTCCCCCTCTCATCACTGCTCTTGATCCTTCTCAAACCCTACTGTTTGAAAGCTGTTTCAGAGACTTGAGGAACAGTATGTGACCGTTCGCAAAGCACTTTCCAGCATCCCCCCCCCATGCTGCATTTTGAAGTCCTGACAATTGGGTCTTCAAAGCACAGTATCACCTGCTTTCACTTATATCAGGTGATTGAAAGGTGGGCACCCACCTGTCAGATTTGATTCACCAGGGCGATGGGAGCTAAAGATCTGGCTTGCTAGCCAGGAAAGGTTTCCCCACCCCTGTCCTACAGGGTATGTTTGCATCTCTGCTTTTGTGCCTACAGGCAGTAATGTGCATATTTGGACTTAAGATGGGTTCGTAGAATTTAGCATGCAAAATTACCCCAAGGTTTGTTTTCTTTATGATATTAGGATTCACCTTAAGAGATCTGGAGTCTTTGCCATTTGGAGTTGCTCTTCCTATTAGAGATGCAATATATCACTGCCGACAGCAGCCTGCCTCTGACTGGCCGGAAGCAGTCTGCCTTCTGATTGGCCGTCAGGATCTTTCCAAACAGGCGTGCGAGGGAAACTTGCCTAAGTGTAAAGCTGTAAGTAACATAATCGAAGGCAGAGAAGTATCTTCCAGAGAAAAGCTGGGAAGATTCCTTAAAATTATTTTCTGAGATTTAATGCCTGTGCTTGGCTTTCCATTTGTTTAAATTAAAGTGAAAGAATATTTCCAGTTTTACCAATAATGCCTTTTTATGGAAAAGGGGGGAAATTTTGAATGTTTGGATTTGCATCTTCCATGCATTTGTCTAATCCCCTTTCAAAGCCTTCCAACTTGGTAGTCTTCACTATGTTTTGTGGTAGAAAATTCCATAGGTTAACTATGCTCTATGCGATGAAGTGTTTCCTCCTACCATTCATCTTTATTGGCTGACCCCGGGTTTTAGTATTTTGAGAAGGAGAGGAATGCTTTCCTCTGATCTTTTGCATAATCTTATATACCTCTGTTATGTTTCTCACCTCCAATACTCATTTCCCCCCTTAAATATATAGCCTCAATCATTCCAATCTTTCCGCACTGAAAATACAATTTCTCTCTCCCTCCAAAAGTCTGACACCCAGGTGCTCTCCTCCGAAATGCCCTCAACAACAGAGTCAGAAGAGGACGACGACGGAATGAATGATATGAACCAGGAAGTGATGTCACTAATATGGAGCGAAGACCTGAGAGTGCAAGAGGTGCGCAGACTTCTGCAGAGTGCTCACCCTGTCCGTGTCAATGTAGTTCAGATGCCAGAAGTCAGTGACCACGAATATATAGAAGAAAAAGAAAACCGGTAAATTGTTGGCTTTCCTAGAACCTTGTTTGTCGGAGTGTCATGTTGTGTCGCTGCAGAGATCCCCACGTTTGCCGAAGTCAGGCTTCCTAGCAGTGCTTCCAGACACGGGAAGTTCCTAAGGGTGCTGGGATCAGCAATGGGAGTGGGCAGTTGGGAAGCTCAGTAGAAAGTTTCCTTACGAAAATGCTTTTTTCTTTTGCAACTTTGAGGTTGAGGGCACTTTCAGGCTGTCTCTGTTTTTGAGTGGGATTCATGGAATCATAGAACTGTAGAATTGGAAGGTACCCAAAGGGTCATCTAGTCCCAACCTCCTGCAATGCAGGCCTCACAGGGCAAGTTCAGGTTGCAAAACTTGTTTTTCGGTAGCTCTGGTGCAACAAACCCACAGATTGCCAAAGACTGGACTTTCTGCAGTAAGGAAAGTGACAGGGAAATACACTGTATAGCATTTGCCCTGATGCAACATCATCTAACCTACCCACAAACAAATCGTAAGGAACATGCATTCAATAGCAAATGTCATCTCCCTGCAAACAAATTGGGATGAATCTTCAGTAAACATTGTTGTCTGGAAGCACCTTTGATGTCTCTGTTTTAGCTCTGCCACTTGACATGCCAAATCCTCTGCAGACCTGTCAATCTGGAAGAGCCCTTGGCACAGGCAATAGCTGTGGAAGCCTCCCCAGGCATAATCCTATATAATAAAGTCCCTGTGTCTCTGCGTCCAGTCCCTGTGTCTGCGCTACTGGCATGTGCCCCATGGACACAGGGATTGGATGCAGAGACTTGGAGCCCAGAGACCGGCCCCTCCTCCACCTCCTCCCGCTGTCCCGAGTGGCGACGGCCTCCTCCACCTCCCTTCTCCTGAGGAGAAGGAAGAGGCCTCTGCCTTCGCCTCCCACAGCGGATCTCAGGTAAGCGCGCCGCCCCTCGCTCTCCCGCCTTGCCGCCCCGCGTCACTCCACCGCAGCAGGGAGGTGGAGGAGGCCGTCGCCACTCGGGACAGCAGGAGGAGGCGGAGGAGGGGCCGGTGGGCCTCAGGCGCTAGACGGAGGTGATGCCTGCGCGGTCCCAGGGCTTCCCCTCCGTTCCCGCCCAGCTAACGCCCGTTTACTGAACGGGCTGAATGACACTAGTCAAAACATAAAGAACAAAAGAACACAACTGGTTTGTTTGGAGGAGCTCTCTCTTGTCTTCCAAAAGAGAGGATGGGAAAAGAAACAGGGTCCACCTTGAGCCTAAGACCACAGACAAAGAATCCTAGCCTGAAAGAAAAAAGCAGGGTAGACTATATTTAATATCTCACTGGGTGACTTGCATACGAGTGTCTGGGCCATTGCAGACCAACCACCACAGACAAGTCCTTGCATCACTTCAAACTCTTGTCTTTTTCAGTAGACTCCATTCACACAATCTGTGTGCCTGCCATAAAATATTCACGAATAAAGTATGGAGAAATCAAAATTCACGCGTTCATCTGTCACCCAGTCCACAGATTCACAGGTTTCCTATCTGCTTTGCATATTTCACATTGGTGGAATGTTTGATGCAGTGCTTTTTTCTTAAAAAAGAAGTTTTGGGGTATTCTCCTTTTCCTACTCATATTGAAATGCTGCCCCTCAATGAGGCCAAACTTAGATTCACAAAATGTTTAGGAATATGCGTACCCCTGCGTCCCCCCCAGAAGAAAGCACTAGGTATACAGTATTCGGAACACTAAGAGCAATGCTTTGTTTGTTTGTATTTTATATTCTTACAGCTTTTTATTGCCCGTTTTAAAGTTGATTGTAACATAATTTAGTTAACCGGTTGGTATAAGCGTGAGTGTGTGTGTGTTGTTGTTGTTGTTGTTTTTATAAAAAAGGGAATAATATTGTTGGTTGCATTCTTTTCTGTGTTTGATTTTCACCAAAGGCTACTGCAGTTGTGTCAACGGACGATGGCTCTGCCTTTGGGAAGAGGAATGTTCACTCTGTTCTCTTATCATCCAGTTCCAACAGAACCGTTGCCTATCCCCAAATTAAACCTGACAGGTGTGTTCCTGCAATATTTAGCATGATAACCTGATTTACCTGCGTGCGCACAGAGACAGAGAGAGAGCACTGCCTGCTCTACAATGCTACCATTAAATCCATGACACTTCTCTGGATTAGACAGTGGGGGAAACTGAGGAAGGGAAGGAAACTTCAGGATAATTTGAGTCTCAAACAGGAACAAAAAATAGTAGCTCTTATAGCATGTTTGTTCCTCGAAGGAGGGTTTATTGTACTACTAGCTGTGATGGCTAAGCTCTGCCTCTATGGCCAGAAGCAGCAATCGAATCAGGCCACTGTCATGATAATAAAGAATAATAATAATTTTATTATTTATACTCCGCCCATCTGGCTGGGTTTCCCCAGCCACTCTGGGCGTTTTACAGCATATATAAAACACAAGTCAGTTTGATGTTTGCAGATAACTATAGTTTACTGTGACGCCAAAGCAGCTAACTATGCTTAGCCCTCCCAAGCAGAAAGGGGTTTTCTTCTACGGTTTTGATTCACATGCAGTTGGTTGTTTTGCACCCTGTAGGCCGGGCTCCTCCTAGGAATACCACAGTGGACCTCAACAGTGGGAACATAGATGTGCCTCCGAACATGGCTTGCTGGGCCAACTTCCACAATGGCGTTGCTGCTGGGCTGAAGATTGCGCCTGCTTCTCAAATAGATTCTGCATGGATCGTCTACAACAAACCCAAAAATGCCGAACTAGCCAATGAATACGCAGGTTTCCTCATGGCCCTGGGCTTGAACGGCCACCTCACAAAGCTCGCCACACTCAACATCCATGACTACTTGACAAAGGTGAGGCGCTTGACCCAAATTCAAAGGGAGGAGGGTGTCATGATTTTTGTGTTTCTGACTATAGTCAGGTGGTCATGCCAAACCATGGTTTCTGCTAATCGCAGTTTAGTACCCAGACATACAGGCAACCACAGTTCAAGCCTGCTTGTCTGCCTTTGTTTTCTGCTTGCCCGGCAGTTCTGCCTCCAAAGGCAGACCAGCAACTGTAACCTTCATTACTGCATTGCAGCAAACCATGGTTTTATCAACGATGACTTCGCACTGGTGAAAAGCATTTCTCCTTGTGCAAGGGAAGGCACTAGATCTTTGCCAGTTCCTCCCTAACCACTGCAGTTCCCCACATCCCTAAAAAAAATTAGTCTTGAGAGGCAAGGAAGGGCCCCCTCCCAACAGTATGTGTTTGTTGTTTGTGTGTGGTGTATGTTAAAATAAAAGAATCCTGAACATTGGCCTCAAGCTTTTCGGTTTGGGGTGCAGCTCATGAGTGTGCCTTTGTACATTTGTTCCATTCAAAAAAAGGCACCTGATGGATGCGTTTGTTTCTCCTGGCAGGGCCACGAAATGACAAGTATTGGGCTGCTGCTTGGGGTCTCAGCCGCCAAACTAGGCACCATGGACATGTCCATCACTCGCCTGCTCAGCATCCACATCCCTGCTCTTCTGCCGCCAACTTCCACTGAACTGGATGTGCCTCACAATGTACAAGTGGCAGCCGTGATCGGGATCGGCTTGGTGTACCAAGGCACGGCTCACAGGCACACGGCCGAGGTTCTGCTGTCGGAAATAGGTAAAGCTCCAGGGGAGGAAATCTCTTGGGGCTGCATCCGGGTCATGAATGTTTTGCGCAGGTAGCCAACGCAGGTGCCCTCCAGATGTTACTGGACTTGCATCATCCCTGACCACTGGCCATGCTGGCTAAAGCTAAGTTGTAGTCCACAACATCTGGAGCGAGCGCTGTGTTGGCTTCCCCTCGCAAATGATTTCATGGAGACCTCCTTGCAGTTGTGCGAATGGACAGATTAAGCTTTTGCTGCTGCAGGCTAAAATCTTTAAAATTTTGGCCCCTGATTTGTCTCTGATAATATGATATTGAGCAAAATAGGGTGATCTAAGCTTTTCAGTATTAAAATTCAGGTTCATATTTAACTGAGTAAAAATCAACTATTTTCTTTCTTTCTTTCTTTCTTTCTTTCTTTCTTTCTGTGTGGTGTAGTGGTTAAGAGCGGTAGACTCGTAATCTGGGAAGCTGTTGTGTCTGTTGTGGGGGAGGAGGGGAAAGGAGATTGTTAGCCGCTTTGAGACTCCTTCGGGTAGTGATAAAGCGGGATATCAAATCCAAACTCTTCTCCTCCTCCTCCTCCTCCTCCTCCTCCTCCTCCTCCTCCTCTTCTTCTTCTTCTTCTTCTTCTTCTTCTTCTTCTTCTTCTTCTTCTTCTTCTTCTTCTTCTTCTTCTTCTTCTCTCTCTCTCTCTCTCTCTCTCTCTCTCTCTCTCTCTCTCTCTCTCTCTCTCTCTCTCTCTCTAGTTTTGACTTATTCTTCTTGTTGTTTTAAATTTAAGGGCGCCCCCCTGGCCCTGAAATGGAGTATTGCACTGACAGAGAGTCCTATTCGCTAGCTGCTGGCTTAGCTTTGGGCATGGTTTGCCTCGGGGTAAGTGTAGCTCTCTCTTTTGGGGAACGTGTGTGAGTGAGTGAGAGTGAGATAGAGAGAGTTGCTGGACTGTTTGCTAGATTTTCATCTGAATACAGCACCTGTTTGTTTGCTGAGCATGCTTCAGGCACCTTGGGCTGCAAACAACGTTCGTAGAACAGGATAGGGCTGAATTAACCCATTGCTCTCCATTCCTCCTGCAGCACGGCAGCAACTTGATAGGCATGTCGGACCTCAACGTGCCTGAGCAGCTTTACCAGTATATGGTTGGCGGCCACCGGCGGTTTCAAGCTGGAATGCACCGTGAAAAACACAAGTCTCCAAGCTACCAGATTAAGGTGCACACTTCAGTTTTCTTAAACCATGCTTCACTCCGAGTCAGACCGTTGGTCCCTCTAGCTCCCTGTTTTCTTCATTGGCTGGCAGCATCTTCCCAGGGCTTCAGGTAAGGGGTCCTTCTCAGCCCTACCTGAAGATGCCAGGGGCTGATGCTCTGAAACTGAGCTCTGCCCTTTGAGTACTGCAAGGACCAGCCTTTGTGCACTGCAGCTTCTCCCCTTCATCCTTTTGTAAGGAATAGGTTGGTTCGTTTCTTTGCACCTTTTTTCAAGGGACCTCAGAGCACCATATGTGGAGTTCCAAGACAGTCTCCCATCTCAGTTACTGGTTAGGCTCAGCCCTGCTTTTCTTGGGGGGGGGGGCAGGAGTCCATCAGACCACCTTCAGAGGTTGTTGTGAAATAGATATTTTATGGGAAGCCATTTGTAAGTGGAATGAAAGTTAAGTAAATATAAAAGCGGCATGCGACATCGTTCTCTATCATCCAGGCTGATTTATCTCCCTGCTTTTATTCTTTACAGGAAGGAGACACCATAAATGTGGACGTGACTTGCCCAGGCGCGACTCTGGCGCTAGCGATGATCTACCTAAAGACTAACAACAGGTATTGGGTTTGGAATCGTGCTTTATGTGTAAGAGGCGTAACCTTTTAGGCGTAATCACAGGGCTTCGTGCTTAAGGGTACTTGCAACTCATCACAATGCAGGCAGTCCCCAGAATGGGATGGAGGAACACGCCATTCAATAAATGCAAGGAAGCTTTGCAGGTCGGTCTGAGCGTTTGGCATTGTGCCTCTGCAACTTACTGAAATGAGTGAGGATCGTAGCAGGAGGGCGGCAGAGCCGAAAGATTAGAGGGGAAGTTAGAAAAGCAGCAAGCAAATTCAGCCATTCAAGATGTGCTCTGCCGAAGCATGTCTTCATGCTTCCCTAAGCAAGCCATTGTAATTCAGAACTCTCTCATTTTATTTTTTTACTTACATTTTGCTAGGTCCATTGCTGACTGGCTTCGAGCTCCGGACACAATGTATTTGTTGGACTTCGTGAAACCAGAATTTCTATTATTAAGGGTATGTTCGTATTTGGGGGTTTTTGTTTTTGTTTTTTTGCTCTTCTGCAATGCCCTTTGCTCAAAACGGAATTTCCTTATTTATTGAGGGTTTTTTTAAAAGAAGGTTTATATACCACTGAATCAACAAAAGCTTTTAAATAGTTTACCTTTTTAAAGATTTAAAATAAGCTTTATTTCTTATTAAAACATTCACAAATAATAACAAACACACACACACATGGATATAGCAAATCATAACAAAACATATCAAATATAAAGGAACACAAAAAACTAACAAGGAAAGAAGAAAAAAGAGAGAAAGCAAAAACCAAAAAAAAAACAGAAAAAGAAGAACAACTTCCAATCATTTTAATATTGCTTCCCTTTTCAAATATGATACATTTACTTAGCTTCTTCCTTATTTAATATAATTAGTCTATCTCTCTTAAATACCCTAACTCTGTATTTATTTTCTTGTGAGTCTCAGTCTAAGCAAATCACCAGTTTCACATTTATACCTTCTTTATACAGATATTCTTCCACATACCTCCATTCCTCTTTAAGTTTCTGCTTTAACAGATTTGCATAAAGTAAACCCAATAAAAGGTAAACTACTTAGTCTATAAACTACTCCTCAATATAGACTAAGTAGTTTACTTTTTATTGGGTTTACTTTATGCAAATCTGTTAAAATAAATTGTATGAATTACTTTTGCATGTTTCAGTCTGGACACATGCTGGTTGCCGTTCCTGCCATTCACCTTTTTAAGAAAACACCCCCCCACCCCACCCCCCACACACCAGTGCTCTCTTTTAACCACCAAATCTCCATCCTGTCCCAGTTTTAGAGTCACTTTGCATATGAGAAAGTTCGTACATGCAAGGCCAAATGTGGCCAGCAGAAGTGCAATATTCAGCAAAGCCAAAACACCTGCGTGCTCATCAGTTGGCAATATAAGATTGGGTTGCTCTTGAATCTGTCTGCTAAATTGCTTGTTGTGTTAAAAAAAAGTATTCTTGGGTGATTTTCAGCAGCAAAAAAAGGAAGCCCAGAAGTGCAACCCAGAAAGTTAAAGATACTCTTGTTCAAATTATTAGGCCTTGAGTCAAGTGCTACTTTTGCAATTGATCTGCTCCCATTGGCTCACTTGTTTGTTTATTGCATTTGAATCCCACCTTTCCTCCAAGGAGCTCAAGGTGGCTCCTTCCTTCCTTCCTTCCTTCCTTCCTTCCTTCCTTCCTTCCTTCCTTCCTTCCTTCCCGTTATATCCTCACAACAACCCTGTGAGGTAGGTTAGGCTGAGAGACCGTGGCTGGCCCAAGGTCACCCAGTGAGCTTCATGGCCATGCGGGGATTTGAACCCTGATCTAACCACTCTAGTCGCAGACTATGAAAGCCTGCGTCTGGTTGTGTAATGGTGCACAAATCGTTCAAACCAAGTTTGCAAAATAGAATGCTTTAGTAGATTATTGCACCGGGCTGAGAAAGAGGGTTTGCGTTTTCCCCGACAGTCTTGAGAATTGCAGGGTGCTTTTGGGTTCTAAGCTTGAAACAGAAGTGCCTGTAACTTCCTGATCGACTCAAATTGATTGCTTAGGAAATCTTACATGGTTGCCTTTTCTGAGCTCATCACAACTCGCTTTCCTTTACTCTGTTCTGATCCTCTTCTTTGTTGGTCTGTTTGCAGACGCTTGCTCGGTGCTTGATTTTGTGGGATGACATTCTGCCCAGTTCCAAGTGGATTGACAGCAATGTGCCACAAGTAAGTAGCACTCCTCCAACTAAACTGTTACACGAAGCCAGCGGTTCAGGGAATTTCTACCTTCGGGGGAAGCCTGTAAATATCCACAGGTCTGGATGAGGGTGCCTTGTACCTCTGCTTCATGCCACCTGTTGCTGAGGACCATGAGTATTCTAGTGTACACAGCGGCCGATTTTGCACCATAATGCCTCTTTCTTAACAAACCAGGATATGCACAAGTTGCTTGCAAGTATCTGCAGTTCCTTTTGCAACCACTTCGCTCTGCCCAGTGAACAAGTAGCTTGGCTTTAAAAGAGGATTCAACAGATTCATGGAGGATAAGACTATCAATGGCTACTAGCTGCAAATGGCTATGCCCTGTCTCCACAGTCAGAGGCAGAAATGCTGGAAACCACAGGAGGGGAAGGTGCTCTTATGGGTTTCCCATAGGCATCGGCCGCTGCGAAAATAGGATGCCAGACTAGATGGCCTGGTCCAGTAGGCTCTTATGTTTTTAAACCAGAATTCAGCTAATAATTTCACCTTTTCTGGTCCTTGCTAAAGAGTAATAAACTAAAGAAAATGCATGTGATGCTTCCAGGAGGCAGACCTGCAAAACTGCCCAAGTTTTCTGGTTTCCTCCATTTTCCCCCCTTACAGGAATAAAGGCTTTTACACTTTGTGGCTAGAGACATGCATGGAGTTGACATGTCATTTCACGTAGACAAGACAAACTGCACAAATTCTAAGCATGCTGACTTGAGAGCAAGCTCCATTCATGGAAGTTAATGCCAGCTAACCATGTGTAGAAGGGAGCTGTTACTTGCATTAGTCTCTATAAAAGAAGACATGCAATACTTGCAGATTGTATCTGTAACGGAATAATAGGTTACCAGAGTCCTCTGGTTTTCAGGCATCCAAAATTAAAATCTTGTGGCTGGGTTCTGACTTTAAAAAGTAATGTACAGTACATCCACGAAGCTACAGAAGCATTTGCACAAACAGCAATGACTCTCTGCATCTGCTGGCTTGTTTTTAACAGATTGTGAGGGAGAACAGCGTATCCCTTCATGCAACTGAAATGCCTTCTTCCGAAGACCTGAATTTGGAGACTCTGGCGTAAGTAATCAAATGGGACTGATTCCTACTTCCTGTAGTCCTTGGGCAGGTATAGCAAAGGACAAAGTCGGGGCCGCTAGACAGTCAGTGTGGGAGGTTCTGTAGCATGGCAGCTCCTTGTGCTGTGGGGGGTATTATTGGGTCATTGTTTTTATTTTAATTTTATACTAGCTGGCCCTGCACGCGTTGCTGTGCGTTAGTCTATGAAATGGAGGGTAATAGCCCCCCTTCAGATCCCCCTGAGCCTCAGAGTCCCCCTGAGTCGAGGCGAGATACTGTGGAGAGGGCAGGTTTCATCCCTGTGTCTCCCCCCACCCTGTTCTGACCCATTACGTATCCCTGCCCTCTATTCAGACACACACACACCCCCAGGCAGGCCCCTACCTCCACTTGGCCTAGTCTGGAAAGCGGCCTAGTCTGGGTCTGATAATGGCCGCCTTGGTGGTTTCAGTTGCTTGGTTGATGATGTCATTTGGTTTGTGGGTGTGGCTTAGATTTCACAGGAAGGGAGGGGTGGAGGAGGGTATTATGCCACTTGAGGGCGCTGTTTGACTTGGTGGAAAACCAGGTCTATACCTGCCCAGGTGTGTGATTTGAGGGATTTTTGTCCCCAACAACGCTCGGGGAGTGGCCTGGATCGTTGTGTCAAAATTTCAGGACGATCGGTCAAGCGGTTACGGAGAAAAGTGGAACCTGCACTTTCAGGATTTTTACATTTTTATATATATAGATATTGTGGTCTTTTTTGTGAACTGCCCTGAGACCTCCGGGTTTAGGGCGGTATATAAAGTCAATGAATATAAAAAATATATATGGAGTCAGACCCCTTGATCCATGTGAGCCAGAGAGGCAGCAGGTCTTGTTGGAAGCAGCTGGCATGCGAGGAAGCTTCTTCCCTGCCTGTCTGCCGAGCTGCTCAGCCAAGTCCTGCTCCCCTCTGGAGAAAGTCTCCTCGTGAGCCGGAGGTGCAACAGGGCTTTGCTGAGACTCCCGGCTAACAGCTGACGTGTGGGGAAGCGCAACAGCCCTGCTGCTTTCCCATGCATGCGTGAATTGAACATGCATAAATGCCTGTACTGCAAATGTATTGTCATCAGGCACCCTTAGAGATGAAGAAGAAGAGTTTGGATTTGATATCCCACTTTATCACTACCCGAAGGAGTCTCAAAGCAGCTAACATTCTCCTTTCCTTTCCTCCCCCAAAACAAACACTCTGTGAGAAGGGTGGGGCTGAGAGACTTCAAAGAAGTGTGACTAGCCCAAGGTCACCCAGCAGCTGCATGTGGAGGAGCGGAGACGCAAACCCGGTTCACCAGATTACGAGTCTACCGCTCTTAACCACTACACCACGCTGGCTGATTGTGTGGGCATCTCCTTCTGCTTGTTGAGCTTTTGGAAGTTAATAGAAAGACTGAATAAGTGCTTTTGCCAATCTTCCTTTTTCTTTCCATCCATCTAGTCCCAAAGCTCCAGGATTCGGTTGCACTTTTGCACTGTATTAGCAATATGAGAACAACCTCTTGAAAATATATAAACCCCAAAACAAGGTTGTATCAAGATTACTTTCCCAAACCATCTTAATTCCGTGTCCCAAGTCCTTTTTTAATGTTACCGTTGCACTGCGGGAGCCTCTTTTCCGCAGGGTCATCCCACAGCACCGCTGTAACGTTTAAAGGCCCACAACCACATGGGCAGGTCCAATTGCTTGGATCAATGGAAGCCCCAGTTTATTGTTCTAAAGTCCCATGTGCTTGACCACTTCCATGTTGTTTTGGACCCTTGAACATTACAGCTGAGTCACTGGATAAATTCATGGAAAGGAGTGTGTAGCAACAGCATCCTGAACGAGCAAATGCTATTTGCGAGCGTTCCTAGGACAGGTCAGTTCATCCCTCCCATTTTCTTCTCTAGGACTTTCCTGTTGCAGAAGTTAGCTCAAGCAATTGCATGATTTTTTTTTTTAACCAGAGAGGTAGTGGAAGCCAGTGTAATTTGATATAATCTTTTAACTGTATATGAAGACACACGTCATGCCAAACATTTGTTTTTAGGCAGGCTCATGTCTACATCATCGCTGGGGCCTGTTTGTCTTTGGGCTTTCGATTTGCCGGTTCAGAAAACCTAGCTGCCTTTAATTGCTTGGTAAGTGCATCAGTAGCTGGTCAGGGTTTATTATCATAGACTTGCATCTCATGCCTGGGACAACTAGCTCATGCCTGCTTTCTGCTTTGATCCACAAAGGGCCAGCAGCAACAGCAACAACAGATAACTTAAAATAACCTGCAGCTTTGTTGCTGCAATAATATAATGTTCAGAACATTATAGGGTGCCCGTTGGAAGAAACACTGTTTTAGCTTGTTTTCCGGGAGGTTGCAAAGGGAGGCTGCAGTGTGAGTGTGTGTGGTTTGATGAAACCGGGGCAAAAACTGAGGAAGCCCTGCTTCTTACCTCTGGATTATAGGTTTAGAAGTGTTTGCTTCAAGGCCAGGTGGCTTTCAGGTCTCTTCTGATCTCTTACGAAAGAAGAATGAAGGATGCATATTTATGGGCGAGACTTAAGCAGGGGGGACGAGTGAGTGGTTTGCATGTCTTGAGAGTCCAAGTTCACTCCCTGCCCCATGGTTGTTTCTTGCGCTTTCCTGACATGTGCCAATTTTGAATTCCTCCATCTAGCACACATTTGCAAAAGATTTCATGAAGTGTTTGTCCTCGGCTACGGCTTCCATAGTAAGTTTCTCAAGATTTGCTATTGTTAATAGTAAATTAATTTAATAATGCTGTTTTGGTTGAATTTTTTTGTGTGTGTGGGGGGGAGGGATCATTGGGCCATGACCCTGACCCCACATGTCCTCAAGTACTGCAGTAACCTACCCTTCTGCTAGCTAAACAAACAGAAGAGAAATGGGTACTTGTTCAGAGTTTGCTCCACAGCTTGCTTTATTTATTTATTGCCTACTTTTGACCCTAAGGTCCCAGAGCAAGTTACAACATTAAAACACAGTATTAAAAACAGTTTTAAACAACTTCCAGTCATAAAAACAAGGTGAGTCTTAAAAAATAAACATCTCAAATGCTAAAAGCCAGGGTAAAGAGGTGCATCTTGTATCATTTTCCAGAAGCTGTACAATGAAGGTGCCAGGCGCATCTCTGTGGGGAAGGAGTTCTGCAACTTAGGGGCTCCCACAGAGAAGTCCTTTTTGCAGGCTTCCACCCCCCCCAAGTGTCTGAGGACAGAGGGGGCCCTCTCCCAATGTCAGTGCCCAAGAGGCCCTGTAGGGGGAAGGATGTGGTCTTTCAGATATTTGGGGCCTGCGTCGTTTACGGCTTTAAGCACACCTGAGGACCTAGAATGGGGTCTGCAAATGAACTGGAAACCAGTGCAGCTATTCTAAAGTAGGGGTTATTTGAGATCTAAATGGGAACTGTATTTTGGACGAACTGAAGTTTTCCAAGTGTGGAAGGGAGTGGGACTGTCCTTTCGCGCAAAAAATCAACTCCTGGCTTCCCCCCCGAAAGTTTATTCAATTCGGCAACCCAATTTAGATACACGTTTTGCTGCTCCTTCAGCGATTTGGGAACCCCTTTGCTGACCTGCTGCAAACCACCCAAGAGTTCTGACTTACCTTTTGCCTGCCATCCCAGTTTAGATGAAGGAGCAGCCTCTCCCCTATGAGGAATGGTTACAACAGACACCTTGATGGTTGTCCTTCTTTTAAAACCCAGATACACACACTTAGCTAGGAGCAATTCCCATTGAACTCAGGGAGTAGCCATGCATAGGATTGTGGGAGGGAAGTCATTGGTTTGCTTTTGCTTTTATTGTGTATTTTGCGTTCTCATTCTGCATTTTTCTGCTGTGGAGGTGCCTTGTGGTCTTCAGATGAAGGGTGGAATAATAATAATAATAATAATTAATAATAATAATAATAATAATTTCTGAATAAGAAGACCTTCCTTGTTCCTGAGCCTGGGGTTGTGTTGCTTGCCTGCTTAGGAGATACAAGGGGAACTGACCACTTGCCTCCTCTGTGTACATATTTAAGGCAGGTCACTACAACCTGGAGACTTGCCTGAGTGTGGTCCTGATGTCCCTTGCGATGGTGATGGCGGGATCAGGAAACCTGAAGGTCCTCCAGCTCTGCCGCTTCATGCACAAGAAGACTGGTGGGGAGATGAACTATGGGTTCCACATGGCGCATCACATGGCTCTTGGGCTCCTCTTTCTGGGAGGGGGAAGGTAATAACGTCATTTCAAAGGGAAACCTCCCCCCCCCACAAAGCAAATATGCATATCAACACCCCAATATCTCCCTGCATATTCGTTACGTCCACAATCCTTTTTCCCCCCCTTCCAAAGTAGATATTGTTGTATTATTATTCATTATGAAAATTTGTATACCACTTAATTGCAATATCGAGGTAACCTTTGGCCTTTTTTATTAAAAAAAAGAAAAAGAAGCAGCAGCAATTTCCAGTCTTAAAAGGACTCAGAAGTTCAGGGAGGAGTTAAAAACACAGGAAGGTGTCTGGTAAAAATTTGAGGGGCTGAGCAGTAGCGCTGTGCATCTGGTCTGGACAAATCCTGGACTCATTTGGCGGATCTGGAATTTGTCCTGTTCATGCTGAGGCAACCCCAGTCAGGTCCACCTGGAGCGATTTGCGTCTATCAGAAGTGGTGGTGTGTGGGGGGTTTGTAAGGCAGCAAAGAAGAGGGGTGGGGGAAGGAGACGATGCAGGTAAGACTCACTGCTGGCATGTCTCCTCCCCCCCACTATTGTCACTGAATGCGTGACAAATTTTGGTTTAAAAGCTTAATTAAGCATTAGGAGTCTGCAACACCTCTGTTTATATTTGGCGGCTGAAATAGTCTGGGGCCCAATTTGGATCATTGCATTGGGGACCCTGAACTATATTAGGGCTGCCTTGCACAGCCCCTACAGAGCAGACATTTATTGTTAGAAATGAACATCTTTGATAACCTGCGCTTAATTTCTGCTTTGCAGGGATAAGCACCAATTCCATGCTCTTTTATTGCATCAATATAAAATCAGGGAGATATATATATATATATTCTTTCTTTTCAGGTACTCACTTAGCACTTCAAATTCTTCCATAGCTGCCCTGCTTTGTGCTGTGTATCCTCACTTCCCAGTTCACAGTACGGATAACAGGTAAGGCTTAACCAGCAGATTTGGTTAAAAGAAAGATCCTAGGAAAGCTCAGTTTGACCCAGCAACATATAATTTGTTCTGCACCTTGGGAGGCTTTATTTCGGTTTCCCGGTGCCTGTTGAATGCAGTTAGATCCAGGACGGAGCCTTAAAATAACCTTCCTGCAGTAATTGCACTCTTTCTATGCCCAGGTATCACCTCCAGGCCTTGCGGCACCTGTATGTCCTGGCAGCAGAGCCCAGGCTCCTTGTCCCTGTGGACGTGGATACAGATACGCCCTGCTACTCACTGCTGGAGGTTACCTACAAGGTAGACTTGATTCTGTGGGGTGAAGGGGACTTACCTGAAAGGTTGGGGGCAGAATGTACACAGTTCCCCCTGAGCCAGCATGGTTGTCATGTGCTTTCTTCAGTGGTATAGGTTGACTAAAGTGTGTGGTTTATTTTGTATTTCTGCCCCCCCCCCCCAACCAAAGGGAACTCAGTGGTATGAGGAAACAACTGAGGAACTGATGGCACCCACTCTTCTTCCAGAACTCCACTTACTGAAGCAGGTATATGACGGAGCTTGCTTTATGGCAGCCTTCTTCGGCTGGGTCCTCTCCTGCTGTTTTGGTCTACAACTCCCATCAGCCTCAACAAGCACAGCTGGGGGTGGGGGTAGAAGCAGCCATAGTGTTATTCCAAGATGCAAGGGATGGAAATAGTATCGTCCCTTACGATAACATGGGTTTGATATTTATTATAGAAAGTAGGGTGCGATACCATGAGAATTAGTGAAGACAGGGCTTGGGGTTAGGTTGCTCGGTTTAACAACTCTGATTTTAAACTTGGTTTGCAAAAAAACCTATTTTGCACCTGCAGTCCCGCTCTGGATTTCCGTTTGAGGAATGGAAAGATCCTTGGTGGAATGTCATCTCAGGTGCATCTTTTGTGGCTTATGGAATACAGAGCCTAGAGGTCTAATAAACCATGCATGTTGTAGGTCATGGAAGGGAGGACATTAAAAGTCCCTGGATGTGAGTGACACTGCCCGTGGTGTTTTGATCCCATCCAATATGTATAAGGGACGCGGGTGGCGCTGTGGGTTAAACCACTGAGCCTAGGGCTTGCCGATCAGAAGGTCAGCGGTTCAAATCCCTGTGACGGGGTGAGCGCCCGTTGCTTGGTCCCAGCTCCTGCCAACCTAGCAGTTCGAAAGCACGTCAAAGTGCAAGTAGATAAATAGGTACCACTCCAAGCGGGAAGGTAAATGGCATTTCCATGTGCTGCTCTGGTTTGCCAGAAGCGGCTTTGTCATGCTGGCCACATGACCTGGAAGCTGTACACCGGATCCCTCGGCCAATAATGCGAGATGAGCGCTGCAACCCCAGGGTTGGTCACAACTGGACCTAATGGTCAGGGGTCCCTTTATCTTGAATATGTATAATTCCCTGTGTAACTGATTTTTATCTTTATTTTATATTTCCAGATCAGAGTGAAAGGCCCCCGATACTGGGAACTGCTGATTGATTTAAGCAGAGGCACACACCATTTGAAGTAAGTCGTCCTGATGATGCTTTTGCAATAACAGTATAACAGCCCACAATTATGGTTGCACTGCAGACACACCAGAGTCCAATTGTTGTAAAATCTGTTTGCATGTAGAAGTTGTCTAGTGGCTGGTGTTAAGCAGATACGGAGCTTTTGTTGTTTCTAAAAAATGTTATCCTTGATCAAGCAATTTTCTCCTATGTGTGGAACGCCTGTGGATTTTTCACATCTTCTGCAAAGCAGAGCAGACGTTTCCTCCCTTTTGCACGTGAAACTCACAAGAGATCCAGCTCTGTGCATGTTATAAAATGGATCCAATGCAGACTGCTGGAGCAAAGGTGTTACACAGTATGAAAATGGACAGAACAGCAACAGGAATATCACATACCGGTACTTCCATCTGGTTTGCTGATATATCAGCAGGGTGAAAACAGGCAATAAAATCATATGACTTAATAGAATTGAAAGCATCTAGGGAAGATAGCCAACCAATCCCTCAAAATGGTGTTCCTACTTCAAAAAAGAAAGAAATCTGCTCAAAAAAAGAAATCTGAGACCTTCAAGGAAATCTGGGTTTCTCCTTTTTGAAATATATTTTGCCTCATTGATTAACTTTCATAGCTCCTTCCCATTTTGTGACATTTGCTCCCTGCCATTTTTTCTTGGCTTTCTCTTTCATCCTCTGCATGGCAGTAGGCATGCAGATATCCTTATCCAACAACTCTTAATGCATAGCTTATGGGTTCATGATGCAGCCACCTTGCTGGAGCTAAGCAGGTGTGTGTCTGGCCAGTGCCTGGATGGGAGCCCACCTGGGAACGTAAGGAGTTCTATGTTGGATATAAATGTATATCAGTGGATAAAACTCTGCAGAATAAAACAACAGTGCTTCACCTCGGCATTTGTAGGGAACTTTCAGGTGTTGCATGGTGCAATGATGCTGCAGTATCTGTCCTCAAGGTATGTGAATTAGCATGCATAACTTCTTAATCCAAAAAAACCCCCAAACCTTCATTTCTTCTTGCAGATCAATTCTTTCAAAAGATGGAGTCCTGTATGTAAAACTGAGGGCTGGGCAGCTTTCATACAAAGAGGACCCAATGGGTTGGCGAAGCCTTTTGGCGCAGACTGTCACCCACCGAAATGCGGATGCCCGTGCGTTCAAGGTAGTCCTTATGGCCACTGTTGGGTGACAAAAGCCGCAATGAATATAAACTATATAACATGGGTAGGCAAACTAAGGCCCGGGGGCCGGATCTGGCCCAATCGCTTTCTCAATCCGGCTCGCAGACGGTCCGGGAATCAGTATGTTTTTACATGAGTAGAATGTGCGCTTTTATTTAAAACACATCTCTGAGTTATTTGTGGGGCTTGGGAATTCGTTCACCCCCCCAAAAAAAAGTCCAGCCCCCCCCCTCCAGCCCCCTGCTGAAAAAGTTTGCTGATCCCTGCTATATAACAAGCAAAAAGCGGTAAAACCTGAATTTTCCGTTGGGTTGTGAGGTCAGTGGTTATAAGGGAAAGGTCATCTTTGGAAAATTAACGCAAGCTGTGAGAGGCAGCTGTCATTCTGGTGGAAATTCCACTGGGAAGACTCCAAATCCCTCGGTGGTCAGTGCAAAATAGCATAGAAATTGACCTGCGTTGGGGAAAGTTTCATCCGCCTGTCTCATTCTCTCCCAAAGGGCTGAAATGACACAACTTTGTTGGCTCAGCTGTGCTGGTAAGGTAGCAAGATTTTCAGCTGCGTGAATCTATTTTCAGATCAGCTTTTTGCTAAGGGGTAGTGTTATCTCCATTATGGTTTTTTTGAAGATGGCTGGACCATTCGTCTGGGAAGTGGCAGGCTAAAGTGAGGAAGGGTTGTATGAATTGCAGTTTCCCCATGAACCACAAAGAAAGAAACAATCCTTAATTTTAAATGTCACCTTCCTTTTCAGCCAGAAGCTATTTCTGCTTTTACATCTGATCCTGCACTGCTTTCATTCGCTGACTATTACTGCAAACCGGCTGCAAACACGGGGCAAGTAAGTTGTCAGGTGCAAAACCTAGCTTTTAAAAAAAATATATTAAAAGGCAGGCTTTGGCAGAGATGACGATGAAAGAGCTTTTAAAACCACTTGATGCTCTTGATAGCAAAATGTGCAAAGAGCTGGATTCACAGAAGTTTTGAAGGACATCATTTCCCATTAAAAAAGCACATGATGTGCGAACAGGTGCCATGAAAGATAGCTCTAGCCAACTGGATAGATAACAATACAGGTATCTATTTTATATATATATAGTGAAACTCCACTCTCAAAGACAGCATGCCTGTAAATGCCCAATTGCTGGGAATTATGGTAAGGCTTTGTGAAGACTAGAGTATCCTAGTTTTGCATAGGAGGAATTTAAAAATAAAAGAACGTATGGGTGGGATGATTCGCACTCTAGTTGACAAAATCAGCCTCTCCAAAGTTTAATTAAGGTACCAGCAGAGTAGGCAGTATGCCGGTGTGAGCAGCTTGGGTCCCTCCCAGATGCCATGGAACCAGGCAGAGGGCCTTCTCGGTGGTGGCGCCTGCCCTGTGGAACGCCCTCCCATCAGATGTCAAAGAGATAAAACAACTATCTGACGTTTAGAAGACATGCAACAGGCATGTTTCCTGTTTAGGGACGTTTTTAATGACTGATGTTTTAATGTATTTTTAATCTTTGTTGGAAGCTGCCCAGAGTGGCTGGAGAAACCCAACCAGATGGGTGGGGTATAAATATTATTATTATTATTATTCAAATTTATTAAATGATGCCATATAGAGGAGGGGGAGAAAGGTTGTTTCCTGCTGCTCCAGAGAAGCGGACACGGAGCAATGGATTCAAACTACAGGAAAGAATATTCCACCTAAATATTAGGAAGAACTTCCTGACAGTAAGAGATGTTCGATAGTGGAATTTGCTGCCAAGGAGTGTGGTGGAGTCTCCTTCTTTGGAGGTCTTTAAGCAGAGGTTTGACAGCCATCTGTCAGGAATGTTTTGATGGTGTTTCCTGCTTGGCAGGGAGTTGGAATGGATGGCCCTTGTGGAGGCCAACTCTATGATTCTGTGATGATGATGATGATTACAGCCACACCTCGGCTTACATAACCCTCTGGTTACGTAAACTTCAGGATGCGAAAGTGGGAAACCTGGAAGTATTTTACCGGGTTTTGCCGCTCCCGCATGTGCAGAAGCGGTCCTCTGGTTGCGAAAACTTTGGGATCGGGCTGGACCTCTGGAATGGATCCCGTCTGCAACCGGAGGTACCACTGTATTATTATTTTGGGATTCCATCAGCCTCAGCCAGCATGACCAATGGTCAGTGGCAATGGGAGTTATATTCCAGTAACAGCTGGCTCCCCACCCACTGCAACATGTATAGTGTATTTTCCCCCTGAATTACCTCTTCTTCATTTTTTTAGAAACAGGAAGTGTTCGACCTTTTCTCTTCTCTCCTGTACGAGTGTGTTACTCAGGAGAATCCCGAAATGTTGCCGGCTTACATCGCAATTGACCAGGTAAAACTGCGCAATCCTTTTCATTTCAGCAAAGTGTGGCTTTGCTCGTGGTTGCTTATTTCCCTGCTGGTTTTTGCCCGTTGAGAAAGCAAAGACCATAAGCCTGTTGCATTTCTAATCGCAGTATATCTTGATTTTTAACCTATGGAAACGTGTCTGGATGAATGAGTAGTCGTAGCAGAATCATGCCACCTTGTGACACTGATCATGCAAGCTCCCCCTAAGCTTTCTTTCTGATTGGCCCTGTTTAGGGAAGTTTTTAATGTGTGACATTTTAATGTATTTTTAACCTTTGTTGGAAGCCCCCCAGAGTGGCTGGGGAAACCCAGCCAGATGGCGGGGTAGAATAATAAATTATTATTATTATTATTATTATTATTATTATTATTATTATTATTAAAGTCTCTAAACGACTCATTTTATAAGCTAGTTATCTGTAGCTCCAACAGTATTGAGTTACTTCAAGCTCTTTTTTCCTTTTCCGCTAGGCTGTGAGAAGACTGGAAAAAAGAGAAATGTCAGAGACATTTGACTTGTGGCAGATAAAGTTGGTTCTAGAATTTTTCAATTCCAGAAGTCACCAGGAGAGAATGGGGAAGAAACCACACCGGGGCCTCTTTATGAACTCTGAGTTTTTACCTGTGATTAAGTGTTCCATCGATAATACCTTGGATCAGTGGCTGCAAGGTAAAAGTAGCAGGAGATTTACCGCTAAATAAAGCAAGTTTTGTGCAGCTGTCAGATACGACTCTCCTCTGAATGGCAACATAGCTAAGCCAAGACCATGAATTCTTAAGACCACAAATTTCTGCCCCCAAACGACCCAGTGTTCATTTGTAATCTCTAGTAAGGGTTTTTGGGTGTGTGCATGCAAGCCAGAAAGTCTGAAAACGATTCGGTTCTCACCGTGATTTGAAGCTGTTCCAAAAATTAAAAACACCTGGCTCTGTATGGGCTGAATCCAGTTAAGTCATTGTGCGAGCCAAACAACTTCCACGTGTTCAGTGGAACTTCCCCTCGCTCTCTTCCCCTTGTGTGTGGAGGGCTGGGGGAACTCCCGGAGCAGATTGGGCGAGGGGTGGCAGTGTGGGGGTGCATGTGGGGGCGGGAGAGGATGCTGAAATTCTGTGTCACGGGTGGAAATCGTTCCACTCATGCAATGACTTCGTTGGAAACCAACATTAAACATCTGAGAATTTTGTTTTACTCATTTCTGTGCCATCATTCAATTTAAATTACCCCCAAGGCAGCTTGCACAAGAAAACCAATACACAATATCAAAACAAAACAAAAATGCAAACCAATTTTCTTAACACTGCTTTTTTTATACTGCTGCTAATAGGGTTTTTTAAAAAACAACAACAGAGCTTCAACATTAGGAAATTTAAAACAAAAACAAAAGCATATTTTCTTTGCAGGTAACCAAAGGGTATCATAGGGACGCGGGTGGCGCTGTGGTCTAAACCACTGAACCTTTTGGGCTTGCTGATCAGAAGGTTGGCAGTTCAAATCCCCGCGACAGGGTGAGCACCCATTGCTCGGTCCCAGCTCCTGCCAACCTAGCAGTTCGAAAGCACCCCAAAAAGTGCAAGTAGATAAATAGGTACCGCTCTGGCAGGAAGGTAAACGGTGTCTCTGTGTGCTCCTATGGTTTCGTCAGAAGTGGCTTAGTCATGCTGGCCACATGACCTAGAAAAACTGGGTACAAACGCCGGCTCCTTCGGCGTAAAGCGAGATGAGCGCCGCAACCCCAGAGTCATCTGTGACTGGACTTAACTGTCAGGGGTCCCTTTACCTTTACCCTTTTAAAGGGTATCATGGTAGCATTAACTGATGCTTCTTTAGGGGAGAGGGTTTGTTTAGTAGTGTGTGCTCCAGTTCATGCTACTGCATACCTGCCAAGTTCCTGTCTGAGAAATAAGGGACCGGACCGAAGTAGCAGACCGGAAGTAGTGCTGCCGCCATTTTGGAACTGGGCAGAGCATGCTCAGAAGCGGCTTTTGATGCTGCTTTGCCCAGTTCCAAAATGGCCACTGCGCCAGAAGTTGCACTGCACCAATTTTGGAACTGGGCAGAGCTGCATCAAAAGTCGTTTCTGAGCATGCTCCGCCCAGTTCCAAAATGGCCGCTGCGCCAGAATAAACCGGGGGGAAACAAAAAAAAATTGTTTTTTTCAGCTGGGAACAGCTGGGAAAACGGGGGTTTCCTGGGGAATACGGGAGACTTGGCAGCTATGGCTACTGTCTCAAATTCATGCTGCGTATTGTAGATTTCAATATGCAGAGGCTTTTGGGAAAGAAGAGGGGGAATGGTGGGTACTCCCCACCTATGTGCCATTAAGGGGGGGGGCGAGATCTGGACTATCTGTGCATCTTCCTAGGGAAGTCCACCCCCCTTCCTGGAGAATGAGATTATTTTTAATAAGCTTTGTCCTGGGAGGAATCAAACAGCTCTGGCTTCCCTCTATTCACCATAGCCCTGTTTCAAGCATTCAAATAATACACATGGGAATAGCCCTGTGCCCTGTCTCCATCTCAGTTGGCTCCGCCTCTTCCCACATTGAGTAGGAAGTTCTGAAGGCGGGGTTCTATTCTCATAGAGAAATTAGAAAGTCCTGATCATTGGGGAGGGGGGGGAGTCTTAAGCATATTCAGCCCAGAACCCAGCAACTTGACTGTTGAGAGCGGTATAGAACGGAAAACCAGGAGAAGGGCAAATGGATTGGGGTATCTTGGAAGGTCATGGCTGGCTGGTTATCATCGATTGTTGTGTGTATAGCCAAGGGCCTTTACAATGAACGACAGAGGGCAAGAGCAAGGCTTTCCTCTGAAACCACACAACATAATCTATAGAATTTTACAGCATAATTTTTTTTACAGCAAATAAGTTTTAAAATTAGAAATCATCAACATAGCTTCTTAGCTGCCAGAGCCAATTTGTCTACCAGGTGTGTAATTTGTAGGTCTTTATCAGCTAAGAGTTGGACTGTCATTTCCTGGGGGAATTGGCCCGAGAACCACTTAAGAGCAGACAATATTTTTTCTCTCTCTAGGCATTGTATATAAGGGGCAAATCAGCAGGTAGTGAGTGCATTATACCCTTGAGCTGGTTGCATCCATGGATGCACTTGCTTGTCAGAACCTTGAACCAGGAACATTTCACACTGCAACATTTTGCGGCGCTTCCATCCGCTAAATCTGAGCTTCACCTCTCTTGTGTGTTACAGAGGGAGGCGACGTCTGCTTGCACTCCTATTTAAGTGGACAGCCAACCGACGCATCTCAGCTAAGTATATTGGCCTGCTTCCTCATATATCATTCTGTTCCAACACCGGCACAGCTGTTAGCTGGAGGCTTGGAAGGTAAGATTAAAACCCAGCTCTTAATCACCATTATTATTATTATTATTATTATTATTATTATTTTGGGGGGATAACACTGAGAAAACCATGGATTACCAAGACTGTACAAAAATGCAAAAGTTGGTCCATCTCAACCTAAGCCTAATCTTATAATTGTAGAGTTGGGAGGGAACCCAAGGGTCATCTAGTCCAACCCCCTGCAATGCAGGAATCAGAGCCACACAGAGATGTTGGAAACTGAATATGGGTCCTTTTCCCGTGCAAGCCTTGTGCTCTGCTCCTGAGCTTTGGCCTCTCAATAAATCAACTACAATATTGTGATATGTTAATTTGGCCAGCAAGCTGTTGCTCTCTTTAGCAGTACTTTACCAGTTGTAAGGAACAAGAAGACAGGAGCTGAATAAATAACGATGATAATAATAATATAACAAAATGAGTTTATGGCAGTGATACTATTATTATTAATAATAATATTTATATTCCACCCATCTGGCTAGGTTTCCCCGGCCACTCTGGGCAGCTTGCAGCAGAATATAAAAACATAATAAAATGTAAAATGCAGCGACATATTTTATACACACTGAAAAAGAGTTGCCATGCTGCATCTAAAATGCACTGCTTTGGTATATTTGTTCTACTTGAAGGTGTAATCATTTCCCCCCTCCTCTTTATTCTTCTAGGTTGTACAACCTTCTCTGAATTGCTGTTGAAATTCAAGCCCCTGGGAATGCCCTTCCATGCCCTTCTAAGACTCGCCCCTCTGTTGCTGGGGAATCCACAGGCAATGCTTTTGTGAAAGCAATAACTTGAATTTGACACAACCGAGCAACCAAAACGCCAGTATCCGTTTAGCATTTGACATCGGACGGAAGAGGCATTGATGAAGTCAGGCTTTGCTTTCTAAGTTTACAAACTTCTTCCTCAGCGTTTTCCATTCCCTTTTTATGTTTTGAGAGTGATTAAAAAGAGAGAGAGAGCTTTATATATTGTTGGACGGTTTACATGCCCGTGCAAATTAATATGTTTACTTTTTTTTGTAAATAAAGCTTGTTTGCCAAAAGAGAGAGAGAAAGAGAGAGAGAAATATTGACAAACTGGGAAATAAACCACCTGGAATCAATTTGTCAACAGCTCTTTTCGACACAGCATCCTTGAACTAGCAGCGCTACATTGCCCAGTTCTTCTAAATGTTGCGATTTGAATCTCCGGGTGGGAGAAACACACAGAGAGCTCAGCTCAGTGCCTTCTTTGAAGCCACCTTTGCACATGTATTTCCAAAGTCTGATCGCTCAAAACAAGCAAAACCTACAGTATAGTACTACTGCCACGCATACTCCTTCAGTGTAGAACGGTAGCTGGCTATACATCATGATGAATTCAGGTTCCATGCACTTTCAGAGAGGAACTATATGTTACAAGAAACACGGGTGCCAATGAAAACTCTAGCCCTGTGCTGCTTCACCCCTCTCCTCCCACCCCACTACAGCCAGTTCTCCTTATGTTGTGATCTGCTTATTTATTTATAAAATATGCCACCTTTCTCGGGATAGCCCACCCAAGGTGGCTCTTAAAAGTATAAAACAGTGGGTGGAATTCAACGTAGTGCTAAGGTGTGGGGGGAACAAAGTCTGCTCATGCAACAGGACTTTCTTCCCCTGTGTGCCCCCAGCCCTCCAGAACAGATTTAGGGGCTGCAGGAGGAAGCACACCTTGTCCCATGCATGGAACAACTTAGTTGACTCCTGCAAAGTACACATGAAAAACTTGGAAGAGCACCAATACTGAATATCCTTCAAAACCTGGGCTAGTTACAACCCTATCAACCAAACCTATTTTCGTTGGCATCCGGCTGTCTTGAGAGACAATGGAATGCACCTCCAGGGCTGAAGTCAAACCGCTGGAGAATCACAGCGCCTGCTGTGGCTGCAGAGGTCGGTAACTCAACTGGAATCACAGCTGAGGAATCCCTGATCGGTGAACATCCAACCTCTTTAGGAACCTCCAGCGAAGGAGAGTCCACCACCTTCCAGTGGTTCCAGTGTTCCACTGTGACTTCCTCTGAAGGGTCTTCATGCTCACAACACTTGTGGAACCTGTAGTCTTCTAGAAGTTTGCGGGCCTCAGCCCCAACCAGCATGGCCAATGTCACATAGATCATTTGAGTTACAGTCTAGCCCAGTGGTTCTCAAAACCTTTTCTCGGGGCCACGCTTTCAGAATGAAAAATTTGCTCGCACCACGCCAAATTTTAAATTGGTAAGAAATGCATTGGAAAACATTTGTCCTCGGTATCACCTGGTGCTCTTGCTCTCATTTTGAAAAGGGACCTATCCATATTCTGCAAAGAATTTTCTTCTATACTATACTGCACTTAAATGTTTAAATGTTTCTTTGATGGCCCTTGAATCTTCCTGCCACGCTTTCCATCTTCTCATGCCACCAGTGGTGGAGGAAGGGGGGTGGGCCGCCCAGGGTGCCATCACTGAGGGGGGTGACATTCGGCACGCTGCCCGCCTGCAACTCTGTCGGGGGAAAGGGGAGCTGCTCCTCTTTGCCTTCCCCCTTCATTTTGACAGCTGGGGGAGGCTTGGGAGTCGCGGGTGGGCAGCGTGCCCCACTGTGCACCCAGGCTGCTTCGGGGGCGGGGAGCCTCACCCAAGCTGTCAAAAAGAAGGGAGAAGGAGGGGAATGCCATCGGCAAAGCAGTGCCCGCCCCCCAGGAAGCAGCTCGGGAGCGAGAGCATGGGGCAATGGCGCGCAGCCCGCCTGCTGCTCCCAAGCCTCCCCTGAGAGATCCCCATCCCTGCTCCTGCTTGCACAGGAGTAGGAGCTGGATCGGGGCTGCTCTGAGGCGCTCCCTCAGAGGCAGTTCAGGGGCTCTCAGATGCAGCTGCCGGGCTGCCTCCACCTTCCCCGACCCTAGCAGCTATTCTGCCTGGCTGCCTTCAGGTGGTGCAGGGACTCTGATGCTGAGGTGGGGGCTCTTTTAAACTTCTCCCTTGAGGGGAGAAGTTTAAAGGAGCCCCCAGCCATGAACACCTCAATGGAAAGTGTGACGGAGCCTTAACCTCCCTAGCTGAGCAGCCCCAATCCAGCTCCTACGGTACTTTTGTGCAAGCAGGAGCAGGGTTGGGGGTGGTTTAGCACTTCCTTCTTTTAATAATTTCAATGTTGTGGGGAGTGACAATAAATTGTCCACACCGGGTACCACCTGACCTTGCAACACCACTGGGTGCCACACCCTTTGAGAACGACTGGTCAAGCTGCAACTGAAGGCCAGCAGTTCTAACCCCCTTTTTTAACAGGTGTCAGAAACGACCCGGAAAGCAATGCATGCAGTGCATATTCATTCTATGCCTAAGCTATGCTACACACTCAAGCTCCTGATAGGATATTAGTCTAGGAAGATATCTGTGCTTGGAGTATGCAAACTAAATGGGTGGAGATAAAGAACCAAGAAAGCTAGCAAAGGGAACAGAAGCAATGAAAATCCAAACTATAGCAGATGCTTTAAACTTACAAATGAATATACATACAGCCAAATTGTATTTTATTCTTGATTACTAAGCAAGCAAATGCATAGCACACTCATGCAAGTGTGCTACCTTAGCTCCTTGCTTAGCCAATTTTACAATTCACCTAAATTAATCATTGGACTCCCAGCTCATACACAGCTGCAAATCCATGTGTTAAAACTGGCAACGTTTAGAAAGGGGAGGAAGAGTGTTAAAAGGGGGGGGGAGGCCACATTCCTATTTTATATAAATCCTATTTATAACTAAACTGCAGAGGTTTATTCTATTTGTTGAGAGAAAAGCAGTAGAAGCATAGAGTTGGAAGGGTCCCAAGGATCATCTAGTCCAACCCCCTGCAATGCAGGAATCTCAGCGAAAGTATCCATGACAGATGGCCATCCAACCTCTGCTTTAAAAACTCCAAAGGAAGAGGGTTCACCACCTGTCGAGGGAGTCTGTTCCACTGTTGAACAGCTCTTACTGTCAGAAAGTTCTGAGCCGGAATCTCCTTTTCGCTTGGAGAGCTGATGAACTTTAAAAAAACGCACTCCAGATCTTGGTGTTTTGTTAAAGCAGCAAGTACCTGTAGTCCAAAAGAGCCCTACTGGATCGGGTCGCAGACCCATTTAGCCAATCATCCTGTTCTCACGGCTCCCCCGTTTGCTATTCCCAGCAAACTGAGATTCAGGTCGCCTCCGACAGCGGAGGAATCCAACACACGCGCGCAAGGCACGCTTCGTTTTCAAGTGGGCAGGATGGAGCAAAAGATATCCGTGGGTGGTGGGGTTTTTTTTGGGGGGGGGGAGTGGATGCTTACTGTACATGACCCCCCCCCCCCGGATCCGAAAAGTAGCTGAGTGATTTCGGGCTCCCTTTGCAAGCGCTTGGCGAGCGCATGCAAGGCTTCTGGGCTGGAGGAAGAAGCTCGATGAGTGAAAAGCTTTGCACCGCAAGCGTGTCATATTTAGATCCGAGAGAGAAGCTTCCTGTTTCCCTTTTCGGGTTTCTCTCTCTCTCTTTTTTCCCCAAGCTGTCACTCACACAAAATTTGAAACCAGCCGGTAACGTGACCCGCCGCACCAATGATGTGAGCCGAGCAAGGCGACTTTCATTTCTGGCGCCCGTTACAAATGCGAAGTTGCGCACTCTCCGCTCCTGCGCACGTGGGAAGAGCTGGAGGAGATATTGGTATCAGTTCTTGCAAAGGGCTGGTTCTCTGTTATTTTAAAATCGTTTTAAAACTGCGCTTGGCTCAGGGACGGACCCCGACAGCTAACTTCAGCAGGCTGGCCAAACAGACCTAAGGAACCTCCCTCGGCAGGAAGCTATGCTGGTAAGACGCAACTTCATCCGTCTTTTTCTTTTTTTAAACGGCACTTTGCGCAACAGCCGGCTGCAGCTTTGGACGTGGAGCTCCTATAGTCTCGTTTGCAAATATCACGGGGGTTGTGTGTTAAAAGCTTCCACCGATCTGCTCTGTAACTGCCCCCTCCTCTAATTTTGGGGGAGACAGGAAACACCCGGGTCTCAAGCGTGCCAGGAAACGCCGCTGCCTGATCGGAAAGCCCTTCTCTCTCCGCAAATTACGCACCTGCTCTCTGGATCGTTATTTTCTCCAGGTGCTCCAGCCTTGGGCCAGAGTTTTTGGAAACGGGTATTATCATTATTAGACTCTGATTCAACCCTATCCTGGTCTGCAGACGTAATTTGGAAACTTTTCATTCATTCAGCTCAGTGATGTGGTCTTGTTCAGTAAAGTGAAAATAATTCAGGAGGACTAGTATCTTCTGAGCAGAAATGTTGTTTTAGTGCTTTGAGAGCAGGCTTGCGGGGGTGTGGTATGGCAGCGGGGGTGTGGTAACAGGAGTATAGACAACAGGTTCTTGAATGAGGCAGGGTTCGTTTAGGAAGAAAACTGGAACCCGATTCCTGTTAGCGATGTCTAATTTTAAGAACGCGAGGCAGCTGCTGAGAATCAGTATGTGTGAATGCCTCACCTGTGGATCACTTTTACTCCACCAATAATTGATACCATTGCTGGAACCGTGCCTTGTGTTTTTGTTAAGTTCTGTGGTTTGGGTTTTGTTTATTTTATTTTTAAATTGCAAATTGTCTTTTGAGGGCTTTTACTAAAGGCAGGATAGACATATCTGCAAAGGCAGCCTCTGTGCTAGAGAGAAAGCAGGCTCTTTAAGCAAAGGATGGAAGGTTAATCTGTCGTTTTCAAGCAGTGAGTCAACAAACATCCCTGGGCAAACACATCATGGCAGATGAGGGTATACTGTACTTAAGTCTATTCTACGGGGGTGCAAAGCACTTTGGGCACCCCAGGGGAGTGTGTGGAAGGCAGGTCATTGGAACAGCCAGTGTTTTATTCCCTCCCCCAGGAATGAATGGCAGGCATTGACTCGTATGAGGGAAAGTAGCAGGATCCATGTTGGGGCATCACAGGAGATGGGAGGGGATGAAACCTAGCTGCACTGAGCCCCTTCTTTGATAACTAAACCCGCACCTATCTGCATAGACTCATTCTCTGCTATTCTGCATTCTGGTCTTGCCAGCAGAATGTTGGTAATTGGCTTTGAAAGCTGAATGGCTGGATTCAGTTATAGTCATAGAATCATAGAGTTGGAAGTGACCACAAGGGCCATCCAGTCCAACCCCCTGCCAAGCAGGAAACACCATCAAAGCATTCTTGACATATGCCTGTCAAGCCTCTGCTTAAAGACCTCCATAGAAGGAGACTCCACCACAATCCTTGGTAGCAAATTCCACTGCCGAACAGCTCTTACTGTCAGGAAGTTCTTCCTAATATTTAGGTGGAATATTCTTTCCTGTAGTTTGAATCCATTGCTCCGTGTCCTAATGTTCAGGTGGAATCTTCTTTCTTGTGGTTTGAATCCATTGCTCCGTGTCCGCTTCTCTGGAGCAGCAGAAAACAATTTTTCTCCCTCCTCTATATGACATCCTTTTATATATTTGAACATGGCTATCATATCACCCCTTAACTTTCTCTTCTCATTAACCTTAACCTCCTTTCCCCCTTAAATACACACTGTAATCTTAAAGCCATTTATTTGGGAATAATCCACAGGAAACTGAATGGGAGTGACTTCTGAGCAGACATGTTAAATAGACTGTCAATTGGGGCGGGCGGAATGTGATGGTAGAATATTCGGAAGGTTCAGGTGCCAACATGGGAAGTTTAAAAATAGCAATTGCCATTTTCCAGGTGTTTTATGATCAATAAAACTAAGAGATGGACAAGTGAGGCCTAGAGGATTGTGTCTTGCTTCCAGACTCGGGTTTCCAACCAGTTTCTGTATTTAGTGAGAGTAATTGACCTAGTTCGGGTTTTTTTGTTTTTTTTTCATATTTGTATCCAAGCCTTCCTCCAACAAGATCACTTCAGGCTGCCATTCGTGCACATTTTATCCTCACAAAAGCTCTGAAGGAATTTGACTGCCACCCTTTGGCTTTGTGGCAAGCAGGAACTCAAACCTGACCCAAGTCTAACTGCAACAAGCTAGAGTGCTGGCTCTCATGTCTAGCCTTTCTCGTGTTGTTGTCGGTCAAGTTTTGCCAGAGTCGAATTGTCTGCATCAAAGCCAGCAAAATGAGCATTGCAGAACAAACTGACAACAACGGAGCATTAAATGCAATGCACCTGTATTTTTTTATTTTGCAAGAACTTGGCTTTCCTGTGGCAGATGTTGCAAAATCTGGGCGCTTCCCATAGATGGTTACAGAGCTCTCTTCAGGTCTTCAGCTTCTCTAGAAATTGAAGGGAGAAGGCGTAGCAAACGTTGCAGGAATGAATAGGGCAGGCATCCACAAACTGCTGTCCTCCAGATGTTTTGGCCTACAGCTCCCATGATCCCTAGCTAAGAGGACCAGTGGTCAGGGATGATGGGAATTGTAGTCCAAAACATCTGGAGGGCCAAAGTTTGGGGATGCCTGGAATAGGGCAATAAACATTTGAATATTCTCTTTGGCCTTTAAACATGTCAGTATGTTTTAGTCTGTTTTTGGCTTATTGTCGATTCTAATTCTAATTACATTTTGAATTTTTTTAAGTACCTGTTTTTTTTTAACCTGTTCTTTTACTGACAGTTTTAATGTGGGTGGGGTTTTTTTTTTTTTTGGTAAACTGCTTAGCGGTTCTATTAAGTACTGCCCCCAGCCCTACCTGGATGAAGATGCTGGGTTTGAACCCCAAACCTTCTACATGCAAAGCATCTGCTTTTCCATAAGGCTAGGCTGTTTCCCATTGTTGCGTTTTGTTAAATAAGCGTAATTTTGTTGGCATCCATCCATCTGAGTGCCCTCCCCCAGGGGCGACATAGCAGCCTCCCCGGGCACAAGCCTGGGCAGTGTGTATGGAAGTCCTGGGCTGCCCAGGTGACAAAAATAAGCAAATATTTTTGGATTGACCCTGAAGGGGAAAGATCCACAGCTTGGGTAGCAGGTCTTTACTTACAGTGCTGCCAATCAAAAAATAAAATAAAAAAAATCAGGACTGTAAGACCAATTTGGCAGCTTCATGTGTTCACAATCTCCTTTTTTGATATTATTCTTCCTTTACCGCCTGAAATATACTCAGAGTCGTGTAGTGATTTCTTTTTCTTTTTTAAAATTATTTTTATTAAGGATTTTCTTGGGTTACAAAGGTAGTGCAGTGTCTCATGCATCATTTTTACACATCAATTTTACTTGTTGAGACATTATGAGGAAGGGGGGAAAGAGGTGGGTAGGATGGGGAGTTGGGTGTGGTGGATTGCCAGTGTTCCTGTTTTTCTTGATATGTGTAGGGGTTCGGCGTCAGCTGTTGTTTGTTCGTGCTTCTCTGTTGGTGAGAGAGGTCGGGATTCGTCTTAGGATGCGATTGCTCATTTGTGGTTGGCTGTGATGATCTTTAGTTTCTCGTGTGAGTGGGGAGGGAGGATGTTTTGATTAGGTTAGCCATATTGATTTGTATGCTGACGGTAAGTTTTTGTCGTTGTCTTGTTGGGCTGTGTAAGTGATGAAGGGGAACCATACTGGGGTGAAGGTGTCTTCTTCTGTTTGTCCCCGTGTCAGTTTCAGCTTACTGGTTAGTTTTTCTAGTAGGGCCGTTTCCCATACAGCTTGGTACCATTGGTCCATGCTTACCCCTGACAGGTCCCTCCAGTGCCTGGCTATGATGTTTCTAGTTGCTGACAATAGGTGGATTATAAGTTCTTTGTGATCTGAGTGAGCGTTGTTATCTTGAAAGATATTTAGTAAAACCAATTCTGGGGTAATTTCTAGCACATGCTTAGCTATCTTAAAAATTTCTTGCATGGACGTCTTCCAGAATGATTGGATTTTAGGGCACTCCCACCACATGTGGAGATATGTGCCTGTGGGTGTAGTGATTTCATGCTCTTTATTGTGCCTCGTAAAACAGTGAATGAATTTTCCCCCAAACCTCTGGCTTTATATACATTATTTACACAATGGGTCCTGTCTGATTGGCTGATTCTGCTTCCTTCCTGGAGCCTGATTGGGCTGCTCGCACAGGCCAATCAGGTTGTTGCATTCTAGGATCCTACCTGCCTGTTGTTCTAGGATCCAAGCTTAGTACATAACACCACCCAAAAAAATTAGGGCAGCATTTTTTGCACTAACATGAATTAGGCAAGGCTGATGGATGGCAACTTGGACAAAGTTTCAGAGCTAAACAGAGATTTTAACTTGCATTTCCTACAACTAAACTCTCGCCTTCAGTCACATTGAATTTCTGTTTTAAGCACGAGTCAATCTGCAGTGGAACCAGGGCTTCTTCTTTTTCTGCCAGAGCCCACAGGAGCTCAGCTCTGGCACCTCTCAGGTGGGTGCCATTGTTCTCCTAAGAGAAAGAGACAGTTCCGGCACCTCTTTTTCTAGAAAAACGGCACTCAGTAGAACCTCAAGATTGGGAGACTATATCTTGTACTTGTAAAATGTTATTTTAAATGAAACTATTTTAAAATGTTTGCAGCTATCAATGCACTATATTAAACTTTAATAATGCATGGTGTGAAACCCTCTGGAGTTCTACTGAATTTGCCTTGCTGAATGTTGCCAGAGTCCGAGCCTGTGCAGGCTGTCAGAAGTTCTGCCTGTTTGCATTCCTATTCTCAACAGGAAGAACTTTGAGAGGAAGGGGGAAGTAACAGCAGGCTGCGATTAGGGAATCCGCAACCTCTCACCTGAGAGACCACCCTTCGCAATATCCAGGAGTGGACGTTTCCTGTTGCGTGACCAGCATCAGAGTTTGGGCACCCCGAAACGCCTCCTCCCGACCTTACGTTTGGTGGTGCGCCTTAATTCGGGCGCCGGAAGGGGCTGCATGTTCCCCTCCACCTGTTGGTCAGGTCGTTGCAAAGGCTCTTCCAGATCGCTGAGCCCTGACTCCTCCATCTCACTCACTTCCTCATTCCCCCCACCTGACCCGCTGCTGCTGTTCTCACTGGGCGAAGTGCTGGTCAGCAGGATTGGGGGGAGGCTCCCTGTACGGAGGTACCCGGCACCACATGTCTGAAATAGTACAGGGGAACAATCGTGAAGCCATTTTGTCTCTCCCAAATTGACCTCAAATATTTTTCTGCAAGGTGGACGGACGGAAATGGGAAAAGCTTTCCAGTTGTCTTTGGACTTGTAGGGGCTTACACCTCCCTGTAAATGCAGTCTGGCAAGTATCTCTTAAGCTGAGCACACTATCAATATGTGTAAGAGATTCAGGAACTACCATGTCAAAGGAATGGCCAGGCTACGCAGAAAAGGCAATCAGTAAGGCATTATCAGGTATCCTGGCAGACAGGAGAGAAGCAACACACTCCTATTTCTGCTGGAGAACACCTCTTTCTGTGATGTATGTATGATGTTTTGGGGTGTGGTCTTGAGCTACAGAGGAGGCAACTTTCAAATGTCTACCAATGTTCTAGGTCCCTCTCCCACCCTCCCTGCGTGGGGTGAGCAGGGGACCCTGGTTGCAACAGTTTAATAAAGATCAGGCTTACTAGCTTGCTTTGCTTCTCAATATTCTCTGGCTGGCCTCTGTTATTTTCTCCTACCGATAGAGAACCTACTTAAGGACTCTATACGGGCTCTTAGATACCCCATAAGAAGAGTTTGGATTTGATATCCCGCTTTATCACTACCCTAAGGAGCCTCAAAGCGGCTAACATTCTCCTTTCCTTTCCTCCCCCACAACAAACACTCTGTGATGTGGGTGAGGCTGAGAAACTTCAGAGAAGTGTGACTAGCCCAAGGTCACCCAGCAGCTGCATGTGGAGGAGCGGGGACGCGAACCCGGTTCCCCAGATTACGAGTCCACCGCTCTTAACCACTACACCTCACTGGCAAAAAGGAAAGGGAGCAGTATTTTTATTTACAACACTAGGTAAAGCTGCGAAACACTCCCTGTCTGAAGCCCAGGAGAGCAGCTGCTCGTCAGTGTAGGCAGTGCTAAACTAGATGGACCAATGGGTCTGACTTGGCATAAGGCGGCTTTCCTTGTTCTTTCGTTCCTGGTCTCCTGTGCAAAGCTGAGAGTTGCACCTGTTGTTCTGCCTACTTGTCCTCTGCCATGGGGCTCCCAGAAGGTTCCTTATGTGGGAATGCAGTTCTTGGGGTGAGAACATTTGCCCATACCGACTCTTTTCACATTCTTTTCTAGTGATTGACTCATTTGGAGAGGGAAATAGGTTCTTTGATGGCACTTCTCTAAGCCAAGCTGGCTTGACCTTTTTTTTTTTTTAGGCCTTGCTAAATCCATTGATCAAACCCACATTTACTAATTTCAGAATTAGGGGGCAAACTGGCACCTAGGAATTTAGAGGATCCTTGCCCCCTACAAAACCATGCCACTAGCTTGTAAAAAAACAATTGTCTTTAGAGTCTTCCAGCCCTTGAAAATACAAAAATGAAGAAGTTTGAAGTGCCATCATTTTGTCAGTCAAATAGCAACTGTCGTAATAGTAAACCACAGCACTGGGTTACTCCTATGCTCTTTCATAACTTTCCTTACTCATTTGTAAACTGGACTGTGGGTTAAAAAGTAGTTTAAAAACCTTGCTATTCATCACTAGCAAGTGGTTTTGGCTCAGACACGTGGTCTGTACATTTATGTATGTGCTTGCTTGGTACATTTATGAACATTTATTTTATATATATATGAGACCTTAAAATTATTATAACACTATGCATTATGATAGGACTTGGTAACTAAGCATTAGTTTCCACAAGGCAGCTGTGAAGTCCAGTCCCAACATGATAGCACAATGTCTTGTGCATTTATCAACACAGATATTGCCTCAAATTGATGACGTTACATAACTGAGTCTTTACGTAAGTCAACGAACACATTGCATTTTTTGTTTCTTTTAACCTGTGATTTGTTCCACATCTCTAAACAGGGTTTTGTTTTGTTTTTGTTTTGTTTTGCTTCAAAATGTGGGAACATTTGACTTGGATTAGCAAGAGGCCTATTTTAGTTTCCTGTCTCATATCTTCTACCAGGAAAAATGGAGGAATTTGCTTGTCAAAAAGGAGTCCTCAGCACCCCCTCCCCGCAAAGTCTAAACACGTTTTTGGTGGCTTTCATGGGTGTAGACAGGGGGGGGCAGGAGGGGGCAGCTGCCCCCCCCTAGAAGCAAAAAATTATTGTATTTTACAGACCATAACCAAATACTTTGCCCCTCCAAAAACTGAAGTGGAAAGGGCTTTGCTTTAGCAAGAGCAGCTCTCCACTTGCTGGGGGCGGGAACACAGCTGTAACAAAAACACATCAAATAAATAAAGCAAAGTGGCTACCAGTACTTAAGCAGTTAAGACAATGGAGCAGAATATCCCTTCAGGCAAGGTCCACCCTATTCACCCTATTGTTATTCAGTGGGAGTTGTTAATGGGCATTCAGGGATCACATTAACAGTTCTATTGGCGATTTAATGAGGGTGCAGAGGATTAAATTTGACTAAGGTGGCCCTGCAAGGCTAAAAGGAAGTGAATAAGAAGGGGGGGGCTGTAGCTTTGATAGACACAGTGATGTTTATAAAAAGCATTGGTGTTCCAGTCTGCCCCTCCTCCTGCATCTGTATACTGTAAATCAGGGGTGGCCACCTCCCAAGAGACTCTGATCTACTCAGAGTTTAAAACTGGGGGTGATCTACCCCCTTTTGGGGGGTTCAGGTCAAAGCTGTTGAGTTTTTTTAAGGAAGGCAAGCCCTGTTTTGGGGGGTTTAGGTCAAACTTGTTGAGCTTCTTTTAGGAGGGAGGGAGGCCCATTTTTGTTTAGGGCTTCAGGTCATAGTTCAGCTTTTTTTAGGGAGGAGGAAAAATTTGGGTGAGCTTTTTTTAGGGGTGCCAGTGATCTAGCAGTGATCTACCACAGACATCCAGTGATCTACTGGTAGATCACAATCTACCTGTTGGACGTGCCTGCTGTAAATCAAGCAGAGAGAAAGCTGCTTACAAGGCTCCTGTACAGGTGTACCAGTATCTTCCTCTTGCTGCAGAGTTCTAGCATCACAGCGTCACCCAGAGGCACCCACAAATGTGAGTTATCCCTCTCTCTATTTCTTCCTTCCTTTCCTCCCTCTTCCATCCTCAATAAAATACTGGGGGGGGGGCAGATAAGCCCCACATAGAAAGCCCATCAACATGGGGGGGGGAGGACTCTTTAAAATACAGTATTTACCAGTAATTTCTTTTGGGGGGGAGGCACCTAGGCCTCTAGGAGTTGGCTGCTATGCCTAGGACAATTCAAGAAAGCAGAATCATGCATATGCTATGGTAATATATCAAAAGAATCATGGAATTGTAGTCGGAAGGGACCACAAGGGTCATCTAGTCCAACCCCCTGCAATGCAGGAATTTTTCCCCAATGTGGGGCTTGAACCCACAACATGGTTGAAATATTATGCTGATATGCAGCAACGCCTCGGAGCCATCGAGACTGCGGCCCTGTCTTGCCTCGCCCTCGCCTGCCCTGCCACCCCCTCTCCCCTGCCCGACCCTCCCATCCTCTTGCTGCAGAGTTCCAGCTTCACAGCATCACCCAGAGGCACCCACAAATATGAGGTATCCCTCTCTCTATTATTCCTTCCTTCCCTCCCTCTTCCATCCTTAATAAAATACTGGGGGGGGGGGGCAGATAAGCCCCACATAGAAAGCCCATCAAAATGGGGTTTTTTTGACTCTTTCAAATACGGTATTTACCAGTAATTGGGGGGGGGGAGAGGCACCTAGGCCTCTAGGATTTGGCTGCTATGCCTAGGAGTAGGACAATTCAAGAAAGCAGAATGATGCATATGCTATGGTAATATATCAATGGAATCATAGAATTGTAGTTGGAAGGGACCACAAGGGTCATCTAGTCCAACCCCCTGCAATGCAGGATTTTTCCCCCAAGGTGGGACTTGAACCCACAACATGGTTGAAATATTATGCTGATATGCAGCAACGCCTCGGAGCTGTCGTGACTGCGGCCGTGCCTTCCCTCGCCCTCACCCGCCCTGCCACCCCCTCTCGCCTGCCCGACCCTCCCGTCCTTGCTGCAGAGTTCCAGCATCACAGCGTCACCCAGAGGCACCCACAAATATGAGTTATCCCTCTCTCTATTTCTTCCTTCCCTCCCTCTTCCATTCTTAATAAAATATGGGGGGGGCAGATAAGCCCCACATAGAAAGCCCATCAACATGGGGGGGATGACTCTTTCACATACGGTATTTACTAGTAATTGGGGGGGGGGAGGCACCTAGGCCTCTAGGAGTTGGCTGCTATGCCTAGGAGTAGGACAATTCAAGAAAGCAGAATGATGCATATGCTATGGCAATATATCAATAGAATCATAGAATTGTAGTCGGAAGGGACCACAAGGGTCATCTAGTCCAACCCCCTGCAATGCAGGAATTTTTTCCTAAGGTGGGGCTTGAACCCACAACATGGTTGAAATATTATGCTGATATGCAGCAACGCCTCGGAGCCGTTGTGACTGCGGCCGTGCCTTGCCTTGCCCTCGCCCACCCTGTCACCCCCTCTTGCCTGCCCGACCCTCCCGTCCTCTCCAGCCAAGCAGGGTAGCCGCCGCCGTTGCCAGCCCCAGAAGCACAGGGTGGCCGCTGCCGCCACCACGATGTCGTCAGGCCAGCTGGCCCTGTAGCCCCGCCCATGTTCCCACTTTGTGGCCCCGCCCCTGAATGATCATGGCTTGCCCCCCCCTAGTTGTGATCCTGGCTACGCCCTTGGTGGCTTTGTTTCTGAGTGTGTAGGTTTAACCTGTAAAACACCTTGACGTTTGTCAGCCAGATGAAATGCTACCCTTTTCAAATGGAAATACGCACAAGCTTACGAAGTGTTGCCATTCAAACTGGTTAGCCTGAAGGAGGAAGCCCTCGAAAGGAAAAGGAGAGAAGTACCTAGCCTCTGCTTGACTCTTCTCGTCCCCACTTTTATCTACGTTTTTGGTGAAACAATAATATAACTACAATCTTTCTTGCTAGAATCCTGCTTTCTGATCCAAAGTTCTTTGTGACAATAGGGGTTGCAGACTGAAAATGAGAGCCAACTTCCACCCGCGCAGGGCAGGCTCCAGCTTTGATGGGCAAAGCGCCCTCTGGTGGGCCTCCTCTTATTACAACGATGGGCTCCCTAAGATGGTTGGATGGCACCTTGTACACCTCATTCCGGCAACTCCTGCAGCCAAGCTGGTGCCAAATGTATTGCTCTGCTTTCCTTTATATGACATCAGCGAGGCCGAGAAGGGGGTCTTGTTGTCTGGCCAGCCCAGGACCTCCATGTTGTTGTTGTTGTTTAGTCGTGTCCGACTCTTCGTGAGCCCATGGACCAGAGCACACCAGCCACTCCTGTCTTGCACTGCCTCCCGCAGTTTGGTCAAACTCATGTTGGTGGCTTCGAGAACACTGTCCAACCATCTCATCCTCTGTCGTCCCCTTCTCCTTGTGTCCTCAATCTTTCCCAACACCAGGGTTCTTTCCAGGGAGTCTTCTCTTCTCATGAGGTGGCCAAAGTATTGGAGCCTCAGCTTCAGGATCTGTCCTTCCAGTGAGCACTCAGGGCTGATTTCCTTCAGAATGGATAGGTTCGATCTTCTTGCAGTCCATGGGACTCTCAAGAGTCTCCTCCAGCACCATAATTCAAAAGCATCAATTCTTCGGCGATCAGCCTTCTTTGTGGTCCAGCTCTCACTTCCATACATCACTACTGGGAAAACCATAGCTTTAACTATATGGACCTTTGTTGGCAAGGTGATGTCTCTGCTTTTTAAGATGCTTTTCTCCCAAGAAGCAGGCGTCTTTTAATTTCGTGACTGCTGTCACCATCTGCAGTGATCATGGAACCCAAGAAAGTAAAATCTCTCACTGCCTCCATTTCTACCCCTTCTATTTGCCAGGAGGTAATGGGACCAGTGGCCATGATCTTGGTTTTTTTGATGCTGAGCTTCAGACCATATTTTGCGCTCTCCTCTTTCACCCTCATTAAAAGGTTCTTTAATTCCTCCTCACTTTCTGCCATCAAGGTTGTGTCATCTGCATATCTGAGGTTGTTGATATTTCTTCCGGCAATCTTAATTCCGGCTTGGGATTCATCCAGCCCAGCCTTTCGCATGATGAATTCTGCATATAAGTTAAATAAGCAGGGAGACAATATACAGCCTTGTCGTACTCCTTTCCCAATTTTGAACCAATATTTCCAATTTTGGACCTCCATACACACTCCCATTGCTCAGGCGTGTGCCCTGGGGAGGGCATTTTGCTGCTGCTGATACAACAGTTTGGCTTCACCCCCAGAGGTGCACTCCATTGTGTCTCAAAGGAGTCGTGGTGCCATCTTATCAGACCCTCTTCTGGTGGAGTGAGAAGGCCCAAGTAAGGATGAACTCATTTAAAAGTTCCAAGAAGTTCTTAACAGTTATAAAAAGTCCTTTGAAAAAAATAATACAAAGAACTTGGAGAGCCGCTGCCAGTCAAAGCAGCTAGCACTGGGCAGTGGTGTTACATGTTTTGGGGTTTTGTTGGGGATGGGGAACCACAGCTCATTGGTAGAGTACATGCTCTGAGCCTCAATCTCTGCTATTTCTAGTTAAAAGGATGAGTGTTAAGGTGGTGGGAAAGGATATCTGCCTCTGTCAATCACTCAGAAAATGGGCTTGATTGACAGATAAGGTTGTTGTCGTTTAGTCGTTTAGTCGTGTCCGACCCTTCATGACCCCATGGACCACAGCACGCCAGGCACTCCTGTCTTGCACTGTTTCCCGCAGTTTGGTCAAACTCATGTTCGTAGCTTCGAGAACACTGTCCAACCATCTCGTCCTCTGTTGTCCCCTTCTCCTTGTGCCCTCCATCTTTCCCAACATCAGGGTCTTTTCCAAGGAGTCTTCTCTTCTCATGAGGTGGCCAAAGTATTGGAGCCTCAGCTTCAGGATCTGTCCTTCCAGTTAGCACTCAGGGCTGATTTCCTTCAGAATGGATAGGTTCGATCTTCTTGCAGTCCATGGGACTCTCAAGAGTCTCCTCCAGACAGATAAGGTAGCTTCCAATAAATATGCCAGTTTTTCTTTTTTTCATTTCTTAAAAAAAGGTTAGCATCACATCTGGAAGTTTGTTTTTAGAATGCTATTAAGATGGGCACAGCATCAGATATTTTTACACTTTCATGTTGTTTTTGTATGTGGTGAAATCATGCTTTTTTGCCATTCTCTTTGACAGCAGCGCCACCTGCTGTTGAAAGCAAATGCGACGAAAGATAAAGGGTGAGAAAGGGCCTCAAGAGTTTTCCTCTCCCGAAGAACGAAGTCGAAAATCTGTTCTGTGCATCTTTCATGCGAATGTGTAATTTTCATTGGCTGAAATGCACTTTCAGGGTTTGTTTGTGTTTGACTACGTTTCTTTCAAGCCCCACTGCCTAAGGTTGGAGAGAGGTGTTTTTTTTTCTCTCCATAGATTTTAAGTTAGTTTGAAAACGAGGGGCCTAGCTGTGGTATATACATTTGTACCACTTTCACCTATGAAAAAATTGTGTCTTTGTAGGCTTTCTGTACTGTGGCAAATGCTGTTTAATCAGTGGTGACAGTATGGTGAAAATAAAACCAAGAGACATGATGGCTCTTTTCAAGAATCTCAAAGATTATGGTGTTTTCCCAGCGTGCATTGATTCTAATGTCAACTTTTTAAAGATACCAGTTAGGTTCCTTCATCTTTAATAGTTATATTTTTAATAGTTATATAGAAGAGGCGATTGCATGATAAGCTACACCTGCTAAAATTTCTTCTTCCACACATCTGTTAAAGGAGCTATTCCACTTACACCAGATGAACACCGTTTTATTTGTCTGGCCTTTTTAAGATCTTTTGTCTACTCTGTTCTATAAATTACTGTATTTTTAAAAACTGTTTTTAAGCTGCTCTGGAATACCCTTTGGGATTGATGATGTGTGGGCAATTAAATCTAAATTAATAAATATTCATAAAGGTAAAGGGACCCCTGACCATTAGGTCCAGTCGTGACCGACTCTGGGGTTGCGGCGCTCATCTCGCATTATTGACCGAGGGAGCCGGCGTATAGCTTCCAGGTCATGTGGCCAGCATGACAAAGCCGCTTGTGGCGAACCAGAGCAGCACACGGAAACGCTGGTTACCTTCCCGCTGTAGCGGTTCCTATTTATCTACTTGCATTTTGACGTGCTTTTGAACTGCTAGGTTGGCAGAAGCTGGGACAGAGCAACGGGAGCTCACCCTGTCACAGGGATTCGAACCGCTGACCTTCTGATCAGCAAGCCCTAGGCTCTGTGGTTTAACCCACAGCGCCACCTGGGTCCCTATAAATATTCATACATAGGCTCAAATAGTAGAACAGGAACACTCTTAGAGCTCATCTGCACCGCTCTTGAAATTCTACATTTTCCAAATCTGGTTTGTGCATTATAACACTCTGTGGTTCAGTACCTGTGCAGTTTGCTAGCTGTTGTCTCATTCTTTTGTACCAGGAACACACATTGGGCCTATTGTTACTTCGGATCTAGGGCCTTGTTGCTTCTTTAAAAAAAGAATTTTAAACTGCCCATGGACACTTCGTAAGCAGTCCATAAAACTGCTGCTGCGTCCCCACATTAGCTCTCCCTTGATAGGTAAAGGAAAATCCAGCTTGTGGTCCTTACTGACCAACAAAATTTACAACGCATTCTCAGGCACTCCTCCTACTTAAGGTGCAAGGGGGGTCTTCCTCCCTAGTAAATCTACCCAGAAAGGAGAGAAAGATTCACTCAGATATTAACAGCAGCAGCAATGAAAACAAAATGGGGACTGAAGGCAATGGCTTTGGCACAGAGGAGGCGTTAAGGGACAGGGCAAAATAGGATAACCCAAAAAACGTGATATGGCAAGTGCACATTACAAGACACCGTGCCACGTGTAATCGATTTAGAAAACCTTTTTGCTGCAAGACAGACCCAAAAAAGAAAATAACAGAACACCACTGCTTATCACATACAGCTCCCAAGTTAAAACAGTACAACGCATCATCAGAGATCTACAACCTCTTCTAGACCATGACAGCTCTCTTTCTATATAGTGCATGTTCACCTTTAGGCAGTAGATGGCACTAGCGACACACTATGGCTGTCACATCCTGATTTTTCATGTTTTCCTTGTGTGAGGAAGGCATATATATTTAAGTCCAAAACAAGATCACATTAAAACACACACCAGCACTTGGCATGTCTGTAAACACAAAGGCCAAGAAGCAGCTGCCACTTCTGATCAGAACCACAGAACAGTTTCCACAAGGTCTTCTGAGGACAAGTGTAAATATATATATATATATATATTAAAGGAACTCCTCCGAGGCTCTAATTTAAGAGCCTTGCATGACTCATGTAAACAGAAGTGGCGCAACTGGTGAGTAATCCTGATAGCGCCTTTCTGTAAATATTTAATCGCAGTCAGGCTTCCAATGAGCCGGTCGGATTTTGGGTATTAAGACAATTACGATCTTAAAGGAAAGACGTGAGGGACGGGAAGGAGCTGTTCTCGTTGCATGAGATTTGCTGCTTGTTTTTCTATATTTACTGTTGACCTGCTTTGTCGCATATATTTTAAATTAGCGTTTCTCCTTGTTGTAAGCCGTGCAGAGAACGTGGTTCTAGAACGGCATATGAATGGCCTGAAATAAGTAAAGTAAATATATATATATATATATATATATATATATATATATATGTGAAATTCAAAATTCAGCCTACGAACTGAGGTATAATGACACTTTTGCTGCAGGTAGAAATATCAGTATTTTGACATTCAATGTATGAATCGTTACCCACAAACATTTTGGGGACAAAAGAAGAGCTTTGAGAGGACGTTAAAAATTCTCTGCAGAAAGCAGAGTGGCTTTCTTTTGTACTGGTGCCCTGACTATTCACCAGCCAGCGCAGGATCATATAGGATCACCTGCTCCATCACCCAATCAGATTTGCCTATGGATTATGTTGAGGGGGGGGAAAGGAAACCAGTGCTTTGCCCTCAAAATGATCTCATGCGAGGGAGGGAAGTTCTGCCTCTGTTGCTCAAGCGACTGGGCTGTGCTAGCAACACATCACCCTGATTGCCTATGCGATTGTAAACGTTTTCACCCACTTTTGAGGCCTCTGTCAAAATCACAAAAAGGTGGGCGCTTTCTGTGGGTGTTTGCAACCCCTTCTCTTGCTCTGGCATTGTGAACTGACTGAGGTTTTAGAGTAAATAATTGTGGTACCGTAATTACCGTGTTTCTCCGAAAATAAGACACCGTCTTATATTTATTTTTCCTCAGAAAAAAACCACACTATGGCTTATTTTCAGGGGGTGTATTATTTTTCTCCTCCTCCTGCCGCGGCCGGCATTGCTGCTGCGCCTATCACTATGTCTTATTTTCGGGGTATGGCTTATATTTCTTGAATGCTTAAAAATCCTGCTACGTCTTATTTTATGGCTACGTCTTATTTTCGGAGAAACAGGGTACTTGGTCAAGGAATAAATAGTTGATAGCCTCGTGGACTTACAAAATTTAACTCCACCTACAGTAGGTTTTGTCCGTAGACCAGCCTTTGCAATAATAATAATAATAATAATAATAATAATAATAATAATAATAATTTATTATTTATACCCCGCCCATCTGGCTGGGTTTCCCCTGCCACTCTGGGCGGCTTCCAACCGAATATTAAAAACAGTACAGCATCAAACATTAAAAACTTCCCTAAACAGGGCCGCCTTCAGTTGTCTTCTAAATGTAAAATAGTTGTTTATTGCCTTGACATCTGCTGGGAGGGCGTTCCACAGGGCGGGTGCCTGTCTGGTTCCCTGTAACCTCACTTCTCGCAATGAGGGAACCCCCAGAAGGCCCTCGGTGCTGGATCTCAGTGTCCGGGCTGAATGGTGGGGGTGGAGACGCAACCTGGTGCCGTCCAGATGTTTTGAATTGCCATCCCCACCTGCCCCTGCCAACACAACCATCGTGTCTGAGGAAGATGGGAGCCACAGTCTAAGAGATACAAGCGGGCACCGTGCCGGTGAAAGCTGTGAGACAGACTTTTATGCAATTTCCAGATGTTTGCTTCCAGCTTCCCCAGTGAGGGGAAAACAGGAACCACCACTACCTCACCCCAGAGAAGTCCCGTGCTTCCTTGGAGTGTTGCAGTCTCTCGGGGAAGGGTCACAATGACCGAGGAGAAAAGGGAAATTCATAGCTTGGAGATACAAGCTGAGGTTGGTTCTCTAAAGGCAGTCCAGAGAGTAGTGGTTGGAGAAGCAGGTAGCAAGACTGGGCTGTGGTGGCAAGGAAGGTTTCGAAGTGAGGCCTCAAAGCAGCAGGTAGCTTTTATAAAAACACACCACATCCACCCAAAACTTGTGCAACGAAGGGGACCATCCCTGCTGAAGCAGGAGCTGGAATCATGTGTTGTGATGAGCTAGCTCTGTGTGGCTTAGGTCAAGGACACTCTAGGTGGCCTTTGGCTCTTCTTCCCACCTTTCCATGGGGCAGATGCTATGAGTTGGCCTCAGGTGTTGGAGAAGAGGTTCATATAGGAAAAGGACAAGAGAGGTGGAGCCAAGCCAAGAGCCTATTGGGACCCAAGGAAGCCTATCGTATTCCACAGAACTATTGAATTTGCTTGGCAAACTCCTCTTTCTCTGCCCACACTGCTAATCCTGCTCATGCGTTTGACTAGCACCAACTGCCCTGGGAAAGAGCTGACGTCTGGATTGTGGCTGTCTGGTTGGTGCTAGCTGGTTTTTCTTTTGCACAGTTTCTCACCCTTCCGGTCTTGAATTCAATTCGCCACATTTCCAAGCCCGTTCACGTGTTGTTCTTGAAAAGACCTCATGCAAATTCGGCGGCATTTTAGTATACTGTACACACTATCGAATGCAATTTCCCCCTAGTATGGATATTCATTGTATAATGTGTTTTTCTGTATACATTTCTGCACTGCAAAATTTGGAGAAGTGGGTCAACTTTGACAGGTGACCGGGAGCACCCACACATCGGTCACCTGGTGACATCAGATGATTGACAGGTGGAGGAACCCACCCACTTGTCAAAAATTGGCTTGTCGGGTGTTGTTGTTGTTTAGTCGTTTAGTCGTGTCCGACTCTTCGTGACCCCATGGACCATAGCACGCCAGGCACTCCTGTCTTGCACTGCCTCCCGCAGTTTGGTCAAACTCATGTTCGTAGCTTCGAGAACACTGTCCAACCACCTTGTCCTCTGACGTCCCCTTCTCCTAGTGCCCTCAATCTTTCCCAACATCAGGGTCTTTTCCAAGGATTCTTCTCTTCTCATGAGGTGGCCAAAGTATTGGAGCCTCAGCTTCACGATCTGTCCTTCCAGGGAGCACTCAGGGCTGATTTCCTTCAGAATGGATAGGTTTGATCTTCTTGCAGTCCATGGGACTCTCAAGAGTCTCCTCCAGCACCATAATTCAAAAGCATCAATTCTTCGGCGATCAGCCTTCTTTATGGTCCAGCTCTCACTTCCATACATCACTACTGGGAAAACCATAGCTTTAACTATACGGACCTTTGTCGGCAAGGTGATGTCTCTGCTTTTTAAGATGCTGTCTAGGTTTGTCATTGCTTTTCTCCCAAGAAGCAGGCGTCTTTTAATTTCGTGACTGCTGTCACCATCTGCAGTGATCAAGGAGCCCAAGAAGGTAAAATCTCTCACTGCCTCCATTTCTTCCCCTTCTATTTGCCAGGAGGTGATGGGACCAGTGGCCATGATCTTGGTTTTTTTGATGTTGAGCTTCAAAAAAAATATGGCAAAATATGGCTTGTTGGGTAGGAGGTGATAAAGATCTGGATTCCCAGGCCAAAAACTTTCCCCATCCCTTCCCCTGGAGTCTCATCCCACAATGACTGACTGACTGATTTGTTTGTTTGTTTAGCTTCCCACCTTCCCTCCCAAGCACCTTGAGGGTGGCATGCATGATTCTCCCCCTCCACATCTTATCCTCACAACCCTGTGAGGTAGAGAGGGTGAATAGCCCAAAGTCACTTGGCGAGCTTCATGTCCAAAATAGGGATTTGAACCCTGTTCTTCCAGGGCCTAATCCGACACGCTAACCACTGTATCAGCCAAACATATTCACTTACATTTGTTGAAAGGAACAGCGCTTGAGGGAATGTGATCTGAAATCTTCCCCTTTGTATGGGTGTTGAAGATGGGCGATGGTTTTGTGACACAATCGGGCCGCCTTGGCTTTTTGGGGTGGGGGTGGGGGTGAGGAACATATTCTGGCATGGTGTCAACACTGTCCAATTTATTTGATGACTTGTGCATCAGACAAAATGTTCTCGATCATGTGGAAACATATAGTGCGATTATGTTGACGTCTTCGAAACCTTGCAGGATGCATTGTTGATCTTTTCTTACCAGGTGATATAGAAGTCATTTTTGGTTCCCTTCCCTTATTTTGACTCTTAAACAGAAGAAAACAAAACAAATCTGAAGTGGGATGGATTGATTTCTTTTTGTGGGATCATGACGAAGAAGCTCACTTTTGTGTGTGTGTGTGGGGGGGAATCGCTCTGTTTTATACAAAGCGCTGCTCACATTAGTGGTGCTATGGAAATCACGAAATAACAATAACAAATAGCTTGGGTGCCTCTCAGTGTTTTTAATCTGGTGGCATTATTTTTAAGTCCTTTTCGTTCCGGCGGGAGCGCCTCGTAGTCAAACGACGTGTTACATGTGCCCAGCCCTACTTGACGGCAAGCAACAGTCAAGAAATTAGTTTCATTAAATCTTGCCTCTTGTCCCCCGATGATCTCAGCGCACATAGGCCCCTGTGCCTTCCAAGCCAGAGATTAGTCTCCACCAACTGTGAATGGAAAGAGAAACCTGATCTCTGAAAAAACAAAGACTTCCTCCCGCCCCTCTTGCCTCTCTGTACATTGTGAAGCTGCTGGCTTCTACTGCCCAAGGTATTCTCCCTCCTTCTCCCTGACAGGCCTGCCGTAGCCATCCAGAGTCTCTTATCTGCCAACTGCAGTCAAACCAATTTTTAAAAAGGGCTGAATAAGACGGAGCTTATCTGGAGAGCGAGGCCTTATCTCCAGCCTGTTTGGGAGCTAGCAGCCCACTGTGTTTACAGGGAGAGGAAATAATTTTCTCAGAAGGCAGGGGGGGATTTCTTTCTGCAAGATTTCTGGTCCTTGGCGACCTGAAGTCCTACAGAGGAAAGCTTTTAAAAGTGCGCAAGCACCGGTGGCTTTTGTTGCGAACCAGTTTCAAGTCAAGTGTCTTGCAATCCTTGGTGGGAATTTGGGCAGCCCTGATCAGAAATGAAAGAAAGAAAGAAAGAAAGAAAGAAAGAAAGAAAGAAAGAAAGAAAGAAAGAAAGAAAGAAAGGGGCATCATAGAAACAGGAAGTGACGTCTGCAGTCAGAAGTACTAGTGTCATCCCTCGTTTCAACTATGCGGAGCCGCTGGCGTCGGCGGAGGGCGCGTGAAGCTGAAAAATGACCACTGCTAACAAGACACCACCCGGTGCAGATCCAAAGCAGCTGGAAAGGACTGGAACTGTTCGAGAAATTGGATCACAAGCTGTTTGGTCACTTTCCACTTGTAAACCAGGATTTGGTGTGGATCAGTTACGAGATGATAATCTACAAACATACTGGCAGTCTGACGGATCACAGCCTCATTTGGTGAACATCCAATTCAGGAGGGAAACAACAGTGAAAACGCTGTGTATTTACAGTGGTACCTCTACTTACGAATTTAATGTGTTCCGAATGCACATTTGTAAGTCGAATAAATTTGTAAGTCGAATCCCATAGGAATGCATTGGGAGAAAAAAATTGTAAGTCGAAGCAAACCTATCTAAACCGCATCCAAGATGGCGGACGGAGCTCCGTTCTTAAGTAGAAACATTCATAAGTAGAGTTATTCGTAAGTAGAGGTACCACTGTATGCAGATTATAAATCAGATGAAAGCTACACTCCAAGTAAGATCTCTGTCAGGGTAGGAAACAACTTCCACATATCTACAGGAAACCCGGCAACTTGAATTAGTGGAGCCCAGTGGTTGGATTCATGTAGCCTTAACAGATACTCATAAGAAACCTATCTGCAGTTTTATGATTCAGATTGCTGTTTTAGCCAATCACCAAAATGGAAGAGACACTCATATGCGGCAAATCAAGGTGTACAGTATACACCAGTGGAAGAAAGTTCTATTGGTAAATTTCCTAGGTGTACAACATTTGATTTTAATGTTTAATCAATTATTTTATTTTTCTGTTGGAAGCCGCCCAGAGTGGCTGGGGAAACACAGCCAGATGGGCGGGGTATAAATAATAAATTGTTGTTGTTGTTGTTGTTGTTGTTGTTGTTGTTATGCATTGTAAATTGCTAGTCAGAGGATGGCGTATTGGTCTAAAGCAGGCACCCCCAACCTTCGGCCCTCCAGATGTTTTGGACTACAATTCCCATCATCCCTGACCACTCGTCCTGCTAGCTAGGGATCATGGGAGTTGTAGGCCAAAACATCTGGAGGGCTGCAGGTTGGGGATGCCTGGTCTAAAGGAATACGAAACTCAAAGTAGGTATAATAATAATAATAATAATAATTTATTATTTATACCCCGCCCATCTGGCCGGGTTCCCCCAGCCACTCTGGGCGGCTTCCAAAAAAAACCCAGAAATTATAAAATACAGAAATCCATCAAACATTAAAAGCTTCCCTAAACAGGGCTGCCTTGAGATGCCTTCTAAAGGTCTGGTAATTGTTCTCTTTGACCTCTAGTGGGAGGGCATTCCACAGGGTGGGTGCCACTACCGAGAAGGCCCTCTGCCTGGTTCCCTGTAACTTGGCTTCTCGTAATGAGGGAACCGCCAGAAGGCCCTCGGAGCTGGACCTCAGTGTCCGGGCAGAACGATGGGGGTGGAGACGCTCCTTCAGGTATACCGGACCGAGGCCGTTTAGGGCTTTAAAGGTCAACACCAACACTTTGAATTGTGCTCGGAAACGTACTGGGAGCCAATGTAGGTCTTTTAGGACCGGTGTTATGTGATCTCGGCGGCCGCTCCCAGTCACCAGTCTAGCTGCCGCATTCTGGATTAGTTGTAGTTTCCGGGTCACCTTCAAAGGTAGCCCCACGTAGAGCGCATTGCAGTAGTCCAAGCGAGAGATAACTAGAGCATGCACCACTCTGGAGAGACAGTCAGTGGGCAGGTAGGGACTCAGCCTGCGTACCAGATGGAGCTGATAAACAGCTGCCCTGGACACGGAGTTGACCTGTGCCTCCATGGACAGCTGTGAGTCTAAAATGACTCCCAGGCTGCGCACCTGGTCTTTCAGGGGCACAGTTACCCCATTCAGGACCAGGGAGTCCTCCACACCCGCCCGCCTCCTGTCCCCCACAAACAGTACTTCTGTCTTGTCAGGATTCAATCTCAATCTGTTAGCCGCCATCCATCCTCCAACCGCCTCCAAGCACTCACACAGGACCTTCACCGCCTTCACTGGTTCTGATTTAAAAGAGAGGTAGAGCTGGGTATCATCAGCATACTGATGGACACCCAGCCCAAACCCCCTGATGATCTCTCCCAGTGGCTGCATATAGATGTTAAAAAGCATGGGGGAGAGGACAGAACCCTGAGGCACCCCACAAGTGAGCGCCCAGGGGTCTGAACACTCATCCCCCACCACCACTTTCTGAACACGGCCCAGGAGGAAGGAGCGGAACCACTGCATGACAGTGCCCCCAGCTCCCAAGCCCTCTAGACGGTCCAGAAGGATGTTATGGTCGATGGTGTCAAAAGCCGCTGAGAGATCCAGCAGAACAAGGAAACAGCTCTTACCTTTGTCCCTAGCCCGCCGGAGATCATCGACCAGTGCGACCAAGGCAGTTTCAGTCCCATGATGAGGCCTGAATCCTGACTGGAAGGGATCCAAATGGTCCGCTTCTTCCAGGCGTGCCTTGCAGGTAAACTAGCCTTGCATTTAAGCACTAGCCTGGTAACCAGAGGCAACTAGGAATTGCATGCAAGTGAGTGAGCAGGCTGATAGCATAGGAACGGGGTGCTCTTTTCTTTCTCTGCACCTGTCATATAAACCAAGTTGGCTGCTAGAGGAGGGAAACCCCATTCTCTTAGCTCTGCTTATAAATGCAGCTCTTCGTGCCACCTTTGTTAGCCACTAAAAAAACTTTGCAGGCTACTATTGACTGAGTTGCTTATTTTAGAAGGCCCAGGTGAAACCTATAATCTTGCACTGGGCTGACTTAGGTTGGTGTAGAATTACAGTATTTTTCACTCCATAAGTCACACTTTTTTCATCCTAAAAAGTAAGAGGAGATGTCTGTGTGTCTTATGGATCGAGTGTGTGGTCCCTGGAGCTGAACTGCCCAGGATCGAAAGGCAGATCATGCTTCTTCTTCTTTTACAAAAGAAAGCTAGAGGCTAGCAAGAGGGAAACAGAGTGTTGAAAGGAATCAGCTCAGCAGCTGATTGCAAGAGATCGGGGAGGGAGATAAGGGAGCTAGCTCTCTTTTCTGCCCGGCCAGGCCCCTTGCCTAGGCCTCAATTGTTGTCTACAGAGGGAGACATGTGATTGGCTGATTAGATTATCTGTCTGGAAACTGTAGAAATGGGTCCCTTTCCTTTCCTAAAGAAGCTGCAGAACTGTGAGTTGAACCCCATAAAAACAGGATTTTTTCCCCCTTTGCAAGCTAAGCTGAACAACTTTGAGTTGATCCTCAAAAATGGAGCTTTCCCCCTTTGCAAAAGAAGCTTCCTGAAAAATTTAATGGGGGGGGGGGCAAAGGCACCTAGGCCTCTAGGAATTGGCTGCTATGCCTAGGACAATTCAAGAAAGCAAAAAAAAAATATTCTTGTTTTTCTCCTCTAAAAACTGGGTGCGTCCTATGGTGATGTGCGTCTTATGGAGCGAAGCCCATTCCCCCAGGAGGCAGTGATGACAACCAGCTTTGATGGCTTCAAAAGAGGATTGGATAAATTCACGTAGGAGAGGGCTATTGGTGGCTACTGGCCAAGACTCCACAGAATGCCAGTTTCTAGAAAGGGTGCTCTTGTGCTCATGTTCTGCCCCTTGGTGTTCCACAGGGATCTGGTGGACCCCTGTGAGAACGGGGTGCTGGATGAGGTGTGGGTGCTGGATGATGCCTACTAGGGACCCTTAACCAGCAATTTTAAGAGGACATATTGTGTGTACTGCTAGTCTCATGACTACCAATTGGTTTGAAACCTGGTATTGGTTATTTGCTCAGGAAGACAAAATTATTAGTGTAGGAAAGAACTCAAGAAGGTAAGGTCTAGGAATAGGGGGGAAATTCAGTTCAGTTTGTGAATCTATAAGATTAATGCTCCCTGAAACAATATGCAAACTAAATAAAAAATTCATTCCAGTAGCACCTTAGAGACCAACTTACGGTAGTTTGGTATGAGCTTTCGTCTGCATGCACACTTCTTCAGATACCTACCTGTAACTAAAACACAGCCAACCTTCAAAGTTCATGCTTAATCTGAATTTTCCCCACAACCAACCATTATTTACAGAAAGGCATATATTAGTCGGAAATGTGCATAAAAACGGATATACAAGTAAAACAGCATACAAAAATGCATTATATTAAAATAAATTGCTTGCAAATGTGTGGATAGGAAGTTGGATAGGAAGTTGACACTGCATACAAAAATGTGTTTTATTAGGGGGAATTTGCACTAAAATGCTGAATAATTTTAATGAGGATTTAATAATGATAGAAAATGGCTGCAGAACTGTTGAGAAATGAATTTAAGATTGGAAAAAGGAGAAACTCTGAGGAGTGAAATTGAATGATCTTTCCATCCCTATAGTAAGGACACATTCAGATTGCAGACCCCCATGATGCCTCAAGCCAGGGTCTCGAGTCTGGTAATTGTTCTGGGGGGCATCTATGCAGACTCAAAGCAAAAGCCCCTCCTAGTCCCTGCTCATCAAAATGGGTAAGAGCAGACCAAGGCGCAAAATGAAGTTGCAGGATTCAATATGCCCCCCAACTAGGATCAGAGAGACCCTTCCTCCAAAACTTCTTCCAGGACATAAGGGTTTGTAAACACCCAAAGATTACACCTCATCACCACCACACCCAGAATCCATGCAGCATAAAGAGTTGCTCTACAGACAGAATTCCCTGGGAAGTTGCTCCACCAAGCCTCTAGCTAATGTCACAAGGAAAGTCTCCCAGGCATTCTCAAAGAACCTATTGCACAAGATTTTCATAATACAGTTGTACCTCGGAAGTCAAACAGCATCCGTTCCAGAAGACCGTTCGAATTCCAAAACATTCGGAAACCAAGGCGCGGCTTCTGATTGGCTGCAGGAAGCTCCTTTGGGTTCCAAAGATCGTTTGCAAACCGGAACACTCATTTCTGGGTTTGTGGCGTTCGGGAGCCAAAACGTTTGACTCTCAAGGCGTTCAACTTCTGAGGTATGACTGTATAGAGTTGGCGTGGTCCAGTAATTTTTCTCTGCAAACTTACTAATTTAAAAGAGCCCTTCTCAGCATCCAAACCTCTAGGGTCTGTGGTTTTCATAACACTCTGTTAAGGAATGTTTTTATGTATTAATGTATTTTTAATCTTTTGTTGGAAGCTGCCCAGATGGGCGGGGTATAAATAAATAAAGGTAAAGTAAAGGTAAAGGGACCCCTGACCATTAGGTCCAGTCGTGACCGACTCTGGGGTTGCAGCGCTCATCTCGCTTTATTGGCCGAGGGAGCCGGCGTACAGCTTCCAGGTCATGTGGCCAGCATGACTAAGCCACTTCTGGCGAACCAGAGCGGCACATGGAAACGCTGTTTACCTTCCCGCTGTAGCGGTTCCTATTTATCTACTTGCATTTTGACGTGCTTTCGAACTGCTAGGTTGGCAGGAGCTGGGAACAAGCAACAGCTCACCCCGTCACAGGGATTCGAACCGCCGACCTTCTGATCAGCAAGTCCTAGGCTCAGTGATTTAACCCACAGCGCCACCTGGGTCCCTATAAATAAATATATTATTATTATTATTATTCATTTGGATGACAGAACGTTGAAGAGGAGAAAAAGTGATTTTCTTTTTCTTAATATTTAATCCAGAAGAATTTTTTTTTAAAGACTGGTATCACTACAATATACCACATGCATAGTTTTATTGGGTGCATTTTGTCAGCTATGCACTTCTAACTGGAAGCCCCTCTGCATCTAAGCTTTAGGGACTGGAGACGCTAAAACACGCCCCCCAAATGACAGCTGTCGGGATGTACAGTTCAGAATTGGTATAGTTATCATAGCTGCCTTGTGCCCAATCGATGACCCAGGGCCCTTGTATAAAAGGTGCACCAAGCAGAAAATATCAGATAACACGAGATCCAACGGAACTGGTTTTATGTTCTCCCAGACTACAGAGTACTGTATGTCCAAGGCTATGAGCACAGATGGTCTCGTTCCAGTGTGACTCTGGGTCTCCTGGAACTGTAATTACCCACTATTGTATAGTGGAAAAAAAGGGAACAAACTTGAGTCACTTGGACAGTCTTCAACCAGAAATTCAAGTCCCTACATCAAAGAGTTGTGCAGCTGTGAAGCATGAAAGGCAAGAGGTCCAAATTAGCAATAAGGTCACATCAAAGTTCAGATAATGCCGAGGGCGCGTGCATAAGGGGATACCCTTGGGAATGGGGGCGGGATCCACAAAGCAAGTGCCATATTTGTTGAGACAATTCCATGAGAGCTGCCATTCCAGAGAATAAAATTCTTTCCCCCCTCCGCCCCTCCCTTCGGTAGATGTGAATCTAGGTTGTCAATATTAGCCAAAGTCAATAGACTTGAACCTTGTTCTCGTGAACAATTGTTTCACAGTTTCATAAAGCCTTAATTCGCTTTTAACTTCTCTTCTGTTCTTGCTGTGTGTGTGGAGAGAGAGAGAGAGAGAGAGAGAGAGAGAGAGAGATTTAAAGTGGGTGAACAGGCAATACCTATTTCTGTGTCAGAATGCTTTGGTTCCTAAAAACATTACCAGAATAACATTACCATCTACCCCCCTCCAGCTCCCCACAACTCCAAAGTGCCTCTTACTTGGATACCATGCAGAGAAATAGTAGCTTGCAAAGATTTCTGGAGAAATATAGCAAAGCCAGTGCCTAGGATGGTATTATTATTATTATTATTTTATTTTGTGGTGATGCTTTAATGATATTTAGATCTTACCTTTCTATCTTTAAAAGTTCTACCAATACAGCTATTAAAATGAGCAAACAGTCAATAAATAAATAAATAAATAAATAGTATAGCAACAAAATGAGAATTAAATCAGTCAGGATTTGGTCTCCTGCCAAATGTTTCTCTCTCTCTCTCTCTCTCTCTCTCTCTCTCTCTCACACACACACACACACACACACACACAAACACACACACACACAAACAAACAAACAGTACAGTGGTACCTCAGGTTACAGACGCTTCAGGTTACAAACTCCGCTAACCCAGAAATAGTACCCCGGGTTAAGAACTTTGCTTCAGGATGAGAACAGAAATTGTGCTCCAGTGGCACGGCGGCAGCAGGAGGCCCCATTAGCTAAAGAGGTGCTTCAGGTTAAGAACAGTTTCAGGTTAAGAACGGAGCTCCAGAACGAATTAAGTTCTTAACCCAAGGTACCACTGTATTTAGAACATAGAAGATGCTTTATATACCAGATTAGGCTGTTGTTCTGTGCTCAGCAGTGGCTCTTCGGGGTTTTAGCAAGGAGTATTTTGTGGCCTTGCCCGGAGATGCTGGGAATTTGAACTTGGGACCTTGTTCATGTGCTCTTCTGGGGCCGACCCAGATCCTAACAATGTCAGAAGACCATTCAGGCTAGGACCAGACAGGCCTGTGCTGAAGACTGAGTAGTAGTTAAGGATGTCCCTCACGGGCAGGGTTTCCATGATTACAATTTATTATTTATTCTGTCTCTCTTCCTCTCTCACTCTGAACTTGGTCCTCCTTGTGGGGATGAAGACAAGGACTTTGTGATTAAAAACCATGTATGAACAAATACAGACCCGAGGCACTTACTCTTGACCGCAGCGGAAGTTCATCGCACAGTTTGCCATTGCTCATAAATGCAGGATGAAGTGTCCCGTTCAGGCTACGTGGGGCTTCAGGGGGATTCTGCCATGCACTAATTACCCTGACAATGTGTAGACAAAGCACCTCTGTCTGTGGCCCATAAATGCAACTTCGTATACGGGATCCAAATTCTACATTTTGCACTTGCATAGATGCTTTCATTTAGAAATGCAACTGTGCTTTTTCAATAGTAGGCTTTTCAGTCATTCTTGTAGCTAGGTCATTTATAATCATGGGATATAAAATCATTCAGAATGGTGAAGCAGAGAAGGAGGACTGGAAAAAACGGTGGGGAAAGGATTAAGCACCCCATTTCCTCCCCAGCTACTTTTGCATTCTAAATTCTACCCCCCGCCAAAAAACAACAACAACCCAGCTTTGCTTGAAAGGAAACATAAGGCTATGGCATAGTAATTGTTCCCTGACACTTTTTGGTTACCGTTTCTGCATCTTTCTTCCAGTAATGGACCAGCTAAAACTCCATTGCAGAGGTGAGACTACATCTCCCAGCTCAAAATTCATGAGTACAAATAAAATTGTTCTATATAACATTTACAACACCATTGACAAAACCATGCACATAACATCTAACAAGAAGTTAGGATTCTATTCAGGGCTGTCTTAAGCATATGCAGCAGCACCGGGGTGCAAAGATCCGCCTCCCCCCCCCCGGTTGCCCAGTCCCAGACGTGCAGGAGGGCAGAGCTGGCCGGCCGCCTCAGCATCTTGCTGGCTCGGTGGCCCCAGAACCCGTGGCGCAGAGCCACCCGCAGCAGAAGAGCCCACCGCGGTGCTCCAACTGACAGGCGGGCTCTTCCCTGGACTCTCGGCCTGGCGCCCCTGAGAGGCCGGCGCCTGGGTGCCCAGCACCCCTAGTGCCTATGGGTAAGATGGCCCTGATTCTGTTAATGAATCGCCTCTGAATTATCTCAGTGACAAAGACTATTGCACCTTGAATTGTGGGCTCCTCCAGATGGGTATTTTATTGTGGCTGTATTCTATAGCGAATTATTGCCACAGTAATAGTGCATTCATGGTGGATTTATTCTGCTTAATCGGTTGTTCTGCAATGTTTTCCCAATCCTGCCATGTTGCTGCTGTCTGGAGCGATAAAAGGGGGGCAAGGAGCTGCACATTTGCAGTATAAAATGTCTCACGATTTCCAGCACTGATTAGAAATGAAGCCATGTGGCCACACCAAAACTTTTCACAGCCACAAACAGTATTGAATGCAGGATCAACGTGCAACCTCCCTGATAACATCGTGGACGCGAATAATAATGAAAGCACAATAAAAGGTGATGTCTAGAGGAGCTCTTGGTGTGCGTGCACTCACTCATGGGACCGTTCCAAAACGTTGCCCCAAGGACACCAAATCTTTATTGCCCCAGTTTTCTTTCCATACAGCTTCCATCAGGAATATGACATTCGATACTTAAAGGCCCTATTGGAAACTCTTTGGCTTTTATGTCCAAACAAATGATCTTGAGGCAAGGCGGGGGGAGAATCAGCGTTGCATGTTTTGGAGAAAGGAAGCTTCTCAGCAGTGGTTCTTTCTGAAAACTTTGGTTATGACCACAGCGCTCTGTTTATCTTTCAGAAAAGGGGGGGGGGAGGGAATGGTTTTGCGGGAGCTTTTCCAGGATTCTGCCTTAGGGGGAAAAGGCCCCTGCCAGTTTTCCTTAATCATTAGGGCTTATGGGTGAATGTTTTCTGAAGAAGGCTCCAGCCATCTGGGCAGTATACGGACATGTAATTATGCCGGTGTTTAAGGCAAACAAAAGACTTGCTGATCAGCAGTTTTTTGTGCAGGCTGCAGGTGGCTGAGAGTTTTTTAGAGGAATGTCACAATGTATGAGAGAAGGTTGGGGAGGGGGGGATGACTCAGAAGTGCTTGGTCACTTGTGGTTTTTCGTTCATGGTTTTGCTATGACTATTGCCTTGTTTTTACTTTAGCAAGAAAGCAGGTGTTTTGTGTCTTGGTACAAAACAGTATTTTGTAACAGGGCTGCAACTGTTCCATGCAATCCATGGTTGCTTAGCTCGCCAAGAAGGGAGCCTTTTTAAAAAATAATAATAATACACCAGGGTCACACAAATGGTTTTCAGCAATTTTTCTGCAGTATCTATAATATCATAACTCTCAAAAGTCATGGATAGACAGACAGACCGATTGACTATAGTCTTTGGGAAACTTTCACCAAGACCGTCTGTGAAAGCCCAGGAGCATGTGCCTAAGAAACCCTTAATAAGAATACAAGTAAGTTTGTCATTGGTATGAGCTTTCGTGTGCATGCGCAATTCTTCAGAAAGCTCATACCAATGACAAACTTAGTTGGTCTCTAAGGTTTTCCCAGTAGTCATGTATGGAAGTGAGAGCTGGATCATAAAGAGGGCTGATCGCTGAAGAATTGATGCTTTTGAATTATGGTGCTGGAGGAGACTCTTGAGAGTCCCATGGACTGCAAGAAGATCAAACTTATCCATTCTGAAGGAAATCAGCCCTGAGTGCTCACTGGAAGGACAGATCCTGAAGCTGAGGCTCCAATACTTTGGCCACCTCATGAGAAGAGAAGACTCCCTGGAAAAGACCCTGATGTTGGGAAAGATGGAGGGCACTAGGAGAAGGGGACGACAGAGGACGAGATGGCTGGACAGTGTTCTTGAAGCTACAAACATGAGTTTGACCAAATTGCGGGAGGCAGTGGAAGACAGGAGCGCCTGGCGTGCTCTGGTCCATGGGGTCACGAAGAGTCGGACACGACTAAACGACTAAACAACAACAAGGTGCTACTGGAAGGAATTTTATAAATTTTGTTTTGACTACGTCAGACCAACACGGCTACCTACCTGTAACTAAGAATACAAGGTAGTTCTAAAACCTTTTTTTTTTTTACTAAGATGATGTGTGTGAATTACCTTTTGGGCATATGTGGTGGTTGTTGCAGTGCAAATAGGTCCCAAATCTCTGACTCATGATTGTGTAAAAAAAAAGTCCTATGGTTGCTGGAGTAGAAGTAAGGCTTGTTAGATTGCAAGAATGGCAATAATTAACTAATAGCTTAAATTTCTATCTCACACCTTCAGCAGGACTGCTTTCAGAATGCCTTTACAATAGTTGACATTTGCACCATCAATAAAATAACAAATAAAATGCAATCCAGCCTATCGATACCAAACAAGTGAGAGCTTTAAAAAGGGCTTGATAAAGTGCTTGAAAGGTAAAAACCCAAGAGATCTTAAAACAAAAACAAAAAAGTTTTATTTTGCTATATTGGTGCCAAGGGAATTTCTGCTTCCTTGGAAATCATAGAATGGTAGAGTTGGAAGAGACCCCGAGAGTCATTTGTTCAACCTTCTGCAATGCAGGAATCTCAACTGAAGATTCATCCAACCTCTGTTTTAAAGCCTCCAAGGAAGGAGAGCCTTCCTTCTGAGCTAGTCTGCTCCACTCTCTAATAATAATAATAATAATAATAATAATAATAATAATAATAATAATAATAATAATAATATATTATTTATACCCCGCCCATCTGGCCGGGTTCCCCCAGCCACTCTGGGCGGCTTCCAAAAAAACAGAAATTCTAAAATACAGAAATCCATCAAATCGAACACCTCTTACTGTCAGAAAGCTTTTTCTGACGTTGAGTCGGAATTTCCTTTCTTGTAGCTTGAATCCATCGGTTTGCAGCCTACCCTCCAGAGCAGGAGAAAACGAGCTTGCTCCATCTTCCATGTGACAGCTCTTTAGATATTTGAAGATGGCTATCAGATCTTCCTCTGACTCCCTCAACCATTCCTCCTTTTTTTTTAATCCTCCAGTGCGTCGGAAGACAAGGTAGCTTTGATGTGCACCAAAAGACATTAGAAGGTTCATGCCAATGAAGGCCCATCAAGTGCAACATCCTTTACTCACAGAGGCCAACCAGATGCATGTGGGATGTTTTCAAGCAGAGCATGAGTGAACAGCACTCTCCCCTCCTGTGATTTCAGGCAACTGGTATTCAGAGGTATACGGTATCACCTCTCTTTTACCAAATTAGTAGACGTCCCTCATGGTGAGTAGGCATGGGTAGTCTTAGCCTCTATGAATTTGTCTGAACTGTCACACATGGGATTGTATTTTTTTTTTTGAAGATAGGAAGCTTTCTCATACTATGTCACACTGTTTTTCCATCTAGCGCAGGGTTTCGGGAATAATCTCCTTGAAATCTGATAAATACTGTGTCAATGCCAAATATAGGGCGCTTCCAGCGACCTGTTCGTTGGGTATTCATCCTGATTTGTTTGCAAGGATGCTGGTTAGTGAGCATTTACTCTTAATTTGTTTGTGAGGACGTTGGGTGATCAAAGCAAGTGTTAGACCGCACTTTCCAGGGCAGTTTCTCATCACTTTCCTTGTTGCAAAAAGCCTGAACTTTGGGGGGGGGGAGAGGAGGATTGTTGCACAAGACTTCCCAGTCGTCTTTAATGCTGCAAACTGAAAAATTTGCCTCTATGTGACTGCATCCCAGCTGAAAACAGTGACAGTCTGGAAACTCCCTTAGTATATGGGAGTTTGCTTGTTACTAGCCTACTCTCCTTTCCTGTCCATTGGTCATGAGCAGAACTCCAGATGTTGCAAGAAAGAAGGCACTTCCCATTAAAACAAAAACCAAAACCATTGGGGGTAGATTCTGTCTTACTCATCTTGTTCATTATTTACTTATTACTGTAAATTTAGATACAGTATCTCCCTTCATCCCAAGATCACAGGGTGGTTTACAACATAAAAAACACAAAACACACAACATACAGTAACAGCGGGTTAGATTTGTGAGTGGCAACAGTCAAGAGCCAGATAAGGAGGTCTACAAAACTATCCCATATTTTCAGAGCTCTCCAGCTCGAACTAGCTCAGTTGGTTAGAGCATGGTGCTGATAATTCCAAGGTTGCAGGTTTGACCCCCCATATGGGACAACTGCATATTCCTGCACTGCGGGGGGTTGGACTAGATGGTCCTCGGGGTCCCTTCCAACTCTACGATTCTATGAACTGCACATGTAAAGGTTTCTATGAATTACCGGGTACAGTACTGGTTTGCAGAGCATGAGGCCTGGAGATTCTTATCCCTGCTGCTCATGCCAAGTTCATGTACTTTAGGTGGCATTTAACAGTGGTAGCCCTGCCTATGTGCAAATGTCATGGCAATGTGGAAAAACAGTTAAGGCTCACAGTTGTTTGGCTGTGCTTCCATTCAGAGCAGATTTGGTGGGGCTGGAGGCTGAGCAAAGTGACGAACCCCTTTAGACTTACCTGTTAGCAGTTGTGCTATGAACAACACTGGATGGCTGAGTCTCTCTGCATCTCAATGTCCCAGAACGATGCTAGGGCAGGGAGATTGCCAGAAATTAATATGGCACTCAGCTCTGCTCAGAGCACTGTGCTAGAAATGTTTATAATGGGAGCAGGCCAGGGATGATGTTGGCAGTGGGCCTTGCTGGGGTACTGTAGCCCTGTAGCTTAAGGATGCCAAGTGTTGACACCCGCCTTGGACCTTCCTACATATGAGCAGATGAAAAAAAAGTTACTTCGATGCAGTAAGCAATCCATGTTCGTGAATTTCCCTGAAAGGGGAGCCATAAAACATTTGGAACTTCCAGACAAAGGCAGTTCCATTGTTCAGTTCCGTCGTAGTCTCCCTGCTTCAGAGTTAATTAAGTGTCTTCTTCACCCCAATGTCCTGAAATAGATAGATTACGAAAAGCTTGTTGTCAGGCTGGCAGGCTTCCTGCTCTGTCCCTGTTTGATCAACAGGTAATTTAATTGACTCCGTAGAAGTAGAATAGTGAAGGGATCGGAATGGGGGTGAGTGAAGTTCCTTCCCAAATCGCAGCACCCGCCAGAGGAAGTCACCCTGTGGTACCAAAGAAGGTTGCCAGCTAGGTTACCCCCAGAGGCAAAGGCTCCCTTAATAAGCACACATACCTCGCAAAATGAGATGTCTGGGCTGGAAGGCAGGGAAGAGATCAAACAGTTGCCATGCCCCTGATTAGGCTCCAGCCCGTAATTATAATCCTGCTGTTTCCATGGTTTCCTGATCGCACGGCGACTTTGCCCATGGGGCTGGTCAGTTTTTGGACGGAGGAAGCCCACCCACTGGAGCCCGGCTGCTTCTCTAATTCTCTTTCCGTACTTGTACGCACAGCAGAAGCTTTGCACTGAAGCTCTGTATCTTCAAGAGGCACAGGGTGTACGATGTATGGCCGATACTGGCCCATTAGCGGATCAAACTCCCCGGGGCAGATTTTAGGCTGTTTATATACATGAACCACAGTAAATGTTTATAATGCTGCAGAATCAAGAGATGTTCGTGCCTGGTTACTCTTTTACGTTGGGTGGATATGCAGGGCTGGCCCTATCATTAGGCAAAGGGAGGCGATGGCTCCCGGGGAGGCAGTGCTGATGAGGTGTTGGAAGACTTAAGCTGTCTGTACCCTGCATGGCCTGTGCTGCATCATACAGCGTGTTTTTTGTAAGTCGCCTTGAGTTGCCAGCAGTGGGGGGAAGTGACTAAATAATAAAGAAGAATGCAATTGCTGCCTTATACTGTATCCAGGGCAGCTGTCTACCAGCTCCATCTGGTACGCAGGCTGAGACCCTACCTGCCCGCAGACTGTCTCGCCAGAGTGGTGCATGCTCTGGTTATCTCTCGCTTGGACTACTGCAATGCGCTCTATGCGGGGCTACCTTTGAAGGTGACCCGGAAACTACAACTAATCCAGAAGGCGGCAGCTAGACTGGTGACTGGGAGCGGCGGCCGAGACCATAACACCGGTCTTGAAAGACCTACATTGGTTCCCAGTACGTTTCCGAGCACAATTCAAAGTGTTGGTGCTGACCTTTAAAGCCCTAAACGGCCTCGGTCCAGTATACCTGAAGGAGCGTCTCCACCCCATCATTCTTCCCAGACACTGAGGTCCAGTGCCAAGGACCTTCTGGCAGTTCCCTCGCTGCAAGAAGCCAAGTTATTGGGAACCAGGCAGAGGGCCTTCTTGGTAGTGGCACCTGCCCTGTGGAATGCCCTCCCACCAGATGTGAAAGAGAAAAACAACTACCAGACTTTTAGAAGACATCTGAAGGCAGCCCTGTTTAGGGAAGCTTTCAATGGTTAATAGATTGTTGTATTTTAATGTTCTGTTGGAAGCCACCCAGAGTGGCTGGGGAAACCCAGCCAGATGGGCGGGGTATAAATAATAAATTATTATTATTATACCAAGTCAGACCATTGGTCCATCTAGCTCAGCGTTTTCTACACTGAGTGGCAGCAGGGGTTCATACCCTGCATACCCTACCTAGAGATGCTGGGGGGTTGAACTGAGGAACTTCTGCATGCAAAGCACATGGGTGTGCAGCCCTTCCCTGAAGCCCATGGTCCTACCCCAAAGCTAGCCGGCTTAACCCTCCGAGGCCCAGGGCAAGTGTACCTGGCTGCTACCCGCCTCTGCACAGGTTTGGTCTGCTGCACCAAGCCTGATTCTCTGTTGAGTGCGTTCTACAAATGAAGGGCACTACTGAAAACCCCATAGATTCACAGACACCACAGGAGAGTTTTAGTGGTGGTGGGTTTGGTAAGCAAATTTCCTTGGAGAAGTAGCTAACTGCAAGAGTGCCAGGTGACCTATTCATTGAGCGTTCTTCCTGATGCCCTTGCACAAAACCTACGTAGAGTTAGATGGTGCCCAGTCTTTATCGGACATTCATGTTGGTTGGTTGGTTTGCAGGGCAGTTATACAGCAGCAAACATTTACCCTGATTTGCATGTGGGGCATTTATGCATCTTCTTCTCACTAATCATTTGTTCACGAGGCATTCCCCTGTCATTTTAACTACCCCAAATCCATGGTTGTTTTTTTTTTAAAGTGTGTTTGTCACGTAAGGGTGACTTGGCTTTAATCCACTTAAATTGCACAAATCTACAGGCTTTCAAACCCCAACACTCACCTAAAAAAGAAAGAAAGAACAGATTTGTTCTCTGTTCCTTCAGAGGACTCAAAATCAATAGATGAAAATTTCAGGGAAGCAAATTTTGCTTGAATGCCAGTAAGAGCTTTGATAGAAGTATTTAAGGAGAGGATGGATGGCTACATCTTAGGAATACTTTGATTCCTACATTGTAGATCCTGCATTGAGCCCCAGGGGTTGGAACAGATGACAATCTAATATCCCTTCCTTAATTCTACAATTCTTCTGTGGCCTGCCTCCCCCCCCCCTTGTAAACAGGGCAGCTCGACAAGTAGAGGGGTAAATCTTGCACTGTTATCTCCCCAAATGCAAAAATTGCCCATCAATCCCTGGCCTTATTGCATGTCAGCTAAAATGCTTACAAATCAAAAGCATTCCCAGAAACTGCCTTCGCTCTATTGTGTTGGTATGTGTCCGGAAAAGAACAGCAGCCCTTGCTGTGTTTTTTTTAAAATGTGAAGTTGCTACTTGGTGCACCTGAATGGACCTCTTGACTTTTCAGGTGTTTAGTGGCTACGCAGGGGGTCAAAACACGTAAGTGCTAAGTGCAAATTATCAGCCGGCATTGTGGAGTCAGTGTTGAATGGCTTTTTTGTAACAATAAACCTGGAGAGCATTCATTCTAGACGACAACCTTTGCATTTTTTTCATTTACCCCCAGAAGAGCTTTGGTTTGCTTCCAGCCATCCACTAAGAACCCCCTAGTAAATAGTTCATAGCAGAAGTCAATAATTCAGGCTGATTGGCAGGGTAACCTTAGCTTAGCATATTGTTTACGGCTTTTGGTATAACAAGACAGGAAATCTGGAAAAGGGGAGCGGGGTGGGGGAAGTTAGAGCCTGTTTTTGTGTGTTTTTCCCCTCCTCCTCCCCAGCAAGCATGGATGGAGCATTATGGAAGAAATATGGTCACTCTTTAAGTTAGTTGTGTATCAATGAAGCAATCGGGAGGGGAAATCTTCCCGATGAAAAGATCACGTTGCTCATTGAAATTAAAAAAGCCTCCTTTAGACTGTCCCCATCTTTATTTTACTGGAGAGTTTCTCGTAAGTGTATCCTAATCCCTTAAGAAATGTAAGTCTCTGGGTTGCAAGTCTTGGGCCAAGAGGGCACAGATAGTTCATATTGATATTGATTTTTGCATTTGGTTCTTTTGTCCTTTTCTCCCACTGGCCCCTCTAATTGGCTGCCAAGGTCCCTTTGGAGATTGCTAACAGTGTGAAAGTGCATCTTCCCAAGATCTCACATTCAGCAGGAACTGAAAAGACAAAAGAGAGGAGAGAAGGGGGGGGGAACAAACCCTACCAGGAGACAAAGCTTACTGGCATCAATTCTGAAACTCCCTTATTTTATTAGCTCCACAAAATGCCCTTTCCAGATGTTCACTTGAATGGCTGCTGGATTTTCATTGCATTTCCACAAACTCTCAGCATTTGCAAGCCTGATTATTAGATTAATGTTTTCAAGTTGTAGAGTAATGTGGTGATTAAAACAAAATGGCTCATCATGGTACAGTACGTCTTCTGTTGAGGCTTCAGATTACTGTAATTAATGAAGGGGAAAACGGGGTTATGAATGTGTGTTTGATTCAGCATTGGAAATGAGTATGTCTCACAAATAACCTTTAAAAATAGTAGCTTTGTGCCACAGCAAGAAGCCAGGAAGTTGATTCTCTCCTGCCCTTAAGTTGTTGGTTTTTTTTTTTTTTAAAAAAAATTAAATGCTGTAACCCACCCTGAGACCTTAGGGTGAAGGATGGGCAACAAATAAATAAACTAAATAAAATAAAATAACAAGGATGATGATGATAGGAGCTTTTCAGGTGGGTACCTGGAACGTGGGAAGCAAACGTATTGATTATGCACATTATTTAATTAATTATTTAATTATTGTTGGCTTGAATAGTTTGTACTTGGTTGGTTTTCCCAAACAGGAGATTGATAACAGGTTAATTTCTTTAAAATCCTTCTTTGTAAGTGGGTGTGCTTCAACGAACCACAGGCTTTTAGGAATCGGAACACCTGAAGTTTATTTAAACTAATTCGCTGTTTTACTCATGAGTCCACATTCTTCCCTTTTCTCTCCTTCCCATCCCATACTCTCCTGAGCTCCAAGCCCCACTTGACTCGCCCACCCCTTACTGCAAGCTCTGAAGTGACAGGAGCAGGTTTCAGCAATTCCAGCCTGCTAGATCACACTATACTAAGAAGCCGACTGATATTGTAGGCAAGAAGTGCCAACTGAATGTCTTGTTCATACCATACCTTTAAAGCACCCCACAAAGAACTCTGGGAACTGTCATTCACAGAGCTACAGTTCCCAGCAACCTTAACAAACAACAGTTCCCAGTATTTTTTTTGGGGGGGGAGGGATGTGCTTTAAATGTGTGGTTTGCATGTAGCTTCGAGGAAGAAGTTTTCCTAACTTTGAATATGAGACAAACATCACTGTAAAAAAGCAAACAAACTATTTATATCACAATAATTTATTCGGCCATCAAATACATATTCCAGAGGAGTTAATTGCATTAGTCTGGAGCAGCTAAAACAATAAAGATTATTGCACCATTTATGTGTTGATCCTTTAGGATGCAGCACAGCTCTAGTTTTGGCCACTAGAGGGCGCTCTCACTGTTCCATCAATAAATGGTGGTTGGGAGGACATCAAAAAGATTTCTCCTTTCGTTATGGTTGGAAGTAAAATGTATTGATTTCAGCGGAGCTTACTTCCAATTAAACATCCTTAGACTTCCAGCCAAAGGCTACGTACACACTAATGTAGTTTTCCTCGACCCAGAACCATTCACAACATGCTGCTTTCAATCTAGAATGATTCTAGAGCCATGGTTCCCAACAGGGGGGAAATTTTATTTTTAAGGGGGGTAATTCGAGAATGAGTTATTAACAGTGAATGGACCTTTTAGGCTTCCTACACATGAATAGGAGTTCACTTTTTGAATAATAAGAATTATATGTTGCCGGGGGCAGGCATCAAGATTTTAGAGATACTTAAGTGGGGCATGGCCAAAAAAAGCTTGGGAACCACTGTTCTAATCTAGACCCTGGCGATCCTGGGTGGGTGTGGTTATTCGATACAACCCTCAGCTTGGTCTTTTGGTTTGGATACAACCACCTTATACCTGTTTTGAAATGAACACAGTGCAGGGTAACACGGAATCAATCTGCAAGGAGCTTTTCTTAGAATGAAACCAGTTTCTCAATATGTACTTTGTAGGGGCAAAAATTACAAATAATATATATATATATATATATATATATATATATATATATATATATATAAATGTAAATAGGGCATGTGGTGGGTCTCCGCTTTTCTCTGAAACCGCTTGACTGATTGAGGTGAAATTTTGACACAACATCACATGCGAATGTCCGAAGGATCTGGTAAAGTTTGCTAAGACAGGTGTCACACCTCCGCCAGGTGAAACCCCCCCCCAAAAAAACCCCGTGTTTCAGAACTCACAAATCATACGAAAGTGCATGCTGGAAGCACAGGAGAGACTGCAACACAGCGCCCTCTAGCGACGGATACACTGGTACTGCACCTAGGAAAGCTTCCCTCTCCACAGTATCTCGGCTCGGCTTTGCAGACTATGCCGCTTTCCAGACTAAGCCGAGTGGAGGTAACACGTGTAAAACAGGGGGGACTCTGAAGGTGAGGGGAGTCTGAAGGGGGACCCTGAGGCTCCATTTAACAGACTGAGCCACAGCAACGCGTGGCAGGGCCAGCTAGGAATATTATTTATTTATTATTATTATTATTTTATACCCCATCCAGGCCCCTTCATGGATCAATGCCTTGTCGTGGCGAAGGGGCTTGAATAACTCAGAGAAGCTATGAGCTATGCCATGCAGGGCCACCCAAGATGGACAGGTCATAGTGGAGAGTTTTGACTAAACGTGATCCACCTGGAGAAGGAACTGGCAAGCCACTCCAGTATCCCTGCCAAGAAAACTCCATGGACAAAGACAACAGGCATATAAAAGTTATGACGCTGGAAGATGAGCCCCTCAGGTCGGAAGGCGTCCAACATGCTACTGAGGAAGAGCAGAGGACAAGTACAAGTAGATTCAGAGCTGATGAAGCGGCTGGGCCAAAGCCGAAAGGACGCTCAGTTGCGGATATGCCTGGAAGCGAAAGGAAAGTCCGATGCTGTAAAGAAAAATATTGCATAGGAACCTGGAATGTAAGAACCATGAATAGAGGTAAGCTGGATGTGGTCAAAAATGAGATGACAAGAATAAATATCGACATCCTGGGCATCAGTGAACTAAAATGGAAGGGAATGGGTGAATTCAGTTCGGGTGACTATCATATCTACTACTGTGGGCAAGAATCCTGTAGAAGAAATGGAGTGGCCCTCATAGTCAACAAAAGAGTGGCAAAAGCTGTAATGGGATGCAATCTCAAAAATGACAGAATGATCTCGATACGAATCCAAGGCAGACCTTTTAACATCACAGTAATCCAAGTTTATGCACCAACTACCGGTGCTGAAGAAAGTGAAATTGACCAATTCTATGAAGACCTACAACACCTTCTAGAAATGACACCAAAGAAGGATGTTCTTCTCATTACAGGGGATTGGAATGCTAAAGTAGGGAATCAAGAGATAAAAGGAACAACTGGCAAGTTTGGCCTTGGAGTTCAAAATGAAGCAGGGCAAAGGCTAATAGAGTTCTGTCAAGAGAACAAGCTGGTCATCACAAACACTCTCTTCCAACAACACAAGAGACGACTCTACACATGGATATCACCAAATGGGCAGCATCGAAATCAGATTGATTATATTCTCTGCAGCCAAAGATGGAGAAGCTCTATACAGTCAGCAAAAACAAGACCTGGAGCTGACTGTAACTCAGATCATCAGCTTCTTATAGCAAAATTCCAGCTTAAACTGAAGAAAGTAGGAAAAACCACTGGGCCAGTAAGATACAATCTGAATCAAATCCCTTATGAATACACAGTGGAAGTGAGGAACAGGTTTAAGGATTTAGATTTGGTGGACAGAGTGCCTGAAGAACTATGGATGGAGGCTCGTAACATTATACAGGAGGCAGCAACGAAAACCATCCCAAGGAAAAGGAAATGCAAGAAGGCAAAATGGCTGTCCAACGAGGCCTTACGAATAGCGGAGGAGAGAAGGCAAGCAAAATGCAAGGGAGATAGGGAAAGATATAGGAAACTGAATGCAGATTTCCAAAAAACAGCAAGGAGAGATAAGAGGGTCTTCTTAAATGAGCAATGCAAAGAAATAGAGGAAAACAATAGAATGGGGAAAACCAGAGATCTGTTCAAGAAAATTGGAGATATGAAAGGAACATTTCGTACAAAGATTACCATAATCAAGGACAAAAGTGGTAAGGACCTAACAGAAGCAGAAGACATCAAGAAGAGGTGGCAAGAATACACAGAGGAATTATACCAGAAAGATATGGAGGTCTCGTACACCCCAGGTAGTGTGGTTGCTGACCTTGAGCCAGACATCTTGGAGAGTGAAGTCAAATGGGCCTTAGAAAGCACTGCTAATAACAAAGCCAGTGGAAGTGATGATATTCCAGCTGAACTATTTAAAATTTTAAAAGATGATGCTGTTAAGGTGCTACACCCAATATGCCAGCAAGTTTGGAAAACTCAGCAATGGCCAGAGGATTGGAGAAGATCAGTCTACATCCCAATTCCAAAGAAGGGCAGTGCCAAAGAATGCTCCAACTACCGCACAATTGCGCTCATTTCACACGCTAGCAAGGTTATGCTTAAAATTCTACAAGGCAGGCTTAGGCAGTATGTGGACCGAGAACTCCCAGAAGTGCAAGCTGGATTTCGAAAGGGCAGAGGAACCAGAGACCAAATAGCAAACATGCGCTGGATTATGGAGAAAGCTAGAGAGTTCCAGAAAAACGTCTACTTCTGCTTCATTGACTATGCAAAAGCCTTTGACTGTGTCGACCACAGCAAACTATGGCAAGTTCTTAAAGAAATGGGAGTGCCTGATCACCTCATCTGTCTCCTGAGAAATCTCTATGTGGGACAAGAAGCTACAGTTAGAACTGGATATGGAACAACTGATTGGTTCAAAATTGGGAAAGGAGTACGACAAGGTTGTATATTGTCTCCCTGCTTATTTAACTTATATGCAGAATTCATCATGCGAAAGGCTGGACTAGATGAATCCCAAGCAGGAATTAAGATTTCCGGAAGAAATATCAACAACCTCAGATATGCAGATGACACAACCTTGATGGCAGAAAGTGAGGAGGAATTAAAGAACCTTTTAATGAGGGTGAAAGAGGAGAGCGCAAAATATGGTCTGAAGCTCAACATCAAAAAAACCAAGATCATGGCCACTGGTCCCATCACCTCCTGGCAAATAGAAGGGGAAGAAATGGAGGCAGTGAGAGATTTTACTTTCTTGGGCTCCTTGATCACTGCAGATGGTGACAGCAGTCACGAAATTAAAAGACGCCTGCTTCTTGGGAGAAAAGCAATGACAAACCTAGACAGCATCTTAAAAAGCAGAGACATCACCTTGCCGACAAAGGTCCGTATAGTTAAAGCTATGGTTTTCCCAGTAGTGATGTATGGAAGTGAGAGCTGGACCATAAAGAAGGCTGATCGCCGAAGAATTGATGCTTTTGAATTATGGTGCTGGAGGAGACTCTTGAGAGTCCCATGGACTGCTAGAAGATCAAACCTATCCATTCTTAAGGAAATCAGCCCTGAGTGCTCCCTGGAAGGACAGATCGTGAAGCTGAGGCTCCAATACTTTGGCCACCTCATGAGAAGAGAAAAATCCTTGGAAAAGACCCTGATGTTGGGAAAGATTGAGGGCACTAGGAGAAGGGGACGACAGAGGACAAGATGGTTGGACAGTGTTCTCGAAGCTACGAACATGAGTTTGACCAAACTACGGGAGGCAGTGCAAGACAGGAGTGCCTGGCGTGCTATGGTCCATGGGGTCACGAAGAGTCGGACACGACTAAACGACTAAACAACAACACCCCATCCAGGCTGGGTTTCCCCAGCCACTCTGGGTGGCTTCCAACAAAATATTAAAAATACAATAAAACACAAGATGTCTAGATAGTGTGTGGACTGTGTAGAGGAAAAAAACAACAAGTATGCCCCTTTCCTTTTTTCACCAATGTTATCTTACGAAGTGGGCAGGCGACTCTTAGTACTCTTTTGTATTCCTCGATTTCTGAACAAGAGAAGAAGTGTGGTCACGTTCTCCTCTCTTGACAGGGCCAAATGGCTACATGTACACTGTGGAAATTTAGTATATATATATATTCGCTCAAGAATCCCCTATAACTTTTCTTTTGCTACCCAGGACTAAAGAAACTATAATGGTTTATTAGGCTGAGAATTAGTTTTGCGGTCTGATCTTCGTGTGTAGAACATGATTAAACCACAGTTTCCTGGTTCTGATGTAAGGAGAAACTGTTGTTTAAACCAACGGAAAAGAATGGTTTAAACCAGTGGTGGCCAAACTTGGCCCTCCAGCTGTTTTTGGAACTACAATTCCCATCATCCATGACCACTGGTCTTGTTAGCTAGGGATGATGGGAGTTGTAGTCCAAAAACAGCTGGAGGGCCAAGTTTGGCCACCACTGGTTTAAACAAACTACAACAGAAGTACTGATACTGGCAGACAAAGGAGTACAGAAAAGGAATGGATCACGTCATTCCCAGCCTAATGAACCATGGTTTATTAGGCTGAGATACCTATGTCTGACATGGCCCACAACCTTAAATAGATTATTGACCGAGACAGAAAATGAGTGTGCTTCTTCAGGGTCTGAATATAGTCATTATTAGCGCAGAAAACCATAGCAGTAAAGTTTTAACACTTATTCACAGATGCTTTCAGAAACAGATCAGTCTGAGTAAATATTCTCACACACATTGGCTGGTGTCTTTCTTTTTGTGTCATGCTTAGCTCAACCTTGCATGAGGTAACTGGACCCTTCTCTGCTGCTTTAAATCGACTGGTTTAATTTGGTTTATCCACACACACACACCCCAAAAAGCTGTACAGTATCTGCAGGCTTTGGTGGATGCAGTGTTTACTGTTTGAAACTGAGGAAATCTGGATCCAAACTCCGAAGGGACCAGCTATTGCCAAAGTAAAGGTAAAGGTAAAGGGACCCCTGACCATTAGGTCCAGTCGTGACCGACTCTGGGGTTGCGCGCTCATCTCGCATTATTGGCCGAGGGAGCCGGCGTATAGCTTCCAGGTCATGTGGCCAGCATGACAAAGCTGCTTCTGGAGAACCAGAGCAGCACATGGAAACGCCGTTTACCTTCCCGCTGTAGCGGTTCCTATTTATCTACTTGCATTTTGACGTGCTTTCGAACTGCTAGGTTGGCAGGAGCTGGGACCAAGCAACGGGAGCTCACCCCGTCACAGGGATTCGAACCGCCGACCTTCTGATCAGCAAGTCCTAGGCTCAGTGGTTTAACCACAGCGAGATTTAAATCAAATCACTGGGAAGAGGGGAAAAATGTTCCTCTGTGAGGTAAAAAGTAAAAAATTAAGCTATACGTTTCGTGAAATATGCTGTTAGAAAGGTCTGCTTAATGCCGGCAACTTTATTTTTTTAAAAAAACAACAACAACTTTGTGGGACCCCAGTTTGGCCTAGGTCCTGGCAGCAAGGGGGTCGGAAAGGAGGGACAGAGTTAACACTTTTTTTCCTTGCAACAATGTGCAATTTCTACTCGGCTACTGTTTGTCTTCCCCTCCCTCCAAGTGCTTCTTGCAGCAAAAGTGCAAAAAGAAGGTGTTCTGTATTTAAACAAACCTTAAAAATAAAAATAATCACATAACATGTACTTTTGACCCAAAGAGTCTGTGCTATTTGGCTCATGAATTGCCCCAATAATATTATATAACCTGTTGGTCATACATCTCATGCTTGACCTCAAAGAGTCAGGTGTTGTTGTTTTTATCTGCACATCAATTATTAGGGATGGCGGGAGTTGTAGTCCAGCGACATCTGCAAGGCCACAAGTTCCCCTCTCCTGTTTTAACAGGAAGGAAGGCCATTATTCAATATGGCTTAGATTCCTTTTTGAGAAGTGGTGCTGGCTGTGTTTGAAAACTTTTTTTCTGCCTGGTCCTGTGCCTTTGACAAGAGCACGGTGTGCAGGCATGAGCAACTGATGTTATTGCTCAGCCTTTTCTGCAAATCGGAAAAAAGAGCAGGTCTTTTTGAGAATGGTAGCCGTAATCCAACACAGTTGCAATGAATTCAATAAGTACACCTCACCCTGTGCTGGATTGGGGCCTACTAGTGTTAATTTTAAACCAGAGAATTTTTAACAGAAAGAGGATAATAAAAATTTAATTAAATTTTCTTTTTCTTTTTGTGTCGCTACTGGATTCCCCCCCCCCCAGCCTTGCTCAAGGAGCATCCAGCCAAGGTCCTTAAATGCTGAAAGCCAAGAACACTTAACTAACCATTAACTTGCTGTTGCTAATTTTGTTTGTTTGTTTCTTCCTGGCAGGGCTACTTTACCTTTAACAGCAGCACAACAGGAAGTATCTAACAGGTGTGTTTCCCTCTAAGTAGTGATGCTGATGGTCTCCCTTTTGTGCAGCTTAAAGACACAACATCTATTCTGGAGAAAAGAACCAGCAGCTCTTAAACGATCTTATAATGGGTAAAGCTGGTGGAATCTGTCCCAGAAAACTGGGATGCAAATGGCAGTAGTAGACAGGTGGAATTGCACTTTAATGCCATTAATACAAACATGTTCTGTGCTCAGTCTGATTCTTCAAACCCTTGTCGTTGTTCCCCACCCCACCCCATTTCCCTTGAAAGTTGTCCAACTTTGCCACAAAACAGCTCGCTAGGCTGTGTAAGGTTTCGTTTAGTAACATACTGCAATAATTATGAAAGGAGGACACTTTCCTGTTTCTTAAACTTTGTCCTTTTTCTTCCTTCCCACTCTGGTGTGGCAGGTTAAGGGAATCCTTAGAGAGCCTTTCCTGCCAGCTGGGATAGCTCAGTTGGTAGAGCATGAGACTCTCAGGGTCGTGGGTTCAAGTGGTTACACGTTGGGCAAAAGATTCTTGCATTGCAGGGGGTTGGACTAGATGACCCTCGTGGTCCCTTCCAACTCTGAAATCCTACGATTCCTGCCACTTGGCAACTAGGCTGTTGCTGCATGCAGCTTCACAGGGCAGGCCTTAACAACGCTGGTGGAGGTTTAGCTACCAGCTCCGGAAGAGTCAGGAGTCCAACTTCAAGTGGCAACATGAATCTTTCTGCAGTGACCTTAAAGGCCAGGATGGCCCCAGATGGCACTGTGGGAGGCTGACCTGCAGCTGTTGTGATTTAGGATTGCTCCTCCACAGATAAATCACCAGAATTCTTGAGATTTACCGGGCTGTCTCTTGGCATATATAAAAAGGTCAGCGCTTTCTTCTCTTGCTAGGGAAACTGCCCATCATTCAGGGAATTAACACACCTTGTTAAAGTGAGCCACCTCTTTTAAGAATGTATAATCTATAAGCACAGGACAAAGCTGTTAACTCGTAGGGTATAACTGGTATTACAGTAAGTCATATTATAGAATTGTAGAGCTGCAGGGGACCCCGAGAATCATCTGGTCTAACTGCCTGCGATGCAGGAATATGCAGCTGTCCCATACGGGGACTGACCCTGCAACCTTGGTGTTGTCATCACCACGCTCCAACCTACTGAGCTATTATGAAAGTTTGCAGGTTTAGAGAGCCAAAGCGGGTAGAGTTATGTGGGGAGTGCCCTTCACAAGTTGAAAAGAAACACCCAACAGAGGTCGCACCCACACCATACATTTAAAGCACATGGCTACCCCTAAAGAATCCTGGGAACTGTAGTTTACCCCCCCCCAAAAAAACTCCCAGCACCCTTGACAAACTAAAGTGATGGGAAAATGCCCTTTGCTTTGGCGCAGCGTCAACCAAAAGCAAATCTGAGTGAATGCTCATTAGATAGCCAACATCATCTAATCTCCCTGCAAACAAATCGGGATGAATGTTCCAGAAACAGGTTGCCTGGAAGCTCCCTAAAACAATATAGCAAAGAGGGCCTGCCTAGCAAGCAGGTAGTTATAAAGCAGGCATCCCCAAACTGCGGCCCTCCAGATGTTTTGACCTACAACTCCCACGATCCCTAGCTAACAGGACCAGTGGTTGGGGAAGATGGGAATTGTAGTCCAAAACATCTGGAGGGCCGAAGTTTAGGGATGCCTGTTATAAAGCATAGATCAGGGGTCCCCAAACTACGGCCCCCGGGCCGGATGCGGCCCAATCGGCCTTCCAATCCGGCCCGCGACGACCCCCGCCGCCCGCTGCCGCCGCCCGCTCTCACGGCGCGCGGCGCAGCGACGATCTAAAAAATCGGCAAAAAATCGCCGAAAATCCTTTGTGCGCATGCGTATGGGCCTCTCCCGACCCGGAAGAGGTCATTTCTGGTGCACTTCCGGGTCGGGGGAGGCCCATACGCATGCGCACAAGCGATTTTCGGCGATTTTTTCCCCGCCCGTGTGCGTGTGCGCATGCGCACGGGCGCGCACTCCCCCGCCCTCCGGCCCGCTGCGCGCGCACTCCCCTGCCCTCCGGCCCACCGCGCGGTAAGTCTGGGGACCCCTGGCATAGATGCTGACACACCTGAGACTTTCTGCAGTAAAGTGTTGCACCACTCCCCTAACAGCTAATGATACGGTGCACAGATCAGCCATAGTCATGGCCCAGCAGCCAAACTGTACTGGAGATGCGATAACAAAATCACTCAGCTGAACTGGGGGAGGGGGAGGGGGGACGACACCCCCCAAGGTTAACTCAAAATGGAAAGTTTGGGGATTAATACAGGATGGGAGACACCTGGCTTGAGAGCAGTACATGTGAAAAGGATCTAGGAGTTTTGGTTGACCACAAACTTGACATGAGTCAGCAGTGTGATGCAGCAGCTAAAAAAGCCAATGCAATTCTGGGCTGCATCAATAGGAGTATAGCATCTAGATCAAGGGAAGTAATAGTACCACTGTATTCTGCTCTGGTCAGACCTCACCTGGAGTATTGTGTCCAGTTCTGGGCACCACAGTTCAAGAAGGATACTGATAAGCTGGAACGTGTCCAGAAGAGGGCAACCAAAATGGTCAAAGGCCTGGAAACGATGCCTTATGAGGAACGGCTTAGGGAGCTGGGTATGTTTAGCCTGGAGAAGAGAAGGTTAAGGGGTGATATGATAACCATGTTCAAATATATAAAAGGATGTCATATAGAGGAGGGAGAAAGGTTGTTTTCTGCTGCTCCAGAGAAGCGGACACGGAGCAACGGATTCAAACTACAAGAAAGAAAATTCCACCTAAACATTAGGAAGAACTTCCTGACAGTAAGAGCTGTTCGGCAGTGGAATTTGCTGCCAATGAGTGTGGTGGAGTCTCCTTCTTTGGAGGTCTTTAAGCAGAGGCTTGACAGCCATCTGTCAGGAATGCTTTGATGGTGTTTCCTGCTTGGCAGGGGGTTGGACTGGATGGCCCTTGTGGTCTCTTCCAACTCTATGATTCTATGATTCTATGATTCTAATTCTTCCAGATGAAATGCCTCTTTTAATTTGAAGCTACTGGATGACTTAGAAAACCCACAGAGCTCATAAGGAAAGTAAAATGCAGATTTTCAAATTCTGCAGGCTGTTGCTGCTGACATACTACCACTGTGGGAAATTAGGATCAGAAAGCAAAACCACTAGTACCGCAGGTGCGCTGGGACTGGAAGAGTACAACTAAGCATAAAAATGTCAGTGTCCATATGGCTGAGCATACATCAGTTCATTGTCCAAAGAAAACAACATCCCCCCCAGTTCGCCATGCATCTATGGATATGCCTTAATTATTTTATTTCTTGGATGACATCAGTTTTATGTTCCCTCTGGAATCGCAAGGTCAAAGGCTAGCGTCTCTTCAGCATTAACGCACACATAATATTTTGTCTGAAGAACTGATAGGAGGAAATTAAATACACGGGGCGGCCAAAGTCCCTGGACTTCAGAACTACAAGCCAAAATCATAACGTGACTCAGAGAGCTACAATATACCACATCTACTTGCTACTTCATCTCCCTCCCCAAAAACCTCTGCCTTTAGATTGACCCTTTGTTCTCCAAAGCCCCAACCACATGACCTGTGCCTCTCTCTCTCTTAAAAAAAACCCACACTCCTCAACCTCACCCACCAGGGCTTATCTCAATATCTACAGCAGCTCCAAATGTTCCCTTTCTTCCGTGATTTTCCAGTTTCCCCTTCCCAGCTTACCCCCTTCAGTTAACCCACTCCTTCCCCCCACCAAACTTCTGTCCCGTTATTCTCTTTGTGCCCTGCAGTATTCTGATGCCATAACTCTTAAGAACATCGTAAGAGCCTATTAGTCCAGCATCCTGTTCTTACAGCAGCCAAACTTGCAAGCATTGCAAGAGCGCAACCCTACTCTGCCCACTTGTGATTTCCCAGCAATTGGGGTTCAGAGTCATGTTGCTTCTCACAGTGGAGGTGGAACTTTGCCATTGTGGCTTGTCTTCATATCCCAGGATCTTCCTTGTAGCTGGGGGCAGGGGAAGATGAGGAAAAGGTACATCTTCACTATCAAGATTGCAGCCAACACAGATTATCTTAATGTTTCACTTTAGCTGGATTATGTGCAGGGCCTTTTGCCCTGATTTTACTCTGATTTTATTCTCATAGGTTCTTCTTAAACCACTGACAGACCCTTCCCCTTCCTTTGCTTCCTCTACACCAGGGGTAGGCAACCTAAGGTCCGGGGGCTGGATGCAGCCCAATTGGCTTCTCAATCTGCATTTAGGGCTTTAAAGGTCAACACCAACACTTTGAATTGTGCTCGGAAACGTACTGGGAGAGAATGTAGATCTCTCAGGACCGGTGTTATGTGGTCCCGGCGGCCGCTCCCAGTCACCAGTCTGGCTGCCGCATTCTGGATTAATTGCAGTTTCCGGGTCACCTTCAAGGGTAGCCCCACGTAGAGCGCATTGCAGTAGTCCAAGCGGGAGATAACCAGAGCATGCACTACTCTGGTGAGACAGTCTGCGGGCAGGTAGGGTCTCAGCCTGCGTACCAGATGGAGCTTTTAATGTTTGATGTTTTAGTATGTTCTGATATATGCTGTGAGCCACCCAGAGTGGCTGGGGAAAGCCAGCTAGATGGGCGGGGAATAATTAATAATAATAATAATAATAATAAACAAATTATCACCTGTCTTCTCTCTCTCTTTGCAGTATCATATTTATCATCACTTAAAGATGATTTCTTAAATTAAAACTTGTCTTCTGCATAAGGATGTTAGCCGTTTATCGAAGGAGGATCATCTAGAGGTAAACAAAAAAACAACACAATTTTTGTATTTTGTTTTGCTGAGTGTTGAAGCCACACTCTTTCCTCATGTGTTAACTGTGTTGACAAATAAGGCCTACGATTTGCGCAAGATTTTATCATGGGTACCCTAAGCCTCCCACTTTCCTTTCTCCTGGCGTTTTATGGGCCAACATATTGAGTAATACGGATAGGGTTGTTACCTATCTTGGCAGACTTCTGAGATTTATGTCCTTTTCTTGAACTTTGGCAATGCTTCAGTAACTTACCCTGCCAGTAATGTGGCACTCAGCTGAACTCAGCTGAGCAAATCTACTTATATGGGTTTTTAAAAAAAAGTGTATTCCAAGATGTTGCCCTGTTATTCTTATTGTCACTTTCACAAGTAACAGGGATGGTGAATCGATTTCCCCACGTAGGAAAACTATCACAAGCTAGCAGTATAAAAATAACCCACCGTTTAAGGATCTCGGTTTAGAACTGCCTAGAGAAGTTACTTTTGCCAACTCGAAACTGGCAAAGAAGATAACAACAAGAATATTAAATCAACAAGGCTAAACAGATTACTTCACGTAGAGTGACAGCTGGCCATGAGTGATAACACATGATAATGGCTTGTAAAAAGTCGAGATATGAACTGAGCAAATATGATTCCAGAGCTACTATCTTGAGTCAAGCATTTATGACAGCCTGAGTGAGTAGTACCTGTTCTGGCACAGCTTTGAGGGCTCTGTCCTCTTCTTGAACCTTGGCAGCACCCGTATAACTCGTCTTGCAAGTTAATGTAGTGCTCAAATGAATAGAACTGAACCCACTGGATTCCAAAGCCACCACCTGACGAAAGAGTTTAATTATAACAGATCAGTTGTTAATAAATAAAAATAAACTAGAGGCCTCTTCTGTGTGTTTAACCTCACAGCCTGCTATTTGCAATACATGGCCCTTTGATTATGCAGAATCACAACGGACAATTAAAAACCTTATGTTAGCACAGATCATTCTGTTAATGCATTTGCTGTTGTCTTTAACACACATACACACACGGTAGGGTTGCAACATTGATTCCGTTTGCTAGATTCTTTTAAAAGTGGGATGGAATTATTTGATATCTTTGGACCTGAGCCTTTCCCCAGTATTTTCAGTCTTTCACAAACAATGCGATAATGAACGGAGCTTTGTTCTGTTTGCTCCAATACTGGCTTGGTGCAGGCATAACATTGCAGATCTTCCAAAAGATGCTGAAGAGGCTTTCAAGGTTCCTCTGTCTTTCCTCATCTCTGGTGTGAATTCTCTCCACCACTTTCCCTTGCTGGCTTTTGTGGTGGTTTAGTGTCATATCCTGCACAGTTTTACTAGGAAACTAGCCAAGGAGATAGTGGGACCATTGGAAAAATGAGCAAAGAAAGGAAGACAGGAGAATTGCAAGGAACATATTTGTGTGAGTTCACTGCAGAAGATGTTGAAGGGGGTACCCACACCTCAACTATTGTTATTTTCCTGGAAATGTCTGACGACCGGTCTCTGTGCTATGCCAAGATCATGCCTGACCACATCCTGGAAAACCTTTGAAATGTGTGCCGAGCCCAGGAGTTGGTGACAAAGAGTTGCGTTTGTTATTTGAAGCATTCCTAAAACTTATTCACCACCACGGTTGGCTGAAAATAGTACCTTGTGGTCACGTCACCATGTTAAAAGAAAAAGCAATGTCAATCAGCTGTGAATTTGCTCCATGAACTTCTTTACATGCAGTTTTAACTTATATTCTAGGCGATGTCTTTTCTCTGTAGGAGAAAACAAAGAAAAACAAAGGAGCTTGTGGTGGACTTTAGGAGACAGAGGAACAAGGTCCAACCACTTTTGTGTAGAGAATTTGTGTAGAGAGGGTAACAACGTTTAGATTTCTAGGCATTGAGTTACAGGAGGATCTGTCCTGGAGTGTTAACACAAGGTGGCTTGTGAAGAAGACGCAGCAGAGACTGTGTTTTTTGAGAATTTTAAGGAAAAACCATATTCCACAAAAGCTGCTGCTTGCCTTCTATCATTGTGCCATACAGAGCGTGCTCACGTATGGTTTATGTGTGTGGTACGGAAGCTGTACTTCTCAGGATAGAGCAGGGCTGTGCAGAATTATTAAAACAGCAGAGAGCATTATTGGCTGCTCACTCTCCACCTTAGAACAAATCTACACTACCAGGTGCCATAGAAAAGCACTAGACATATCAAGAGATCCAACGCACCCTGGTCACCATTTCTTTGAGCTCCTGCCATCGGGACGGAGATATAGAACAGCGTTTCTCAACCGCTGTTCCGCGGCACACTAGTGTGCCGCGAGACGCTGGCTGGTGTGCCGCGACGTGCGGCGACGAGAAGGGCGATTTGCATTGTCACGTGCCTGGCGGCCGCCAATATACAGCACTCACCCGCCAGAAAGCAATATTTCTCCTCCTCTTTCCCAAAGCTCAGTGCAAACACTCACCCGCCGAAAAGCAATATTTGGCAAGTGTTTCTTACAGTCATAATTATAATATAGGGCGGCACAGAGTTAAATTTTTTAACTTCTTTAATGGTGGTGTGCCTCGTGATTTTTTTCACGGAACACGTGTGCCATGGCCCAAAAAAGGTTGAGAAACACTGATATAGAACAATGCAGGCAAGAACGAGCCGTCTCAGGAACAGTTTCTTCTCTAGAGCGATTTTGGCCTTAAATGGAAAGCCTGGACTTTGAAGTCATCTTATTTTACTTGTTATTTTGTATTATATTTACTGTTTTTAATTAGGTTTTGTAACTTTGGATTATGCGGAATGCTTTATCTGAGTGGATGTAGCAACCGAGTAATTTCGTTGTTCCCGCAAGGGGACAATGACAATAAAGATATATTATCTTATGTTCTCTGAATGGGGGGTTGAGCAGAACCACTGTCTTGGTGAAGGCGTCAGCTGCTTGTTTTCACCACCAGAATAAAACACCAGGTTGTCTTCAACCAGGGAGTGGTAGTGGGAGCCTGGAATCAGCCAGTCAGCTCTAGCAATTCTTTGCCTGGCTGCTGGAAGCAATGCATTGTGAGGGTCATGGTACGCAGGAAGCAGGGAATCTGTGAACAGATCTCCCAAAGCCATTTAATTTTTCTAAAGGCAACTGAATCAGGGACAGAAAATTGGGTGGGGTTGGGGGGGGGGCTGACTCACTCACCTTGCATGGATTATCTCTCTCATAAATTGACCCACCCTGCCAGTCCTTGAAACCGTTGCTAGAATATTTTCCAGGGGTGGTCATAGATTTACAGAAGCCACCCCGGTTTCTGATTTGATCCCAGAATGTCCCACTTTTCCTTAAGACGTCCCTATTTTCATCGGAGAAATGTTGGAGGGTATGCTATTAGAAAACTCAGGAAGATGGTTTATTTATATCGGAGGTGCCGGGGGGGGGTTAAAAAGGCTTCTTCCCAGCTCCATATTCACAATCGAAATCAACACCCATGACTGCAGACCTTATCATAGAACCATAGAGTTGGAAGAGACCACAAGGGCCATCCAGTCCAACCCCCTTGGAAGAGCGGATCACACATCTCACTCGCTGTCTGTAGTAGTTTGGCCCTTAGTGGCCTTGACAGGCAGAGTCATGGATTTGTTCTCAGGCTAATTAATTGACTGAGGTGTGAAGTGAGCGGTAGGCCCAATGCTAGCCCTTTCTACCTGTAACGGCCTCTGGATAGCTTAGCATCTGCTGTTTCTGACAGCCAAGACAAGCATCAATGGGGAAAACGGATTTCTGCTAATATAATCTGATCTGATCTGGCCTGTTTTGCTTAAGAGGCTTCCTTGCCAGACAGCGTAATTTCCTACAGTTTACTCTCTGGTCAGAGGACAATTACATATTTTGAAGAGTTTTTGGGGTTTATTTTACTTTTATTCCTTCCTTCCTTCCTTCCGAAGGAGCCCAAGATGGCAAATTCAGCAATAGCAATGCATAAAAGAAAACCAAACATCATTAAAAAAAATTTTTTTTTGTACGAACAGTTATCTCATGGTCACTACAAACAGTGTCATTCAGCCATCAAATTGAGTAAACAGAAATATTTTTAATTTTCTCCTGAAAGTCAGTAATGAGGGAGGCAGATACACCTCTCCAAGGAGGACATTCCACAAATGGGGGGCTGTGGCTGAAAAGGCCCCGTCATATGTCAATAGAAACCCAGGCAGTCCCACCAACAAAACATTGTCCCAATTACAGGTAGGTAGCCGTGTTGGTCTGGGTCGAAGTAAAATAAAAAAATTCCTTCAGTAGCACCTTAAAGACCAACTAAGTTTTTATTTTGGTATGAGCTTTCGTGTGCATGCACACTTCTTCAGATACCAATTGTTGTCCCAATTGTTAAACGTCGAAGCTCCCACAAGATGGCAGCTGGCCACTTTGGAACCCTTGCTTGTTTGTATTTTTTGGTCAGCCCTAAGCCCAGGTCTTCAGCCCCTCATAGCTACTAGATTGGCCATGTTCCGAAACAGTAGCTAGAGAAGGACGAGCTCAGTAACTGTACTGGTTTAGCTGGTCCCCTTATATATGTTTCCCAGAGGAGTGAGGAGCATTTTGAAATTACCAAGAAACCACATCTCTCATTTCAAACTGTAGAGCATGTCTAGGCAGGTCCTTAGAAGCCGCATAACACACGGAGTTAACTGTGCCTATAATTTGCAACTGACCCAAGTAAATTGATACCATGGGATGGTAAGCAGATAAACTCTGAGAACTATTACTTTATTGTAACCCTGTTTCCGTCACATATTGACACAGAAATCCACATCAACGTGGATAATAAGCAAGAGACAATTTTTTCTGTTATCGACAGCATCCATTATACCAATAAACGACAGCAGGGCCCCCTTGCATCACCTCTTTATATCCACAACATTTTTACACATGCCTTGTGCATTGCCGTGACATTTCCCTTTTTAAAAGGCCTCTCGTGTTTATTTCCAGTGAGTGTTGTGTGACAAAGGAATTCCTCAGTTTTGGCTCTTATCTTCTGTTCTTCCAGCTGCCCAAGCGAATGCCTGCCATAGCAGATGCCCTGGCTTCCTTGCTAGCACATGTCCCAATTCTTTCCGTCTTTATTTATAGCTGACTTTGAAGAACTCTCTGAATCTTGGCATATGTTGAAATTCGTTAAGAGATCTGGAGAGCAGCGTGTCGCAGGAACATAGGAAGCTGCCTTATGGTGAATCAAACCAGCCGCTCTCCGGGGCGAGATGACATGGGGTTCAAACCTGTGACTTTCTGCATGCAGAGCAGATGCTCTGCCACTGAGCTATGCCCGAGCTCTATTTCTCTCTTGCACCTGAATCAGGTGTAGCCAGGCAAATGCTGGTCCAGGACCTGGATGTTGTGGTGGGGCTAGATGATGGCCAATAAGATGAAGTTGAATCCCAGCAGGGCTGAGGCCCTCTGGGTAGGGGATTTCCAGGTCTGGCAAGTAAGCGGTTGTTCCTGTTCTACACAGAATTGCCTTTCCCCTAAAGGAGCAGGGCATTGTCTCAAGGCTGCTCATTGCAACCATCCTTTACTGCCAACTCCTTGCTCTGCCCCACCCGCAAACACCACAGACCCTGGCGTCACCTTTCAGGCTATCCAGAGAGATTTCCTAAACTTCTGGAGCAGATCTGCTCCAGAAGTTTAGGAAATCTCTCTGGATAGTCTGAAAGGTGATGCCAGGGAAAGGAAAATCAGCAAAAATCAGTTCCCCTCCCTCATACTGGATTGAAGGCCCTTTGGCGAATAGAAAGGTAGCTTGAGGATCCAAGCCAGCATCTGTGGTGTTTGCCAAATGAGGAAGGGCCAGCCCTACTATTAGGTACAGTGAGAGGAATCGTTTTGGTGGCAGGCAAAGGCCGGCAGTGGCATCCCATTGACTGTTCCTCCTGAGCAACCGCAAACATTTCCCTCTGCTTGAAGGAAGGGGATATGTCTGCCACATGCTCTGTCTTGGTCCCCCTAAACTAGCTTGCTGCCTTAGGCGTTGAAGTAAAATTCAGCTGCCAGGCCAATCAGCTTCTGTCCATGGAGTGGAGAGGGGGGCATCTTGTCCTTTGCCTCAGGCAGCAATATGTCTGGGGCCGGCCTAGTGAGCTGTGAGCAATAACAGTTGGACAGTTTGGGGATTTGGAGACATTCAGAGCTGTAAATGTGTGAGGAGGCTGAAGGTGAAATACTGTATGTTTTCTCTCTCTCTCTCTCTCTCTCTCTCTCTCTCTCTCTCTCTCTCTCTCTCTCTCTCTCTGAAACACTGAGGTGTGGGGTGGGAGCAGAACTGACCCCTTGCAGGAGTTACTGTTTGCCACCGCTTATGCTCTGTTTGTGTATTTTATAATACAGTACACAAGTTCCATGCAACGGAATCTAAACCTGATAATTCTGCCCTTGGAATTACTCTGCTCTGGGAAGTGGGGAGCACATAACAATATTTGAGGGCATTGGCTTACATGCTACTGCGAAGGACAGCTTATTTCCTGCTTGCATTGAGTTGCCTTCTAAGACGATACACAAGCTGGGATTGATTTCATTCTGCACAACTTTTATTAGTTACAGCTTTTCCCTTCCCCATGCTGTACATCTGCATTCTGGCTGAGAGGCCTCTTAGATCTGGTTCACTCATGTCCCGGCAAGGGATGGAAGGGTCTGTCCATTTCAGTGCTATCATTTTCACATTTCCCCCACCTTAAATTCAGTTCTCTGTACTTCTGCAGCATTTTTTTTTTACTAATGTATACATTTTTTGCAAGCTGTTTCCTCCCAATATAATGCATTTTAATGTTACTTTCACTTATATATTCATCTGTACGCACCTTCCGCCTTAATATACCGGTATGCAGTTTTATAAACCTTGGTTGTTTGGTGAACTGTACTGCAAAATTTGGATATATTTGGGAGAAGAACTGCATTTCAGTTCACATATTGTTTTGTAGGTTTGCCATATTTCAAAAAGTGAAAATATGGACACAAAAGTTGTTGGGCTTTTATTGGCAAAGTTGTTGAGCGTTTTTGGTGTGATATATATATATATATATATATATATATATATATATATATATATATATATAGGGTTTTTTCAGCTACTTTTAATTAATTTTGTCAAATTCTCTATACTACTGACATGGGCTGCCATATGTCTGGATTTTCATGGACATTTCAGCAAACCCTATTTGGGAAGTGCAAATTTGATAGATTCCTGCTGAGTGACTTACCGTACTTTTGTGGTGGATCCTTGCATGGTCAGATTCCTTTATTATTTCATTTTTAAATAGTTTTTATTTACACCATTCATCAGTCAAATAAAGGCTCACAGAATGCCTTACAAGTGTAAATAGTAAAACATATTGCGGACCCAGCCGCAGTGACCCCCCCCCCATCCCTGGAAGCAAGGCCTGAGCCAAGGAGGGGAACAAACCCTGCCCAACTGACCCGGCCAGATTGGCTAGTATTCAGATAAACCTATAGCAGAAAAGCCCGCCAATCTCCCACAACTGGTCTGGGAATTCCCCATGGACGGCTGCCTAGCCCTGGCCTTGCTCCCAAGGGCGAGGGCCTGGTGTGACAGGCCGCAATAGCCGCCCGCCCTGTGACCAGGTAAGCAGCCATTCTAAGTCTGAGGGCAGGGACTAAGGTCACATCCACACAGTCCATTTAAAGCACTCTTATACCACTTTAACAGTCATGGCTTATCCCCAAAGAACCATGGGAAGTGTAGTTTGTTAAGGGCACAAACCTCTCAGATCCAGCGCTCTTAAGAAACTACAGTACCTAGGATCCTCCATATTTATTAGAGCTGTGGCTCCCGATTAGCTGAGTACTATGGACCCTCCGTTTTTTCAAAAGCCAAGTCTTTCAAAAATACTGAAATTTCGATGGCAGTTTTTGTTGTGTGAACGGACCACCCATTGGGAAACCACTGTATTAAAGTGGTCTAAGAGTGCTTTAAGCAGACAGTGCAGATGCGGCCTAAAAGAGACACAACACAAAAGGGATTTGGCGGGCAGAGGGGGGAAGCAAACTCAGGCACTGGTGCTTGGTTACATCGTTCTTGTAATAATCATCCGGAAGAGGAAAGAGTCCAAAGGGAGGAGGAGCCAGGTTCTGGCTGGTCTCTCAGGGGAATCAGGGGACATTAATACACCTTCCTCTGCCACATACAGAAACCTCTGTGTGGGCAGGGGCTGCTATGCATAAACACCTACACAAATGGGTTGGCCCCACTCATGTGATCTGCCCACTGTGAGGTGGTGTGGCTCACATGAGTGCGACTCACTCACACGGGCATTTTCGTGCCTGGGCTCCTAATCATTCTGAAAGTTCTGTGAGCTGTGGGAAAGGGTGTATTCGACTTGCTCTGGGCCTCTTGCCGTGTACAAGCCTACACACTGAAAGGAAATACCAGTGATGATCAAAAGAATGGCAGGAGGCTCCTGTGTTTATAGAGAGTATTCCTGACAACGCACTCTAACCTGGGTGGCTGTACTTTGATAGCACTTTGCTCCCCCCCCCCCGCACCTACCATAATGCATTAAGAAATACGTCTCCTCTTATTACAATAATCTCTCTCTTTGTTGCATCTTTTTGTTAAAAGTAATTGGGCAACCTTTTTATTGAACATTCATCCGGTTGAAACAAAATAAAAAAATTCATTCAGTAGCACCTTAAAGACCAACTAAGTTTTTATTTTGGTTTTTATTCCGGTTGGTTTGCGCAAAGTTTTCAGGGGGCGTAGTTGACACTGGCTATTGTTGATTTGTTTTTGTTTGCAAGGTCGTCAACCAAATCTAATCCCACACTTTTCACTTTATTTTCCCATCACTTTCCTTATCTCAAAAAGTCCAGTTGTCTGTGAAACCTGTATGTGATTGAATTCCATCCAAAAATAGTGACAGTCTGGCCGTGGCCATAGAACCCAGATATTTGGAAGTGGAAGGAACTCCCAAATTACCTGGATCTAGGGGCAGAGAAAGGGGGGCGGTGGAGGCGGCCCGCCCCAGATGTCATCACTGAGGGGAGTGACATTCAGCGCGCTGCCCACCCGTGACTCCCAAGCCCACCCCAAGCCGTCGGAAGGGGCGGAGCTGTACTGCCTTGCCAGCAGCCTTCCCCCCTTCCCCCTTCATTCTGACAGCTCGGGGGAGGCTTCGGAGTCGTGCTGTTGCCCCCCCATTCCCGGGCTGCCTCCTGGGGGGGAAGCCTCCCCCGAGCTGTCAAAAGGAAGAGGGAAGGAAGGCTGCTGGCAAAGCAGCGCAGCTCCCCCCCCATGAAGCAGTCTGCCATGGGCAGCTCACTCCGCCCCCATGGGCAGCTTGGCTCCTGGGACGCTTGCCCTGCCCCTGGGTGCACAGCATGTGCGCCGCTCTGGGTGCCAGAGCAGCTAGCTCCACCTCTGCCTGGATCGGCAAGAATCTTGCATTCTGTTATTGGTATGAGCTTTCGTGTGCATGCGCACTTCATCAGATAACACTGAAACAGAAGTCACCAGACCCTTATATATAGTGAGAGGGTGGGGAGGGGTATTACTCAGGAGGGTGGTGGGAATGGGTGATTGGCTGATAGGTGTGGTAAACCTGTTGACGTCTGTTGATGACTGCAGATGGCTAAAAATAGCTTTATCATCCAATCACCCATTCCCACCACCCTTCTGAGTAATACCCCTCCACACCCTCACACTATATATAAGGGTCTGGTGACTTCTGTTTCAGTGTTATCTGATGAAGTGTGCATGCACACTCATACCAATAACAAACTTAGTTGGTGCTGCTGGAAGGAATTTTTTTATTTTGTGTCACAGTGGCCGGAGTGGGCTACTTCAGAGTAACGACTCTACACCGCTCTGCATTTTATCTTTTTATTGGTGCTGCGTATTTACAGTGCTGAAGGCAGTGCTATTTACAGAGACACATCTTATCCGCTAGAATCAGAACCTCCGAATGGCGTTTGGCGCGTTTTCCTCCAACATAACAACTTGGGGAGACCCATCCTCTTCCCCCTACGCTTTCTGCGCAATTCCGGAGTTGGGGGAACAGGTCTGCCCCCCTTGCTTTCCCCTTCCTGTCTCGACTGGGGCGCTGGCTCCGCTACCCTGTCTGAGCCTCGGACCCCACTTCCTGCTTCCCCACTTGAGACGGAGCTCTCCCTGCTTTCCCCTGCGCTCGGGGATGGGCTGGAACTCAGGAGGGGAGGGACTTCGCGATATCCCCTGTCCCTCACATTTTGTTTCGACTACGACAGATCAACACGGCTACCTACCTGTAACTTGCATTCTGGGTTTATTTTTTTGCCTCTGCTGAATTTTCTCTAGTGTGTTAGCACAGTCCTTTTGATGTGTTCCAAACGGAGTACACAACTGAAGGCCAATGGAAGTGCACTCTCATGCTACTTTTCCCCCAGCAGGTGAAAACCAAAACCAACAAAAAGGACAATCACTGTGTATTTGCTAAGAAGACCCTCTTCCCTTCAGGAAATCTTTAGGCATGCTCAGAGGTGCTAAGTTGCTCACAACAGCGAATCCTATACATTTCTGTCTGGAAGTCGTAGAATTCCAGCAAAAATTGAAATGGGGCAGAAAATGCTAATGTTCACCTGTTTGCCCCAAGTGCAGCACATAAATCAATCCAGTGAATATGACAGGTATTCGCTGTTGTTGCTTTCAGTCCACAAACAATATGTAATTGATTATGTTCCCCTTCCCTCTCATTTGCATTGAAATGAATGGAGTGGAATGACATGATGTAATTAAGTTATGCAGCTTTTCCGCAGCAGACAACGAGATGAAGATTGTAGCTTTTGGTGGAAAACGAACTGCAGCAGAGCAGAAACAGTGCTGCATGTGACGAAAACCGGGAGGAACGCGAAATGATGCCTTCTTGCATCGCGACTCAGAAGTAAGTTTAACTGAGTTCAATATGTCTTACTTCCAAGCAGTGAAGTAGGTGGGTACAGGATTGCTACTGGGAATGTCTTCAGTTCCCACCTGTGCATGTACAGCTTGATGTGAACTCCTCTAGAAAAAGGACAGCTCATTGCTGCTGCTGCTGTTTCACATGCATTTACTGCAAGATATCATTTATAATGCTATTTCTTCTGACAAGGCATGGAAACTAAGTATACCTGTTTCCATCTGAAAAAGGCTATGGGTATGTAATAGAATAGTTCATAAAGAGCAATATATAGGAAATAAAAAGCTATTTGGAATGTATATTTATATATGAATTTCCATACCAATTTATTGAAACAAAGGATGTGGTTTCTCTCAAAAGCTAAACTCGAGGCGATATTTTCGTTTTTTAAAATATAAGGATTTATAGAAATCAGTTTGCTTCATTAGCCAGCTCCGTTTTATTTTACAGCTCTGTGTGTATTGCTTAAAAGTCCTTGCTATAGTTTTTTAAGTGCGGTTTGAGGGATTTATTTTTATGTAGTGCAGTCAAATATGTCATCTGAAGCTGAGCCATATATACTTCAATCCTTTAGAATGTTTGGAAAAGGACTGGCTTTTTCTGATCCAGATTTTCTTGGCATCACTTTATTAAAGCACCTGCAAAGGGGGAAAAAAACAACATTTCACATCCATCTGGCTTGGTTACATGTGAACTGCCCACATTATGTCAAGTGCAATAAAGGCAGGAATAAAAACAAAACCACTATCAGCTAAGAGTATTTTATTCATTTTTGAGCTACGGAAGCAACTTCCTGCCTAGTACTACAGTAACAGCCGAAGCTAGCAATGATCATGCAACTGTAGTATGTGTTAGCATATGTAGCCGAGGTGGAGAGGCCTACTCATATGAGACGAGTTTTACTGAGGCTGAAAATATTTGCCTTTGAAAAATGTTAGCAAGTGCTGGTCACTCCCCTACTGAAAAAGAAGAAAGTTGAGGGAAAATAGTGGAGTAGCCCTCGCTTTTTTTTTTTTTTTACAGAACTAAAAATCTGAAACTATGCTTGCATGCACATCGTGCGTTTTAAAGCACCCCCACCCCCAAAGAATTCTGGGAACTGTAGTTTCATTTCTTTCGTTTTGTTACATATTTTGTGTTTTCGCTTTTTATTTTTATGCTGTAAACTTCCCTGTGATCTTCAAATGAAGGAAGCCATATAAATTTTAATAAATCAATGGGAAACCCCTCACGGAGCTACAATTCCCAGCACCCTTCATGAACTATAGTTCCCGTGATTCTTTTGAAGGGTGCTTTAAAGGAACAATGGGTATGCAACCTAGAAAGCAATGGGGGTTGTGTCTTCTATGTCATCACAACCACTGTCCAATAGGTGCCTGTGGCAAGTGAAGAAGAGCATTCTGCAGCTCTTTCACAGAAGCTGGACTCTGCTAACTCGGGGCCAAACAGGATAGTTGATGCAGTTATTATATCCTGCCCTTCTGTTGAAAGCCCAGGTGGCACCTGTGGCTTGAGGCACCTTCCACCAGCTTAGTCTGGTGCTCCAGCTGTGTCTCCTCCTCCTGAAAAGAGATATCCTGGCCACTGATACCCAGCACCTGGATTAGACTAGACCACTGCAGTGTGTTTTATGTGGAGCCACATTTGTAAACTACTCAGAAAGCTCCAGTTGGCATGAAATACAATAGCTGGGTCACTGGTTGGCACTAGCTCCAGTGAACTCCATTGGCTTCCCATTTGTCCCAGGGCACAATTCAAAGTGCTGGCTTTTAATCTTGAAAGTCATTTTGGGCTTTGGACCTGGATATCTGAAGGCCTGGTTGCTGCCTTAAGAATTTGCCTGGAGGGTGTATGGTTGGGGTTCCTGCGTTCCCCTGTGGATGTCTATATACCTAATATGCCCTTCACATCTATAACGCCTGAAGAGGGACACCAGCATTCAGCCTGCTCATATCATTTCAAGTAGAAACAAACAAACTACTGGCATATCTAGATCTTTATTACAGTGGTGCCTCGCAAGACGAATTTAATTTGTTCCATGAGTCAGTTCGTTTTGCAAAAAATTCGACTTGCGAATCGCGCTTTCCCATAGGAATGCATTGAAATGTCTTTTTTTGCCCATAGGAATGCATTAATTAAATTTCAATGCATTCCTATGGGAAACCGCAATTCGCAAGATGAATTTTTCGCAAAACGAATTCGTCTTGCAAAAAAGTCGTCTTGCAGGGCATTTGTCTTATTTTAAGGCCAATATCTATAGAACTTGATCTACCGTTTACTTTTTGCAACTGCTTCAAAATCACACACTGCAATGATCCTGTCTTAATGATTCTTCGTCTGAAGGCAAACATACTTGGTACACTTTGACCTGTGAATCTTTGCTGACGAAGAATAGTCGAAACAGGGCCTTGTCCTGATTTTTACTGGAATTTATCTTTATTTGCCTTCAACATTGGGATTGATTCCCATTTAAACTCCGCATCACATCAATAAAACCTTATGTAGATTTTTTTTGAAATCCATCTTCTTTTGGCCTGAGTTCTTGCAATTTATCGTTTATTTCTGTGGCTAGAGCGATGGCATCAATGTACAAACTCAGTTGATAGATTTTTATCTCCAATTTCAGGGAACCATATGTTTAGTTTATTTATTTCCATTTCCAAAGGCCTGGATCCATGAGTATCTTGCTTGTAGAAAGGCGCTTCTGCTCATGCAAGGAGCACCCTCAATTTCTGCCACCCGCAACCCCAGCTGCAGCTGCCTGTGCACACTTATTAACCACACTTGGGATGGCTGGAGAGGTCGTGCCTTGACTGCAACGGTGGTCTTACGAGGCAAGAATCAGTAGTTTTCCTCCCCTGTATGCCGAGAAGCTAACCTGCCCAACTCATTTCGAGATGACCTGTTTATTGAGCATTCATCCTGATTTATCTGCACAAGTTCGTGGGGAGGTTATAAGACGCCATCTGTTTATTGAGCATTTGTTCTGATTTGTTTGCAGGGAGGTTAGATGATGTATTCTTAAGTAGGTGTTATTTCACACCTCCCCCCCCTCACTTTTCTTATTGTAAAATGTCTGGCGCTGCGGGGAAGTGGTTTTGTTGCTCAAGAGCACCAAATGATATTGAACTGTGCAACCCGAATTCACTGATATGTTATATAGAATCCCTCCTGAAAATGGCAACCACCTGGAAGTGCCCCTCTTCTCTGCTTGGTGGGAGAGGTCTCCACACCCACAGGTATAGGAGAGCAAACTGATGAAGCCTAGGTTGAGTCGCGCCACCTTTTTTCTTAGCCTGCCTTATTACTTTAAATAAGATTCACAGGTCAAAGTGTACCAAATATGTTTGCCCAAATATGTTTGGTACACTTTGACCTGTGAATCTTTGCTGACGAAGAATAGTCGAAACAGGGCCTTGTCCTGATTTTTACTGGAATTTACCTTTATTTGCCTTCAACATTGGGATTGATTCCCATTTAAACTCCGCATCACATCAATAAAACCTTGTGAAGATTTTTTTGAAATCCATCTTCTTTTGGCTTGAGTTCTTGCAATTTATCAATTATTTCTGGACTTTCCCAAGAACTCCAATTTCTACTGCCTTATTACTTTAGAGAAAACCCCAAAAGCAGACGGGATACCCACTTTAAAGAGCAGGCAGCAAACAATCCACAAAGAACTAAAGCAAATGTAAAACATAAGCAGGGGTCCCCAAATTGATAAGAGTTGTTTGTGAGGGTAGGTTAGCTTACGTTCTGATCTAAGAGGTGGCAGGAATGTTATTGTGGCGGTAGGGTCCCTGCTCAGTCTCTGAAGGCATTTCTGGGCAATTAAGAGACAAACAAGTCCAAAAACATAGTCGCTACTTAGTTGATGCAGGGTATCCCAATGCGTGTCCTTGAAGTTGTAAAACTGTTAGTTGCCGCAGGGAATAAAAATATCTTCCTCCAGGAAGTGCTTCTCATGCGAAAATCACATGTTCTCAGCAGTCGGGCTGTAATTTTACCCTCTGGTTAAGTTGCGATTTTTCTGCACCGCAGCAATGCATCTTTTCTCGTTTTCTATGTGCAGCGGAATCGCATAGGATTCCACACTTCCAATACAACTGCTCCACATAGGAGTGTCATTGCTGCACACAGAACAAGATCTGGGAAAGCTTGAACACTAACTGAAAATGAGTTGCTCTTGCAACCTCACATACTTACCAGGACTTTACATTTACATTTTCTTTTGGCTAATATAATTTTCTCCATGGAGATTCCCCCCCCCCTTTTCCATGAGTTGTGGCAAGCGCACATTCTTTTCATAAATTAATTTGTCCTTGCAAAGCATAATGTCAGCATCTTTTTATTCCCCTTTGTGCCTGACATTTAATAGGTTTTTGTTTTCCATGGCAAAAGATACCGCTCTGTTATTTAGGTAGTAGAGGAGGAGAGAGGAAGGTTAAGCCAAAAGCAATAAAAAAAAAGCATAACCGCAATTAAATGTCAGCTGATCGGCTTTTAGAAAACAGTCAGCTCCTTCTCTCCCCTTCTCCACTCTCCTTCCTTCAAAGTGCTGTAATTTAGCAGAAAGCCAAAGCAGCAAATGAAGCACTTGTTTCATGCAGCCAGCTTTTAGCAATGTGTTATTGGTTATTCAAAGGCAAAATGAGATGTGAAACATGAACTGTCTCTCCTCCCCACTGTGGGTCCATTAAATTATAGAGACAATATTGTAGTGCTTAGCTAGCATATTTATTGCAAGATGTATCCCATTATTATATGTTAGAGAAATGAGTGCTTGTAATGAACCCAATTAGTAAGGAGGCAGCTGTTTGGATTGTTACACCCATTTTATAGGTGGGTAATCAGATCTTGCAGTCCGCGGTAGAGCTGGACAGATGCTTCCTTAAACATGGTGCCCTATGCAACCTGAGGATTCCCATTTTGAAGGCACACGTTTTGTACAACACAAATGCAGTGTGTGATTCTTCATGCACTATGCGAGGCATGTCAAACTTGCGGCCCCAACCACTGGTCCTGCTAGCTAGGGATCATGGGAGTTGTAGGCCAAAACATCTGGAGGGCCGCAAGTTTGACATGCCTGCACTATGCTATAAGAAGGCATGCAAGTGTTCCAAGGGGAAGTGCTTGTTTTCAGTGATGAATTTGTGTGGTGGTTCATTTTGAATTCTCATGATGCAGGATGATTTATTTATTTATTTATTTATTTATTTATATTCTGAAACTTGCAGGAATTTTCTAAGCTTGCTGCTTTATTGGGACTGTAATATAGCTGATTCAGACAGTCAGTCAGTCAGTCAGAAAGAAAGAAAGAAAGAAAGAAAGAAAGAAAGAAAGAAAGAAAGAAAGAAAGAAACACTGTAAGAGTCCTTCCTACAAAACCAAACCACAAGTGGGAAGTTACCTATTTGAATGCTCCCCCAGATCAAAAGCACCCTACATGTTGGGGAGTAAGTTTGTGATGATTAGGTTTGCCCTAATTGTTAGATTTTCCATTTGCAGGTTGTTTGTGACACATCAACAGGTCTCAATATTCTACAGAGGGAGCATTCAAATTTTTACATTTCCTCTTTCAGTTCCTGCTGTTGGACAGAAGCCAGTGGATCATCTAGTTCAGGCATCCCCAAACTGCGGCCCTCCAGATGTTTTGGCCTACAACTCCCATGATCCCTAGCTAACAGGACCAGTGGTCAGGGATGATGGGAATTGTAGTCCAAAACATCTGGAGGGCTGAAGTTTGGGGATGCCTGATCTAGTTCAATTCTCTGTCCTGAGGCAAGAAAGAAGCCTGCCCAAGTGTTTTTGAGCTTTTCAAAACTTCCAGCAAGGAAGTGGGATTCTATTACAGGGTACATGTTCTCAGTCTGACCCAGAACCCTGGAGTGACGCTTCCCGCGTTTTCCTCCAACATAAGAGTCTGGGCACCCCGAATCTCCTTCCACGTTTCCTCCTGCGTAATTCCGGAACCGGAGGGGAAAAGGGTCTCCTTTCCATGTTTTCCTTCTCCCCCCTTTTCCCCGCTCTCTCTTCCTCTCTCACATGCAGCAGAAGCTCTGCTATCCTGCCAGAGCCCTGTCTCCTACTTCCTCCTTCCCCACTGGACTCTTCCCCCTCCCCGCTGGCTCCGCTGCTGGTGGAAGAGCTGCTTCTCAAGATGGGGGGGGGCTGTCTGTACTGTTTTCCCCTCACATAATGGTTATCTCTCTGTGGACAGTATTAGTCTTTCTCATCTTGTCCTCAGTTAAAGTTGCCAGATCACCAGTATCCCAAAGCCAGAAACTCAAGAAATGGGACTTGGTGATGTTGCAGGGTTGCCAGCTTCCGAAAGTAAAAACTATGATTTGTTGGTAGGGATGTGATTGCACAGGCTGGCACAAGGCCTTGGGCTGCTTGAGAAGAACAGCAAATGATCAAGGGAAGTACCGGTAATAGTACCACTGTATTCTGCTCTGGTCAGACCTCACCTGGAGTACTGTGTCCAGTTCTGGGCATCACAGTTCAAGAAGGATACTGACAAGCTGGAACGTGTCCAGAAGAGGGCAACCAAAATGGTCAAAGGCCTGGGAACGATGCCTTATGAGGAACGGCTTAGGGAGCTGGGTATGTTTAGCCTGGAGAAGAGAAGGTTAAGGGGTGATATGATAGCCATGTTCAAATATATAAAATGATGTCATTTAGAGGAGGGAGAAAGGTTGTTTTCTGCTGCTCCAGAGAAGCAGACACGGAGCAATGGATTCAAACTACAAGAAAGAAGATTCCACCTGAACATTAGGAAGAACTTCCTGACAGTAAGAGCTGTTCGGCAGTGGAATTTGCTACCAAGGAGTGTGGTGGAGTCTTCTTTGGAGGTCTTTAAGCAGAAGCTTGACAGCCATATGTCAAGAATGCTTTGATGGTGTTTCCTGCTCGGCAGGGGGTTGGACTGGATGGCCCTTGTGGTCTCTTCCAACTCTATGATTCTATGATTCTATGGTGTCCCTCTCCTGTCAAGAATCAAGATACAGAACGCCCCCAGGCACCTGAGGCAGAAAATGCCACAAGCGCCTCTTCCCTTTTCTTTGCAGGAAAAATGCAAAAATTATAAATTAAATAAATCTGTTGCTCATTAATGACATCCAAATTCAGCTGCTTGAAACAGCTGCTTCACTCTGCGTAGTGGCATAGCTGGCTCTCTCAGTTAGAAAACCAGCCGCGTGTGTGGATTCTAACCAGAAGCAGGTAAATGAGCATTGTGCTGTCAAAAGAAATCGGGGAGTAGCTTGTCTCAAAATTCACAGGAATTTCCTAAGATGCTCATGAAAAAGGTGGTGGGGTGCACATGTAGGGCAAAATATCTACTATGGGAGTCCCAAGAGAAAAGAATTGCACTAGTTGGACAGAAGTAAGTAGTTGTATTGAGGGTAAAGTTCCCTTTCCCTTTAATAATAATCATCAGCATCAAATATTTCTTATACCCTGCCCATCTGACTGGGTTGACCCAACCACTCTGGGCAGCTTCCAACAAAAATACTGCTACTACTACTACCAACAACAACAACAAATCAAACCAAACATTAAAAACTTCCCTAAAAAGGGCTGCGTTCCACAGGGCAGGTGCCACTACTGAGAAGGCCCTCTGCCTGATTCCCTGTAACTTCACTTTTCGCAGTGAGAGAACTGGCAGGCGGCCCTCAGCGCTGGACCTCCATGTCTGGGCTGAAGATGGTAGAGATGGAGACGCCCCTTCAGGTATACAGGGCCGAAGCCAGGTAGGGTTTAATGGTCAACTCCAACACTCGGTATTGTGCTCAGAAACATATTGGGAGCCAATGTATACTTTTTAAGGAGCAGTGTCATGTGGTCGTCTTGTAAAATGTCTGTCGATGTTGCTGTCACACTGAAGGGCTGGTTTTTTGGTTTCTCAATTCCTGAGCGACACCAAGCTGTTAGTCTGCTGTGTATTTTGAAAAGTTGTTTGTTTGCTTGCTATGCCTTGGGACACCTCTTAAGATATTTCGCATGATGGTCCTTGAGGTCAAGAAGGCTTTTTGTCTGTATATGTATATAATTGGATGCCATTTTGAATTGAGATGGCAGACCAAACCTTTCCAAACCGCACAGATTCTAACAGCTGGTTTCAAACCCGCACGTATTTTTTTGGTTTCTTAGAATTCCTGGGCAGCACTCGGTGCAATGCTCCTTGTAAAAATAAAAATTAATGAAATAACTAACAATGTGCTGCCCTTTCATGACTCCCAAACTCAGCCGTCTGACTTTGCCTAACAGTCTGAGGCAGCTTCATACATTCATGGACACTCACAACTCCTTCTATTAAAGTACTGAGTTTCATTCACAAAAATGGCTTGCGCTCCAGCGCTCCATTTGGTTTGTGCTGTTTCGTCTCCACCCCTGCCCCCTCCCCACATTAGCGGTTGGGGAATTAATATCTCCATTAGAGGGTCTGGTCCAGATTCCACAGAAGTTAGTAAAAGTCTTAACTCTGGCTTCAGTGTGGGAAAGATGGATCCTTAATGTTCCCATGAAAACATTTCTCAGGACTTCTTTCTGCAAAGGTCTAAAAGTTCACCGGAAAGCAGAGCCACACACTCCGGTTATTTTTGACAAATTTGTTTATCCGTTCCCCCTACCTCTTCCCCCCACTTTTTTTTAAAGACCCAATTTTGATCTGGGTTTATAATTTCTCCCAGAAGCTTCACTTTCTTACAAAAACACATTTTAACGGAATAGTAAAACAGTAAGTGTGACTATAAAGTGTGGGAAAATATTGCCCCTTCGTTTCCTCATCTCTCCCCCCCCCCCCCGCCGCCTTCTTTTTGGCACAGGATTGACATGGGGACCTAGCATGGTTATTATTCCCAGGACAAGCCGGACCGTTTGCAGTTGTGCTGCGTGACCTGCCTCGGTGTCAGTGGAAGCCACAGAAAGGAAATGAAAGGTAGGGGAACGGCGAGCAGCTTTCTATTAATGTATGTTACGCGTAAGGATCGGGTGTAGCGTGGCCACGTTTCTAAAGGCGCAGGACTTCCGTTGCTTTAGGGCTCTGGAAGCAGGACAACATCCTGCAGGCACAGCTGTGCATCCCTGCAACACTGCAATGGGAGAAGCTACACCTGCTAGGCTATTGCTGGAAAGTTTTTAGAAAAGCCCCCCACCCTGCCCTGGTTGCTTTTAGACAGCCACACTAGACAGTATTTGCTCTAGGCGATGATTATTATCTGTCTGCTGTGCGGTGAGCTGGCCATTAAAAAAAATAAGGGCCCTGGTATTTACTGAAACAATAGAGCGAGGAAAAGAAGCCACATTTTTGACTGACTGGTGCTATTGCTCTCTCCCGCTCTTCCTTTGAGGAGCTAAAGCATGGTCTGCATATGGTTCTTGGGCGGTTTCCCATCCAGATAGTTTGCGGAGTCTGGCGGGCCTAACTTGCACCATGAGCACCCAGACAGTTGTTATCTTTCCTGAACTTATGAGACTGAGCAAGAGAGAGAATCGACTGTCTTGCATGGGAGCAGGGAGACCATAGCAGTAGGTACCAAGGTGATCCATGGCAGCACCTCCAGTTGAAAGGATCAGGTAGCAGGTGATGGGGGAATGACCTCCTCTCTGAGACCCTGGAGAGCATCTACTGGGTGGCAGAAACCAATGGCAGCATCCTAATTTTTATAGACATTTTGGCGCCTCCTCCCCACCAGGGAGGATGTGGTAAGTGAACAAGAGGGAATAAGGATCTACAGTACGTTGGGATATGTTTCCCCTGTGGATCCTGCCACCTGAGGCAGTCGTCTCACATTGCCTCATAGGTGGGCCGGCCCTGGCTGGGGTTTTCACAGTGACATTGGTAGCGGCAGGGAGTAAAAGAAGGCAAAGGGAACCCAACAGGGCTGCTTTGAGCCAGAGTGATTGGACAGGACTGGAGGTGGTCACAGGGTCCACCAGTTAACTCCCACTTAAGATTTCACCAACTGCTATTTTAACTTGGTAGTGTCGTGATGTGTTAAAAACAAACAAACCACTGTTGGGCTGACCCTTGTTCCAGGCACCAAAATAAGTCCCATAAATTTGCTTCCTACAAGATGCTTTCAATTAGAAAGGGACACTCTGATGTAAAAAGGAAAGGTGACAAAAAAGCTAAGAATAGCTTCGCGATCAAAGGTACATCTCTTTAAAGAAGGATGGATCTTTTTAAGGCTGCAATCTTGTGCACATTTGTCTGGGAGTGATGGGATGGTATAGATTCTCAATGCACACTGGCGTGGGGCTTCCTTTGTACTTTGTCCAGAAGCTGTAGTTAGCGAAGCAGAATGGAAGTCCGATCTTTTGCTATCCTGTGCAGATCTAGCTTCAAAACTCATTCACGAACTGAGAGCAGTTAAGACTCTGTCAAGCACCCTGCTCAAAGATCCAACCGCCTGTGACTGGGCCAAATTCAAGATGTTACAATTAGTATAACAGGTGCTTATACAGGCTTGGGAGCTATTTATTTAAAGGAATGCCTTGCCCTGTGTGTGCCCACCCAACCTGCAGACGGGGCAGTGTTACAGGGCCACATAATGTTCCGTATTTGCGAGAAATCAAGCTTTTCACACAACAGCACCTATTCTTTGGAACTCCCTGCCTATTGACATCATGCAGGCCCCTTCATTGTACTGTTTTTGACGTCTACTGTTTTTGTTTTTTTGTATAGGCCAGCCTGCCCAGATAAGGAATTTTCTTGTGTACATTTGTATTTAAAGCGGTTGATTTTATACATATTCTGATAATTTTTATTATGTCTATGTCTTAAAATTGCTATTTTAAATGAATACTTTATACTCTGTATAATCTGTGGTACCTCTGCTGAGGTATTATTATAAACTGCTGAGAGATTATTTTTCTGCTTTAGCTGTTGCTTGGTAGCATTCAAAAGACAGTCCTGAGGTATTTGTCACCCTGACAAGCTGAGGCATGCTGGTTCAAATGACCCTTAGTTGTGGTTTGCTGGTTTACCAGAACTTCCTTGACCAGCCTTTGTTGGGTAGCAAACATACACAGGCAGAGCTGACTATCTAAACTGAACCCGTGTGTAGAGCAAGTCTTTAAAATTTTATTTTGTTATTCAAATTTGTGTAAGGACAGTTGTGTCCAGTCTATCTGTGTTTCATGAGAGAGTTTCAAGCACACTCCGGAATTTAGGTTTGCCACAATTGAAGTGGTTTTGAGTGCTCTGCTGCCTGGCACAACAAGTGCACTTCTTGTTAACAACTTTTTGTGCTTAGGAAAGTCATAGAGGAAAGTTTGGGATGGTCAAATGATTAACAGGAAAACACAAACAAATCAGGTTGAAAGCTCAATGAGCAGGTCATCTGTAGGAGCCCAAAATCTTTGCATTTGTAACTCTTTGGTTTCGGACAACATTTTTAGCTTTTGGTCCTCGCTCTTGGATTGAATTGTTCATTCTGCGGCTCTGTCTGCACTATACATTTTAAACAGTATCATACCACTTCAAACAGCAATAGCTGTCATGAAAGAATCCTGGGAACTGTAGTTTGTCAAGGGTGCTGAGAGTTGTTAAGAAATCCCTGTTCCCCTCACAATTCTCAGGGCGGTTTAACAATCAATCCCCGGGGAAATCTGTGCATTATAACTCTGTGAGGGGAACAGGGGTCTCCTAACAACTCAACACCCTTACCAAACTGCACTCACTTGCCAGGATTATTTGGGGGAAGCTATGCCTGTTTAAAGTGGTACGGCGATGTGTTAAGTGTGTAGTGCGGAGGTGGCCTAGGAGACAAAGGACCAAACTACACGTTATATGTAAGCGCATGTGTGTAAACACAGTGTCTTTCTATAAGGAGCTTCAGTAGTGCATTGTGCCCTGTGAGCAACAGATGAGGAGTGGGAGGGCACAATCCGCCGCGTCTCCTGATCTACCGCCTCAGCCTTAACGTGGCGTGTTGCACCTTACGACAGGACCACCCCTATTAATTTGTTACCTGTGTCGCTCTGTTTGGGGCTCTGGGTGAGCACTGTCCTGTCCTCTTTTAGTGGCACTTAATTGGTTTTTGGATTCCTTGCATTCTACCCCTCCTTTTTAACTGGAACTGAATTTTAGTACTGGCTGTTGGTTTATTTTCACCAGCTGCTTCTAGTTGTTAATGGGTTGTTTGTTGTTACTAGAGTTTTTGGTTTTCAATGTACTGTGCATGCTGCCGTTAGCTATCCTGAGACGTGTCCTTATGACATTGCACTGGAATTGCAAGCTTCAACTTGGAGGATTTACAATCTGTATTAGACAGACAAGATAGAGGGTGTGGGAGAGGTCAGGAACTGCCCAGGAGTCGTGGGAGGATCAGGGCAGGGGGGATCCAGCCCTGGCATTTCCTGCAGCAATTATGTGTGATATATGAACAATGCATATGCCTCCTTCACCTTCACCTGGGAGCTCTGAGCAGACAGCTGGGGGTTCCTAATATATAATCATCGGCCTGTTAAGGCAGAACACTGGTACCGTATTACACTGGCGAGGTCCTGCTGTGATCAAGATGAATCAGAAAGATCTTGCTAAAGAAGTGGGTTGTGAAAAGACTCTTTGAGAACACAGAGGGCAGGTCCACACCGGAGTATAATGTGGAGTTGAAATTGCTCATCACGTGTTTTCATTAAGTTTGTGCCGTCCACGTGACGTGCATTGCAAAGAACTGCAGTCACACAGATTCTCCCCTCTGATTTCAGATTTCCCCAATTTGGGGGTAATCCGATTAATTGTTGAAAAAACCGAGCTTGCTCTGCTGCACTTAGGTAAAAAGGTAAAGGTACCCCTGACCGTTAGGTCCAGTCGTGGACGACTCTGGGGTTGCAGCACTCATCTCACTCTATAGGCCGAAGGAACTGGTGTTTGTCCGCAAACAGCTTCTGGGTCATGTGGCCAGCATGACTAAGCCGCTTCTGGCAAACCAAACCAGCACACAGAAACGCCGTTTACCTTCCCGCCAGAGTGGTACCTATTCATCTACTTGCATTTGACGTGCTTTCGAACTGCTAGGTGGGCAAGAGCTGGGACCGAACAATGAGAGCTCACGCCATTGCGGGGATTCGAACCGCCAACCTTCCGATCAGCAAGCCCTAGGCTCAGTGGTTTAGACAACAGCGCCACCCACGTCCCATTGCTGCACTTAGTTAGTGGTATGATATGCAGAGGACATTTCCCTGTGGGTGGAGCAATCCCTTAGGAAGGTGCAGTCCATGGCTGACCACTTCAGCAGCCATTATACTGATCTGAGATTTCGCCGAATATTGCTGACAAATTTTCAAGGACGTGTTTGCAATCATAGAGGAAAAATTGGGGACAGTGGGAAGTGACACTTGGCTCTTAAATGAAAATAGACAGTTTGAGGAAACTGATTTCCGGGGCTTATTCCAGAGTCCTTTTAGTGTCTGCACAGGGTTGGCAGTATTTTACACACAGCTTGCCTTATAAAAGTGTTCTTCCGTGTTATTTCAGTATCTTCTCTCATTTCTTGTTTTAATGTTGTTAGTTTTTCAGTTTGAGCTGTCGACATATAAAATTGGATGGGGAATAAAAGATGGACACACATTTTAAAGTGCACCCACTGAATGTTGAGCATCCTCTGTAATTCCTGACTTGTGTATGTATGTGTGTGTCTGCAAATCCTCTCCAAACATATTATTCCTTGTGGGAGGAAATTACTTCCTTTAGCATTAGAGGGGGGAGGATTCTAACTGAGTTGGAAAGCGTTTTTCCTCCCACGGTATGGACTCCTTCCTGGAATAAATTTGAGATACAGTGATCTTGAGAAGTTGACTAGTCATACTCTGAAGTATGAAGAGAATGTAAGAGAGGAAGTGGTGGTTGGTGAGTCAGCATGAGTAATCTGATTACAGTGAACATGAAGACTTGAGTTGAGTTTTCTCCCCTGTTAATCATTTCATTATTAATATTTTTAAAGTGCAAGGAAATAAGTGATATTATGCCTTTGTTGATAGCAGTTGTTTTTCATCAATCCTTCACAAAGTGGTACCATCTCCAGATCAATTTCTATCACCTTATTTCAAAGAACATGGAGAGAAGAAAAGAGAGGAAGGAAGGAAAGAAAGAAGGGAAAAAAGAGAATGGTAAGCAGCTTTCTTTTCTATCATTGCCCAGACTGTGTGGCTTAAGGATATACTGGCACCTTAAGATTTAGCTGCTCTTCCCAGCAAGCAGAGTAATGGTTCAGAATCCAGTGCATTCTCATGTACAAAGGGTGGTCTTCTGTTGTACAGCAGTTTTCTGACGATTGGATTCTCAATGTTTTACCTTCCTTAATTAATCTGTTTTAGATTTAGAATCTTACCTAGCTGAGAAAAGGCTTGCAGACAAATTGGGAGTGTTGCATGACAGACTGGACACTGAGCAGTGAAGTGGTGCAGAGAAGTGACAGTCCTTGAAAAATAGAGTTCAGAATACAGTGCTGGTTTTTAAGTCCCACACTCCACAGGAGGGGAGCTTGCAAATCAGGATGTCTGCAAATCAGGATGTCTCTGATTTTTGTGGAGAGCCCCTTATAATGCTGGGGGGGGAAACTTTTTTCTTTTTTCTTTTGCATTGCTCTCTTTGTAGCACTATGCCACAAATCCAGTGTGCCCTTCCTTAAATATACACTTACAGATGAAAGTCTTCAGCTTCTCCATATGTGAGAAGGTGATCTGAATAGCTTGTTGCTATGTTGGGCTGCCTACCCATGACAACCATCTAAAACTTAGTACCTGAACAATTCAGCATGCAAAATGCCAATAATTCAGGTTGGTGGAAATGATTCCGATGGATTTGGTGCCGTTGCAGTACTGTAGCTTATTTTACTTTCAGTGTATGCCAATGTACTGCCAGCTAGGTTTGGGCATTTGACCATTTGAATAACATTTGGCCAAGTCACTAAGTCAAATGTTGGCCAATAATGTGCAAGCATTTTTGAAGCATTAACCTAATAGAATAATGTTAGGAGATAATTAATCGTAAAATTATGTTAATTATGCAAACCACAACTCAGTTGCTTCAATAATAGTCAGATTACCTGTTTAAAAGTTTTCAGGTGTCGGCAGTCCAGCCCCTCACAGGAGCTTTGCAGAGCAGCCAACTAGATCTCATGCAGGATCTACTTCCGGGTTCCAGCAGCAAGCAGAATGGTGTCAGGGGCATCCCTAGGCAGCGGCCTCTGCTCTTGCTGACGTCTTCTTTTCCTGTTTGGGATGCTTGCAAATGTAGCAGGCAGACAACAAGAGAAGCTTTGTTGTGCTTCTTGGCTTGACCCCTAACACTGCTGTAGTGTTAGGAGGCAGACAACCTTTAGTCTTCCTATATAACACTATAGCGAATTCTGTTTTAAGATGTAAGCTGCTATCTCACTGCTGCATTTTTTTATCTGATGCATTTTTGCACCTACTTGACAGTCAGAAAGGCTCCTGGAGAGCCTTACATGCAATCAGTAAAGAAAGGGAAAAAGAAAAGAAAGACAGACCCTGTTTCATCATCTAAAAGATGCAATAAGGAAAGGAAAGGAAAGGAAAGGAAAGGAAAGGAAAGGAAAGGAAAGGAAAGGAAAGGAAAGGAAAGGAAAGGAAAGGAAAGGAAAGAAAGAAAGAAAGAAAGAAAGAAAGAAAGAAAGAAAGAAAGAAAGAAAGAAAGAAAGAATAGGTTGGTGAGGAAAGAGGAAAAAAGAGAACTTGGGCACCTATTCTTCAGTAGTAATTCTGATCCTGACCAGCTGGAAAGAGAAGCATTTTCAGGGAGAGGATGGGGCAAATATGGCTGGGCTCCCACCTAAGCCCAAGGGGTGGCCTTGCTTTCCATCTCACCTGCTGCTGCAACCTGGTGGAATAGCATGAGTGCTACCTAGTGATGGGTGTTAGTCTCTCTCTGTGTGTGTGTAGGCGTAGGCTTGATGCAACATGTCTTTCAGCAGAGCCGATGGAATGTGTTTGCCATTGTTTGTGACTGCAGCCACATATTGTCAATCTAGGTGGTCAATAGCAGCGGCCTAGCTAGCCGCTCGGGTGCTTGGTGCGGGGGCGTGTCCTGCAGCCAGGGGCGTGGTCATCTGCCCATGGGGCGGGGCAATCCACCTGTGGGGGCGGGGTGAGTCTCTCCAATGCTTGTAGGGTGGCTGAGGGAGAGGTAGTAGGCAGGTGCAAGTCCCACGCTTCCATTTCAGGCAGCGTGGAACCTACAGGCGCTTAAGCCACCACATCACTCCTAAAAAGTTCGTGAGCCCTTTAAAAAAAAACACCTCATTTTGTCACTCCCTCCTCAGTGATGACACCGGGGGCAAACCGCACCCCCTTCTTCCGCCACTGGTCAATAGACAATATTTTGACCAGCCCATTGACTCGAGGGGCAACACCGCTTCCAACCCATGTGGCTGGCATTAGGTCAAGGGCAGCTTAGTAGGCCCACATTGTCCTTGCAACAGACACTGTGTGTGTTTTCTCCAATATGAATGGATGGCCAACTACCTACCTTTGTCTGCTTCGCAATTCTTCACCCAAATGCCTACTTTTCACCCAGTTTCCAAACGGGACTTGAAGGGGGGAAATGAACTCACACACCCCATTTTGAGCAGCCAGGCCTATCAGTTCCACGCTGAGTCTTCTGGAGGTTTAGCAGTTTGTTTTCCTCCTCGCCAAGTAGGTAGGCTTGCAAATATGTTTTGGATGAAGGAGTTGTAGCTACTTGCAGGATCTGGATACGACGTCAAAAAAGTGCTAGCGCTTTGATTAAGCTACAAAGGTGAGGAATGAGATCGGCTTTACTATATACCTCTCAATTCTTCACACACTTGACAATAAAATGGATGATCTGCACCTTATTAATCAAGAAAACTCAAGGGAACTCCAATATGCTAAAGAGGAGAGTTTGAGGAAAGGAGGCAGAAATTTGTACAACCAAGCTAGGAGCGTACTGACGAAGGAGATTATAGTGGCAAAACGAACCTATGATTCGGACTCAATTCTCAAACATGTCTCGGCTACTCTTCGGAAGAATTTATAGAACATTTCTGAATATAAGAGAACATCTTCTTTTACTGAATATAAGAGAACATATTATTCTGCTCCAGAGAGTCAAAAATTGGCAAACGACCTGAAACAGTTTTATAGCAAAGTCAAGCATTATCAACTAGAGCAATTCACTCGGCGCCAGAGGCACCAACAACCACCTCAACCTGTTCTGAAGTCACTGCAGGGACAGAAGGCAAAAGCTCCAGGCGCAGTCTGAGTGGCTCCTCTTTGCTTGAAATAGTATTCTGCACACTCCGATCCTCACACAGATATTTAACAGATATTTTGTATAAAGTATGTTTACATTGTAAAATTAGCCGAAGCAAATTCCAAGTATGTAAGTACTTGGCGAATAAATTACTATTCTATTCTATTCTATTTATTGGAATTCTAAATTGGCCAGTCCAGCCCCAATTGCAACAGCAGTTCAACAACATTCTGATTTGTGTTCAGGTGTCTCCTAAAATGCTGCCAATTCTGCCTTTATAAAATGGAAGTTCTTGCCATGTGCTTCGTTGACCTGAGCAATTATTTCTCAGGATGCTTTGAATGATGCAAATGATACAGTTTCCTCCAGCAATATCACTTAATTCCTGTTGCTCTCTGGGACCAGAGGTAAACCCAGTTAAGTGGAAATTGCCTTTAAGGTGACATTTTGGGGTAAGAATTGGTGGGTGTGGGAAGAGTTAACCTTCGCACCCACCAGTTCTCATCTGCAATTCTCATCTCAAGGTTACCTTTGTGTAACCTTGATAAACACAGGAGTTTTGGGAACATGTGTTTGCAGACGTAGATGTATTCGTTCCTTGTGCAGCTGTGTTTGTGGAAGCTCTAGCCATTTCAGACGGAATATGCACAGAACTATCAATAGGACTGTGGTTTTAACAAGATATTAAACCCAACTTTTGCAAAGCTTGAGACGGGAGTCTTACATGAGCCCTGGGCCACATTTTGGCCACAAAATGCCAATTTCCCAGAAGAAAAACTATGATTCACAGGAACTCCACAACAACAGGCAAAACATGCACACAAACACCAAAACAAATAAAGCACAGAACCCGCCTCCCACCCAATAAAGCAGTTCACACCCTCCACAAATAGGCACCCCTCCAAAAAAGGCCAAAAAAACTCATGGAAAAAATTAAGACAGACCGGGTCTTGATGTATCCTGGTGTCCATGAGCACCATGGAAAAATGATTCCTCTTTTAATCTCCTTTAGATCCAGAGACAAATAGGAAGTTTCAAAGCCATGAAGTAAAGGTTAGGTTCTGTGCGGAAAATCTTTGCAAATGAAGCTTAAGGAATCTACCCTTTTTTCTTTTTCTTTTCTTTTTTCTTATTTACAAGATTTACATATACCAATCTTCATTTCAAAATTCTACTGCCAGACTTCAGGTGCGGGAAACTGAATCTGTTTTGTTCAGTAGCAGAAGCGGGGTGAGGTGGCAACACTTACTTGACCTCCTGACAGTAGCATCAGTGCTGCATACCAGGAGGGAAAGTTGGGGGAGCAAGGTGGTGAGGAGGTCGGTTCTGCAGCATCTTGCAATGCGTATGGGCTCTGCTGGTGTGTTTGCACAGCGCTGACCTTCATGCCACCTTGTCCATCCTCCCAGTACTCAGTGGAAACTCCACAGCCAAGAAGAAGAAGAAGAAGAAGAAGAAGAAGAAGAAGAAGAAGAAGAAGAAGAAGAAGAAGAAGAAGAAGAAGAAGAAGAAGAAGAAGAAGAAGAGGAGTAGTAGTAGTAGTAGTAGTTTGGATTTGATATCCCGCTTTATCACTACCCGAAGGAGTCTCAAAGCGGCTAACATTCTCCTTTCCCTTCCTCCCCCACAACAAACACTCTGTGAGGTGGGTGGGTCTGAGAGACTTCAGAGAAGTGTGACTAGCCCAAGGTCACCCAGCAGCTGCATGTAGAGGAGCGAAGACGTGAACCCAGTTCCCCAGATTACAAGTCTATCGCTCTTAACCACTACACCACACTGGCTCTCACAGAGCCAAGAGGTCAGGAAAGCACCACAGCACCATCTGCTACTACATACCAAGCCAAATCCATGTGAGAAGGTGGATGCCTTAGAGGGGAACCTTTTCATCTTCTGAGAGCTGCATTCCCTTAGTGTCAGCGTGTTGAGGGCTGCAGTACAGGTGATGGGTGGAGCAGGAGCCAAAAGTACCTATCTCTTCTCTCCCTCTTTTTGCCTGCCCCTTTGTTCTCTTTCCCTCTCTCTTCCTTCCCAGCAGGCTATCAGGGGAAGCACACCTGGCTCTTTCCAGAGATCTGAGCTGATTGTATACAGAGGGCTATCCATCTCCTTCCACCGCTACAGTATTTTATGCTCTTCCCTCTCACCATTTCCCCCCCTCCCAGGGTGGTGCAGTGGTTAGAGCAGGGGTTGTCAACCTGGTCCCTACCGCCCACTAGTGGGCGTTTCAGGACTCTAGGTGGGTGGTAGGGGGTTCTACGGCACAAGCTGAATTCTCCTTCCATTGAGCACTGGTGGGCGGTAAGGAAATTTTACCATAAAAAAAGATGCGTTAGTGGGCGGTAGGTATAAAAAGGTTGACTACCCATGGGTTAGAGTGTCAGACTAGGACCTCAGAGACCAGGGTTCAAATCTCCAACCAGCCACGGCGCTAGGTGGCCTTGGGCCAGTCCACCTAGCCAACCTCATAGGGTCGTTGTGATGATGCCGCTCACTTTGGATTGGATTAATCGGCTAGACGTGAGCACAGGCTAGGCCTTTGTCGAGACTCCCAACTAGTGAGGTGAGGTGAGAATATTCACTGCTAGAATATTCTGCGGAGAAAATATTCTCCACAAACTGTAAATTCTATATCATCTACACAGCTGCTTTAAATGTACACACCTCATTAATCGAGAATATTCTCGAGAATATTCTCCAAAAGGTTATTCTCGAGAATTTAATATCACTACTCCCAGCTCTAGATTCAGGTAGGTAGCCGTGTTGGTCTGACGCAGTCGAAATATATATAAAAACAAAAAAACTGTCCAGTGTCACCTTTGGTATAAGCTATCTGAAGAAGTGTGCATGCACATGAAAGCTTATACCAAGAACAAACTTAGTTGGTCTCTTAAGGTGCTCCTGGACAATTATATATATATATATATATATATATATATATATATATATATATATATATACTCCCAGTTCATACAAATGGGCATAAGGCACAGTCCCCAGCAGTCTGTTAGCTCCTCCAAAATGGTGGGGCTTTTTTGGGTGAAGCTCTATCTTGCAACATTTAGCTAATAATAATAGTGTATCAGTGGTAGATTTATACAGGGACATCCACACACTATGCCACTCATTAGTTGATCTGCTGTGCTTCCTCGACGCTCCTTCATTGTTGCCATCTGGAGGGGCACTCTTGTGCTATAATGCAGCAAAAGCAGAATTTAAAAAAACCACCCCAGAACATTTGTGGTATATGCAGCTGCAGGGTTTCAGCAGGATATTATGGGACATGTACTGTTTGGAAACGAAGCAGTGTGTTGGCCGCAAAACCTTTGCATGTGCAAACCATATTGAAAGCGTGGTCGCGTATAACCACCCCAATACCATTACTGCACAGTATAAGCAAAAACCGTAATGGATGCATGATGAAAGGACACCTGGAGGAGCCCTGAAGCTACTAGGAAAGAGGGAAAAGAACTGCAGGGTAGGGGTGTTGAACCTGTGGCTCTCCAGGTGTGTTTGGACTCTCTAGCATGGCCAATGGTCAGGGATGATGCGAGCCGTAGTCAGTGACAAGTGGAGAGCTACAGGTTCCTCACCTGTAGGGAGAAGCGTAGCAATAAATAAATGACCCAGAAATGATTGCAACCCCAGCTTCAGAAATGTATAGCCTCATCCGCAAGTGAAGACAAAGAGTGCATAAAAATTACAGTGTCATTGTAGATGAAAGCAGAATTTGAAAGGTGCTGATTAGCTTGCTTCTTAGTCACTGCTTTGGTGCCCTTTTCTCTGTTGGGATTTCTTTCTGTGTATTTTCAAGTGGATGTTGCTTACGGTAAATGAAACTGGGTCTACATTGTTGAGATTCACGAGAAGAGACTTCTTCTTTTTGTCGGTGAACTCCCAGTGACCTAATTTTGGGGCAGGGGGAGTGCTTTGCTGTCGCCTACATACAGTCACTCTAGTGTGTCGACTTTTTGGGGTTAAAATTAGTAAGCAGCACGCTCTTTAAAATCAGCTTATCGCTGACAATGAGCAGTTGAATTTGCCTCCTTACAACATAAATGGTGCCGTGCTTTGTAGTTTTTTGGAAACAATGCCACGTAAGGAGAGAATTAGATACTGTATTGTGGTGGCATGACCCATATGTCAGAATGCAGATCATGTCAAATTATGGTAATGAATTGAGTGGGGCCGGGACGGGAGTGTGACTTTAAAGTCAGGTGGACTGATTTAAATCATTGATGGCTTAAATAAGCAAGAAAGGGGCATAATTTTTCATGTATATTTTGTAACAGTGACGGTACAAATCTGACCATTAGACAATGTTAATTTTCAAATAAATGGAGTACAGTGTTTACACTATATATAGGGATACTTTGTATCATATGTTTTATTTAAAAAAATTAGGGTGTTGTTGTTTTTAAAAAAACGCTAAATTAATTAATAACTTTAGTAAAAGGTTTTTATATACATACATACATACATACATACATACATACATACATACATACATACATTCATTTGGGGGGGGTGTCCCTGCAGGTTTGTTATTGTTTTCAAGGCATTTTCTAATGGATTTTGAGGTTTCGTCTTTTCAAAATGTAACCAAGTTATGCTTTAAGGGCTATGAAGAATATTTCGAGAAATTGTTAGCAAAAATGTGTGTATTTGTTGAAACGGCATACAAAAATGTATTTATCAGGAGATATTCACACTAAAATGCTGATGAATTTTCATGCGGATTCCTCCCTCCCCCCCCCCAAAAAAATATTCACAAATTGTGGTAGAAATGTGGAGAACTGAATTTATGTTGGGAGAAATGAGAAAAGGAAAAACAAACCTGACCTATTTTGCCATCCCTATCCTCTGCCCAGTTCTGCATATACAGACCCTCCAAGTGTCCCTATTTTCCAGGGACATCCCTGATTTAGAGAAGCCGTCCCAGTTTCTGATTTGATCCTGGAATGTTCCATTTTTTACTTAGGACATCCCTATTTTAATTGGAGAAATTTTGGAGGGTATGGAGATATCCGACCCTTGAGCTGTCTGAATGAAATTCCGTATAGAGAAGGGTTATTAAAATTTTCCATTTTCTGTGGTTTATTTTTTATGTACACCACGTAGATATGCAAAGAATTAAGCAGCATACAGATGTCACGAATAAACAAAATAAAAGGGTAAATGATGGCATAAACTGACCTGAAATTGACTTACCAACTGCATGTACTTAAGGGCTTATTAACAAGAAGCCACAATGCTATTTAGTGAACATATTTTTCTGTGGTTCATCTATGGTAGCTACTATGACAAGACATTTCACCAGTAAAAGAGCAGATAGGTCTCTTGTCAATGTTATTGATAAAACTAACACAACCCGTGAGACCATAGAGTACAAATTCATTTATAGAACTGAGGGAAGATGAAACACTCAAGTGAGAATGGAAATCATGTTTTGAAAGTAAAAAATTACCAGTCTTCAGTCAGAAATGCCCTTTGGGGGCTATGCCACAAGATATGAATGCATGAAATGACTAGTTTTCTCACCGTTTACTATCACCGAGAAAAAAGCTTTCTTTTTAGTGCCTTGGATCAGGGAATTTGTATGTTCCTCTTCTCAAATCTTAGGCTTGCAAATTAGCTTTCTTTTATTAAATTTATCCCATGCTTTCCCAAATCGCTCTGAGTCCCAAATCGCTCTGAGTCTTCCATACAAGCAGTTTAGAGGGACAAAACTGCTTGACTTCAACAGAACAGCTGCATCGTGTCCCTGCATGCCCCTACCTCGGCATTATTTTGTAATTTTCCCAGGTAAGGTGGAGGATGAGCACAGGTCCAAGGCTATTTTTCACTGCTGGAGCAATGACAGCATCTGTTGGGGGGGGATTAAAATGGCGGCGGGGTGAGTCCAGTTGGGTGTATTGAGACTCCTGACACTGCTTCCATACCCTCCTACGTTTTCTCACCTGGATTCGCCAGCTTTTCTCTTCTGCCACTGCGGCTGGACCTCCACCTTCTCAGCCTTCTTGCAGCCTCCTCGCCACGTCTGCCAGAAATGGTGCATCCCCTTCCGGGAAGTGTATTTCTGGATGTGCTGTTCCCACTTCCAGAAGCGCAGCGGAGGCAGAAGCTGCCATGCATAGCTGCCAAGTACCCCGTTTTCTCCGGGAAAACCCCGATTTTACTTACCTTTTCCCGGTGGTCCCCCGTATCATTCCGTCTCCCGTTTTTCTCCGTTATTTTCTCCTGCCGGCGGCCATTTTTTTCTTTCCGATTTGCCCTTCTATGGGCACCAAAAATGGCCGCCGCCGGCTTCAAAAGTCGCATCTACGCATGTCCGGAAGTGCATAGACGCGACTTCCAGTGTCGGCGACGGCCATTTTTGGTGCCCATAGAAGGGCAAAGCGACACTGGAAGTTACGTAGACGCAACTTCCGGTGTCACACGGCTGCCGGTCCCAGATTCTGCAGTCCGGGACTTGGAAGGTAAGGCCATGGCGAAGGCGAGACAACAGAAGCGGGACATCTGGGATTTCAAACAAATGCCGGGGAGGCTTCTGTAAATTCCGCTCACGGCAGGACTTCTGGGTGCTATGTGCTTGGCTGCTCCTTAAGTGGCCCAAGAGTGGCACTGGCAGAAGTGCAGTGATTGGGTGCTGGACCCCACACTTTGGTTTCTCTATAATGTAATGCCTTGCATGCCCATGGCATTGCATTGTGCAGAATGAAGATGTCTGTGGGCTCACATGTTTCTTCCGTGATGAGATATTGGGCTGCATATGTGTACCTACTCGGGGGGGGGGGATGTGTGAGCCCCACATTTTGGCTTTGCAGAGAATTGTGATAATGGGAAACTTCCTGTTCTGGTCGCTTGCTGTAGCATTCAAAGCGGCCTGGGTGTTGTAAGCCAAAAATGGCTTATCTTCTGCGTTAGCCCAATAAAACTCAGAGACAAGAGGAGTTAGGAGTCCGTTATGTTTATTGCAAAGCAATAAGGTTACAGTCGAATCTTTTCGGAATACTGCAACCCTGCCCAAAGGTCGGGCCGGGGTATTTATAACATTTCAGACAAAGGATTTCAATTTAACCAATCACATAAATCATTACATCATTTTATATTTAATATTCATCATCTCATTTCATATTTAATACGCATGTCATTACCTAATCTAATACGCATGCGCAATAAGCGTTGCTAACTAAACTTTGATTCTTACCGTGATCTGTTACATATTGTTAGTTTGCATGTATGGGAACCTGTATTACGTGTGGATGTAACAATTTATGTTCTAGTTTATGAATTGCTTCTTTGTGATTTACGTATTAGCTGACCTTCTATCCCAGTAGGGATTGCTTCTTGCTAAATCATCAGTTTCTTTAAAGCAACAGGTTACCATAATTCACTAATATAAGCATATTCCAGGATTTATAGGGAATTACATTATTACCTTAATTGGGGCCCTTTGGGCCCCTGCTACATGGGCATACTGTATATAGAAAACAGGTTCTGGGGTTGAAACTTGTTTTGAAGAAAGGGAGAGGACTTGAAAACTGCCGTTCATTGCAGTTTAGCATTGGCCTTATTAAACAGGGCCTAGCCTTGAAAAATATTTCACACCCACTAATATATATTTTTTTAACAGTTTGTCGGTCTCTTTCACTGACAGGTTCTGTGGGTGCACCCCTAACTTGATCTTGTCCACATCATTTCAGAAAATATCTACTATTTAGGATTTCACAGGGAGGGAGCTCGTATATTTCACAACCTCTGATATTTATGCTGAGATCAGGCAACGCCGTTGAAATATACTCGGAGTCGAGAGTGAATTTCATGCTCTTTATTCAGCTCATAGTCATCAAGGAGAAGAGTAGAAAAAGAATAGCTCTTTCCCCAAAACCATCTGCTTATATACATTATTTACACAATGGGCCTTGCGTGATTGGCTACTTCAGGGCTACACCTGTGGGCCAATTATATTGTGGATTGACTTCTGCCTGCAGCCTGATTGGCTGCTCCTACAGGCCAATCAGGTAGCAGACTCACTTCTGCCAGCCGCCTGATTGCTGCTCCAGCAGGCCAATCAGGTTGCGGATTCACTTCCACCTGGAGTTGGATTGGGTAGCTCCTGCTGATTCTGAATCCTATTGTTCTAGGATTCAGCTCAGTACATAACAGCCGTCTTCTTCCGGAGGGAGCCCTTTCCATTACAGTCAGATTGCCCAGGAGATAATGAGTTGCTGGCTGACTTGCAACTGCTTGTAACTAAAAGGACTTTAGCAGCAGCAGCAGCAGCAACAACAACAACAAAAAGCCTCGGTCCGGTATACCTGAAGGAGCGTCTCCACCCCCATCGTTCTGCCCGGACACTGAGGTCCAGCTCCGAGGGCCTTCTGGCGGTTCCCTCATTACGAGAAGCCAAGTTACAGGGAACCAGGCAGAGGGCCTTCTCGGTAGTGGCACCCACCCTGTGGAATGCCCTCCCACTAGAGGTCAAAGAGAACAATTACCAGACCTTTAGAAGGCATCTCAAGGCAGCCCTGTTTAGGGAAGCTTTTAATGTTTGATGGATTTCTGTATTTTAGAATTTCTGTTTTTTTGGAAGCCGCCCAGAGTGGCTGGGGGAACCCGGCCAGATGGGCGGGGTATAAATAATAAATTATTATTATTATTATTATTATTATTATTATTATTATTATTATTATTATTATTATGGCGCTGCATTTAATTGTTTCACCTGCACCTGAATATGCTCGGCTTGTCAAATTGTCATCCTCATCTAAATTGCACGGTGAGAAAGTTGAGTAAACATTTTGTCAGCTGAATTTTCACTTCGCCACTCAGTTGCACGACGGCAGACAAAATGTTTTCAACATTGTTATAACACTAAGGAATATAATTAAGCACAGCACATTAACATCGCAATGTGTGCTTTTATTATCCTTTGTTCGGCATGTCTTTTCACTTTGCCATCTGGCTTGCTGAAGCTAACTTTCAGTTTAATTAAACTCCTTCGGATCCTACAAGGTGCAGCAATAAGACTAGCAGTGGGTGTGTTTAACAGTCCTATACTGGGCTCTTGGAGTTGCTGTGGGTGTCAGCAACTGCTTGAAAAAATTACCAAGCATTTTCAGGATTTGTTCAGGCAAAAATGGACTGATTTTATTGATCATTGCAAGAGATGCAGGTGGTTGCCCAGAGCATGTTAGGGATTCTCAGTGTTCTGCTATGTTATGGAAATTCTGGGTGGCTTTCTGCTTTGTTATTACACCGAAGTTGTAAGCCTGATCTCAACCTGACTAACTGTTAAAATACCTGTTAGTCCATTTCCTACTTTGTTCAAGCTTGCAGTATAAATAGATTTTTTTTTAACTTTAACAAACGAATTCTTCAAGCATTCCTACACAGGATACAGCCACCAGGAATTTAATTATGTGAACTGGTTCACTAGCTTTGGGGTGGGCTGAATTCCCATGGGATATTGGGCTGATCCTGCCTGTAACCCAGAAAATATTCTTTTTTTAAATAATCCTGAACCATTTCATACTGAACCATGACATAGCCAGTAGTTTTAATGATTGCTTTTTATGATTAGGCTACTCTTAACATTTAATGTAGTTTTTAATGTTTTCCTATATATACCAGTATATTTTTGTATATATATATTGTTGTACATTCCCCTTACCGGTATATTTTATGATTCTTTTTTTAAAAAGAAAAAAAAAAGATTGTGATTCAGTTCCACTATCAGTGGTCTGAATTACCCCTATTGAAATGAATTGGAAAGTGAAACAACCAAATGTATAAGATAACTGGGTTCCATTCTATCACCAGCAGCTTCTTAAAATAGGGTAGAGAAAACTCTAGCATTTTTGTGTGTGTCCTAAAGTGATTCTGCCACTTCAAGATCACTTGAAGCGTTCCCTTGTTTTTTAGATCTGTTTATTTGTTATGTACAACAATAAATAAATAAATAAATAAATAAATAAATAAATAAATAAAGGGATTGTTTGGCCCCAGGAATAAATATTACCTGAAGAGTTTATTATTCTGCTCAATGTTGCTATTTATTTCTCTAATCATTGATGATATAAAGGTAAAGGGACCCCTGACCATTAGGTCCAGTCGCAGACGACTCTGGGGTTGCAGCGCTCATCTCACTTTACTGTCCGAGGGAGCCGGCGTATAGCTTCCGGGTCATGTGGCCAGCATGACTAAGCCACTTCTGGCGAACCAGAGCAGCGCATGGAAACGCCGTTTACCATCCCGCCGCAGCGGTACCTATCTATCTACTTGCACTTTGATGTGCTTTCGAACTGCTCGGTTGGCTAGGAGCTGGGACTGAACAACAGGAGCTCACCACATTGCAGGGATTTGAACCGCCGACCTTCTGATTGGCAAGCCCAAGGCTCTGTGGTTTAGACCACAGCGCCACCCGCGTCCCTATTGCTTTGCATATGGTATGACGTAATACTCTGCTACTGCACCTTTGGGGTCTTAGTAATGGTTGTTACGTTACAACAATAATAAAAAAGAGGGGGGATTTGTTCCAAGTTGGCCAAAGTGAACACTTTCATAGTGCAAACTTTTTTTTTCTTATTTATGATTTTCTTTTGGAGAATAATAAAACTAAAAAAAGAAAGGAAACAAGAAAGAGAAATAAATTAAAAGAACAATAATGATCCTAATAAAATACAAAATTATATAGAAATAAATATATCTCCCTCTATCACCATTTTATCTCAATCTTCAGTCCACATACAGATATTTTAATCTTTCCAGCTCCTACCTGGAAGAGCTTCCATCTTCCTCAATCTCACACCCTGAGGAAAACCATTCTCGCCTGCATCTGACCCTGGTCTCCCCCTCTTCTAGCCAGTCTTAAACTCAGTTCTCCATATTTCCACATCCGATTGTGATACTTTTAAGTGCTCATGAAAATTATCAGGATTCTGGTGTTAATTTTTCCTTTAGATACACTTACTGACCTACTTTAGCTTGGGGGGGGGCACGTTTATTTTAGTGCATTTGTTAGGAATCAGCATAAGACTATCTAGTTGTTAACTGGGCATGCTCCATCTCTACAGGTAGATGAAATTATACGTAACACTTGGTGGCCATCTTGACTGTGGGTCCTGCAGGACGCCCTCCCTGCTTTGTTGGCCTTTTCCCATCTGGCCTGGAAGGGCCTGGTCTCCAGTGATTTCTGCTACAAAAGCTGCTGCTTAAGGTACTAGAGACCATCTTACCCACGAGTCCAGAAAAACAGGCTGCTCAGAACACCTAGAGACCTTCAAAGTGGGGCAGGAATTAAGGGCTTCTGTTTGAGCCAAGATTTAATTTTGATGCTGTGTTGTTTTTGCTGTTTTGCATTCTGTTGTTAGACCTTCAATTATTCATTTTAAAGGGGCTGTTTAATTTAACGAAGGAGGTGCTTTCATTTACTTAATAATTAAATAATTGTTATGTTGTGTAACTTGTGAATTATGTATTTTTTCCTGTTGTGAGCCGCCTTGAGTGTGGCTTACTGTGGAAAAGTGGTATATAGATCAGTGATAATGATGGTAGCATTTGTGATCATTTAATAATTCTCTTTCTTTCTTTCTTTCTTTCTTTCTTTCTTTCTTTCTTTCTTTCTTTCTTTCTTTCTTTCTTTCTTTTTTAAAAAAGCACCAAATATTTATTTATATGAGGACCTCCAATCCAAGTTTCTGACAGGCTCGTATCTGTTTATCTTCATTGTGGCAATGCAGCATCAAATGTTCTGGCTCAAAGTATACATTTCTCTGGTTATCTCTCTCTCTCTCTCTCTCTGACCTACACAGTTCTTTCTGTGTACAGTGGACGCTTGGGTTGCGAACGTGATCCGTGGAGGAGGCACATTCGCAACCCGCAGAGCCGTGTCTACGCACGATTTAGCGTAGATTTAGCTGTTTAGATAAAGCGCGATTTAGCTGTTCTGCGCCTGTGTGAGCGCCGAAACCTGGAAGTAACCCGTTCCGGTACTTCTGGGTTTGGTGCGGTACGCAACCTGAAAACATGCAACCTAAAGCGTCTGTAACCCGAGGTATGACTGTACATTTCATACATGATGGGATGGTTGGATTCAGAGCCTTTGCAGTGGTGGCTCCTTATGTTGGGGAGGTTCACCTGCTACCCATGTATGGAAAGATTTTAGAGAAATCACAGGCTTTTAGAGAACTTTTAGAAACTTTGGATTTACTTTTTAATGTTGAGACTGCTGTTGCCATTCTTTCTTGTCGGTTTCTACTGCTGTTCTGCTTTAGTTTTGGATACTGAAGGTGCAGAATATAAATGGTGCGAGTGAGAGAATAAGAAAATAAATGGTGTGAAATTGGGTGAGTCATGGAAATGTAGGCAAAGTGAAGCTTTGGTGCATCAAAATAAACATCTTTTGAAATCTCAAGCATTCTTATTTTAAGGTCTTCATAGAAACGTCCTGCTCTTTCATGATTTTCAATTCTGCCAACAGCCTAAATTGCAGCAGACTCAAATAAATTTTGCTACTTCAAGTGCGAAGAGTTTAGAAGCCAAGAGAAAAGGGTTTTGTGTGTGTATGTGTGTGAGTTTTTTTGTTGTTTTTTTTAGCATACACCTCTGCTTCATGGTGGGTTATTTATCTTGAAGAGAAATGCGGCAGCTGTTATAGGTCAAAATCATCGTAATGAGTTAATGATCTCCGCTTTTTGGCTGCTGAGAAAAAACTCGGTTCCATCTGAAATTTTGTAGTTGAGCTCACTGGCTACCAGGAATGAGATTGAAGTGTTTTGTTTTATAGCAGCAGTAGAACAAAGTCATTAAGCTAGTCGCCATTCATCACATCTTGTCGCAGTCAATTCCTTAAGTTAAATATGCAATGGTTTCCTTTCCTTAGCCATCCTAAAACAGCCCAATAAAACACAGTCATGCACGTGTTTTAATTCATATGTTAAATTGTATTTGTTAAATTTATATCCCATCCTTCTTCCAAGGGAGCCCATGGTGACATGATCATGTGAAATAGTGTGCACTTTCTCCAGGTTGGAGACTGAGTAGCGATTACTCTCTTATTTTAGAAATAATAGCATAGGGTTTAAATGAATGTGGGTCTCCTTTAGGTCAGGAGTTGGCAACTTTAAGTATATGGGGAAGAAGAAGAAGAAGAAGAAGAAGAAGAAGAAGAAGAAGAAGAAGAAGAAGAAGAAGAAGAAGAAGAAGAAGAAGAAGAAGAAGAAGAAGAAGAGGAGGAGGAGGAGTTTGGATTTGATATCCCACTTTATCACTACCCGAAGGAGTCTCAAAGCAGCTAACATTCTCCTTTCCCTTCCTCTCCCACAACAAACACTCTGTGAGGTGAGTGGGGCTGAGAGACTTCAGAGAAGTGTGACTAGCCCAAGGTCACCCAGCAGCTGCATGTGGAGGAGTGGAGATGCGAACCCGGTTCCCCAGATTACGAGTCTACCACTCTTAACCACTACACCACACTGGCTGTCGCTGTTTTGGGGCAGGAATCAGGATTCAATCACATACTTGCAAATTTAGGCTGTGCAATTGAAGCTGAACAGAGCTCTTGTACAACAAACCCATTGACTTTTTACAGTAAGGAAAGTGACGGGACAGTGTGAGATAACAATTGCTTGATATAATGGCCTAGAATCTGCCCTGAAAACAAACTGATAAATAGCTGGCATTATCTAAACTCAGCGCAAAGTTTGTGCAAACAAATGAGGATGAACGCTGGACAAACAGGTCGTCTGGAATTGGCCTAAGCCTCTGGAGATTCAAAAGGTCAGGTGGCTGGCTGTAGTTGTCATTTCAGCTGCGTAGGCTTCACCGTGGAGCAGGAAATTCCACACAGATTCCTGTAAGACATCAGGAAGTCTTTGAGTGAATGTGTTACTATAAGATTTTCCTGTTGTCGCCCTCCTTGTCCATGAGAGTGGGTGGGGTAGCCATCATGGTGCCCTCCAAATGTTTGTTTCCTCCAACTACCAGCAGGCTCAACCAGCAGAAATGTTGTTGGTTGGGGATAATGGAAGCTGTAGTCTGGCAGAATCTGGAGAGCACTCACATTGGCTACCTCTGTGTTGGACAGTTGGCCCTGCTTTATATTGAGAGTGGATCTCACTTCCCTATATGGGGGACAATGAGCATTTTAACATTGAAGCTAGGTCACTGAAAACATCTCTTTCTGTGCAGTACTTGAATAGGTCTATGAATGGTCTTTTGTATACTACTTCTTGATTTATCTTGCAGCAACGTTCTCATAAATCAGTTGAGGCCAACGAACGTGCCCTTTGACAGCAAGAAGTCAGGAATATAGACCAGGTTTTTTTGGGGGGGGGGAACGACAGCCAAACTTTCCCTGGATTTTCCATTTCAGGTTGCGGATAAAGAGTTGCTGCTGGAATGAAAATAAATGACAAAAGCGGAGGAGACCTGGATTGTATGAGTAAATGCTTGTGCGACTACCTAAAGCAGAGTTTCCCAGAATTGGGCCTCCAGCCGCTTTTGTACTACAATTCCCATTATCCCTGACCACTGGTCCTGCTAACTAGGGATGATGGGAATTGTAGTCCAAAAACAGGTGGAGACCCAAGTTTGGGAAACACTATCCTAGAGGGATCCGACACCACCCACATTTGCATTTTGTATGATGCTGTCTTGAGTAATGGCACCAGTTTAGCATTTGTAGATGGACCACAAGATGTAGTAATGGCCCCCAACTTGGGTGGCTTTAAAAGAGGATTAGATGTATTAATGGAGGACAAGGCTATTGAAGTCTACTAGTCACAATGGCTGTGTTGGAGGCTGTATGCCTCTGAAAATCCAGTTTTTGGGAATCACAAGCCGGGAGAGCACTGTTGTACTGTTCTTGTGGGTTTCCCACAGGCTGTGGCACCAACCTGAACAAAAAAATTGGGGGGGGGGGGCGGCACATCATGCTCCCTCTGAGCTGGGGACTAGTCTGGCATGCCCTCAAGAAGGCACAGTGACTGCAGGCATTCTGTCACATGCCTCTCGCCATCCAGGCCCCTGCCTCTCCTACGCCCAAAGCCCACTGGCCAGGAGTGCTCATTGGTGCTCGGGCTGCCACCGTGGTAGTTTGGGAGTTATCCCAGAAGGGGCCGCTGTCCCTGCCACAGGAAGGCGCCACCTCCGCTGGCTCGCCAGTCCATGCCAAGCTACACATGGAGCTGAGCTGCTCCATGCCAAGCTTCACAGAGAGAGGAAGCACAGGAAGGAGAGATGGGTAGCCGGACGGGGGGCAGACATTCCTCCTTGTTCCTCCTGGAGACAAGCCGGAAACAGAGGGCACTATAATAATATAATAATAATTTATTATTTATACCCCGCCCATCTGGCTGGGTTTCCCCAGCCACTCTGGGCGGCTTCCAACCGAATATTAAAAACAGTACAGCATCAAACATTAAAAACTTCCCTAAACAGGGCTGTCTTCAGTTGTCTTTTAAAAGTAAAATAGTTGCTTATTGCCTTGATATCTGGCATTGCACTGACATCCCCCAGAGAGCTGAGGGGAGGCAGCAGACCGAGGAAGGCAGGTGGGTGGGGGAGAAAATGTTGAGGGGATTGTGCCCCCAGAAGAAAATTATTGGGGGTGTGTGTCCCAAGGTACCCCTAGAGTTGGTGCCTATGCCCAAAGGCCTCTGGTTGGTCACTGTGAGAACAGGATGTTGCCCTACATGGGCCTTTGACATGATCCAGTTCTTATGATCTCAGTAATGCTGTTATTGAATATTTAAACCCTGCTTTGGGGGCTTCAGGAATTTGAATTAGTCACGCCAAGAATCACCAACTTGCTATGTTAATGGGACCTGGGATTTATTATATTGCTGGGGTTGACTGAGAAGGCCGGGTTCCTCCTCCCCATCCTTGCCTGAATCAACTCAGTTTTTTTTAGTTTTTTTAAAAAGAAATCTTCAAAGTTAATCCACAGGTGGTGGGAACTCTGAGTTACGCAATGTGACAAAAAGCCAAGTAGTGAGGTTAGGCACTCTGTAACCTACTGGTCCGTTCATTTATAGCTTCTGTAGGAAAGCAAAACATGGCACTGTTCCTTCCCTTACCCAAACAGTAAAAACCGATGAGCCATTGCATCAGGCTTGAAACTACAGCTGTGGGAAGCATCAAAAGCTTTTACCACTTGAAAGTTCTTGAAGCACTACCCAAGGAAAAGGTTGCAGGCAAGAGCTAGGTGCCAGGAAAGATCCACAAGTGATAAGGGCTGGCTGTTTTTGTTAAACTGGTATATAATTGTATAATTGGCACCTTTCGAAATTTAAAAAATGGGCTTTCAGCAGAGAAAGTTGTCCTAACATTATGGAAGAGGAGCATTACTTAAATATAAGTTCAAACAAACAAACAAACAAAACAATAAGCAGACCCTCTGAAATCTGTGTGACTTAAAGTTTATGGGTCATGAATCTTGTATGGCTAACAAGAAGGTCCTAACCATGTCTTCTCAGAAATAAATTCTACTGGATTCAGTGGAGCTTATTCCCAGGTAAGGGTAGTTAGGATTACAGCAGTTTAAGTCACAATCCAATCCTTGGACTGTACCATTTGTTGGTTAGATTTTTCACTCAAAAAATCAACTATATTATGAATTTTGCCTGGTTGATTGTGCAGCAGAATTTCAGGCTTGACCCAGGAGTGGAGCTGCGGCTGGCGGCGTTGGGCCAATTCAGACTCCAATGATGTCACACCCCCTCAAAAAAATGCACCCGGGGCCACTGCTCCCCCAGCCCCCCCATACTATTCCACTGGTGTGCAGAATATCCAGTATAATTCCACCCCTAATGCATTATTACTTTGTCAATAACATGTTGCAGAATGCACTCACAAAAAACTGGAGGGCCCTGACCTGAGACAATGCTTCAAAAATAGAAGAGAAATGGGAACTTTTGACTTAAAACAGTCGCATGAAATGTGCTCCAGACTTAATATGCCCTCATTTTACTAACTGCCACCGATTCTCTCTCCTGCATTTCTGTAAAATTGCAGCTATCACATGTGCTCAATTTTGTGAAGTTGTTTGTCTCTCAGCATCCCCAACCCCTGGCAGTAGCTTGCCCTGAAAGTAGATTAAGAAAGAATGAAAAAGTTACCATCTGATTTGCCGCAGAAATCACATTGACTCATTTGGTGCCTCTCGGGTCCTCCGGCCCCCGCGGAGAAATTCCCAGTGCACAACAAGCCAGAAACCTTTTGTCGGTGAATTTTGGCAAAACCTGAAATCTCACTTCATTTTTGTAGCAATGTGTAAAATGTACAGCGTCCCTGGTCAGGCTCAGCTGTGTCTTTTTCAAATGCTGCCTAGTTGGTTTAAGATCAGAATCCTAGAATGATACTTTTGTTAACTGATAAATTACCTAAATTGCCTAATAATAATAAATACTCCTGAAATGTTAGGTCCATTTAAAGGTCCATTTATAGGTTTTGATCTCTGGCTTGGGCTCAGGTAAACAAGGGTGCTGGATGCCAGGTATGTTATGCTGGATGCCAGGTATGCACAGGACCGCCTCTTTCCATATGAACCTACCCGGACCCTGATATCATCTTCTGAGGCCCTTATTCGTGTGCCTCTTCCTCGAGATGTCCAGAGGGTGGTAACAAGAGAACGGGCCTTCTTAGCAGTGGCTCCTCGTCTGTGGAATGCTCTCCCTAGGGAAGTTCGCCTGGCACCTTCATTGTGCACCTTTAGGCACCAGGCAAAAACATTCCGTTTCAACAAGGCGTTTGAAGTTGATCTGTTTGACATCCTATGCCCTTTTAAAGCGTGGCTCTTTACTGGGGGGGGGTTGATATTGGGTTGTTTTTATTCTGATTATATACGTTGTGACCTTTTCTGTGAACTACCCTGAAACCTCCAGGTATAGGGTGGTATACAAATTCAATCAATGAGAGGAAGGAAGGAAGGAAGGAAGGAAGGAAGGAAGGAAGGAAGGAAGGAAGGAAGGAAGGAAGGAAGGAAGGAAGGCACGCAGGCACTATAACCCCTGACTGCTAAATGCTGGGGGCCATGAGGGAGAGCTGTTGTGGAATCAGTGCCTTCTGCACTTCCTTGGAGGCATTTGATTAGCCACTGTTAGGAACAGGATGGTGATAAATGGAAGGGAGCCTGCTTTGTGCAGGCAACCCCTGTTTTAGGCGTGACCGATATGTGCAATCATGCACAGCGCCGAACCCGGAAGTGACCCAGAAACATCATAAAAGATGTCACTAAAAGGGTGGAATGGAGTGTAACCCCCCCCCACACACAAAAAAACTGTGGGTTGCCGGTATACAGAAGACCCCAAGTTGAATCTCTGGGATCTCCAGGTGGGACTAGGACTGGTCTGCCTTGGTACAGTGGTGCCTCGCTTAACGAATGCCCTGCTTAACGAAATTTCCGCTTAAAGAAAGGATTTCTCGAGTGGAGGTTGCCTCGCTAGACAAATTCGTTTTATGAAAAATTCGTCTAGCGAATCACAGTTTCCCATAGGAATGCATTGAAATTCAATTAATGCGTTCCTATGGGCAAAAAAAAAATTCCCCCCAAAAATCAATGCATTCCTATGGGATTCGCCAGACGAATTTTTCGGTATAAGAAAAGACCCGTGGAATGAATTAAATTCATCTAGCGAGGCACCACTGTATAAGGCAGCTTCCTATGATACTGTCACACACCACCGCAATCTCAACGAGATTCCAGAGGGTCTGTGATTCCTTTTTGGGAATAAGACACAGAAGAGACTGTGGTGCCTTTACGATATAAGGTTTCTTTGCACACATCTGAGCCGACTGTGGAGAGGTTCCCAGCACCACACACTCCAAGAGGGTTTCTTGTTTCTCTCATAGGTACAGCAGTTCTCTTTCCCTCGTAGCTGCCATGTTGGAGTCAAAGCTGCCAGCCCACTTTCTGCTCCCCCCCCCTACTTCCGGCTTACCAAACTGCTTGCAAAAAAAAAGAGGCCACTACAGTGGAACCTCGGTTTACGAATTTTCGGTTTACGAATGCCACGGACCCATCTGGAACGGATTAATTCACTTTCCATTACTTTCAATGGGAAAGTTCGCTTCAGGTTAAGTACAGACTTCCGGAACCAATTGTGTTCATAAACTGAGGTACCACTGTAATTTTCCTCTTGCTTACACCACCCCCCACTGCCAGTTCTGTCAAACTCCACCCTTAACTCTCCCTTTTGTCTTTCTAACTAACCGACTGTTGAGGGAAGGAGCGCCCCTCTCACATTTGCCTTCATTGTCTCCCTAATGACCCATCTTCATGGGTGATTTCCAGGACACAGGAAGCCAGCTTGGGTTGCATTTTAACATGCTAAATCCAGGGGTTCCGATCTTTTTATGTTGGGCTAAATTATACGGTGGTGTGTTTCAACACAGGACTTACCCCAGCCAGATAGAAAAGGGGCAAGGGAGGGAGTAGAGGAGGGTTTTCCAAACTAAGGCCCGGGGGCCAGATGCGGCCCAATCGCCTTCTAAATCCGGCCCGTGGACAGTCCGGGAATCGGCATGTTTTTACATGAGTAGAATGTGTCCTTTTATTTAAAATGCCACATCAGGATTATTTGTGGGGCCTGCCTGGTGTTTTTACATGAGTAGAATGTGTCCTTTTATTCAAAATGCATCTCTGGGTTATTTGTGGGGCATAGGAATTCCTTCATATATTTTTTTCAAAATATAGTCCGCCCCCCCCCCCCCACAAGGTCTGAGGGACAGTGGACTGGCCCCCTGCTGAAAAAATTTGCTGACCCCTGCAGTAGAGAGTCAGATATCCCATCATCCCTTCTTTGGGGCCACTTTCAGAGTTTGAACTCTTACATTTTACTTTCTTAGGACTGAAATGAACCTCCCACTCTCCACCCCTAAAATGTAGATAAGCCCTGTAGTGGCTTATCTACAATTGAGAGGTATTTTGGAGGCAGGAATTGGGCATGTCCTATGGTGTTTTCGTTTTTTTGTGTTTTTGACCGCTGAAAGATGCTTCTCTGTGGTGCTGTGGCTGCAGTCCCCCCCTCCCCCCTTTTCCTTCCCTTTCTGCCTAATCTGCCACCAACACTGTCAGCCAATGGCTTTCAGCATTTAGATTGCAGCAAAGAAACAAAATTTGTTGCACCAGATGCTTCTTTGTCTTAGTAGAAACAGTTCCAGCCAAAAGTCTGTAGGGGGTGTTATTAATAAAGGAATCATGTTAGAGAGATGCCGCTTGAGTTTTAAATTCTCTTACGTTTTAGGCTGTTGGAGTTATAAAAGCGGCTGCGTGCACATATTTATGACAGCTTTGCACTAGCACATCTCAGGGAGCAGCTTGTATCTGTATTAAATTTTTAATTTTCATTTCCAGTTTGTTCTTGGAGGGATTTGATTGCATGGGGTTTTCATGGGTTTTCTTGAAAGAGGCAAGTGTTAGTTACTGGTAATGCCTGGATTGTAGGTGTCTCATACATGGGATTGTCAACATGCCAGCTATCTGACAAAGCACTATGATCATGGGACAAATTTAGCATTTGGAAGAGCTTCACCCAGACGTGTATTGATAGGTAGACCTGTTTTGCAGAAAACTGCATCTTCATAACGTCAAAACCTTTAAAAAAAAAAAATCTGATTGCACTGGGAGGTTTTAATTCACCAGCTATGCATTTAACATTCTTATTACACCTATCAAAGCTTGGATTTTGATTCATTTGGATTTTTGTTGGAGCTGAATTCTGCTGGTGTTTTGCTGAATTGGACAAAAAACACATATTTTCTGTTTACTGCTGTCATTACAGTATAGTGTTGTTGTTGGTTCTATAGTAATTGTAAGTAGTTGAGTATGTAACTTGTGAACCCACTATTGAGTGGACTAATTCAAGAAAGGGGGTGTACAGTATAAACAAACTTTCCTTCGTATAAGCATCCCAGTTTGTTTGTTTGTTTGTTTGTTTACCTTTGGCAGAATGTAACTTGGAAGCCAGGGAGAGAACAACTCATAATTCACATACTGAGAAATGATATCATATTTGATAATACATTTTTATTCTGAAGCCTGCCATTCCTGTTGCCTCTTAAAATTATTGAACAAAAGGACAAGGAAGGGAATCATAACTCGGTGACTCAGCTGCTGCCAGTCAACACAGACAATTCTGGGAAGATAAATAACCTATGTTCTTAAGAAATCGGCTCAATTCAGGCATCATTGTTTAGAACCGTAGTAGAACCATTGAACTTTGAATTGTACAACTAAAAAACCATGGTATAAAACTGCTTGTCTGCTGCCGCCTCCTGATACTTTCTGTACTTAGTTTTAGCAATATATAGTTTGCTGGTCAATCCCAGACCAAATTATGCCAACTGCTGTTAAGGTTTCTTAACTATGTTTTGACATGATGTCTGAACTGAACCCTTCTCTTCTTTATGAACATATTACATGTTCATACCTTTGCTGCACTATTTGTGGAATAACCAACCTCATTAAACCAACATGCTTAAGTCTAAGTAATGCAGGCTTAGCCAGGTAACTTCCCCTTACCTTGGAAGGAAATGGGTATTCAAGCATGTTGGGTTTGGGGGGGGGTTGGTTAAGTTTTATTGATCTTCGGTGTATAAACACAATTAAGAAGAGTTTCCCCCCCTCTTAACTTACCCCCCAATCAAACCTTTTGTCCAAACCACAGCCTGATTTGATAAAAATACATGTGCTGTTTTATAAGTCAAATCATAGCAATCCATCCTGATGAATGGGATAGAGGTGTGAGATAGGTCGCTGTCTTTTGCATTGTGTGTTGAATGAGGAATCATTGCGACTTCTGCTTTTATGGCATGTTTGCTGACAGTGTTGCTCCATTCATGTCCACGTTCCTAAGTCTATTCTCACTATAATTAAGGAGCTTTAGTTTGGGATTTGCTGTATTTTAGATGAATGTTTTTGAGAAGTGCTAACTGTTAGCGGAGTGCCATAATATATCAGCTTCGTCATGTGATTTTGACCTTGCAATTATCCTGCCTCCTAAGCTGTGTAAACAGAACGTTAGTTCTGGGCGGTGCCCACAATGTCTGGTACGGCATGTTTTCTTCATTGCTAGAACTCGAAGGTTTTGAGCTCCTGGGGTTCTTTTAGGGACAAAGTTCAGGCAGGGGATTTTGAACCTTTGGGAGCCTAGGTTGGTTAAAGTCAAAGCTTGGTCAATTCTCTTCTCTTTACACACACATGTCCTCAAAATTCCCCGTCCTACAAAAACAACCAGGGGGACCATTTCTCCAGCAGGAGGAGAAATTTCATAACAATTTGTCAGCGTGCAGCTCACCATGAATATAGGTAGTAGCATAGCTGCTTTCTTTTTTCCCTAAGGTCTTGCTTTGTTTTGTTTTGTCACTACACCTGTAACTCTGTAGGTGACCCGGCCACCCTTTTGCATCCTCCACAATTCCCTATGCTTAGCATCTTTCCAGGGCATTGTGGGAGGAAATTGGAAGCTGCTACAAAAATAAATTAAAATAAATGGTGGGGGGATATTGGGAGAAAATTCTGCTAAGTGGTTATCTTTTTCAAGAGAAGTGGGAACAAGAAACAATTCTGAAATTTTCTCAGAAAGGTAACTTATGAGAAAGTGTGGTTGGGGCTTGCTGCGGAGGCTGGAATGTATCAGGAGGTTAGGACATATATTTTGTGTGTGTGTGTTGCACCATGCTGGATTAGAGAATGAACTGGGATGTGAGAGGTCACCAGGTCTCATGCCTGCAAGATCCCTGAAGGGCCTCAGACAAGCCACTATCTCTCAGTCTCTGCCCTACATCTACAATATGGGACAAATAGCACTAGGTGGCCTGCTTATCAGGAATACACTGATAAGGTACACAAAGCACTTTGAACCCTGAAAGCACTATTTAAAGTGTTTTCACGTTTCTTATTTATTAATTCACATAACCTAGGAACCGCAAAAGGAGGATATGGAAACACGTAGAGCACAGAAGCCTTGGTCAAAGCCCACAGAAGTAATACAAAGCCATGGCTTAGCTGCATATGTACACTGCATGGGCGTAGCCAAGAGGGGACAGGGAGGGGCAGCTGTCCCCCCATCAATAAGAATACATAGCTAACTGAGGTTCTGCCCCCACTAACAAAAATCCTGGCTACACCCGTGGTATACCCACAATCTCTCCGGTCAAATTCCAGGTTGACTTCACACTTACGAATCTCCTTTCTTGGTTTTCTTGGTGGCTTTGAATGTTACAATAGCAGGGGGAAGCATGCATGGTGAGGGGAGGAAACTTGCCTATCTTCTGCTGTGCAGATGGTTTTAAGTTTGGGCATGAAATCCTCTTTTTTGAGATCCTCCGAGCAAAACGCCGCTATAATGCTGGATCCCAGATGCTGGGAGTCTTCCTTTAACTATTGGCCTTGAGGCAGCAGAGTTGCCACACTAGCTCTTGTTGCAAAATGGAGGTGTGTTTACACAAAAACTAAGGAGCCTAGAGTAGCAACAGGCTTCCTGAAGAACATATGTGCCTTGAGCCTCCCATATGGAGAGAGTGCATCTGATAAATAGAGTAAATAATATTCTTGCACATGCCTTCAAGGCATGTGTTGCAATATTCCACAGGAAGGAGTGACCTGTCTGCTTCATTTCCTTTCATGAATCATGACGGCAGAATGATGATTCTCACCAGTGGTAAGGCAAGACGCTCTTGTTATCTCCCTTTCACTGGGAGTGTTTTCACTTATTTTCCTTTCTCACCCCTACTCATTGCAAAACACTGGTCTTGCCCACATATACAAGAGTAAAGCTTTCTTTAGCAGCTTATTTCATTTTCTTCTGCTTCACTTTTTTGGGTTTTTTTTTTGCATGAGCTGCTTCTTTCCTGCACGTGAATGAAGATTTGAAGTTCCGACCAGCTGAGGACATTGGGTACAGCATTACTATTGCACCAGTTTTTGAAAAGGGGCATGTATTAATTGCTCACTTCAACATGTAGCATGTGTGTGAACTGAGATTCTAAAAATTGCATATTTAACCAACCTGTGGGCATAGCTTACTCTGTCCTCAGGACACGGGGCTTTGGCTATAGGGAGCTCCTTCAGAATATTCCAGCCCCTGCCCAGAATTCCTAGCTTTTTTAAAAACAACAACAACAACAACAACAACAACAACAACAACACCCAGTAAGCATTTTTTATTTATACATATTTAAGGGAAAACATCCAAGCAAAATTCTGTTCAAGTTCTCAATAAGAAGTAAACTTGGTCCTAACTTCGACTGTGCTGACAAGAAGTATAAAGATCATAGCTGTCAACCTTCGGTTTTGGGAATGAGGAATCCCATTGAGCTGTCAACTGTCTGATATGAAAGTAACGGCGCTGAATAAGGGAATTTCCCACAAAAAAAGCGGAAAGTTGACAGCACTGATAAAGATCCTGGGATAAAAAGCTAGCTTTCATTTTATTAAGGGAATGAAATAGCATTGATTAAAACATGCATATAGATGTTTACCTACATGCATTTATTACCCACCACCCTCTAAGGCTGAGGACCCTGCCACAACAGTGGTAGGCCCTGCTGAATCAGACCAGAGGCCTATCTAGTGTGCAACCAGAAATCAGCTATAGAAATTGTGGAAGCAGGACCTGAGTGCTGCAGTGCACTTCCCAGCAACAAGCATGCAGAGGCATACTGCCTTTGACCTAGGTCGTCATGGCTGGTAGCCGTTTATATCCTCCGTGAATTTTCCCGTTACTCTTTTAAAGCCATCCAAGTTGTTGCCCATCACTTCAGCTTGGGGTAGTCAATTTCATGTCCTGACTCTTTCAACATTCAGCTCCGATGTTTACCCCTGTGCTTTAGCATCGTGAGAAAGGTATAAACAGTTTCCCTACATGGGTGTAGCCGGGTGTGTGTGTGTGTGTGGTGGTGGTGCTAGATCAAGTAAAACAATAGAAATAACTAACTAACTGACCAATCACTCGGTTCAGCACGCCCTAACAAAAGTCCACCAAGTCCTGCCTTCTCTAACAAAAATCCTGACTACGACTACATGTTTCCCTATCTACACACCATACATAATTTCATACCCATATCTCCTCTTACTAAAAGTTGCAATGGAATTATTTCATCCCCTTGATCGTTTTGTGTGTCCTCCTGAATCAGCCCTGCAATATTGGCACTTATATTTTCAATCCCTTTCCTCGGGATTTTGCGAAAAAGGCAAATTTCCTAGCATGGGTCAGCATCTTAATTGAGCTGGCCTCTATGACTCCAAGGTCTGGTTATTGGTCAGTCATTCCTAGTTTTGATTCTATTTGCATATATTTTAAGTTAGGATTCCCCCCCCCCCAAACGTGCATCAGTTTGCACTTGTTTACATCATGCGTTTCCATTTCACTGTCTATTCGCCCTGTTTGGAGAGATCCTTTTCGGAGCTGCCCACAATTCCTTTTTGTTTTAACCACTCTGTGTGAGCGATTTGGTGTCATCAGCAAATGTGGTTACCTCACTGCTCACCCACAAGTCTAGATCGTTTACCTTGCCCGCAACATGCTTGTTGTGGCATATACTGTACACCCGTGTATCTCAATGACCCGATCACATTTTACACCCTAGTAAAAAAAACCTATAATAATTTACAAAGTGTTCTTCCAGAGTAACACATGGTAGGGTGGTGCTAAATTGTACGTTAATAGCATTTAAAAAAAAACCCCAGCGAAACTGTAAAATGCTTGCTTCTTAGATTGAAAAGCCCCAGAGATGCAACAAAATAATAATTTTGAAACACTGGAGGTCTTGCTGTAGAAAGATGGTGCTGCTTTTAAAGTACAAGAGCTCTGATCTCAAAACTCGACCCCACTCCACTGCTCATTACAATAATAATAATAATAATAATAATAATAATAATAATAATAATAATATCACATCTGCTACCTTGTTTCTGGTGGTTTACGTAATGTGAACCCTACAGGAAGAGCACAGAGTATCCACAGGCTTCCTGAAGGGGGGAAATTCAAGATGCTGTTATCTAGTGAACATTGTTTCTATTTTCCTATTTCATTGCTTTAAATAATTTTAAACTGGTTTTAGCATTAGCAACTTAACATTAGCTTTGGCGTGTAATGCCTTTGAATTTGTGTGGTTGTGTGCAGACATTTGTACCTGAAAGAGAGTTCTCTGTAACTTGAAAAGCAACACTCCCAACAACAGAATTGCCTCATTGTGTGGTTTGGCTTTTGTTTTGCGTCATGGACCTACTGCTACATATGTGTCTCTGGCCCATTCGAGGAGCTCATAAAGTAAAATGCAAATTAAATGTTATGTATCTACCTAGAATACAGTCCTTGACATCTTTCTTTTAACATTAGCATTTTTTAACAGTATTATGTTGTAAATGCATCTTGGAAAAATCTAGAGCTGCCCTAGGACAGACATCCAAATTTTATCTCTTTAAAAAACTTGATAGCAGGCCCTTTAAAACCCACACTTACAGTTTGCCCCTTTCTTTCCAGACACAAATCTGCACTCTAAAGCTCTGTGTCCAAATATTTTCTTCTTCTTCTTCTTCTTCTTCTTCTTCTTCTTCTTCTTCTTCTTCTTCTTCTTCTTCTTCTTCTTCTGCTGCTGCTGCTGCTGCTGCTGCTGCTGCTGCTGTAGATCTTTCCCTGCAAAAAACCTATTCTTTGGCACCGAATAGGAGCAAATTTCAAGTTGGGTTTCTGCATATTGCTGTTTGCTCCAATTGAACTTTAAAGAGCTGGCTTTCACAGGAAAAGCTCCGGCGGAGGTGGCGGGGGGGGGGGGTGTAGGTTGGGGGAGCTGGGAAGGCATTCAGACATGGAGATTTAAAATACAGACCTGTGCCTGGAAAGAGAGGAGGAAATGTGAGTGTGGATAAACCCATAGATTTAGATATGCATAATACTGACTGCAATAATCATTACTGCCAATGTGTGTCCTTTGTTGTTCCAAACAACAGAGCCCCAAACAATCTAGATTGATTGTTGTAAATACTACCATGTATGTAAATTTTTACAAAATAAAAAAATTCCTTCCAGTAGCACCTTAGAGACCAACTAAGTTCATTATTGTTATGAGCTTTCGTGTGAAGTGTGTATGCACAAGAAAGCTCATACCAATAACAAACTTAGTTGGTCTCTAAGGTGCTACTGGAAGGAATTTTTTTATTTTGTTTTGACTACGGCAGGTCAACACAGCTACGGTACCTACCTGTAACACTAAATTTTTGGTGTGTTTTAAATATTGTGCTGGGAGTACCGTTTTCTGACACTTTGCCTTACTGTCAACTTTTCATATGGGGCAGTTTTTGTAATTGTGCCTTTTATGCCTGGCACAAAACAACTGTGTGGTCAGAGTATGTTATTATAACTGTTGCCCTTTGTTTTGTGGTGTGGATGTGCAATACAGCTAGTATGAATTTATGTGGTGTATGCATTTTCAGAAGCACTTCACTTTCTGGAAAGAGTATATAGCTGGTTTGCTTTATAGCTTTTAAGGCAGCTATGGCACGGATGAAATACAAAGTTCGTGCAGAGATTTCCCGTATACCTTTAAATTAGAAGCTGAATTGGGAGATAAGGAAGCTGTGGTTTCCCCCACACACGGTTTCCCTTACCCACTGCCGACCCCAGTCCAGACTTGCTTTCACCAGTAAACAGAAAGGAGTGAGGGGCAGGGCATAATGGGTAAGAGAAGCCACAGATTGCTTCAGCTGCTGATTCATCGGTGAATTGAATGAGAAAACTCCGAATTGCGATGCAGCAATCTGTTTGCACCTGATTACCATTTCGACAAAAGTGCTAATTTAATATATTATGTATTTTCTTATGTTTGTTTCACCAAAAAGGGGCTTTTCTTACCTTGTATGCATCAGGATTTTAAAATTCAAGACAGGCCTATAAAGACAGAAGGCTCATTTCTGTTTACTTTGGGAAATGCAGCTTCCTGAATATGCTAAATCACTGACCCTGTTATGGAAGATGCTTTGCACATAGCTTATGCTAAAGCAGAGGCAGCATTTAACTGTCCTAAGCGATGTCATGAAGGCCTTGTGTGTTTGCTTGTCAGCATGCAGGACAATGTAAACAGATTCATAATGACTAAAAAGGAAATGAGTGGGGGTTACTAAAAGAAACCACTGGGGTTTTTTTAATGCATAAAGGAAGATCTAATTAATATAAATATGCTAAATATAAATATGCTAAATATAAATATGCTAAATCACTGACCCTGTTAATGGAAGATGCTTTGCACATAGCTTATGCTAAAGCAGAGGCAGCATTTAACTGTCCTAAGCGATGTCATGAAGGCCTTGTGTGTTTGCTTGTCAGCATGCAGGACAATGTAAACAGATTCATAATGACTAAAAAGGAAATGAGTGGGGGTTACTAAAAGAAACCACTGGGGTTTTTTTAATGCATAAAGGAAGATCTAATTAATATAAACTGTGTTGTGCATCTCTGAAATGTGAAATATGTAATTCAGGGCTCTTCCAAACAGTTGCTATTTGGGGGGTGGGATTTTGCAGCTCTTGAACAAAAAACCTGCTTCCCCTCAAAGATGGGACGTTTTATGATAAGGAAACTGGTAGACAACTGCACTGGAAAGTTTGGGTCAGCACCTTCTTGACACAATGTTGCCTAACCTCCCCACAAACAAATAAGAAGAAATAAGTACTTTTTGTGGGGGACAGGAGGTGGGCAGGTGTGGAGGACTCCCTGGTCCTGAATGGGGTAACTGTGCCCCTGAAGGACCAGGTGCGCAGCGTGGGAGTCATTTTGGACTCACAGCTGTCCATGGAGGCGCAGGTCAATTCTGTGTCCAGGGCAGCTGTTTATCAGCCCCATCTGGTACGCAGGCTGAGACCCTACCTGCCCGTGGACTGTCTCGCCAGAGTGGTGCATGCTCTAGTTATCTCTCGATTGGACTACTGCAATGCGCTCTATTGAAGGTGACCCGGAAACTACATTTAATCCAGAATGCGGCAGCTAGACTGGTGACTGGGAGCAGCCGCCGAGACCACATAACACTGGTCTTGAAAGACCTGCATTGGATCCCAACACATTTCCGAGCACAATTCAAAGTGTTGGTGCTGACCTTTAAAGCCCTAAACGGCCTCGGTCCAGCAGACCTGAAGGAGCGTCTCCACGTCCATCGCTCTGCCCGGACACTGAGGTCCAGTGCCAAGGGCCTTTTGGCGGTTCTCTCGCTGCGAGAAGCCAAGTTGCAGGGAACCAGGCAGAGGGCTTTCTCGGTGGTGGCGCCCACCCTGTAGAACGCCCTCCCATCAGATGTCAAAGAGAAAAACAGCTACCAGACTTACCAGTAGATAACATGTAATCTGAAGGCAGCCCTGTTTAGGAAGCCGCCCAGAGTGGCTGGGGAGACCCGGCCAGATGGGCGGGGTATAAATAATAAATTATTATTATTATTATTATTATTATTATTATTATTATTAGGGAAGCTTTTAATCTTTAAGAAATTGGTGTATTCTAATATTTCTGTTGGAAGCCGCCCAGAGTGGCTGGGGAAACCCAGTCAGATGGGCGGGGTATAAATAATAAATTATTATTATTATTATTATTATTATTATTATTATTACTGTAAATGTGTTGTCTGGAAGCAACCTCGGAAACAGAATATAAGAGGAGAGGAGAGTGCTGAAATGTAATCTAGTGATAGTCTCTGAGCTCCTTCAGGCAACCTGTTTATCTACCATTCATCCTGATTTGTTTGCACAAAGTTTCTGTGGAGGTTAGGTTAGATCCAGTCTTTATTAACCATTCCTTCTGATTTGCTTGCAGGGGGGTTACACAGCAACACACATTCTGCATTCACGCTTATTTGTTTGCAGTGTGTTTATCATCTTCCTGTTAATCCTTCATTCCTCGCACACTTTTCAGTTTGTTTCCCTGTCACTTTCCTAACCTCAAAAATTTAGTCCCTTTTGTAAAGTGGATTTGTTGTGCTGAGGTGACAGAGTGCTTTAATCCACTTTATCTGCACAGACCTAAATCTCCTGGTATACCCCTGAATCCCTACTACGAAATATTGACAGTCTGGGGGGGGGGGCCATTTGTATCCCGGTCTAAACCATCCACAACAAATACTGTCTTAATTCCTAACCAGTAGATAACATGTAACTGACTGCTTATTGATCCCAAGGATTATACTTTCACACATACCATTAATTCACATTACCAGTACTCAGGATTAAGGTGCAATCAGAATTAAGAGCGGGAGGGCAGTATAATATAAAAGAAGCATTTGGCTGCCAAATTATAGGCTTGGGTGATTTTTGCTGAAAATTACCCTTCCTGTAAAAACCCCCAATAAATTAATAAAAATAAGCCTGGTTCTTCCACCTGGGGAGTCACTTAAAAATGATGTGCCGTTAGTTCTGCATGCTGATAGCCAGAACCTTTGGCCTTGAACACATAAGTATATTTTCTTAAGCCTGTACATTTTATTAATTTGTTTTATTCATATTCTGCTCCATCCCAAAGGCCCTGAGCAGTTTATATAAGAGTTTAAAACATTACAGGTGGGTGGGGAAGCAACAAAGTCTTTCCTTTGCTTATGTTTTTGATATTATCTTCTGGTAACACTTCTCCGTCAAGCTGGTAATTGAAGCTTGGTTGTCCTTATGTGGCCGCAATCCTGTATGCATGCTTACCTGAGGGTAAATCCCATTCTGCTCACACAAGGCCTGATCCCCTTGGTTGAATCAGCAAACATAGGTAACATTAAAATCAGAGACCAAGCCCCAGTAGAAGCTACACTTAAAATAGGGGAAGAAACACGAACCACCCTCTCATGGTCCTTCAGTCGCATCTTAGCAACAAATAAACTAATAAGAGAAAAAGTCTCACAAAACTCTCCAAAACTACTTCAAAGAATATGACATAGACAGTACAATTGTGCCCTCCTTTGGGACACAATGAAAGCAGTCACCAGAGGAGTTTGCATAAAAGAGAAAGCATCCCTTAAAAAACAGGAGGGAAGAAACCAAGTGAGGCTTGGCCGAAACGGTCAGCCTCTTTTCTTTGGCCTTAGCCCCACTCCTGTCCGTCCGTCCATTGTCCTCCCTGGCCAAGGGCAGGTCAAAGGCCCACCCACCAGGCGGGAGGCACCCATCCAGGTAAGCCCCCCCGCTCAGTGCCGCAAACCGTGCCCACCTGTAGGGAAGGGAGGGCGTAAATTAGCAAAATAGAACAAGACATCACGGCCTTCTCATCACAATACAAACAAACAGAAGCTAAAAGACTCCTTAAACTTATAGGACAAAAATGGAGGGAACTCGACTCACAAGAAATCCACAAAACAGTGATCAACATTCCATACTCAAAACAATGCTTCTATGAGTATGGAGAGGAAAACTCCTATTAGCAAACAGGTGTAGGGAAAAAATCACTGAAAACAAGAATACACTGCATCACAAAAAAGACGGCAACATAACATTCTCCCCCAAAGAAATAACCTCAGTATTCGCAGAATTTTACTCCAACCTATACACCTCCCACCCAAAGAGGAAATCAGAAAACTCCTAGAAGGACTGACCATGCCATCCTTAACTGATGCGGAACAGGAATTCATGGACAGTCCTATCACCCTGGAGGAAATAGATACGGTCCTCAAAATCCTGAAACCACACAAAGCCCCAGGCCTGGATGGCTTTGCAGCAGAATTCTACAAGAAATTCATACAACCCCCTAATGCCCTACATGACCCGCCTCTTCATTGGCATCAGAAAAGGGGACCCCATTCCTAAAACCTGGACTACCTCCAAGATAGTCTGTATCCCCAAACCACTTTTTTCTTCCCAACCTTATACTGCATGCAACACTGTCTCACAATAAATGTGACTGATCTTTAGAAAACACAACTTGAAAAAAAGAGTCAATGCACGTATTTCTGTAAACTAAGAAATCTTTAATAAAAATATATATTTTAAAAAAATAATTGTAAAAAAGGAGAAAAGAAAACAGCTTCTGGTTTTCTGCACGTGTGGGTTCCGATATTGTAAATGTTTCATCACAGCCATTATTTACCTCTTTCACCTCCACTTATTATCTTTTAACAAATAAGGAGAAAGGAACTAAAATTGACACTACTGTATATTAAAGACTGTGGTTATATTAAAGAAGGTGAATATATTAAAGAATACAGGAGGATGCAAATTAATATGGATGATTTTATTATTCCAGAAGTTAATAAAAAAAGCCCCTCTTTCTAAAACTCCCCTTGTTAATTATTCTGTCTCTGATATGACAATTAAGCCATTAGAGAAACTTCCCATATCTTCTGCAGCAATTCTTTTAATGCTGGAATTCTTTTTTCTTTCCAAAGTTGAGCAAAGTTGAGCCTGTGTTAACAGACTGCCGATTAATTGCACATCCATATTTTCTACTTCTGTTTTTGATATGCACATAATAGTAGTTTTAGGTCCTCTTGAGGGATTGTCTCCTGTCATTTTCTGTAGTGTGTTGAGAACCAGTTTTTTATTTTATTTTCAAAGCTCTAGAAACTCTGTTGGTAATCTGCCCTGGGGGAAGGGGAAAAAATCTTTGGATTTAAAATACAAAAAGTCACACACTTGAGGCACTGAACAGCAAACAGATTTTGCTATTTTGAGCACCCGAGGGTTAATATAACCAGTTCTGAGAACAATGTGTGATTGACAAAAGCATTGATAGTCTCCCCTTAGCACCTAAAACCACTTAAGTGATGTAGCTTATTGTAAATCCCACAATGAGGGTGTTCTTGCTATTGACACAGTTTCTTTTTCCCTCCACCTCCAGTGACAAGCTAGAAAATTACCTCAGGGGTGCTACAATTCAAGGGGGACAGACATAAATTGACACGCATCATGTTTTAATAATAAGGAGCAGAGTAGGGACAGCCATTGCTCATATCCAAGAGAAATATGTATCCTTGAGTTATGGGAAATATCAGTGGCATCAGTTTATGGGGTTTAAAAGTTCACTCTTCTTGTGGCTCTGAGGTAAATGGATATACTACAGTGGCACAGTACACAATTGTGTACAGTACACAATTGGTTCCGGAAGTCTGTATTTAACCTGAAGTGTACTTAACCTGAAGTGTACTTATCCTGAAGCGAACTTTCCCATTGAAAGTAATTGAAAGTGGATTAATCCATTCCAGAGGGGTCCGCGGAGTACTTAAACTGAAAGTACTCAAACTAAGCGTACTTAAACCGAGGTATGACTGTACTGTATAGGAAAATGCCATGAGGCAAATTGGGAGAAGTTGGATAGCCCATGGCAAATGAAAGTCAGCCCTCAGAAATGAAGTGGCGTGTGATGTAAACATGGCCTGATTCTTCCACAGATAATGTAATTCCCCTTCTTTGCATGTGTGCATGAAAATGGGAAGCAGGGTCTGGGGTGAAGCAACCTGGCAGGCAGAGTTTGCTGAAAACCAAAAGGAAAAATAAATTCCGGTAGTGCTAGTGATTATTGCTGTTTTTTTAAAAAAATGTGTGGATATATGAATGCAAATCTGTGGATATACATTATTTCACAAAGGCTGCAGCGATAGCATGTCCAAGTGATACCTTAATGTGGAAAGCCAGAAAAATTGATAACTACAAAATGCATCTACCTCTTTTGTCTTCTTTGTTTTTTTTAAAAAAATGTGTTGTGTTATATGGGATGCATACCTACCAACAAATGGGATCAAATTTAAAATAACAAAGGATAATATTTTATTGGCCTTTGGATATGTCTGTGTGTTCCCACCTACCCACCTGAACCCTCTAAATTGCCCTATGATTTCAGTGCTAGCTTCTCTGCAGGAAACTTTAGTTACTTAATTTTCTCTCTCTCTCATGAATTTATGATCTTGAAATTACTATGTGCTGGGCTGCTAAATTGGTTTTATTAGCTGTAGTGATTTTAGTATTACAGAATTTTTTATTGTGTTTGGTATTCACAGTCCTGTTACGATGTTTTGTATTGGTTTAGCTCTGTGAGCTCTTCCTTGGGCGTCCTGGTGAGAAAGCTGGATAATATGAATTTAAAAATTATAATACAGTAGTAATAATAATAACAACAGGTAATAGATATAATTATAATTTACGAATGCATGCTGAAAAGGCTGCGCTGAACTTTCTACCACTTGTGGAAGAAGCTGCAGTAAAGCAAAGAATTTTTTTTTTTAAATGAATCTTGGTATTAAAATCAAGTGAACACATATGGGGGAGACGTGCCCCCCCTCTTTGCAGAGGCAGCGCATTTATCATTGTATAATTTGCTGCTACATAAATCATAAGACATTTTAGGAAAAGTCAACCAACCCCCAAACACACCAGCTCTAATGAGAAGAATACATTAAAACACCTCCGAAGTGCAGTGTTAATCAGCTGCATGTGAATCCATATGAAGCTCAGCATTTGCTTCTTCAAAGGGTTAGCGCTAAGCAGGAACCAAGTGTTCACGGTGGATGACAGAATGGGGTTTCTTGAGATCCCCTGTGGATTGTAATGTGGGGAGGGGGGATCCAAAGGTTGTACTTCTACTCCAGTCTCACATAAATTGTCATCTTGCTCCACTAAGAATTGCCAGAACACAGGGAAAAAGAAATGAATACATTTTGAAACAATTAGAATTCAGCGAGGAAACACTTGGGGGAATATGTTAGCAAACATTCTAGAATCTCTCCACTAGACAGGAAAAATTGGCCACAAAAGAAAGGTAACACCCACAGAATCACAATAATTTTAGGGCAGTAATATTCGCTCAGCCACATACAGTTCTCAGACCACCTGCTGTAGACATTTTGCTTTGCCCCTTAGTGTGTTGTCACCATCCCCTTCCAAGTTTTCCTAACTTCTCTATACATTTCCTCATTTTTGTTTCAATAACTTATTTGAGCATAATTATCATTGTACAGGCAACTCCTGTTTTGCGTGTGTTCAAATGATGCACGACTATGTGTGCACGGGCTGTTTTCAGAAGAGGGTGTGACGGCATAACAGAGGAATGGTGGGCTTACGTGTGCTCCGCTGACATGTGTGATGACCCAGAACGTAACCCCTGCGAAAAACGGGAGTTGCCTTATATACTTTTCTGCATTTTGTTTCCCTCAGACCTCGCTGTATGCAATTCTTCCCCCTCCCTGTGTGTATTTCAGTGCTAGACAGTGGGATGGGGTAGCGGTGCTCACCTGTCCTCCTTACAGCTGAGTCGCTGCTGCTAACCAGAATGAAGAGAGGGAGGAGTAAGCAGGGAGGTTGGCATGGTGCAAATGAGTGCAGAATTGGTTCCACTAGGGTGTGCGCACCACACCAACCTCCCTGCCACACACCCCTCTTCTTCCTGGTAAACAGCAGCGACTCAGCTGTTAGGAGGTCAGGTGAGTGCTGCTACCCCACCATGTCGTTGGCTACTGTGTATACCTGTAACTAAGGATAAATAACCCTCATGTGTATGATGAAATAGTTCACAAAAGCTTATTACACCATATTAAACTTATTAGTCTTTAAGGACCCATGTGCCTCTTAGTTTTCTTTGTGCCATTCTTCTCCTAGTAGTAGTAGTAATTCTGGAGATCTGGAGTGCAGTAAGGACTGTAACTAGGGGCACGACTGGGGAGCAGAAGTGGTGGGCAGAGGATGGATGGATGGATTGGCCAGGTGCACAGGGGAGCTATTTTGGTAAATGTGTGAGTGTATGTGAGAAATTTCAAATCGTTTTCTTACTTTTCACTTCAGAAAGGAGCGCTGAAATGATTAATTCTGTTAGATGAATCAACTAAATGCATGCCACCTATTAATCAGGGAAGAAATTTTAAAATAAAAAAGTTTACAATACTGTAAAATGTAATGAAATGATAATGAAATATATGACTAACACTGGATCTCAGCCTCTAAGTAAAGTGGAAGTGCTTTGAACACACACATTCTGCTCTGAACACAAATTAGGGGTGGGCAAATCTGAAAGTATTGCTCTCTTTCAGTTTCTCAGTTTCCCAATCTTAAATTTGGTTCGCCCCATTTCTGCATGAGTACCGTATTCATTTTACAAAATCCATGAAAGTTCATATGCCTTTTTTGTGTGCATTTTTGCAAGCATTGCCGAGAGAGAGAGAGAGAGAGAGAGAGAGAGAGAGAGAGAGAGAGAGAGAGAGCGCTGCACCAGAAAATTCCAATAGACCTGAACTACGAAGGGTACCTGCATTTCAGTTTGCATATTGGTTCAGGAAGTACAGATTAAGTAGAGTGGTATTAAAACAGAATGAATTTCTTCCTTATTGCTGACATCAAATGGCTTCACAATGCAATGGATGTGTATTGAAACCATGTCCACCACATTTTATAAGCTCCTTCTAGTTTCACCTTTAGAATCTGTCACATTCATAAATGGGGTGTTTTCCACAGGTTAGGGAAGCTACCCAGAATGCCTAGTCTGTCGAGGCCTGCAGTCCTAATTTTCTTAAGACTTGTGTACTCTTAATCGGTCATAGGGCCTAAATTCACTTTACATTAATGCTGTGTATTTTTTTTTTAAAAAAACCGGGGTGTGTGATTGTCCTGAAGAATGCAGCATGTGGGGTGGTGAGATTTAAACCTTCTATTTCCAGCTACAATATTAATGAAAATCCACGCACCCACCCCACCTAGTATGGTAATTTCGGGAGGGGGTGAGTGTCTCCCATGGGCACCAGTAAAAGCATTTTCCTAATGCTAACTGTTGCATGTTTGTATGCCTGTGTGCTCAGTTATCATAGGTGGGAAGGAACAGGTTAAATCCCACCTCCTAAGAACCCCTGGTGCTTAATTTTTAGAAATCCACAGTGGAATTGCTAATTGTGTCATCAACATTATGTGTAGTTGGGTCATTAAAGGTTGAGATGGGACCAAGACTAGCTCCAGGTTTGAATAATAATAATAATAATAATAATAATAATAATAATAATAATAATAATTTACTTATACCCCGCCCATCTGGCCGGGTTCCCCCAGCCACTCTGGGTGGCTTCCAACAAAACATTAAAATACAGAAATCAAACATTAAAAGCTTCCCTAAACAGGGCTGCCTTGAGATGAGATGCCTTCTAAAGGTCTGGTAATTGTTGTTCTCTTTGACCTCTGGTGGGAGGGCATTCCACAGGGTGGGTGCCACTACCGAGAAGGCCCTCTGCCTGGTTCCCTGTAACTTGGCTTCTCGTAGCGAGGGAACCGCCAGAAGACCCTCGGTGCTGGACCTCAGTGTCCGGGCAGAACGATGGGGGTGTAGATGCTCCTTCAGGTATACTGGACCGAGGCCGTTTGAAGAGGTCCTTTGCTCTGTTGGACCTTCTCTGGTGGGCTTTGCAAGGTTATCTGGCTGTGATGGCATCGCTCCAAGTGGTTGTATCTGGCCACACTTTTAATTTCCCATAGTACTCCAAAATGATGCTAAGTTGGGATAATTGTTGGAAATTAAAAGGGTGGCTACATCCAGCTGCCCACTGCAGCCCAGAATGCTGAGCCAAAAATAAAGAATTAAGTGGGGGCCATGCAGCTGCCCAATGATGCCAGGTGTGACTATCCAAACTCAGCTAGGTTAATGCAGTTTCTCAGGTCTATTGTGGATTTTCTGTAGATGTGCTCTCAAAGTTCTCAGCAGTTGTCAGCTTGGGTGATAAGGATTAGGACGGTTACTCTGAATGTCTACAAACAGGAGTCATATGCATCAATAAGGTGTTTGCGAAAATAGAAAAAAGTCACACACTCACACCCCAAAATCAGATTTTGAAAAGGGAGGGAGTTGTGGTGGGAAGGGTGGAACAACGTAAGCTGAAAACATTGGGTGAACGTTGTTGTTTGTTTAACATGGAACTGATTTTCATTTGAAAAACCCAGAAGTGGTCAGAGACCATGAAGAAAATGTACACAAAGATCTGCAAATTGCACGTGCCGCTTTATTTTGTTAGTTGCAGATACAAATCATGTGAGGCTTGGCTGTTTGTATATAGACAACAGTCTTTATTGGAACCATGGGTGTAGACTGAAGGTATTTTAGATATTTGTTTAAAATAGGAAACAGCTGACAACCTACTTTTTCTTTTAAACAGTATTTTATTTCTCCGTGTACTGTAGGTGTTTTTATTATTATTGTTATTTTCAATTTAAGTGGGGGCAATAGGGAAGTTTTTCTAAATTTGAAACCAGCAAGGGCTTGTCTGACTATCGAATCTCTTGAAGTGAGGTTTCATCTAAAGATATATATAGGCTTTGTGTGTGTGAAGCTGACATGTGTGATGATAGCTCCTTCTAAATGTCAGATACCTACAGCACATGCTGCAAGTGCTACCTCTTATCAAACCCAGAGCCCTTTCTTCCTTTTAAAAATATGTTTATGTAAATTCAGCCTTTATGAAGCCAGAACCTGTTTCTCTCAGTTTTGTTTTCGGCTATCTTTGATGAAAAAGATCGACAACCTACGCATTAGTCTACAGTTGCTCCACAATAAGTATACCCACAAAACGTTTTGTGCATTGGACATTACCCATGCTTAATTTAAAGGCATCCTTCAAATTTTTGGTGTGTTGGTGGGAGGACTGTTTGCTGGCAGGGCAGCTATCAAGACCTGAAATCTGCAAGTTTGACCACTAACTGGAGCATATATTTTTTATTTAAGTTTCTAACTCCCACCGTTCCTCCCAAAGGAGCCTAAAGTTGAAAACATCTCAGCAGTGCTATGTTTACAAAAATGTAACTTAATCAAAAACATCTTAAAAGGTTTAAAAGCAATCACTTGCCAACACAGTTGCTAATTTCAAGGTTGCCACGGCCAATATCTCTGTCGTCCAATGCTTGGGTGAACAGCAATGGTTAATTCCACCCCGCCGAAAGTCACGGAGGGCATTCCACAAACAACGAACCACCACCGAGAAGTCAACGCCAACCAGGGAGCAGCCAGGGGTGTCGCCACCAACAGGGCCTCTCTTGCAGTGTTGCACAAAAACTTCCATATTTGGAAGTATTTATCAGATATTCTGAACCTTCATTAGCCAGCTTTTGTATGTGAGAATAAACACACTAATGATGGAAACCAGTGTGGCCCAGTGTATGTTATGCTTTAGATTTGTTTTGAAAAGGCTTTTGGTCATGTACTCACTGAGGTCCATCATCACCTCGTCTGTTGCTCTGCCACCTGTACAAATAAGAGGCCTCCCTCAAAGGGCTGGTGTGTTGCGGAATGAGTTATTGGCTGCACAGCCCATTGCTGTAACAGTGGGTAAGAGTACCGTACAAATAAAAACATGTCAAGGCATCAGATTGTTTTTTCTCTGTCTCTCCGGTGCAAACACGTAGCAATGTAATTTGGCTTACTAATAAATTCTGCGTTGTGAAATGACTTTTCTGATGCTTCACTTGGATTTCATCGTTAGAAAAGGATGTTTCTGAACTACTGCATAGTGAAACTCCCCCCCCCCCCGTAATGACTGAATGACTGTGCCTGTATTTTGGAGGCAATATTTTAAAGAGATTTGAAAGTGTCTTAAGAGAGTTTATCCTTTACATTTATTTTGTCTGCCCTGTCTACTCTGTTTATCTGTTATCCAAACAGGTCTTGCAAGCTTTGAAACCGTTGTAGAAAGCTGCAAGTACATTTGCCAGAAGCAAAGGAGGAATGAGTACACACACCATGAGCAGCGATGAGTCTTTCAAGCTGCATTCATCTCTGAAAAAACGTTGGCGGTCGCCAGCATAAAGGTGCAATCTTCTGCATGCTTACTTGAGAATACAGTAAATTAAGCAGGCATTACTAGCAAGTAAGCACGCATGGGATCAGGCTGCAAACATATAGTTGAACTCCAGGCAGAGTTGTTGGTTCATCCGTTTCTGTGCTTGAGACATGGCTGTTTCAAGAATAGATCAAAGCAGATGCATTTTGTTCGTTGTTTCATCTTAACTGTAGAAAAGTGGCATAGATGTTGCTGCTGTTGTATTTAACCTTTCTTCGATTAAATCTTTACATATTGTACCTGCAGGGATGCCATTATTCCACTGTGAACAAATTAGATCTCCTGTTGCCTGTTTGCATTTTTTGCAGTGCCGCAGCGTTTAATAGATCGATTGGTTAATTGATTAAACAAAGGTTTTCATCACCGAAAAGTGGCCTCGATACATTTGTGCGCCAGGTTTTCTTTTCTGAAAAAGATATTACTTTGAGTGCAGGTCTTATTAAATAACAAACTAGAGAGTTGGTAAGCATCTTTTTTTAAAAAAAGGCATTCCTTCTCTCTGGCTTGGATCCTAACTAGCACCTGTAGATGGAAGAGCTCCTTCTATTCACAGATGAAACTGAGATCCTGCTGGCGGGAGAAGGGAACCATTTATTACCAATTCACCATTTCCCCTACACCGGTTCCCATGCTACGTTCCCAGCCCCAATGGGCAGATCTTTTGGGTTTGGGGGCCGAGATGCAAGTGGGAGGGGGAATTGGTGAAAGTCACTTCCACCTCTTTGCTGGTGGGAACAGCATCCTACTGTTGTGGGCCATAAAACAGCTTATCTCCTGAGTTTACGCCAATAAAACTCAGAAACGTGAGGAGTTAGGAGTCCAATGTTGTTTATTGCAAAGCAATAGGTTACAGTCAGATTGTTCCGCAAAACTGCAACCCCGCCTGGTTGGTCCAGGCAGTGGTATTTATAAAATTTCGAACAAAGCGTTTCAATTTTCACCAATCATATACACCATTACCTCATTTCATGTTCAATACACATGCACATTAAGCACAGGCAATTTCTGCTGATTAAGTTCTGATTCCCACCATGTTCTGTTACATTGTGTTAGTGTGCATATTGGGAACCTATGTTATGTGTAGCCGTTTGCACAATGTAGCAACTTATGTTCCAGATTTGAGCGGTATCTTTGTAATCCACATATTATCTGAATTTCTACCCCATTTTGGGGGGGGGGGCAACTTGCAAAACCATCAGTTTAATAAAGTAACAGGCTACCATAACTTCTCTATTAGAAGCACACTCAAGGATTTACAGGGGTACACACTATCACATTTATTGTGGCCCTTTGAGCCACTGACTGCCACACTACCAATGGAATTCTGCTAATAGGATACAGGCCGACAGCAGAGGCCTAGTGAGGTCTGAAGCCTTGGTAGGGGGTGACGCTTCTAAGATGATGATTGCCAACAGTGGTTTTTATCAACTTGTACTTAAACAAACAAAAAACTACAGTATTACAAAATCTTACAATTCATTTCCCTTCCCCGCCTCTTAGTGTAGAATGGATCCTCTAAATGATGGAGTAGAATGGCTCCTCTACAGCACACATGTGCATGATCTAGAACAGGGGTCAGCAACCTTTTTCAGCACGGGGCCGGTCCACTATCCCTCAGACCTTGTGGGGGCCCGGGCTATATATGTTTTGGGGAAAATGAACGAATTTCTATGCCCCACTAATAACCCAGAGATGCATTTAAAATAAAAGGACACATTCTACTTGTGTAAAAACACACGGATTCCTGGACCGTCGGCGGGCCAGATTGAGAAGGCGATTGGGCCAGATCCGGCCCCCGGGCCTTAGTTTGCCTACCCCTGATCTAAAAATAAATCGGCCTTTTCCCTCCCAAACTATTGCTTTTAGCCATGTTTAGTAAACCAACTTAATAAATCAGTTGAAACTAAAACTCATGACTAAGATTTCTGCAAATTAGGTGACAATCCTATATTATTGTAATTATTATTGTGTGTGTGTGTGTGTGTGTGTGTGTGTGTGTGTGTGAATAATAAACAAGTTCTCGGGAATCTTGGGCCTTTGCATACTTTCTAAGTTGTTATGCTAACAGTATTTAATAATTTTGTTCTCTAGACTCTAGCAGTATTCTGAATCTGGCATATCCCTAAATTTATTAGCAAAGAGGAAGCATATTCTGAATATGCATACGTGTTGTCCTTGATAACTAAACTGTCTTTATTAGCTATTATTCAGCTCTTATGGCATTGTCAAGTTTTGCCATTTCCACAAAACTGAAATATAGTCAGTGTTTCTGGACTCTTGCAAACAGACTGAACGGCAAATACAGATCACAGTATGCGAGATCACCCTCTGTGAAGTCGTTTTGAGTTTGTTCTTGGCAAAGATGAGTTACAGTAAATCGTATGCAGACAAAGGAAATATTTCAAGAAACAAATGAGTCAAAAGTTGAGGATGTAATAATCCGCAGTATATAATTTAGCAGCTGCTGAAAACGTGACGGCAGTTGTGAAAGTCATTTTAGGGAGGTACACACTATGTGGTATTTTAAGAAATAATAATGAATTACTAACACTTGCTAACTTTCATTTTGAAATGATACATTTAGCCGCAACAATAAATGGTGTTTATTTTATGATTTTGTTAATGTCCTTTGCCAGTAGTACTTTTAACGTCCTATTGTTGTTATAGGTTGTTTCTTTGATTATATGAAGATGAGTGGATTGTAAATAGGTGGTTCTGTTTATTCTTTGGCTTAGTGGGAACAGAAAAGTAAGTTCAGGTTAAAAGATGGCTGATAATAGCAGGGAATATGCAGAGGGATGATGGAAGAGTTGGGTTACATTTTAGATGGCTTGTCCTAAGTTTTGTTCGTTTGTTTTTGAGACACTGATGGGCTTTGCATGGAGTCAATCAGGCTTACTCCTCAAAAGGCATATAAAGGATTGCAGCCAAAGTCTGACATCTATTCTGTTTCGATTAGTCAGAAGGCTGGTAATCTTTTATTGCTAATAATTTTATTAAAAAGGAGAAGGAATTGACACTATACCTTTGAGATTTGTCAATTACTACATGAAATGTATTTACTGGGAGGGATTTTGTGCACCAAATAATAATCAGGAAAATGCCTTAAAAATAAATGGCACGATAAATAATAAACTAGACAAAGAAATACTAATTACAGTGGGGTCCTTGATCCAAAAATAGGTCAAATTCTACAGGAGATACTGGCATTCTTCCTAAGATATTTTTTTTGTGAAATATTAAGGATCACATAAATATTAAAAGCATAGAGACATTTTCACCACCATGCCATACAATTCTTACTTGAGAATGAAAGAAAGCCAGCTTAAATGCTGTGCTTTCCGAGTGTGGTGCACTGTTGCATTTTAACTGCACCCACTTTAGAACTCTGTTTTGAATCTTTCAGAATCGGTTTAATTCAATTTTGACTTTCATAGGTATTTGCAGAAAAGGGAGCTTTAGTGAATGGTTTCAGAATGTGTCATTGTGTCTCTTGACTCGCAGGAAAGAAAGCGTGGGAGATACAACTGCTTTAAAGAGCTGAGAATACGTCTTAAATTAGTGCTTCAGATATTGCCTAACTGGGAATTGAGTATTCGCAGTAGGTGCTTTTATTTCATGACTCTCTTGTCTCATTATTTTATCAGCATTGTTGGGTGGTGGTTGTTTTTGAAACCCCCCGAGGAAAAGGGATTTGTGTGTTTGTTGAGTTACATACAGTTTAGTGTAGCAAAGCCAAAAAAGTAGCTCACCTTTTTTTAAACAGCCATTTAACTTGGTTGCCACATGCGGCAAAAGTAGAGAACTGTTTCATCTCTGATTTGTGTGCCTTCTGTTTTGCTTTGAAGGAACTTACATTCTTTTCTGTTTCGTAGAACTATTCTTTATTATGCTTGTTCCTCCTACCCCTGTGGAAAATATTAAAAGACTTAAAATTTGGGTTTTTATTGGTCTATTAAATTAATTGGGTCTTTATTTGTCTAGTGATTTCATTAAAGTACTTTTATTCAAGATCGCAAACTGCTAGGAATTATATTAACAGTAGTTCAGATTGTATGAAGCTTTTTTTTATATCGTTAATCATGAAAAATATTGTGTGCCTGGTTTGCAGTGTGTGTGTGGCACATGTAGAAAATATTTAAAAAGAAAAGATTTGATTTTTTTTTTAAAAAAAAAATCAAAATCATCAGTATTTTACTCTCTGCAGTATTTAAAGATTGGTAAAAGCATTTAGCTCTTGGCTTAAAGAATATTTCTCTCACACACGTGCACAGGCATACATAAAAGTTGTGGCTTTCCACAAATTGGGTGTACTGTACAATACCTTAAGTGTTATAAGAAGTTCAGGAACAAAATGTCTACTTAAAGCATGAGAGAACTGGCCACAAATTGCAGATAGAACTGATAACAGCAGCCAACAACACCAAGAAGCACAAAAACAAATTTAAAGCTGAAAGACCACTGGAGATGTGTGTGTGTCTCTTTGCCTGTTCTACTCTATTTCACAATGTAGCTAACCTCTGCAAAGAGTCTGCAGTATTTAGATGATGTTTGATGAATTACCTTGATGAGAAATCTTTTAGATAACCTCACTGACAGAACTTCTGCTGCCTGTATGCTCACAATTCAAAAATCTCCCAGCTGCCCTATGCTAAAATTGCTTTGAAACCATCTGTACTTAAAATGAAGTACATCCTTTCCTGTTTTGCGAGGCTGATTTAAATCAAAGCTTTATTCAGCTTTTGAATTTTTGATTGCGTTTGTAGCTATCATTGCAGTTTATAAATTTAATTATCTGACATTTACTGTGGAGTGTTCGCCTGCCTTGCCCCATCTGTGGTAGAACTAAAAGGAAGAACCAGCGATTAAAAGGAGGGGGAAGCCACTGGCATGATGAATATGCTGCATTTAAATGCATGTTTCCACAGTAGTGCAAAGGCAGGGAAAATCCTCGGTGTGATTCATGAGCCGTGCTCAGAATAATTTTTCCTACACATCGCAGCCCGGAGGCAAGAACACAGCCTTTTGTCATCCTCTCATAGTGTGGGCGAAAGAGTTACCTGTGAACAAAGTATACAATACATCTTGTCTCTTGAAATAAGTCGGTTGTAGAACAGAAAATTCAGGATGAGGTTTTTGTTTTTGTTCTGCTGCTTTAATCTTTGTTTTTTACAAATAAATACAAATAACTCAAACTGAAACTTGATGACTTTTGGTGATACTAAACGAGCAGCCCTAGGGGGAAATTTTCTTCATTAATATGGGTCTTTCACAACCCACACTCGGTTTCGCTAGGAAAATTGTTTTAACCTTTTCAGCAGCTCAAGAAGAAGCCTTTGAAGTCTAGACATGCTATAACCTTGGTTCACAATTTGGATCCTTTCCAGATGTCCATAAAAAGCCCCAAACAACAAACATACTTAATTTTTTATTTTATTTTTAGCACTATAATAAATGGCAGCCCCGATCTAGCAGTGTAGAACCAGTATTCTGTTCCCCAGTAGTGTAGGGACAGTTTTGTTGCAGTGCAGATAATATTTCTGTAGAAGCAAAAAATGAAATTTTTAAAGGAGGTGGTTTCTTAGCATTTCAAAGAAGGGCGGGTGCTGCATCCCAAAAACTAACCAACTATCAAAAAACTAAACAGGAAAGACTCAGTTGATAGGGCATTCAGAGGAAAGCTGGCCCTGCTGGTCTGAGCATTATTGTTTAGAATCATAAAGCTGGAAAGTGCAACTTCCTTATCAATGCTGGATCTGCCATACACAGGATGCAACCACAGCATTCCCAAGAGATGACCACCTAGCATCTGCTTATATATCTCCAGTGAAAGAGAGCCCACTATTCTCGGAGAGAGTCTATCCCACTGTCAAAACACAGTAAGCCCTGAGGACATTTCTCCTATAGTTTAGCCAAAATCTGCTTCTCTATTTCCACCCATTGCTTTGATTTTGAAGGACTTAATGTATGTGATACAGTAAAGGAAGATTCCTGTGAGATGGGGAGGCATTTCCCACAATTGGCAGAGGAAGATTGTGGACCATGTTTCCTCACCGTAATGGGCTGGGGGAAGTATTTCCCCACAGCAAAAACACCTGCAGGTGTGAAGTTGGGTAGATGTCCTTCTGCAGCATTTGAGTACAATTGTTGGGGAAAGGTTGTTGAAGTCAGAGCTGGGATTGCTATCACTTGGGAAACAGGGTATGAGAAATATACTTCTCTGCGGCGTTGAAATAAATTTAGGAGGCTTGCTTGTGGCACACAAAATTCATGTTGCTGGTTTTTGTGGCGCTCTAGAAACCTAAAAAAAACTTCTATCAGAGGCGGCAGTGAGACAGCATAAATGGGACTTTACCCCTTGGGAAAGGATGGCTGTGTTGTACAGTACATGCCAGTTTCAAGTCACTTTATCATCTGGCCGAATATGGATGTGAAAATATATATGCAGATGAAATAACACTCTGGTTACTTTTGCTCAGGGAAAAAAGCCTGTGAAACATAGTGGCTACTTATATTGCCTTAGAGAAGCTTAGGCTTTTTAGTGCCTACTTAAAAGAAACAAACTAGTTCTACAGCATTTTGCTGTTGAATCATAGAATTGTAAAGTTGGAAGGTACCCCGAGGATCATCTAGTCCAACCCCCTGCAATGCAGGAATCTTAGCTAGATCACACATGACAGGTGTCCATCTAAGCTCTCCTTAAAAATCTCCAAGGAAGGAGAGTCCACCAGCTCTCCTGGGAATCTGTTCCACTGCCAAAACATCTCTTACTGTCATTCAGTTCTTCCTGGGGTTTAGTCAGAATCTCCTTTCTTGTAACTTGAAGTCATTGGTTCGGGTTCTACCCTCCAGAGCAGGAGAATGGATGCTGTAGCTGAGATTCCTGCATTGCAGGGGGTTGGACTAAATGACCCTTGAGGCCCCTTCCAGCTCTAAGATTCTATGATTCCCTTGACCTGGACACTATACTTCTGTTGATGCAGCCTAGAATAGCTTTAGCCTTTTTTGCTGCTGCATCACGCAGTTGACTTACGTTCAGTTTGTGGTCTCCTAAGACCCCTAGATCCTTTAAACATGTGCTACTAGCAATCCAGCTGTCCCCATCTTACATGTGTGCAGCTGGTTCTATGTGCTGCATTGCATGGGACTATTTTCTCTGTTTATCAGTTGCAGTTATTTCCTCCCTGTTGCTGCAATTCCTTGTGCCTGAAAAACTGCAAAGCTTCCTTTGCATAAAATGAAACTGAGAGCTTACCCTGTCAACAGAAGATACAGTCAGCAAAAGAACCGTATCTAGCAAAGTCTTTGCACACTCCCGACACTTTCCTAACAATCTTGTCCTGAGTGTAACATACACCTGAGCGATACAGCTAAAACCCTATTTGACTCAAATGCCAGTACAGTACTGGGAAATCTAGGTTCATAGTATGCTCCCTACATAGCTTCATGGCAATATAATCTTATGTCAACAGCACACTGCTTTATCTGTAATTTCTGATTGTCTTGGTGTTTCCTCCCTTCCCTTCCTCCAAACTTTGGTTGCAGTGAACAGGTGGTAAGTTTTCTTCTCTTTTTCATCAGCTCTGTCTCGACGTTAGGCAATGGTGGTTTTTATATTTTTATATATTTAAGTGAATCAATGTGTGGCAATGAGCAGTGGCCATTTCTGCCCTACCACTTTTGTGATTTGGTTAAATGAAACTTCATTATAAGAACTTAAGCAGATCCCTGCTGGATCAGGCCGAAGGCCCATTTAGGCCAGTATTCTGTTCTCACAGTCATAGAATCATAGAATCGTAGAGTTGGAAGAGACCACAAGGGCCATCCAGTCCAACCCCCTGCCAAGCAGGAAACACCATCAAAGCATTCTTGACATATGCCTGTCAAGCCTCTGCTTAAAGACCTCTAAAGAAAGAGACTCCACCACACTCCTTGGTAGCAAATTCCACTGCCGAACAGCTCTTACTGTCAGGAAGTTCTTCCTAATGTTTAGGTGGAATCTTGCCTGTGAGAAACCTGCAAGCAAGATATGATGATGAACTCAATATTACTTTCCTACTTGTGTTTCTTCAGCAACTGGTATTCAGAGGCTGGCTTTCTCTGGTCTGGGAGTTTGCCTGTCGCCCACATCATGACTAAGAGTCATGTGAATTTGTCTACTCCCCGTTTAAAGATATGCAAGTTGGCCATTTATGCCTTTCCATGACCATTATTTTTGATTTCTCATTTTACAGAAAAGGTATAAAAATAAGGAGGAAATAATATAATAATAAATAATTTATTATTTGTACCCCGCCCATCTGGCTGGGTCTCCCCAGCCACTCTGGGCAGCTCCCAATCGAGTATTAAAACAATACAGCATTAATTATTAAAAACTTCCCTAAATAGGGACCCAGGTGGCGCTGTGGTTAAACCACTGAGCCTAGGGCTTGCTGATCAGAAGGTCGGCGGTTCGAATCCCTGTGACGGGTTGAGCTCCCGTTGCTTGGTCCCAGCTCCTGCCAACCTAGCAGTTCGAAAGCACGTCAAAATGCAAGTAGATAAATAGGAACCGCTACAGCGGGAAGGTAAACGGCGTTTCCGTGTGCTGCTCTGGTTTGCCAGAAGCGGCTTTGTCATGCTGGCCACATGACCTGGAAGCTATACGCCGGCTCCCTTGGCCAATAACGCGAGATGAGCGCGCAACCCCAGAGTCGGTCATGACTGGACCTAATGGTCAGGGGTCCCTTTACCCCTTTACCTTTAAATAGGGCTGGCTTCAGATGTCTTTTAAAAATAGGATAGCTGCTTATTTCCTTGACATCTGATGGAAGGGCATTCCACAGGGCAGGTCCTCTGTCTGGTTGGCCAGAAGGCCTTCGGTGCTGGATCTCAATGTCTGGGGCTGAACGATGGGTGTGGAGACACTCCTTCAGGTATACAGGACTGAGGCCATTTAGGGCTTTAAAGGAAAGCTACCAGTTTTGTGACATTAGGTATCTTGTGCTTCAAGCTCCATTGTTTAATTATATGCGGTGGGGGCACAGTGTGTCCCTTCATCTGGCCTCAATCTGCCATTATTCAGTTTCATTTGGGGGACCTTCCAGCTCTAAGATTCTATGATTTCCTTGATGTGGACATTATACTTCTGTTGATGCAGCCTAGAATAGCTGGGAGAAGTTTACAGTATTCACTTTCTTCACAGCATGCATAATTTTGGACGCCACAGTCATGTCTTCCCTCAAATTTTTCCCCCGAAATGGAAAAAATAGCCTAAACATTGAACCTTTACTCATAGAAGAGCTGCTCCAGCCACATGATCATTTTTGCTTGCCACTTTCTATTCATTAGTGTCAGGACTGAAGGCTACAAACCAGAAATCTGTAAGGGGTCCCTTGCGTTTTGATGCATGCCATCAACATAATTTGCATACACTTTTCAGGAACCCGACAAATGCCAAACTACAGCTGATGGAACTTCTTGCTTTGCTTCTGCATTTGATGCCATCAAACGAGATAAACTCAAGAAAGCATTTGAAAATTCTTGTATGGACTTACAGTAGAAGCAAATAATAAATGTGGGCTTTTAAAACAAAAAACAAAAAACCCAACTCCTGCCACACTTTCCTGTCCTATTTTCAAACTTACATTTGCAACCTTGAGAACTAGTTACTTAACATTTAAAAAACAAACACACACACACACACACACCCAGAAACTGGTTCTAGCAAGAACCCTGGGGACATTACACACCTCCCATATGTGCTATATATGTACTTTGCGAGTGAGCTAAGAGTTGTTTATATTAGGAACTGTTGAGGAGGCAGATACCCACAAGTCTGTGGCTTCTGTGATAGCAAAACAGCTCAAGATGCTTGGGTATTTCAAATGGTTTGGAGGGGTGGAGGAGCTTGCCCTACATGTGTCTCGAGTAAATAGCTGTCTCTTAACAAAATGGGATGTTGTAAAACCTAGACTTCGGGTTTCTGTGAGATTTTCACATTACACAAGGACCTATCTCTCTGAGACTCCCAAGTGAAATTTCTTCACTTCCTCGGTACTGCTTTTTATTCCTGACTGTTCTGACCAAAAAAAAAGTAATAATGAAATGTGCAGCTTCCTTGAAGCCAGCTTTGTTTTCTGTCGGTGGTAGTTTGTTTCCTATTACCAGCAGGTACGACACTGATAGTCAATGTCTCCTCATAAGAATGAAATGACATTTAAGTTTTAAGGAAATGCCAGCTTAAAAAAAAGAAAAGAAAAAAGAAAGTGTGACTAAGAATCCCAGTAAGACTGCTAATCTTGTATACAACTGATTTTGTGTCAAAGGAAGTCCCAGACTGTCCCCTTTTGCATTTTATTGCCTTTTAGCCTCATCATTTTTATTATTTTGTCTCTCTACATTTGTTTGTGTGTTTCTATATATCTGCCAGATGAAGTTCCATGCATCAGATGAAGTGGCCTCTAGTCCACAAAAGGCTTATGGCACAATAAATCGTTCAGTTTTTATGGCCCCACAATACTTTTGGTTGTGTTTGTTGTAAGAAACTAACCTGGTCATCCCTTTAGGATAAGCCTCACTCTTACTCTGCTAAGTAAGGATCACCATTCTTTATTTTAGGCCCCAATCAACTAACATAAGAATGCATAGAGCAAACTGGTTAGTCAAAATAATCATTAGTGGGCATACTGTATTTGCAAGTCTCTGGTTGGTACCCTACCTCTTTCTAAATCCTGGTTCCTTAATCCTGAAGCAGTCACTTTTGTGAAAGGCAGGGGGGTGAGGGCTGGTTCTCTTCATTTCCCTTTTTGTGTGTGTGCATCCTAGTGCATTTTTTTTTAAGGCAACTGAATTCTCATAGACCACTCAACACTAGTAAAACGTTCTCATAATCCTTTTGATCTTTCCTAAAACTTTAAGTGGTCAGCTTCTCTCTCTCTCTCTCTCTCTCTCTCTCTCTCTCTCTCTCTCTCTCTCTCTCTCTCTCTCTCACACACACACACACACACACACACACACACATTATTGTTCTAGTCATGAGGTTTGCAAGGTTTTTGCTTTGTAAATAGAGACTTAAGGGTTTTTCCTTCTGAGAAGACCAAGCGTGTGTGTGGCTATGGAAATACTCATCCTCATAAGATTACTGCATGTTACTTACACAACGAAATTAAGATTTCACGAGAAATCTAACATGTTGACTTTCTGTATTTGCTGCTCGCACATTTCCTGTGAGGTTGGGTTTGTTTATCTTGAAAAATCCTATTTTTAAACCTGTTCTGACAATAAGCCATTTGAATGTTCATGCCAGTCATTTGATGGTGTTTCACTTTGATGCATGGTTGGCTGGGCTTTGCAGCTGCTTCTTTGAGAAATATGATGTTCAGAAGAACCATAGTTTGCAGGGCAAGGGGGGGTAAACAACAGACGTGTTTTCTAATATTACATGAGGGGAAATCAGTTCTGAACGGGAAAGACGACTTCCTAAAACTATCTGAAGTCAAATTCTGACCCAAGCCATCTGGTCTGATGCCATTCATGCAAACTATTACTTGTGGTCCACAACACATGAGACAGATGATGAATTAAAAAAAGAAAGAAAGAAAACCAGTTCACATATTAGGCCAAAGCCTGAAGTATACAAGACTTGCAAGTTTTTAGACCTACATCTACGGCTGCTTTTAGGACCGTTGTGGTCTCTTCCAATGCTGCAATTACATTATTCCATGATTCAATGATACAGACTGGTTCACACTTGTATGTTTCTCACTTGGTGATGACAAATGAAGGTCATCAAATGGTGATGAGTGTGTGTAACTGAGACATCACAGAAGCTGACTGAAATGCTACAAACATAATTTTCACCTCACTTTCTACACACATAAACACACTGTTGCCGGGACCACCTCTGTTAAGTTTTCAGACGGACACAGTGGGAGCTAATGCAGAATTACCTGCTCTCAGCTTTAATTTTTGGGATGAAACCAGTTTGTGGGAAAGCACTTTCCAAGGGTATAAAATATGCAACAGGTCCAGTTTGTGTGTGGACTAGGGGAGGATCTCAGTGTGCATTGAATGTAGAATATAATGCTTGTGTGTACACAGTTCTTCGTCTGCACTGGGATAAGGCAGCTTCCTGCATTAACACAATCAGCTAAAATTACTCAGTAATCCGTTGATGAGAACTCATGGGATGCATGCACTTCAGCTTAGATGGCTTGCAAAGGATGTGTTTATCATGCACTTAAACATGATAACAAAATGCCCCTGAAATCCCTAATAGCTGTTTCGTTTATGTCTGTGGTCTTCCCAAAAGCATCAGGCTGACCATTGACGAGAACAGGATGTGGGACTAGATGGACCCTCACAGGGTTGTGAGGGTGAAATGGAGATGAAGAGAAGCTGCCACGAACTCCTTGGAGGAAAGATGGGGGGGGGTATGTAAATGTTAATAAAGCAGATAAACTCCCATCAACCCCAGCCATGTTGGCCAATGGCCAAGGATGATGACAACTGTAGTCCATTAACATTGTAAGGGCACCATGTTTGGCTACCCCTGGTCTGAGGTACAGTGGTCCCTCGACTTACAAAGTACTCGACTTACGAAATTCTGAGTTACGAATAAAAAAAATGGTCGCACGCTTACGTTTTTTTCAACATCCGAAAGGAAAACCGTTGTGGTTCAGGTGGGGTTTTCTCGACTTACGAATTTTAGGTGCAGTTTACTCGACTTACGAATTTTTCCATTTCCAATGCATTCCTATGGGAAACCGCTTTTCCCGACTTACAAACTTTTCGACCAACGAATGTGCATTCGGAAGGGATTAAATTCGTAAGTCGAGGGACCACTGTATAAGAGTAACCCCACAATCCTGTTTTGGCACCTGTTGATTCTCTTGCTCTGGTCCTGCATTTTCTTTGTGAAAACCCGAACAATGACAAACAAGAAAAAGGGAGCCACTAGTACATTGTGTCAGCATTGTGTATCCAGAGCCACCAATTGAAATCAAATATTGCCTGTGCCTTTTTGAAGCTCTCTTTAACCTTGTAGGCAGAACGCTGTCTAAAAGTAAGGGCTCACCTCAGCAACTTGCCTGATTTGATTTGGTACATATATAGCACAGGTGGGCTCCTAACCTAGGCCTTGCAGCAGGGCCTGTCCGAGTCTTAAGGGGAAAGAAGGAGAGGGGAAGCTGTGGTTTGGGTTGCCCTTAAGGTGACAGTGCTGGAATACAACACCTCGGCGTCACCTTGTCTCGTAGTAGTGATTTCCCTCAGATAATTTTTACGCATTTTCTGAGGGAAAACAAGGTGCTTTCTTTTTCTGGGGGAGTGTGGGGTTTCGCAGTCCCTCCCACGCTATGATGTTATCGCATGACCTGGATGGAACTTGTGCACAAAGCGCTTGGGGCTCTTCTCAAAAAGGTTTGGCTCTGCCCACGCCATGCCCTGTGCGACATCATCGCATCACAAAGTGTGGGCTGAGCTGGGCTACAAACATCCAGCCCTCGCCACTCTCCAGCAGCTTTGGAAGCGGTAAAAAAAAAAAAAAAACCAAAGATGCCCGTCTCTGAAAGACTATCTAGGTTTGGTTTGGTTTTTTTAAAAAAAAATAAAAAATGGGACCTATCTATGTGGAACGCTTGTATCTTGAAAAACAAAGAAACAAACCATTGTTGCAAAATGCATCATTTGCTGTTCCAAACACAGAGGCTGGGGAACACTTTCCCTCATTCCAAGGCCATGCACATTAGTAGTCTCGAGGTGTCTTCACCCTACCAAAGCTGTTTTTTCCTGAGATTTGTCCCAAAACAGTCTCTGTACGTGACACAGATACAGAAAGGTGAAAAGGGGAATGGTTCCACCGCAGCAACCCCACCGAATGCCTCTGTGTTTTGTTTCTGAGAAGTTAATCGCTCATGGATGCGATGCTCACTTCCCCTGCAACTTGTTCCTTGTGACTAAGGAATTATTTTTTAAGCCCCACCCAGTGCGGAGCTTGTCCCTGGAAACTTCAAATTGGGGCAGGGGGAGCACATTATGAGGCAAGTATGGAGTGACCTAAACCATAGCTGCCAAGTTATCCCCTTTTTAAAGGGATTTTCCCTTATGCTGAATAGGCTTCCTCGCGAGAAAAGGGAAAACTTGGCAGCTATGACCTAAACCCACGTTTGCCTTGTAATGACAATGCAGGGGGAGAATCCTGTAAATCAGGATGGGCCCTTCAGTCTTCCCCTGCCTATTTTCTATACACCACAGCTCTCCCTCATGGCCCATACTGCACCCATATCTTCCCCAGCCAGCCTTCAGAAATACGCCCAGGGGGAGAAAGGGAACCCAGGAGAACAATCAGAAAGAGAAGTTTTAACTACTACTTGCGCACAGGCCAATTCTGCGCCCACCTTCTGCTCTCAAAGTTATTCCAGGTGGGACGGGGAAGAAGGAATAACACTATATCAGGTTTTGTTTTTTTGTTTTTTAAAAAGGCATGTCATAATGATATCATTGAGGGATATGGGTGGCGCTGTGGTCTATACCACAGAGCCTAGGGCTAGCCGATCAGAAGGTCGGTAGTTTGAATCCCCGCGACAGTGTGAGCTCCCGTTGTTCGGTCCCTGCTCCTACCCACCTAGCAGTTCGAAAGCACATCAAGTGCAAGTAGATAAATAGGTACCGCTCCGTCGGGAAGGTAAATGGCGTTTCCATGCACTGCTCTGGTTCGCCACATGACCCGGAAGCTGTCTACGAACAAACGCCGGCTCCCTCGGGCCTATAGAGCGAGATGAGCGCCGCAACCCCAGAGTCGTCTGCGACTGGACCTAATGGTCAGGGGTACCTTTAATGATATCATTACAAACTTGGAGCCTTTACCTAACTCTCATCAGTCCAAATGGAGGAAAAGAATTAAATAGGGAAATACTGATAAACATGTGTTGTTGGAGGAATGTGCCACAGGATACTATTTGTATAAGCCTTAAAGAAAGTGTCTACAAAATGATTTTGAATAATAATAATAATAATAATAATAATAATAATAATAATTTATTATTTATACCCCACCCATCTGGCTGGGTTTCCAGTGGTTTTAAAGTGGCATTTAACACCAAAGCATCCTAGATATACAGTACAGTATAGGCAATAAGTCCACAATGGAGATGCAAGAAGCCTAAAGCCAGCATATTACACACATTTTGAAATTGTTCTTGAATGATCCAAATAGGAAGTGGAAGTGTTTCCCCTTTCTGTGATATAATGTCATATAAATAATAACATTTTGAGATTCAGTCACTATATATCAAGTTTCAACTTAAGAGAGGGAGGTTTAAAAGGTTGGGTGTGTGGGTTTTTTCTCACTCTCTCTCACCAAAATCTGGTACTGTACTAAGAGGATTATCTTGATTTAGGTTCAGGATTCCCTGATATGCTTTTCCAATCCTAGCATGTGTAGTTTGTATAATTTTATTTTTTGTTTGAACCTTGGTTTTATTAAGTGTGTTTTGTACAGTTCATGGCTTTAGGGACTAAATTGTAGCTTCAAGTCATATATAGAGGAAGCTGATTTATACTGAGTCATGGGTCTATCTCGCCCACTCGTGTTTAGTGATCAAACAGACTAAACTTCAGTCTGGCTGCAAACAGCTCCCCAAGGCCTCCTGAGAAGGTTTCCCCTCAGTCTTGCTGTTTCAGATTCTTTAAAGTAGAGATGGCAGGAATATTGCATTTGGGATCCTCTGTGCAAATGTTCATGTCTGGGCCCTGGAAAGATAACAAATAGTCTCTGCCAAGGGAATTATGAGCCACCACATCCACCCCTTCTGATCTGAGCCCACTAGGCTTGATTCTTTCATTGTTGTAGTACTGTGGGGACCACTTTATAGGAACATGGGAAACTGACTAACACCCAGTCAGACCATTGATGCTTCTGTTCAGAATTATATTCACGGGCCAGCAGTGGATCTCCAGAATTTCAGACAGAGGGTTTTCCCAGGGGTCCTACCTGGAGATTCAAGGGATCTTATGCATGCAAAGTAGACAATGTACCACTGGGCCACGTAATCTCCCATCAGGGCCGTCTTAAGCAAATCCAGCGCCGTGGTGCAAAGGTCCCTCCGGCGCCCCCTCCCTTTCCCCAAGCTGCTCTCTCTCGCCCTGGCTCAGGGGCCCCAGCGCCACCAGTCCAGGCTTCCCACCGCCCCTCACCTGTGTGGTGTCCCACTGCCAGCCCAGCTCCCGCCACCTCCCTGGCCCAGAGGCCACGTGGCCCAGCGGCCGCCATCCACACCGGAGGAAACAAGCGTGAGCGGTGAATTCCGGGTCCCGCAGTGTGCCGCTTGTTCCCTGGCCGGCTGACCGGTCCACCGCTGCCTCTCTTGCTGTGCTCCCAGCGGCCCGAGGAGCAGGAGGCGGTTGCCACGCTGCCGCCTGTGCCCTGGGAGTTGTGGGGTGACGGGCACCAGATGTGGAGGAAGCCCCTCCTGCAGGTGTCAGCGGCTCGGCGGGCAGCGGCTGAGGGGATTCCCGCAGGCTGAAAGAGAGGAGGCGGCGGTGGAGCCATAGGGCTCAGACATCAGCTGTCTGGTGGGCACAGCAGCGCCCCTGGTGGCCAGGCGCCCTGGTGCATTGCACCACCCAGTCCAGGCCTAGAGATGGCCCTGCCTCCCATGGGCAGTCCCATGCCACTTCAACGATATATGGATGATGGAGCCATGTTGGTTGTGAAAATGATGGGATTGTTTCCCATGCTGGCATGCCCCTTCCTAAGGCCTGGTCATTGTTTCTGTGTCAAGAAGTCACACTGTTCATGGGACACATGCAGTTGGATATTAGCAGAGTAGCATGAGGCTAGAATCTAGACTTGCGGGTGGGGAACGTAGATGGAAATGATTGAATCCTGTGAAATGCCCTGAGACCTGAGGATATAAGGCCGTACACTACTACTACTCCTACTACTACTCCTACTACTACTAATTGTTCTTTAGTGGTAATGCTCATGATTCCACTGCCTTGTTTTTTTTTAAGTTTCCAGTCCTCATTTCCTGTTGTTGCTGTCTCTGATGAAATAGGTTGTACGTGTTTCGAAATACTATAAAAACTGGCGAAAGCCTGTTTAAAAGAGGTGATGGTGGGGTGGTTGGGACCATTCTAACTCTACAACTCTTTGAAACTGACAATTGTCCTGTCATATCACCTTCAGCACTTAGTAGGTTGGTGTGGGGATTGCTATTGTCTGTCCCCACCTAGGAAGGATAGTCTTTAAGGTAAAGGTACCCCTGACCGTTAGGTCCAGTCACAGACGACTCTGGGGTTGCGTGCTCATCCCACTCTATAGGCCAAGGGAGCTGGCGTTTGTCTGCAGACAGCTTCCTGGTCATGTGGCCAGCACGACTAAGCCGCTTCTGCCGAACCAGAGCAGTGCACGGAAACGCTGTTTACCTTCCCTATTTATCTACCTGCACTTTGACATGCTTTTGAACTGCTAGGTGGGCAGGTAAATGGTGTTTCTGTTTACTTACCCTAATTAATGGGGGAGAGGGTCTTTCTCTCTCTCTCTCCCCCTTTTGTTGATTATGGCCAATGATGGTCAGGGGCAATGGGAGCTAGACTCTGATCACAACTGAAGGGAACCACATGGTCTGTCTTTACCAAACTTGGTCCACTGAGAAAGGAGGGGCAGAGAGAGAAGGAACTTGCCCACCTGGTATGGATCTTCGTATAAAGCCGCTTCATATTTGTCAGTTTTAGGCATGTGTAAATTTGTGCAGATTTAATTTGTGCAGATTTAAATGTTGAATTGGTTGAAACTCATTTAATCAATCAAGTAAAATTTCTCAAATTAATTTACACATAGCCCTCTTGGCAAAACAGACAAGTAAGACGAAACCCAGGCCCGGCTCTAGGGGTAGTCTTGTTGGCGCGGGGTGCCAGGGCGCCGGGCTGGCAGGAGGGCGCTGCGCGACAAAGCCGCGCAGAAGCCATTCTGCGCGCTACACCCGCCCACAAGGGCGGGGGCGCCGGAGCGATCTCCGCGCCAGGGCGCCCGACCGGCTTGAGACGGCTCTGACGAAACCCATTTTGCTCTGAACCTGATACACAGAGCAGCTCTTTCAGAAGAGCACTTCATTTGCAGCAAATAACGTAACAAGATAAAAGCCTCATGAAAAGGACAATATATTTACAGCAATTGGATTTGCAAAGCTGGGAGTGTGCTAAAGGATTATTAATTTGGATATGGTGCTTTTCCCCCCAGCATTGCTATGCAGCTGAAATGCGCTTACTGTGAACGGCAGGCCCATTTCTAGAAAACAATGCCATTCATTTTTGTTTGTGGTGCCTTGCGTGAATAGACCTCTTCAACGTGGGCCTTAGACGTCAGCATATTTATGGCCTGAGCCCGAAACATGCTGCACCAGCAAATAAATTGGTCCAGATGGAAGTATTCTGGCTGCTGTGGCTGTGCAGCATCACAAACCACAACGTTCTGTTGGCATTGCAGACAGATAGCCTGGTGCATGGCTGTGTATTCGGGACTGCAACACTACTGTACAAAACGCCCTTTAGTTTCAACACCCCAAAGTGGTTCGGCGTGCAGAGACGGGAGAAAATGTTATAATAATGCAAGGATTTGCCTGTGTTTCTGTGTACCTCCTTCTCTTTCTCTTGAACTTCTGCGCCAGCACACAGGACCAAGATATTTTGAGCCACTGCTGTGGGAAACTCATAATCTGTTAACGGTGGCAGCTGCCTCATGGTAAGGCTGTCCCTGTTAGCAGAAGTGGACAAGGAGAGGTGGCCAGGCCCAATAAACTGAGAGGCAAAGGCAGAGATGGAAGTCAGTATGCCATGATGGGAGAACCCAATATCTTTGGGGAGGAGCTTTCCAAATGTCCCTTAGCACTCAATATTCACACATAGCAATTCATCAGGATTCTCCCCACAGATCATTCGGTGTCAGTTGGCCCAGTCAATGTATGTGTTGGGAGGTGGGGGCAGTCCAGCCATAGCGGGCTCTGTTGTCTTCTATGACAGCCTCCTAGATACTTTCCTTCTTCTCACAGGACACCTGATGTCACTTGTTGTTGTTTAGTCATTTAGTCGTGTCCGACTCTTCGTGACCCCATGGACCAGAGCACGCCAGGCACTCCTGTGTTCCACTGCCTCCCGCAGTTTGGTCAAACTCATTTTCGTAGCTTCGAGAACACTGTCCAACCATCTCATCCTCTGTCGCCCCCTTCTCCTAGTGCCCTCAATCTTTCCCAACATCAGGGTCATTTCCAGGGAATCTTCTCTTCTCATGAGGTGGCCAAAGTATTGGAGCCTCAGCTTCACGATCTGTCCTTCCAGTGAGCACTCAGGGCTGATTTCCTTAAGGATGGATAGGTTAGACTCTCAAGAGTCTCCTCCAGCACCATAATTCAAAAGCATCAATTCTTTGGCGATCAGCCTTCTTTATGGTCCAGCTCTCACTTCCATACATCACTACTGGGAAAACCATAGCTTTAACTATACGGACCTTTGTAGGCAAGGTGATGTCTCTGCTTTTTAAGACGCTGTCTAGGTTTGTCCTTGCTTTTCTCCCAAGAAGCAGGCGTCTTTTAATTTTGTGACTGCTATCACCATCTGCAGTGATCATGGAACCCAATAAAGTAAAATCTCTCACTGCCTCCATTTCTTCCCCATCTATTTGCCAGGAGGTGACAAGACCAGTAGCCATGATCTTGGTTTTTTTGATGTTGAGCTTCAGACCATATTTTGCGCTCTCCTCTTTCACTTGTTTTTAGAGTTCCTCTAAACATGTGCCGTGTATCTCATAACGTGAGTCGCCACAGAGGATAACTTCCGCATTTATTTGACCCCACATAAGCTTAGGACTTTGAAGCCCTGCCTTAAAAACCTTATGCATTGCCATAAATCCTAGCATAAGGCAGTGTTTCTCAAACTTGGGTCCCCTGCTGTTGGACTACCATCATCCCTTACCACTGGTCCTGCTAGCCAAGGGATGATGGGAGTTGTAGTCTCAACAACAACTAGGCGCCCAAGTTTGAGAAACACTGGCACCAGGAGAGGCCTGCTGGATCAGACCAAAGGTCTGTCTAGTTCTGAATCTGAAATATACTCGGAGTCGAGAGTGAATTTCATGCTCTTTATTCAGCTCATATTCATCAAGGAGAAGAAGAGAAGACGAATGCCTCTTTTCCCAAAACCATCTGCTTATATACATTATTTACACAATGGGCCTTGCGTGATTGGCTACTTCAGGGCTACACCTGTGGGCCAATTATATTGTGGATTGACTTCTGCCTGCAGCCTGATTGGCTGCTCCTACAGGCCAATCAGGTAGCGGATTCACTTCTGCCAGCCGCCTGATTGGCTGCTCCCGCAGGCCAATCAGGTTGCGGATTCACTTCCACCTGGAGTTGGATTGGGTAGCTCCTGCTGATTCTGAATCCTATTGTTCTAGGATTCAGCTCAGTACATAACACCCCTCCCCTCTAAGTTCCAGTCCTGCCCGGGAAGTTGCATTCGTAGTCCCCAAGGTCTGCTGGCCGCCTCCGTGTGCGTTGTGGCCTGGGGTGTTCCTTGGTCAGGGGTTCTGGTTCTGGCTCGTGTTCCGAGGCTGCTGGCTGTGCCGGGGCTGTCTGGTCTGGCGCCACTGAACCACTAGGTTGTGACTCTGGTTCCGGTGTCCTTCCAGCCTCGGGGCGCCCCTCTGTGCCTACTGCTTCTGCTTCCCCTGCCCACCCCTCTCGCTCTACAGGCCTCACTGCCCTGCTGTCCCCTTGGGACCCCTCTGTCCCGCTCTCCTCCCGGGTTCCTCCTGGGAATCGTCGCCGTAGCTGGTCGCAGTGGCGGCGCCAACATTGCCCCCCTTCCGTTAGTACCTCGTACGACACGGGACCGGTCACCTTGGTGACTGTGGCGGGTACCCATGCTGGGCCTGCCCCAAAATTCTTTGCATACACTGGGTCCTGGGCCACAAATGTCCGGGGGTTCCTGCCTTTCCCCACCACTACCTCATCCTGAGCTCTGTCGGGGTGAAGTCGGTCCAGTCTAGTTGCAAGGCGCCGGCCCATGAGTAGTTCAGCTGGGCTCCGGCCCGTCGTTGTGCTTGGGGTGCTGTGCTGTGCTAGAAGAAATGCGGCAAGGCGGTATTCCCAGTCCCCTTGTGTTATGCGGCGGAGGCTGTCCTTGGTGGTCCGCACCATGCGCTCCGCTTGGCCATTGGTGGCAGGGTGGAATGGTGCTGAGCGGATGTGGCGGATGGCGTTCTGCGCTGTGAAGGTCTGGAACTCCTCTGACGTGAATGCGGTTCCATTGTCCGAGACGAGGGTGTCAGGGAGCCCGTGGGTTGCAAACAGCTTACGTAGTACCCGGATGGCTGCCGCCGTAGAAGTGGACGGTACCAGTGCGACCTCCAGCCATTTGGTGTAGGAATCCACCACTATGAAGAATGTTTTTCCCTGGAAGGGGCCAGCGAAGTCCACGTGCAAGCGTGACCATGGATGTCGGGCGGACTCCCAGGGCTGGACTGGGGCCCTTGGGGGATCCGGGCGGGATTCTTGGCAGGTCTGGCAGTGTTGGACCCAGGCCTCTATCTCTCTGTCAATCCCCGGCCACCACACATAACTCCTGGCAAGGGCCTTCATCCTCACTACCCCTGGGTGTGTCTCGTGTAGGGCTGTGAGGACCCTTTTGCGGAGGGGCTGGGGAACAACAACCCTGCTTCCCCATAACAGGCACCCCTTGTGGGCCGACAGTTCATGTTTGCGGTTTGTGTAGCCAGCGAATTCTGGCCCGGGGCTGCTGCTGGGCCATCCTCGCCACACCCAGTCCAGGACCCGGGAGATGACCCTATCTTTTGTGGAATGGTGCGCAACTTCTTGTGCCTGAATGGGTCGGTCGGGAAGCAGCTCCAGGGTCATAACCTCTTGCGCAGGCGCTGGGTCGGGGCCTGTTTCTGGTAGTGGTAGCCTGCTGAGTGCGTCTGCGTGGCCCATCGCCTTCCCAGGGCGGTGGATTAGTGCATACTGGTAGCCGGCAAGGAAAATTGACCACCTGAGGACACGTGGAGACAACACTTGGGGGGTCTGCTTCTCGGGGGCAAACAGGCCAAGCAACGGCTTGTGGTCAGTCACTATGGTAAAGGGCCGCCCGTACAAGAAATCATGGAATTTTTTTACGCCCTTCACGATTGCCAGACCCTCCTTGTCAATCTGTGAGTAGTTTCGTTCGGCTGCAGCAAGCGTCTGGGAGAAGTATGCCACCGGCACCTCTCTTCCATCCGGGAGTTGGTGTCCCAGGACAGCGCCGATGCCATAGGGAGAGGCGTCGCATGCCAGCACCACTGGCAGCCTCTCGTCGAAGTGTGCCAAGACCGAGTTCGAGACGAGCAAGTCCTTGACTGCCTGGAATGCGGCCCTTTGTCGCTGGCCCCACACCCAAGGGGCCCTTTTATCTAGGAGTCTGTGTAGGGGCTCCGCTACCGCTGCCTTATGGGGAAGGAAGGCATGGTAAAAGTTCAATAGTCCCAAGAATGACTGAAGTTCGGGCTTGCTCTTGGGCGCTGGGGCCTCACAAATGGCCCGTACCTTGTCACCGGTTGGATGGACCCCTTCTGCGTCCACCTTAAATCCCAGAAAGTCCACCTGCGGCACTCCCAGTAAACACTTTTCCCGCTTCACCTTGAGGCCCGCCGTCTGGAAACGGTGCAGGACGGAGCGGAGGCGGTCCTCAAATTCCTCTGGTGTGGGCCCGGCGATCAGTACATCATCGAAGAAGGGGGTGACGCCAGGAATCCCTTTAAGGAGAGAGTCCATTAGATTCTGGAATATGCCTGGTGCCACGCTAACGCCAAATTGCAGCCGCTTTACTCTGAATGCCCCTCTGTGCGTCACAATCGTCTGAGCCTCTGCTGTGGCTTCGTCCACAGGCAACTGTTGATACGCTTGGGCCAAGTCCAGTTTGCCAAAGATTTTTGACCCAGCCAGGGTGGCGAGGACATGGCTGACCACTGGCACTGGGTATGCATGGGCCGTGAGAGCCTTGTTTATGGTGCATTTGTAGTCTGCACAGATGCGGACCGAACCGTTAGGCTTGACGGGTGTGACAATTGGAGTTTCCCAGGGGGCGTTGGGCACCGGCTCCAGCACTCCTTGCTCCACGAGCCGGTCCAATTCCTCGTCTATGCCGGGTTTCAGGGCGAACGGGACCCGGCGGGCCTTGTGCCTGATGGGTCGTACAGCGGGGTCTAGCTGTAGGGCAATGGGGGGTCCTGTATATCGTCCCAATGCCCCATCGAAAACCCCTGGAAACTCTTTGCATATGGCGTCCACGTCCACTTGTAAGCTAGTGCGGTTCACCCCGGTAACGGCTAGCCCCAGAGGTCCAAACCATGCCAGTCCCAGTAAGCTAACGTAGGGGCCCTTAACTACCAGCAAGTCCAATTGTTGCTTTCGCCCTCGATATTGCACCCTGAAGGTCCCCACCCCCATTGTAGGGACCTTACGTTTCTGGAAGTCCCGGAGGGTGAATGGGGCCGGCCTTAGTTTGGGACCCCCATTAGGGCACAGTTCCCTTAATGTTCGGGCCGAGATTATGGATAGAGTTGAACCCGTGTCCAGCTCCATGCGGCATGGGGCTCCCTCTATCTGTACCTCTATATAAATTTTCTCTGTGCTGGGATGGGGCAACTGGAATACCTGGTAGTCCGTGATCTCCGTCGAGTTGCCTTGGTGCATGGTGCCGTGTGACCTGGGGCTCCTGGGTCGGTCATCTGATGCTTGTCGACGGGTGAGTCGAGCCCGACACCCCCGGGCGATGTGTCCCAATTTTCTGCACTGCCTGCACTCTGCGTTGCGGAAACGACAGGTCCTCCTCTCGTGGTTCTCCCCGCAGCTTGCACAGTTCCCTCCTTCTCGTCGAGGCTGCTGTGGTGTGTGTGCTGCTTGAGTGCGCCGCTGTACTCGGTGTACTTCCTCCCTGTCAGATTCGGATTCGTCGGTGAGGTCTTCGTGGTAGACCCTCGGTTGGGATGGCGGGGCCGGTCGTGCCTCTTGCGTTGACCTCTCGGCGGCTTCGGTTGCCAGGGCTTCCTCCAGAGCAATCTGGAACGTGAGGTCTTTTTTGGCGTAGAGGCGTCGTTGCAACATCTCGTCCCTCAGGCCACCGACGAGGCGGTCACGAAGCATGTTCTCCAACTCTGAGAAGTTGCATAACCGGGTGGCTTGGCGGAGGGAGGTCACAAACCCAGTTATGGTTTCCCCCGGGGCTTGCCGCTTTGCGTAGAAGGCATTTCGGCAAGCTACCACCGAGGGCTGTGGTGAAAAGTGCTCCTTCAGCCGTTCCATTATTGTTTTGTAAGAGACGGTAGCGACATCTCTAGGTGCAAGGAGAGCCCGGGCGATTTCAAACGTCTCCTCTCCACAGACGCTGAAGAATGTCGCCCTCTTCATGGCATCGTTGGTGACTTCTTTCGCTTGCAGGAGGAAGTTGAAACGGGCGGCGTACCCTTCCCAGTCTCCTGATGCTGGTTTGAATGGCAAGAAGCTGCTGTCGGTTGCCATTCTGGGTTCCTTGGGTCCTGGAGCTGAAGCCTGGATGCACGGTGCGATGCAGCGGTGCAGCAGGTGGCGGTGCTGCGGTGCAGTGCGTGGTGGCGGTCAGCTCAGCAGGATCCCACCTTCGTCGCCAGTGAAATATACTCGGAGTCGAGAGTGAATTTCATGCTCTTTATTCAGCTCATATTCATCAAGGAGAAGAAGAGAAGACGAATGCCTCTTTTCCCAAAACCATCTGCTTATATACATTATTTACACAATGGGCCTTGCGTGATTGGCTACTTCAGGGCTACACCTGTGGGCCAATTATATTGTGGATTGACTTCTGCCTGCAGCCTGATTGGCTGCTCCTACAGGCCAATCAGGTAGCGGATTCACTTCTGCCAGCCGCCTGATTGGCTGCTCCCGCAGGCCAATCAGGTTGCGGATTCACTTCCACCTGGAGTTGGATTGGGTAGCTCCTGATGATTCTGAATCCTATTGTTCTAGGATTCAGCTCAGTACATAACAGAATCCCACATTGCACAGGAGGCAGACAGGTGCCTTTTGGAAGCACATCATCAGGCCGTGATGGCAATAATGATTTCCTGGTAGCAGACTCAGACGTGAAATTCGATGGTTGTGTAGCCAAAATGGGGCTGCTGTGATACAAGAGGGAGGTATCAGCCAACTTCCCCCCACTCAAAAAACCACAATCCAATGAGGATTGAGAATTGTCCATAGGCACACAATGTTGTATTTCAGTTAGAAAATAAAAGCAAAAATATATCCCGAAGAAAGGTGTGGCTAGGTGTGTTGCTGAAACCAAGGAGAAGGATTCCAGTTAGAAGGTGAGGATGCACTATAATATTCTAAGGCCTTTTATATGTCTCTGTGGGAAGGGGGGGGAATTGTTATGTTGTTATAGTTTAATTATTTACTTTTGTTTTATCTTGTATTTTATTCTCCGAACCACCCTGAGATCTTTTGATGAAGGACGATATATAAATTTAATAAACAAAATAATTAAAATGAAACGTTTTGTTGCGTGTGGCATCCGTCACAGTCAATAATAATTCATAGACCCGCTTTCCTCCATGAGTTTAATTCAAAGCATGTGGCTCCCCCCAAAGAATTATGGGGACTGTGGCTTCTAAAGTGTGTTGGGAATTGTAGCTCTGCGAAGATGGGTAAACTACACTTCCCATAATTCTTTGGGGGAAGCAATGTGCTTTAAATATACAGTGTGGGTGTGATTTAAACCCATCCAGGCCACTTGCTATCATCCCACCTTGTGATGGTGAATTTCACAGAGTGAATTTGTGTTGCACACTGTGGCTTAAGTATTTCGTGGGCCAAGCAGAGCACCACTTCACATGTCTGCAGTGTGTATTTGCCATGGTGAACACTGGAAAACTGCATGTCCAAGGAGATAAGTATACTTCGGGGAGCAGCAGCCAGTCACAGCCACTGGCCACTGGCCGTCTGGGTCGTCCACTGTACACCCCTGCACCGATGGATATATGGCAGGCATGTTTGTTTAGTAAAGTGTAAATCAGCCCTGGCAGTCATTATGAAACAAGCTCCTATGACCAAAAAGGGAGAGAGCAAAAATTAGACACATTATCACTGTGGGTTGCGGTAGTGTTTTGAAATGGGACTTTTTCTCCCTTTCCTTCGCTCAGCGCCTCCCCCAATATAATCCATTGTTGAGTAAACAGTCATAAATCTGTTGCAGACGGACAGGCTACGCCTACTCAAAATTGCCTACTGCTGCAATTTCAGCTTCAAGCTTTAATGCCCTAAACATGAATAACTTTTGTGAGCAAGGCACAGATCTGATTAATGATGCAAACTTGCCAACCACTGTATTCAACAACTGCAACAGCAGGCCCACACCCCGCCCTGTCCTTTAACTAACTAAATAAGCAAATTTCAGCACTGAATTATACAAGAGCACCAGAGCTTAATAAACTGTATTCTAAAAGACACGGCAGATAAGGTTTCGTAGCCCCGCTGGGCTAGCAAACTCAGCAGACTTGTTCATTTAGCTTTCTGTTTTCTGGTGTTTGCCAACTTTTTGTCTGTTAATTCAGACGCAGGAGGAAGAACGTGTGTGGTTATTTGGTCAATTGGCTCCTTTCACAAACAGATGGGTTCTCCCAAGCCTACTGTCAGTATAACTTTAAATACACGCGCACACAAAATGTACGGTATATCATGCTAAGTATGGAGCAGAGTGGGTGCTCTCTGCTTTGATGTACTCCAAGCTGGTGCCAAACATATTGCTCTGCTTTCCTTTGAACCACATCAGTGGGGCTGAGAGGGGGGCAGCCCAGGACCTCCATGCACACTGCTCAGGCTTGCTTCCCGGAGAGGTCACTGTGGTGCTGCTGATGCTGCAAAAGCAGCCCAGGAGGCGGCAGTTACGTGATACCAGTCTCTGCAGCCACAGCAGGTGCTGTGATTCTCCAGCGGTTTGACTTCACTCCTGGAAGCACATTCCCTTGTTGCTCAAGACAGGCGGATGCCAACAGCAACTCCTGTGAGCATGACTGTAGCTGTTTGCCACAAAGCTAGAGGTGACTTGTAATTAAGAGTTACCATCTCTTTTTTTCTGGCATGCTCAAGTATCAGGCAAAAATGGGTGTGTTTGTATATCACACCTGTATCTTAGCGTTCTTCTGAGGAGTTCAAAGCAGAAAACATGAGGCTGTCACATTCTCCCACTGCCCAACCCAGTTAAACTGATGGGCCCCAAGTCTATGCTATGAGCTACCTAATAGAGGAGTTGAAAACCCATGCCTGTAACCCAAATCTAATGGTCTGTCTGCTGTGCTACATTAGTTCTGTTCTACAGCTGAAGTTTCTCCCATTGTGGAGATGCACTGATGGGAAAACCTTCTCCTATCGTATTTGTGACTATCATCCCAGCTACTGAAAAGCAAAAGAGCTCAGCAAGGGAAGAGGTGGCAATTCACCCATGAGTGTGTGAGGGGAACCTGGGGCCTTGAATGTGTTTTTTTACCTTATTTATTTCCAAAAACTTCTGCACCGTCAACATCAAGGACAGAAATCATGGCAGCATAAAGTCAACAACAAAATTACGTTAATTACGCCAACCACGTACAGTTGTTGGACTACAACTCCCAGCATCCCTGACCCACTGGTAATGCTGGCTATGGTGGCCGACCACCACCTGACCATCATATGGTAGACTACAAGTTCAGTAGACTTGCAATAGCAGCAGTGACAGGAGGGGGGGAAATTTCGATAGGGATGTGGCTCACCATTAGCAATGAAAGTAGCAGAGCTTATTTGTTTCCCCCCTAAGCCTTTTTTTTTGCTTGCTTGCTGTGTTGGCAGCCTGGCCACTATTTTACTCCCCCACAGTGCATTAGACTAACATCTTTCCAGGGCATTGAAGGCAGAAAATGGCAGGGTGCCACAAAAATTGGTAGAGGATATTTGGAGAAAATTCTGCAGCACTCCATTTTCTAGGAAGGTGAGAAAAATGAAAAGGAAATCTTAGAGATTTTCTCTGAGATATTTCAGGTCACCTCTACCGGATATAGTGCAGATGTCTTGTGTGAAGGCCAGAAGACCTTCCCAGACACAAAAACCATCTTTCTTTCTTTTTAAAGGCTAGCTGTTTCTACAGCCTCTTTCAAGTATTTATTTATAGCCAGGATGAGAGATAGAAACCTGCCTTTAAAAAATGAGTGATGAGATTATACCAAACCCCAATGCATTTTGCATAAGATCTTAAATTCCACGCTGCCTGGTACGATTGCTGCCATGCAGCTTCCTAAACTCCCTGTTTAAGCATTATGTTCTCATTGTGATTTATTTTCCGCCTGAAGTGCTGAAGTGAACACAGTCCACTAAAATTAATTCCAAGGGAAAAGAAATTGGTTTAAATCTCCTGAGAGATCAGGCTTCTGTTTCCCTGAGGGAAAGCCTCCTCTCCACTTGAGAAATGTGCCTCTTGCTTGATACATTTTTCATTCGCTGCATATTAGCAAATTAAAAAAGACAGCAGATTTATATTTCCTGCAAGAGGTGATTGTATAACAGAAGTCAGCTAGTTTGTTTCCCTGTTTATGTCTACATGGTTAATTGGCTAATAAAGATACAATAATTTGAATGGCAATTCGTGGCCAGCGGAGTCTCCAAAATATGTAAACGTGTCTTTCTGCCCTGCCAAGCCCGCTTCGTTAATCGCCAACACATTACGGTAATAAAAAGCTCATCCACTAAGCACAAAGCTGTAATGCAAGGCATTACAACGGCCCTAAATTTCGGTGAGCCGTCAGCACCAATGCCAGGCTTTAATTATGATTTGCAAAAGGGAGTTGCTGAACAACCATACCTGTCACCTTTATTGCCCTTAGGCCTAAAGAGTATTCCGTTCTGGAAAATGTCAGCATAGTTCGGCTCCCTGACCATCCAACGGGCAAATGGGGGAGTGCCTGTATTCCTTATTTATTGATTTTGTTTCCCCCCCCCCAAAGAATATCTGTGTGGCCACTGATGTACTCAAGGCAATTTGCATATGCCTTCTGAAATACTTCAAACAGCATAATAAAATAACTGCATATGGAACAAATATAACAGCTATATGCCTGGAGGTAACCTGCTCTTGGGAGGTGCTGTGATGGCTATGGATTTCGTGAGCACTCACTTTGCATGTAGAAGATGACAGATCAGACTCTTGACATCTCTGATTAAAAGGTTTCAAGTGCCATAATTGGGAGATGGGTCCCCTACAAATGATCTGCATTATCAAGCATTATCAAGCCGCCCAGAGTGGCTGGGGAAACTCAGCCAGATGGGCGGGGTAGAAATAAATTATTATTATTATTATTACAGTATTATTATTATTATTATTATTATTATTGTTATTATTATTATTAGCTTACTTGCACAAAGCTTTCACGGAGGTTAGACTATGTCTGATCTTTATTGAGTGTTCATTCTGATTTGTTTGTGGAGAGGTAATAGGCCTTCCCGATAATTCATTCAAATGCATTTCCTCAACACTTTCCTAACAGCAATTTATTTATTTACTAGATTTGTTTCGGCAGAGCGCTTTAATTGCACAAACCTACATTTCTGCTATATGCTCTTGACTACCTCCCTCAAAATCCTGACTTTCTGGAAGCAGCGACAAATGGACTAAAGGTCTTATCATAGTACAAGGCAAGCTCTGGTCATACGCACTATTAAATGTATTGCACCATTGCATCTTAGTTTTGAGATACGTTTCTATGAGGTGGTTGTTGCTGCTGTTTTTACTGGTTTGTTGATTTGTAATAATAATAATAACAATAATTTATTTATTTATTTATTTATTTATTTATATGTTGGCCACCTGACCGGGTTTCCCCTGGGTTGTAACCTGCTCTGGGTCTATGGCTTTAAGAGAAAGGCAGTCATAAAACTTAATAAAAGAGATTATTATTAATGTATTCCTACCGGGGAGGTAACTTTTATCAGCCCTAACTCTGTACCTAGCTATCATGATGAATGTTTGAGCTCTGAGCAAGGCATGCAAACACAACACAGCTGAAATATTATGTTCATTTTAAAGCATTTATATCTCTGGAACCCGCCACCCCATCCTTTTCGGTTAATGGGTATTATCACATTTACAAGTGAAGGGTTTCCTGGTTTAAATATCACTACTACTCTGTCCAATGACTGCAGAAGTCACTCCTCCACTGGCCTGGCCTGGATACTGCCTCATCGTGCCCTGTGACTCAGATGAAATCCCATAATTGTGTGATGAAAAAACACATGATGATCCAGGTTCCGTGATCCAGGAGGAGTAAGATTGTGTGTGTGGTAAATTATCTGTTTTACATGCAGAAGGTCTCAGGTTCAATCCTCAGCTTCTCCAAGGAGGGAGAGTTGGGAGAGTCTCCTGCCTGAAACCAAGCTAGCTGGTCCAAGGGCCTAGCTCCATATAAAGCAGCCTTTTCTGTTCCTATGCCCCTGTTTTGATTTTCTCAGGCAAACAGTCTTTCCTGGGCCCAGGGGAACAACACAGAGAGAAACACCACATGTCTCCCTCTAGCAGCCAGCAAGATAAGGAGATTTTATGAGGACTCCGGAGGACAGACTACTTGCCTGAGAAAACCACCAGTAAACCAAGGAAGGAGAAATGTAGCCGCCGCCACCACCACCCCAATAACCAAGATGCTGTACCCCAAAGCAGGAAAAATACCTATTCAAGTCCAAAGCAAGAACACACTAGATTTGTCACATTGTGTTTGGACTAGGGGTAGAGGAGAAAATCAATTTGGTTCACATTTAATGCTGAATCTATCAGATTTGCACTTTCCAAAGCACAACCATCATTTGAATTTCTCACTTATCTGAATTTTGTGGTGCAGGTCTCCAATGCGTGTTATCATTATTTTTAAATGCATATATTGGGGACAGGTGCACCAAGTTGGGCTCAACATTTGGGGGGGGGAGTGTTGCGTGTGCATGACATCACACACGCGATGTCCCTCCCCCAATCTGGGCAGGCCTGTCAGGACACGCGGGCGTCCCTTTGATGATTGCCAGAGTGCTTTGCCGGAAGGCTTTCTGGCGATTGCAGCAGGGTGTGTGGAGGGTGAGAATCGCCCTCTGTGCCTCCCGCTCTCACCTGGCAGGCCAGTGTTCACCTGGGGGCAGGGAGGTTGCCAGCCCCCTCAATATTGGGGAGGCTCAGCATCCTACCTAGAAATATTGAGGAGGCTGAATCCCCTTCTACCCCCTATTGTTAGTGCCCCTGTTTTAGGCAAGGTGAAAATGTTTCTCTATAACCATGCCTTTGGCTGATTAAACAGTCTATGGCCTTTTAAATGTGTTTGTGGGGTGGGGCTATTAGAATTGTAGATTTGGAAGGGACAACTGGGGTCATCCAGTTCAACCCCCTGCAATGCAGGAATATTTTGCCTAGCGTGGGGCTCAAGCCCCCGACTCCGAGATTAAGAGTCTCAGTGCCAGCAAGAAGCCCTATCAGAAGGACACATTCCAGCCTGGCAACAACAACAACAACGATAATTTATTATTTGTACCCTGCCCATCCGACTGGGTCTCCCCAGCCACTCTGGCCGGCTTCCAGCAAAGATTAAAATACAGTAAAATGTCACAAATTAAAAACTTCCCTAAACATTCAAGTAGAGCGCCAACCAAGGCTGGTAACAGGTTTGGAGTAGGTAGAGTTGGGGTAGCTCGGCAGGAGCATGGCCTGGACCACATTCATCCTCCAACCCCGATGTTCACCATCCCTGCCTTCCTAACCATACTTCCAACATATGGGAGGGTAAGGGCAAACAGTGTTGTTTCAATAGATGATATTATGGACGGGGGATTTTCATTGTGGTAGAAATATTTTTTAAAGATGTACCGTAAGTGTGATTACCTGCAGATGTTGTTCGACTCCAACTCCCATCACCCCCAACCGCCATACCAATGATAGGGGATCATGGGAGTTGTAGTCCAGCAACTTCTGGAGGGCAGTAGATTCTCCACCCGCAGTGTAAAACATAAAAATGTATCCTGTAGCACCTTGGAGACCAATTTAGTTTGTCATAGGTACTGTGTTTCTCCCAAAAATAAGCCATACCCCGAAAATAAGCCATACCCCGAAAATAAGCCATACCCCGAAAATAAGCCATAGTGATAGGCAGTTTAACCTTGTAGGTTAAACTGTACCATACTTAATAAAAAAAATAAGACACCCCCTGAAAATAAGCCACCGTGTTTTTTTTTTGAGGAAAAATAAATATAAGATGGTGTCTTATTTTTGGAGAAACATGGTATGAGCTTTCGTGTGCATGCACACTACTGGAAGCATTTATTTATTTATTTTGTTTCGACTACGTCAGACCAACACGACTACCTACCTGTAACTATAAAAATGTATGTTATGTTGTCTCACCAAAATGCTGAAAGATACTGTCCCGTGTATTCACACATATACGGTATAACAGGATCAGGGGTAGGGGTAGGGCCTGTGAGGGAATGCCGGTGAAATTCCCAAGAAAAAAGAAAATTAGCAGATCTGTTTGAGTCGCACAGGCTCCTGCCAGGTACCACAGTGAGATCATTACAGGTTTTTTTTTTTTTGGTTTTTTTTTAAAGCAAGTAACAAGGCTGCAAATATTTGAAAAGTGGACAAGGAAGAGGAGGGGGGAAGGGGAAGAACACAGCAGCTATGAATTGTTTTATAGATTTTGTCTCAGAAGCATTTTTAGCATTTGAGGTTCTGGCATTTTGAAATTAACCACAGTGACAATTTCACATCGTAATTCATGCGGGCTGAAGCATTTATGCTTCTCCTTCCACAGAACTTTCCGGACCCGACAGATATAGCTAAACCAATGCGATGTAAAAGGCATCTCAGCATTTTCCACTGGCTGTGGAATTGCCTGGATCTAATCCGTTAATTACTTTTTACATATGGGAGGGGAGTAGATACAAACCCTCTGCTCATAAATTTCATTCTCGTAGCCTTTGAACAGCAGCAACTTGTTTTATTATTTCTTTGTTACTGTTTTGAATTCACAGCTACTATTGGTGCCTTGTGTTGGAGGCATTTTGTATGGAGACATGTTGTTGTAGCAATCTCCAAAAATGAGAGACAGGCAGACTCCATTCCTTAAACTAATCTGGAATAGACTTTTTAATTTGACATGGCTATTATGGATCAAATAGCTTTTGTCATATCAAGACCATACATTGAATACACATGGTTTACCTTGAAGAATCCTGGGAACTGTGGTTTACCCTTCACAGAACTACAATTCCCAGCAATCTTCAGTTCTCATGATTCTTTTGGGGGACTAATGAGCCACAGGGTACAAGATGATGCTCTTTTTCATGGATCCAATTTTGGTTCATGTGCATTTGAAAAGAGTGGTTAATCCTATTATCTTATCTCCCATTGGGCATAGCTCTGTGGCAAGCATATACAGTTGTACCTTGGTTTTTGAACAGTTTAGTTCTCGAACGTTTTGGCTCCCCAACATCGCAAACACGAAAGTGACTGTTTCGGTTTGCAAAATATTTTTGGAAGCCGAACATCTGACGGGGCTCCAGCGGCTTCAGTTTCAGAAGCCGCACTTTGGTTTCTGAAAGTTTGGGAAGTCGAACGGACTTCTGGAATGGATTCCGTTTGACTTTCAAGGTACAACTGTATTGGTTTTTTCCACCTCAACTATAATAGTTTCTATAGAAAAAAACTGCTTTTAGAGATGGTGTAGAGAATTCTTCAGATCCGCCAAAAACTCCAGTTCTCTGGCAGTGGACATAAATCTTAAGCCCATTAAAGTCTTTGGTGTAAAAATTTACTTGGTGTTAGTGTGTCCTTTTTTGTTTAAAAGCATTAAAAGTCCCTGCTGGATCAGGCCAAAGGCCCATTTCATCTAGTATCCTGTTCTCACAATGGCCAACCAGATGAGCACAACAGCCTTTTCCCCACTCCAGCAGCAAGTACTTATTCAGAGGCACAACAGTAGTAGTAGCAGCAGCAGCAGCAACAACAACAACAACAACAACAACAACAACAACAACTTATTTATACCCTGCCCATCTGGCTGGGTTGCCCCAGCCACTCTGGGCAGCTTCCAACACACATAAAAATAATAATATGACACCAAACATTAATATTAACAATCAGATCCTACGTGAAAAGCCACAATAACTTTAAAATAAACAACTTATATCAAATATTATTCTTACTTTTATTATTTATTGAATTTATATTCTGCCCTACTATACCCGCAGGTCTCAGGGCAGTTTACTGATAAATAAAGCGATGTTCAAAAATCCATTGGAATCCAATAGTAAACAGTAAACTTAAAGATCCTTAAATAATAATTAAACAGTTTACACTTACCAATTACAATAAAGAATTGCTAATCTATAATCAGTAAAAAATAACAGCAAATCTCAATGCATGAAAAACCACAAAACATACAAAGCCATGTAAAAGGATCCAATTGAGAAACAAGGACACACAACTTATAGAATTATTTTTTAACAAAAACTATCCCTGAGCTCCTCTCTTCCCCGTTGCTTCTGCTGTCCTCAAAGTCATGGTCCGGGAAAGGCTCAGATGGCCTCAGCCATTGGAAGCATAACATAACCATCATGGCTACCAGCCTTCTGCAAGAGAAGATATTCAAATATACCTTCCAGCTTTAAAATTTCATTGCGCAGCTGGCCCCATTGGCAGCAGCCTGCACACCCCACCTGAGCTAGCCTCCTTTGAGCACTGCTAGGCTAGCCTGCTGTCCTCAGGTGGACAGTGTTCTATCGTCAGTGTAATGCCCAGTTGGATTCTGCACATAGAATCGTAGAATTGTAGGGTTGGAAGGGACCTCAGGGGTCATCCAGTCCAAACCCCTGCAATGTAGGAATCTGCCCACAGCCATTCCTGGGTGGGCTTGAACCACCAACCTTCTCTGGTTAGCAGCCAAGTGCACTGACCTTTTTTGCGCCCCAACAACCAGCAGTTGGGAGGAGGGCATCCTCTCGTCCTTTGTGTCAGGCAGAAAAATGCCACAAGCCCCCACAGTTTGTTTGTTTTTAATTCTGTGGTCTCTCTCTCTTCCCCACCCCTGGACCAAAAGTTCAATGGATTTGGAGGGAGGAAAGCAAGGTGTATTTGATTTAAATCGCGATTTAAATCCCTGGTCAGTAAGACTTGATTTCAATCTTTTTTTTACAGAAAGACTCATTCTTGCTGCTTTAATCTTAATACTTACAACCAGATGAAAGTTTCATTTTTGGAATAATAAATTTTCAGAGTAGTTTTTACAGTTATATCAAAAATTACTGTTTTGGTTATACTATTAGAAATACATAGACAGATAATTACATAATTATTGTGAGGTTTAATAAGTTAACTGTTTATATTTGGACAACTTTTCTGCTGTACTTTATTGGAAGGAGAAAACAATCATTTCCTTAATAACAATTTATTTAACCAAAACAGTAACATTTTAACATATATATTCATGTTTGTTAACTGATGTGGTTAAACAATTAAAAAACAACAACCTAGACTGAGTTTTAGCACACATGAAAAACTTAAAACAAACCCTTATTTCCTGATGAATAGCCTTTGGACTACAATGTAACTTAGATAGAAAACTATCTTTAGAAAGATTTTTCCTCGAAAAGCATTTTATTTTAAAAACCCAATTTAATTTTTTAAAAAAATCTGATTTGAATAAAAAAAATCTGATTTAAATAAACAAAATCTGATTTTTTTTAATTTTAAAATCATTGGTATTTATCGACCCTGGAGGAAAGTGATTTCCTAAAAAGCAAGCCACTAGAAAGGAGCACAAAGGAAGGATTCCCTTTTATTCTCTTTACCCAAGCTTCACCATTTCCAACTAATTTATGGAAAGCTAATCTGTGCCGTTTTTGTTTTGTTTTTACGGTGCAGGGAATGATATATAGATTTAAAGCTCTGGCATTTCTCCAGCCGTAAAGGCTGTGCGCCAACACAGGCCGCAGTGCCAAAAAGCTTTCTCCCCACCTTCCCCTTAGCTTCGTAGTCCTCAGCCTTGACATTTCGGGATAGAGTGAGTCTAAGATGAGCTTTGTTTGAATTGGTAATTCCTGGCTCGGTCGGCAGCTTTCAAAGCCTGAGCTACGGTCCCTTGAGTTCAGTGAGATTTACATGCCAGCGCACTCTGATTTTCTTCTGAGGAACCTCCGAGTGTCAACGACGGCCCATCTATGGCTGCAGAGCTGTGGCAAAATCCCCCTTCCCCGACACACCTTATTCCAAAGAGGAGGAAACAAAATCATTAAAAAGTCGCTTCCATTAATCATTCTTATTAAACGTAGAGGATAACGCTTAAAAAAGAACTTTTAACTCCATGTAAGCAGCCAAACAGGAGTCCTGCCAGAAGTGTCATGCTTCAGGACTTAACATGATGTCATCCGCAGAGCTAACAAAGGAAAATGAGAAATTAATGGCACAAGCTATACATTGTATCATGCGAAGTGTAGCTGGGGGTTTTCCTCAAGCTTCTTGTGGTGTGTGGCATTGTGTTATTGGCAGGGAGAAGGTCTTGCAAAGAAGCACATTTTAGCTTGCGAGCGTTTTCTTCTGCTCTCCCACAAGGGTACGGCTTTTCGGATTGTTACAATCCTGTCAGCGCCGACTTCCGACTGGGAAAAAATAACAGGACTTGGAGAAAATAGCAGGCAGAATAAGTTCAAATGCACTGTTGCCATAAGCCTAAATTATTATTGTTGTTGTTGTTGTTGTTGTTGTTGTTGTTGTTGTTGTTGTTGTTGTTGTTGTTGTTGTTCGCCGGTGTAATGTACTGGTTATAGTATTGGGCTGAGGCTGGAGAGACCTGTGTTCAAATGCTGCTCCACCATGAAACTTACCGAATGACTTTGGGCTCTCCACTTCCCTCATTGCTACTGTGGGGCTGCAATTGGGGGAGGGACGAGCCATGTGCATTACCTTTGAGTAAAGATGATCAATGTAGCAGTAGTCATAGAAGCAGAGATCTATGTAAGTCGATTTTTTTTTTTAATGTAGCGCTTTTTCTGTTTCCATAGTCTCTGCTCTCACACACACCTGCTGAGCCTACTCATTAACAACATTGATGTACACAATTACTCAGACATGCAATTCATATACTGGTGTCGTAACATTGCAAAACCAACGATCAAATGCACAAGTCTAACCACGGGCCAAACAGCTATGTAGTATTGCCTTTTCCTTTCTCTGTTGCATAGGCCTAGTGTGCTGGCATGTTTTATTTTAAACTCCTGAGCACATTGGAATGTTCATAAACATTGCACAGCACCTGGATCCTATTGTTCTAGGATTCAGCTCAGTACATAATAGCTAAGGAGGTCCAGTTTCAATATAACAATGCTACAATTTTGTGGTTTTTCTTTGGAATTTTTTTTTAATGGCAGCACACACACACTGCCAGACTTATCCACTTTTCCCCGAGGTTAATTTCATTCGTTGGGCATCCCAAAGTGCTTTCAGTTAATTTTTGTCACTTTTAAGTAAATTGATGGTGTGTTTTTAAAAAACAACAACAACCCTGCAAATGTTTAATTGATATTTTCCTGTTGCTGCCTCTGGATGCTCTATTAATAGCACTGCCCATCAGCAGACTATTCCCTTCACTTCTGTTAACTGCTGGCTGTGTTGTTTCTCCCACTGCGATGCTTTGAGACTTTGAGGAATATGGTTAAAATAAGAATAGACTCTCATTCACACACACACACACACACACACACACACACACACATTTATACACTACTATTTCATTTTTAAAAAATCAAAGCAGTTTACAAAAAAAATACATAAAACCATACAGTAAAACCACATTATTATTATTATTTTAAAAAGCTAAAAACAGACATTAGTTAACCATTGTGGAAATAAGTGTTTTAAAGTGCTTGCATAAGCCTGCCGGAATAGAAGAGTTTTGAGCAGGCGTTTAAAAAGTTGAAACAGAAGGTGCCTGCAGAATTCCACAGGACTGAGCTGATGACACTCGCTTTTTGCTATCAAGTGAGTTTCGCCAGCTCAGGGAAATACAGTGGTACCTCGGGTTACAGGCGCTTCAGATTACAGACGCTTCAGGTTACAGACTCTGCTAACCCAGAAATAGTACCTCAGGCTAAGAACTTTGCTTCAGGATGAGAACAGAAATTGTGCGGTGGTGGCACAGCGACAGCAGGAGGCCCCATCAGCTAAAGTGGTTTCTCAGGTTAAGAACAGTTTCAGGTTAAGAACAGACCACCAGAACGAATTAAGTTCTTATCCTGAGGTACCACTGTACCACGTTTTGGGGGATTTAGGAATAGAATGAACTGTCCTTCAGTGGAAATGTAATAAACGGCAGTTTGCATTTTTTGTGATCTTACTCACTAGTATGGAGTACCATCACATCCTTTCTGTGCTGGCAGCCAGGGCATTTTTATTACACAGTGGTACCTCGACTTACGAACGACTCGACAACCGAATTTTTTGACTTACGAATGGGGGTAATGGCCGCGCGCTTACCCCCGGAAAAAAACAGTGGCAGTTTTAGATAGGGATTTAGATTACGAATTTTTAGATTGGGTTGCTTTGACTTACTAATTTTTCCGTTTTCAATGCATTCCTATGGGAAATCGCGTTTCCAATGGTGTTTTTCGACTTACGAATTTTTCGACTTACGAAGGTGCCTTCGAAGCGGATTAAATTCGTAAGTCGAGGCACCACTGTAATATGAATATATGAATGCCAGCAGCTCATTTTTTTTACCAAGAGAAAGAAAGAAAGAAAGAAAGAAAGAAAGAAAGAAAGAAAGAAAGAAAGAAAGAAAGAAAGCCTTGATAAAAGGTATTAATTTTCTGTTTTGGCCACATCCATTTTTTCACCTAGGCCATCCCACTTTATCATGCAACCCTCGGTAGGTCAGCAATGGGTCAATTCAGCTGTTGGCCCAGAAGAGGTTAGCCACCCCTGTTCTGAGGTCCCTATGCTTGGACCTTAACTGTGCTTCTTGCACAACCTTTCAATTCCACTGTTTACATTTCTCCATTCTTTAGCCATGTATGTGCCAAATATCCACCAGCTGGGGACGTATTTCATGCAGCTTGAAGGATCTCAAAGCAGCATCTTCCTCTGTACCAGCCAACTCAAGTTTTATGAACTGCAGGGAAAGCTGTGCCTGTGGTTACTTCATGAGATATGGCTTGGAGGTTAGGGGTGGGGTGGGTGTTTTCACACAAGACACAGCCTTCTCGGTGGCGGCACCCTGGCTAAGGAACTTCCTCTCTGTAGAGAACCGATTATCTCCCACACTGTGTTCAATCAGGCAGCAAGTCCTATTTCTTCCAGCAGGTCTTTGGCGCATAACATGACACTGTTTGTATTATGTTGTATTTTGCTTCTGCTTTTTCTTTTATTGTTGCAATTTCATTGTCAGTCCCCACTCCCACCCTCAAGCAGTCATGAGAGTAAAAATGAGGTACAGTATATGAAATAATATAACAACAAACAAACTATTGATGAAGGGCTTTAGCCCATGGTAACGTAAGCGCCAATAAGTCTGTTAGTCATTAAAGGGACATGTGGTTGCCTCTGGAATCTGAGGTGTGCTTTGTCATTTAGTGCCAATATTGTGGCTTCCTTTCATATAAAGCATCCTTCTCTCATCTGGTTTGGGGTGAGCGGGGCAGGAGAGTGCGAGTGATTCTCTTCCAGCTGCATTTTCCTGCCCATCTCAGTGGCAGAGCCAAACCATTGAATATTTGCCATTCTGTTCTCAGTCACGGGAGCCAACTGTTTATTGCTTTCTTTGATTTGTGTCTGAGGGTGGGGAATATCCTGGTGCAAGTCCTTTTTTTTTCCTTTTTTGGGTCTATTTCCTTTTAATCGGTTTGGGTTTTTTAACGGAACGCCTTGCACTTTTCAGCGGCACACTTTCCAAAGGCATGATGCTTGTTTCGCCTGCCCCAGTCCTACAGGCAATTTCCCTCTAATGGCCTCTGATATTGCAAAGGTGTGTTTTTATAGCAAAATGTGGTGAAGAGAGAAGAGTATTTTTAGGCTGGGAGATCAAGGGGGGAAAGCTGCATCATCTGGCAGGTTTTTAACCGCAGAACCTTTTTTTTATGGTGGGTTCAGAGTTTGGAGTGGCTGGAGGCCAGAGGCTGACAAGAGGTTGGCTCTCTGCTTATGCTACCTCTGGGTTCAGAGGCAACACACATCTCACAGAATCATAGAATTGTAGAGTTGGAAGGGCACCCCAAGGGTCATCTAGTCCAACCCCCTGCAGTGCATGAATCCCAACTCAAGCATCCATGGACATCCAACCGCTGTATACATATTTAATGTTTAATTTTAATGTTTAATAGATCACTGTGTTTTATTTTTCTGTTGTAAGCTGCCCATAGTGGCTGGGGAAACCCAGCCAGATGGGCGGGGTATAAATAATAAAAAAAATTATTATTATTATTATTATTATTATTATTATTATTATTATTGGAGACTGTAGGTCCTGTGAGCAGGGACCACTTAACTTCTCTGTTCTGTATATCATTGGCAGGAGTGAATATGATGTTGTTAATCCTTTTTAATATCCAGGGCAGGCCCTGTCATTAACCAGGTCGAGATTTGGGATGCACATTGATGACAAAATTTAATTGTTTGGGCCAGTGCTATTAATAATATCTTTAATTCTTAAAGGAGCATGGTTTGCTTGTTCACTGTATTTATATAGGCCACCCAATAACATATTTCGGGGGGGGGGGAGCTTACTAGAAATACAAGAAGAATAAAACGCAGCATTAAAGCAAAACAATGAAACAAGTAAGTAGCACCCATAAAATTTTATATCCTGTGAAGAAAGCAATTGAAACCAGTCGCACATCAGACATGAAAAGCCCCGTTCTTTTCCCCCTTTAGGTCACCAAGTCTTTTATTTTGTGCACCTGTTCCACAGCAGGAAAACCACATTACACACATGGCGTTCCAGTTGGGTGTTTCTTGTGGGACGGCTGCTCTTTATGCAAGCAAAGGTGTTTTCTTTTTCTGCACCGTCCACATGAGGTTGTTGGCTTCAAAATGCCAGGCTCTATTTCTTCCCTCTCCCACATTTAATCCAGATTTATCTTTTCTGCGAATAAGCCAATAAACTTGGGGAAGAAGAGCAATATGTGAACAACCTGTTTCGTGGGCTCATCCAGACTTCCTTTTGCACCCTGTTTCCAAACACATGTCCATGTCTGAGCGGGTTTCTCTCTCTCTTTTTTGGTTGTCCTGCTGCTTTCCCTGGGGGGGGACGGGGACGGACCGTTGTTTACTGCTGAATATGTACAAACAGCAATCGACTTCTCCATGGATTCAGCACTAGATAGCGGGTTTTCCTGGGGGAAAGTGGCAGGCAATTTTGCAAGTAGGGTTCAGTCACATACTGCCAAATTCAGGTTGCACAGTTAGTGAATTAGGTACTCAGGTGCAATAAACTCACTCTTCCCACCCTTGCAAAATTCAATTTTTTTGTGGTAAGGAAAGTGATAGGAAAATGTGCTGGAAAGCGTGAGATAACTATTGCTTGATGCAGTGACGTGTAACCCTCCCAACACACCAGAACAAGTGTTCGAGACATAGCATTGTATAACTTCCTCACAAACTCTGTGCAAGCAAATCAGATTTATTGAGTGCTCAATCAACAGGTCGTCTGAAAGCAGCCTTGTTCTGTGAAGCTCAGAAGAGACCACAAAAGAAGAGGAGGGGATGGGGGGGTGAGTTGTCCTGGTTTTCACTTTTTGAAATATGGCAACCCTGCATAAGCAAAACTGTGGCTTAGCACAGAGAAGATTCTGTCCACTTTACAGTTCCTCTAGTTCTGCCCCTGCTGCTGGGTTGCTCTGAGCTAAGCCATGGTTTGAATCAGGGTTACGTCCAAACCCAAGCCCATGGTTTATCTCCACCAGGAAACCCTGGTGTAACAAGCCCTGGCTACAAATAGTGGTTTGTTTAGACGCAGGCATGTCCAACAGATAGATCGTGATCTACTGGTAGATCACTGGGTATCTGTGGCAGATCACTGGCTCCCCCCAAAAAAGCTCAACAATTTTGGGTTGCTAAAAAATCTCAACATTTTTGCCCTGAACCCCCCAAAAACCTCCCTAAAAAGCTCAAGAACTTCGCCCTGAACCCAAAAAACAGGGCTTTCCTTCCCCCAAAAAGCTCAACAACTTTCACCTGAACCCCCCCCCAAAGGAGTAGATCACTGCCAGTTTTTAACTCTGCGAGTCGATCACAGTCTCTTGGGAGTTGGCCACCCCGGTTTAGAGCATTATACACAAACCAGGTCAGTAGCTGAAAGTAATATGAGTAAGTTATTATTGTTTTTACCTACACACACACACACACACACACACACACACACACACACATATATATACACACACACACACACACACACACACACACACACACACACACACACATACACACATATATACACCTTACTGCTTTCTCCACTCAAATGGGTCTTTTTGGCTTTCGAAACACTACATAACGTGCAACATCCGTTTACCAGAATTGATAGTGGGATGATGGTGTATCTCAGTGATGCCTTTTGCCACACCTCCTTCAACACTCTGCAAAACCATTGCTTACTTTCGAGGCATACCTGTACCATCTGAACATTGATAATAGCAAATGTCCCCTAGTCTACCTGCACGTTAGCTTAGAAGTTCAGACTTCAGTGATCAATGCATAGAGGCAACCTGAATACGTAACCCATTTTCTTGGGTGGGGTGGATCTGAAACAAGTTCATTTTCATTCTACATGGATAGCCATTTTTAAACCCACCCACCCCACCCCCCATTTAGCATTTAATCCTTAAAAGGACAAATCGGAGAAACTTAAAACTCATCAGGGAACCATAGTTTTGGACACTTTAATCTAAAAAGTGTCCCATTTGGACGCTGTAATCTGCAGAGTGTCCTATTTGGCATAGTCCGGATACTTTCTGCTGAGTGAGATGAAATTGCTAAGACTCTCCGAGAGCTGGAACTCAGAAGAGAATACTAAGATCTGTGTAAGCTGAATAAACTTTGTGATCTCTTCCTCCTTGCCACCCCCCCGCGCCCCAAACGCATCAACCACAAGCTACACTGTTGATATGAACCATGTGTTTCAATTATTGAAAACAATACAGATCACGTCTGTATCAACAAGAAGAACGTTGCTTTATACTACTTCAATTACTGCAAAGCAGAACCAGTTCCAAAGTTGGCAGAGCACCTTTTAATGCAGAAATAAACTAGGTGTCACCTGGCAGGTGGCCAAAGCAATGGCTGGTTAACATCATCAGTGTGTGTTTGCTTTATCCTAATCTGACCCGTTTTACAACATTCGGGGAGCTTAGCGGTGTCTTGTGCCTGGAGCGGCCTGTGTGCTATTCTGGCCTCTGTGTTATCTGAATGGAGTTGCTGTGTACTGACATAGGCTCCCAGCCAGGATATAGCGTGTGGGGAACTGGAAGACTCGAGGAAAAAATGCTGTCTGCTTTGTACAGTGGAAGCAAAGTGTGCAGCTAAGGCCAGTGAACTCGGTCCAGCTGGCAGGATGGGAATGCCGGTCACACAGATCTGTGAAGAGTTCCGCATGTGTTGGAGAGCCCGCGTGATGGTTTTAGCATGAGCCCAACTTGCGGCAGCTCGACCCGCAGTTATTGAGTGGGATCTTCGGGGGCTGTAGTGGGGGGTGGTGGAAGGGAGCAAAGAGGAGAGGGGAGGTGGGACGTGATTTGAGGCGTGTGAAAGTATTCCTGAGATAGAGTAGATAAGAGAGAACTTTTTCTTCCTCTCTTACAATACTAGAACCAGAGATCCCTTTGCTCACGTCGCAAGGTACTATTAGTGGACATAGTGAAGGAAGGATGAGAGTGTTAAAGATGGTTACTGTTTCCTGGCTTGAACTCTTAGAGATTAATGCAACGCATTATATGTGGGGCTGCCTTTGAAGATGGTTTGGAAACTTCAGCCGGTGCTGAATTCGGCAGCCAGGTCGCTCACCAGGACAAGACAATTCGAGTGCATTACGCCGATCCCGGCCCGGCTGCACTGGCTGCTGATTAGTTTCTGGGCCCAATTCAAAGTGATGGTTTTGACATATAGAGCGCAATACCTCAAGGACCTCCTCTCTCCCTATGAACCTACTTGGACCCAGCAATCATCATCTGAGGCCCTTCTTTGTGTGCCTCCCCCCCCCCAGCGAGAGGTTCGGAGGGTGGTAACATGAGAATGGGCCTTTTCTGTGGTGACTCCCCATTTGTGGAATGCTCTCCCCAAGGAGGCTCACCTGGCACCTTCATTACATATCTTTAGGCACCAGTCAAAAATGTTTTTTCTTCAACCAGGTGTTCAGCTGATTAAATGTGTCTATGGAAGGGAGGGGGGAGATTTTTTGTTTGTGTGTCTGCTTTTATTTTATTATTTTGTGTTTTGTGTTTTCACTTTGTAGTTTTGTGTTGTGAGCTGCCCTGAAGTCTTCGGATGAAGGGTGGTATACAAATTTAATAAATAATAACGATAATGATAAGAATCTTAATCTCATGGTCATTGGTCCGGGCTCCACATTGGGCAAAAGATTCCTGTATTGCAGGGGGTTGGGCTGGACGAACTTTGGGGTCCCTTCCAACTCTGCAATTCTATGATTCTATATATTCAACAGAATTAAAGAGAAAAGAATACTATTAGAACCTGGAGCCATTTAATGAAGCTGAAGAGCTGGGGATTCAGTACTGATAAAAAGAAGTGCTTCTTCACAGAGGCTACAAGATGTACATCATCTTGAATGGCTGCAAAAGGAAATTTGTCCAAATTCATAGAATATTAAGGCCCCTGATGGCTAGGTTGCCAATTATGATGTCCGTGCAGGATCAGAGGCAATATGTTGGCTGCACAAGTAACGGGAGAGAGCTATTGCGCCCATGTTCCCATTGTCATGAATGCTGATAGCAGAAACCTGGATTTTTGGGGGTCTTTGGTCTGATCCATCTTACAGGTGACTGTGGACTGACTTTTGAAATAAGGACCAGTGGTAGAGGCTGTGTGGGGAATGGAGGGGCACATGGCTAACCACAGAGCCATAGAGCTGTCACGTTGGAAGGGACCACAAGGATCACCTAGTCCAACCCCCTGCAATACAGCCATCGTTCACCGAACGTGGGGCTCAAACCCACAAACATGAGATTAAGAGTTTCATTCTCTACCAACTGAGCTAATGCCGCCATATTTTTTTCATTGCCTCGCTCCTGTGTCTTCAGCAGCTGCCTGTTATGTAGAAACAGGTGAAGCTTTCTTTCCCCCATGCCAGGAATAACTTCAGCCGAAGTCATAGAATCATAGAATCATAGAGTTGGAAGAGACCACAAGGGCCATCCAGTCCAACCCCCTGCCAAGCAGGAAACACCATCAAAGCATTCCTGACAGATGGCTGTCAAGCCTCTGCTTAAAGACCTCCAAAGAAGGAGACTCCACCACACTCCTTGGCAGCAAATTCCACTGCCGAACAGCTCTTACTGTCAGGAAGTTCTTCCTAATGTTTAGGTGGAATTTTCTTTCTTGTAGTTTGAATCCGTTGCTCCGTGTCCGCTTCTCTGGAGCAGCAGAAAACAACCTTTCTCCCTCCTCTATATGACATCCTTTTATATATTTGAACATGGTTATCATATCACCCCTTAACCTTCTCTTCTCCAGGCTAAACATACCCAGCTCCCTAAGCCGTTCCTCATAAGGCATCGTTTCCAGGCCTTTGACCATTTTGGTTGCCCTCTTCTGGACACGTTCCAGCTTATCAGTATCCTTCTTGAACTGTGGTGCCCAGAACTGGACACAATACTCCAGGTGAGGTCTGACCAGAGCAGAATACAGTGGTACTATTACTTCCCTTGATCTAGATGCTATACTCCTATTGATGCAGCCCAGAATTGCATTGGCTTTTTTAGCTGCTGCATCACACTGCTGACTCATGTCAAGTTTGTGGTCAACCAAAACTCCTAGATCCTTTTCACATGTACTGCTCTCAAGCCAGGTGTCTCCCATCCTGTATTTGTGCCTTTCATTTTTTTTGCCCAAGTGTAGTACTTTACATTTCTCCTTGTTAAAATTCATCTTGTTTGCTTTGGCCCAGTTGTCTAATCTGTTAAGGTCATTCTGAAGTGTGATCCTGTCCTCTGGGGTGTTAGCCACCCCTCCCAATTTGGTGTCATCTGCAAACTTGCTCAGGATTCCCTCAAGCCCATCATCCAAGTCATTGATAAAGATGTTGAACAAGACTGGGCCCAAGACAGAACCCTGTGGCACCCCACTAGTCACTACTCTCCAGGATGAGGAGGAGCCATTGATGAGCACCCTTTGGGTTCGGTCAGTAAGCCAGCTACAAATCCACTGAATGGTAGCATTGTCTAGCCCACATTTTACCAGCTTCTTTACAAGAATATCATGGGGCACCTTGTCAAAGGCCTTGCTGAAATCAAGATAGGCTACATCCACAGCATTCCCTTCATCTACCAGGCTTGTAATTCTGTCAAAAAATGAGATCAGATTAGTCTGACATGACTTATTTTTCAGGAACCCATGCTGACTTTTAGTGATCACAGAGTTTCTTTCTAGGTGCTCACAGACTGTTTGCTTAATGATCTGCTCTAGAATCTTTCCTGGTATTGATGTCAGGCTGACTGGGCGGTAATTGTTTGGGTCCTCTCTTTTCCCCTTTTTGAAAATAGGGACAACATTTGCCCTCCTCCAGTCTGCTGGAACTTCGCCTGTTCTCCAGGAATTTTCAAAGATTATTGCCAGTGGTTCTGAAATCACCTCTGCCAGTTCTTTTAATACTCTTGGATGTAGTTCATCTGGCCCTGGAGACTTGAATACATCTAAACTAGCCAAGTATTCTTGTACTACCTCCTTACTTATCCTGGGCTGTGTTTCCCCTGCTGAATCATCTGCTCCATATTCTTCAGGTCGGGCGTTTTTTTCTTTCTTGGAGAAGACTGAGGCAAAGAAGGCATTGAGGAGTTCTGCCCTTTCTCTGTCCCCTGTTTGCATTTCACCATCTTCTCCTCTGAGTGACCCCACTGTTTCCTTGTTTTTCCTTTTGCTACGGACATACCCATAAAAGCCCTTTTTGTTGCTTTTAACCTCTCTGGCGAGCCTGAGTTCATTCTGTGCTTTAGCTTTTCTGACTTTGTCTCTACACGTGCTGGCTATATGTTTGAATTCCTCTCTGGAGATTTCCCCCCTTTTCCATTTTTTGTACATATCCCTTTTAAATCTTAACTCAGTCAAAAGTTCTTTAGATAGCCAGCCTGGCTTCTTTAGGCACCTTCCATGTTTCCGTCTCATTGGTATTGCCTGAAGTTGTGCTTTTAATATCTCCCTTTTAACAAACTCCCAACCATCATGAACTCCCTTCCCTTTTAGTATTACTGTCCATGGGATTTCACCCAGCGTTTCCCTAAGTTTTCTGAAGTCGGCTTTCTTAAAGTCTAGAATTTGGACCTTAGTATGCTTGGTTGCTCCTTTCCGCTGGATAATAAACTCCAGAAGAGCATGGCACTCCCACCTAATGATCCTGCCACTTCTACCCCACTAACCAAGTCATCACTATTGGTTAGGACCAGATCTAAAATGGCTGATCCTCTTGTTGCTTCTCCCACTTTCTGGACAATGAAGTTGTCTGCAAGGCCAGTGAGGAATCTGTTCGACCTTATGCTCTTGGCTGAGTTTGACATCCAACAAATATCAGGATAGTTGAAATCCCCCATTACTACTATCTCACTTCCTTTGGAATGCTTGGCCATCTGTTCCAGGAAGGCATCATCTGTGTCCTCAGTTTGGCTTGGGGATCTATAGTAAACTCCCACAATGAGATCACTGTTGTTTTTCTCTCCCTTAATTTTGACCCAGATACTCTCAATTTGGCTTTGAAGTTTTAAATCCTGGATCTCTTCACAGGTATACATATCCCTAACATATAAAGCTACTCCTCCTCCTTTCCTGTTTGGTCTATTTCTCTTAAATAGATTGTATCCCTCTATTACTACATTCCAGTCATGAGACTCATCCCACCAGGTTTCAGTGATGCCTATTATGTCATATTTAGTTTGCTGTACCAAGAGCTCAAGTTCATCTTGTTTATTTCCCATGCTCTGTGCATTAGTATACAGACATTGAAGACCGTTGATCATTCCCCCATGTCTCTTATTTAAGGATATTTTCATCCCACCACTAGGTCTGCATGCTGCTTGCTCCATTTGGTCCTTGACATTCGGATGATCATCTTCAGCATTTGATAGACTCCTACCTTCAGGACCACTGTCTCCCTCCCCCACATAAGTCAGTTTAAAGCCCTCCTGATGAGGTTTTTGAGTTTTGTGGCAAAAACATTCCTCCCAACTTTTGTGAGGTGCAGCCCATCACTTGCCAGAAGTCCATCTTCAAGAAACTGCAGACCGTGATCTAGGAATCCAAACCGTTCCTGATTGCACCATTTGCGAAGCCAGTTGTTCACTTCCCCTATTTTTCCCTCTCTCCCTGGGCCATGTCGTTCAACTGGGAGGACAGAAGAGATGACAATTTGTGCATCTAATTGCTTCAACTTCCTGCCCAGAGCCTCATAATCATTTTTGATCTTCTGTAAGCTATGGCTTGCAGTGTCATTGGTTCCCACATGCACCAAAAGGAAGGGGTATTTGTCAGTGGGTTTTATGATTCCTTGCAGCCGTTCTGTTACATCTTTGATCTTGGCCCCAGGTAGACAGCACACCTCTCGAGACATCTTGTCAGGCCCACAGATTACTGCTTCTGTACCCCTCAGTAGGGAATCCCCAATCACCACTACACGCCTCTTCATAGGCTTGGTTGGGATTCTTCCATGTGCTGTCCCTTCCAAGGTTACCTGCATATTCCCAGAGGACTGACTTGGTTGCTCGTCTTCATATTCCTCATCAACTGTGATGAGGGAGAGATCCTCAGGTGGAGTCTGTTTCTCGTCTTCCATGAGCACTTCAAAACGGTTGTGTAATTCTAAGCACTCAGAGCGATCCCTGGGCCTTCTACTTCTATGAGTCACGTTCCTCCATACATCTGGCTGCTGTGTTGGGGAACTGACCTCCTCCTCAGGGAGATCCCCTGTCTCCTCCTTGGTGCAGACAGTGTGCTCTGCTGCATCCAAGAAAAGCTCCAGCTCTTTAATTCTCTGGAGCGTAGATACACGCCCCTGAAGCTGCTGCACCTTCTCTTCCAGAAGAGCAACCTTGTTTTCTAGTAGGGCAACTGTCACAGGCAGCTGTTAAAGGTGCAGAGAAGAAAGTGGCCACACGAATGTTTCAAAACGTGGCTTGTAGGGTTCGGATTTATGCACATCCTGCTATCGTTTGAGAAGGAAGGCTGTTTGCTCCATATAATTACATCTCTTTAATTTCGCTTGCTTTGCTTATTGTATGTTAAATATATATATCCTCCCATGGCTATGGTTAAGCCCTTTCCTTGTTAACTCTGTGGGAGACTGATGGCACGCAATGGTATATATGCAAGGCATTATGGATTAGGGCCCTGTGTAATTATGCCTCTAGCAATATGGCAGATGCTGGCATTTGGGGGGTTAATCAGGAGATCTGCCACAGTGGGGAACGTGCTCAGAATGCAAACCGTCACGGGACATTTAAAGCCTGCCCTTCGTCTTGACCTAAATCCATTTGTGTAAATATTCAACTTGTAAACCGAAGGCAATAGTGCTGTAAATGTCAGAGTCGAGGCAGTAAATTGCGAAGGAAGAGATTGCGCGAATCCTATTTCTCTCCCTGTCTCTCCCCACCACCACCCCACCCGCCCGGCCATCCCTTAAAATCTGCTCAGGTAGATGGAAAGCTCATGGAACCAATGGCTACCTACAATCCGAAAGATTTAGGTTGCGTTCCCAGTATGAACCCTTAGTGGAAGAAAGGGCATTGGGGGAGCCATTGGGACTTAGTTGCAAGCAAACATGCTTCGGATGGGGTTGCCAGGCCTTCCAGTCATAGCTCGGTAGTAGAACATCTGCTTTGCATGCAGAAGGTCCGTGGCCTCTCCATGGACAGTATTGAGCTTGATGGGCCAGTGGGCTGACTTAGTATAAGGCAGCTTCCTATGTTTTCCTGTCTGAACCATTATGAAATAAAATGGGGGGAGGGGTTGTACGGACCACTGGCCTGGGGCCAAATTACAGCTCCCTGCTCTGTTTTGTCTAGCCCACAGAAATCTCTAGGGAGATGCTGTCAGTCTACGAGGAGGAAGGTTATATCCTCCTTCATTTTGTTTTGAAGAGGAAAATAATTGTAATTGATCGCCATGAGAAGGAGGAGGGTGATGCTTGAAATGGTGTGTGTGTGTGTGTGTGTGTGTGTGTGTGTGTGTGTATGATTGAATTGTAGAATTGGAAGGCACTCCGAGGGTCATCAAGTCCTACCCCATGCAGTGCAGGAATCTCAACTAAAGCATGCATTACAGATTCTTCCTTACCGATTCAGATATTTTAATGCTTGATATAGTTGAAGTATTAATCCTACCCTTGCATGATTTTCTAGGTTTTCTCGCTTTTTCATGAATACTGATGAATACTTCTTTTCATGAATACTTCTTCTTCTTCTTCTTCTTCTTCTTCTTCTTCTTCTTCTTCTTCTTCTTCTTCTTCTTCTTCCATCTCCAAGGGAAGGGCCAGCGAGGGGAGTAACCATTGCCCCAAGCCCCTTCCAGCAGCAGCACCCAACACTTCTGCTCCCATCAACACAGAACGATGATGTCACTGCATGCACTTGGTGATGTCACGCCATACAATTTGCTGCAATTCACATCAAGAAGAAGAAGAAGAGAGGGCAAAGCGCATCATTAGGCTCTATGCTGATGTAAAAAGCAGCCCATGTCTTGCAAGGGCATCCCTTTGAGCTAGCTGTTTTGTGACACCAGGTCAGGTTGTTGCTGCTTTTACAAAAACTAATTCACACTGCAGGAGGGAAGCAGAACCTTCCCCAACCTAGTGCTCTCCAAATGATGTTGGACTACATCTCCCATCAGCCCCAACCAGCAAAACCAACAGTCGGGGTGTCTGAGAGTTGTAGGCCAAAACATTTGGAGGGCACTTGGTTGAGGAAGGCTGCTGTAAGAAAACACATTAATTCAATCTAATTGGCGTGGGGGATAGGTACAGAATCTGGCCCATTTCCTTTTTATCCTGCCTGGGTCTATAAACAATGGCCTGGAGGTCCTCACCCAGAGACTGCCAGTCGGTGGATCCTTTATTCACCCTCTGTGCCGTCAAAACAGGGGGAAGTCTCCCTCCGCTGAAATCTATGGCAGAGCTCCAGTTAAGTCACCCATTAAGTCTAGACAAAAAGATTGAGATCTCCTCCGCAAATAAAGTATGGGTGGCTTCTAATAAAAGCAGTTATTTGCTCACAAAGGCAGCACCAAGCTCAACAATGAATGGGGTTGGGATGCGGCAAGCGGCAACAGCTGACGCTGCCGTGTAGCGGGCAGGGGGGGTAGAGAGACCACTGTAGTTATTAGAATGGTTAGCGAAACGGAACAGGAAACATGAGGAGGTTGTGACATCACCATCTCAACTTGACATGCACCATCTATCAGGGATGGCTTAAGGATAATGAAATAAATCATACCATGATGCAACGAGATGGGCGAGGTGACCCCACTACTGCTTCCTTTCAGCACTAATAACTCTGCCACCGGAAGGACGGCGTCTGCCAAACAGGCTGTAGAAATCTGGTGAGCTACAGTTCGCCAGTTCCGAGGGCACCGTTCCCACGGGCACGCAGTTACTTAGTGCCTTGAGAGACAATAAAAATGCTATCAGTACTTTTCGACCTACTTTTCCCAGTCTTTCCTTATTATAACGGCTTTTTAATCATTCCCCCCTCCTCCCCATTCACCCATCGCAGCACATGTTTCTTGAAAGCGTTCTCTGCAAAGACATTAGGACAATTGCTGGGTGGATAGCATTGGAGAAAGTTTAACGTGGTTGGAGAGAAGCTTCCGTTCCTGCGATAGAACCACCTCTCTCTTTTTTGTCCCACTGTCAACTCTGATCATAGAATCGTAGAGTTGGAAGAGACCACAAGGGCCATCCAGTCCAACCCCCTGCCAAGCAGGAAACACCACCAAAGCATTCTTGACATATGCCTGTCAATCCTCTGCTTAAAGACCTCCAAAGAAGGAGACTCCACCCCACTCCTTGGTAGCAAATTCCACTGCCGAACAGCTCTTACTGTCAGGAAGTTCTTTCTAATGTTTAAAGTAGGTTTGGCAGGATTTTGAAACTGCAGAAAAACCTGCAGTGCCTCTTTACCAGAGGTAAACATGGAATTGGTGTTCACATCAGGGGCAGCGATCCCTCTCTAAACTTGCCTTCAACTCTCTGAAAAATAAGCAAAGCCTTTTGTCTTGTCTCCAGCTATGCAGAGCTATTACTTCTATAATTACATGTGGTCGGGACTTAACATAAAACCAATTTCTGTTTTTCCTTTAAAAACCAATGTAACCAAATTTACAAGGGGGGTGGTGGAAGCACACACACACAGCACTGAAAAGAAAACAATGTGCACTTTTTCTACCCTCTGCTTGCATCTGGAGGGGAAAAAAATCCAAATCTAATGAAACTTGTCATTCACTATTGTTTTCCACTGGGTCACTTATTAAAAAGGGACTTTATGATTTAATAAGACAGGTGAAGATCCGCAGCAGGGTGTAGTGGGAAATGAAAAATCTGCTCTGGTTATGTCAGACCTCCTTAAAGCATTTGTTGGATGGCAATTTCACTTTATTGTCTCTGATAGCACAATTTTAATACCTCCACGTCATGTGGCGCATTTGAATTCTGCCATGCCAAGTTTTGTATAAGAACAGAGGACATGATATTAACCCACAGTTTCAGAGAGAACTATCAAAGGAAAACATGAGGGCATAGTAGCTCTGTAGCCGTCTTGGCATTTCCGAAAGAACCCCGGGATTCATAACTGCGGGAGGGTGCAAAGCATTCTTTGTTAAAGTTATCCTAACCTTGCCACTTTCTGAACAGATTTGAGTCACTTTCTTTTTAATCTGTAGTGTTGAGGGTTGGTCCAAGATATTTTGCTGCCTGAGGGCTACCAGCAAATTGAGGTTGCCCAATTAAAGTTGACTCGGCATTCCAATACAACAAACCTGCTTCCGCCCCCCACAAACAGAATGCAGATTCTTAGCGGGATAATTCCCATTGCCTCAACATGTTGCAGCAGCACAAGGAGTTCCACTTGTGCAACAGAACTGTTTCTTCCTATCCTCCTTAGATCCTTAGATCTGCTCCAGAGTGTTGGGGGAACCCTTAGAGCAGATTGGCGAGGAGCGGGGGGAAGGAGTTTTGTTGCACAAGCTGAAATCCTTGCACTAATAGAACAAGTCACTTAGCTCTCCTTTGGATACAACCCAATATGTACAAAATGCCAGGCTGAAGTTTTATTTTATTAGGAAGTACAGGTGTTGGGGAATGAAGAAGAGAAGGTTAAGGGGTGATATGATAGCCTTGTTCAAATATATAAAAGGATGTCATACAGAGGAGGGAGAAAGGTTATTTTCTGCTGCTCCAGAGAAGCGGACACGGAGCAATGGATTCAAACTACAAGAAAGAAAATTCCACCTAAACATTAGGAAGAACTTCCTGACAGTAAGAGCTGTTCGGCAGTGGAATTTGCTGCCAAGGAGTGTGGTGGAGTCTCCTTCTTTGGAGGTCTTTAAGCAGAGGCTTCCGCCTGCAGGAATGGCGGACCTGTTTTCCATCTCTCTGACCTTCGTAAGGAATTTGGCGGTTGCTAGGGGAGTAAATGGCAACCCCCTACCCTCTCCGGGGGTTACGGAGAGGGGCCGCTGGCCCGCGATGCCCCCAGACCCACTCCGACTGTTTTTGGAGTGGGGGGAGCTTGGGCTGAGCACTTACGAGGGCCAGGACTCCCGGACGCTAATCTGCATGGCGGGGATTTCCATGGTTAAAGAAGATAATTAGGCTTAAATCTATGGACATACTTCAGAAGGAGGGGAAGAAGCGCTGCTTACTGCTGAGAAATTTATGCTGCTGAAAGGAGAGGAGTCAAAGATTGTACTGCATCTGGAAGAAGGATTGATGGGGACGGAGCGATAAGGGAAGCGAGTTTTTATTTTTTATTTTTCCTTCATATTGTTGCCTCGTACCTTCCCGGACGCGATGTCCTGGCTTGTTTGGAGTGAAAGAGAAGCAAAAGACTGTGTGAGTTGAACTTTATAACTGTTGTTACTGAGCATATTTTTTTAAAGATGTGGAGTTGCCGATGAGAAAAGCCTCCCCCTAGTCGGGCGGAAGGAGTTCTGGACGCGCTCGGAGGATTTATGAGTTGTGACGCACTTTAAATTGGAGCAGCGACCTGAAGCTAAGTTCAGCTATAGGGCAAGGAGATCCATTAATTTACCAAGAGTTTATGGTTTGATGTTTGGGTCTCCTGCCTGAAAAAGCTGTAAATTCTATAATGATCGTGAATCTTCATGGCTATGAGAGAAAGCGAAAGTGATTTGAGCTTTTTGAGATGGCGCTGCTTCGCTGCTTCGACGCAACAAGGAGCTCCATTAAGAAGATTTATGGGGAGGCTGGACTGATTAACTCACACAGGAGAAAGAACATCTGTGAAACGTTGTTTGATATTTATCTCAGCGGCTGGGAAACAATCGGATGAAAGTGGAAAACATCTATGTGACTGTAAGGGGAAGATCTGGATTATTATGAACTTGGAGGACGATTTGAACTTTAGAAAAAAGACGGCAGTGGACAGTTGCGAGGAATTCCCAATTTCTTGAAGCATGGGAACCCAAATAAAAAATTCTTTAGATGATTTGGCATAATATTCGGTTTGATTGATATATATATGTGTATAATTTGAAATATTGAATGTGATATAATTGGTTTTAATTGGAAAATTAATAAAAATATTTAAAAAAAAAAAAAACAAACTACAAGAAAGAAGATTCCACCTAAATATTAGGAAGAACTTCCTGACAGTAAGAGCTGTTTGGCAGTGGAACTTGCTACCAAGGAGTGTGGTGGAGTCTCCTTCTTTGGAGGTCTTTAAGCAGAGGCTTGACAGGCATATGTCAAGAATGCTTTGATGGTGTTTCCTGCTTGGCAGAGGGTTGGACTGGATGGCCCTTGTGGTCTCTTCCAACTCTATGATTCTATGAATGATAGTCACATTATTCAGGCAGCCTTTTTGACGCAAAGCTTTTGTGCCTTATCAAGTTGGTAAAAGAGAACCATCAGATATCATGCAAGTGAGGCTAAAGGAGAGATCTAAGGGAGACTCACCTGGTGCTAATGGCATTATCCTTCAGGCTTCAGGTTAAGACTTTTTATATATACTTTCAGGCATTTTAATAGTGTGCACTTTCAAATAGTATTGGGAAGCGTGTTACATAGTTCCAAGCACTGTAACTGAAGTTGCTGCCATGCTGGTTTTTGCTGCTATTTTAATTTGGGAGCTGTGCAAATTATATGGTTTGTCTTATTACATTTAATTAGCTAATTGTATATTTTATTACCATTTTGTTTCAAATTACATGGTAAGATGCTGTGGAATAAATATTGTGAAGCATGGTACACCTGAGATAAATAGGTTGTGCATTGTAGTAGTAGAATTGGACTGCGGTTGAAGAGACCCAGGTTAAATTCCTCGCTTGGGCGACTTGCTCAGCCTCACCTGGGCGTTGTGGGGATAAAATGGGGAGGGGAGAACCTTGTAAGTCACCCTGAACTCCTTGGAGGAAATATGAGATTTTAATGTAATAAAGAATTAAAGAAATGTGGCAAACATCCACAGGGAGTGAGTTCTTTTGCTGGGGTTTTCAGTCTTTTAGTCCTCCTCTTAGAGATTGTTTATTCTGATGTCATACTAAGATCATGGCTACTGGTCCCATCACCTCCTGGCGAATAGAAGGGGAAGAAATGGAGGCAGTGAGAGATTTTACTTTCTTGGGTTCCATGATCACTGCAGATGGTGACAGCAGTCACGAAATTAAAAGATGCCTGCTTCTTGGAAGAAAAGCAATGACAAACCTAGACAGCATCTTAAAAAGCAGAGACATCACCTTGCCGACAAAGGTCCATATAGTTAAAGCTATGGTTTTCCCAGTAGTGATGTATGGAAGTGAGAGCTGGACCATAAAGAAGGCTGATCGCCGAAGAATTGATGCTTTTGAATTATGGTGCTGGAGGAGACTCTTGAGAGTCCCATGGACTGCAAGAAGATCAAACCTATCCATTCTGAAGGAAATCAGCCCTGAGTGCTCACTGGAAGGACAGATCGTGAAGCTGAGGCTCCAATAGTTTGGCCACCTCATGAGAAGAGAAAACTCCCTGGAAAAGACCCTGATGCTGGGAAAGATTGAGGGCACAAGGAGAAGGGGACAACAGAGGACGAGATGGTTGGACAGTGTTCTCGAAGCTACGAACTTGAGTTTGACCAAACTGCGGGAGGCAGTGCAAGACAGGAGTGCCTGGCTTGCTCTGGTCCATGGGGTCACGAAGAGTCGGACACGACTAAACGACTAAACAACAACAACTCTGTTGGCGGATTTGCTCTGGTTTGATTCTGTATTAGATTTCAACTTTATTTTTTATTACATGTGCATTGTATGGTTTTCATTTCTACTTGCAAGCCACTTAGAGATTTATAACTGGTACATAGGACAAGTAAATGAACCTCTTAATGTAGGTGTCAGTCCTTATTGATAAATGAGGTCGTCCTGATTTTGTTAACATCCTGTCCCCAAATCCGTGGTTGCAATCCTGTTCATTGACCACAATGCCAGTGCCTTGGCGACCTCTCTAGTCACTGTGTGTATTCCAGATTTCTGAATGCCACATGGCAACAAACTCCCCACATAATCCATATCCATGCACATGCACATCCACCCACAGCAACTGCTTCATGTAGCTGCTGTCATGCTGCATAGCAAGTCACCACCTGGATTTCCACCTCCGATTTTCCAGGGACAGTACTGGATTTGCAGAAGCCGTCCCAGTTTTTTATTTGATCCCAGAATGTCCCATTTTTTCTTAGGACGTCCCTATTTTCACCAGAGAAATGTTGGAGGGTATGGAGTTATGCGAGCCCCAAGCCAAGGAGTTAAGAAACTATACAACTTTAAAAAGACACCTGAAGGCAGCCGTGTATAGGGAAGTTTTTGTTTTTAATGTTCAATGTTTTATTATGCTTTTATATGTTGGAAGCTGCCCAGAGTGGCTGGGGCAATGCAGTCAGATGGGTGGGGTTTAAATGATGATAACGATGATGATGATGATGATGATGATGATGATGATGATGATGATGATGATGATGGAATAGGACATGACTATTTTCATCAGAGAAATGTTGGAGGGTATGTGAAGAGTCTCCAGCATGCCACTGTTGTTCTTGAGTAACTGTGTGGACAGGCGCTGTGGTCTAAACCACTGAGCCTCTTGGGCTTGCTGATTGAATCCCTACAACGAAGTGAGCTCCTGTTGCTCTGTCCCACCTCCTGCCAACCTAGCAGTTCGAAAGCATGCCAGTGCAAGTAGATAAATAGATACTGCTGTGGCAGGAAGGTAAACACCGTTTTCGTGCGCTCTGGTTTCTGTCACAGTGTTCTGTTGCACCAGAAGCGGTTTAGTCATGCTGGCCACATGACCCGGAAAGCTGTTTGTGGACAAACCCCGGTTCCCTCGGCCTGAAAGCGAGATGAGCGCCGCAACCCCATAGTTGCCTTTGACTGGACTTAACCGCCCAGGTTTACCTTTACCTTTGCAACTAGCACACTTGTTCAGTGACATGGAACCTCAGACCCAGGAAACGAATGCGGCCCTCCAAACTTCTGAAACTGATTCTCCTTTGTACCCCAAGAGTTTTTGCCTGACTTGAATGTGTCCCTGAACTCTTGCTTATCATAGTGGAGGATAGGGAGGGGTATGTGGAAACGAGCTTGCTGTACAAAGATAAAAAATTGCATGCATTGCTGTGCTCACTTCTGCCTTTGGCCCCGCCCACCAATGACATGTGGCCCTTGGCAGGCTAATCAGAAGGGAACGTGGCCCTCATGCTGTAAAAGGTTCCCCACCTCAATGGAGCCAAGAGTTTCCATTTAATGTCTGTGTGATCTATGCTGACTGTAGAACAAGGCTGCACAGACATTTTTGAAATACGAATTCGGTTGGTTTTGACCCATTTCCTTCACAATCACCTCAGATCAGGCATCCCCAAACTTCGACCTTCCAGATGTTTTGGCCTACAACTCCCATGATCCCTAGCTAACAGGACCAGTGCTCGGGGAAGATGGGAATTGTAGTCCAAAACATCTGGAGAGCCGAAGTTTGGGGATGCCTGCCTCAGATCGATGAAAATTGTTGCTCCCTAGGAATCCTACAGTAAATAAGGAGTTAAGCGCTGGCAGAAAGATGCTGGAAGGAACATCTTGAATTTGTTTGCCACTAATCTAGAAATGCGAAGATTTCCTTAATTCTCAACAAATTTTGGTCCCCCTCAACAACATATGTGGCAAAATGTTACGGGCATGTGTGGAAAAGGAGTTTTAAAAGGCTTACTTTTTCCATAGTTAAGCCCATTGTTATCCTCCAAATTGTAATCTTATCATGTATACAAGCTGTTCCATATAAATAGACCCATGTATATTTTCAGTAGTTTCAGCTGAAACCCGTTAAGAGCAGATGTGCATATGGTTGCCTGGCAAGGATCCCTCTAAAATGTATTTTTCCGTTAGCAAAGTCCCCCCCCCCCAAAAAAAGACCGTCCCCTTCCCTTCTCTGTCCTAGGGAGGGCTGGCGGGGAGGAGAGAAGAAAGGAGGAAAGTGGTTTCGTTCATCATTAGAACAAATCTCAAAATGTTTTTGAAGCTTATTTACAGGCCTTTGTGAACTTGACGTGCTGAAAAGGTGCCTAGAAATTTGTTAGCCCAGGGGACAACTTTTCCCAACCTCTCCGCTTCATGTTGCTATCTCAGGCTGGGATTCCCAGGCATGATAGAGGTGTCTAAGGTTATTCGCGCTGTGAATAAGGTGGCTAGGGAGAAGTTTTCCTTTCCCCCATAACAGTTGAACCCGGGGCCATCCAATGGAGATGAATGTTGGAAGATTCGGGATAGGCAAAAGAAAGTACTTCTTTTGCTCAGCGCATGATTAAACTGCTGAATTCACTTTTGCCAGAGCTATGTGCGCATTAGTGGCTCAAAATGCAGCTAGGTCGTTCTTTCCCTCAATTCAGATTTTAGTTGATTTGGGGTAAAGCACATCAAACACAGCATTTCATAAGAAACAACAGTATTGATATGGGTTGCATTTAACGCTGTGTGTACACTGTTTCCTAAACCGGTGGTATATGTACACACCCGCTGTGTAAGTGCAGTGGAACCTTGGTTCTTGAACTTAATCTGTTCCAGAAGTCTGTTCGACTCCCGAAACAGTTCAAAAGCCAAGGTGCAGCTTCCGATTGGCTACAGGAGCTTCCTGCACTCAAGCGGAAGCCGCATCGGACATTCGGCTTCCGGAAAACCTTCGAAAACCAAAACACTTACTTCCAGGTTTTCGGTGTTTGGGAGCCGATTTGTTCGTCAACTAAGCCGTTCGGGAAACAAGGTTTGACTGTATTTGTGCTCAGGTGCTGGTAAGATTTGAGGCTGCACTCCAAACTCTCCAGGGGCTAAACTGCCCTTGCTTCAGGCAAAGCTTATCTTTGTTTCTGAGCTACAAGCCGAAAGCTTGCCCATCATTCGGCAGACATAGGTGCTCTGGCAGTGGGGGCTGGAGGAAGGTAACAACAGGTGTCACGGATGATATCGGCACCAAAAAAGAAATGCTGGAAGCACCCTTGCCTTATTTCCATGGTCATTTCCCATGTGCAACAGGAAAAAGGGATAAGCAGACCTTTCGAGGTGAGCTCTCCATCACACCTGTCAGTGTTGTGGATGGGCAGGTAAACAGCTAAGCCCTCTTGCACCAGACAGGTTTGATGTGCAGAGATATTCACCGGATCCCCTTAATAACTGCTGTGTGAGCACACCTGTTACTACCGTATGCCTGCCCTCATGAATAGAGATAAGCATAGGAACCTGCCATGGGTCAGACCATTTTTCCAGCTGCCTACTCAGACTAGCAGTGGATGACCAGGGTCTCTGACAGAGAGCCTTTCCTCATCACCTGCTAGCTGACTCATTTGTTTGTTTGTTTAAAGTATTTTGAAAAAGTAATGATAATAAATAAATAATAATGAAAGTGTGCATCCCACCTCACGAGACCATTCTATTGTAACTATCCACCCTCCCAAAATTTCAACACTTCTTGCGATGGTTTGACCCCTTTCCGTTTTAACAGTACAAATTCTACAAACACCTTCCATATCTTCTCAGAATCATTTCTCCTGCATATTCCCCGCCTTACCTTAATAGCACATGTTAATTTATCATTAACAGCTATATCCCACAGCTCTTTATACCATTCTTCCATTTTATATTCACCTTGCCCCTTCCACTTCCTAGCTATGATAACTCGTGCAGCTGTCAATACATTTGTGAGCAAGTCGTTCAGAGCCTGCGAACCTTCCACCCCGTCGTAAATTGCTAATAATGCTACATCTGGACTTCCGGTCAGCTTTAAGCCAGTGATTTCTGTTATCTCCTAAAACACCGTTTGCCCCCAAAATTGTACATATTTACACCTCTACCACATGTGAATGTAAGTCCCAAACCTGATTCTTTTAATCTGGAGATACCAAGGTCTGATCCTGCGATCTTCTGCATGAAATGCATGTGCTCAGATTCTGAGCTCTGGCCCCTTCCACTAATCATAATGATTCGTAGTTCTGCCCTCAGGGGCTTCTCGATGGACTCAACCTAAAAATGTAAAATGTAGATGTGAAAAGAGGTGTTTGGAAATCTAACTATCATACTGTGATTGGTTATGGCTCATTCCTGAGTGTACACCATACATATCTAATTTATTTTAAATATTTTAGACCCATTTTCATAGCTAAATCGTGTCTAAAGCATTATAACGAGAAACAAGACAAATTAGTACAAAATTTCAAAATGTGGTTTGTTTGTCATGTATTTTGGTGGGTTTTTTTAATATTGTAATTTTATGTTGTGAACCGCCCTGAGATGTACGGATGTATAACACAATACCCTGGGTATTACACTGCATTACACACTTGGGTTTGTTGTTATTTAATGCCTGAATTGGCCCTTAGCCAGCTCTTGTTCGATGCCCTGCTCATGAACCAAAAGTTGTGGGTACTTAATCAATGTGGTCCAGATTAATTAAATTTGAATCTGCAAGCAAATGCTTTGCCCGCCACATTTATTTATTTTTCCTTTTCTGGTTTTCAGGTCTGCCTGATGATGCACACAGTCCCGTTGCCTTGTCTTGCATCATGCAATGTCTCCAAACCACATGCTTTCACCCAGAACAAGTGGTTCTCTCCTCACTGCCTGGGACACAGCAGATATTTCAAAAGAGGTACTTCTCCATGGCTAAAAATATCATGAAGTGCAGGAGGGTGCATATTAGTGCAGGAACGTCGGGGGGGCAGCGAAATGGAGTTGCTTTTCTTCGTTTGGGGGGGAAAAACACGCACGCACACACACAGATGGCATGTCAATCAACAATGAACCTGGGCTAATTGCTCCCAAGGAAATGGCTGATCCTGTTACTAATGGTACAGTTTCAGCTGTGTGCTAATATAATAGAATGAGGTCACAGCACATTATCAGGGCTACGTCCTTGAACAGTTGGTACCGGGAGACCTTGCATCAACTCGCGTAAAAATTTGGGAGCAGGAGCTGTGTTTTTGAAAGTTACATTTCATGATTCAGTTGGCAGTAGTTACTTTCTTTCTTTTTTAAGAAGCCTCTACTCATTTAGTCTTCTGTTTTGCTGACTTAAATGGTGCTTACTGATAAGTGCTTGGCAGTAAGTGAGCGAAGACTATAACGTGGTGTTTGGCTAAACAGGAGTTTGTGCAGCAGAAACGGGGGCTCTCTGGATGTTGCTGGACTACAACTCCCATCATTCCTGACCATTGGCTGTGCTGTGCTGGAAATGATGGGAGTTGAAGTCCAACATCTGGAGGAACACAGTTCCCCCCCTCCTAGTTGTATACAGTAAGTGGCTAGGATAGCACGTGTCTTGTGGATAGCCAAGAAGAGTTTCCACAATTTGTTGCCTCTGCATTATTCCAAACATTATGTTGTTCATGGGGATGGAATCTCAAGGTTTTGAAAGATTTGTTTTGGCCATCCTGTGGACTTCTGAGCCCAGTTTAAGGTGCTGGTGCTTGTCTTTTTAAAGTCTTAGATGGCACCAAAATACCTGAAGACATATGCCTTCAGGAAAGGCCTTGTTCCAAGTACCCTTTCTAGTAGAGGTATGCTGTGCCTCCTGCAAAAGAGAGATCCTTTTCTGTGTTGGCCCCCCGACTTTATAACACCCCCTATAAGGGATGCACACCTGGTGTCAACATTACAGGCTTTTCAGCACCAGGGTGAAGAACTTCCTGCTTTTAGCTTTTAGGGTTGATATTTTCTGTTGTATTTCATTACGTTTATTTGTTGGTTTTTTACATTGTATTTCTGTGTTGTGCTAATTTTATCCGCACGCTTGTACACTGCTAAGAAATGTGGCACAAATAAGTAAACAAACGAGCAAACGAAGGTGATATGCTCAAGAATACGTGATGTGTTTTACCTTTAGTGCATTTTAATTGCCTTGTGGAACATCATGGGCGTAGCCAGGGCCAGGGCATAGCCAGGGCCTTCTCGGTAGTGGCGCCCACCCTGTGGAATGCCCTCCCACCAGAGGTCAAAGAGAATAACAATTACCAGACCTTTAGAAGGCATCTTAAGGCAGCCCTGTTTAGGGAAGCTTTTAATGTTTGATGGATTTCTGTATTTTAATATTTTGTTGGAAGCCGCCCAGAGTGGCTGGGGGAACCCAGCCAGATGGGTGGGGTATAAATAATATATTATTATTATTATTATTTGTTGTTGTTGTTTAGTCGTTTAGTCGTGTCCGACTCTTCGTGACCCCATGGACCATAGCACGCCAGGCACTCCTGTCTTGCACTGCCTCCCGCAGTTTGGTCAAACTCATGTTTGTAGCTTCGAGAACACTGTCCAACCCTCTCGTCCTCTGTCGTCCCCTTCTCCTTGTGCCCTCCATCTTTCCCAACATCAGGGTCTTTTCCAAGGATTCTTCTCTTCTCATGAGGTGGCCAAAGTATTGGAGCCTCAGCTTCACGATCTGTAATATTATTATTATTATTATTATTATTATTATTATTATTATTATTATTATTATTATGTTATGGGGGCAGGCTTCATGTTGTGGGGGCAGAACCTCAGTTAAGTGTTTTTATTGATTTACTTGATCTGAGGGGGGGCAGCTGCCCCCTGCTCCCCCCTTGGCTATACTCTTCCCTGCTTTTTTGATGCATTTAAATGAGAATAGTGAGCACAGTACAGCGGTCGTGGTGTGGAGGTTGAGACCACCAATGGCCTCATGAAGCAGAGAAAGCAGATAGCGCGTCCAGGGCTGATTCACATTCTTCTCACCAACAGGATTTTGCTGGCTCAATCAAGAGTTTCCTCCCTTTCCCCCAGTTGCTGGAACTGGAGAATGTAAAGCCCAGTTGTCCGCATGTACGATGTGAGCTAGCTCATGTGTGTCACTTCTCTGCTTTCTCTAAGATGCATTGACTTGAAAGAAATTAATGTACCCTTTCATATTTAGAAGAGAAGCTCTGTGCATTCTAATAGGTACTTGAGTATTTTAAGACTGCAGCTTCTCGGCCAAAGGCAAATGCGTGCTGCGCATGCTTAAAAGTGCTTGGTTCCGTCTGGTAAAGTGGCACTTTGTATATGCTCAGATACATCCAGGTTGAGATATCAGAGTTTTTGCTACCTAGAGGTTGGAATTTTTGCTATCTTCCCTCTGAGGGAGCAGGAACATTGGAGTCCGCCTCTGCCTATGTTAGTTCTCAAAGCCAGAATGATGGTGGATATTCCATTTTCCGCTTTCCTAGGGAGAAGGTTATCTAGAGCCCCCAAAGAAGGGGTGGATTCGTTAAGAATGGCAATTCTAACAATTCACGCTAAAAATGTTTTGCAAAGGAAACTCCAAAATTTCTCAAAATAGGGTCAAGAGTTTACCAGGGGCAGGAACCAGACTGTTGGAAATCTCTCCCATAAATGGGGACCGCTGGAGTGTTTTTAGGACACAGCACCGTCTTGGAGTTGCCCAGAGACAAAATACACCTGTAGCATTGGTCCTTTGACAAACGGTCTAGGGTGTGATTTGTTCCATTAAATGGCATTTCTCTGTAGAGCAGATTGATATCAGGAATATAGGATCAGATTCTAGAAGAGATGAATCACTCAGCTCTTCTTTATGATAACATCCTTTCCTTCCCCCTCACCACACACCCAGCCTGCAGTCTTCTCAGATCTTGAAGAGTAAAGGGATTTTTTTTTTTGCGAAGCTGATACTGAAAGAACATGTGAAGAAGAAGAATGTTTTGTTTATTCTTTTAAAAAGGAGAGAGAAAAACCTCAATCTGGTGTGTGTTGTTTCTGAGACTCCAAGGTCCCCTGTATTTTTAAAAGGTGGTGGTTTGGGGTTTTGCAAACGTCCTCATATGGGTTTATTCATATGATAAATAAGATGTTCATATGAACAATAAATAAAATGTTCATAAGAACAGTGATATTCTTTCCTAGCAGAGGGCAGAGAATTGCTAGGCCAGAGGCTAGCGGTGGGATGGCTTTCCTTGTATGGAACATCCAGAAAATCCCTGCTCAGTTTTCCCACTCCCTGGGTATACTTTGGTCCAGATATCTACTACTCTGCTTAACCTGTTTTGACACTCATTACAAAAATAAATGAAGTACAAGCATCCGCCACTTGTACTTGCATGATTGATTTGCCTGTGCCCACGTATGTGCGCGGCGCCAGGAAATCTATCAATTCAAACCTGGAAATGGCAAGAGAGAGCTGGAAAGTCCTCATGGTTTGAAAGGAGACCCTCTCCAGAGCCTGAAGAAGCCAGTGAGCCAAAAGTCCAGAAACAAATGTTTAAAAGGCTTAAAACACACACACACACACACAAAAACTTATGGGCTCTAAAATGGCGCACGGAAACTCTCACTGCTGCTGCAGTACCCCGCTCAACAGCTTTGGGGAGGGTTGCATCAGGTAACTCACCACAGTTTAAAATGCCAAACAGTTTAAGGCTCAGGTACCTGAAGGACCTCTTTTACCTTCATGAATCTGCATGTGCATTACGATCGTCATCAGAGGCCTTTTTCTGCCTGTGCAAACAAAGACCTACCATCACCATCTTTGGAAGTGAGATAGACAGGGCCTTGGAGATTGTGGCTCCCTGACTTTTGAATGCTCTGCCCAGGTGAGGCCTGCCTGGGGCCAATTCTGATGTCATTTCCCTACCAGGCAACGACTTCCCTTCCCTTTCGGATCTTTAAGCTGCTGGGTGACCTTGGGCTAGTCACACTTCTTTGAAGTCTCTCAGCCTCACTCACCTCACAGAGTGTTTGTTGTGGGGGAGGAAGGGAAAGGAGAATGTTAGCCGCTTTGAGACTCCTTCGGGTAGTGATAAAGCGGGATATCAAATCCAAACTACTACTACTACTACTACTACTACTCTTCTTCTTCTTCTTCTTCTTCTTCTTCTTCTTCTTCTTCTTCTTCTTCTTCTTCCTGCTTTATTTTTATGCTGATAGACTTCGGGCTGTTCTGCTGGTTTCAATAATCTTTATTGGTTTTCATCATTTGCTGCTGCTCCTCACCCCCACCCCCTTCTTCTTAAACACTGCTTTTAAGAAGAAAATCCTCGGCGTGAGGTGCCAAACCATGGCAGCAAACAGCAAATACTTCTGTTGTCTGCTCATGCCATCTCCTCCCTTAGAAGCAATTTATATACTGCGGAAAATAGGATGCAGTGCAGACTGTACCAATTCAAAGTGTGGGGCATGGGGGGCGGTCACATATGTGCCTGTTATCCCAGAGGAAAAGCATCCTTAGCTTGGAAAGCTAACACATCACATAGGGAGGTCCTAGCCTAGACTTCCTAGCAGCACCTTCCAAGGTCTCTTCCTCTGTTTTGAAGTCCTACCTAATACACACGCAAACACACTCACGCTTTAACAACTGTGTGGGCTGCCTGGCTCTGCAGCTGAGCCTCCTTCACCGTCACCTACTGTGTGGAGGCGAGCTACCAGACAGGGTGTGTTTCCTTTCAGGAGTTTTTTTGGCACTGGTTCCAGTTCAGCTTTGCTAACAGAAGCTCAGGCACAGCTAATGGGACACCTGTTAGAAGCTGCTAGGAATATAGATGCACGATTACAGCCACACCTTTGCAAGCCAAGCTAGACATTTGCTGAGAAAAGGAGGCAACACGTGGGCAAAATATAACTGTTTTAATCTGTAGTTAACCATAGACAGTGATCCAGGGTAATCATCTGTTTCGGTTCATGCTTCTTCAGTTTTATAACTAAAATAAATCAAATAAATATAAGTCAATCATCATGTCATACATACTATTAAGTCATACATTATAATCAGGTCAATAGCCGGCATGGACACGAATCTACACAGTTCACACTATTTTCACAATGCAACAATACAGGAAGATACATCAATAAAACAAAAATACAACATACCTAGTACTTGCGTGTACTCTGCGGAACAGGGGTCATACTCATACGTAACCCCTGCTGCCTACACGCAAGGAATAAAGAGCTTAATATACAATAACACCACAGGTCACACCCCTAGTTAACCAAGGCTAATGAAATTTTAAAGTCACATGCACCTCAAAATCCTGAAAGTAATCTAATTAAATGAAGCAACTCAAATCAAACTCAGAGTTCAATCCTTCTGGATGGAGCGTTTTGAACATGAAAATAAACTGTGATTCTTTCTGTTTTAATAATCTAACATAACCTCGTTTAGCATTCCCCTTCCTCCTATTAATCCACAATACGGTGTACAGCAAGTCTGAGTCTGAATGATTGCTGGCTAAAAACTGCTCAACCAGATTAAAACAGTTATATTTTGCCCAAGAACTGGTCGACGTGTTGCCTCCTTTTCTCAGCATTTTGACTTTAAGTTGCAACACAGGGGTTGTTTTATCAGCATAAGCTAGACATTTGGGCATATATATATATATTTTAATGCTTTTATTTCGTTTCTCCAGCCGGCAGGAACCGTTATCCTTTCGGGGAGAAAGAAGAGAACCACCCCCACAGCAGTGAATCTTTTAATAACAGGAATACAGGGAGCAGCAGTATGCGATACCGAAAAGGCATGCTCAAAATAAAACAGAGAGCTTCAATGTCATGCAGTGCATTTCTAGAAAGACCCAAGTCCCAGTTCATTCAGTCAGTCTCATCCAGACTCAGTATGTTTTCCGAGCAAAATTCAAAGTGTTGGTGCTGACCTTTCAAGCCCTAAACGGCTTTGGCCCTGCACACTGAAGGAGCTTCTCCACCTCCATTGTTCAGCCCAGACACTGAGGTCCAGCTCCGAGGGTCTTCTAGTGGTTCCCGCATTGCGAGAGGTGAGGTTACAGGGAAGCAGGCAGACCTCTTGAGCTTTTTTTATCCACCAGGTATTTTTTAGTTTTCTGGTTCTTCTTTGAACCTCAGCCTTAGCATTGGCATAGGTGGGTTTTTTTGTTTTGTTTTTATTATTATTATTATTATTATTATTATTATTATTATTATTATTGGCACAGTTTCTCTCTCTTTGTCAGATCTGAAAGGCCTTCCTTTTCTTGTCAATAATGCATTCAGTCTCACTATCATTGTCATCAAACTAGCCCTGGTGTTTCTTGGTTTGGTATCCAATAGCTTGTTCACAGCGTGCAATAATGGATGTTTTTAGCTTGGTTCAGTGTTCCTCAATGTTACCAGGCAACTCTGAAAGCAGATGGTCCTTAAGAGTCATTTGGAAGCAATCCTGCTTAATAGACTCTTGAAGGGCTTGAGTGTTCATTTTGTGCCTTGCTTTCTTCCCTTGAAGCCTTCGTTGAAGTATAATCATGACAGCCATCATGGAACCTCTGTCCAGCAGTCGCCGGCATTCATCATAGCTCTGGTAAGGAGGCGATTTTCAGCTCAGACAAATACGTAGTCTAAAGGTGCCTCCACAATGTTTTAAATTTATTTTTTGTTGAAAGACAGTGTTGGTAATAACAAGGTTGTGCACTGCACATATAGTAAAAAAAAAAAGATTCCGTTCTGGTTGCTGTTGCCAATTCCTTCTTTCCTAATGGTCCCAGGCCACAGATTGAAATCTTGCCCAACTCTTCCATTAAAATCACCCAGGTGGATAATTCTGTTTTCCTTAGGCAACTCTGATAGGTTGGCATCCAGTCAGGTGGGCAGCATATTATTATTATTATTATTATTATTATTATTATTATTGTTGTTGTTGTTATTGTTATTGTTATTATTATTATGCCAAGCTTTGAAGGCACAGGTCTGTACTTTCCAGGTCTTTGCCTAAGCAGTTTCCTTCCTTCCTTCCTTCCTTCCTTCCTTCCTTCCTTCCTTCCTTCCTTCCCCCAGAAAATGGAATAAATGGCAATTTGGTTTTCCACTGATTGTCATTTGTTCCAATTCAGTGGTAAACGGCAGATTTTCCTGGGGGAAATGGTGGAGCAAAAAGCCTCCTTGGACACAGGCCTTCAAACGTGCCTGCAAAGTGTGGCATGAAAGGAAATCTGGGTGAAATCTCTGGGTGAAATCTTTCAGGAAAGGGAAGAGAGGATTACAGCACAATCCCAAACCTGTTTACCTGAAGGAAGGCCAGCTGATTTCACTGGGAGAAAGGGTGCGTAGCAGGAAAGTGCATTTTCTGCCTTCCAGAGACACATTTTTTGAAAGAAGAGAAGCAATAAAAATGCAATTTAAAATCAGTATGTAGATTTAATGTGGACATGCTGCAAACCACCTGAATGAAGCTTGAGGACCACTGGTGGTCCACAGACCACCATTTTTTTTGGGGGGGGGGAGGAACCCTGCAGTAGATGATGTGCCTCAAAGCTGGCAAATTTTCCATAGGGATGCTAAGCCGCCTGGTGAACATAGTGTCTCATTCAGCATTGAGATTCTAAGTGTCAGACCTGAAACATTATCCAGTACATGAAATGTATAAGCTGAAGCACTTGGCATCCTTTAGCTTCTCCCATTGGCTGCTTTGCAGGTGCACAGCTATTTTATTTACTTATTTCATTTATACTCCGCCCTCCCTCCCAAAGGAGGCCAGTATTTTAAGGAAGCATTGTAATTAAGAGGATCGGTGAAAACGCACACTGGCAGATTGTATGACTCAGGACGGTCCAAAACCTGCCGGATTCCGGATGCACTTGTAAAATGCAGCACCATTACTGTACTGGAACTGCAAGAATGGAAAATGATTTACCACTCGCATGAAACTGGATGTGAGCGGCGCCATGGATGTGAGCAAACCAGGCCGAAGTGCGCTCACTCACGTTGCGGACTTGGTGCGAGTGAAGACTCTTTTGGCCCAAGCATCTGTATTCCACCACCAGAGTGGTTCCTTTGTGTGCCACTGATAGGTTGGGTAGCTCAGCCCTTTCCTGATTCATGACCGGGAACTGGGCAGATTCAGACCTCAAAGTACTTTGAATCCATCTTTGCAGGCACACACACCCTGGTGAGTTATTGCCAAGCATATCACAGCTGCATCTCTACATCTGGAGTAGTGCAACTCTGGCTGCTCACACACTTGTGTGTGTGTGTGTGTGTGTGTGTGTGTGTGTGTGTGTGTGTATTACGCATATGTGTGTATTACGCGTATGTATGTGTGTATTACGCATACACATTGACAAAATAATTACTCCCAACTCTTCACTCAGCACTTCATTACTCATCTAGTAAAACAGCTTCCCAGTGTCATGTTGCCACAGTCCCGGGCAGTTATAGTACGGGTTGCAGCGCTTGCCAAATTGTATATCAGCCAGAATTTCCTTGACAGTTCATTAAGAGTAATTCTTGTTTTCTGGAGCCACAACTCAGGTTTATGTGTCTCCTTTTGGACCAAAATAAAATAAAACTCGACTGCCTGTAACCACACTTAACAGTTTGTTTTGTGTCAATAATGTAACTGTAGATCTCTAAAAATATAAATTGTGAACCATCCGCCAACAAGGAAGAGAGAGGAGAGGAATGTGTTTTTGCTTCTTAGGACCTGACATCTGCAGAGCCACACAAGTCCTTTGTTAACATTTATGTGTAGTCAGCAGGGCGCAGTTTGGGGTTTTCTTATGTAATGTCTCCTCCTCCTCCTGCGCGGACTTCTGTTGTAATTGCTACCCCAAATTTACAACGAAGCAGCGTGGGGCATGGAAGGAAGAACCACTTTCTGGATGTCCTGATATTCCAGAATTGCAAGGGTTTGGACTGAAATCGCACTTAAACCCAAAAGTGGAATGCAGGATTGCATTGTTAACTGAGTGTTTTAACTCTTATGACATTGTGATGCTAACGGACAGCAAAAGAAGTATATGTTTTGCAAAATGAAATCTCTATGGATTCTGCAAAAGCTGAATAAAGAAATACACAGCATCAAATAAAGAAATAAAGGATCACACATCTTCCGTCATAATGCATAAGCTGGTTCCTGGATTTAGTCTCTTTATCATACGCTACTAGGACTAGAAAATGGGGTGGAGGGAGGCTGAACTATGCAAAAAAGAGGTGGGGCAATGCAAACTTCAGGTTCTATGGGGCAAATATTGCTCTATAAAGTACAGTATGTGGTGGCATCTCTTGAAGGCTTGAGGCTTGAGTGTTTCTAAGCATTACTCATCGTAGGTGAATTGAAATTAATGGACCTAAGTTAGTCCTGTTCATTCATTTCAGTGGGTCTACTCTCAGCAGGATTAGCACTGATTACAACCCGTAGACTTTTCCTTAAACCTTCTGAAAGACATTAGCTTACACCAGGCATCCCCAAACTGCAGCCCTCCAGATGTTTTCGCCTACAACTCCCATGATCCCTAGCTAACAGGACCAGTGGTTGGGGAAGATGGGAATTGTAGTCCAAAACATCTGGACTGGACGGCCGAAGTTTGGGGATGCCTGGCTTACACCATGATCTTTTGATCTGCACCATGGTAGAAGCTTGACGAGTCTTGTCTATTTGTTGTATTGGTTGACGAGAGGTTATGGAGAATCCAACAGTACACAATTATGAGAGATTTTTTTTAAAAAAAAAACCAGCTGTAATAGTAACAACCTCCCACTGACCCCACTGAGAAAGAAGCAGATTGCTTCCAACACATTTCAAAACATGTTTGTCAAGGGATCATTCTTATATGTACTCCCTTGTAAAGCACTGTTCCAAATAACTTTACTGCTGCAGCCGAGTTAGCTGCACCTGCAACATGTCTTTGCGAAGGAGTAAATGTAAGAATTATCCCTTGTTAAAGGTACCGTATTTTGAAACGTGTCGGCATCTGGGGGTCGCAGTGAGAATAGGAGACTGTGCTAGATAGGATCAAGCAGGGCTCCTCGGCGTTTTTTTTTTTTTATGTACCAGTCTGTGCAGCTGTTTCTTTGTGGGGTGGCAAATCCACTTAATCCTGCAGGCTGTCTTCAAAATTTTGGGTGAATGCATGGACCGAGGGGGCAGGGCCAGCCGGAGGCACAATGATATTGTGCCCACAAGTGTGCGGACTGACCAGGGCTTTGTTCTTGAAAGGAGGCTAACGGGGAATGGGCTGCAGGTGGAAACAAGTGGTTGGGCCACGAAGGGTCGTGGTGCTGCTTCTCCCCTGCAAATGCATTGCAACCTCAGAAGCAAACGCAGGATTTGGAACCATCTCTTTGTGCTGAGGTCCTAGCTCACCTAGGATGGCGAGGCGAGGTGTAGTTTGTGAATCCCCCCACCTCCGCTCCTTCGAAACCCACTCTGTATTTCCTGGCTAGCAACCCCACACTGACATCAAAGGCATCCAAAACAAGAAATCATCTCTTCCTGGATGGGAGGAGAGGATTTGACTGAGAGCTTTTGAAGTGGGTAGCAGCATGTGAGTAGGGGGGAGTCCCTGTCTATTAATGTGCTTTCATTGTGCAACAACATAGCCTTCCAATATTCTGTCTCGAGAGTTTGGAGGCAAGCTGGGTATATTAGTGAATTGCTGACCCTGTTGCAGCTGATCAAAGAATTCCTGCAGAGTCGTTTGCGTGGAAGCATTTATGCTATCTGCCGATGCCATAGAAAGGCTTGCACAAGTCTCTTCCTCCTACCGTAAGGCACAGGGACAGCAGGTTCTGGCAAGGCACAGTTGGCATTAATTCGTCGAGCTCTTCTCGTTTATTCTGCCAAAATATCTGATGCTATAACACCACCGCTTAGATATCATTTTTGCAGCTTTCCCACATGTTTTAAGAAGGGAAGAGCAGCTTTTTATTAGCTGCCGTAACTTTTGTCCCAGTGAAAAGGATTTGTGGATACCTCAGATTGCCTATGAAATGTTTTCAATGGGTGGATTGGAAAGATGAAGAATTAGATGCACTGCATCAGATGAACAAGCGTGTTGATATCCGAAGCAAGCCTCGCCAGGTGGCCTCGGTTTTCCCAGAGTCCTTACCCAGGATGCTTCCAGACCAATGCTATTTCCCAGTGGGATTCAGTCAGGTTGCACAGTTAAAGTTGAGCTGGTGCACAAGACACTCACTTCTTCCACAAATGCATTGGAAAGTATGGAACAATTGCTTGATGTAATGGTGTACAATGGCCCAGCAAGCAAATCAGAATGAAGACGCAATAAGCACCCAGCACCATCTAGCCTCTTCGCAAACTTTGTGCGAACAAATCAGGATGAATGCGCAATAAAACAGGCCATCTGAGATTAATTTCACAAAGATAAGATTTATGAAAGGAAAGAAGAAATTTTGAATACGCTAGATAATTATTATAAACACAGTAGTAATATTAGAAAGTAGAATTAAAGATGCCATGCGTAGGTAGGGGAGAGTCACATGGGAATATGGGGGAAAGGAAAATGGATAAATACTTGACTAATGTGAGCATATAATTTGTAATGTTAGAGTTGAAGAATACATGATGTGTTTTATTTATAACTAGCTGGCCCTGCCACATGTTGCTGTGGGTTATTTGTGTGATTTCCCCTACCCTGTGCCGATCCATGAGGTATCCCTGTGATTCCCCCACTCCTCCCCTCCCCCCGGCTTATCCCTGTGAATCCCCCAACTCTATCCTGATCCATAACCTATTATGCCCCCTCTTCTCCCCACCCCCGGCTTATCCCTGTGATTTCCCCCCTCTCCTCCCCCTAACCCCCCCCCCCACTTACCCCTGTGATTTCCCTCCTCTCCTCCGTCCAACCCCCCCCCCCGGGTTATCCCTGTGACCCGTTCATTTTGCACACAATCATTCCCCCAATGCATGTGTTCTGTAAAATTTTGCCCTGTTCCAACCCTGACTCCTCTACCCATGTGTGTTATGTGAAATAACATTTATTCTACCCAAAGGCACGGCCCTGTAAAAGGCCCATATTCGGTTGATTCTATGCTGCGGCCTATTCGGCCCCCCCATTCCTCCCCAGGCAGGCCCCTAAATCCACTCAGCCTAGTCTGCAAAGCCAAGGCGAGATACTGTGGAGAGGGCAGGTTTCATCCCTGTGTCTTCCCCTACCCTGTTCTGACCCATTACCTATCCCTGCCCCCTATTTCTCCCCATCCCCCCAGACAGGCCCCTACCTCCACTTGGCAATGTTGGGCCTTGTTGCTGCAAAAGGCCTGTTTTCAGTTGGTTGGGCCTTTTTGCTGCAAAAGGCCTGTTTTCAGTTGGTTGCTGTGGAATTTTGTGATGTCACCTGGTGGCGTGGCTTAGCTGGCAGCAGTGGGCAATCTGCCTTTCTATTGGATGCTGCTGGAGTCTTCAGAGCTTCTGCTGGTGACGTCTAATTTGGGCGCCACTTTTTTGTGTTTAATCATTGTTTTAGGTATGAAAGGTTTGCTTTTTTGGAAAAAAAAAATATGCCAGATCCCTCACTGATGGGCATGGAATGTTGTGGCCAAATTTGTTACATTACAGTTCAGCGGTTACGGAGAAAGGCTGTTACATCCGTGTGTGCAATGCCTACATTTATATATATATAGATACCTACAGTATTTGAATATGTAATGTATATGTATGTAAATAAAGATGATAGATAGATGATAGATAGATAGATGATAGATAGATAGATGATAGATAGATACTGTATCCAGCCAATTAAAAAAACCAAAAAACAACAGGCCATCTGGAAGCAACCCCACTCCTCTGTCTTGTCTTATAACCACTAACTGTTAGTCACTCAGTAGATGAGTTGGGGAGGGAGGCAGATCTTCTACTTCATTATAGCTTCACATGATAACTGAAATAAAACAATTGATTTTTACACTACTTCAACTTCTGACCTTCCTCAGAATACAGCATGAATTCTGCACAATCAGCTTGATGGGTTCTCCACAGGACTTGGGATCTGCCCAACCAAAGGCATTGTCAATTAGTAGCTGGTCCTGGGACGTGAGTGAAGATAGCACAGGCCAATACTGTAGATTTGCAGAAAACTAGGAAGGAGGTCAGTCCTGCAGTGGATAATTTTCTGCTTGAAGTAGTAGAGAGTTTGGCAACCATGCCTATTTTATTAAACTGTTTTCCCCCCTCTGAACAAGAGACCGCTCCATTACTGATCTTACACAACAGTTTACTGCACAGGTAGAACCATACAAATGTTGGGTGAAGAGTTTTCTTACGAAAGGACTGGCATGCACAGCTAAATTGGGAGCTGTTGTGATGTTGATGTTGAAAAATCTGCAACTAGTCTGGATGCCAAAAGAGTGTTTTTTTAAAATACAGTATCTTTGAAAGCTTTGAAAATCTGGGCTGTGACCCAGTCCACAGTGCTGTTTGCTTAAATCCCTTTGAAACCAACGGGGCTTAAACACAATTAACTGTGGCCTGGATTGCCGCCTAGGCCCATAAGACCAAAGGGAAAGAATTATTGGTCATGGAAAGTAAGAGATGATCCAAAGGATCTTGGGGCTTGTCCCCCCCCTCTGCAAGGTGTACAGTTCATTTCTGTGGTGTCCACGAAATCCAGCCTCAGATGGCAGACCAGCTGTGGGGATTGTAGTGATCCGTTGATAGCTCACTTTACATTTGGATTGTTGAAATGCACCCCAGAAATCGCAGCTTGTGTAGAACGCTGCAGCCCAACTTCTTAATAGATGTTATAAAGGTAAAGGTAAAGGGACCCCTGACCATGAGGTCCAGTCGTGACCGATTCTGGGGTTGCACGCTCATCTCGCATTATTGGCCAAGGGAGCCGGCGTATAGCTTCCAGGTCATGTGGCCAGCATGACAAAGCCGCTTCTGGCAAACCAGAGCAGCACATGGAAACGCCGTTTACTTTCCCGCTGTAGCGGTTCCTATTTATCTACTTGCATTTTGATGTGCTTTCGAACTGCTAGGTTGGCAGGAGCTGGGACCAAGCAACGGGAGCTCACCCCATCACAGGGATTCGAACCGCTGACCTTCTGATCAGCAAGCCCTAGGCTCAGTGGTTTAACCCACAGCGCCACCTGGGTCCAAAATAGATGTTATAGCTGCAAGTAATTCATCACACCTATGCTGGAATAGCAGCCCTGGCTAAACAGAGGCTATATATTAAAGGTAAGAAGAGCGTAACAGCCTAAGAAACAGCAAAAGGTGCTATAGCAAAGGGCCCCTATAGAAGCCCATTTTATTGTGCATTCATGATGTTTTGTGGTCATGATTTTATCCAGGCAGTTATACACGATCCACCTTTTAATACTGTTTGCATGTGCAAAAGTTTGGGGGCAGATACGCCACTTCGTTTGGAATCAGTGCATGTCCTCCAGCTCCCTGCTGAGATCCTCTTTGTATCACAAATGTTCCGGGTGGGTAAGTGAATGTTGACTTGCTTTTGTTGCACTGTAGTGCAAGAATGCCCCTGGGGGCAGCAATAAATGCGGCCGCGTTGGGGAAGCATTGGTGGAAAACGGATAAAGCAGAAAAAATGTGAGGACAGTGCCGTATAAATCGACCACTAATGCACTATTATTGTGTAAATTACATGTTGCTAAATGCATCCGCGGCTCCTCCGCCCCAACAAAAGTCTGGAGGGACCCACAGACATATTCTCAGAGAAGGATGTTGGGTGTTGGGAAAGTTTTTTGAACATGTCAATCAAGTGCTTGGTTTGTAATATGTTCTACGTTCCTTCCCTTCAAATAGGCTTCTTTAGAATTTTCAATGCATCAATGGACTCTTATTTGTATTTATGTATTGCTTTTTACTATATTTATTTAATTTTTGCATTTATTTACCGCCTTTCTGCCAAGGCACCTAAGGTGAACCTCAGAAAGTGGTTTACGTAAAAATATTACAATAAGTTTCAGTTAAAACTGCCCCAACGCCAAACTTTTTGAAACTGAAAGGGGGAAGAAAAAATAATAATTTTTAGAGGAAGACAGAGGCACAAATGAAGATAACGGAGAAAGGAGGAAAGAAACTCGGGGAAATGGAAAAGACAGCGAGGGAACAAAAAAAGCAGAGGTGCCTTGAAAAGAATGGGAGGTTAAGGTGACCCCCTCCCCCAATTATTCTTAGGAAAGGATGATGAAACTTTCTTCTCCCACAAAGCATAACTATGAAGATGAGACCCCCGCCCCCACCACCACTTTCCTTGAAACAAATGAAATATTAACATGCTCAGCAAAATGTAAGAGGAAGCTGATCCCTGTAAACTTCTGTTTGTTTTGCACTGTTATGTACTGATTGTCTACTTGCATACACGGAAGGACAGATCCTGAAGCTGAGGCTCCAATACTTTGGCCACCTTGTGAGAAGAGAAGAATCCTTGGAAAAGACCCTGATGTTGGGAAAGATTGAGGGCACTAGGAGAAGGGGACGACAGATGGACTGGATGAATCCCAAGCCGGAATTAAGATTGCCAGAAGAAATATCAACAACCTCAGATATGCTGATGACACAACCTTGATGGCAGAAAGTGAGGAGGAATTAAAGAACCTTTTAATGAGGGTGAAAGAGGAGAGCGCAAAATATGGTCTGAAGCTCAACATCAAAAAAACCAAGATCATCCCCACTGGTCCCATCACCTCCTGGCAAATAGAAGGGGAAGAAATGGAGGCAGTGAGAGATTTTACTTTCTTGGGCTCCTTGATCACTGCAGATGGTGACAGCAGTCACAAAATTAAAAGACGCCTGCTTTCTTGGGAGAAAAGCAATGACAAACCTAGACAGCGTCTTAAAAAGCAGAAACCTCACCTTGCCGACAAAGGTCCGTATAGTTAAAGCTATGGTTTTCCCAGTAGTGATGTATGGAGGTGAGAGCTGGACCATAAAGAAGGCTGATCGTCGAAGAATTGATGCTTTTGAATTATGGTACTGGAGGAGACTCTTGAGCGTCCCATGGACTGCAAGAAGATCAAACCTATCCATTCTGAAGGAAATCAGCCCTGAGTGCTCACTGGAAGGACAGATCGTGAAGCTGAGACTCCAATACTTTGGCCACCTCATGAGAAGAGAAGAATCCTTGGGAAAGACCCTGATATTGCGAAAGATGGAGGGCACTAGGAGAAGGGGACGACAGAGGACGAGATGGTTGGACAGTGTTCTCGAAGCTACGAACATGAGTCTGACCAAACTGCAGGAGGCAGTGGAAGACAGGAGTGCCTGGCGTGCTCTGGTCCATGGGGTCACGAAACAACATTACTATCCTTGATCAGGACACTGTGCTGCTGCTGCTGCAGCCTAGAATAGAATTAGCTTTTTTTTTTAGAGTAGGAAGAGTGTGGGAACAGGGTGAAAAGGGAGAATGATTACATTTAGCAAAATAAGGTATTGCCAGGCCTTTGCTGAACTTGCTGACTGCCAAATCATAAGAAACAGGGGAGGCAGGCCTGCCAGCATCAGTCCAAGGGAGCTGGGTGTGGTTTTGGCAGCTGTAGATGTTCTGCTTTCAACAGCAAAACAGATCAGCGACTGAGTGCTTGACTTCTAAACAAGCACTTCGAATGTTTGTGCTCTTTGGTTGATTTTGTATTCAAATTGCCCCGCTTTAAAGCCTTTCCATCAGCTCCTTCGGGAACCAAATTATCTTTTTCCCTGTCGTGAATTTCATAGTCATGCTGCTGATGAGTCCTTATTTCAGATAATATAATGCACTCGTTGCTGCTATCTGAGGATTTATACTGAGCCCCAGCCAATTGCTCTAGCTCCTGCTGTTGTTTGCTTATTAATTGTGCAGGGCTTTCAAGACAGCAAATATTATTTTTGAAAGTTGCACGGCATTATATTTTCATTCCTCCCAGCGTTGTTTTGTAGCTCGTTTTCTTCTACTAGGTTGCTCTCCCCAGAGAAGCGAGATCAGAAAAAGCTGCTGGTAACAGAGAGCAGCAAAAAACGAAAAGCTTTCTCTGCAGTAGTAACTAGTTGCTGCTCTCTGTCATCTGAAAACTAACTGACTGCATTTCCCAAATGAAATGCAGAAATGTAGGATTTTCTGGCTTGTAAGGCGGCATCTCTACAGAAGGAGGCTGTCCTCTCCTTTCATCTCCTTGCCATCCCTCTAGATCAGGATGGTCCAATTTTTCATACCAAGTGGGCCACAAGAGAACCCATGGGCTGCACACTGTCTTGCACGGAGTGGGGGAGATTGAGGCCAAAATTTGATGCCCCCAACCTGCCCCAAAACTGGCTGAGTGAGGTGACTGTAATGCTGCTCCTTTTATCTGCATTTTCAAGCACATCTGGTGTGGGGAAGGGACATAGCTCAGTGTTAGAGCACACGCCTTGCATAAACAAGGTCCCAGGTTCAACCCTTGCCATCTGTATGTAGGACAGGGGAAAACTGGGGAACTGCTGCCGTTCAGTGTTCACAATATGGAGCTTGATGGCCTGACTCTGTGTAAGGCAGTTTGCTATACAGTATTCCTATGTGGCTTACACAATAGTGCACCATCTCGCTATTTGGAATGGCTGGTGGGGGCACCAACCCATGAAGCATTCCAGCTTGCACATAGGTGGTGCTCCAGCTTGCTATTCAATGTTGGAAGCTCGGGGTGTGTGGCGGGGAGGCAATATTCCTGGAAACGCTTGTCCAGGCAAGGGAATAGCAGGGAAATCTTTGCTGGAAATGTGCTGACTTGCCTATAAAGGCAAAGGGTAAAGGGACCCCTGACTGTTAGGTCCAGTCACGGACGACTCTGGGGTTGCGGGGCTCATCTCCCTTTACTGGCCGAGGGAGCCGACGTTTGTCTGCAGACAGTTTTTCCGGGTCGTGTGGCCAGCATGACTAAGCAGCTTCTGGCGAACCAGAGCAGCGCATGGAAAAGCCGTTTACCTTCCCGTTGGAGCACTTTGACGTGCTTTTGAGCTGCTAGGTTGGCAGGAGCTGGGACCGAGCAATGGGAGCTCACCCCGTCGCGGGGATTCGAACCGCCGACCTTCTGATCGGCAAGCCCTAGGCTCTGTGGTTTAGACCACAGTGCCACCCGTGTCCCGGCTTGCCCGTAGCAAAGACTTAAACCAATTTGGTGCAGCTGGCACCAGCTATTCTGAGGAATCGCAGAAACACAGGCCCATTTCCCCCGTAAACCAACTGCTCCTCGCTCCTTATTCTTTCCTATGCTTGCAATTGTGGTTGGAAAGGTTAACATGTGAACCTAGAAACCCTCCGTAGTTTCAGCAAGCAGCTGTTCCTGTGATCATGGCCACCACGGTAGCTGGAAAAAATGACTGCCAGCAATTTCATCATAACATTTCGCTCTATGATCTTGAGTGTGTGTATGTGTGTGTTTGTCTGAAAGGGTATGTGTGAGGGACAGGGGATATCGCGAAGTCCCTCCCCTCCTGAGTTCCAGCCCATCCCCGAGCGCAGGGGAAAGCAGGGAGAGTTCCGACTCAAGTGGGGAAGCAGGAAGTGGTGTCCGAGGCTCAGGCAGGGTAGCGGAGCCATCGTCCCAGGTGGGACAGGAAGAGGGAAGCAAGGGGGGCAGACCCATTCCCCCAACTCCGGAATTGACCAGAAAACGTAGGGGGAAGAGGCTGGGTCTCCCCAAGTTGTTATGTTGGAGAAAAACGCGCCAAACGCCATTCGGAGGTTCTGACTCAAGCGGATAAGATGTGTCTCTGTAAATAGCACTGCCTTTAGCACTGTAAATACGCAGCACCAATAAAAAGATAAAATGCAGAGCCGTGTGGAGTCGTTACTCTGAAGTAGCCCACCCAGGCCACTGTGACAGTATGTGACCACTTAGTCATGGGAGAAGTGGATTGTGTGAACTGGACTGGAAGGGAGCCAGTGTAGTGAAACTCCTAGCTTAATCTAACCTCTTGACCTAGGATTTGATGGCGGCTGGTTCCCCTGATGACTGAGGATTAATCCCTGTTGCTTGCAGCGGTGGGAGTCTAAGGAAGGGTGAGATTGGTTGATGATGGAATCAGCACAGAAACCGGCAGCGATGGTAATCAAAGAATCATAGAGTTGTAGAGTTGGAAGAGGCCCCAAGGGTCATCTAGCCCAACCCCCTGCGATGCAGGAATGTGTATGAGCTGCTTTGATCACTCCAAACAGTGCTGTACAGGGATTTCCAGTCCACAGTTTCAAAGATCTTGCAAGCTCCACAGCTGGAGGCAATGGGTTGTAATCAATGTTACCGCCAAGGCAAACTTTGCATTCCCTCTTTAACACCTGTTGGAATTTTAACACCCTCTCTGACCCCTTTGTAATGCTGCTCGTTTATCCGCCTGCTTTATTAATTGCTGTGTCTTCATCGTGGCTTTAATTTTGTCAAACTCCCTTGTAATATTTAAGGGCGATGTGCAAAGTCAACAAACAAACCCGACAGCTTGAAAAGCGTTACAAGGTAAGCAGCCGCGATTCACTTGCTCGCCCCATTCCTCACTCACTTCAGTGGTTGCGCAAACTAGCCCTACAAACAAATCTTACATGGATCAGTACTTTAGAGGGACCACATTAAAACCCAACAGTGAATGAACGCCCGGCAAAAGGGACCTGACTCATCTGTGCATAAGAGCTTAATCTTGTGCGGATTTGCAGGGCTGCATAAGCAGTTTGTTTACCTAGCTGTGTGCAAGATTACAGCCTTTGGAGAAGAGTGTATGCTTTTTTATCTTTAGCAGAAGCCCTGGCAGTTCCTTCTCTGCCATTGCAGACTAATTGCGTTCATTAGAGCAGACGGCGCAGCAGGTTGCCTCCTCTCCTTGACTGGAGTCCTGCAGCCTCCCGCTGTTCGTTTACTTGATGTGGCTGGAGTTATTAAATGGTTGTTTTCATAATGACATCAGCTCTGAATTAGATAAGGCTCATCCAGGAAAGATAATTAGCTAGGCTTCAGAAAGAGCGTGCAGGAAGACTTGGCGCAGGAAGAAGAGAGCGGGCTGGATTCTTGAAGGATAGCTGACTACAATCTAAATTACCCTTGTGTAAGGAGGAGGGCGTTGTCACTCGCGCACATGCGCATTACAAGGGCTTCGCATGTGTGCTTATATCCCAGAGTTAAATGTTAGAAATCATTGTAAGTTTCAAAAGAACTCTCTACTATCATTTCCAATATAGAAAGACATGCAGCATAAACAATTCTGTATTACGGTATGTTTACATCAACTATGTATGATAAAGCCTGCTTTTAAAATATGGCACGTGAGATTCAGAAGCTCAAGTGCATATGCATTGCAAGTGCCAGATGTATTGCCCACATCTGCAGGTAAGAATGGGGGTGGGGGTGGGAGTACTGGAAGTCTACTCAATTTTAATATAACTATTCCACTTGCTGTTCTGCGTCTGATAGTATCGACACACACAGGGAGTCATCTGGAGGAAGCTCACAGCAGCTTCAGTTTCTACTTCTGTGCTTAGCCTGTGATATTGAAATCACCCCAGCGGAATTTCCTCAATCGAAAGCAAGATTTTAATTCTTATCGTCACCATGCTGATTAGAGCTTTGCTTAAATGATCAGGCAAAGAAGGGTGACGGAAACGTTTTTAAGCTGCCCTGTTTTTCCTGTCTCGTCTGCCCTAACTCCATGCAGATTCTTAGAAAACACAATAAACACGATCAACATTGAAAAGTTGTCAGGATCCTTCCCATGGCTTGGTGGGGTGGCCCCGTGAGTGGATGCGACAGCCCATTTGGAACCGATAGAGGCATTTGGTGTCATCTGTTCAAGTTACAAGAAAGGAGGTTCCACTCAAACATCAGGAAGGGTTTTCTGACAGGAAGAGCTGTTCCAACAGTAGAACAGGCTCCTTCAGAAGGTGGTGGACTCTCCTTCCTTGGAGGTTATTAAGCAGAGGTTGGATGGCCATCTCTCATGCATGCATTAGTGGAGATTCTGGCATTGCAGGGGGTTGGACCAGATGACCCTCGGGGTCCCTTCCAACTCTACATTTCTATGATTCTATGATCTTCACTTGCCTATCTCACCTTTCTGGCATCTGTCCCACAGGGCAGCTATTGGCCATGCGGGGAAAGGGAGTAGCCCAGGCATCCCCAAACTTTGGCCCTCCAGATGTTTTGGACTACAATTCCCATCTTCCCCGACCACTGGTCCTATTAGCTAGGGATCATGGGAGTTGTAGGCCAAAACATCTGGAGGGCCGCAGTTTGGGGGTGCCTGGAGTAGCCCATCTGCAGCAGCCCCAGATTCTTTCTTCACCTGCCCTGCAGAGGAGGAAAATGGGGGGGGATGCAGCTGATGGAGGCAGAACTTACCTTTGTACAAGCCATGCTGATTTTTCTTTGGCAAGGCTTTTTCTTCTTTTGAAGGCCAATCTACACATTAACATAATTCATGTGGATCAACATTATTGGGATTTTGCTATTTCAAACTGCACCCAGGCCCGGCCCTACGTGCAGGCTGGGTGGCGCAGGGCACCATGGCGCCGGCCCGCCAGGAGGGCGCCGCGAGCTGCGCCCACCCGCTGGCCGACCGGTCCGCCACGCAGCTGCGCCTGCCCGCCCGCCTGCCGCGCAGCAGCGCCTGTTGCACCCGCCCACCGCGCTGGGAAACAGGGTAGGAGGGCGCCGGAATGGGGCGGGAGGGCGCCGGAGGATCCGGCACACCACGGCGGCGGAAGCGCTTAAGACGGCGCTGACTGCACCTTGGGGATTTCAATGAATCTGTTATTCCCTCACAACAAAAACTCCCTGTTAATGTAAAACAAGATCATAAAGTAGACAGGGCTCTGGCCTAGCTTTCTGTCTATTGTGCTATTTTCCCTAACAATATTTTTTTATTTTTGTGGAAGCATTCGAACATGTAGCCTCCACCTGTTGCCTGAAAGGCTTCAGTCCCAAGAACTCTCTACATGTGATTTGTTTTGTGTACATTGCCTCTAAATGTTTAATAATGCTTTGCACAAGTTCATCTGGGACAGGTCTCTAATTTTCCTGGATTCCCTGTAGATTCTTTAAGAACAAGCCTCTGCTGAATTTAGCAATATAATTATAATTTAGTGAAAAGATCCCGTTTCAGGTGTTAGTTCTTTTAAAACTCTCACGTATTTAAACAGATCTTGGTATAATTTAAAATATATAAGCACTGACAGCACACCCAATATTATTTTACAGTTAAATGATTCAATTAATAACTACACATAATAAAGGCTGCCTTTAAAATCAGGCAAACACAGGTCGTATTCTAGGAAACATATGTTGGTTGGCAGTTCACAACTTTTTACTCAGAGTAGGTAAAGGTAAAGGGACCCCTGATCATTAGGTCCAGTCGCGGACGACTCTGGAGTTGCGGCGCTCATCTTGCTTTACTGGCCAAGGGAGCCAACGTACAGCTTCCAGGTCATGTGGCCAGCATGACTAAGCTGCTTCTCGAAAACCAGAGCAATGCACAGAAACGCCGTTTACCTTCCCGCTGGAACAGTACCTATTTATCTACTTGCACTTCGTGCTTTCGAACTGCCAGGTTGGCAGGAGCAGGGACCGAGCAACGGGAGCTCACCCCGTCGCGGGGATTCGAACCACCAACCTTCTGATTGGCAAGCCCTAGGCTCTGTGGTTTAACCCACAGCGCCACCCGTATCCCATCTTTTTCTCAGAGTAGACCCATGTAAATGAATGAAGGTGACAGAGGGCTCAGCCACACTTCCGCTTGCTTGCCCCACCTCTTGCCTCCCGGGAAAACCCGCTGTTTGCCACTGAATCAAACGGCAATCAGGTTTTCTCCAGATTGACCATTGCTCCGATTTAGCGCATAAAAAACCAGGTTTTTCCAGGAGGAAGCAGCAGGGCAAAGGCAAAACCACTCAGAGCCGTGCATAAAAGCACGGGACAAGCGGGAAACCGCTCAGACCCTAAGGTCGGCTTGTTAACTTTGGTGCACCCAATCTGAGTAAAACTTAGTTGAATACCGTGTAGCTGGTGCTCCCAATCCTCCCCCCTATTGCCACATTATCTCAACAAACGTGGGTTGGGGATCACGATATTTGCCAAGGTCAACGTCCAGTTTGGCTCAGAAGCGCCATGCCTTCACAGCCATACATATTAGAAGCTTCAGGTCTGTTGCAGGAGAGAGTGAGGCCCCTCTCCCTTCCCAAGAGCGTAAGACAAGGCTGGCTGCTGGATCAGGGCCAAGGGCCAACCAATGGCCTGCAAGCAGGAAATGAAAGCAACAGTGACTCTCCCCACTTTAGGTCCTTTGCAGAGTGTGGTTTAATGATGCTTTGGAAGTAAGACATTTAACCATGAGCCACCCCCACAAAAAACTGCGGTCACAATTCTGTGGAACAGAACAAATGAGAAACGGGGGGGGGGGGGAGAATGGGATAGGAAAGCAAATAAATTTTAGCTATCCTTTATATTTTACAACCTTGTTTCTTTCCCTCTTAAGTGAGCTGGAGGGGGGGAAATAGGTGTCTATATGGTTGCCAAATCATTTAAGGTGGCAAGTCTCCATAGCTAGTGGTTTCCCTTTTTATTTTATTTTCCTTTCCTAATTCAAAAGATAAGATTCACCCACTTCAATGCCGTTTATCATTAAAGGTATACAACAAAGCAGAAGTTCTCAGCCGAAAGCCTAGTCTTCAGAAGAATCCATATGTGTAAGTAATGTGATGCAGCAGTTACTATAGCAATTATCTCTTCACAAGCCAAACCTGCGTCTGACAAGTCGTATTTTATCAGATTTGAAAATAAAAAAAAATAAAAAAGGTTGAAGTGTTGGTTTCGAATGGGATTTCTGTAGCCCACTCACAAGTCAAGCTAGCGCGGGGGGGGGGGGGACAGGAGTCTGTATAGGGGTTAACAGGGGTTAAAAAGAGAGAGAGAGAAAGTTGGCGTTCTATGCTATGGTAACTCCGAAATCTAAAGAAGTATCTGAAGAAGTATCTTGGTATCTGAAGAAGTGTGCATGCACACGAAAGCTCATACCAAAATAAAAACTTAGTTGGTCTTTAAGGTGCTACTGAAGGAATTTTTTTCTATTTTGCTCCGAAATCTAAGCAAGGGAAAGAAGGCTTCCGTCACCTGTATATATTATGCAAATTGAAGGAATCTATATGTATGTTTTTACAAATTTTATTCGGCTTTTGCTAGGCATGGGCGGGGCAAAGAGATATGTAGCAGAATGAATCCCTGCCTATGACAACTAGATAATTCTTGTGTTACATGTTATGATTTTAGCTGAGTGGATTACTGTTATTTTAATTCTGCTTTGCTTCCAGGCAATCTGCTTAGTGAGCATTCATTCTTTTCAAATTGCCTTTTTAGATTGCCCTGTCTCTTTGGATTGTGAGCCTGAGGGCAGGGACATGTGTGTGTGTGTGTGTGTGTGTGTGTGTGTGTGTTTTGTGTGTGCTTTGTAAGCTGCTGTGGGAGCCTTTTTTTGGCTGAAGAGCAGGGTATATGTGTGTGTGTGTGTGTGTGTGTGTGTGTGTGTGTGTGTGTGTGTGTGTGTGGAGGTTCCCAAACCACCCCCCTAAATAAATCACAACATAGACAGAATTTAAGTTTAATGGTTTTTGGCATGAATTTGGCTACAACTTTATTAAATCCAAAACATGTGAGTGGTTGCGTAGGCATTGGTTCTCAACTGTCACCTAAGGACAGAAATGATGATAATAATAACTTGCCTTGTCAACACGGGGAAATCCAACAGGGAGAGACGGGGACCCGGGTGCACAGAACTCTCCCCTCTCCCTTCAGGCTCCCAGAGGCATCAATATGCCGTCCTGGCCCCCTACCTTGGGTTACGGACACAGCATAGAGCCCCTGTATTCCTGACCGGGATTTCCCCAACCACTCAGGCATAAACCTGGGGCCAACTTAATCAATAAGACCCTTTAATACAACCAAAATAACCAATGCCTAACCGCCAACCTTACAAGTTGTGACTATTTGCTACGCAGTAGGCGAAAACCCAGATGGCACCAGCCAATCAGCCAAATGGGAAAAATTCCTACCGGCCCCTGAATACAGGCGACCAACAAAGTCATAGCAATGTCAACACAGAGGCCTAAAAACAGCGGAGGGAGGGTGGGGATCAGAAACGCAGCCAAAGAGAAGGAAAAAACCAAGCATTTAAGTATTTATACCCCAGGGGCCTCACTTACTAAATTGATACATGTGATTATGCCCAACAACAGCCCATATCCAATCAAACAGTGGCCACTCATGCCCCCACCTTTGACACAGGCGTGGTTTGCTAGCCCCCACCGCAAACCGTGCTCTCTATAATAGAGAACCCGCAATATCATTTGTTTATGGTAAGGGTATCGAACGCTGCATCAAGCGTTATCCCACACTTCCAAATGCCTTTTTCGACACTTTCCTCGCTGCAAAAAAGTCAAATTTAAGAGTGGGTGTGCAAGAGGAGCGGGTTGTGTTGCACAGGAGTGCCAGGTAAACTTTAATTGTGCAATCTGAAATTTATCAATACGGTATGTGTTTGAATAGCATCTGAAAACAGCAGTAGATTGTTAGCACCTTTTGACGATGGTTGAATTTTGTAAAACACTTTGAAAACCTCCACATGGAGGGCGGGAAGAGGATAAAGTTTTAAACAAGTATATGAATAAATGAATTTATGAATCCCGCTCATACGCCTCCTGGCTTCTGAGAGGTATCCCCAGGTCTGCCCACTCTCCCAACCAACATGAGCAGTCATAATTTTTTATGGTGATCCTACCGTGTTTTGATTAGACAATATACTGCCTTCTCCTCCCCTGATTGGCTGGCCCTTGTGTCAATCACAAAGCCGTCTCTCTTTTCTCTTTAATTATGCATGAGGCCGGGGGACACCTGAAAACAAGAAGGATCACAGAACAAATATTCGTAAGGGGGGGGGATGCAAAGTACTTGAGGAACAAAGCAAACAGAAAAACAAGGCAGACAGCCTGTCTCCCGGCATGAGGGGAGGGGAGGGCAGTGGATCACAGGAGCTTAGGAAACTGCCTTATAACAGAGTTAGAACATTCACCCACCCAGCTCATTACTGTCTATATTGATGAGCAGGAGCTTTCCAGGGTTTCGGGCAGATTTTCCCAGGGAGACAACAGGGATTGAACCTGGGAGCTCCTGAGCACACAGGTCAGATGCTCAACCACTGAACAGTATCATAGAATTGGAAGGAAGTTGGAAGGGACCCTGAGAGTCATCCAGCCCAACCCCCTGCAGGGCAGGAATCTTTTGCCCAACGTGGAGCTTGAACCCACAACCCTGAGATTGAGAGTCTCGTGCACTACTGACTGTGATAGCTCAGTATGAGACTCAGGATCAAGATTGAACTGCCCTGAGACCTCCAGGTATAGGTCGGTATATACCAGGCACCCCCAAACTTTGGCCCTCCAGATGTTTTGGCCTACAACTCCCATGATCCCTAGCTAACAGGACCAGTGGTCAGGGATGATGGGAATTGTAGTCCAAAACATCTGGAGGGCCCACGTTTGGGGATGCCTGGTATATACTGTAAATTCAGTAAATAAACTCTATGATTCTGTGAGTCTATCCATCCTTAGCTGTATGCCTATTTGTGCTGGATCCATATGTGTGTGCGCGGTTACAGGAGCAAAAGGCAGAAGGCTGCCGAGCTTTCTTCACTGCAGAAAAACAAAACAAAACCATGCCTGCATGAGGATGCAGTTGCATGCAGCCGTACCAAGGGCCAAACGACACACGGCATTATTCACGCTTTTTAAAAAGGCGTGCTCATACTGGTCACTTCTGTTCTGAAGTGAAAGCAGACCCGGGTTCCCAATCCTGGGTGTGTTTCTGGTCTAGATCTGGACCTTTCGCCTGTTCGCTGGAGCTTCTGATAGCTGGGAGGGCACATGCAGCAGTGAAGTTCAGCAAAATCCCCGGAGGTTGTTTATGTACACCGCAAGGAGTGTGTCAGCAGCTGGATTCACCCAGAGCCTTCCACCTGGGTCACTTCCAGGCCTGTTATGTACACAGCCTCAAGGGGATTCTGTGCATTGGACAGCGTTTTTCGTCAGTCTCACCTGGCCTGAACCCAGCCTGTAGGAAGTACAATTCCTGCCGGTGTCTCTTCTCACGTTTCTTGCCCAACAGGCACTAGGCGTGGTTTAAAAATTGCTTGTGCCCATGCATGTGTGTGCATCTTGTGGAATAGGAACCTTGCTCCCCAATACAGTTGTACCTTGGATCCCGAACGCCTTGGTACTCGGATGTTTTGGCTCCCGAACGCCGCAAACCCGGAAGTGAGTGTTCCGTTTTGCAAACGTTCTTTGGAACCCGTACGTCCGGCAGGGCTTCCTTTTGGCCGCAGGAGCTTCCTGCAGTCAATCAGAAGCCGCACTTTGGTTTCCTTTTTTTTTTTTTGGAAGTTGAACGGACTTCCAGAACGGATTCTGTTCATCTTCCGAGGTACGGCTGTATAATGTTTGCTTTGGGAAAGTGTTTTTAAAACAATCTCCTTGCAAATCCCTGCCCCCATGTGCATATTTGGGGACGATGACATATTTGGGGGGGGGGGAATTGTTTCCCAAATTGGTCTTAATCCCAACTTTTGAAATAGCTCCTAGATTTGTTTTGCTCACCCCACTTCATCCCATTAACTTCACAGTTGGGGGGCGGGGGCGGGATACAAACCCAGCTCGGCCATCTAAATACCCTGCTTCTCCTAAAATAAGACATACCCATAAAATAAGCCATAGCAGGATTTCTAAGCATTTGCGCAATATAAGCCATACCCCGAAAATAAGACATAGTGATAGGTGCAGTTCTGGAGGGCCCCAAGGAAGAGGCGAGGCTGGATGCGTAATAAAAAAATAAGACATCCCCTGAAAATAAGCCACTGTGGGGGTTTTTTTTAAGGAAAAATAAATATAAGACGGTGTCTTATTTTCGGAGAAACGCGGTACTATGCCATCCTAGCTGACAGTTGTTTGCTATCTGTCTGCATGCTCTGCTCCTGTAACTGTTGGCTAATCCACTGTGACATTGTGCAACGTTCACAAAAAATTCTAACTGATGAGGAGAAGTGTTAGTTATATAACGCATACAGATAGTACGACTTCTGTGAGAGAAATTAAAGGTCAGTCTGGCAGAGGGAAAAGCCTCACAGGAAGTGGTGTGTGCATCCTGAAACAGGAAACGAGAGGGCTGAGTTGAAACTCAGAAGATGGGGAGGGAAGGGGCTGGGGATGAAGTCCTGGGTCTATCTGTGGACTGGAAAGAAGCTCTTCTTAGAATACAAACAAGCCAATTACATGTGTTCTAAATAAAAGGCTCCACGTGCTTCACTTTCGGGTGCCTAATCCATTCCTAGCAACATCTGTAATATTCACAGCAGATGCTGGTAACTTAAACTAGGCTACATCAGGTGGGTGGCATTGGAGAACCTTAACAAAATCCACAATTATGATACCCACAGTTTTTAGCCAAATCATTGCCCCTTCTCATTCACCTTCTTAAAAAAAACAGTGCCTATGGCAGCTATCCCAGCAAGATAAGGAGAAGGATCAGTTCGTTCGTTGGCTGGGTGGCTGATTCCTTGGCATTTAGAGCAGAGGTTGTGGTGGTCTTTTTGGAATAAATGTATATCTGCATTGCCCATCTGCATGCTCCTCGTTCAATTGTGCACCTGTATACAAATTGAATTTATTTGGTGTATCTTCTTCACTCTCTGCAATATTTACAGAGGTTTGTTCCCGAACTCTTGTCGTCATGCTTCGTTGCTTTGATGAATTTGTAAATAAGCTGCTCTTACCAAATCATGGAGCTGTTTTTTTACTAAACTCTAGAAGAGGGCTAAAAGTGTGTGGGAAGTTCTCAGTTCAGTCAACACCTCTTCTTGAATGAGGTGGCCTTTGTGAAGCCGGTGCCACTCCTTTTTTAACCTCATTCTCTTTTCTGCGACACGGGGTTTATAATGTTGTTGGTTCCACCCAAACATCAGGAAGGGTTTTCTGACAGTGAGAGCTGTTCCAACAGTGGAACAGACTCCCTCAGTCGGTGGTGGACTCTCCTTCCTTGGAGGTTTTTAAGCAGAGGTTGGATGGCCACCTGTCATGCATGCGTTAGTGGAGATTCTCGCATTGCAGGGGGTTGGACTAGATGACCCACGGGATCCCTTCCAGCTCTACAGTTCTGTGAATGTCAGCAGCTGAAGTTTTCGCCATGATCATATTTTCATTCTAGAAAAGGCTTGCCCTGTTTAATTTGTGCCAGCCACAGAGCTGTTAAAGGCAGAAGGGCACCATTTTCTTTGTTCAGGTACCTGCACTTTTCTCTGCTCCTGTTGGAAAAGAACGAATAGGGAAGGTACAGTCAATGGCTTCTTTTGACTCCATCACCCCTGCTCAGCTATAATCAACATCCTGTAACCTCACAGGCCATTGTTGTTGTTGTTGTTGTTGTTGTTGTTGTTGTTGTTGTTGTTAATGTCCTTTTTTAAAAAATCACTAAGTTGTATACCTTTATGTACCTAGGGCATTTCCAAGTATTTAAATAGCACTCTTATTTTGGGATGGTCCCATTTCTCTTCCAAGCTGATTGACACTCAAAGCACCTGAGCTTGTTATTGGAGAGAATGTTGCTGAAATTTATTCAGTCCAAGTAGATGGATCAACTGCAAAGTCTTTAATGTGTAGATAGCCTTATAAACTAGAATTACAGCAGAGGGGTCAATAATTTGACATATTATTTCCCAGGCAGCCTGAAGGAGGCCTCCCATCTGGCAATGTGTTCCTTTTGTGTTACAATGAAAACTCCTCGTGGATAATATATATCTATATCTATATATCTATATATATCTATATATCTATCTATACACACACACACACAAAAAAACCTTTCCTTTGTTTGTTTTCCTAACTCCCACTGTTTGTTTAAGAAGCCTCTGCTACAAGCATAGTTTCCCCATACAGTCTGCAAGATATGACCCTCTCTCCCATGAACAAATTCGAAAGAATTATCTATTTCCCGCTTCCTTAGCTTAGTCCGCCATTAAACCACCATGTGCCTTTTTTAGAAGCGGCATGTTGCAAACGTTTGGATTTATGGCACTCTACAAAATGCATTTGCAAATCGTTTCCACAGACAACTTTGTATTTTGCAAAAGGTTCTGGCAAACCTGCCTTAAAAAACAAAAAACAAAAAAACCAACAACTTTTATATAGTGTGCCGACCAGATTGGATTTAGGGACATAAATTAAATCCATCCTGATAATATACCATGGCGACTTAGAAGGATGCTGCAGGATCTTGTTGCCACAGAGAGTCCTTCTCAGCCCTGCCCAGGATGGCTATAAAGTAGACATACCTGATTTTAGTACTGTACTTCATTGTTGGGGTCAATAGCATTAAACCAAGCTGAAATAGCATTGAATTGCTCTTTGGAGGGCTTTAACATTAATCAGAGATACTCAACTTCAGTTAAGAAACCCGCAAACTGCCTATATCTGGAGGGTTAACACAAAAAAACAAATATATGCTCCATCGATTTTAAACTTAAATGCACAATGTAACTAATAAATGGCTACATGTTTTGACTAGCGTGGTAAGAAGATAGCCTGATCAGCCACGATCAAAAGGAAATAATCAGTGTAAAAAAAGAGAGTTACGTAATTGACAGCTCTCAGTGTGTTTAGAGATAAATTCTGTTGTTCGACAGGGATACATGATTTAAATAATGCCTCTGTTCTAGAACATAGCTGCATAGCATGGAATACACCATAAAAAGCTCTTTGTATTGTCATAAGATAGCTACCGGTATTAGTGCCCTAGATTTGGTCGGCAAAGCCTTGTTTTGGAACCAGTTGCATAACTTGACTCCCAGCTTTTCACATAAGCCTTCAGTGAGTTTCATTGGCTAAAGTAGTTCTTTATGTCAAAAACGATTAAGATATGAATGCTGAGCCCAGCGTCCTTTTTAAACTTCCTTGTTGGAATCCAATGGCAGCATCAAATGACAAATAGTTAGGGTTGTTCCTTATTCCAGAACAGCAGAGTTGGTTGAGCAAATGGTGCTCCTTTCAGTAGCTGGCAACTCGGCTGTGTTCCTTGTTTTGGAGGGCTTGGCAATCTCTGTGGGGCAGGGTGAGTTTATGACTGACACAAGGGCAGGCCACTCAGCACTCTGCAAAACTAGTTTGTGCTGCATATAGCATGTGGGAAATGCTCCTCACCCCCACCCCCGAACTCAATCTGGGGAGAGTGAAGATATCTAAAATGTAGCGAGCATATGGTATAAATTATCAGTTGCATTTATTTATAATGTTTATATGCCAGCTGTTGGGGCTTAGCCCTCATAAGGCAGCAAGCAACTAAAGGAGAATTCGTTGGGATGCATTTGGTTGTAGAATTTATTTGTTACATTTATATACCACCTTTATCTTCCAAGGATCTTCAAGGTGGTGTCCATTGTTTTCTCCCTCCCCATTTCACCCTCACAACAACCCTGTAAGGTAGGTTAGGCTAAGAGATGCAGACTGGCCCGAGGTCACCTAATGAGCTTCATGGCTGAATGGGGATTCGAACCCTGCTCTGCCAGGTCCTCGTCCAACACTGACCATTATACGGCGCCACAAAAGTCTCAGAAGTCAGTGGCTGTATAAAAGAGGTAGGGTGGAACAGATGAGTCTTCAAGGCATGCTTGGAAGCCTGTGCAATTCCTTAGAAAGGGGCCACAACTAGGAAGGCCCTGTTCCTTGTGCTCGCCAACTTAATTGTCTGTATTTGTGGGCACTCGAGTGGGACCTTTGCAGCCCATCTTAATAAATGGGCAGGGCCATATGGGTGAAGTCAGTACTTTAGATAAGCAGATTAGGGCTTTAAAGGTTGACATCAGCACCTTGAACTGAGTTCAGAAACAGAGGAGTTTGTATAAGAGTGGTGTAATGCATAAGTGTGGGACCTTTTTCAGGCAGTGCTGTGATCAGACAGAGACCACTCTCCATCACTATTCAAGGATATGCTGCAGCAGCCAGGCAAAGCCCTTAGAGCAGGCATGGCTAAACTTGGCCCTCCAGTTGTTTTGGGACTACAATTCCCATCATCCCTGACCACTGGTCGTGTTGGCTAGGGATGATGGGAGTTGTAGTCCCAAAACAACTGGAGGGCCAAGTTTGACCATGCCTGCCTTAGAGGATGGGACAGTGAGGGCTATGACCTGGGTCAACCCTGGAGTTAGCCCTGCTGGCACCCTGGTCCTGAGTTAGAGAACAGCAAATGACAACCAGCCCTCTTCCCAAAAGGATACCTCCTTCCTTGTCCCCACGTGCCAACCCTCTCCCTCCTGCAACCCTGACTATTGGATGAAGGGGGGTGGAGATCCGTAAGCCCTGGAGAGGCTGGTGTCACTTAATAGGCCTCAGTTGTTATTAGTAATCTAATTTAGTTTGAACAATGAATGCAATGCAATGTCTGTTGATTAAATTACTACGAACAGGCATTATAACTGCACAACAATTTATATGAACCCCCGTGAATAATTAAATCTATATTTTAATAGTCTGTGTGTGTGTGTGTGTGTGTAAATATAGATATAGATATAAGCCTCCTTCCTTTGTCAAAGGAAACCTCGGGGAGAGAGTTTCCATATTGGTTTTTCTCCGGCTGAAGCTCTTAACCGAGTACTGATTGACTCCTGTATAATTTTAGAACGAGTTCTGTGCTGTTGCCATGCTATATTATTTGAATATGTGATTAGCATTAATTTCCTCCTGCTTTTGCCTGTATCAATGCTGAACGCAGAGTTGAAAAGTGATTCCGTACTCACTTGTGGATGCTCTCCAGCTATAACAAAAGGAACAATCTAGCCGGGGTGTGTGAGTGGGTGTGACAAAAATAGCACCCCCTGGGACTGTTGCCACTTATTTCCTAAGCTGCAGGGTCCTTCCAGAGGTGTCTACCTAAACTCTAGCCCAGGGGTCAGCAAACCTTTTCAGCAGGGGGCCAGTCCACTGTCCCTCAGACCTTGTGGGGGGGCAGACTATATTTGGGGGGAGGATGAACAAATTTCTATGCCCCAGAAATAACCCAGAGATGCATTTTAAATAAAAGGACACATCCTACTCATGTAAAAACACGCTGGATTCCTGGACCGCCCGGGGGCCGGATTTAGAAGGCGATTGGGCCGGATCCGGCCCCCGGGCCTTAGTTTTCCTACCTATGCTCTAGCCCTGGCATCGGCAACGTTTTCCAGCCGTGGGCCGGATCATTTCCACTGACGTTGGTCCGTGGGCTGGACAGGCGCAGAAACAATTTCCGGTGCTGCGCTGCCCATTTTCGGAGTGCCGGAAATCGCTTCTGCGCATGCCCTGACATACGCAGAAGCGATTTCCAGGGTCTGGGCATGCCCAGACGCTGTTTCTGGCATCTGCGTATGCGCAAATACCGTTTTCGGCACCACTCGACGAGTCCCCGCACTGCGCTGCGCCAGTTTAGCGCGGCGGGGCGCGGGGACTTGCCGAGCAGGCGGCTCGTTGACCGGGCAGCTTGTGGGCCAGATAAATGGCCTCTGTGGGCTGCATCCGGCCCATGGACCAGAGGTTGCTGATGCCTGCTCTAGCCCTTGTAGCAGTAGTTTAGAATAGGGGGAAGGGTCTCTCACTCAGGAGGGGGTCTCCTACCCACCCCCATATGCTTTCGACTACAATTCCCATCATCCCTGACCATTGGCTACGCTGGCTCTCTTATCCTGCCTTTCTTCTCTTCTCACTTGCCTTTCAACTCTCACTCTCTCTCTCTCTCTCTCTCTCAAATTAAATGTTGTGTAAATCTGACGCCTCTTAAATTGAACCACAACCCACCCATGGGCCACAAATCACTACAGCGTGTGGCTTGGAACACGTTCAGTGATTAATTAAACTGAGACATAGAGGCCTCTATTTGAAGTACAGGGCTAAATCTGAAAAAGAAGCCCTCGGGGATGCATGTAAAATACGCAGTCCTCCCCATTACAGTGATGTGAATTCATTGGTTTTAGTATAAAAAAAATGTAATAATAAAAAAGTTGGGGGGAGCGGCCAAAATAATATTTAATGTTTCAGTTTTTATTTATTGCCTGTCCTTCACTATAAGGTCCTAGGGCACGTCACAAGAATCTAAAACCCAACGTTAGAAACAAACTACAATCAAATTGTAGGGTGGGTCCTAAAAATATGTATGTGATAATGCCTCTTGCTTGTCTGGATAGATAGAGAATGGTGTGTGAACATCTCCAGAAACTAGCTTGCTGTGCAGAGATAAAAGGGGCATTTATTGCTCCTCCCACTTTTGTTTTTGGCCCCACCCACCACCATCACATGGTCCTCAGAAGGAAATGGAGCCCTTTGAAATTAAAGTAGTTCCTCGCCCACCAGTTAAAGACCAATGGATTCATTGATCTAAAGGAGATGGGGAGGTCTTAAGAGTAGACTACTTTGGGATGGGTGTTTTTTTCTGTCGGCTTTTAGCTGTGTGGCTTAATAATAATTCCTTGTGCATTTATTTATCCATTACGTCCACCTTTGCATCCAAGAAGCTCGAAACAGATGAAAATCCAAAAGCCGTAATACGTACAATTAAAAACAAAGCTGTGGCAGCAATTTCCATAGCCAAACAACCTGAATCATTTGTCGCCCACAACAAGATTCTAATCAGCTAAAATAAACTTGCACATTGCATGCATTATCTTGGTGCTCCTTACCTCTCTGTCAAGTGGAACAGAGTAATTATCCTGGCGTTGCTGATGAACGACTGAGAGCGGCTCAGAGGCTTTAAACTGGGGCAGTTCCTAGGCTCAATGTGCTTTGGCTCAGGTTGCGCATGGTGTTGATCTTTGATCATGTGATCCTTTCTACACACACACACACACACACACACAATTTCCTAAAGCTGCTGCCTAGGCTGCATCTCAGGGGCGTACCTAGGAGTGCGAGAGGTTGGCCACAGCCAAGTGTGCAGGGCCATGGAGGTGCAAAAATCATGGGTCTCCACTCTGGCTCAGAGTGCCTACCAGTAGCCCGCCTATCTGCACAGATGAGGAGGAGGAGAGGAGGAAGAACAGAGCAGACCTAACCCTGCCAGAGATGGAAAGATTAAAATGCCTCTCCCTCTGCCATATTGCAACTTGCAGGAGTGCTTTAAGAAAACATGGTGTGTTGGGAGGTAGCTGTATGTGATGAAGGGTGGGGCAGGATCTCCTTCAGTTGGGCCCAGTAGGAGAAATGCAAGAACTATTGAAAGCCTGGTATGATAAGTTTGCTAAGCATTACCTTAAAAATAAAAGTTAGTTCTGTCCTGTTTGCATGCTAATGTGCATTAACATATACTTTTAATCTACACTAACCAAAATTTTTGTTAATGTACTTGCTGTTCTATGTAGGGTTGCCAGACTCAATAGAGGACAGGACTTATGTGCCTTTAGTTGCCCTGCTCTCTTTTGAGTCTGGAAAACTTAAAGAGAAACCACCAGACTCAAAAGAGAGCATGGCAATTAAAGGCACAGAAGTCCTGTCCTCTGTTGAGTCTGGCAACCCTAATTCTATGTATATACATAATGACGTGATGCCTCTTCCCAAGGACATTGTACAGCAGTGGAAGCTCTCCCTATGGAATGCCCTCCCCAGGGACGTATGCCTTGGCACCAATTTTGCTATCCTTTAGGTGCCAAGAAAAAAAAAGCTACTCAGACATTTTAAAGCATTTTGTTGTTACCTTAAGTGTTTTAAAACACTCTGACCTTTAATTGCATGTTTTTTCAGTCTTGCATGTGTTTGTCGTTTTTAATTTCTGCAAGCTTCCTTGAAACGATTAACAAAAGGAGGCAAATAAATGTGTTTAAACAGATAAGTTATTTATTTATTTATTATATTAAATTTGTATGCTGCTCTTTATCCATGGAACTCAGGGCAGTTCACAAGATAAAATGCACAACTTCCATGTGCAGTTGTAACCTCATCCACCGTTTTGGTTTAGTTTGAATAGTTGCAGGGTGCTTTTGTTGGACTGAAGTTATAGTCTTGAAAGCACTGCAAGGGGAACAGTGACAGGCAAAGCACTTTTCTTGGGTAGATGTTGCCCAAAGCAAGCTATTCTGCGTCCTCTCTCTCTCCCCCCCCCCCCGCCGGCCCCACGAGCCTGTAGAATTTCACCCACTTGTACAAATGACATGGGTGTTTTAAATCTTGGGACTGTCTTCTGATCGCAAATCATACACTTGAGATTTTCCTTTCATGCCCTTTGACATAACTGCGAGCCAGCAAAGAAATCCAATCAATCATAAGGTCCCAATGTGACATTTTCTCCCTGATAACAAAAGGCCACTTTCTGGCCCGGTAAAAGCACCAGGTGGCAGACCCACTGCAGCCTCGAAGGCTCTGGTTACATCCAGTTAATGGCCAGTCCACCCATGACGAATTTGCACACAAAGGCGGCCAGCAGTCTCAAAGCGCCACACCAGTCCAAGCTCCGTTGAAGTTAATGGGGCTTGTGTGCTTTGACGACGGGGCTGTCCAGCAGGGAACTCTTAATCCCTGCTCCATCTCTCCAGCGTCTTTATTTTATAGACCGTATGGAAGATGGCGCAGAGAGATAAGGTGGCATTTTACAGGGGGGGAGGGGGGAGGGGACCGAAGGCGAGTGAGCATGAAGGTCTGTTTTGGAAAACACAGGTGCTGAGTGTAAACAGAGACAGACTCCTGTCTAGACAGTGTGCTGCTGCAGGTCCACGAAAGGGAACTGCCGAGAGTACATCTACATCCCCTCTGAATGATGGCTATTCATGAGTTTTAGCATTCAGCATTTATATAGGAGCTGCACTTAAAAGAGACCAAACTGGCTAGACCAGTAGGGCGACTGACCTGACCTCTTCCAAACACTTTTTATCAAAAGGCAGTATATTCAGGGAAGATGAAGTCACTGATGTTGTTATCCAAACATTGTCTGCAATAAAGTTTTTTTAAAAAAATCTTTTTCTCTCATGCTGCTTTAACTTTGGGCCAATAGAGATCATTGAGGGCGGACAGGCAGGCAGAACAATTGAGTTATTGGTAAACAGGGACAGAAGTATTATCGGGGTGTGTGTGGTGTGTGTGTGTGTGTTAAAATCTGGGGATTTATTATTTTTTTCTAAAACAAGCAACATTATGAGCTTCAAATGCAATGTGTGAAGTATTTAGAACAAGAGCAATTGCTGTCTTAACGCTGCTGTGGCATTTAGCCCTGATCCAGGAGCTGTAGCTTTTGCAGGATTCAGCCATCAATGAATGTGCATAAGGGCCAGGCTGTGGAGGTTGTACTCTGTTTGCCCATGTATCTCCTCCTCCTCCTCTTCTTCTTCTTCTTCTTCTTCTTCTTCTTCTTCTTCTTCTTCTTCTTCTTCTTCTTCTTCTTCTTCTTCTTCTTGGCGATAACTCGTAGCCGAGTAAGATTGTCTTCCATGAACACGGTTTTGGGATAGGTTTTTTGAAAGACACCTGTGCTTGAATTTGTTTTATGTGTGGAGATCAGTATGCTGACCAACTGCCAGGCTTTGGGGGATCAGATCCCTCCCATGGTGGCAGCCAGGAATCAGAGAAACGATAAAAGTTCTTACCAAGCAATTTATTCAATAATTCACAGAGAGTGACGAAGGAATGCAGCCTTCCCTAAAAGATGGTGTTGCTCCAAGTAAAGTCCCACCCCCTTCATCTCCCCTATTCTACGTCATTTCTGCGTCTGCTAATCTGCCCATGAGCTTTCTGTTCTACTACCCTCAGTGCCCACCTAGTTCTGGGAGTGTGGGGCTCAGGAATGCTTTCCAAAGGCAATGAGTCTGTCAGCTGTCTATCCTCCGGTTCTTCTTCTTCCTGCTGTTCCCCTTCCAATATCTCCCAGTTTCTGCCCTCTGCAGCCTTTGAACTATGCCCTTCTGCAAACCACTGTTCTAAATCTATACTATCCTCCTGTTCTCAGGAAGGTTCAGGAGAAGGGGGGACAGTCCCCACCATTCCTCCTCAGTCCAGCTCCTGACACCAATGCACAGTCTTCGCAGGAAGGCTCTATTCTCATGGCATGAGTATCCTGACAACTGATAGATTCTTACCGGTATCTACTGCAGCCTTTATCCACCTTCACAGCCATTGTAACATACCACTTGTTATCTCCCACCTGTTCTGCCGTTGAGAACTTCTTGGATCATTCTTTGTCTAGCTCCTTCCCCCTTGACCTTGCCGCCTTCGATGACCCTGCTGGAAGTACAAGACTCCTGATGGCTTCGCTCACAAGGGTCATAGGAACTTGCAAACCTACTCACCACGACCAGGTGATGACCCAGCGAGTGATTGCCCATGTATACCAGGAGCCTGGCTGGAACATATGCCTGTGTGTCCTGTCTTGTATCTTTGTTCAGACACTTAGCTGGTTATTGCTTGGTTTTCTATACATTGGCAGCTGTTCAAGGGAACCGTTGCAGGAGCTGGGTATGTTAGGCCTGGGAAAGAGAATACTGAGAGGAGATACGACAGCCACCTTCAAATATCTGAAGGGCTGCCAAATGGAAGATGGAGCAAGCTTGTTTGCTCCTGCTCTGGAGGGTAGGACCTGAACCAATGGCTTCAAGTTACAAGGAAGGAGATTTCTGACTAAACATCAGGAAGAGCTTTGTGGCGGTAAAAGCTGATCAACAGCTGGAATGGTCTCCCTTGGGAGGTGGTGGACTCTCCTTCACTGGAGAGTTTTCTGAGGTTTTCTGAAACCTCAGAAAGCCACTGGCAGTCAGTGTAGGCAATACTGAGCTAGATGGGCCAATGGGCTGAGCCATTATAAGGCAGCTTCCTGAGTTAATAGTAATAATAATAATAATAATAATAATAATAATTTTATTATTTATACCCCGCCCATTGGGCTGGGTTTCCCCAGCCACTCCTGTGCAAGGAGCAGCACTATTGAATGGTACCCATGTATGCCAGTGGGACTTACCCAGGAGAACTGTGTCCTGATAGACTCCCTAGGCTGAAGCCTGCGTCCCCACCAACGCTGCCCTTGCCCTCTTATCCCTTTGTGCTCCTGGAACTTGTATCCTGTGTGTAGTTTGGTCCCTAGAGATCCACATATCTGTAAAGAGAGAGAGAGAAACCACCATGCCTCACTATTTCTGCTTATTTGCGGTACGGCCATGAATCAAATATTCTTTGTATCCTTAACTTGAGAACGGCAGGGCAGGAATTTACACAACCTGTGTTTTGTAAAACTAAATACATTGGCATTGGAGAGAGAGAGTCAGTGAAAAGGAGGGGGAAAGCAAAGCCTCCTAGCACAGCATCTGTTGTTTGCTATTGTTGGATAATCAAACAAGTCTTTACACTGAGGTCAGAAGCCAGCACAGCTTTTGCAACTCAAATACATTCCTTTGTGAAGACACTACATGCTGATATACCTGCGTAGATGTAGAGTACAGTCATACCTTGGTTGCTGAATGCCTTGGAACTCGTACCTTTCGGCTCCCGAACGATCAAAAAGCGGAAGTGAGTGTTTCGGTTTTCGAACAATTTTCGGAAGCCAAACATCCGGCGTGGCTTCTGATTGGCTGCAGGATGTTCCTGCAGCCAATCGGAAGCCGCGCCTTGTTTTTCAAACAGTTCCAGGAGTCATTTGAAGCACTCTGAAACGACTTCTGAAGCCGTGGCTTCCTCTCCTAAAGAATTCTGGGAACTGTCATTTGTTAAGGGTGCCGAGAGTTCTTGGAAGACCCCCTCACAGAGCTATCATTCCCAGCACCCTTAACAAACTACAGTTCCTGGGATTTTTTTTTATGGGAGGAGGGGGAGATATGACTAGTAAAGTAGTACAAGAAGGCTTTAAAAGTATGGTGTGAATATGACGTTACTAGAATTGTATGCAATTCCTTTTCTCTCTTTGTTTGGAATTCCTCAAGCCACAATACTAGTTTCAGGTAGGTAGCCGTGTTGGTCTGCTGTAGTCGAAACAAAATAAAAAAAATCCTTCCAGTAGCACCTTTGAGACCAACTAAGTTTGTCATTGGTATGAGCTTTCGTGTGCATGCACACTTCTTCAGATACACGAAAGCTCATACCAAAGCTCATACCAATGACAAACTTGCAGTATCTGAAGAAGTGTGCATGCACACGAAAGCTCATACCAAAATAAAAACTTAGTTGGTCTCTAAGGTGCTACTGGAAGGAATTTTTTATTTTGTTTCAAGCCATAATACACATTTTGTGCAGGTTTACCTGGATTATAAGGTTTTACTGTCGTGTTCTGTTTTATGGTTGTGTGTGTTAACTGTTTTATTATTTTATTTTTTGATAAGTACCATATATACTCGAGTATAAGCCAACCCGAATATAAGCCGAGGCACCCAATTTTACCTCAAAAACTGGGAAAACTTATTGACTCGAGTATAAGTCGAGGTGGGAAATGCAGCAGCTACAGGTAAATTTCAAAAATAAAAATAAATACCATCCTATGCCTTTCCCAGCTGTCGGCGGGGGGGGGGGGGGAGAGAAGCGGCAAGGAAGGGTCCCTTCCTCTCTGCTTCTCCCTCCCCGCCGCCTCGCACAGAGCAGGCATAGGACGGGGATTCAGAGAGTTGCAGCATAGCACTTCTCAGAACCCCCGGTCCTGTGCCTTTCTCCGCTGCCACCCGCCACTCGAATATAAGCTGAGGGCGGCTTTTTCAGCACATTTTTTGGTGCTGAAAAAGTAGGCTTATAATTGAGTATATATGGTATTTATATACAGTGGTGCCTCGACTTACGAATTTAATCTGTTCCGAAGGCACCTTCGTAGGTCGAAAAATTCGTAAGTTGAAAAATGCCATTGAAAACGCAATTTCCCATAGGAATGCATTGGAAACGGAAAAATTCATAAGTCGAAAAATCCCTATCTAAAACCGCCGCTGTTTCCTTTCGGATGTCGAGACATTTGTAAGCGCGCGGCCATTAGCCCCATTCGTAAGTCGAAAAATTCGGTTGTCGAGTCGTTCGTAAGTCGAGGCACCACTGTATCATGGTTTAAACATCTCCTGTCACCCACTTAGAGATTATGCTTATCCAGCAGTATAACAATATTATAAATAAACAAATGCCACTTTATTATATTTTTAACTACTTGATAAATTTCTATCTCACCTTTCAGGGAGAACTATTGCAAAGCAGCTTACAACAAGTGGGGAGAAATATATCTCAAAAAGAATTAAAATGTTCACTATAAAGTGTTGTAGAGAAATTGGGGGTTGGCTTTTTCTGCCTAACTCCCCAAGGGACTCTGATGATTGGTCAGAGAAGAATGGATAGAGACTGGAGGCAGGATCCAGTGTTTTATAGGGTGGCAGCTGATTGTGTTGCTTAGCTGCTGGTAAGGCTTCTGCCAGTGAAATGTGGAGGGAAGCTATTTTTGGCAATTTCCTCTCTCTCCTGTAGCCCCCACCCATGCAACATCTCTGACTCTGCTCCAGAGGGTTCCCCAACCCTTTGGAGCAGATTTAAGGGTGTGTGGAAAGGGAAACAATAGGATACATGTCCTGGTGCCACCTGTTTAATTGTAAGTGATTGAGTGTGAACAATCGTAAGGCAGATAATTGACAAATGTAAGAAACAAATGCCAGAGCTGTCATTTGCTGGGCACATTCCATCCTGCACATGGCCCCATGGACTGAAGGAGGAAGGAAACACCTGGAGTTAAGTCTTGGAGGTGAGCATAGGTACTGTGTGCCGCCTGCTTAGGGCCAAGAGGAAGAGGGAGCCATGGAAAAGACTCTATTGTTTCCAGAGGAGATGGATGGCTCATGCATGCCCGTGGATAGAAAGGACATCTCTCATATATATATATATATATATATATATATATATATATATATATATATATTCTCTATTCATTTAATTGGTCTCCAAAAATAAACATGTGTTCTTTTATCTCTCAGCCCCATCAATTAAAATTTGTCCCAGCGAGTTGGACGCAATCCACATGCATCGATTGCACTTGTTTTGCGTATGATAGCTTAGCAAGGGAGATGTTCCGTGCTTTCGACATAGTTGAAATGCTTTTTGTATGTAAACTTTGCAGTGTGTGAAGCAGCCTTGACGTGGCACTGTCACTTGCAATCCCTGGAAGGATTTTTAAAATTTTGTTTCGATAACGGCAGGCCAACACAGCTACCTACCTGTAACTTGCAATCCCTATAATCCTTCCTTCTTCCCTCTCTTCTCCTCCAGCTCGTATCAAAAAGCCCTAAATTATTTGGAAATCCCAGTCCTTATGGAAAGGGCATGCTCTGTGTGCCTTTGATGTGAGTTTTTAAAATATTATACTTTGTTGTTGTTGTTGTTTAGTTGTTTAGTCATGTCCAACTCTTTGTGACCCCATGGACCAGAGCACGCCAGGCTCCAGGGTAGAGTCTAGGTAGAGTCTAGGTAGAGTCCCGGTGGCACGGGGCGCCGGGGCGCCGGGGCGGTAGGCAGGGCGCTGCACGGTGAAGCTGCGTGGAAGCCATGCTGCACCCTGCGAGGGTGGGGGCGCCGGAGCGATCTCCGCCCCTCAGCGCCAGGGTGCGCAACCTGCTCGAGACTGCCCTGCCAGGCACTCCCGCAGTTTGGTCAAACTCATGTTGGTAGCTTCAAGAACACTGTCCAACCATCTCGTCCTCTGTCGTCCCCTTCTCCTAGTGCCCTCAATCTTTCCCAACATCAGGGTCTTTACCAGGGAGTCCTCTCTTCTCATGAGGTGGCCAAAGTATTGGAGCCTAAGCTTCAGGATCTGTCCTTCCAGTGAGCACCCAGGGCTGATTTCCTTAAGAATGGATAGGTTTGATCTTCTAGCAGTCCATGGGACTCTCAAGAGCAGGGGTCAGCAAACTTTTTCAACAGGGGGCCGATCCACTGACCCTCAGACCTTGTGGTGGGCCGGACTATATTTTGAAAAAATATATGAACGAATTCCTATGCCCAACAAATAACCCAGATATGCATTTTAAATAAAAGGACACATTCTACTCATGTAAAAACACCAGGCAGGCCCCACAAATAACCCAGAGATGCATTTTAAATAAAATGACACATTCTACTCATGTAAAAACATGCTGATTCCTGGACCATCCGCGGGCTGGATTTAGAAGGCGATTGGGCCACATCTGGCCCCCGGGCCTTAGTTTGGGGAACCCTGCTCAAGAGTCTCCTCCAGCACCATAATTCAAAAGCATCAATTCTTTGGCGATCAGCCTTCTTTATGGTCCACTTGCATAACATAATTGCTCTGTTGTATAGGATTACAATTCTTCCAGCCACCTTATTATGCCATCTAAAAATTATACACCCCACTTAATTGAATTGCTAGTTACAGAAGTCACTTAATTTACCCGTACCATATTAATGTTCATATATTAACAATCTCAATAGAACAGTGCTCCAAACCACAAATTCATATTATCAGCTGCCTGTTGCCATCTCTGATCTGTGGTGTAACAGAAGGCAGATGAGTGTGGGTGGGTAAGAAATACACATCTCAAAGCGACCCCATTTTTCATGTTTGTTGGTGCTTACCATGAAATATATCTGGCCGTAAAACACCAGGGCCGGTTCTGATCACTCCATAGACAATGGAATGGGAGACACAGAGTAGAAAGGCTTAACCTGCCAAGATGGAAATGAGGAACACAGATGACTGAAATAGAAAAATGACTCGCGTGAGAGGCATAAGAAAAGCAGAGAGGAGGAGATCAAAATGATGAACTGGCTTCCTTTCCTGCCCTGCTTTCTAGTCCCTATGTGCGTTAAGGATAATTATTTTAACATTAAACAATCCCCTGTGCCTGTTGCTTTTTCTCAGAGAATGCATGGGTGGAAAAAAATATTCCTGTGTATACGAAGAGTTCTCCAAGTTTGTGCAGCTCATTTGGCAGTTGCCACTGAATTATTGCAGAAAATTTCAGTGGATGTGAAATATTCAGACCTACTGTAACATATTTTAGAATGGTATCTATGTGGCTTTCAGTTATGCGGCTCCTTTTCTGCTGCTAGCTTTTCTGTTTTAGCTGAGCTCCAGTTTACAAGAATAAATTGTATGTATGGATAAACATAACATGGGCATCCTCCTATACAGCACTCCTTTCAGAAGGAGTGAAAGAAGTGAGATCAAAACCTACAGGCCCAATTTATTAACAGCTCATACAGGAGCTTGTCTCTATACCGCACATAACACCAATGTCTCACAACAAATGTAACTAATCAGAAAACAATACCTAAAGAAAGAGACAGTGCATGTGTTTTTGTAAATGAGGAAAATCTTTAATAAAACAACAACAGCAGCAACACCACCACCACAGGAACTTGTGAACTACCCTATGTGCATAGAAGCCTCCAGCTGCCTGGAGCAGCTACTGGATATGGTCTTTCTACAGCTGTGGTAGCAAACATGGTGCCCTCTAGATGCTGTTGGACCACAACTCCCATCAGCCCTAGCCAACAGGGCTTGTTAATTATGAGAATTGTAGTCCATCAACACCTGGAGGGTACCACATACATGCAGTGGTAGTGGTAGAGCCATTCTTGATAGCTTAGTCAAGTAGAGCATGAGACACTTAATCTCAGGGTCATGGGTTCAAGCCCCATGCTGGGCAAAAATATTTCTGTTGCCCCATGCAAAAATATTTTGCCCCCCCATGCTGGGCAAAAATATTTCTGTTTCCCCATGCTGGGCAAAAATAACTCCTGCAGGGGGTTGGACTAGATGACCCTGGTGGTCCCTTCCAACTCTACAATTCTATGATTCTATGTATGGTGCCCTAGGCTCCTTGGAAGGAAGATTCCTGCTCCAGTAGACTCATCTGCCTATCACTCTTTGTCTAAGAGCCCTTGCCAGCAGCTCAGTGCCCCTCATTCTTTACCATCTTCCTGAGAGACCTCTGTGTTCACAGACTCTCCTGTAAGGTCTCAGCTTTCTTGCCCAGCTTCCCCAAGCCTATATTTTAGCACCCCACAACTCTCTCCCATTGATCTGCTGTCTGCTGGACCCAACAGTGAGGAAACTCTCCTGCTGACCCTTATAGTGAGGGATCTGAATCTCATTCAGAACAGTGGCAAGGAGAACCCCAGAACTTTATCCTGAAAGGAAGAGGAGGCAAATTTTTAGCAAACTCTCCCAACAACATCAAACATACCACCTCAGGCCTATTTAATTTGCTCATCTTCTAACATTGTGTATGCCATCAAATGCCAGCAGTGCCCTTCAGCTCTCTACATTGAACAAACAGGCCAAACCTTACGCCAACAGAATTGTTGTTGTTTAGTCGTTCAGTCGTGTCCGACTCTTCGTGACCCCATGGACCAGAGCACGCCAGACACCCCTGTCTTCCACTGCCTCCCGCAGTTTGGTCAGACTCATGTTGGTGGCTTCGAGAACACTATCCAACCATCTCGTCCTCTGTTGTCCCCTTAAATGGACATAAATCTGACATCAGGAATCACAAGACAGAGAAGCCAGTAGGAGAACACTTCAATCTCCCAGGGCATTCAATACAGGATCTCAAAGCAGCTGTCTTATTACAAAAGAATTTCAGAAATAGACTGGAAAGAGAAGTTGCTGGATTACAACTTATCACTAAATTGAAAACTATGGAGAGACATGGTCTGAATAGAGATATTGGATTCTTATCTCATTACACATGCTAAAGCTATTTTTGGTCATACTATCCCTTGCTTTTTCCTGTAGGAATAATTGCAGTCGTTAGCAGTTGTCAACAGGTTTACCATACCCATTGAGTCAATCACCCACCTCCTACTACCCTTCTTAAAAAAAAACCCCACCCCACCCTCCCACTATATATAAGGGTCTGGTGACTTCTGTTTCAGTGTATCTGAAGAAGTGTGCATGAACACGAAAGCTTATAACTAGAACAAACGTAGTTGGTCTCTGAGGTGCTACTGGGCATTTTTTTTAATTTTTTAATAATATTTCTCCTAGACCTTGATTGGCAGGACCTAAACGGTTGCTCCTTTAACCAGTCCTTTAGCCCAGCATATCGTATGAGTTATCTCATCCTGTGGCTATGACAGTCATACAGCCAACTCCGGGTTCCAAAGTTCTTAAAGCTTAGGTACAACCTGATTTTTCAGGACATGTCCCAGAATTCGCCTCTGAAAATGAGGCAAATGTCCTGGAAAACCTGCAACGGGGGTTAAATCGTGCCAATTTTTTTTTTTTTAAAAAAAAAGCTCTTTTTTTTTAAAAAAAAATCTCTACAATGTTGGGGTCTCCCTAAAAACTTTTTAACTTTTTGAAATATGGCAGCCCCAGTTGATAAGAAAATGTGGTTAAATCCCTGTCATCTGCACCCAAATTTAATCTCAATTTGTACAAACTGTTAATTTAAAATTCGCTGGCAGTATTGGTTCCAATGGTGCTATTTGGAGAATTCAGCATGTTTGACATTTGAGGTAAGACACAAAGAAGGAGCTGAGGTATGAGGACCAGGGCCAAGAGTGGTAGAGGCCCAGATACCACGCAAATCAGGAGCTGAGGAAGATGGGAAAGACATAGAAACATCATTTGTGCACCACCCCAAAATAGGAAACGCAGCTCCAAAAAAGAGATATTTGCACATTTGTATATGCTGATTTATATATATAGGTTTGCATGTGCTCATGTATGAGTATTAAGATTCTTGAACTCTAAATCAGACTTGCACAAGTCAACTAGAGGACTGTCCTCTATGAAGTAGAACATATGGCTGTCCTATCTCACCCTGAATAACTCTGCTCATGTGAATAGTCATAGAGGGAACAGAGCCAGAAAAGGCCTTGCCGAAGGCATTCAGCCCTGACCGTTGGAAGGCAGTGATTAGGAGAAACACCATTCTCTGTTATGATCAAGAGTTATTCTTATCTTTAGGCTACCAAGAGAGACTTTGCCACAAGACAGCTGTCCCCAAATTTTGCTCTCTAATTAGATGCAAATGAATTCAATGCTCCAGCTTTCTTCTTTCAAGTTTCTTTTAATGTGATTTGAATCTCAGTTTAATACTTTGTCTGATTTCTTTCTCTCTTTTTTCCGCAACTGGGAAACGCCTTTTTAAAGAACCCAGCTGGGGTGATCTCTATTGGCCTCCAATTTTGGCTCTGGCGCGGGTAGACTGTGTCATTCCTGGGCAGTTGGCTGCAGCTAGCATTTAAAAAAAACAAAAAAACAAAACAATCCTGGCCTTTGTGAGGTGATTGTGCTTCAGTCCTTTCGAGAGGGGTATGGAATTCCCACAGATTTCTTCAAAAATATCTGCCTGAACCCTGTGGGAGTGTGAGACTGCAGCCATGGTTCTGAGGGCCAATCTGGACGTATTGGTGTCAGCAGACTCCTCTGTTTAAACCAAAGTCTTCCCCAATATAAAGCAGACGGGTTGGTGCCCAGTTTCCAGAGTAAAAGGGACACACGATTGAAGAGAACTGAACCTTCCTCTTCCCCTGAGCATTTTTCTCTCTCTGCCTCGCTTTGGTTTCGGAGCTCGGCTGAGGAGAAAACTGTACCTGAGGAGAAAACTGTGGGGAGGTAAACTGTGGGTGGGGGAGAGGATTTAGCATCCCCACCCACATGTCCCTTTCGACTTCAAAAACAACAACAACAACAGCCCAGCCCCACTTTCTAGACAACCGGTGCATTGCGGACCCAGGTTTAAACAAACAGCCCTGCTGACGTCACACCTTAGTTTTGCCTGGCAAATCAAGAAAAAGGCTCAGCAAGATCCCCCTTGATGTGCTCTGAACGCACAGCGTTTAAGAAAGCAACACACACCATAAAAGATGTTCAGAAATCTGGCACACACATGCCATCTTGGCTCTGGGGACTTGCTGCCTGTCTTTGCAGGCCTTCTCTCACCTGGCCTGGGAAGACAGAGCCCTGACTGACTCCAGCTACAAAAGCTGAGACTGATGAACTGACTCTTGGGTTGGGAAGTTGTTTAGGGAGGGTTGTTCCTGCTACTGATATTAACTGTTGTGTATTTATTTTTAGATCTTGCTCTGATTTAATGTGGAAATTTTGTTGTGTACTTTTTGAGGTGTTTTATTTGTTGTTTATGACAATTTTTGTTACGTTTGTAATTGTGTGGGGGGTTTTTTCCTCCATGTTGTAAGATGCCTTCAGCAAGCTTTTAACAACGGAAAGGGGGCATGCAATTAAAATAGGTGTGTTTACATCCAAAATCATACTGTCCCTGAAAAGACACAATTCATACCTTTGTGAAGTGATTTTGTTTCACTTGTTTTGAGAGGGGCATTTTCCTCTCATATGGTCCTAGGTAACCTATGCACTTAGCGGTGAGGAGTTAAGGGCCGTGAACCAAGAAGTCCCTGGCTTGAATTTCGCCTGAGGCATGAATTTATCTTTATAATTGTATGATTATATTGTTGTTGCCACCCACCATGGGACCTTATGGTAAAACATGGGTAAGGAATCTTATTTTACAAACATGAAGTTTCTGCATGGCCTGAGGCAATCCGCTTTCTCTCAGCCTCTGCCCACTCCATCTGCAACACAAGGAGGATAATACCAGCCTACCTTATAAGGTTGTAAAAAATTCTGATATAATGTATCTGAAGCACTCCAAACACCCTAAATAAGTGTGATCAGCAAGTCAGGCTTCGGCTTAGCTCCTTTTTTTATTTTGTCAAATTATGAAGGGAAAGGGGGCTTAATTAAATCTACATGAACCACATAGGGTCCCTCAGAGCCTTATAAAAACAATGGTTAAGAAAGTCACCATAAAAAGCAAAGGGACTGTGTATATTTTTAATATCCTATTACAATAACTGCAGGAAGATTTTCTTCCCTGTCTCATGCAATAATGTTGAATTGGGGGTCTATTTTTACATATCGGTTTATTTTCACACTTCTCCAGTGATTTTCCAGAAAAGAAGTGAAACTGTTGAGGGGGAAATCAAACACAATGAGGTCTGAGGCACTCGGACGTAGACACAATGGGGCAGACAGAAATGTGACACAGGTCATATACGAGCTGCTGTTTAACTCACAGCTGTTTATATGAGCACTCTTGGGAGTTACCGAGCAGAAAACGGGAGTGGTTTTCTTTTGTTTTTGAGGTGAAAATGAAACTTTGTCTTGTTTTGCTCCTATTTGTTTACGTGCAGATAGGTTTTTTTAAAGTGGGCCCACGACTTCAGCCTTGCTGATGGAAAGGCAAACTTATTCCTGACCTGTTTAGTCATATCTTTTTAATTAAAAGGTAATGTTAAGCAGAAGCAGAAGTGATAAGCAATGCAGGTTTACTAAGTGGAATGTCCTCCAAATGAATGGGTGTGAAGTAGCTGTGGGGGCTGCTGATACGATGGATCAAATTCATTATTGACCTCAGTCTTTCTATGCCATTTAAATATGGCAGTCTTTGCTCCTTGAGACTGCATGAGGTGGGGGTTTTTTTGGTTGCTACTCCTGCAAATAGATCCGAAATGTGAGTAGGGATTGGTGTAATGGAGATCACTGACACAAAAGTAACACACACACACACACACACACACACACACACACCAAGGCAAGGGGGGAAACAATTTTTCCCTCAGCAGTTCCACGGGTGAGTGGGAATCAGGGGGACTCTCTTCCACTCTGAGGAGAAAGATTGCTCGTTCCACCAATGCAGTCTGTTTCCTTTCTCTCCCTCTCACCAAGCTGATAATACATTTCCCGCCCATATCAGCAACATGGTAGAAGGAGGGCAGAACAGACCGACAGACTTGCCAAGCTGTCAGATGTTGTTATAGATTTATTTGCACCCTGGCACTGTGGAAACGTCAAAAAGAAGTACAAAAGCTCTGCCCTCAAGCGGCCTGTCTACAGCAGACCCACTGAAGTTAATGCACATGACTGAACTTGGTTCAATTAATTTCAATGAGTCAGTTGGATACAATCTACTGATTTGGAGATGCTTGCCCACTCAGAATTGATCATGTAGAATTGAAAGACTGGTGTTAATAGTGTACCTGTAGCTCCTTGGCCTCAGAAGTCCCCTCACATTGTTAAAACTGGGACCATTGGCCATATCTTTTGTCCTGGGTCACATCCACACCATCTTGTACTTCCCCCAAAGGTGCTTGGGAAGTATAGTTTGTTAAGGGGGGCTGAGAATAGTAGCCCTGTGAGGAGTCTCCTAAGAACCCTGAGCACTTCTAAAAAACTACAGTTCCCAAGGTTCTTTGGGGGAAGCCATGACTGTGGTATAAGAGTGCTTTAAATGCATACTGTAGAGTGGAGAGTTCCGGAACCTAGAGAAATAGCACTGCTTGTGGGTACCTGTGCAGCATCCCCCCCAAGAGCTGCATGAGTGGTACCCATTCTAGTAGGGGAGCCACATGCATGCAGATCAACCTCGCTGGATTGGGTTGAGAGAGAATACTGGTTGGAGTGCTGCAGGCCAACCGTAAGACGTCCATATTTTAGAACTGGTAAAAGAGTTGGTTTATTAACTTAGTAGTCTTAAATGTGGATCTTAGCCAGGTTTGCTCCTTCTGTTAACAAACACAGAATAAATTTTAAACCTCTTGTTTAAATTTAGCCCTTTAATGAGAACAAAAGCATGCGCAGCATAAGGCTACCTCTCCCCTAATGACCTTCCTTGATGAAGTGCCTGGGATTGCCTGCAGCGAGACTCATTCAGACATGAGGGAGTGAGTCATCAATACAGGAGCCTGTCTCAGCGGAGCGGGCAGTAGGGAGAGGCACATAACTTTGGGGGGGGGGAGAGATTTCTTGTTTCCTTCTTTATTTCTTTGCTCCCTGCACATTGTTTCATTTTTCTCCTCTTTTGATTATTATTATTGCATTTTCCTCCAAGTCACCCAAGGCTGTTCATAGTCCCCTCCTCCAGTTTATCCTCACAACAACCCTGTTGAGGTAGGTTAGGCTAAGAGAGAGCGATTGACGTAAGGTATGGTAAGCTTTGTAGGTAAGGGGAGGATTTGAACCTGCAGCTTGCCATTCCCACTGGCTCAGCAAACTCTTACATACCGTAATAAAAATGGCAGAATAGATTAGAACTATGCCATTCTAACATGTAATATGATAGTTACAGGTAGGTAGCCGTGTTGGTCTGAGTCGAAGCAAAATAGAAAAAAATTCCTTCAGTAGCACCTTAAAGACCAACTAAGTTTTTATTTTGGTATGAGCTTTCGTGTGCATGCACACTTCTTCAGAATGTAAGATGATGATGATGATGATGATGATGATGATGATGATGATAAATTATTTATACCCCGCCCGTCTGGCTGGGTTTCCCCAGCCACTCTGGGCGGCTTACAACAGAATATTAAGATACAATAATCTATTAAACATTACAAGCTTCCCTAAACAGGGCTGCCTTCAGATGTCTTCTAAAATATGAGAGAGATGTAGTATTAATTGTGAAATTTACAATGCCAAATTATAAAAACGATATCTGGGGTGAGTTGGGGGGGGGGGACATCCGGCTGGTGGAGAAGCAAAATTGAATATCTTAATAGCAGCAAAAGACATGCTCTTGACATTATAGAAATAATGACAGAGGCATCGCACCAACAAACAGGGGTGCCAACTTAAATAAAATATTGTGGTGGCCCAGGTAAGCCTCACCCCACATAATTGATCACATGATGCAGTGCACACGCACCATTTGGATGGGAATGCCCATCAACTTTGGGGGCCCCAGACCCTTCAAATATTTTATTGTGGGGACCGAAGCCCCCATGCCCCCTAGGAGTTGGCTCCTATGCCAGCAAAAGTTGGACACACTGGTGTTATGAGGTGTACGGACTGATTGCACTATGGCCTCATGTGCAAAACAGGTTTTACTTTCATGAGGTAATGATCAAAGGTATCCTAAGATTAGACACTGAGGTCAGAGATAGGAGAAGTTTCCTCTAGTTGAAAAATGTGTAATACTTCCTGAGAAGCAAAAAGCCACCCTATTACATGGTGCTGAACTATAATATAGTCCCTATTAAACTTAATGTTTTGTAGCCTAACGTGCATAATTTGCTGCTCAGAGCTGTGCTGAGGCACATATGCACTGCTGAATTCAAGTGGCGATCCCTTCTTTCCAACCAAAAGCTAACTATAGAAATGTTCCTCCTCCCCCTCCCCACTGCCATGCCCTCAGTTTCGTAACATTTTTTTTATGAGCACAAACTTCCATGACTACATGCAGGAGAAAAGGTCAAGAGGATAAGAGGAACCTGCAGCAGAAAGCTCACAAGTACTCATTTGTGCTGGTGATTTTGTGGGGTGTGGGGGAGACAACGTGTTCAGAAGAAAAAAACAAGTGTCTTGTGGTACCTTCAAACCTAACAAATTTAATACGGCCTAAGCCAGGGGTTGGGGGACGCTGTGGGTTAAACCACTGAGCCTAGGGCTTGCTGATCAGAAGGTTGGCGGTTCGAATCCCTGTGACGGGGTGAGCTCCCGTTGCTCGGTTCCAGCTCCTGCCAACCTAGCAGTTCGAAAGCAAGTCAAAGTGCAAGTAGATAAATAGGTACCCGCTACAGCGGGAAGGTAAACGGCGTTTCCATGTGCTGCTCTGGTTCGCCAGAAGCGGCTTTGTCATGCTGGCCACATGACCTGGAAGCTGTACGCCGGCTCCCTCAGCCAATAACGCGAGATGAGCGCGCAACCCCAGAGTCGGTCACGTCTGGACCTAATGGTCAGGGGTCCATTCACCCTTTTTTAAACCAGGGGTCAGCACACTTTTTCAGCAGGGGGCCGGTCCACTGTCCCTCAGACCTTGTGGGGGGGCCCAGACTATATTTTTGGGGGGAGGGGATAAACAAATTCCTATGCACACTAGGAAGAATGGGGCGGGGAAAGGGCAGGCGTAATAAAATAAAATAGTGTGCATTAAAGCAGGGTGGGGAATAATAATATTAATAATAATTTATTATTTATACCCCGCCCATCTGGCCGGGTTCCCCCAGCCACTCTGGGCGGCTTCCAACAGAACATTAAAATACAGAAATCCATCAAACATTAAAAGCTTCCCTAAACAGGGCTGCTTTAAGATGCCTTCTAAAGGTCTGGTAATTTCTTTTCTCTTTGACCTCTGGTGGGAGGGCATTCCACAGGGGAAGGCTCCTCAACAGACAAGCTCACTCACCACCATGCTTCTCATCCTCCCACCACCCCCAAAACACACACACACAGACCCACAATCGCCCCACAGAGAAAAGAGCGGCAAGTTCAATATGCAGAGAACGGCCGAGGCAAAGGAGGGATGGCGGCTCCGGAGAAGCGGCTCTGGGGGGCGGGGAGCTGGAAGAAGAGGCGAGGGGAGCAAGTAGTCCTGCTCCCCACCCCAGCCACCTTCTTGGTTTGCCACCTGCCTCATTTGCCAAAGGGCTGCTGGTGGTGGCGCAAAACGGGCTCCCTCCCCGCCTAGAGAAAGAGGGTGCTGCGCTTACCTTCCCAGGGGCTGCCGCCACAGCCCTGCTGCTCCGCTCTCAGGCCCACAAGAGCACCAGGGCGGTGGCGGCGACAGTGACGGGAGGAAGAGGCCAAGTGGTGCCGGCTCTGCTAATCAAACGCCATGCCTGGTTTACCTCAGCACGGCGCAGGGATGTCTTTGCCAATCAAACGCCGTGTTGGGAGTCTTGGCTTCATGGCAGGTTCTTAAATGGCTGGGTGGGCTGGATTTAGAACCCGGGCGGGCCTGATCCAACCCAGGGGCCGTAGTTTGCTGACCCCCTGGCCTAAGCTACCATGGACCAGAATCCACTTAGATGGCTAAAATGCTGTCCTCAGTTGGCAGGGGTGTGTGTGTGTAGAGAGAGAGGAAATGTAAACAGTGAGGTGAGATGAAAATGAAACACAAAAAGTACAATCTGACAATTAATTTTCATCTTAAGTATGCAAAGTTAGCAGAGTAACCAATCATAACAGCTGCAGTTGATGACAAGACACCCCAGTGGTGCTAAGTTAATTAACATCTGCAGTGGGATAGGAATCCCTTATCCTGATTCAAACCAGAGGTGGCAGAAGTGACTTTTTTTGATAAGTTGTAATGAAGCTGATTCTCATTGGAGTCTCCTTTTGAAGTTCCTTTGAGAATGACCATTTCCAGCTCAGGAGCAGAGTGTCCTGGGAGTCTGAACGGTTCTCCCAGTGGTTTCTTATATCAGATCTGTGTCCATTATTGTCTTGCATGGAGAGAGTACTGTTTGTCCTGTGTAGAATGCATAAAGGCAAGATGAAGGGTGGTATACAAATTACCGTAAATAAATAAAAAATTAAAAAGATGAGCATGAACAATCCTTTTACACTGTGGCTAACATTATTAGGTACTTTAATAGTGTTGCCTGTTTAGATATGGCAAATGGGTCTGTTGTGGGGTCTGTTCTCTATGTCTGTGTCCCTGTTGGTATCAGTAGTGTAGGAAGGCAGAGGCAGGGGGTGCAACAGGCGTCACTGGGGTTGTAGGGTGCCGGAGTCACTGTCCCTTCCAGGTGCCGGGCTCAGACAATCTCCCCCCCAAAAAAAGCTCAGGAGATTTGGGTGATCTTCCAAAAAAAGCAATCCTATACACATGTACTACAGAGCAGGTTCCATTGAACTTAGTAGGTCTTACTTCTGAATAGACATACAGTGAATAGACATACAAGACGAATGCCCTGCAAGACTAATTTTTCGCAAGACGATTGCGTTTTGTGATTTCAATGAAAACTCGCAAGACGAAGTTTCCTATGGCGCGCTTCGCAAGATGAATTCTTTTCGTCCCATAGGGTGCCTCGCAAGACAAATTTTTTTTATTCGTCTTGCGAGGCACCCTATGGGAAACCGCATTTCAATGCGTTCCTATGGGAGCCGCTTCACAAAATGAATTTTTCGCTATACGAAGCGACTCGCAGAATGAGTTAAATTCGTCTAGCGAGGCACCACTGTAGATAGGATTCTGCAGCTAAGCAGAAAAACCACACTGACAGAATCACTTAATTTTAAGATTGGCTCAAGAGACATCTTTCTTTCTGTCTTCCTTTCTTCCATCACATGTTGTGCACAATACTTTCAACTATGCACAGGAACAATTTCTACTTCCCCCATTATCAGAGCTGTATGGGTCTTTACTAGACGCAAACCTGTAGCATCTGACCTGCAAGATTGGTGGGAGCATCCTTTCTTGAAATGCTGCTCGGTGTCCAGCTGTCCAGATACATTCTCTGAAAACCTTCTCATAATTCTTCCCTCAAATATCAGAGAGAGAGCCAGGTATCGACTGAGTGGAGGCGGGGAAGCCTTGTGAACAAAAAAAAAGCAGGCCCAATGAAGTCATACTCACAGCAATGTGAGCTCCCCCCCCTTACATCCTAAAATGACTGGGAAATCCCATTGTTGGGAAAAGAAGGCAGCAGCGGGATGACCACTTCCTCCCAAGGGAGAGTCTTCTTCCTTCTGCCAGTCATGACAAGCAAGAAGAAGAATCTGAGCTGAAAACTCAAAGGCACCCAAGGTCATTTCACAAACAAGCAGAGCATGAAGGAGAAATGACTAACTCATCGATAGTGGGCCAAGCCAAACAGAAGAACAGGAGGAAAAGCTTATGTTAAAGTGGATCTACAAGGCTCAACTAACACCAAAGAAAACCAGCCCCGAGGTGAAAATCTAAGCTCTGTGAATATGGAAGGGCGTGTCAGGATGTACTCCCATTCCTGACTCGAACAGAGGCTTTCAGGTAAGAACAAAACATCAAGAGCAGGAGGAAATCCTGAAATGACCGGAACATTCCAAAGGAGGCAGGTGTCCGCGAGTAGGTTCCCAAGGAACATATACTAATATCATAGATTATTATATGGGTTGCAGCTTCTTCCTGCCAAAGACAGCATCCAAAAACACCTGGGACCCCACCTGACAATGCCTTATGAAAGTATGGATACTTGGCGGCTCCTCACAGAGCGTGGGAAGAAATAGGAATACAGTGGTACCTCGGTTCATGAACACAATTGGTTCCAGAAGTCTGTTCATAAACTGAAGCGTTCATAAACTGAAATGAACTTTCCCATTGAAAGTAATGGAAAGTGGATTAATCTGTTCCAGACGGGTCCGCCGAGTACTCAACCTGAAGCGTACTTAACCCGAAGCATGGGTGTAATTGGTTCCGGAAGTCTGTTAATAAACTGAAGCGTTCATAAACTGAAGCGAACTTTCCCGTTGAAAGTAATGGAAAGTGGATTAATCTGTTCCAGACGGGTCCGCGGAGTACTCAACCTGAAGCGTACTTAACCCGAAGCATGGGTGTAATTGGTTCCGGAAGTCTGTTCATAAACTGAAGCATTCATAAACTGAAGCGAACTTTCCCATTGAAAGTAATGGAAAGTGAATTAATCCGTTCCAAATGGGTCCGCGGCGTTCGTAAACCGAAAATTCATAAACCAAGGTGTTCATAAACCGAGGTCCCACTGTATGAGAAACTACCTTGTAGTCAGGCCACTGATCAACCAAGCTTGTCTACGTTGGTTGACAGTGGCTGTCCAGGGTTTCAGGCAGGGGTCTCTCCCAGCCCTATAGGGAAAAGCCAAGGAAAAGCCATGCGTTGCAGGGGTTTGGACTAGATGACCCTTGTGGGGTCTACAATTCTATGATTCTATAGGTTTTGAACGTAGGGGTGTGTTTTTTTGCATTCAAAGCATAGGCTCTGCTACCATTGAGGCTCAGCCCTTTTCTCAGGCACTCCCAACAACTCACAGTGTTACCGGTAGTGATGGCTGCAGTGAGCCACTTCACCAGGGTTGAGAGTTAGGAGCTTCCTTCTCTAGAGAACACTAGCAGAAGGAGACAAAAATATAGTTTACATGCTGAAATGGATTGGTACTGTGACTATCATACTCAAGGGCCCTCGTGATTTTGCATGTTCCTGGAGGTGTTTAGGCTTTGGACAAAAAATAAGCCAAGGAGAGTCTTGCAGTCCATGAAAGACTGGATCCACCTTCAAGATTAATGGTGACCTGGGAATGAAGTCTAACCTTGCCCTTTTGAAGCTCACTGAGATTCTTAGACATGGAAAGCACGTTCAGCTCCGAGACATGCCTGGCTGAGATTAGGGCTACAAACAGAGAATTGGAATGAACTTCATGGGAATTTGATCTAAAGATTCAAAAGTAGCATTAGTAAAAAAGACTGGAGAACAAAATCCAGGTTCCAGATAGAAAACCAGTAGACCGTAAGAAGTTGAAAATAATTTAACTCTCACCAGGAAATATATTAAATGCAGGTTATCAGAGATGCCTTTCCTCCTCTTGCAGGAGAGGTTGGACTTTCTCATGTCAGCCTGGGGCTTGTGGGTGTTAGCCACAAGACCCTGATTCATATCTTCCAGGACCCCTGCTTGGTGCATGAACACTCAATGGTTTCTTTGTTTCCTGGCAGAGTGGAAAAGCCGCCCCCCCCCCCAGTACAGAAGTGCTGCACACAATAATTTGCAGACACCCAACTGTCTCAGCTTCACAGTGTTGATAACCTATTTGGGGGTGAGGGGAAAGTGAGGTTAAGTCCTCCAGGCAGGGCTGGTCCAAAACATTTGACACCTGAGGCAGGACCCCCCCCCCCAATGGTGCCTCCCTCCCTGCCAGGGAAGATCTACATCAGGAACAAGGGAGAGTGGGGAAAGATCAACACCATGCCACCTGAGGAAGTATCTCACCTTGCTTCGTGGGTGTGCCAGACTTGCCTCTGGGTCAACTTAAATTCTAAACAAAAAAACAAGCACCTTGGGCACCTATTCTGTGCCATATGCATGTCTCTGGTCCAGCACGGAGAAGCTACATGGAGACCACAATCCTCATATGGTACCCAGTCTAGTGGGCTTTAGAGAATGCTTTAGATTTGCCACAGCTCTTGAATGTGGGGTTTATTAATTTAGTGGTTTTAAATGTGGATCTTAGTTGCTCCCACTGTTAACAAACACAGAATGAATGCTAATTCTCTTTGTTCATCCCTTTCATTAAAAGAAAAACAAGTGCAACTTAAGTTAAGGCTACCTCTCCCCCTAATGACCTTCCTTGATGAAGTGTCAGAGATTGCCTGCAGCAAGACTCATTTAGACATGAGGGAGTGAGTCATCGGAGGGGCCTATGTCCGTGGAGGGGGTGCAGACTTCTAAAACAGGTTCTCTCTCTCTCTCTCTCTCCTCTACTATCTGCTTCAGGGTTTTCCCTTCCCGCTTCTGCTATTCGCTCCCTCTGCTCCAGCTGCACATAAACCAGAACTGCTAGTAGTTTATTTACTATAAAGCAGTGAGCCTTCAGAACAGAAAATAAAACATATTAAATTACACTTTACATTCAGTTACAGGTAGGTAGCCGTGTTGGTCTGAGTCGAAGCAAAATAAAAAAATTCCTTCAGTAGCACCTTAAAGACCAACTAAGTTTATATTTTGGTATGAGCTTTCGTGTGCATGCACACTTCTTCAGATACACAAGAAGTGTGCATGCACACGAAAGCTCATACCAAAATATAAACTTAGTTGGTCTTTAAGGTGCTACTGAAGGAATTTTTTTACTTTACATTCAGTAATGATTGATCAGCATGAAAAGAAGGGGGGGGGTAAAAAAAAAGAGCAGGCTCCATTTCCGCCCACAAAACAGCAAACTGGCCCATTTTAAAATTTACAGATTCATCCCTGTAATTTAACATAGGTGTTAACTTATATAGCCATGGAGTCTACCATTCTGGCCAAACAGAAAATATGACACATTTCGCATTAAAGTGCACCATTGGAAATTAAAGAGCAGTGGAAGAAGAAGAAAAGATTTAGCACAGTGCCATGCATGTTCATTCCCACCGAGTTAAATGGGGCTCACTCACCAATAGCCATGCGTAAAATTGCAGCTTGTCTCCTCAACACTCAGGTTGTATGTTGCCGTGAGAACTTGTGTTATGAGGCAACAGACAAACGCTAATCATGATAAGGATTACAGCGGCAACGTTGGCTTCTTAATTGCTGGTAATTATCCTTAATAACTTGAAGGGGGGGAGAAGGATATCTGTGGGCTCTTAAAGGCAGGTTTGTTTTTTCTTTTTAACGTAGCTCTTTTCAGCCAGCTTGGAGATGGAACCTGGCGCCTCCATCCAGCTGCTGGCAGCAACTGCCCACAACTCTCAAGGGAGGCCTCCCCCACATGTTGCACATTATAGAGCTAGACAGGACATCAGTGACTAGTAAACACTGCGTTTCCTCCACCCACCCACCCCACTCCTGCACATCTTCTCAAGATAGCTCAGCATTTACCCGAATAATTGAGATGGGAGAGAATTTTTGTTCAGCATGCATTTTGAAGTCAGCTAGCCTTAATTTGCAGTCTCTGGACCTACGTGTCAACCAGGATGTTGCTAACAATCGGATTGTGTGCCCTTTCCCAAATTTTGCGATGCTGTTTCAGTTCAAAAATTGCTAGAGAAATGCATACAAAAGTCGTATTTTATAGGCAGGTGAACAGAAAAGCATGCAAAAGGCACAACAAAAATACTTTTCTTAGGGGAGTGTGGTCAAAAGTGGATACAATTTCTATGCAAATTTTTCATTCAAAAAAATTTCAGTGGTGGAACATCTGTTTTGCAGACAGAAGGTCCCAGGTTCAATCTCTGGCATCTTCAGATAGGACTGGGATCTTCCCTGCCGGAAACCCTGAAGAGCTTCCTCACTGTCAGTGTAGTAGAGCTATCGGTGTTTCTCAAACTTGGGTCCCCAAGTGCTGTTGGACTACAACTCCCATCATTCATGACCACTTGTCCTGCTACCGTGTTTCCCCTTTTTTAAGACACCGTCTTATAACTTTTTTTCCTCAAAAAAACACACGGTGGCTTATTTTCAGGGGGTGTCTTTTTTTTTAAGTGCTGGTACAACTGGGTCCCACTGGCTCAGGACACTCGGTGCTCTCTTCCGCGCACATTATAAACACCACACTCTAGCCTACTGTGCTATCCAGGTTTTACTGTCAACCAGGCTGGCAGCAGCTCTCCAGAATTTCAAACTTGGGGGTACCTGGGGGTTAAACCTGGGATCCTTCTGCTCCCTGGGCTCTCTCACGCCGGCCGAGGAATGAGGAGGGAGGCCGTGACCCGTCCCGCTCTGAGATGCTTGTGAGGGAAGCGCGAGGGGGACGAGGCTTGGGCCCATGCCCCTGGCGCGCGCGCGCGCGGCTGAATGACGAGCCGAAGCGGAACCTTTTCTCTGTGGGGGGGGGGAGACGCGCGCGCGCAAACACACACACACACACACACACACACACACACACACACACTGAGAGAGAGACACGCACAGGGAGAGAAAGAAAGAGACGCGCGCACACACACACACACACAGAGAGACGCACGGGGGAGAGAGAGAAAGAGACGCGCGCACACACACACAGAGAGAGACGGACGCACGGGGAGAGAAAGAAAGAGACGCGCACAAACACACACAGAGAGAGACGCACGGGGGGGAGAGAGAGAGACGCGCGCGCACACACACACACACACACACACACAGAGACGGACGCACAGGAAGAGAAAGAAAGAGACGCGCGCACACAGAGAGACGCACGGGGGAGAGAGAGAAAGAGACGCACGCACACACACACAGAGAGAGAGACGGACGCACAGGGAGAGAAAGAAAGAGACGCGCGCGCACACACACACAGAGAGAGACGCACGGGGGAGAGAGAGAAAGAGACGCGCACACACACACACAGAGAGAGAGACGGACGCACAGGGAGAGAAAGAAAGAGACGCGCGCGCACACACACACAGAGAGAGACGCACGGGGGAGAGAGAGAAAGAGACGCGCACACACACACAGAGAGAGAGAGACGGACGCACAGGGAGAGAAAGAAAGAGACGCGCGCGCGCACACACACACACAGAGACGCACGGGGGAGAGAGAGAAAGAGACACGAGCACACACACACAGAGAGAGACGGACGCACAGGGAGAGAAAGAAAGAGACGCGCGCGCACACACACACACACAGAGACGCACGGGGGAGAGAGAGATAGAGACGCGCGCGCACACACACACACACACAGAGACGGATGCACGGGGAGAGAAAGAAAGAGACGCGCACAAACACACACACAGAGAGAGAGACGCACGGGGGAGAGAGAGAGAGACGCGCGCGCACACGCACACACAGAGAGAGACGGACGCACAGGGAGAGAAAGAAAGAGACGCGCGCACACACAGAGAGCGTGCGGCTGCAGCACACACAGAGAGCGTGCGGCTGCAGCGCTCACGAAGCAGCGCTGCACTTAGGGGAAGATGGCCAGGGAGGGGGGCTGCGGGGTCAAGGCAACGCGTGAAAGGGAGGGATGGCGAGGAAGAAGTGGGGAGTGAAGTGATCGGGGCTTTAACATGCCCGCACGCGCAAAAGGGAGGCTCGGAATGTGGAGATCGGTTCTGGCTGCTTCTCTTAAAGTGCCGCAAGTAACGAGCCTCTCTCTCTTTCCTCCTGCCGCTCGTGCCCTTGGTGCTTCGTGCGGCGCTGCTTCACGCTTTGTCAGCGCTGCAGCCGCCACCGCTTCTGGGCACCCACCCGACCCCGCAGGCTTCCTCCTCCTGCCGCGGCCGGCATTGCAGGAGCTGGGTCCTGCTGGCTGGTGCTCCGTGCGGCACTGCTGCACGCTTTATTGGCACTAAAGCAGCCACCGCCGCTTCCGGGCACTGACCCGACCCGGCAGGCTTCCTCCTCCTGTCGCGGCCGGCATGCTGGGTCCTGCTAGCTGGTGCGGAAGTATGGCTTATTTTCGGGGTATGTCTTATAGCTCTCAAATGGTTAAAAACCCTGCCATGGCTTACTTTCTGACTACGTATTAAAAAAGGGGAAACACGGTAGCTAGGGATGATGGGAGTTGTAGTGTAAAAACAGCTGGGGACCCAAGTTTGAGAAACACTGATAGTTCAACCAGTAGTCCAACTCGGAACATGGCAGCTTCCTATGTTCCTAAGAACGTGAACACATTTTGTTTCACGTCCTTAAAAGCTTGCTTACAGTTGGGAATGAGAATTAAAGAGATGAGCCAAAGGCTACTTGGAAAAGGTGGGTTTTGAGGAGGGGTTTGAAATGCATATTTGAAGTGAAACTTTCCAGCATCCATCAGAGGAGCATGCCAGTCCCCAGACTCCTTGCACATACTGTTTGTTCTCTGCACAAGCTGTGGAGTGGTGAGCTCTCTGTAAAACAAGAGTATTTTCATTTGACAGCTGTTGGAGATTGTGTGTCCTTTTCATGTTGCTCCTGTCAGCCACCACAGAGCTACAGACGTTCCAGTGTTCTCCTGGCCCCTGGGCTATGCTTTGACTTGATCCCTGAGCTGAGCAGGAAAGGCTGAGTCAGGGGCCTCGCCCCAGGAGCATTGCAGGAGCTTCTGTAATTCATGCAGTACTGGAAATCAAACAGCTTCACTTGACTCCTTCCTTGTTCCTGTGCAGGAGAGGAGACTAACACTGTGGTGGCTTGCAGTAGTTGACATCCATTATTCCATATGCTCTCTCTGTTCAGGATCTTATGAAGTTGGGGGTGGATGTGAAATCAGTTCCATTGCCACAGCCCCATTTCTATCCACTCGCTTGTATTTATATGAAAAACAATTACCTGCTTTTCAGTTCAGAAGAGTTTTAAATGTGGACAAGAACTTTTTTTTTAAAGACTACAGTACTAAAATCATACAACTGAGTCAGCAGTTTTTCTCTACCGGCAGGGAAAAAATAAATCACAAGTAAAGTGCCATAAGGCTCGAGATCCAACACTTGCCTAAATAAAAGCAATACATCTGTAGGGGCCACGCTCTAGAATTTGGTGACTCTCTGATAACAGCAGGTTCCATAGACTCAGGACCACAATGGAAAATGCTCTATTAGTCATTACAGACTGCCGGGTTTCTGATGGAGTTGGCACCTGCAGTAGACTGGACCTCAAATACTTGGAGAGAGGTTCGTATGTGAGCAAGCGCTCCCTTGGGTCCCTCAGACCACGTCTATAAAGGGCTTTGAAGAAAATGACATATGCCTTGAATTTCACCCAGAAACAAATTAGTAACTGGTGGAGGTCTTGTAATAGTAGAGGCATGTGTACTCAGCAGCTAACGCTTGCTAGGAACATATGAAGCTGCCTTCAACCAAGTCAGACCCTTGGTTCAACAAGCTCAGTATTGCCGACACTGAATGGCAGTGGCTCTCCAGCGTTTCAGGCAGGAAGATGTCTGGGACCATGCCTGGGACCTTCTGCATGCAAGACAAACTGAACTTTCATTAAGGTGCATCAGTGGAAAAAGAGGACATAGATGTGCAGGCGTTTCATTGGTATAGGTGCAAATTTAAACAATTTCTGCAATTTAAATAGGGATGCAATGCATTTCAGCATTGTGTGGAATATCATGACCTGGTGGACCTGTGTACCGAACGGCTCAGTTGACGGGCAGCTTCAAGTCCCTTGTTCTCCCTTCTTATGGTTCTTGATCTTCATGGCTCTTTATCCTTAAACTGGACTTGAACTGGACAGTCCTCAAATAGATGATTCCTTCAAACCGAGGACAGTGCTCTGTAATGGCCAACACGGCCACCCACGTCACCCAGAAGGGCAGCTAGACATATTTTACGAGTCATGAGGGCATCAGCCAAGGGGGCATGCACAGCCATGAAAAGAGCCTTTATTTTCAGGAAGAGATGCAGCTGGCTTACCAGGACACAGGCCTCCCTCTGAAAATCCAGAAAGAGGCCCGGACCCGGGAACACTCCCAAGCTGCAAAGCATGAGGGGGAAACGTTCAAATCAGGCAATTCCATGGCTTCCCCTGTCTAATGACTGCTAACCAGCCCAGCTCCATTTTTGCCTGGGTTAAGTTTCAAGTGAGTCACCGTCACCCAGTGCTTTGAGTACGTCTGTACGATTCATGTTTCCAAGTGAATTCCCCACCCCCTTAAGTAACGCATTATACTTTTAGGTGTACTCCTTAAAGTGAAATTTTACTGTGGTGTTTTTTTAATTAAAAAAACCGCAACACTTATTTTCAGCAATAAGTCAATTTAAGAAGTGTTATGTGTACACCTAACCCCCCCCCCTCCTAAATCCTAGTGTATGAAGAATCCCTTCAGCCCCACTTCAGCTTGTCACCCGATTTGTTCTCCACTTCCATAGGTCATAATGGTAAAGTGGGGTTTCAGAGAGGACACCCTTATCTGTGCCGTTGCATCTGGAGCAAGGAGGATTTCTTGCCTGTGTAAACATGAATCGCTGCTGCCATTTCCTGAGCACCTGTGAGGGCTCTGGTCATAGAGAGGCTTCTTCACCCTGCTCCACAGCTGTTCCTCCCAGGGTTGTTGCCACTACCTGCTGCAGTGCTGGGTCATGAAATCACTCTTGACAGGGCTTAATGGAATACAAATGCTGTTATAACAACTGTCAAAAGCTTTTTAAAAAATAGTTGGGCCTAAGCGAGGAGCAGGTCGCATATTACACTGCACCTCTGCTGAAGTGTTTTATGATACTCTGTAAGAAACCATGGTACTTTATGATGCACAGCCTAGACCGAAGCTTTCCTCCATAACTCAAGCATGGGGCGAAGCTTTTGAAGGATGGGGGTGGTGGTTGTCTGCTCCATGAAAATTGAAAGAGAGAGAGAGAAAGAGAGAGAGGGGGGGGAAGTGTTCAATCAGAATGTAGTCATTTGCTACCCAGGTTGAATTCAGACAGCTCTCCTGGTGTCTCATTGCCTGATAATTCCCACATTTTCTGTGATTCTTCACAAACTTCTGGAAATCTGGGGGACCGTAGTAGAAATTTAGTGCTCATTTACATGTTAATTGCTTCCAGGAAAGAAAAATCTGCCTGCAATCTCATTAACTTGGAAAATCGTGGGCATTTTGCGCTGTAACTTTTCTGCTATCTTAATGCATTTTGTGACACAATTTGGGGGTAATATTCCAGCAGGTCTTTCCTGCCATTTTCATGGGTGAATCATAGGGGAATAGTCGTATATCGACCAAAAAGCCACGATTCCATAATCCAGCTGGTCATGCAGTGCATAAGAAACATTAGAAACCAGGGGGACGCACAAGCATTATAACCAGGAGAATTAAAACAATAATCTTCACATCCCAATGCATCCTTAGAGTAGCAAGGAGTAGACCTCTTCCTTTGTGCATCCAACTCAGAGTTAATCAGAAGTAAATGCATTAATATAGGTAGTGTCCAAAAACTGATTGAGGGGTTGTGGATGCAGTGGATTAGCATGGCCTAAAAGGCCCAAGCTTGCTTCTCATCATGAGATTGGGGTCTTGAGCAGGCATCCCCAAACTTCGGCCCTCCAGATGTTTTGGACTACAATTCCCATCATCCCTGAGCACTGTTCCTGTTAGCTAGGGATCATGGGAGTTGTAGGCCAAAACATCTGGAGGGCCGAAGTTTGGGGATGCCTGGTCTAGAGTAAGGTTACCAGATTTTTTTTTCAATGAATCCGGGGATACTATTCAACTTCAACTTTGTATGGGGACTGATTTGTAAATCTGGGGACTCCCCAGAAAACGGGGACGTCTGGTAACCTTAGTCCAGAGACCTCTCTACAGCCTGTACCTTGTTCACTTCCAATAAATAGTTAAAAAATAACAGTGGTAATAGGAAGACGATCTCATCTAGTCTGAGAGGTGTGTTCCTGGTTATGGCAACATCTGTGCACCGTAGAGGGTTTTAAGGGCCTCTGAGTTTCCTGAACCTCTCCCGGAGCAGATTGGGACTTCCTTGCTAGCCTTGCTTCTCTCACAAAGTCACTTTGGGATGGGGATGGGGACAGTTTGCAAGACCCAAACTATATCTACTTTTGATGTTATGAGTAGCAGTCTGCTGAGGCCCATATGCCTTGTTGATTTAGATTTGATTATTTTTTAAAAAAACAGACAAACAAACAGAACCTAAAACCAGGTTTTGGCCCCATTCCGGAGAATGAGAACTATGAAATGGGAGCCAGGAATATTACCACACCCACCCTGTGGTTAGACATGCATGTTGGTCCTGTCAAGAGACTGACACAAGGTGCCTCCAGACCATCAATTTTTTTGCAGGAGGCATTAAAGAACATCCTAGGACAATGTTTGGCTTGTGCCATTAAAGTGCTGTGTCTGTTGCCCTAGCGCGACTAATCGACTTTGAAAAAGAAAACTCTGCAATTTGGAAAGTGACAGGAAAACCGTGTTGAAAAGTGTAGAACTACTGATTAAGGGGGAAGACCTGGAAACCCCAGAAGCAAATTGGGATGAATGCTTGATGATATATAGCCTCTGCAGAAACGTATCAGAATGAATGATCATTAGAGACCGGCTATAATCTAACCTCTGTTTAAGCTTTGTGCAAGCAAATCAGGGCAAATGCTTTTGATTAAAAAAAAACCACACAGCTCTTTTGCACTTAAAACACCTATAATGTGATGTCTTTTTTTCCTGCTCTGTCGCAGGTCAGGGGGCATTCATGCCTCACAGAGCCCCTCTGCTAGTAAACAAACCAGTGGGTCCTCCTCTGCCTCCCTCCCTCTCGCAAGGCCATGCTTCCTTTCACACAAGGTCCTGGAATCGTGGCTGCCTGGCTGGTGATAATGGAGCAAGGGAGGCTGCTGCAGGCTCCTTGATGAGGGAACACTGCCAGAGCCCAGACAGCCTGCTGATTCAGCAAAGTGCAGGCAGGCCGACTGAAACCCTATCTCCCTCTGTTTTCCCCACCAAAATGCAGCTGCTTGGAAGGGTGAGCCTTTTTTCCCCTGCCCGTCTGCAGGCAGGAATTCTCCTTTCACAAACTGATGAGCAGTGTGACAACAATGAGGTGGGTTTCCCTCTGACTTGTGGGTTGGGGAGTGCTTTTTTTGGGGGGGGGTACAAATTCAGTATTACACACACACCCCAAGAAAACAACAAAAACTTTTTTGACTATGCCTAACTTAGACCCATCACTTAGAGACCGAGAAACTCACGAATCGAGAAAAGCAATTGTAAACTGGAAAAAAGACTGAAGAGTCACATTTAAAAAAACACAACCTCACATAGGCTCTGATATTTTGATGTTTATCACTGGCCATCGTATGGGGAGCTGTAATTCCACATGTGTTATGCTTCATAATAAAAGCAAGAGAGTATTTTGCAGGCTGGTGGCTTAGATCTGCGGCAGAATTCATTTATATTTTAGCTCTCATTACCCTTGGACGAGATAGGAACAAAGCAAGAATAGCTAAAAAGAACTTGTTTTAAAAAAATACTTGATGGGCCTCTATTGAGGTCACCCTGTTAGTTTCAGATCAAGGCAGCGGTGCCTTTTTAATTTCCTATCTGCAGGCGAAAGGAGTCGCTTTGCTCCTGATTAAGTAGATAAATGAAGATAAAGATCTGGCTCAGGACTGCTTGACATGCTAAGTCTCCCCCGTCCCCTGTCAAGAAAGCACTTCCATGTAATAAAGTCCTGAAGGATCGGGGACCCAAGTACTTGAGAGAATGTACCCACCAGCCCTGGCTGGAGAAGGAAGGAGGCAGGAGGCAGCAACCTCTGTCTTGTCCTGGTTTCGTCGTCGTTTCTATTCCGCTACTAGGTTTGCTGCAATCAGTGTTGTTTCTATTCTGCTACAGTTTGGCTCCTGCTAAAGCCCATGTTAGTCAACTGGTTATCTATCACGACCAAAACCTACATGGTGGATTATGTAATTAAGTTGCGTTAATTTTCAGTGCATTCAAATGGAAGGGAAGTGACAAAAACAAAGTGGTAAATAACGTAACTATTTGCATAACATTTACAGATATATATATATTTAATTAAATAATAATAGTGAATATCATTCATAATCACTTGGGCAAGTTCTGCTTCTGCTGCAATGTTTTGTGAAACACCCTCTGATCTATTTTTGGAAAGGCAGTCTAAAACTGCAGTGCAGAAACACATGAATAAGAGCAGAAGCCACACATAGATGTCCCTGCCCTATGAAGATTGTCTGCGTATGCATGTTTAGTGCTGGGAAATAATGCGCTTGCATCCAGACTAAGAGAGTCTGCCCAACAGGGTGTGGCTGTGATGGGACTGAGCATGTGAACTGCAAACAGGTCGCTGAGTCCTTTGTGACTAAGCAGGGACCTCTGGAAGTGGCTCACACACCGTCTAAGAATGGAATGGTGCTTCCTAGACTAAAAACCACACAAAGGACTTACTCGCTATGCTCAGTTTGGGTAAGAGCACACCCTGGGGGACCTTGCACGGATACAGAAGGCTGGGGCATGTCTTCACACTTTTATGAGCAGGGCTATGTTTTGCTTGCTTCACAATTGATGGCAATGATGGGTTTTGTGCAGGGCTGGAGTTGTGCTCAACTGCCCAACCTCCCACCGATTTTCCACTATAACAGGAATGTAGGAACAGCCTGGCTGCTGAATCAGGCCAAAGGCCCATCGAAGTCCAACATCCTGTTCTCACAGTGGTCAGCCAGATGCCTATGGGAAGCCCACAAATGAGACCCAAGTGCAACAACAAACCTTCCACCTGCAAATCCCAGCACTTGGCATGCAGAGGCATATTGCATACATACAGCATAATTCCTCTCACTCCACCAGTTTATTTCCAAACTTAGGGCTCATCCACCTCTGCTCCATATCTCTTGGTACAGTTCCGGGCTTTTCAGATGTGTGTCTGAGGGCTTTTTTTTTTTAAAAAAAAACCCTCTACTTTTCCTGTGAAAACCCAGGTTAGTTTGGATTTTCCTGGAGAAAAGTGGTAAGACAAAAGAATGCACTTGGACACATACTGGGAAAGTGTGGACCCGTGCCTAGTAATTATGGAGCAAAAGGTTAAGTGTGGATAAGCCCTCAGAGTTGCCCAAGAGGAACATCAGGAGCAAACGAGCCAGCAGGGAGAAGCTGTGGGGGAAAATTCAACAGGCAGGAGAAGGGTCATGTTAATAGGTGTCCCACCACATTACAAGTCACAGGACGAGAACTCTTGTGTTAGCTTTGTATGGTGTAGCCAGCATTGGGTGAAGGGCAAGCTGGGCCGTATTAATAAGGCAGAAAGAAAGCACTTGGTGAACCTCTTTCAGGGGTTGGTATTTGTTACTACCAGAAGCAAACTTTGAGCCCAGGCTGAAAAGTTGTTTTTACCTGAGGCTAAGGTGGTTGAGTCATGGCTGGTGACCACAGCCAGCAACTCTTGGGTCGTCGTTTCAGGTTGTCTCTCTCTATGTAGCTTTATTGGGACAATTCCACTCACCTCTGGGTACGGAGAGAGATAGAAAACCTTGTGTTTACATCAACACGAATTTCCAGATGAAACTGATGTTACTTGAGGGCCTCTCATTATCCGGAGGCTGCTCTACTCATTTGTGCTTTGCTAATGAAGCCCTCCAATACTTTGGCCACATCATGAGGTCCATGGTGTCACGAAGAGTCGGACACAACTAAACAACAACAATTAAGCCCTCAAACATGTAAACAGTCAGAAGTTGAAGCCAATTGAGAAGCTCGCTTGCTTGGCACCACTAATTGTCTGTGCAAGTCAGAAGCATTCATTTTAAGTCACATGCAACAGTCCAGTTCCGTGTACCCAACCATGACAGTACCATCAGTTTGCTCAGTTTAGGCACAGCAGGGAGGAAAATGAGAGGATTTTGGACTCTGTAGACCTGGCTGTGGTAATTGTGTAGCAAACCTATTCCATGTCTCTTACAGGCTGCAGCAGCATTCTGAAAGACTTCCACCTGGCAGCTAATTTCCTCATCTTTGGACTGGATTATTCTGCACCCACTAGGCCTTTTGTTCTTATGAAGAGGAGGTAATAAGTTGCTACTAATCCATTTATAGAAATGTGGTATATTAGCACAATGTGGTCCACTTTTGGAATATGAATCATTGGTGCTTACTTGCAAGGAAGCATGTGCAAGGCTGCATCCTCCAAGAATTTGTCTAACGCTTCTTCCTTAGTAACCGTCACATCTTGTGTTAGTGAGTTACTTCTTAGTTATGCACTGCATGGAATAATATTTCTTTGAAGTTTTGTCCTGAACCCACTGCTAATCAAACAAGGCAGCATAATATTATAAAACAGGGTAGGGAACCTTTGGGGCCTGGTGGGCTAGATATTTAATACCCCCCGTTTGGTCGGTCAGGTAGACAGAACCACTCACCTGTCAATCAGCTGACAGTATGCCACCAGGTGATTGACAGGCAGGTCATCCCACTTGTCTAAGTTGACCCACAAGGATCAATTGGGGGGTGGGGGAATACTGCCCAAAGCATGAATTGAGAACTAGCTGGTGCACCCAAGTGCAGCCAGTGAACTCCCCAGGGAACAACTTGTGCATGGGGAGTTGAACCCTGCTTTCTGCAGTTGTCTCTCCTCATGTGCCACACCTGACAGGAGGTGGATGCATTTCGGGGGGGGGGGGAGTGGTCGGATTGGCCAAATAGGGACATCTGGGGAATCTAGTTGGCATACAGGCTGCAGTTTCTCTACCATGTTATAAAAGGAAGAAAAATGTCTCCACCCTTTTCATCTTATAATCCTTGACCATATCCCATTTTACAGAGCAATCCTATTGGCAGGGCAGATATTCCAAGGTACAGTGGTACCTCTACTTACGAATTTAATGCGTTCCGAACACACATTTGTAAGTCAAAAAAAAAATGTAAGTCGAATCCCATAGGAATGCATTGGGAGAAAAAAATTGTAAGTAGAAGCAACCCTATCTAAAAATTTGTAAGTAGAAAAAATCCTATCTAAACCGCATCCAAGATGGCGGGCGGAGCTCTATTCGTAAGTAGAAACATTCGTAAGTAGAGGTACCACTGTAGTTTTACTGCAACATCCAAACCTTGCTTGTTTGCTGCAGCAGGGCAGGCTGCACAGAGAGGCAGCTTTTTCATCCTTTTTTAGCCATGGCGGCTCCACGGGCTCATGTCCTTTTAGGCCTGAACTGTGGGAATGGCAGCAGAATGAAGGGTGCTTAGTTCGATACCTCATTTCTGTAATTAAGTGCTAGCTGCATTAGACAACTCCATTACTTGAACAATCCATTACAAGGATTCTTTTGATTATGCATATTAAGGGAAGTGTATGCAACCTTTTTTTTAAAAAAAAAAAAGTCTGCACAAATAATATAATGTCCAAACCCAATTCATCGCCTTTATTTATAACCATGTAAGAACAAGCAAACTTAGGAAAGAAAGTGAAATAAAAAAAGGTACGCAATCAATAGTTGAAAGTTTTATTCATATAAAATTCATTAAGGACATAAAAGATTGTATCTTAAAAAAGATCTGCGGTTATTTACAGCAGTATTGCACAAGTAAAGTGGCAATTACCCTGTCAAAATTTCATCAGTGCAAAACACAAGTAAGCCAGGGAAACTGCAATAAAAATGCTACATAAAAATGCTGGGTTCTAAGAAACATGTTAGTGATTAATCAGTACAAGATCAGTGCTACATTGATGTTTGTACCTAATGTTGTGGTGCTGTCATACAGTAACTAGTGGTCTTTAAACCAGGGCGCAAAATGTTTCTCTTCCACTAAGAATTTAGTAGTTCTTGAACAAACTGCAGATACTTCTTATTTATGAGGTAACAAGTCATATCCTGTGCTACGTAAACTGAGGCTAAGGGACAAGTTTTTAACAGCCCTTAAATGTAAGCACAATTGTAGGAAGAAACAGGAAGCACCAAGATTGTGAACTGGCACCTAATGAATTTGCAACAAAAATCTACTTTTGAGAGGGGATGCTGTGAGTAGGTGTCCCGAGTAAGCTCTCTGGACATTTTTAAAAGACTGACAAGTTCAGAGCACTGCATGTTGCTTTATCAAAACCAGTATGAAATCTGCCTTCGGTCCTCAGAAAGTTATTTGGAACTAACTCATTTTAAAAGCCACAAATGCAGTGCTAGATGTGGCCCTTGAACATGTAAAAGCCCTTCCCAATCAAACTGACCCCTGCCTTCGCTTCATATTTCAATTATTTCAACAAGACAGAGAAAGATGGGCAAGAGACACGGTACAGAAAATCAAGGGGTTTAAACAACATCTAAAATAGCATCAACTATCCCAAACTAGTAGACAGTGCTCTAAACTGATCAATCACTATTTCCATATATACTAAGTACAATTCAAGGTGGGGGGGGAAGACTTTACAAGAACTTAAATAAGCAGAAAATAAATATACAACATTTCTACAAGTTACAGCATTATGGAACAGTAGAGTGCATTAATTACAAAGAAAAGGGGAATCTACAGTATTTAACAAAGTCAATTCTACAAAAAAAGTTTAGAGAAATCAATCCGTTTTACTTCAGCTGCTGTACAAAAAAATCTTACATGACATAGTAAGAAGAGAAGGAACATTGCACAGAGGTGACATTTGGCTCAGATGAGGACTGCACTAATCTAATAAATACTCAAATATTTACAATCATTCAAAAGGGGGGGGAAGCATGGAGACACTAAGAAGAAATTTGAATATGGTTTCTCCACAACCAAAGAAAATTCTTCATAAAATGTTTTGGCAGGATTATATATAGTTATAGATATATAAATGGGATTTCTAGAAAAAGTTTTTTTTTTAAACCCACATGTCTAATGTGGACACTGTGGGGATGTCAAGGCACAAAACCTGCACTGAACTGTGACAAACTAAAATGGGCCTTGCTTGATTTAGCATTTTAAGATATAATGTCCGGCAGAGATTTATTGGGAAAACAAGAGAGCTTGGGTTTGGGCCACACAGTGCCAATATCTTGCCATTTACTGTTTTTTGTTATAATTCACAGAATTTTATTTAAAAAAACCCACATTTCTTAGGCTTACGATTAAGTTTGCCTGAAGCCATGGCAGCAAGCTAATTGCACTCCCATGCTAGCAGTTAACACATATGAATGTGTACACATCTCAAGGCACTGGGCCAGCCGAGCCTTATAAGAAAAGGGGGAGGGAAGGTTATAGGGGTCTGAAGGGAGTGCACTGCGACTTTCAGGACCCCCCCCCTTCCCAAAGCAGCTCCTTATCCCCTAAGCCCCCTCCCTCCTCAAAAAAGCCACTCTTAATAGGTTACGGTTTCCTAAAGAGTACTCTCTGTAGCCATGTCAATGAAGAACAGGGGAATTCTCCCACTTCAGGCGCTTGTCTGGAGCTCCCTGGGTCCCAACCACTGAAAGCATGACTGCAGGGAGGGTTTTGTGTTAGAAAGGCATTAAAACTAGAGTGCTCCAAATGCAGAAGCACTAAACAGAAAACACTTTGGTGAGTTCTTGAGAACTAATTCTGGTGGCAGAAAAGATTTTAGAAGGAATCGCGATGGGTCAGTGCTGACAACTAATATGAGTCAATTTGATCTCAAGAGAGAGCTTTCTAATTATTCCCAGTGAAAAACACAGGTTTCCCATCGTATGCAGAAAGATTACTGGCAAACTGCCGGTTTAAAAGCTGTGTTATCAACATTGCTAAATCTGGAAATGAACTCCTTGGTTCCCCTGGTTTTTTGGATGCCACGAAAAATCTCTATCACACAGTATCAGTTTGAATGGTCTAAGACTAACACCCGCTTCTTTGCCTTTTTCAATCAACCAGCTTTATGTGGGTTTATGTGCAATTAATTATACAGGCAAACTTACTATTAGTGATGTTGCAATTTCTGCCTGATGTTAAACAAATTGGGGAGAAAACCCACAACATTGTTGACCAAAGCTAGTAAAATTACGAAACTAACGTTGCTACAAAGCTTCCATGGCTTTGCCCTTGTTAACACATTATCGCCATTGGAGCTTACAGATGAAACAGCCTGACCGAATAAGGGCTATACAGATAAGGAGACAATACTTCTTCTGCACATGATTCCCTGGCTAGATCTGGAATAGCAAAAGCACAAGAGGATGAAGTGGTTTGGACTCTGTCCCTGGATGCAAGACTGAGGGATGTTTCCAACAGTGAACTGGCAACAGTCAAATCATGGCTGTCAGTTTGGACAGAATCTTAGCACACCCTTTCCTCGTCTCTTTGTTTTCAAAGAGGTGTTTGGCACTGTCAATATCAATCTTACTAACCATCTATTGTACAGACATGCATCAGGTGATGTGTGTGAGCAGCTTATCGTTGCTTGCGCCTCTCTCTAGCTTGGGACCCCAAAGCTTATTTTGGTCATCTGGATTTATCCTATAATCTACTGCAGAGACATTCAGGACAGGGGGTGCATCTGCAGGCACTGGCATAGGAGCTGAAGTTGACAAAACTCTCCAGCACATAATAGCACTTAGGATGGATTTGATATAGCCGCAAAAAGACTGCAGTTTTTTAAAAAAGAGGTTACAACATTTTCAGTGGTGCTGGTGAAACCAGAAATTGGCGACGTAGCATTTGGAAGCAAGTTACAAACAGGAATCAGTTGACCCATTGTATTATGCAAAGTATCTGCACCATTTTATGTAACTGATCAATGGCCAAAAAAAATTATGTGGAATAAGGGGCACTTGCAACCAGAACCTTTAAGTAACTATGCAGTTCCAGGAAACTCATTTTGCAGTTGCCTCCCAAAGCAAAGTAAAAACTCAATCCAAATCCACATATGAACCAGTTTACCATAACATGGTACAGCACAGGTTAAACCGCTTTGATTTTATAGGAGGAAAATGAAATGAACAATGTCCCAAAACTGAAACAATTCAGGTTGCAATCCTTTAATCTATGCACATAGGAATGAGCCCCATTGAACTTACTTCTGAGATATAGGGATTGTCTGTTAGTATAGTTTTAATAAATCAGGAAGCGTGATGAAGGATATTACAGAAACAAAATGTTTCTTTTAAAAAAAGGAAGTCGGGATCTGTGCCAATACTGTCTGCCATCTGGTTTAGTGGAATTTTACTTGATTTTTTTTAATGGGACGTTTTCATTTAAGTTTGGGATTGTGTGCATACTGTGGTTCTTTACCAATTTGGTATAGGGTACAGAATTCAGTATCCTGAGAATTTCAGCTCTTTTTAAAAGCAATTTATTAATCTTTTCGACTGCAAATCTAAGTCTGAAGGACTCCTTACAAAATCTGATGTAATATCTGAATGCAAGGGATCACAGGGAGTCTTCAGGGCTCTGCCCAGCATTTCCCAAACCTTTATTACATGGGACACAGTATTTTCTAGGATTAAGATTGGGGGCTTTACCATACACCTATTTTCTCACTCTGCTCCCACAATAATCGGCAGGCATCCTCCTTACAACTACAGAATGATGCAGTTAATAGGGTCTTACTGGCACTCTACATTTCCCCTTCTTCTGCCTGTCAGGAGTCAGGTAGGGAAAGACTGTGCAGGAGATCCCAGGTTCATTCCCCGGTATCTACAGGTAAGGATGAGAAAGAATCCTTACACACTTGTCAGTCAGAACGACAATACTGAGCTAGATGGCTCAGTGGTATAAAGCAGCTTCCTATGCTTTCTGGGATTCGCCTGTACCTGGCAGCCCATAGCATACCCGAGTCAAGGAATCTAGCAAGTCCTTCCCACAGAAGACTCCCTCTTCCCATAAATTGACAGAGAAATCGGGTAAAAGGGACAGAGGAGGGAATTAAAGATACAAAGGACTCTCCCCAGTCCAACATAGTGACTTAGTTTCCAGACACATTTCAGTCCTTTGCTATGGCATACCACTGTGCCCCACCCTACAGTTTGGGAATTATCAATCCTTACTGCTCCCCTTTATGGCTTACAGAAACAACCTGCACAATTTAATATGTTGCACAATTCAGCTGTTTGCAGCAGGTTGCCCTTGATTCAGCTTTTTGTTTTTCTTATCACATTACAAGTAGCCCTGATTAAGGAACATCACAAAACAAAGTAGCTAACTCATATTAGATAAATGCAGCCAATCACCTATTGGCACCTTAGGAAAGGTGCCACTTGTTAAAAGGTCTTTTTTCTGGAATAAAATTTGTTCCTGCTCTGTCTTTTGTTGGAGTTTTCACCCTCTGAATACTGTGCTGCTGTTGACCTCAAACCCAGGCAGCGAGTCAGTAGTCCTTATACATTCCACATTATGGTTGCTCGGTCATCTCTCATATTATTTAAAAACAAAGGCAGCAATTAACAAAATCCAGAGTGCTTAAAAAAATAAACAAAACAAAACACAGAGACTGGATTTAAAAAAAACAAAGAGAAATATACCAAAGTGAGGATCAAAACAGTGCCTGAAATTATGCAGTAGGACCCTGTTGCTAACAACTTTGGGCAATATTGCACAGGCATAGGAACTGCTTTCACCCACATACAATGACTTATTGCTACATCCCCCCCCCTCCCGCCTGCCTTCAGTATATGTCATAGAATACACACTTATCTATACAAATTATAAAGGAAGAAAATTGTAAAAGGCAACCTGGTGACATTATTTGGAACATTAAAACTTTCACAGTTTAATTTCAACTTCCAAAGCAAATTCAAGAGTTCTCCTCCTGGGCTGCTAGATGCAACTGCTTCACCCAACAGAAGATTAAAAATGGTACTTAAACAGCAGATGGATGTATTTCCCCCACCCCACCCCAAACTTCTTCTGTGAATAATGTACAAGGATAGGTGAATTTTAGGTAGCACAGAAATTACCAGTCTGTCTTCTCACTGCTTGGAAAGATTTTGAACAGGAAGCATGTAATATAAAAACTAAGACAGCTTTACAAAGTAGCTGGCTCAGACAATTCTGTTGCAAGATATAATAGCAACCCACAAGTTTCCAAATGAGAACAGGATTAAATGATTTTCTTGAAAGCTGCAATATAGCAAGGTTCTTTTTTAAAAAAAAAAGAACTTTCATCAAAACAAAGTTAGTTCTACTTTCAGATGAAATCCTGTTTCTTAAAAAGGTGGTCCATTTCCAAATATCCATTTAAAAAACTTGCTTTCCTCTAAAAAACCACGAAGAGGCCCAAACCACCTGATATGGAGTCCTTCTGCTCCTTTTCATTTGCTGGATGTATCCGAGGTCAATAAAGGCCTGTTACCTGCACCCAGAGACCAAAGACATTGTGTTCAAAGTTTCTGTCACTGGAAACGAGTAAATAATCCCAAGCTGCCTCTTGGCGCATTAGTCACTGCATTCTCCATATGAGGCGGACGATGTAATGCAACAGGCGCAAAATTATGATCTGGTGGTTTACTGCTTGGTAATCCAAGAAACCCTGCAAGAGGAAATGAGAGGTTCTTTTAATTCACGAAGCTTTACTGTCTGGTAGTAATAATTACCAAATTTATAGGCCAAGCACAGGAATTGCTATGCTAGCAGTTAGCATAGGAAACTGCAAAAGCTATGCCAGGGCAAAGCATGGCATGATAGCACTGTTATATGTTGGCACTGCAAGCCGTTCTGACAGGTGCTCAAGTGGCTAAGATTGATGTTCTGTACACAGCGAGATAATAAAACAACCAGTTGGCTTTTATTTGAGTTTTGGGTGTTTAGCATCACCTACTTGGCCACACTTCAACTTGTGCATTGTAATCAAAAGAACTATCATGTTGTTTGAAAGGGAGATAACAGCAAATGTGCATGTGATCACAAGTAGCCTACATGACATAAAAGTTTAATATTTATTGACCTAACAATGTTATTTATGTGAAAATTAGCCTCTGCTGATTAGATGGGGATATTAAGGCCAAGATGAGGAATCCTGTTCTTGTATTGTTTGTTATGGATTTATTAAGATTTATGCTGTCTTGACATGAATTTGGCTTTCACTTGTTTTATGTTTTGACACACACTGTGTTTTGCTGTATTTACTTTTATTCTGATAGTCTGCCTTAATTGAGTTGGGTGTTGTTGTTGTTTGGGGGGGGGGGTTACTGTTTGCTGCTTGGGGAAACTGTCTGAAGTGGGATACAATGAATTCTTTAAATGCAAATACAAATAAATGAGCAGAACTTACTGTCTTTTCTCAGCTGTGAGCATGGAAACATGTTTGCTCTCTCCTGTGTCCTTTGCCCCTTGGCTGTCCTTACACTTTTAAATTTAAGCACCCCGTGTTAGCACCTAGTTCAGCATACACACATTGTGTGAACCAGTCACTACAGTAGTAAGCTCTTGAACAGCCTGAGCTACAAACCCCAAAATCACATTTCAGCCCAGCCATGAATTAAGTGGTTTGCAGTGGAACATCCTTCCATGTAAATACATTTGAGATCAAATGGCTTTCGTAATCATGTCGGGTGTAAGAGAAATACATCCTGTTAATGAGAAATGGATCTACTTGGGGGACACAGCAAAGCATGAAAAAAATCATCATTAGAAAGCAGGGTGTCTGGGGTTTGCCTCCTGTCCTTGCAGTTTAGATTTTCCACCACCATTCACAGGCACTGATAGCTGCTGTCCATGTATCCTGAGTTGAGTATACACTCAGAGACAGCGCCACACAACATGCCTTAAAGCAGGAATGGGAAACCTGTGGTCCTCCAGTTCTTGTTGGGACTCCCAACACCCTTCAACATTTGGAGGGCCATAAGCTCCTCGCCCCAACTTTCAAGGAGATAGTGTCTAGCAAAGAAAAACACTTGTACAGACCTGTGTTTATTCCTTTTTACCGTGACTATTTTGCCATTCCAACCTCTGTCCCAATGCAGCCCCTGCCCTGCCGAGAGGAACACTCATGGGAAGCTCACACCTACCCTGCTACACAAATCCCCACTCCCACCCCAGCAACTAGCCACACTTGCCCACCTGGCTGTCAGTTTTCTACATGCTTGTAACTAGAAGTAAAGAAATCTGTTTGTGAAATGCTTAAGCACCCTCAGCGCTGGGACTAGAGCAACTGTCGCTATATTTAATCTTGTTCTACACTGCTTAATTCACTGTCGCTAAGTTTTATGTGAGGTTTGTTACAAGAAACAAAATGGTATATAATTTATGAGATCTGGTAGCACACACAGAAGGAGAAAAGGGGAAGCCCAAAACAGGATGGTATTCTCAGAGTATAATTGTGTCATTGTCCAAATTGTTGACTCTCGAAAATGTTAAGAGATTCCCAAAGGATGAAATCTGGTAACTATAATTTATCTGAGAAACCAGTGATTTGGTGTCGTTTGTGCCAAGAGCCTAAATAAAGCTATAGGCAATATGTGCCAGAGCTAATGAACTAGTGAACCTCTAAATTATTCTCAAGTGACTCCACCTGTGTAAACACTAGTTGGTTCAGTTTGGGGTATAAAAATATGCAAGCAGATATATTATAAAAGATGCAGCCACGTAATGCAAAGTATGGCGGGTCACATATTAACATGTTGACTGCACTCAACTTTAGGCAAGGGCCACAGGCTGAAGGAAACAAGGAAGTAATTTTACTTTCTATTCCTTTTTTTTAAAAAAAAACATTGTTTCAAGATAGAAGTGTAATGTGCAAGATGGCCCAAAGTTTTACATACCGGTATACAATAAAATAATGTCATAGGCACATGTGGCAAATGTATGGTACACATGGTTGAAACCATACAGACATGTGTAGAAGGGAGCCTTAGAAAACCAGTTCAGAGGGTTAGCTACACTGACATATGCACACAAGAATCTTGCAGCACCTTAAAAGATTAGCAGATTTGTTGTGGCTTAAGATTTTGTGGGCTAGAACCAACTTCATTAAACACCACTGTTAAAACTTCAAAGTGCCGTAAGACCCACTCTGTATATGTTAAATCCAGAGGCTAGCACCATGTTTCAGCTGGGAAAAAGCATGAAAGAAGAGCACTTGGGAAAAACCAGAAGGAGCTACGACTCACCTAAGGCTAACCGTTATGCCACAAGACACTTCTTTGGGTTTTCAAGCGAAGCTAAAGTTTAGCTGCATAAAGAATGCTGCTAACATTTCCAAAGGCTGAGCAAGACTGTGGCAGCTGCTGCAGAGTTTGCCTGACCAAGCCCTTGCCCCGATTCACCTGACATAATGGGACTGCGATAAGACCAAGGCACTTCCCCTCCACTTCTACATAACAAGATGGGAGGAAATCAGTTTCGTGTCTGCAATTCCTGTAGAGGCACTCTAACAACAGCCTGTGATTTTTATCTTAGATGTATGGGATTGTTCCATAATTAGCCTTTCATAAGTTTATTTTCAAAACTATAAAGGCATTATTTTAGGTTGCTCTGTGTGTGCTTGCGGGACAGAGATGGCAACCCTTTCAAGGCAACCCTAAGTGGAGTAATCCAAGGTAGCAGAAAGATTGAAAAGGATACCAGACATTCATGACATTCATATGGAGTGCCTGTGGCATATGTTTACTGTATATGCATGGCAAAGAAGAGAGGACATTCTAGCTTCTTCATCATGTGAATACAGTCACCACCTGTATAAGCATCTGAAACAGGTCAAAATCCCAACTCACTGCTTCTTTAGGGGAATGGCTGGTGCAAAATGTAGCTACGCACAGAAGACAGACAACTAATAGATTCACAAAGGTCAAAGATTCAGAAGACTGGCACAAGAGATCCTGAATTACTATTTTGGATTAATACATTTTCTGTACTCCTTTAGTCTTCTTTCCTTCAGCTCACAAGAGATTTCGAATGGGTTGAAGCATGTAATTCAGCAACCCTGCAAAAGCTAAGCAGGACTGGCTAGAAGTGGTGAAATCCTGCCTGAGAACTCAAAGTGTGTCTTCTTGAATTCCATAAAACACAGGAAGGATAGAAATGGCATAAATAAAAGACCCATAGCTTCCTGAAAGAACTGAGAAGCCAGCCCTAATGATTCCAACACTACCTCAGAGGCCAACTCTACAAGCTGGAAGTCTAAGGGGAAGCAGACAGAAGGATACTGAAGGACTGTATTTCCAGTCTGTCTTGTGCTTGACACCAGAAATACAGCCACTCAAGTGCAAAAAAACCAACAACACACCTGTGTAAAGTCAAAATCAGTGGATGTTTGCAATTCTGGCTGATGGAATAAGTCCCACTGAAGACAGTGCAATTTATTTCCAAGCAAAAAATGCATACAACTGCAGGGTCAGCAGCAGTTATACATTCTGCTACAGAGAATGCTAGAAAATTGAGCTTCACTTTGGCAGTAGAAAATGAGGCAATCATTTAAATTTGGTACAAACCGAGAATAGTATTATTAATGAAGTGAACTAAGCAGAAAAGCTGGGGCTCTGGGAGGGAGAGAAGAGTGAAGCTATCCTTCAGGTTCCAGGCAGGTAAAAGAGGGAGGGAAAACTGTCACAAACCCAAACTTAATACACTCTGTTAAAACTGTGGTTGACTGAGCAGTGTCAATTAATGGCAAAGCAAGGAAACCTTGGAAGTTGTTAAACCATCCGAGATAGTTTTTGCTGACCCGATTCTAGCTCAATATTAGGAAGAGGTTCCACACAGCTGCATACAAAACAAAAATTAAAGAAAAATATTTGCTGATGAGTAAGAAAGCAGTTCCAAAGATAAGGCCACGGAGTTATTCTCTCTCTCTTAGAATGGATCCCTCAGGCCCTGTGATGACCAACTCATTATTGGCCCTACAGAAAAGAGGAACACTTAATTTGCCTTGCTCAAGCAAGGAGTCTGTAGCCATGCAGGGAACCAGGCAGAGGGCCTTCTCAGTGGTGGCGCCCACCCTGTGGAACGCCCTCCCACCAGATGTCAAAGAATAAAACAGCTACCAGATTTTTAGAAGACATCTGAAGGCAGCCCTGTTTAGGGAGGCTTTTAATGTTTAATAGATTATTTTATTTCATTTTTCTGTTGGAAGCCGCCCAGAGTGGCGGGGTATAAATAATAAATTATAATTATTATTATTATTATTATTATTATTATTATTATTATTATTATTATGCAGGCAGATCAAATTAGAAGAGAAACTGCATCAAGAAACCCCAGATCTTCCCTGTACATGGGCATGCTTGTGTGACCCAGGAGGTGGCTACTCAGAGGCCCTTTATAACACTGAGGTGGAGGCGAAAGCACATGCAATATTAGGCCTACAGATGACCTTGGTCAAACACATCAAGGCCTGGGAGCAGAATTTTACTCCCTTCAAGTCTTACTTGCATAAGAAAATTCAGGCCCAGATTCAAGGAAGGCTTCTGTCTTTCGATATATTTAATTTGCTTTAAATTAATAGTGCAATAGACTGAAATAGCAGCAAGTGGCAAGAAAGAAGAGCCAACATGTAGCAGTGAGCATACATAGGCAGCTAGGAAAGGAATAAGAGAGTCGAGTAAGATGGCTACTACAAAAAAAATCTCAAAAGAACTGCTAAGCAACAAAGTAGCCTCCAACAAACCCCAGTCATTTGTACTTTTCCAAAACGCTGGTGCAAGGTTACTGCAAGACTATATGCTTTCGGACTTTGCAATTGTAGGTTAAATCCTGCCATGTCCCCATGTGCTGCTAGCCTCAGCTCATACAGACTATGCCTAATTTGCCATGGTCACTGAGAAACTTTAAAGATGCTCTCAGAGAGCCCAAGCATGCACTTAGAACCCTACTGAATTAGTTGCAATTCTCTCAAGTAAGCAACCTTCCATGAGTTAACTTCTGGGCCTTAATCACCTCTGCATACAAGTGTCTGGACTGGCACAACAGTGGAATGAAGAAATACCCAAATCAAAACAATCTGCAAGTTCAATCCAGGGAAGCAGGTGCATAGGAAACAAAAACAGACCTTGACAGCCACTCGTTCTTTCTGAAGTCTCCTGTGAGTTTACTATTGTTATCAGTAGTAACATTTAGCAGCACATTCTACTCAAGTTTCCAGATATGAATGAGGAAACCAAAAAGCTGTCTAAAACCCAATTCATATGTAAACCAAATGACTCATCACAACAGTTCATTACGGAACACCCCTTCTGCACGTTATTTTGATGTGTGACAAATCAGGTGTGTGAAGCTTTGCCAGCTGAACAAAAAAGCTACATAGTCCAAAATAAAGGCGTGAAAAACGGGAAGGAGCTAAATATAAAACATACTAAACAGCCGGAGAAGTTTAGCCAAAACAAATAGCTAACGGGAAGCAAAACACTATTGAGGAAATATTTCTTAAGCTGAAAATTGCAGCCTGGAAAATCACTCAAATTGGTTTAACCAGTGATGCAAATAACACAGGGGCATCTGGAGGGGAAAAGTGGCAGCTGGCAGGTTAACCCTTCTTTCCTTGTCCCCTGGCAGCTTCCCCATCCCACAACCAAGCCCCGATAGTTTTTTGGGGTGGAAGATTAGGTATCTCATCTCATCCATATTTCTTTGCAAGAAAGAGCCTTGCTGAATCAAACCAAAGGCCCATTCTTCTCCAGCATCTTTTTCACACTGGCCAACCAGATGCCCATGAGAAGTCCAGATGCAAATGTTCCCCAGCAACTGGGATTTCAGAGGAATACTGCCTCAGACATTGGAACTAGTCATAATGACTAGCAGCCATTGATAGCCTTGTCCTCCATGAATTTGTCCAAGCCCCTTTTAAAACCATCCATACTGGTGGCTATATAATCTTGTGGTATTTAATTTGATAGTTTAATCACATGCTGTGTGAAGAATAACATCCTTTTGTGTCCGCCCTCATTCTCCTAACATTCAGCTTCACTGGATGACTCCAGGTTTGACTATTATGAGAACTGCACTCGCCTTTTTTTAATACTAAAAAGCCCCAGACATTGTCATCTTCCTCGTCGCTTCATGCTCTGATCATTTTGGTTGCCATTCCTGAACCTTTATCCAGCTCTGCATTATCCTTTTTGAGGTATGGCCACCAGAATTGTTCACAGCAATTCAAGTTGTGGTTGTACCATAGATTTGCATAATGACATGATATTGGTAGTTTTACTTTCAACCCGTTTCCTAATGGTTTTTAACATGAAATTCACATTTTCACAGCTGCTGCATGCTGAATCAAAATCTTTGCCACGACCACAAGGTTCCCCATCAGTCACTACCAGTTCAGATTCCCTGAGCATATTTGTAACTTTAGGAATTCTTGCTTATACTGAACAGCATTTGCCATTTTTATGCCCATTCCCCTAGTTTTGTGAGTTCCTTATACAGTAGAGCTCCTTGCAATTCCTGAAAAATGCGGTGTTATAAAGGCACCCTGACTTCCCACCCCTAACTCCATATAATATATCAACTAGTCAAAAAGCACAGGCTCCAACACAGATCCCTGGAGGAACCCTCTTCTTACAGCTCTCCACCGTGACAACTGTCCATTTATTCCTATTCTGTTTACTGATCTTTGACCAGTTATTGATCCAGAACATGCCCCCCACCACCACCCACCCCATGCATTCACTTCAGTTGGCAAGCATAAAAATCTTTTAACTGAATGCCAGGCTGTGAATCTTCCATATCCCCTGAGGGAGAGTAAGAGAGAGAGAGATAGAGATGTGTCACTATTGATGCCACAGATCAGTTTGTGGTAATAACATGTGCACTTCCAAGTCAGGTTATTAGGTCTGCCAACACTGCCTAAAGGCAAAAGAACTGCACCCACCATTCATAAGACAGACAGAACAAGAGACAAGAAGTGCAATAGTAATGGAAAAGGAGGTCACTGCACTGCACACTGAGGAATTAGCAGTTCATTACATACAGAAAAAGGAGAGGAAAAATAGATCCCTAAGTTTTATACGTTATTGAACAACTGGTTCCTTTTGCTGAAATAAAACTAATTGCAATCTTTTCACTGCTGATAAAGTAAGAATCAGACTACTGCAGGGATAGACATGTCTGTACATGCCCAGAAGAGAAGTACTGTTAAGTCCTTCCCTGTCTGCAGTTACAATGTCGTCCTTCTGCTTCCAGTAACAAAGCACAGAGAACAGTTATGAAGTATCTGGCTCTTAATAGTTAAAAGCAAGCAGAATGCTGTCTTGTAGCCCAAATTCTGTGAACTGCCAAATAATAATAATAATAATAATAATAATAATAAATTTTTATTTATACCCCGCCCTCCCCAGTCAAAACCGGGCTCAGGGCGGCTCACACCAATAAAATTACAATAAAACATAAAAAGCAATTAATTAAAATACAGATTAAAATACAGTATTAAAATTTAAAATGCAGCCTGATTTTAAGTAGTCCATAAATCGAAGCCATGAGGGAGGAAAACACAGGGGTCAGACTAAGTCTGACCCAAAGGCCAGGCGCAACAGCTCTGTCTTGCAGGCCCTGCGGAAAGATGACAAATCCTGCAGGGCCCTGGTCTCCTGTGAAAGAGCGTTCCACCAAGTTGGGGCCAATACTGAAAAGGCCCTGGCTCTAGTAGAGGCCAATCTAGCCACCTTATGGCTCGGGATCTCCAGAGTATTGTTGTTTGTGGACCTTAAGGTCCTCCGCGGGGCATACCAGGAGAGGCGGTCCCGTAGGTACGAGGGTCCCAAGCCGCATGAAGCACAGTAAATAAATGTATTAAACAGGGTTGCCATTTTTCCTCAGGAAAATCGACAAAAATGTCACTGCTGCCATGGGCTGCCATATGTCCGGGCATTTCACCAATTTCCGCCCAGACACTGTTTGCAGCTGCAGTATTCCAGATATGTCCAGGAAATTCTGAACGTATGGCAACCCCATATTAAATAAAATAAATTCCACAGAATTGTGATCATTAAGATAAGATAATCTTTATTGTCATTGCCCCCCTGCAGGAACAACGAAATTACTCGGCTGCTCCATCCACTCAGATAAGGCACTCCACATAATTTTAAAATAACTACAAAACATTAATTAAACAATACAATACAAAATGGCAAGTAAAAATAAGATGACTTCAAAGTCCAGACTTTCCATTTAAGGCAGCTGCATTGCAGTAGCAGGGAACCTTCACATTTGGAGACACTACCACTCACCAAAAGCAGTAGCAGCCAACAGGTAGGTAGATGCAAGGCATTGGTGCACGTGGATCAAACATGTGGTGTCTCCTCCAAGTTTTGACTAAAAACCAAGCATACCTTTACCAAAAACTACCAAAGGGTTGCCAACTTTTCCCCTTGGCCTTGCCAAGCACATTGAGACTTGGCAGTTCAAGCTTTTCCCACCATCTCCTCTCCATACCAGGAAAACACTTTAACTGCTTAATTTTCCAGTACTGTAATAAGCTGCTGGTAGTGTTACTGGAGCAGGGCTAACAACAGACATGCATCCTTTATTTAAAGCGAAGACTTTCTCTGGCACACTACTCACAAAATTATAAAAGTGCACAGTAGATCACTAAAGTTCAACCACCATATGAACAAAAGTATTGGGAAGAAAAGAAATAAATCAGTTCTTAAGCTCTACCTATTATTCCTCCTGACAGTCAATATATACCCTTCCCCAACTTTGAATTCCTTTGTGATTTTAAAGTGTAGAGTTGTATTCAATACAGCGCTACTGCAAACATTTTGTCAATGCAAGCTGCTTTGTTTTTCTACTGTAGCCTTCTTCCACCTGGTGCCCTCCAGATGTTTTGAACTACAACTCTCATCAGCCATTCTGGCTGGAGCTAATAGAACAGGCATTGGCAAACTCTGCCCTCCATATGTTTTGGGGTTACAATTCCCACCATCCCTGACCACTGGTCCTGTTAGCTAGGGATCATGGGAGTTGTAGGCCAAAAACATCTGGAGCGCCAAGTTTGCCTATGCCTGTAATAGAAGTAGAGGGCACAAGGTATGGGGAAGGCTGTTATACTAAGACACACAGCCTTTACCACTGAACTTACAGAGTTTCTGATATCAAAGCTATTGATTATTGAAGTTAACCTGTCACTGAGCTGACTGAATAGTTTCATTTCCTCTTCCCTGCAGAGTCACTTATAAGGTACACAATATCCCAAACATTACAACAGAGGAAAATGGCAATACATTTCCTGCCCTTGTTATGTTTTGCTGTGAGCCACACTCCTGACAAAGCCCTCCGGGTCAGACTAAAGTATCTATGTGAAACACAGAAACAGTTGCCATACTTTAATAGGGGAGAAAAGCAGCAAAGGGCAATTTTGACTGACATAAAGCCCCACAAAGAAATCTATTCACCCTACCCCATCCCAGTAGCTCTGATAAAATTTGCAAGCTCCCACAACTGCTTTTCAGTAAAACCAACCATAGTTTGCTTTTTTGAAGTTAGGGGACTTCTTAAAAGGCAGCTTTATGAGATTCTTTCAATTGATATGAATTGAATGAAAACTGGAAAGAACACCAGTATGTGCACACACAGTTCTGGCTTTCAGTAAACATCCCTCTGAATGCAACTGATAAGGAATTTCTACATTATGGTGCATTTTTTTTTTACCCCTAGTCACAATACGTAAACATGAAAGTACAGTGGTACCTCGGTTTATGAACACAATTGGTTCCGGAAGTCTGTTCATAAACTGAAGCGTTCATAAACTGAAGCGAACTTTTCCATTGAAAGTAATGGAAAGTGGATTAATCTGTTCCAGACGGTCCGCAGAGTACTTAAACTGAAGCGTTCATAAACTGAAGCGAACTTTCCCATTGAAAGTAATGGAAAGTGGATTAATCCGTTCCAGACGGGTCCGCGGAGTACTTAAACTGAAGCGTTCATAAACTGAAGCATGGGTGTAATTCGTTCCGGAAGTCTGTTCATAAACTGAAGCGTTCATAAACTGAAGTGAACTTTCCCATTGAAAGTAATGGAAAATGAATTAATCCGTTCCAGATGGGTCCACGGTGTTCATAAACCGAAAATTCATAAACCGAGGTGTTCATAAACCGAGGTTCCACTGTACATTAAGTTGAGTAATAGGGCCTGGACAAGGCAATCTTATACGTACATTACACTGGGGCCTGGGGAGAGAAGAAGAGATGGTGCTGCTACCCCAGCATAATGACTGCACAACCCAGTGAATGCTCAGCTCAGTGCAGGAAAACCCACAAACAGAAAATATCAAGGCTGCAGGAGAATGACGCACCCACAGTGTCCCCAGAAACACTGCCAGCACCCACCAAACAGGGATTTTGCCTCCATCAACACTCTGCTGCAAACACACACAAGGGGGCCCATGAACTCACCTCGAGCTCCTTGAATGTGGGATATATTTGACCTGAATTAATATAAATAAAGTTGATGTGCTAAAAGAAGAAAAAACCCAAACAGTTTATAAATAGGTGAGTGGGTAAAGCAGGCTGCAGCTTTCTGCAACATCGGCACACCTGGTGCAGTTTGACACCTTTATAAATACCGGTAAGGAACCAACACCTTTGTTATGTGTGCTTTCTCCAGCCAAAACTAAGAATACCCCTGTTTGGGCATACAGGGCTGCAGCAAAGAAATTAAAAAATTAAGTTACCCTTCTTGGACTGTGGGAAGCATTAAATTCATCTCCAATGCGCTGCAATTCCCGTGCAATCCAGATTTCTGGCCGTGTATCTTCAGGGATTGACCGTGACTGCCACCTGGAAGCTGGATCAAAGCAACATAAAAATAAATGCTTAAAAAAATTCCCAAAGGATACTTTCCCCCATCCCTCTCCCAATCTCTCACATGCATGCATCCAAAGGTTCTACATTAGTTTTCTGACTGAATTACAAGAATGAGAATGACAGCTCTAAAGAGACCCTGAAAACTTCACTGAGCTAGTCATGAAGAAGCATGGGATTATATTTTACATTGAAGTTACCATGGCATCAGAAGCTTCAATTCCTTGCTTACAAAATCCATGACTGCCAATGGGCCTTCATATGCTACCTCCCCACCCAGAGAAAAATAATAACTGATGTTCTCTAAGACTTTTACATGAGCTGCATAGAACAGCAAACCCTCAAAACATCCAGTGAAAGTGTGTAACACATAGATTTACAAATGATCAGAGAATCAGAATCTGATCAGAATTTAAATACTCAAGGATTATGTCCCCCAACAGAAACCATGAAGCAAAAGGTGAATCTACCACAAGCAGTTCCAAGTATTCCCATGTCATCATGTACCATGAAACTGTCACAGAAACCCCTGCCCAAAAGCACCCCCCACAATGCACTGACCTCCCTGCCTCTTCTCATTCCTGGTAAGCACAGCAACACACCTGTGTTGTGGCTCCACCCTGCTGGGTGGGCCCCTTCTGCGCCCCTCATAAAAGGTAACAGGAGTACTGTACAACTCTCAAATGCAAGAGCAAGATTTGCTTCTGCCTCTTGGAGGGCTCTGATACAATGTTCAACTCAGTGTCAAATAGGTTTATAAGGTACTGTATTCAGGAACTGGTCTTCTTGTACATCATGCACATTGATGGTATGCTATCCTTCATAGGACAGGTACCACAAACACCCAAAAAGCATGTAAACAGAGCAGTAGAAGGGACAACCTAGTTCAAACCAAAGCAAGGATTTCTTATGTGTGCATAACCTTGCACTTCAGAAGGAAAAGACTGATCTAATTAACAAGAGAAAAGTATTCAAAATGGGAATGCATGAAGTGTGGTTGCAGTACATTGCATGCCTTTCCTATTTACAATGACAAGGGGAGTTTCAAGACATCAACACGGTCAAGATGTTCTTAGACTTCAACTCCGAACCATCATGGCCAATAGCGAGGGATGATGGGAGTTGAAATACAGCAATTTCTAGAAGAAGACGACTTCACCCCGGTATGGCTTTCCTTTATCACATATGCAGCCCAACAAGACAATGACAAAAATCCACCAACAGCATACAAATCAATATGGCTAACCTGATCCAAAACACCCACCCACCCCACCTCCACATGAAACAAAGACCACCACAGCCAACCACAAATGAACAACCATATCCTAGGTCCAATATCTCTCACCACCAAAGGAACACAGCAGAGAACCTACACAAGTGACGCTGACAAAAAAAACCCCACATATATTAAGTAAAATAGAAACATTGTCACCCCACCCCACCCCCATTTTCTTCCCAATGTCTCAACAAATGAAACTGATTTGTAAAAATGTTATGAGAGACATTGCACATCTCTTTGTAAACCAATAAAACCTTTAATAATTAAAAAATACAGCAATTTTTGGTGGGCACTGCTTGGTCACTGGAGCTATAATCATTCCCCTGGCTCAATTTTTGCACATGAACAAGAGCAGTCAATACTCGCCTCAAATATTAAAGTGTAGTAACTGACTCATGCTTTTGTCATTAAGCATGAAGCAAAATGGAATCACTGCCCAATACCTTCACTGGCCCTTCAGTATCAAGGAGTAATTCACTTAGAGGGAACAACAGGGTCATTCAGCTTGTGTTCATTATACAGGACTAGAAAGATTACCAGACACACGCAGAAAATGCTTCACTGCATAGCATATAGTGGACCAGTCTATACATGCCAGCATGGGTCTACCAGAGTTATATAGAAGATAGTGAGGGGGCTCTCTGATTTTATGTGCCCAAGGGTGAGAGTAACAGAACTCTCCACATGACTGCCACTTGCTTTCACACAGTCTCTCCCCCCCCCCCAGCCATTTTTCTCCCAGCCAGACCAATTTCCCACACTGGAAACAGAGTGAGAGAAAAATGACATCCGGGGACAAAATGCAGAGAGACAAGTTGCGCTTGAGGGGAGGAATTCCATACCCCATGTCTACATGCCCCTTTTGCACTTTAAATCAGACACACACACGTGAGGGATTTATATGTAATTATGTTTTTGACATCCAAGGTGGCCTTTATGTCACACAGCCACTTTTCAGGTTGGACTACAGCTGTATATTTAAAATATGAACACATGCCTCCCTATAACCAAATATTAAATGAAAGTATTTGAATCCTTTTTCAGCAAGGAGAATGCAACGTGCACTTCAGAACCCATGATTAACTGCACTGAAGTGTCATGGCGCACAATGAGGAAATCTTCAGTTTTCCAACTGAACAAGGTATCTTTTGTTTTTTTACTTGTGCATAAGGTGGGAGAAAAAAATTGTTAGCTTTTTTAAAAAAGCCGCTTTAGGATCTGTTTGGACTATAGGTAGACCCTTAGGGCCAAACTACAAGGTTTCTTTCCTTCAAAATGCAGCTTCCCATGTATGGGTGGACACAGACATTTATGTGAGAGATTTGGATAGCAGTTATGGTGCAGGGAGCATGGGTTAACCATAAGCCCCAAGTCAGTTCAATTTCCCAACTTAAAAATCACACACAACCCAACCTTCCGTTTGCTCTGTTACTCTCTTCCCCCCACATTAGAGCACCATCCAAATCCTGTCTGCTACCCTCAGCACTCCTTTATGAAGGAAACTTGGGTATGTAATGTAATTTGGCTCTAAGTAGTATCCCTTAGCAGTGACATTACAAAGAGTGATCCTTAGGCAAGCAAATAGAGAGTGTATTCTAATGCACATATTACACAAGGAAGCATTATTCATTTAAAGCAGCAGACATTAATAATAACCATGTACAGCAAGAAATACCATATAATATGGAAAGCAAAATGAACAGCTTTCGGCACATAAATATCAGCACTTGAGATGACTATATGAACATCTATCCAAGATTATTTCAATCAACACAGTACTACCACTGCAGGGGTTCTGGTGGGATTACCTTTTGAGTGCTTTTCAGTTCTATGAACCTAGCCTGACTTTCCCCTCTTCAATATGAGAATGAGAATGTAAGCAAGCATGACAGCACTTTTTACACAAAGTATTCCACAAACTTGGCATCAAAACCATAAAGGGATCATAAGGGAATACTCATAGCTTCCAATCTCAAAACAATCAAAAGCTAGCAGAGCAGTGAAAACGTTAAGCAAATGCGCCTGGCTTCAATCTGTATGGAAAAATTACTTCAGAGCCAGACTAACATTTGCTTGGCTTACAGATGTATTGTTTTCACATTATAGTAGTGAAATAACCGATCGGTTTTCAAAACAGACTTTGCATCAGGCCCAATTTTACTCACTTGCTTAGCTGCTGAATTTCATTCAGTAAAGTCCTTGCAATACTGGGCTTACTCTGCTCCTAATCTTCTAGACCAGGCATGTCAAACCTGCGGCCCTCCAGATGTTTTGGCCTACAACTCCCATGATCCCTAGCTAGCAGGACCAGTGGTTGGGGAAGATGGGAATTGTAGTCCAAAACATCTGGAGGGCTGCAGGTTTGACATGCCTGTTCTAGACCTTTTAAAAGACAAGTGTAGGGAGCCAACCAACATTGATATTGCCTTAGCAAATCTTAAGAGAGTTTTCCACAGATGACATGTTATAATAGTAAATATTTGTTCCCACACCCCACAAAAATAAGCTATTTCACTCTGATTTGATCATCACAAAGCATACCTGAGCAGGTAACTTTCCAAATGTGCAAATGTAGAGGGACTCACACAGTTCCTTTGGAAATCAGTGCAGTTCTCAAAGGCTTATAATGGAGAAGACATGGGTGAATCAAAGGATTTAGGCTTGTGCAATGGAACTCCCCCGCCCCCGACTCCCCAAATCTACTCCAAAGGATTGGGGGAGAAGTTCACTTCAAAAGTGTAGATCAGCACACTAACTTAATGTGAGACTTAGCACTACCGTGTTTCTCCGAAAATAAGACACCGTCTTATATTTATTTTTCCTCAAAAACCCCCACTATGGCTTATTTTCAGGGGATGTCTTATTTTTTCCTCCTCCTCCTCCTGCTGCGGCTGGCATTGCTGATGTGCCTATCACTATGTCTTATTTTCAGGGTATGGCTTATATTCCTTGAATGCTTAAAAATCCTGCTACGTCTTATTTTATTGGCTACGTCTTATTTTCGGAGAAACAGGGTACCATAGAAATAACAATCTAGCACTAGAGTCACACTCACACCAAGGAAAGATTAAAAAGAACACATACCCTTCACAACAAAAGCTCAAATTCTACTCCAAATGGACCAGATCCATTCCCCTCCACAGCAGTTCAAAGAAAAACCCCAGGAAAATCTCAAACTACAAATGTCACTCAAGCAAATTCTGATACCCCATGTTGTATGTAACTTACACACACTCCACATTGCCACCTGGTGCCAGCTAAAACACTTTGATGCTCGAGGCAGAAAATTCAACTGGCAAAGCTGACAGGCACTAAACAGAGCCACAAATGTGGTGAAAAGGGACATCTACCAGTAACTACCCATTAGCATTTCCTGCCACAAGACCAAGCAGAACCAAATCTTATAGCAACTTGGCCAAAAATAATCTCACTCTGCCAGCGGGAAATATACAGATAGGTGCCCCAAGCAGCCTGACAAATGGACAATTACAGACAAATTCTCCCCACCACACTCCATACTCTTTTTATGAGTAGCCAAGAGGTACGTAGGTAAATTCATACTGATCAGATGAAGGCACCACTGCCATTTTGCACTGGAAAACGTGCTGCAACATTTCCATAGTAGTTTCTCACACAGAAGACAAGTTTCCTTTGCAATAGTAATTTCTGTGTTGGAAATTGTGCACACTTGGCATTTTATTTGCCATGCTTAGATCCACACCTTTTAGCATTTTACTTTGTGTGCAGATTTTGAAGTCATCAGTGTAGGCCAGGGATGGGAAGACTGCGACCTTTCAAATGTCACTGGGGACTACAACATGGCCCTAATGATTGGCCCATACTGACTAGGCTGATGAGACTGAGTCCAACAACTTCCTTTGCAAAACTACCCAACTGTCAAGAATTATTAGAAAAATAACAATGCTTTTAAGACTTTGGCAAGAACAGTTTGTTCTTCTTAGCTAAGTTCTCTATCAGAAAGAAAGGCAGAAAATTACTTCTAAATCAAACACTCACAACTGGCAAGTCCCATTTTGCATATTACACAGAAGTCTTGACATACCAAGGTCCTCCAGGAAGAAAGATGTTCTTTTCTCCTGAAAAGCCACCTGCTTAGACTTTCTACATAACTTGACAAGATGTTAAGTTTCACATAAGCACACAAAAGCAGAACTGTCCAACCAATTGGCCTAATAAATCTAAGTGTGTCATGGGACATAAGGGACTGCATGCATATCAAAAAGCTATATTGACTTCAAATGACAGGTTCTGGAAGTAAAGAAATTAATATAATGTTTCATGTGGTTAATAGTGAAATCAATCTGAGGGTTTCATAAAGAACTTTCTGTGGTACTGCAAGATCTACGATCAGGAGCATCAAGTCATTTAGCTAATGCAAAACATTCATGTTTAATATGATCCACTTGAAACACACATGGCTGAAACCATATTCAAACAATGCAGGTTATGTTCCCTCAGTATTACTACACAAAAGTTTTATATGTAATATATACAGTCTCTGCTGCAGAGCAAGGACGCCCAACATGCATACTCTGCATCACTTGTCTCTTAAGACACACCATGCAAGATCTTGAGAGCCTCAGTTCTGCTTTAGACAATCTCCACTGGAGAGACTTAAACAGTCAAACACACGAGCTTCCCAGGTACCCAATCACAGCTCTCAGTGGATGAAAACCAAGTCTTATTCAGAGCAGACCCTTTGAAATCAATGGGCTTAAGATGTGCAAGTACATTTAGTTTAACAGGCATACTTTGAGTAGTGACTAACACTGAATATCACCCATTAATTTCAATGGGATTGGCTCAGGAAAATCTACCCAGTCCAGCATTGGCCATCAAATTTAAGTTAATTTCTAAAGGGTTTTATATCTTGTATCACCTTCCCATTTGTGGTCCCTCACTACCACCACCACCACGCCACCAATTGCAAATCTCTATGTATCTTTTTGTTCACAAGAACAGTGGTTAAGAACTTAATTCATTCCGGAGGTCCGTTCTTAACCTGAAACTGTTCTTAACTTGAAGCACCACTTTAGCTAATGGGGCCTCCTGCTGCCGCCGCCCCACCAGAGCATAATTTCTGTTCTCATCCTGAAGCAAAGTTCTTAACCTGAGGTACTATTTCTAGATTAGTGGAGTCTGTAAGCTGAAGTGTTTGTAACCCAAGGTACTACTGTATATGAATTATGAACATTTCATTTGCATTGTACTCAACTATATCAATTTTTTCTGTAAGCCACCTTGTGTTCCTGTCTAAAAAGGTGTGATATAAATGAATACTACTACTACTACTACTACTACTACTGTATAGGCATACGCACGCACGCACACACACACACACAGTAATAACAAATCATAATACCAGTTAGACTTGAAATAACTATTTGATTTTTCTCAAACACCAACCACACTTATTTCAATACTTTTAAACCTTCATCCTTACAGATACCAGGGCATTGTGCAAAATGCATGAAGCAGTTAAAAAAACATAGAGCTAATTACCGATAATAGCATAACCAACATTTAAAATGTCTGAGTAAATAATAATAAAAGGTTTTCACCCAGTGCTGGAAGGATTATATTGTCAAGCACCAGTTGTAATCTATGGGGAGGGTATTCAGGGTGCCACCACAGAGGAGGCTTTCTCCCTTGTTACCACATAATGTTCTTCTGCTGGCAAAGATACTCATACGACAGCGTTTTACAAGCACTCATTGCTTGGCAGTAAAACGACTCAGGTGTAACTGTTCAAATTCTGAAACTGTGCCAGCACAAATGCACAAGACAGGGCATCATCAGAGCCATTACACTGGTGATGCAATGATGTTACTCTCACACAGCAACTGCACACATCAAAATAGTTTATAACAGGGTTGCAAGAGGTTCAAAGGGGACAAATGTTCAATGATGATAGCTAGCTAGCTTAGGATTTCCAAGTTCATAGATTTGGCAGTAGTGCACAGTAGAGACTGACACTGAAAAGGGATAGCAGTATGCATCTAAACAGGCTTACAGGACCTTGCGCCCCTAATATGGGTTCATTCCTGAATAAAATTGAGCATCTAAAAGGAAGTGCAGATGTTCTACACCCATCAGGCACTACTGACATAACATGAGTGTCTCCAATAGGGAAGTGGTAGACAGCTCATTTGTGCTCTTTGTATTAAAGAAGAGAAGTTCTATGTAGCTCAGAGTGTAGACTCAAAGGTGTGTGTTTCTTTGGCCGGGTGTGTGGGTGTGTGTTAAAATATATACACAGTTGGCATTCACATTAAAACACAGAAAAAAGTAAACTAGTCAGTGGCGTGTTGGCTTCTTGGAAGAGAAATAAAAGACTTCAGGAAGACTTTGATGTTGTCATGTGAATATGACAATTCATGTAGTCACATTAAAGACAGCACATAAAACATGCCATAAGCCATAAATCTTAAGTAATGCAGCTGAGCTCTTTATGCTTCTAGAATGAATTCCTTACTTCCTTTACCAACAGAATTATTTCCATCAGTGTTCTAGATTTATCTCAAGTAGCTACTGGCAAAATAGGAAAACTAAATATTCCTCATATTCTTAGTGTTTGTATAATATTGCAATCTTGCATCACAATAGCTGCAATATTTGATTTAAAGTCCCCGTTTGGAAACAGAGAATCTCAACTTTCACTTAATCAAAAAGTGTTTAAATCATGAAATTGCTGAGAACATCCGTAAAAGACTAGAGTGCCTTTAGCAACACAGAAACTAAATATACAAATCTTTGTACCATGCCTGACTCATAGTTTCTGTACAGTTGAGGTTGACAGCACAGTATCAATATGAAACTAGTCTATACCAAAAAAAAACATCATATACCATATAAAGCTGTACTATACAATGTAAACAGAATTCTGTCAAATATGTATTTTTAAATCAACAAACAGATGTTTACTGCCCTATTCCAGCACAGATGTATCAAAGATGTGAATATACATTTCTTCACAAAAAGTTCAGAAAGTTTTCCTCAATCTTTGCAGATACATAATGAATCCAAGTTAGCCATGCCCACACTTTTAAAAAAAATGTCAAAAAAGACTTTGCAGCATATAGGCAGCTACCTTAAATTACTTACTTCTCTTCATAAATGGTGTCCAGCTCTAGAGTCACACTTTTAACAACATCCTGAGGCTTTTGGAAGCAGCCACGAACAGCTGCGGGAACTAACAGCTCACACTTCTTGTTAAGTTCTAAAGTACTTTTTCTCTGCAAACACTTCTTGAAACCAACCTTAAAGCACAATAATGATAGTATAAGGCGGCTCAAAATCACCACCACTTCAGCAATATTGTTTTTTTGGGGGGAAACTATTTTCTCTTCTCCCATTTCTTTAGGGTTCTTTTCTTCGTCTATGTGTCAAATTGAAAACTTGTTTAAATGCCAGTCGTCACTGATTTGTTAAAATCTATTCAAGCCTTCATAAATGCCCACATCTTTTTTTTAATAGATTGAGGTAAGGGACCTCATATGATTCTCCCACAAAACAAGCAAATTCTCACATCACGGGAAGAACTTGGAATGTTAAGATATCACTAGCAACTAAGCTAGTTCAACTAAGAGTTGTTTGCTTCATTATTCTAAGCTGTAGCCTACTGTATGCACCCAGAACTTTAGCAAGATTTCTAGTTTCACTACATTCGATTACAGACCAAGTCCCAGACACAACCTATTATTAGTTGTTTCCAGAGTTATACAGAGACATATATTTCAAATAACACATCATTACTAAGCATATCAATCCCATCCCAAATTCACAACTAAGAAACCATTCCATTTTCTTTAGAATATGGAAGTCTTAAAATAGGTAGGAAAAACTAGCTGCATTTTTTTTTTGTAGGCTAAATATGGATGAATATTAAGGCAAGCTGAGCAAACCACTTGCGGGGAGTAACCCACTTTCCGCCTCACGCCATCTCCTCCCTGATTTTCTCCACAGACTAGCACAGAATGAGCAAGAAATAGCAGGAGAGTTGGCTGAGAGGTCATTTAGCTGCCTGCGGAGCAAGCAAAACGTTGGCTGTTTCCAGCTGCCAGCACATGTTGGACTGGAGTCAGAAGGACCTCTAGTGAACTCCAGGAAGTGTAGCAGCAGCATCCCAGGAGTGGAAAAGGAAAACACTGCAACAACTCTATTTGATGCAAGCTGCATTCCATTAAAATCAGCTGAAGTTCCTTTATTCGAACAGTGAAAAATACACATTTATTAGAGATGCTGCCGAAACTCGAAATTAGTCAGTTCATATGTCAAACCTACTATGTTCAAACCTCCTATATAGCAAGACCCGACTTTGATCCAACATACAAAATATTAAAGTAATTTCAGCCAAGATGAGTTATATTATTTTCTGCGTCTGCATGTGTGGGATGAATGGGGTGGGTGTCCTAGTAAGCTTACAATAATGCAAGGTAGCCCAAGGAAGCTTTAACCCAGGCACCCCCAAACTTCGGCCCTCCAGATGTTTTGGACTACAATTCCCATCTTCCCCGACCACTGGTCCTGTTAGCTAGGGATCATGGGAGTTGTAGGCCGAAACATCTGGAGGGCCACAGTTTGGGGATGCCTGCTTTAACCTTTAAAATAAACTTAATGGTAAAAGCTACAATGCTCATGCAGTGTTGTTTCCAGTACAAAAGATATTAATTATGGGTGTTTTTTTCAAAGTTAGTCATCCTCAGTGTGTAGACCCACTGAAAATAGTGCATCGAGGTTAGTAATGACTATTAATTTCAAAGGGTCTACTCAGAGCATGACTAATGTTGGCTGCGAATCCAATTGCTGCCCCCATGGCAAGGGTTATTTCCAGCCCCATCTTGAAAGCACACAGCAGGAACAGGAGCACTTCCGTAGCCTCGTAAAGGCCTTTACCTTTAAGAAAAGTTTTAAAATATACTGTAAAGGGGGGGGAAAGACTAAAGCACCTTTGGACAATATCACGCTACGTTTAAATTTGAAGAAAATAGTGGTGGTATTCAACTAAATTAATGAGCCTAATTTAGTAATGCTCATTCATTTCAATGGGCCTACTCTAGAGTAAAATTAGTTGACTACCATCCAAGATTTCAAAGGAGTAACAGAATGCAAGCAAATTACGATACTGTCGATTCACCCACTATTTATTTAAATTACTTTTTATATAAAAATAAACACCCAATAGAAATATATATATATATATATATAAACATCTGCATGTACATGATGCAGACAAAAAGAAATCAAACAGCCTGCTTAAACAATATGAATGCCCATCATTAATTTTTTTTTTTTTTGAAGAGCCTTCTTGGTGGCTCTTCCCCCACTTTGGAAATCCCTTCCTAGAGATGATAAGACTGGTTTCCTCCTTGTTTTCTTTCCACCGGCACATGAAGACCTTTTTATTCCAACAGACCTTTAGAAAATGACTGTTTTTAAAGAAAGGTCTGGTGCTGTGATGTTCATATTGTTGTCATTATTTTTATTTTATTTTTAATGTATATTGTTTGAATTTTATTAGTGATTAAATACTTTTAAATGATTGTATTTTCTGTTTATCACTTTTCTATTTTATCTGTGTTTTGTATTTTTATTTGTAAGCCACCCTGAATCCCAATCCAGGACAAAAGCAGGATATAAAATTTTATTTGTTTGTTTGTTTGTTTGGACAGCCTAAAGGGCTGTCCATACTGCTGCAGTCATTTAGACCTTGCTTTTCACTAAAGTGATACAGCTGTGTCTAGCCTGTTTGACTTAAGGTTGAAGGTAGAGAATAGCTCACATAACTATGCCTCCACACAAAGAAGAAATTGCTCCAGAAAAAAAAAAACAGGCACTGAGAACAATGAAACCAAGCCTATAACCTTCCCCATGATTTCCATATTCCATATACTGCAAATTTCCGGTATGAAGAAGCATGCACACTGGCAATCTGATGTGGTGGTACAGTCTAAACAAAAGGCTCATCGCATCAAGGAAAAGTAAAATAGAATTTAAGATACAACAAGAGCAGTATCATAGTGAAAGTTGTATGTTGGGTTTGAGTTACCTTCTCATGGATTCTAATCTAAATAAATCACATTTCTGAAGATACTACCCAAATGTAATTCAGATATTTGGATCCTGAAGTATGTTAACCCGAAAAGAAAAGAAATAACAAACAAACAAACAAACAAACATCTCTTCCCCCGGTGAGATGTCGGCACCAGATGTGCACCTTCCTTCTTCAAATGTTACACCAGAACTCCAAAAAGAGGATGCATGAGTCACTCATACTTCTGCCTCCCTAAAAGGTATTAATCTCAGAATCCACTCAGTTATGACACCAAACTTTTACCCTAAAATGCAGTATCTACACCAGGCACCCCCAAACTCGGCCCTCCAGATGTTTTGTTACTACAATTCCCATAATCCCTGACTACTGGTCGTTAGCTAGGGATGATGGGAGTTGTAGTCCCAAAACATCTGGAGGGCCGAGTTTGGGGGTGTCTGATCTACACAATCAAGGCCTTAGCTGCTATGGTTCCAGAGAACTTCCAACTATATAATGGGTTGAATCCAGAGTTGCCAAGAGCAGAACTCCACTAATTGGACTCTTCTACAGGCAGAACAGGAGAGATGACTCTCAACAATTTCTCCTTCCTCTTGCAACCCCCCCCCCCAAAAAAAATTGTAGCCGTATGGGCTACAATCCAGAGCAGTCTGGGAGACCACTGAGGGCAAGTAGATATAGTTGAAAACCACCTGCCATCACCACTTCATCCTTTGGGGAGCCTGCTGGAATAGAATGAATTTCAGAAATGAAATGAGCCCTTCTGTTCACAGAACAGCAGCTCTCAATCTGTACTAAGCTGTGCTCGAAATAATCTTTAGTCGACTTAGTTTTAAGTCAACCTCTAGGAAGAAGAGATTGTTTGGAATGGTGTCCATTTCATGAATTTCTAAAATAATTAAAGAACAAGATTTTTTCCCTTTATCAAACACAAAGGAAATGCTATATATGGGGGTATAATTTAGGATAAACAACAATATCTCACAGCTTTCTGAAGATCTCTGAAAATTGCATATTCTGTCCAAACCAAGCATTCTCTTCTGGTGAGTTTGCAATAATCTCAAAATAAATAAATAAATAATGCTAAAAGGGCCTTAGAGGGCATTTTGCTATCTGTTTTAACACATTTTTTATTCCACCCTTCATCTTTTTTTATTTCAGGGCAATGTAACAGATACCATAAAAACAGTGAATAAGATCCATAAAAATGCTTTGCACATTTGCAACCACTATGTACATATTTTGTACTGCAATGGCCTATATCTGAGTTTACTGTTCAAACAGACTGTTTAACATGCAGTTTTGTCTCCTTTCCACAAATATTATACTTTTTAAAATTGACATATAAACAAATTGACTTCTACTGAAAACAAGTCAAACTTAAAATCAACTTTCACCTGGAATACGAAGAAAGGGAAGTGGTTACATAAACTGCACAACACAGAAATTTCCCCTCCCCTTCATCACTGTAAACTGAGATGTAAACATTGCCTGAAGCTACAAAAAGAAAAACCTTCACAAGCTAGTAGTGAAGAGAAGAAGCCATATACAAAGTGAAATCTCTGCTATGCATACGGTCATCATAAAAGGCCATAGGATTAAGCTTCAGAACCCAGATTTCTTGCCGTAGCAGGTGTGCTGCTAGCTTGCCTAGTGAATTCTGAATGTTTCATTCTGCATGATCTGTCATGCATACATGGCAAACAACAATCAGGAGCAACCCTTATTGTCAAAGCAGCACTACTTACAAAAAGGTATCTAGCTGCAGACAGGAAAAATCTCAGAACAATAACCAAAATGTGCACTACCTCCATTTGAAATGGAGGTCTGTCACACTACACTTTCAAGGCCACCTACTTTCCCACTTTATAAAACAAAATTTGGCTACCTGAAGCCACCAAGTCATGGCCAATTTGCACATCTTAGCTACAGATCACATATTGCTAAGAAACTGACAAGTGACTCTGCCACACCTTTACAAACACATACAAATGGTTCAGCTAGCAATTCATTCATGCCCACAGCAAGAAGTAAAAAGGAAAGTAAGGTGGCGGGGAGACAAATGTATTACTTGCAGCATGATATAAGGTTCCAGATGGATAGACCTTATAGAAGTTCCAGAAGCAAGGTAGATGTAACAACTCCAAGCACAATCACCACAGGCAGTTGGGATCATAGCCTTTTGATATGCATAGGAGACTGGGCATATTCTCACCTCCTACTCTATTCTAAGTACATGTGAAGGAGGCAGAAGCAGCACCAAAGAAGAACTTAATCTCCCTTGGTAGTCTTCACTTACCAATGCAGGACTGTGCTAATGCATCAGCACAATAGCAGCAGCAGCATAAATCTATTGCTTGCAAAAAGGAATGCAAGAACTATAAACTCTTTTGCTCAGGACAAGATTCAAGCAGCAATCCCATTTATACTAACAGAGGTATACATTCCATTGGCTCCTTAGGTCTGTGCAACATGTGCAGGATTGTGCTACAATACCACTGATATATAAGCTGAACACATCTGTGTAGTGATCAAATATCAGCCAAGTCACCAGGAATACCAGGGGGCATCACTGGGTAGCTGCTCCAGGACTCTGGAATTCTTTTCCCTCAGGAGGCTATTAAATCCTCCTGTCCATCTGCCACAAAAATGTTCAGACTTTTGGGCTGGGTTGCCATTTAGGAGGAGAGGTTAAGCAGGTATGTTTTGAAATTTTCATCACTTGCAGTCACATTCCCTGGTTCCTCAAAATATATACCGGTATATATCAAGAAATAAAATCTAAATAAATAAAAAGTCCAGAGTAGCACCCATTTCTGTTAAAACTGTTTACTTAAACAATGAAGCCATCTACCCTCCCAATGTTCCAAGCAAGGTGGGCTCCCTCTCCTCAAATTGCCACTGCTAGGCTACTCAGGAACCACACTGCCCTGAAGGGAGGCAATATCTAGGTAGCTTTCAAAAAAAGTTCTCCATATAGCATCGTTTTGCTGTTCTAGTGTATAGTTTTAGTTGATGCTTTTTGCTTTCATGCTTTTATGTAAAAATGTTTTGTGAAGTTGGGATGAAAAACAGTATATAAATTCCTTAAAATAAACACCAGTGATATGCTGCTAGAAGCATTGTTTATTTACATGCTTGCCTTCCAATAGTGTACAAAGTCCCTTTTCACATTTTAACTTCATTCTTTCCTAGGCTTACCACCTCTCCCCTCCCACCCCTGCAGCTTCTCTGTATTTAAGCAGCTACGGATGGAGATTAAACAAGTCAGCTCTCCCCCACCACTTGATCTCCAAACTAGGGAAAGAAGCATTGTTCCTCTGTTGAATTTCTACCCATCATACAACTGTTAAAAGGCAACAAAGCCTCTTATGTTGTACAGAAATGGTAACAACTATTCTGTACAGTTCAGCCACAATTTTATAAAACAAGTTACAAGCAGATTGCACACAAATTCTGCTTTATCGTAGAACTGGACTTCAAGGGTTACATAGTCCAACCCCCTACAATGCAAGTATCTCAACTAAAACCTCCATGACAGATGAACATGCAACCTCTGCTTAAAAACCTCCAATGAAGGAGAATCCACCACCTTTATTAATGTCATCATCTTATCACCTAATCAATAGGCTGCATAGGTATTTTTGCAAGTGTGTTGATTGTTCTACATTTCCAGCTAAGCCGGAAAATTAAGCCCCAATACGTTTTAAAATATCAAAGCAGTAAGAGGCTATAGCAAACAAGGGATTTTTCTCCCTTCTAGATACTGATTGGTGGAATTTTCAGGAAGTGCCTTCAGTTTCCATGGTAAAAATGGGAAGATAAACATGCCTGCAATATTGAGCTAAACCATTTTAAAAGGTATATAAACACTTGGCAGTATACTAACCAAGTATACCAGTATACTTGGCATGTCTGTGCCTCAAGCTTTTGATAATCACTGGTTCAATAATGTACAACACAAAATTAGACCCCCAAAAGTATCATTAAAAAGGAGCATTCATTTCTCCCCCCTCCCAAGCTACCTTAGCACTCAAAAGAAGAAGAAACCCACCATTCTGAAGCATATTGCACAGGATGGACTTAACAGATTCTGCAGGCCCCCCTTGCCTCATCTAAGTCAGACAGACATGGGTAACTGGTGGCTTGCCAGATGCTCCAACTCCCATCATCCCAGACCATTTGGTCATGCTGAAGGAAGGTGGACTCCAATTGGAGGGCCAGAGGTCCCTCACCCATCCTTGCTTTAAGTGATCTGTACATCCTACTGGGAGAATTTACATATTTAACACAAAACCGTGAGGATAAGCTGCATAGCTGCCAAGTTATCCCTTTTTTTAAGGGAAATTCCCTTATGCTGAATAGGCTTCCTCGTGAGAAAAGGGAAAACTTGGCAGCTATGATAAGCTGTTGTATGCTACAAGGACAGCAGTTTTTTACTTCCATCATACGTTAACCAGTTAGCATTACATCTGAACCCTAAACTGATGTTAATTTCAACCTTAATTGAAAGAGGCATCAAAGGTAACCTAGCCCAACTCCCTGTAAATGCAAGAAGTTCATACCACAGTATCTGAAATGGATGGTTTGAATTTGGCTTGTTCCAGCAAACCATAGTTAATATTAACCAGTTTTTCAGGTTTAGGTGACATGGCAAGCCAGCCTGCGGTTCATCTCAAATGGAAATGAAAGCTTCCCAACTCCTCTTCACAGTTGTGCCAGAGGGGGGAGGGGACCACACAGACTTGAAACTCACCTAGGTTTGTCCAAGTAACACCAAACTATGTCTAAACATTACATCTGAAGCAGCCCATCATCAGTGTGAGGGTTCAAGTTTGTTTCATAGTGAACACTGCAGTCTCTTAATTTTAGACTTGGTTAGACACGGGGCTGCCAATACCAATCGCCTGCACTTTTCAGTATTCGCTTATTCCAAATCTTGCAATTTACAGGTAATCTAACCTTTTGAGCACCTGAAAACCAGGTATGCAGTGAGAAGCCGATTCCAGTCACTGCATGCCTGGCACCAGCAATTGGCCAGAACGGGTCCCAGTGGCCCCTGACTGGTCCAAGCCATTTGCATCACCATTCAAGGCCCTCTCCCAGATGCTTTTCAGCAGTGAGTAGTAGTGCTGCCTTTGAAAAGGAGCCAAACGTGGCTCCCATCCATGGTGACTGTCCATCATTTTAAGTCATGCAAAATGCAACGCCCTGGCACATAGGTCTATGGCATTATAATTTCACAGATCTGTAATCCACATGGGACACCAAAAGATTTCACTGATCTATAGGCAGAGGCATTGCATTGCGGGTGAGTTAAGATGGCAGATGGCCACCATGGATGGAAGCTGATTTAGCTTCCAGTCAAGAGTGCCACTGCTTGTGTATTACTGAAAAATGTCTAGGTGCCTTGTGGAGGGTGATGACTGACATGCAGAGGCTACCTTCCTGCGCTTCTAAGCAATGGCTGAAAAAAGCATATGGAGCAGGTTAGATGTTTTGATGACAATCTTCAACTTAGGACCAAGTTACATAGGACAGTAAGCACATCATTTTCAGTTTTCTGCTTTTTTAAAAAAAACAGTGACTAAGAGGTACGGTGGAGGGGCGGGGGCTGATGAGGATGTGCTGGAGGGAGCATTTCCACCACTACTGCAGTCCAGTGAAAGTTTAACATGCAGTTTAACATCCACTACTATTTGCTCCAGTAAAAAAAGTTTCCATTAGCATCAATGAAAGCTTCACTTCCAGGATCAATAGTAAGTGGGCAGGGGCAACCCTCACTGGGACTGTGCCAGAGGAGGAAACTGTTCAACCTCCTTCCAGCACACCACAGTGCCAATCCTGATCACCCCTACACCATAGTTGTTTAGTATTGTAAAAACATTCATGTTACAAGTGACACATTTAGTGTCATGTACAGCTTGGCCCTTACTTCCTCCAGAGTAGCCTCACTGAAATTACAGGACTATTCTAAATAAAAGGGTGGAAGAATCAGTGCCGCTTAATATACAGTAGCTTCCTGATTTACTGGGAAATATCCCAGAAAAGCAGTTTCTTTTTGACTTCTTGGTGTACTATTCCTATAGCATATACAGGGTGTGTGTAATCCCTAGCATTTATTTAACACTTTAGAGTACTCCAAACATTTTACCGAGTTGCCCCAGTAAATTTGTCAAAACACATTGTTATATTATCCCTATAACACAGATAGCATGCTTCTCAGCCCCAGATACTGGAGAGCACAAGTGGAGAGACTGCTATTTCATCTGTCCCGATTCTGGGCTTCAACAGGCATTTTGTTGGCCACTGTGGGTAAGAGCATGGCAGATAGGCGACTGGTCTGACCCAGCATGGGTATTCTTGTGTGCTTATGTAATTTGCAAAAGGCCACCTAGCGAGTTCACGGCAGAGGAAAAATCTGAACTGGTGGACCTCATGGCTCACAGTTCAGTCTCTCAACCACTACACTGGACTAACTGACCCCCTTTCAGAGTTCATATAAGACCAAATACACACAAAGAAATGCAAGTTTCGCAGGCAGGCTGAATTCAGAACACAAGTGGAAATGTTTCTTACCATGGTCTAGCTTACCCATTGCGCTTAGATAATGACTGAAGGCTTGACACGGGGGACTCGGAGTCTGTGTGGCCTTGTCACAACTCATAGGTACAGGACTCCTGTCGGTGTCAAAAGAGAAATACCCACTGGAGGATCTGGACAGCAGTGGGGATCTTCTTACAAACATGAACAACGGGGATCTGGTAGCAAACGGACTAGGGCTGGAGGGTGGTGCCAGTGGTCCCTGAGGACTACTGGGTGACGAAGTGTCCCGCTCGCCCAAAAGATTACCTTGGTACACAGTTTGTAAGGAGGTAGGGGCCCCAGGCCGAAGATGCTGAGCTGGCCTTTCAGCAGGCTGCAATTGTCCACCCTCTCTACTGCACTCAGAAGTTAAATCAGAAGATTGTTTTGCCATTGGGCCTTTTATTTGTGTTCTCCCCCTGGAAGACAAGAGAAGAAAAAGAGAAAGGCAACTGAAATTACACATAATGTTCACCCAAGGCTAGGTAATACCGGTAGTGGTGGAGTTGCAGTGCAGTCATTAAGAAATACAATACAAATACAAAGCACTGTGTGTTTTCCATCCCCTTTTCATGTACAAATTAACCAGCATGCCAGAATTAAAAATAAAAGTGAGCACTGTTGAAGATGTCAACCTGTATTATCCAGTCCAACATCATTCACAAAAAAAGTTTCTCCTGATGAAAAGCAAAACAAGTACAACAAAAGTTTGAAGACAAAACTTGCTAGCCAGCTGAGCAAGCATTCCAAGTTTGATTGTGGGGGAGGGGGGAGATTGTTCAACTGGCTAAGAAAAGAAAGAAAAACGAATATTAACTTGGAACACCAATCCTCTCCAAGTCATTAGACAGGAGGATCAGATACAGTGTTGAAATGTTAAGTGAGCAGTCGATGCCGCGATTGTGCAGGACGGGGAAGTCGGCCAGGCTCTCTCTCCATTGTTCTACTGAATATGCTGATCGCAGCAAGTCTGGAAGGTTTGGCAAGAGCAATCAGTTGTAAAAGTGCGTCACAACAATAGAGTTTGTACACTGCAAAGTGCTCCTCCGTTCACTCCTCCCCTCCCCTCATCCTTTCTACGGCTGGTTCGCCTCCACCAAATCCTTCTCTCTGCTATAGGGCTAAGAAAAAGTCGCAAGGAAACGTTTCACTTCGGAACCTTTCGAGACGCCACGGCGACTCTTATTTACATTTTGTTTCGGTCGATGCAAAGGGGAACAGCAAGAAACGAACCACAGTCGGTCACTCCGGCAGGGAGACAACAGGAGCCGCCACCACCCGCTCCAACTCACCTTTATTTACTTTCTTTCCAAAATGTCTAGCGTGACTTGACTAAGCGCTCCATCGTTGCCCGATTGAGACGCAACCAACAACAGGTTGAAGAAAAATGTCAATTTAAAGACACGCGTACAAAAAGTCGGAAAAACCATCACAAGCACGGAACAAAAAGGTGGGGAGTAGTTGGGAAAATAGCCATGCAAAGGCAAATGCCTGGGAAGGAGCTTTGGGGGGAGGGGAGCAGAAGAGAGGGAGGGGGGCAACACCCGCGCTGTGACTTGAAAATAAATTCAATTGCAAGCTCAAGTCGCTTTTCCTCGGTCTGAAGAGTGCTCGTTGGGAAACAACACCGGGCGGCAGCCCGACCGGGAACGTGGAGGACAAATCCCTTCCCACTATGAAACCCAACAAAGGGAGAGCGAGCTCAAGGCAGGAGAATAACAGACCCAGAGACGCGCACACACACAAAGGGGGAGGGGATAAGAAGAAGGGGTGGAGACACAGCCACGCACACCGAGAGACCCCAGCCCACAAGCCCATCCCACACACACACACTCGCAAACGCACCCATCCCCCGGCCGCTACTTACGCTTTATAGCGTCTGAGTCATCACGAGGCAAACCCAAAACTTCCCCTAGGCTGACCCCGCTCCTCCTCCGCGAAGGCAGAGGCGAAGGGCGACGCGCACAAACATATACACACGCCGCGCGCGCGCCGGGAGAACAAGCTCTCCGCCGATGCAGCTGCTGCTGCTCCCACCGCACGCACAAAACACAGCCAGCCAGGAGGGCACTGCCGCGCTCTGACCGCTTCTCCAAACACAGGGCTAGGCGCCCGCCCAGTCGCCACTGTAAAAACATTCGCTGAGGATTCGAGGCCAATCCGGAGCGGCAGGGCGGTCGCGCTCCGCCCACCTCAGCGCGAGGGTTGTGTTTACAAACTCAGCCAGAGGGAGGGAGGGAGAGGCGCGCGCGCACGCACAGACTGCCACAATCCTGCTCTGCGCCACGGGACCGCCTTCTTCACTCCCGCTCGTCGCCTCCCTCCCTTCTCGCATGTCCTCAGGAGCTTCCTGGAGCCGCCGCCGCTGCGGCACTGGTGGTGGTGGTGGTGACGATCGAGACGTAGTTCTGCTGCAGGAGCAGCAGCTGCTCTTACGCCCTGGCCCGACGACCCATATTCCACTTTTGTTTTTAAACGGCGGGGGGGGGGGAGAGAAGAACCCTACAAAGACTGTGGAAGGAACACGCGCGCGCGCACACACACACACCCAAGAAAACCTGGCAACGCATTTACCGCGGCACCAGTTTTTCGAAGAAGAAAGCTAAGCTTCGTCGGATACAAAGCCACGGATGCATCGAGAGACTGCCCCCACCTCGTCCGAGTTTCACCCAGAAGACTGGACTCCGCCCTGCTTCTGCTTAGCACCCCTACAAACCTACACCCAAAGGCTATTTACTCCCTTAACCGGAGTATCCACGCCCAGTTCTCTCACCCTCAGACCACTAGTTTGAAAAAGAATCTGTTTCCAATCCAAGCGCAGGCTTCTCTCCTCGTTCACGGCATGCTATGGCATTTCACCAGCCTTTTTCCTAATTATTTCTTTCCATCCCCCACAACAAATCACACACTGTCTCACCCACACCCCATTCTTCCTTACAGCTGGCACCCTTACCAGATTCTCGCACCAATACACAGATTGGTGCATTATATATTATTACCTGTATTTATTTATTTATATATATCACCCTATACCCGCAGGTCTCAGGTCTCTCTCTCTCTCTCTCTCTCTCTCTCTCTCTCTCACACACACACACACTCTTCACCCCCAGCATCACACAACCACACACTATCCTCACCACTAATTCTTGCTCTATTGTTAACAGACCCATCCAGACACACACTTTGTCCCCATTTAGTCAGCAATCCACTCATTTCTGCTAACAGGCCCTCTTGCAACCACAACAGTCAACCAGTCTCTTCCCCACCCAAAAACTTCCAGTTGAAATGGCATATCTATCCAAACCCACAGAAGACTCTACAGGATGTTCCTTTTCATTCCCTCTACAGCTAGCTAGCATCCTCATCCTCAGGTTCACCTGGCCTCCATAAATTGTCAATTTCCTCTCCCAACCCAGAGCCGTAGGGGGGGCATGTTTTTTGCCTAGATCAGGCATCCCCAAACTTCGGCCCTCCAGATGTTTTGGACTACAATTCCCATCTTCCCCAACCACTGGTCCTGTTAGCTAGGGATCATGGGAGTTGTAGGCCAAAACATCTGGAGGGCCGCAGTTTGGGGATGCCTGGCCTAGATGAAGTCTTCAGAGGGACACATTGAGGCTCCCAGCCTGTGTAGTGCATATGCAAATGTGCATGTAGGGTGCCAAACTGGGTCTTTGACTCAGGTGAAATAAAGCCTACTTTTGCCCCTGCCCAACCCATTTAAGTTCCTCACAAGTGTAGCACATGCCTCATTTCTCCCTCCAAAATGCCTTCTCCTGTACATGTAAAGTCCCTCAGTATGTTAAAGTCACCTCATTCTCCGTGCACACATTATGAAGTGCACACAGCACTGCAAATCTGCTCCCACAACGTCCTGTCCTCACCACACAATTCTCACAAAACACCCTGTCTCCAAGCAGTTGTCATGCCTCCTTCAGCCCTTGTACTCCACCAAATGCTTCCAAAGACTCAAATGTGAGTTCTATTATTTACATTCTCATTCCTCCACAAAGTAATCCCCTATCCATAGCTCAAATCAACCAGAAAGAACCTTGCAAAAAATGTGTAAAAAGGGAACGTAGTGCAGCATTGTTCAGTTTTGAGTTTGTGAAATCCTGAAGTTCATAAACTTCATGAAATCCAAGTTCATAAACCTTGACTTGTCTCAGGTGAGTCACTAATTCTCAGGCTAACCTGCCTCACAAGATGGTGTTGCTTTAAGGTTCTAGGAAGATGAGTGGGCAGGGATAGAAATGTTAAATATAAAAATGACACCCTACACTTGTTTCACAAACTGGAAGCACCAGCAGCAGTGACAGTGCAACCAAGTTCTGCATGCCTTATTGGTAACAGGCCTTTTTTCTTTCTTTTTTTACTGGCCTACCTATCCTTGGCTAGCTGCCTGTCCAAACAATCACAGTGCTGATCTGCTATTAAGTTCTGCTGCCCTCAACTAATTATAACGCAGGCCTTTTTTAAAAAAGAAAAGAAAAGCCGAGGTTCATTTAGATTGTGTTTTTTTAAAAGTCAGATTATTTAAAAAAATAAAAAATAGTCAGGTTGTAAGCACCTGAGAGGACTGGGGCTAGAGATGAAGTAGCACAGGAGACTGTTGTGCAAGAGCAGAAAAGTGGGAGAAATGATAGTGTGTGCAGTGTTGATGCTGGGCAGGGAGTGGGTAATATACTGTACCAAATTATATATCAAGTGGATATAATTAATACCAAATTCAGGTTCTAAGTGGAGAGAAGGAAGTTGATGCTCTAATAAATGTAGATTGTGCCCTCATACCTTGCCCTGGAAGGACCTGAACTTTCCACATCCTAGCACACCAACATGGTCCTAAATCCAGCTAGCCACCAGCAGAGAGCCTGTTCCAAACTTGCACACATGTGTCACCAATAGGGTCCCTTTCCCTCACCCCCGCACATTAAGACCAAATACTGTATAAAGTTTCTTGTCTTTCTTTAACCGCCTGGCCCTTTCACTTCGGTCACTCTCCATTCAGTATGTCACAACCCTCTTAAATCCTTCTTCCTCCCCAGTTACCTACTGTCCCATTTAATCAATATACTCACCTTCCTTGTCATAACAGCCCAACTTTACATCTAGGCTACCTGGTAGGAGACAAATTTCAGGGTGTTAGACAGACAGACAGACAGATTTACAAGAGGCAGGCAGGAAAGGCCCCAAGCCTTTTGATACCTGGGACTGAAAAATCCAAATACAATATTAAAAATACAGTAATAAATGAAATACTTTGCTCCCACCCACCACCACCATTTCCACCCCAAGGCAGGCTTAAAGAAGTGCATATGCCTTTGAATAAATAAATATCCACCCTACCGTCTTTTCCACACCTCAAAAACAACGACCCATCCTTACTTCAGGAACGCTCCTTTCTCTCACCTTTTCTTCACCTTTCTTCCTCCCCGCCCCTCTTCTCCATAAAGCACACCCTTTACAGCTTGTCACACTTTTAAATACATTATTATTATTATTATTATTATTATTATTATTATTATTATTAACAACATCTCCCGCCCCCGCCCCCCCCCCGCCGCCGCTCTCCTCGGCGCCACCGGCCTCTGCCCGTTTTTAAACGGCGCCGATTTCTCGAGGTGCGTTTTCCTCATGCCCGGCCTTATTTCTAAACGGCCTGCCGGCCCGGCCCGACCCAGCCCCAGCCGGCGAGAGGCGCCAGGAGGCCGCGCAGCCGAGTAGAAATGCAGGAGAGGGACGGGACGAGGTAAGGCTGCCGGGCGGCCCTCCTCGTCCGACATTCTCCCAAGACAGCGGCTAAGGAGAAGACCCGAAGCCGGCCCGCCGCCGCCGCCGGGACTCCCCGCCACTTGCCTGCGGCTGCTGCCTGCCCACGCCGCGCGCGCCTGAAGGGAGGAAAAAGGCGCCTTGAGGCTGCCAGGTCGGCCTCCCGCTCTTGTTCCTGCGCGGGAGGCTTCTTCGGGCGCCAATCACCTGAGGGCGGAGCCGCCCGCGCGCCTGAGGGAGGCCGGACTCAGATAGATATAGAAATATGTATTTAAGACAGCCGGCATGCAGAACTGATAATAAGCCGGCGTTGAGCCGATGACAACAACTTCGTCCACTGCCAGGCTCGGGAGGAAGTTGGTGGAAGTTAGCGGGAAACTCTTGCACAACAAGCCCGCACGCTGGCTCCACGCAGCGTGGCGGCGGATCTTTCTTTCAGTCGGCGCGAACGAGAAGCAGTTCGCTGGTTTCGAAACCAAGCCGAGTTTCGCCGCGGCCCTTTCGCCTCCTCCAGCCAAGAGAGCCTGATGAGACCGTAGTACTGTACTGTATAGCAAAGCGCGACTCGTTACGGTGCTTTTAACAGGGGTGAAGTTTCTCTTTCAGAAGCAAACAGAAACGCCGTTCCGTCTGCCGTCAGGTGCTTTAAGTTTTATTTGTTTTATTTATTTCGTATTCTTAACTCTCTCCTCCCAAAGCGCACATAATCTGTTTTAGGGGAGGAAGGTTCAGATGCGAAGGCAAGCTAGCTGAGTATGAAACCAGAGTGGGTGGTAGTTAATTCTGGACTGCTTAATTTGAAACAGAAGGGGGTGTGAGGTGTTCAGAAGCCAGAAGCAAGAAGGAGGTTTGGCAAAAAAAAATCTGGAAGATGCTCAGGCTCAAGACAATGGTTTTTAAGAGAGCTGACAAGTGCCGGGATTGGCTTCTGGTCCTCCGGATTTTGTTGGACTATGGCTGGCCTGCCCTTTTTTTTTTTTTTTGCCTGAGGCAAGTGACATAATGGTCCACCCCTTCCATTTCTTTACAAAAGCTGAGCAAACAGGCCTCTTTTGCTCTCCTTTCAACACTAGGGATGGGGCAGCATCCCCCATCCCCCCCCCGCTGCATCTGAAGGCAATGTGTTAGATAAAGGCAGAGATCCCCAACCATTTTGGAAATCCTTATTCTCGACCAAATACCCATTTCACAGAAGAAAAACTGGTGATGCTCGGAAGCACCACCCCATCAAAAAAATAAAACCAACCCATTGGGTAAAACACCTGCATATAACCCAAATCATAGAAGGCAGAGTGAAGAGGGGGGGAGCAAACATGGCACCCCAACAAAAACAAAACAGGTCATCAAATAAACATAGCCACTTTAACCCACATTTGGTATCATCATTAACTTTTATCATTATAGCTTCAACTCTTCAGACTGACCTGATTTTCTATAGGAAGTGACCCCCCCCCCAAAGTAGTGGGGACAGTCAAGTGTGATTGCTTTTTCACAATAGTCATGTGAAGACCATACCATGTGATATTTCTGAATATGTTTTTTGGCTTCAGAATCAGCTTTTGCGGTCCTGATTAAACTGATGACTTCTAGAACATGGCTCAGACAGATGGTCCCTTGAGATCCACCCACATAGTGCATGCCACTGATACCCGTATGATTCTAACCAGAAACATTTCTGTTAATTCCATCCCTTGCTTCACACTCACTGGGGGGGGGGGGGAGTCCTCTCCTCTTTAAATCAGTTCCACTGTTGGTGAACTCCAATGACTGTGCTCTATAATTTTCCTGTTCGTTCTTCTCGCTATGCTACATGGTAGTCACCTACCTCTAGTCACCTGCCACCCACCTTGATGATCTCCCTTCACCTATCTACAATGTGTTCCATAATTAGAACATGTATCATGCCGTAACCAGAAGCAAACAACTGGTTCATGAAAGGATAAGACACAGAGATTCCTTCATTAGTAAATGGACAACTTTCCAAAAAAAATATATAATGTTTACAACTGACTTCTGAAGAAATTTGTTAATCTTTAACAAAATATTTAAGTAGAAAATGTTTAAAACCAAGATAGAGTATCATCTCGAGTATAATAGATCTTGTACACACTAAATACTGCACTAACAATACATACTGGATGCAGTTTCCACAAGTGATGCTGCTACCTAATAATACTGTAATATGAATAACAACAATATTTTTAATAAACAATAATTTATAATAATATAACAGTAATTTTTATCTAATTTGAATGGCCTATAGTTTAGAGGTTTAGCGCTGGTTGAAGGCTGAGGCTAGATTTGTTCTTAAACTCGTTTCAACAGAGCTATGCTTACCTTAGGATATAAAACAGGATTTAGAACACATTTTGAGAGAAATCAGCACAACCGAGCGCCTTCATCTGCTCTAGCTGCAACAAAACATGTCTTTCCCATATCGCTCTCTACAGCCACAGCAGGTTTGGTTTTACCTCACCCGCAAAGGTGCACTCCCCCAGGCGCGCCTCTCAGCTGTTCAGCGGCTTCAGGCCGCTCTCGGGAGGTGCGCGGGCCTGGGGCCCAGGGCTGCCCCTACGGCAGGCTGGGTGGCGCAGTGCAGCGGCGCCCGCCCACCGCGCTGGGAAACGGGGCGGGGGGGCGCCAGAGGGATCCATCGCACCACGGCGCCAGGGCACCGGGCATGCTTAAGACGGCCCTGTGCAGAAACCACTTTCTTGACAGTTGTTGGACCCAGTATTGATCTTGTCTCCTCAGTCTGACACAGCCTGTCTTCCCATGCAGGGGAATTCCCTAACTTACCAAGGGTTTGAGATCCATCAGCTACCCTCACCTGGTTTAGCCAGCCAATCAAAGCTGTTCCTGGGGTATGGCTGCTGTTGCATGCTAACAGCTTCTAGCAGCCACAGATGAAAGTGTGGGGGACCCTAATCAAAGATACTACCCATCCCCTAACACCCCAATTTAAAAACAACAACAACAGCAAATTAAAATACATTGGGATTTTTTTGTAATTTAAATTGGAACATTGCTCTGAATCTTGTCTTCCCATGAATGACGTTTATTTGCCTTGCTACTAAAATGTGAAATGTGCTAAATTATGTTTCAAGTTTTCCTAGCTGATTTGTTACAATGTTCCATGATGCCAATAGATGAATTAATCTCAATTCGGAACACATCCTACCTGATGAGAAAATGGTCTTTCAATCTGATCTGTGTTCACTCAGATTTTGCCATTCCTTTCAGTTTCAGTTCTTTGGGATTTGAGGAACAAGTTGGATAAATGTTTTCAGTATTGCAGGAATTAAGTTGAAAGGGGTGCGGGGTGGGAGTCTCTATGAGTCCAAATGATCCAAGGCTGGGGCAGGGCAGGCGGAGAAAGATGAGAAAGCTGAAATCCCCTTCAAACCTTCTTCCTCTGTAAAATCCCCAATTGGGAGTTGCTACAGACTCCTTAGTAAGCATTTGTTCCCAACAATCCTGAGTCACACTGCTTAAGTTTCTCCAAAAAGCCTGTCATAACTGCCTTCATTCTGCTTTCTAGGATGCCACTAGCCAGCACTGTTGCACTCAACCAGAAACAAAGCCCCCTTTGACCTCAGGACAATCCCATGCATGTTTGTTATTGATTTATTTAAGGGTTGCCAGAAGGAAATTCTCTATCTCAATGTTTCCCAAACTTGGGTCTCCCGCTGTTTTGGGACTACAATTCCCATCATCCCTGACCACTGGTCCTGCTAGCTAGGGATGATGGGAGTTGTAGTCCAAAAAACAGCTGGAGACCCAAATTTAGGAAATACTGCTCTATCTGAAGCTGCCATCCACTTGAAATTCAAGTACAGTGGTACCTCGGGTTACAAACGCTTCAGGTTACAGACTCCGCTAACCCAGAAATAGTACCTCGGGTTAAGAACTTTGCTTCAGGATGAGAACAGAAATTGTGCTCCGGCAGCGCTGTGGCAGCAGGAGGCCCCCATTAGCTAAAGTGGTGCTTCAGGTTAAGAACAGTTTCAGGTTAAGAACGAATTAAGTTCTTAACCAGAGGTACCACTGTATTGCCTCAAGTTAAAGCACCACAAGAAAATAACAGGGGCCTTGACGTTACCTGCACAGCAGACTGAGCAGGCACACAGGTCGCTTGTTCCGTTTCCCCCCACTATGTTGAGATGTATCTCTATTTAAATTATAGCAATTGCATCTAAAACTGCATCTATACCTATACACTAGCAAATTCGGTGCAAATAGTCGTTTTCTTTTGTGGCACTGTGTAAATGACCACCCTATCCAAAGGCAACGAAACCCAGTTGTGTCGCTCCTGGGGTTTTCCCGCTGTTTGGGTACTGGGGCAGCGAGAAGCCTACCAACCTTATTAATGATGTCTTCCTTTGGGGTTCTTAAGTTGCCGTGTTAATATATCAAGCTGATTTGAGCACTACATTCTATTCTTGCTGGCTTTTTTCACTTGTGTATTGAGGTAACATGTGTTGCTTTTCAGGAGATCAGGAGAACATCAAGTGCATCTGATGAAATAGGGCTTTCCCCATGACTGGCAGAGTGAGGCAGCTACCCTCAGGCAGAAGACATGGATGAGCAACAGTGAGGTGTTAGAACTGGGTGTGCTGCATGACTTGCCTTGCACTCCCTGAACTAATCTCCTGCACTCAGGTGTGCTGGAGGACACTGCAGGAATTCTGGGCTGCATCAATAGGAGTATAGCATCTAGATCAAGGGAAGTAATAGTACCACTATATTCCGCTCTGGTCAGACCTCACCTGGAGTACTGTGTCCAGTTCTGGGCACCACAGTTCAAGAAGGATACTGACAAGCTGGAACGTGTCCAGAAGAGGGCAACCAAAATGGCCAAAGGCCTGGAAACGATGCCTTATGAGGAACGGCTTAGGGAGCTGGGTATGTTTAGCCTGGAGAAGAGAAGCTTAAGGGGTGATATGATAGCCATGTTCATATATATAAAAGGATGTCATATAGAGGAAGGAGAAAGGTTGTTTTCTGCTGCTCCAGAGAAGCGGACACAGAGCAATGGATTCAAACTACAAGAAAGAAGATTCCACCTAAACATTAGGAAGAACTTCCTGACAGTAAGAGCTGTTTGGCAGTGGAATTTGCTACCAGGGAGTGTGGTGTAGTCTCCTTCTTTGGAGGTCTTTAAGCAGAGTCTTGACAGGCATATGCCAAGAATGCTTTGATGGTGTTTCCTGCTTGGCAGGGGGTTGGACTGGATGGCCCTTGTGGTCTCTTCCAATTCTATGATTCTATGAGTGTTGAAGTGAGTTTCCGCTGATGTGCAGGTCAGATTCAGTATTTGGAACTGAGTGGTGGTGGTAGTGAGAATCTCTGCCACCCCTATTATTGACATTGACACCTTATATACACAGTAAGGCTAAAATCCTAAACACACCTACCAGGAAGACACACCATTGGCTACAATGGGAAGAATTGAACATAGCCCTGTGGCAATCGTTCCAACAGCAGAACCTTTTCAGCTTGCCAGGTGAAAAACACCCCCTCCCGCCCCTTGTGTGCTGGGGATTCTCTTGAACCCCCAGAGCCAATTTTTCAGGAATGCCAGGGAGGGGAGAAAGCCCTGTGGTGCTTGCAAAAGTCATAGAATCATAGAATTGTGAAGCTGGAAGGGACCCCAATGTTCATCTAGTCCAACCCCCGCAATATAGGAATAACAGTTAAGTCCTTGTGAAGTCTTTTGCTAGTGGGATTAGTTAGTTGAACCCATCCAGTGGCATTTACAACTTTTGAGTAACTATGCATAGGATTGCACTGCACATCAGTTACTTTTTCAAGTGCTTCATTTCACTTCCCTTCCCTTCCCACCTCTCCTCCAAGGGTCTCAAGGTGGAGTACATGGTTATTTTCTTCATGTTAACCCCCCCAACAACCCCATGAGGTGGGTTAGGCCAAGAGACAGTGAGTGGCCCAAGGTCGTCTGGTGAGCATTGTAGTCAAGTGGAAATTTGAACCCTGGTCTCCCAGCTCTCTAACCACTACACCACACTGGCTCTCCACTGGCACCTTGGGGGTTGTTTTTCTCCTGACAGAATGCCCGTGCTTCTAAAGCTTCAGGACCTTGCACTTTTACAAGTGCCTTTCTCTCTTTCCAAAAATGCACGCACTTTTGCTTACACCTTTCTACAGATCACATTTATTTTAAGAAATACACATTGCAATAATTGCCTCCTCTGTGCTATGTTTTCTGTGCTGGATTTTTGCAAGGACTGTTTTGTCATTAATAATAATAATAATAATAATAATAATAATAATAATAATATATTATTTATACCCCGCCCATCTGGCCGGGTTCCCCCAGCCACTCTGGGCGGCTTCCAACAAAACATTAAAATACAGAAATCAAACATTAAAAGCTCCCCTAAACAGGGCTGCCTTCAGATGCCTTCTAAAGGTCTGGTAATTGTTGTTCTCTTTGACCTCTGGTGGGAGGGCATTCCACAGGGTGGGTGCCAATACCGAGAAGGCCCTTTGCCTGGTTCCCTGTAACTTGGCTTCTCGTAGCGAGGGAACCGCCAGAAGACCCTCGGCGCTGGACCTCAGTGTCCGGGCAGAACGATGGGGGTGGAGACGCTCCTTCATTTGCAAATTTCAGAAAGTACCGAAGTATAACACCATCATTATTATTATTTGCATGGTTGTTTTTGTCATGTGCATGGTGGCCAAATGAGTGGGGTGTGTGTGTGTGTGTGTGTGTGTGTGTGTGTGTGTGTGTGTTGGGCAGGGGAGAGCTTGGATTCTGCATCCCATGGTGATTTGTGTGGGAATGGAGCACGGTCAGCTTCTCCCATAAGGAATTCAGCATCTGGCTGGGATGAACCCATATAGATCCAATTCTTTGTGTTGCTTTTAAAAGCCATGCCATGAGAGAGCGCTTATGTGGCTTAAAAGAGCAATGACTCACCCCTCTCCCCCTCCTGGTTCCCATGAAGTCAGAAGTCACTTCTGGTGCTAATATTGACAACTGAAAAGAGAAAAGGGCCAGCGAACAAAGCTCACATGACTGCAATGGACTCTAGGTACACTGAGAAAATTCACACACAGATGCCTATACTGCATGCTGCTTTGTCTTCCCTGATTCCCAAGAGAGCTGGGCATTTATTACAACAGGCCTCCAAGGTATCAGCTACACAAGCTCTGCTCCATTTGCAGCATTATTTTGGTGCCTCCTGGGACTGCATCCATCCCTGTATTCAAGTAAACAGACCCGTCAGCAATCTTCTTCTTCTTCTTCTGACTGATCCTACAGATAAAGTTCAGCATTGTCACTGGTGCAACAATAAGAGAGAAGCCAATTAACATAAAGACTAAGGAAAAGACTGGGTTTATTTCATTTGTCCCTGCCATTGTAAAGATAAGCTGAATTGGTTTCGGGGAAATGTACAGAAAAGTATTTTTATTTATTTCTATGATTTAGGACTCACTTTTTCTTTATTGGCGTGCCCAAAGTGACGTACAAATTAAAGTAAAAAAAAAAACATTTCTAGAAAAAAATGGTAGGACACACACAACATCTCTCTCTCTCTCTCTCTCTCACACACACACACACACCATTAATAAACCCCAAAATATGACAACAGTTGTTGTTTGAGAGAATATTAAATCAACAGTGGCCGGTGAAAGTTTTTCAGAATATATTTTCCTCTTCCTCTCTTGTTTCTTTCATCTGTATTGAATTTTAGATCGTAAGTTCCTTGAGGCAGGGGCTAATCTTCTTGTATTGTCTGGCAGCCTGTACATGAGTATATATTATTTAAGTAATAATCAATAACGTCTAAAGTTGCAAAGCAAAGAGAAAAGGTGGTAAATTGTTGTTGTTATATGACTGTCACCAGAATGTCCCAGAGTAGGTTACAACAACAGCATTAAAAAATTTCAGATGAGTTACAGTCATAACTAGAATTTGATAGATGATAGATAGATTAGATAGATAGATAGACAGACAGACAGACAGACAGACAGACAGACAGACAGACAGACAGACAGAGCAAGCATCAAAGAGGTGTATCTTCAGTATAACAATGGAAAAAACGTAACAGCTGAACAATGAAGGGGCCAGACATATCCCTGTGGAATTAGGGACTGCCATAGAGAATGCCCTTGTGGTCCCTTCCAACTCTATAATTCTATGATATGATTCTATGATTATACAAAGTAACAATATAATATACATATAATATAATTAATATAATATAATATAATATTGTTGTTGTTTAGTCGTTTAGTCGTGTCCGACTCTTCGTGACCCCATGGACCAGAGCACGCCAGGCACTCCTGTCTTCCACTGCCTCCTGCAGTTTGGTCAAACTCATGTTCATAGCTTTGAGAACATTAATATAATATAATATAATATAATATAATATAATATAATATTATAATGTTATTGTCCCCTTCATGGATCAATGCCTTGTCGTGGCGAAGGGGCTTGAATAACTCAGAGAAGCTATGAGCTATGCCATGCAGGGCCACCCAAGATGGACAGGTCATAGTGGAGAGTTTTGACTAAACGTGATCCACCTGGAGAAGGAACTGGCAAGCCACTCCAGTATCCCTGCCAAGAAAACTCCATGGACAAAGACAACAGGCATATAAAAGTTATGACGCTGGAAGATGAGCCCCTCAGGTCGGAAGGCGTCCAACATGCTACTGAGGAAGAGCGGAGGACAAGTACAAGTAGATTCAGAGCTGATGAAGCGGCTGGGCCAAAGCCGAAAGGACGCTCAGTTGCGGATATGCCTGGAAGCGAAAGGAAAGTCCGATGCTGTAAAGAAAAATATTGCATAGGAACCTGGAATGTAAGAACCATGAGTGGAGGTAAGCTGGATGTGGTCAAAAATGAGATGACAAGAATAAATATCGACATCCTGGGCATCAGTGAACTAAAATGGAAGGGAATGGGCGAATTCAGTTCGGATGACTATCATATCTACTACTGTGGGCAAGAATCCTGTAGCAGAAATGGAGTGGCCCTCATAGTCAACAAAAGAGTGGCAAAAGCTGTAATGGGATGCAATCTCAAAAATGACAGAATGATCTCGATACGAATCCAAGGCAGACCTTTTAACATCACAGTAATCCAAGTTTATGCACCAACTACCGGTGCTGAAGAAAGTGAAATTGACCAATTCTATGAAGACCTACAACACCTTCTAGAAATGACACCAAAGAAGGATGTTCTTCTCATTACAGGGGACTGGAATGCTAAAGTAGGGAATCAAGAGATAAAAGGAACAACTGGCAAGTTTGGCCTTGGAGTTCAAAATGAAGCAGGGCAAAGGCTAATAGAGTTCTGTCAAGAGAACAAGCTGGTCATCACAAACACTCTATTCCAACAACACAAGAGACGACTCTACACATGGATATCACCAAATGGACAGCATCGAAATCAGATTGATTATATTCTCTGCAGCCAAAGATGGAGAAGCTCCATACAGTCAGCAAAAACAAGACCTGGAGCTGACTGTAACTCAGATCATCAGCTTCTTATAGCAAAATTCCAGCTTAAACTGAAGAAAGTAGGAAAAACCACTGGGCCAGTAAGATACAATCTGAATCAAATCCCTTATGAATACACAGTGGAAGTGAGGAACAGGTTTAAGGATTTAGATTTGGTGGACAGAGTGCCTGAAGAACTATGGATGGAGGCTCGTAACATTATACAGGAGGCAGCAATGAAAACCATCCCAAGGAAACGGAAATGCAAGAAAGCAAAATGGCTGTCCAACGAGGCCTTACAAATAGCGGAGGAGAGGAGGCAAGCAAAATGCAAGGGAGATAGGGAAAGATACAGGAAACTGAATGCAGATTTCCAAAAAACAGCAAGGAGAGACAAGAGGGTCTTCTTAAATGAGCAATGCAAAGAAATAGAGGAAAACAATAGAATGGGGAAAACCAGAGATCTGTTCAAGAAAATTGGAGATATGAAAGGAACATTTCGTACAAAGATTACCATAATCAAGGACAAAAGTGGTAAGGACCTAACAGAAGCAGAAGACATCAAGAAGAGGTGGCAAGAATACACAGAGGAATTATACCAGAAAGATATGGAGGTCTCGTACACCTCAGGTAGTGTGGTTGCTGACCTTGAGCCAGACATCTTGGAGAGTGAAGTCAAATGGGCCTTAGAAAGCATTGCTAATAACAAGGCCAGTGGAAGTGATGATATTCCAGCTGAACTGTTTAAAATTTTAAAAGATGATGCTGTTAAGGTGCTACACCCAATATGCCAGCAAGTTTGGAAAACTCAGCAATGGCCAGAGGATTGGAGAAGATCAGTCTACATCCCAATTCCAAAGAAGGGCAGTGCCAAAGAATGCTGCAACTACCGCACAATTGCGCTCATTTCACACGCTAGCAAGGTTATGCTTAAAATTCTACAAGGCAGGCTTAGGCAGTATGTGGACCGAGAACTCCCAGAAGTGCAAGCTGGATTTCGAAAGGTCAGAGGAACCAGAGACCAAATAGCAAACATGCGCTGGATTATGGAGAAAGCTAGAGAGTTCCAGAAAAACGTCTACTTCTGCTTCATTGACTATGCAAAAGCCTTTGACTGTGTCGACCACAGCAAACTATGGCAAGTTCTTAAAGAAATGGGAGTGCCTGATCACCTCATCTGTCTCCTGAGAAATCTCTATGTGGGACAAGAAGCTACAGTTAGAACTGGATATGGAACAACTGATTGGTTCAAAATTGGGAAAGGAGTACGACAAGGTTGTATATTGTCTCCCTGCTTATTTAACTTATATGCAGAATTCATCATGCGAAAGGCTGGACTAGATGAATCCCAAACCGGAATTAAGATTGCTGGAAGAAATATCAACAACCTCAGATATGCAGATGACACAACCTTGATGGCAGAAAGCGAGGAGGAATTAAAGAACCTTTTAATGAGGGTGAAAGAGGAGAGCGCAAAATATGGTCTGAAGCTCAACATCAAAAAAACCAAGATCATGGCCACTGGTCCCATCACCTCCTGGCAAATAGAAGGGGAAGAAATGGAGGCAGTGAGAGATTTTACTTTCTTGGGCTCCTTGATCACTGCAGATGGTGACAGCAGTCACGAAATTAAAAGACGCCTGCTTCTTGGGAGAAAAGCAATGACAAACCTAGACAGCATCTTAAAAAGCAGAGACATCACCTTGCCGACAAAGGTCCGTATAGTTAAAGCTATGGTTTTCCCAGTAGTGATGTATGGAAGTGAGAGTTGGACCATAAAGAAGGCTGATCGCCGAAGAATTGATGCTTTTGAATTATAGTGCTGGAGGAGACTCTTGAGAGTCCCATGGACTGCAAGAAGATCAAACCTATCCATTCTTAAGGAAATCAGCCCTGAGTGCTCCCTGGAAGGACGGATCGTGAAGCTGAGGCTCCAATACTTTGGCCACCTCATGAGAAGAGAAGAATCCTTGGAAAAGACCCTGATGTTGGGAAAGATTGAGGGCACTAGGAGAAGGGGGCGACAGAGGACAAGATGGTTGGACAGTGTTCTCGAAGCTACGAACATGAGTTTGACCAAACTGCGGGAGGCAGTGCAAGACAGGAGTGCCTGGCGTGCTATGGTCCATGGGGTCACGAAGAGTCGGACACGACTAAACGACTAAACAACAACAATGTTATTGTAACAACACATAAATATGCATGTCTGGAAAAGATACACCTGTTTGATTTCTGGGTGTCAGGCTGTTAAAAGACACAGAAGCACAGTCAAAAAGAAAACTTGACAACCTTATGTCCCCTCCTATTTGTTCACCATCAAATGCCAGGCTACATCGGAACCTGAGGTTGGGAAGAAGCAAATGAGTAGCCAGGCCCATAAAAACAAGATGCATCTGTAAGGCATAAGCCAGTATTTGCACAACTGCTGCAAAAGCATTTAAAGGACCAAGATGTTAATCTCATTATAAATTGGTTGGTACAGCATTCGGGGTACACGGTCGTCCACACCCCCCCCCACTTTTGCTGAAATTCAAATATATGGCTATGGTGATAAAACTAACTGTAAAGAAAGGTGACCATTGTTTAACAAAACAACAAATGTGGAATTCTTATCACCGGTTAACAACTTGCTTTTCAACACCTCACTGTGGACTACTGTGCAAATGTTGACCGGCACATGAAACTTGACAAAAATCCTGACTTATTATCCCTTTTCTGGTCTCCCACCACTGACTCTAAGGTAGGTAAACATTCCTATAAAAACACAGATGTTGAACATTTTTGTTAATGCTATATTTCTGAAATATGGTCTGGACTGGTAATGTTTGCCCAATTAAAAGCACTAAATTATAGCACCACATCAGTGCTAGGAATGTTAACAGTGTGACACAAAAACACAAGGTAGTGCCATGTAATGCCTAACCAAAGGAGTTGGACCTTTGAAAGGAAGTTTTACTAGCTGCTAATTCCAAGTTTCGATTCCTTGCATTTGCTGTTCAAAAATATATATGCTAATGAAAATAGGCCTCAAAGAGCACTCTTCTGCAATGATTTATGCGTTCGGCTAATGTCTCATGCTGTGAGTAAGCTCCTCTGAAACCAATAGGGTTCTTCACAGTGTGTAAAGTTAAGCTTGCATAAATCATTTGCAGAATGAAAAACTGGATAAAGAAGCACCACTAACTCAGAATGCAAAACCCTATTGGATATTGTAGTCGATCTAGACGAATATGAAAGTTGGAAGAAAATTGCATTGCAGCTAATCTGCTTGGAACTGGATCAAAAAACAGTCAAGCAGTGGTTGCTCTATCTAGAGTACATAACAGTAGCAGTCTACCCCTTGAGGTTGTGGGTTTTAAAAATATATATATATAATTTTTTTCTTCCAGCATCACCCAAATCCAGGGCTATCCTTTTCAAGGCAACTGGAAACACATCAAAACACAACTTATAAAGAGCATGGAGGTTGGGAAAGACCTGCCCACCCTTCCCCTGGCTGCCCTACAACCTTTGCATCCCTGGGTCTTGGCAGAATCTGCAAGGAGAGAGATAGGCAATAGCAGCAGCAGCGCCTGTGGCACTTGCCAAACAGAAGGTTGGCGGTTCGTATCCCCGGGACGGGGTGAGCTCCCGTTGCTCAGTCCCAGCTCCTGCCAACCTAGCAGTTCGAAAGCACGTCAAAGTGCAAGTAGATGAATAGGTACCGCTCCGGCAGGAAGGTAAACGGTGTTTCCGTGCGCTGCTCTGGTTCGCCAGAATCGGCTTAGTCATGCTGGCCACATGATCCGGAAGCTGTACACCGGCTCCCTTGGCCAGTAAAGCAAGATGAGCGCCGCAACCCCAGAGTCATCCGCAACTGGACCTAACGGTCAGGGTTACATCCTTTACCTTTACCTGTAAGGTACTTAATAAGGACTGGCAGTGCAGCAGGATACACAGGAAGGGGGATCCTTGGGGTCCGTAGCAAGGACACTACCCATTTCTCTTTGTTTGAATTTGCATTTATGTGAGCGCTATGAGAGCGTGGTGTGTGTGAATTCGATGGACCCTCCTTGGTGAGAGGGAGATATTTTGCCAACTTATTCTCATCTCTCTTCTGTTGAGAGCTTACATTAAGGGAGGGGAACCTATGTAGGAACTGGATGCTGTCCTAGAAGGCACACTTGCATGATGGGTGGGTGTGCCACCCTATTGTTGGATTCTGTTGTTGGCATGTGCTTTTGGGAAAATAAGATCAGAAAGAGGGTGGTGGGTGGAAGGAACTTAATATCACTCACCCTTCCTGTGATTTGGTTGTTCTGCCTCTGTATTCAACAGTCTGGCTGTGCAGAGTCCTTACGGATCCATAATTGGGCACTGAATGAGGGAGCCAACCTGGTGTGCGTTACTGAGACCTGAGTGGAGTGAATCTGGAGGAGGGGACAACAGAGCCTTCTTCAACAACTCTGTGAGGTAAAAGCCCAAGGCCACCCAGTGAGCTTCATGGCTGAATGGAGACATGAACCCTGGTCTCCTGGGTCCTACTCTGACACTTTAACCACTCCAGACACCCAGCCTGGAATGAAGAGAACCATAGCAAGGCAGCCCTACGAGTACCTGTAGGCTTGCCCACCAACACCTCATAGTGGCATGCAACGCTGCAAGGTTGTTGTCGCATCAAAAAAGAACCTTGTAGGTAGCACCTTTATGACTAGCCACGTCTTGTGGCATAATCTTCTGTTGGCTTTGTCAGACTCATGATGTGTTATCGTCAAGGGCTCATGCGCACATTGAAGGATAAAAAATGTAAACAGTAGGGTCAGAAGGCCATGCAATGGAGAAAGAGATAGTCTGTGGCCTTTTTAACCAAAGCTCAAGTGTATAAAAGATAAGAACGGTGATGATCCACCACAGCAGAGGTATTAGTAGTGATCACAATCTTCCTGGCTTTGCTGCAATAATTTAGAGAGCTGGGTTGGCAGAGAATAAATTCTAGTAAAATAATTTTTAATAAATTGTAGTTCAGCCATTTGCTTCTGAGTGTTTTTGCAGGGGAACAATAGCAGGAGAGGGCTGTTGACCTCCCTGTGAGCAAAGTTTTGCTCTAATCTTCTGTAACAGCCATTTAAGCTATTGACCATCACCACACCAGTGGCAAGGAATCCTATACAATGAATATTCAAAGTGAGGAGTATTTTGCCACCAAAGAAGCTACTGTCAGTCAATCTCACAGGTAATTCCAATTTCTAATACCTATCCCGAGAGAGGGAGAAGTGTTTCTCTCTATCCACTTTCTCCACACACTGTGCACAGTTTTAGAAACCTTTATCACTTTTCCATTTGGCTGTCTCCCTCCCTAAACTAAAAAACAAACAAAAGTCCTATCTAGTAACTTGTCTGAGATATGTAAACAGCTGCCTCGTGTGGTGAGCCACAAAACTGCAGGTGGTACTTGGTGAAATATCCTCAGACCTGGGACTGACTTCACCCACCTAGTGGACCCCTCTTGACCAGAAGGAGAATAAGAGGGCTTCCTGCTCTAGTTGGACGTACTGTTCCTGTATAAGGTGTTCCTCAATTCTTGTTGTCTACAGTTTAGTTTTACTTACTTGGTTCTGAGTTGCTTCCTCACTTTCCTTCCTAGTTATTAGGTAAGGCTTCTCCTCTTTCATGGGAGGCTTTTACTGCAATTTTCTCTCTCTATGCACTGTCCTCACACTATGCATGGTTTTAGAAACCTCTATTGAAATAGAGTTGTCATCCCCCCAAAACACACGCACACACACACACCACCCTACCTGCTGGTAGCTAGCTTTGTGTCAGGAGCTGCTGGGACCTGTGAACAGCTGTGAGCTTAAATATGTGTTTGTGCTTAATGTTCGGTTGAGATATACAGCTGTAGACCAGATCTGGCCCATGAAGCCCTTTCAGCTAACAGGCAGCCTTTCTCAACCTTGGGTCCCCAGATGTTTTTGGCCTACAACTCCCATCATCCCTGACCACTGGTCCTGTGAGCTAGGGATCATGGGAGTTGTAGGTCAAAAACAGCTGGGGACCCAAGGCTGAGAAACACTGAGCTAACCTAACAGCCTCTTCCGTTTTCTTTCTTTCTTTCTTTCTTTCTTTCTTTCTTTCTTTCTTTCTTTCTTTCTTTCTTTCTTTCTTTCTTTCTTTTAATGGTGATAAAGCAACAACCCTGTAGATTTCCAATTGCAGCACTCCATTGGGCGTTTTCCAGGATGGGGATGAAAACTGAGACCTCCCTACTCAGATGATCCTGTAGATCAGCCATGTCCAACAGGTAGATCGCGATCTACCAGTAGATCACTGGACGTCTGTGGTAGATCACCGGTAGATCAGTGGCTCCCCCCAAAGAAGCTAAGAAACTTTGGCTCCCCTAAAAGAGGGTTCAACATCTTTGCCCTGCACCCCTAAAATGACCTGAACCACCAAAAACAGGGCTTTCCTTCCTAAAAAAAAAAGCTCAACAACTTTTAAACTCTGTGAGTAGATTGCAGTCTCTTGGAAGTTGGCCACCCTTGCCGTAAATCACTGTGGTATGTTGGCAAAGGGGATGAAAGCAACTCTCTCCTTAGCTGTTCTATGTGGATCAGCTGGAGAGTGGGGGGAACCTGTTTGGGGTGTGTGTGTAGAGGGAGGTCATAGTCTTTGTGTGTCTGTGACAGTGCATCAAGTGTGTGTGTTGTGTGTTAAGAGGTGTGTGTTGTAAAGTATTGTGTAACCGCCGGGCCCTGCTCACTTTTGGAATGCACCTGGCAATAACTTTCCACTAAGATATTGTGAACCCCGCCTCCACATTGAAAAACTTTCCCTACTCCTTATTTTTAACATGTTTAGCTGTCAGAAGATACAGCCTTAATCAGGACTGAGACTACAGTGTGTAGGGATGGGGTTTAACCCATTTGTTCTGCCATGACCCTGATGGAAACTGATCGGCAGCTCTGGAAGTTTCCTAGCTAGGGTTAATAGCAGCTTGGGGGAGAGGTTGCAGAAAGAGGCTTTTAAAAACCCTCCTTGTGCTCTGCAGTACAGGGCTCCCCACCGCACTTGGTGGATGTTACAGTGCAACAAAAGCAGGATAAAACAACAGCAGCCTGGTAGGCAATAACACTGGGGAAGCATTACAGAACAATAAACCAGAATAATGTATGGACAGTCTAGTAGAGATATAGAACCATCACTTAGGCACTCTTATTGCAGCATATACCCACAAAAACACACCATTTTGGAGGGGCCCACAGTATTCCAGCGTTCTGCAAGAGGCAATTTAGAAAAAAAATGTTCGCTTCTTTTGTTGTTCATAATTTAGAACTTTTATTTAGTGTGCATCTCCCCCCAACAGGATGCATCGGCTTAACCAGGCAATGTTTCCTGCATGGCAGGAGTTTTAAAATCCAGTTAAATCTGTGCTGAGAGAGGAATTATTGCTTCAATTGCTTGGCAAATCTGATTAATGCCATGTAAGATTATTTCTGGCACAGGAGGGAGTCATGCTTGATGCAAAGCAATGCAAACATTTGGCAAGATAACTGGCCTCATTTTAACATGATGTTTCGTCAGGGGGTCTCACACAGAAACAGTCATTTACCTCAACTCAACCATCAACGAACAGAAAAGAGGAGGGGGGGAACCCCACGGCCAGGAAAGCCAAATGTGGCACTAATGAAAGTGATGTGAAATTCTTTGATCTTAGACTGTGGACATAGCTCTGTGCAGCGCCAACAGAAATAAGTAGTGACATTTTGTGGGGAACAATTGCTAGGTTAGCTTGTTGGGCTGGGTGGGAGACATGTTAATCTGTCAAAACCAAAACCAGTCTCCATACGGAAAAGAACTCCCAAACCCACAGATGGGCAGTATCTATATTAGAACCAACCAAAATGTCACGAAATGCCAAGCACACTTTTGAGCTTTCAAAAATTCTTCCGATCAGGCTAGACAAAGAAGGGTAGGGAGTGAGGAAAAAGCAAACAAGCCAAATTAGGTTGGCTATTTCTGTCGTACAACTTTATACAGTCAAATCTTCTTTCAAAGAATCCTGTATTAAGGATACCGAGAGTTGTTAGGAGATACTTGTTCACCTCTGAGAGCTAAAGTTTCCAGTGGGCAGAGGGACTGATTGTTAAACCACTCTGGGCATTGTGAATAATTCTCGGGGGGTAATTCCCAGTGCCTTCAACAAACAGCCCGTCGCAGGGTTCTTCGGTGGAAGTCGTGACTGTTTAAAGTGGTATGATCCTGCTTTAAAAGTACACTATAGTGCAGATGGCGCCGAGGCGCTGCTGGATCAGTCAGCCTGCAATCACCAGCTTGTCAGAATCCAGTGTTTCTGGGAATCACAAGTGGGGAGAGAGCCTTTTGTACTTTGAGAAGATGCTTCTGGAGCATCTGTGCAGTCTGCTTGGGTTTTCACAGCGCAAATCCACCCGCTTCCACATATTTTATGCTCCTGTGAGGGGGGAGACATTTGGAGGAAAGAGTGGGCAAAGCTTACCAGAGCTGTTGCAGTTCAAGTCCTGTTTGTGACTTTCCCATAGGCATCTAGCTGGCCACTGTGAGAACAGGATGCTAGACTAGACGGGCCACTGGCCTGATTCAGGAGCCAGGCTCTTCAGCTACAGGGACTCTCTTGTACCACACTGAAAAAGGGATGATTGGTTCCAGCTTAGGAAGCAGCGAATAGGGAGAGGGGCACACAACACAACCAAATCTTACCTTGCTCATTCAGTAAACTCGCTAGATAGCCATAGGCTATCTTCTCGTGCTGCTCAATCTCCTTTTGCAACCTGCGAGTACAGTAATTATGCCAACCTTACAGGGTGGATGTAAGGATGATAGGAGAATTAATGTGAAACTCCTTGACCTTTCAATAGTGCTGTAGAGGCACAGAGAATTATTATTAGCACCAAATATGCTAATTGTGCTATTTTAAGGCAAAACATGTGTGACTACTTTCTGTATGAATTTTCTGCCTCATCTTTGACATCAACTCACCTCACATTTGGGAAAAAGTGCCAGGTGCCATACCACATTAGAAGGAACAAGAAATCAGAAAGTGGTACACACATTTGTTTGCATAAACCTATTTTCAAGCGGTATTGATATGAATCTAAAATTAAATTTTGCTGGTCTGCACTCAACCTACTCTTACAAACTTGTACTAACAGTGTAGCAGGTATTATTTGGAATTCTCTCTCTCTCTCTCTCTCTCTCTCTCTCTCTCTCTCTCTCTCTCTCACACACACACACACACACACACACACACATATTTTACTGTTATAATCATGGTTTTATATGTGGTAACCCTGTAATCTGACCTGGGACCTTTTGGTGAATGGTGGGATATATTCATACATTCACACACACCAGATATACACCATAAAGCTGGGTTGTTCTAAAGCAGGCGCCAGGCGTGGTCAGAAAGCAGATCAGGATCTACTTGCAGACTAAGAGTTCCTCCATATGTCCTTTTTATTGCATATTCATTATGGTTTGTCATATACTTTCCCATTTTCACAGTGGTCACACTGCCTCATTTCCAGCCAGTGCATTTCCCCTAACCTTCTGCTGAAATCCCATAACTTTTTCTACTAGAAATGTTCCGCTTTATTTTTGTTTCACTTTTGTTGTACTATATAACCCCTCTGATCATCAGTAGCGAGATAGGATGGGGAAGGATCGCAGAACACACAAAGTAGAACAAATCACCATCTGCACAGTTTTAATTGTGTCTAGAACATTACAGTGGTACCTCTACTTACGAATTTAATGTGTTCCGAACGCACATTCGTAAGTCAAAAAAAATATGTAAGTCGAATCCCATAGGAATGCATTGGGAGAAAAAATTCGTAAGTCGAAGGAACCCTATCTAAAAATTCGTAAGTAGAAAAAATCTTATCTAAACCGCATCCAAGATGGCGGATGGAGCTCCGTTCGTAAGTAGAAACATTCGTAAGTAGAGTTATTCGTAAGTAGAGGTACCACTGTATTGTCAATGAAGCACCAGCTTAGAGGGGCCCTGTGTGGTAATTTGCAATATATTGACAAATATTTTTTGCTCCCAGTTTTTCAGGCAACAGGAACTGCAAACGTTAAGTAGGTGGCGAGAATCCCTGATACATACTAGTGGAAAGACCTAGATCTATTAGACTTAAGTTAGAGCAGAGGAGACTTTGGTTGCTCATTAAGGAGGGTTGTTGATAGAGCAGTTTGATGATGGAAGGAATGGACACACTGTCCATCACGACGTCTGAGCAGGCGTTTGTTGGGGATGACGTAGCTGTGGGCATTCCATCAACCTAAACCTATACTAAGATGAAGTGTTCAGGGCCAAATGTTACAGTGTAGACATGTGTAAAGTTTTCCAAATGGCTACGTCTTGATAGCAACCTCAGGAGGACCAAAAGTGCTGTGGAGAGGTGATAGGATATGAGAGCATGCTTAACCCTCTCCCCCCAACTTTCCCCCTTCAAGCTCTCCGCTTCCAACTGATTTCACCATCACTGGGTAAAATCAGATGGAAGCTGCATGTAACATTAACCCAGTGGGTGCTGCTCAGTTCCAAAGATCCCTTGAGAGGGGTTGATTTGCAACAGAGAATCAGCAGGGGGGGGGCTTTACCCTTTACCTACCTCCTGTTTTCTCCCCAAACCCCTCCTGGGGGTGGACATATTTGTCAATTTGTGTTTCTCTCATTTTCTCATTCTTCCAGTCTTAAGTCTCCACATTTCTGCATCTGTCTGCATTTTTTTCATTCACACTCACCCCCAAAACTGACTTTTTTGGACACAGTATTTAGTTAATGAACTGCACCACAGTGTGAATTTTGAAGGATACCTATTTCAGCTTGCACATTGTTTTGGAATGTCTGAAATAGGTAGGTTCACATTAAAATCCCAGCCAAACTAAATTTCTCTTCCATCCCTAACATCTCTCATCTGCCTCACCTGCAAGCAGACTCTCTTCTTGAAACCAGCGCATTTCAAGGATGCTTTTTGAGGCAGAGCAGCAGCTGTTGTGTTAACCTTATAAGTGGCTCTGGTATAGTCTGTACTTTGGGTCTCAGAATACCCACTCTGGGAGACAGGAAACCTGGCTAGCTCTGCTCAGAAAGCACACCACTGTCAGAGGAGTTTAAATAGAGAACCAGCTGAGATCTCTTGAGAATTATCTGCATTCCCTGCTAGTAGTTGTTGACACCCACTTTCCTGTCATACCCAAACTCGAGAGACGGTAGTTGTGCTCATTAACCACCAGTCCGCCATCCTTACTCAGTGATGACAGTATTATCCCTGCAGAAGAGGAGGACTCAGCAATGATAAATGTGCTTTCTTGCTAGTCCCCCCCCCCACAAGAGCAATTAAAAGTGTTACTATCCCAGATGAAACAAAGAATAAAAAACATTCCTTCCAGTAGCACCTTAGAGACCAACTAAGTTTGTCATTGGTATGAGCTTTTGTGTGCATGCACACACTGTGTATCTGAAGAAGTGTGCATGCACACGAAAGCTCATACCAATGACAAACTTAGTTGGTCTCTAAGGTATTACTGGAAGGATTTTTTTTATTTTTTGTTTCAACTACGTCAGACCTACACGGCTACCTACCTGTAACTCCCAGATGAGTATTTTATTTAAGTAACATGCCTGCCTTCATTAATAAAGTGAGGTGCTCCAGAGCTGGAATATCTTTTTCCCTGCTGGTAAGCAGAGTCAAAAAGCAGCTAAAAAGAACAGCGTAAATATATTGTAAGTAAGACACATCTTACTGTCTGCCTCTGTGTCCAGGGGCTTTCTAGTGAAAGGTTCTGAAGCTGCTCGCCTGATTTGTACAGAGGCGTTGTTTCAAAGCTCATAAAAATCAGGCAATATTTATTTATTCCAATAATGTATACACCACTTACAATATTCTCTCAGCAGTGCACAAGAAACTCAATAAAAATGAGTTAAACACCAGAATTCAGTAGGCGCTGGAAGCTCAACAGGGAGAGGGCCTGTCTGACTTCAAACAGAAGGGAATTATTTAAAATTCGGCCCACAATGCTGAATGCACCATTCCTACTGGCTATAAGCCATACATCTAAGCCATGGAGACCACTACTATAACTGTGACTCCTCCAGAGACCTCAGTGATCAGGCAGCGATGTAAGGGATCAAGCGGTCTTTGTGCAATAATTGATCGATTTATTAAAAAGTGCTTTTGGGTCTTGTAACCCTAAGGTCTTCCATATTAATTCTCCATGGCCTGGCATGGGACTGGCTAGCCTCTTTGTGACACCTCAGCAGCCAAATAAGCGACAGAAGGGGTGGTTGTGTCACCACTGGTTTCCCAGACTCAGTGGTCTGGTTCGCACGTCATGGAAAGCCAAACTACTACCTATTTCAGTGTGTCTGAAGAAGTGTGCATGCACACGAAAGCTCATACCCATAGCTGCCAAGTACCCCGTTTTTCCCGGGAACCCCCCGTTTTTACTTACCTTTTCCCGGTGGCCCCCCGTATCACATCGTCTCCCGTTTTTCTCCGTTATTTTCTCCTGCCTGCGGCCATTTTTTCTTTCCGATTTGCCCTTCTATGGGCACCAAAAATGGCCGCCACCGGCTTCAAAAGTCGCATCTATGCATGTCCGGAAGTGCATAGACGCGACTTCCGGTGTCAGCGGCGGCAATTTTTGGTGCCCATAGATGGCCGGAGCAACACTGGAAGTTGCGTCAACGCACTTCCTGACATGCATACAAGTGACTTTCGAAGCCGGCGGTGGCCATTTTTGGTGCCCATAGAAGGGCAAAGCGACACCGGAGGTTACGTCGACGCAACTTCCGGTGTCACACGGCTGCCGGTCCCGGATTCTGTAGTCCGGGACTTGGAAGGTAAGCTCATACCAAAATAAAAAACTTAGTTGGTCTTTAAGGTGCTGCTGGAAGGAATTTTTTTTATTTTGTTTCTACTGCCTATCAGGTCTGCACAAACATGCAGGCTCCTGGAGAGGAGCCACTGTGTTCCCTCGCCATTTTTATTTCTGTGCTGCTCTGAACTTAGCCAAGGTTTAGCAGGTTGTCTGAACCTGAGTTTGCGGTCAAGTCACCTCCTCTCTAACCATAAGCTGTAACCAAGGTTTGATAAGCTAGGAGAGAGTTGAAACATGATAATGCCTTTGGTGAATCTGGACAGTGTTGGTCCACACCATCTCAAAAACTGATATTGTAGATCAGTTGGGTGGTATCCAAAAATTAGCATTTTCTGCTGCTGCCCCCTGCACTCTGGAATGCCCTTCCCTCTGCTGCAGGCATCCCCAAACTAGGCCCTCCAGCTGTTTTGGGACTACAACTCCCACCATCCCTAGCTAACAGGACGAGTTTGGAGGTGTCTGCTCTGTTGCACGTGAAGCAGAAACCAGCTGTTTGATGCATCTTGTGAAAACACTTTTTTTTTTTACCCAGGCTTTCCCTGACTCATAAGATTGGATGCTATTATTCATCAATTCCTGTTTGGGGGCACTTCCACACTGTCACAGTTTTCAGTTGGGATTCAATCATATACCGGCAAATTCAAGTTGCACAGCTAAAGCTGGTTTGGAGCTCTTGCACAACAAACCCACTTCCCCAAATGATCAGACTTCTTATGATAAGGAAAGTGATAGGGAACATGCAGTGGTATATGTGGGATAACACTTGTTTTGGTGCAGCATTGTTTAGCCTCCCCAAAATTCCGAGTGAATGTTCATTAAAATGTTGACTTCATCTAATCTCCCTGCAAACAAATTAGGTCAAATGCTCAAGAAGCAGGCTGTCTGTTTTTATACAGTTCTATTTGTTTTTATGTTGCATTTCAGTACACTGCTTTGAACGGGGAGTGTGGGAGGTGTACTTTTTGGTCTCCCCATGCTTCCCTCTTAAACCTCAGATCTCAGAGGCTGCGAGTTTCCACCTTTCACCTTCAAATTCCCAATCTTGGAGACTTAAAGGGGGAGCAGGCAGAGACTCGCAAAACCTTTTCCAAGTCTCCTAGTGCTTCCCTTTTAAGCCTCTGAGATTGGGGACTTAAAGGTGGGGGGGCAGGGCTTTTTTCCCAGCTGGAGCTCCAGCACCTCTCAGGTGGGCACCATTGCCATTCTAAGAGACCAAGGGAGAAGCTCATGGAGAGCTCTGGCACCCAGTGAGGTGTAGTGGTTAAGAGCGGTGGACTCTGGTGAATCGGGTTTGCTTCCCCGCTCCTCCACATGCCGCTGCTGGGTGACCTTAATCATACTTCTCTGAAGTCTCTCAGCCTCACTCACCTTACAGAGTGTTTGTTGTGGGGGAGGAAGGAAAAGGAAATTGTTAGCCGCTTGAGACTCCTTAGGGTAGTGATAAAGCGGGATATCAAATCCAAACTCCTCCTCCTCCTCCTCCTCTAGAAAAATAGCACTGAGGGGGAGGCTTGCAAAGGGCTCAGCTTTCCCCTTCTCTCTTTAAGTCTCCAATCTCCCTTTAAGTCTCCAATCTTTGAGACGCCAACCTTGGAGACTTAAAGCAGAGTAGAAGGAGACTCACAAAGCCTGCAATTGATTTTTCCCATGGGTTAACATCCCTTCATTAAAAAAGGATTCCCCATCCCTGAGCTACAGAATTTTAGCCTTAGTATTGGGTGGGTGGGAAATGCAGCTAAAGGAAGACATTTCAGAGACATATAAAATCATGCATGATGTGAGGAAGTAGGGTAAGAGAACTTCTGCTCCAACTCCCCAAGCCCCATGCGAATGGATGAGGATTATGGGAGTTTGAGTCTAGCAACATCCGGAAAACACTACGTTAGCTCCGCCTGCTTTATGTTGTTCGGTTCACTTCTTATATTCTTTGCTTCAAATGGCTTTTTGCAGCCGCATCTCTATCTAGGTGTGCCAAGCAGAAACACACACACACACACACACACACACACACACACACACACACACACAGCAAATCTAAAAGAAAATATTTGCCCTTCACAGTAATTTACATTTTGTTCCTCAGTGCCACATAAAGATTGTTTTGTGGGTGGATGATATTTTTTTGCAACATTTTACTTTGCAACTATGGATATTTGTCATATGGTTATCTCAGTTGCTTTTGTGGTTTGACATTAAGGCAGCTTCCTATTGCTCTGGGATGCTGTGAGAAGAACGGGGGCTTGCAACATCACCTAGCTTGTTTACAAAATTAATTCAAATTTCCCATCAAATTTCAAAAGATGCATAGGGCTTTTCCACAAAGAAATCAAACATACGTTTCCCCAGCCACTTGTTATTATTCTTTTAGTGTGAATAACTCCTGATGTGCTTCTCCTGATGATCATACACTACCCAACTGCTCCACCATGATGCTCACACAAACCACATTCCACACAGCATGACCAAAGAGTGGTGGATGGAGTTATCTGGGGACCCTGTGGGCTTGACTTGCATTTCAGGTACCTGGAACTACGACTGGACTACTGTCATCTGGTGTGTGTGTGTGTGTGTGTGTGTGTGTGTGTGTGTGTGTGTTCCCTTGGGATTGATCCAGAAGCTGCAGCTGGTGCAGAATGCTGTGCTGTTTGTAGAGTGGAGCTCCTGGAAGCACACATATTACACCTGTGCTGGGGGAACTTCACTGGCTGCCAATCAGCTACTGGGCTGTGCTCAGGGTCTTGCTGTCTAACATATGAAGCCTTGAACAACTTGGGACCTTAGTTTGCCGACCCATGCCCTAAAGTGTGCTTAATGTTAACGGTGCTTTGTTTGAACATGCCAGCTCCATAAGAGATGGTTTAAAGTTGAGTTGTTTCAAACAAAACACAGTTAACATTTACCAGAGTTTGTTGGGTTTGGACAACACAAGAAGCTGCAGTTAAGCTAAACTGGAAACAAAATCTACCCAGATCTCCCTTGTGGTTGCACTGGAGGTGTGGGTGGGATGCGCAAGCCTGAGGTTCACTGTAGCTCATTGTTGTCACACTAAACTATGGTTTAACAAGATGTCCACACTGGGACATGGTGCAGACAGGAAAGAGCTGGGTGTACCAATGCTCTGATTCAGTAAATGCAGCTTCATATGTAAGATTGGAGCCCTTGGTGTGAGACAGATGATGAAAATTACATCATTTAATTGCATTTGCCAAACTTTATATTACAATACAAACACATAGTCATATCCTGCTCTTGCGTGGGGCTCTCAGGGACTGATCAGATCCATTACCCTTATATCCAGCAATGCTTCCTTAAATATACTCGGAGTCGAGAGTGAATTTCATGCTCTTTATTCAGCTCATAGTCATCAAGGAGGAGAAGAGAAGACGAATGCTCTTTTCCCAAAACCATCTGCTTATATACATTATTTACACAATGGGCCTTGCGTGATTGGCTACTTCAGGGCTACACCTGTGGGCCAATTATATTGTGGATTGACTTCTGCCTGCAGCCTGATTGGCTGCTCCTACAGGCCAATCAGGTAGCAGATTCACTTCTGCCAGCCGCCTGATTGGCTGCTCCAGCAGGCCAATCCGGTTGCGGATTCACTTCCACCTGGAGTTGGATTGGGTAGCTCCCGCTGATTCTGAATCCTATTGTTCTAGGATTCAGCTCAGTACATAACACCCCTCCCCTCTAAGTTCCAGTCCTGCCCGGGAAGTTGCATTCGTAGTCCCCAAGGTCTGCTGGCCGCCTCCGTGTGCGTTGTGGCCTGGGGTGTTCCTTGGTCAGGGGTTCTGGTTCTGGCTCGTGTTCCGAGGCTGCTGGCTGTCCCGGGGCTGTCTGGTCTGGCGCCACTGAACCACTAGGTTGTAGCTCTGGTTCCGGTGTCCTTCCAGCCTCGGGGCGCCCCTCTGTGCCTACTGCTTCTGCTTCCCCTGCCCACCCCTCTCGCTCTACAGGCCTCACTGCCCTGCTGTCCCCTTGGGACCCCTCTGTCCCGCTCTCCTCCCGGGTTCCTCCTGGGAATCGTCGCCGTAGCTGGTCGCAGTGGCGGCGCCAACATTGCCCCCCTTCCGTTAGTACCTCGTACGACACGGGACCGGTCACCTTGGTGACTGTGGCGGGTACCCATGCTGGGCCTGCCCCAAAATTCTTTGCATACACTGGGTCCTGGGCCACAAATGTCCGGGGGTTCCTGCCTTTCCCCACCACTACCTCATCCTGAGCTCTGTCGGGGTGAAGTCGGTCCAGTCTAGTTGCAAGGCGCCGGCCCATTAGTAATTCAGCTGGGCTCCGGCCCGTCGTTGTGCTTGGGGTGCTGTGCTGTGCTAGAAGAAATGCAGCAAGGCGGTATTCCCAGTCCCCTTGTGTCATGCGGCGGAGGCTGTCCTTGGTGGTCCGCACCATGCGCTCCGCTTGGCCATTGGTGGCAGGGTGGAATGGTGCTGAGCGGATGTGGCGGATGGCGTTCTGCGCTGTGAAGGTCTGGAACTCCTCTGACGTGAATGCGGTTCCATTGTCCGAGACGAGGGTGTCAGGGAGCCCGTGGGTCGCAAACAGCTTACGTAGTACCCGGATGGCTGCCGCCGTAGAAGTGGATGGTACCAGTGCGACCTCCAGCCATTTGGTGTAGGAATCCACCACTATGAAGAATGTTTTTCCCTGGAAGGGGCCAGCGAAGTCCACGTGCAAGCGTGACCATGGATGTCGGGCGGACTCCCAGGGCTGGACTGGGGCCCTTGGGGGATCCGGGCGGGATTCTTGGCAGGTCTGGCAGTGTTGGACCCAGGCCTCTATCTCTCTGTCAATCCCCGGCCACCACACATAACTCCTGGCAAGGGCCTTCATCCTCACTACCCCTGGGTGTGTCTCGTGTAGGGCTGTGAGGACCCTTTTGCGGAGGGGCTGGGGAACAACAACCCTGCTTCCCCATAACAGGCACCCCTTGTGGGCCGACAGTTCATGTTTGCGGTTTGTGTAGCCAGCGAATTCTGGCCCGGGGCTGCTGCTGGGCCATCCTCGCCACACCCAGTCCAGGACCCGGGAGATGACCCTATCTTTTGTGGAATGGTGCGCCACTTCTTGTGCCTGAATGGGTCGGTCGGGAAGCAGCTCCAGGGTCATAACCTCTTGCGCAGGCGCTGGGTCGGGGCCTGTTTCTGGTAGTGGTAGCCTGCTGAGGGCGTCTGCGTGGCCCATCGCCTTCCCAGGGCGGTGGATTAGTGCATACTGGTAGCCGGCAAGGAAAATTGACCACCTGAGGACACGTGGAGACAACACTTGGGGGGTCTGCTTCTCAGGGGCAAACAGGCCAAGCAACGGCTTGTGGTCAGTCACTATGGTAAAGGGCCGCCCGTACAAGAAATCATGGAATTTTTTTACGCCCTTCACGATTGCCAGACCCTCCTTGTCAATCTGTGAGTAGTTTCGTTCGGCTGCAGCAAGCGTCTGGGAGAAGTATGCCACCGGCACCTCTCTTCCATCCGGGAGTTGGTGTCCCAGGACAGCGCCGATGCCATAGGGAGAGGCGTCGCATGCCAGCACCACTGGCAGCCTCTCGTCGAAGTGTGCTAAGACCGAGTTCGAGACGAGCAAGTCCTTGACTGCCTGGAATGCGGCCCTTTGTCGCTGGCCCCACACCCAAGGGGCCCTTTTATCTAGGAGTCTGTGTAGGGGCTCCGCTACCGCTGCCTTATGGGGAAGGAAGGCATGGTAAAAGTTCAATAGTCCCAAGAATGACTGAAGTTCGGGCTTGCTCTTGGGCGCTGGGGCCTCACAAATGGCCCGTACCTTGTCACCGGTTGGGTGGACCCCTTCTGCGTCCACCTTAAATCCCAGAAAGTCCACCTGTGGCACTCCCAGTAAACACTTTTCCCGCTTCACCTTGAGGCCCGCCGTCTGGAAACGGTGCAGGACGGAGCGGAGGCGGTCCTCAAATTCCTCTGGTGTGGGCCCGGCGATCAGTACATCATCGAAGAAGGGGGTGACGCCAGGAATCCCTTTAAGGAGAGAGTCCATTAGATTCTGGAATATGCCTGGTGCCACGCTAACGCCAAATTGCAGCCGCTTTACTCTGAATGCCCCTCTGTGCGTCACAATCGTCTGAGCCTCTGCTGTGGCTTCGTCCACAGGCAACTGTTGATACGCTTGGGCCAAGTCCAGTTTGCCAAAGATTTTTGACCCAGCCAGGGTGGCGAGGACATGGCTGACCACTGGCACTGGGTATGCATGGGCCGTGAGAGCCTTGTTTATGGTGCATTTGTAGTCTGCACAGATGCGGACCGAACCGTTAGGCTTGACGGGTGTGACAATTGGAGTTTCCCAGGGGGCGTTGGGCACCGGCTCCAGCACTCCTTGCTCCACGAGCCGGTCCAATTCCTCGTCTATGCGGGGTTTCAGGGCGAACGGGACCCGGCGGGCCTTGTGCCTGATGGGTCGTACAGCGGGGTCTAGCTGTAGGGCAATGGGGGGTCCTGTATATCGTCCCAATGCCCCATCGAAAACCCCTGGAAACTCTTGGCATATGGCGTCCACGTCCACTTGTAAGCTAGTGCGGTTCACCCCGGTAACGGCTAGCCCCAGAGGTCCAAACCATGCCAGTCCCAGTAAGCTAACGTAGGGGCCCTTAACTACCAGCAAGTCCAATTGTTGCTTTCGCCCTCGATATTGCACCCTGAAGGTCCCCACCCCCATAGTAGGGACCTTACGTTTCTGGAAGTCCCGGAGGGTGAATGGGGCCGGCCTTAGTTTGGGACCCCCATTAGGGCACAGTTCCCTTAATGTTCGGGCCGAGATTATGGATAGAGTTGAACCCGTGTCCAGCTCCATGCGGCATGGGGCTCCCTCTATCTGTACCTCTATATAAATTTTCTCTGTGCTGGGATGGGGCAACTGGAATACCTGGTAGTCCGTGATCTCCGTTGAGTTGCCTTGGTGCATGGTGCCGTGTGACCTGGGGCTCCTGGGTCGGTCATCTGATGCTTGTCGACGGGTGAGTCGAGCCCGACACACCCGGGCGATGTGTCCCAATTTTCTGCACTGCCTGCACTCTGCGTTGCGGAAACGACAGGTCCTCCTCTCGTGGTTCTCCCCGCAGCTTGCACAGTTCCCTCCTTCTCGTCGAGGCTGCTGTGGTGTGTGTGCTGCTTGAGTGCGCCGCTGTACTCGGTGTACTTCCTCCCTGTCAGATTCGGATTCGTCGGTGAGGTCTTCGTGGTAGACCCTCGGTTGGGATGGCGGGGCCGGTCGTGCCTCTTGCGTTGACCTCTCGGCGGCTTCGGTTGCCAGGGCTTCCTCCAGAGCAATCTGGAACGTGAGGTCTTTTTTGGCGTAGAGGCGTCGTTGCAACATCTCGTCCCTCAGGCCACCGACGAGGCGGTCACGAAGCATGTTCTCCAATTCTGAGAAGTTGCATAACCGGGCGGCTTGGCGGAGGGAGGTCACAAACCCAGTTATGGTTTCCCCCGGGGCTTGCCGCTTTGCGTAGAAGGCATTTCGGCAAGCTACCACTGAGGGCTGTGGTGAGAAGTGCTCCTTCAGCCGTTCCATTATTGTTTTGTAAGAGACGGTAGCGACATCTCTAGGTGCAAGGAGAGCCCGGGCGATTTCAAACGTCTCCTCTCCACAGACGCTGAAGAATGTCGCCCTCTTCATGGCATCGTTGGTGACTTCTTTCGCTTGCAGGAGGAAGTTGAAACGGGCGGCGTACCCTTCCCAGTCTCCTGATGCTGGTTTGAATGGCGAGAAGCTGCTGTCGGTTGCCATTCTGGGTTCCTTGGGTCCTGGAGCTGAAGCCTGGATGCACGGTGCGATGCAGCGGTGCAGCAGGTGGCGGTGCTGCGGTGCAGTGCGTGGTGGCGGTCAGCTCAGCAGGATCCCACCTTCGTCGCCAGTGAAATATACTCGGAGTCGAGAGTGAATTTCATGCTCTTTATTCAGCTCATAGTCATCAAGGAGGAGAAGAGAAGACGAATGCTCTTTTCCCAAAACCATCTGCTTATATACATTATTTACACAATGGGCCTTGCGTGATTGGCTACTTCAGGGCTACACCTGTGGGCCAATTATATTGTGGATTGACTTCTGCCTGCAGCCTGATTGGCTGCTCCTACAGGCCAATCAGGTAGCAGATTCACTTCTGCCAGCCGCCTGATTGGCTGCTCCAGCAGGCCAATCCGGTTGCGGATTCACTTCCACCTGGAGTTGGATTGGGTAGCTCCCGCTGATTCTGAATCCTATTGTTCTAGGATTCAGCTCAGTACATAACACTTCCAAAACTATTTCACACGTCTTATATCCCAAGGTGAGAAAAGATTGACATAGATTTCAAATGGTTCCATATGACAGTGACACTTTCTAACATTTCCTAAACACGTTTTGCTTTCTCAAATCTTGCAAGATATCACACATACTGAAACAAGTTATGGTACAGTGTAAAGAAGGGTGGGTTTTTCTTTTCTTTCTTTTCTTTTTTTAATAGGGACAATAGTCAAATGCTCTTACTATTTCCCCCTAACAGCTTGTTTTGGTTTCTGTGTGGGTGGCTCATGTGAGCCAAAATGTTATGGGGTAAATGTTTTGTGAGTGGAGAACAGATTGTCCTTTACAAGCTGAAATTTGAAAAATTTGCATTTTAACTATATTGTCAAGGGTAAAAAATAAAATAAAATAACAGCGGCTACCTCTTAACCTGCTGACATATAGTAGCTGTTCCTCATACGAGGACTGAAACTCAAAAGGAGAATAACAGATTATATAAACTAGAGCTAGTCACTGTTTTTCAAACTTAGAAGTACAATCTACAATATTCAACCTGTGAGTTATCATTGTCTCTGCTACTTGGATCCCAACTCACACATTACAAAGAGAAAAGGTTGGGGTTTGTATGATGTGCTCAACAATATAGTAGGTTTCCAGACTGGATTACTGAAATGTGCTCTACATGAAGCTGCCCTTGACGAAGAAGAAGAAGAAGAAGAAGAAGAAGAAGAAGAAGAAGAAGAAGAAGAAGAAGAAGAAGAAGAAGGAGAAGAGTTTGGATTTGATATCCTGGGCTTTATCACTACCCGAAGGAGTCTCAAAGCGGCTAACAATCTCCTTTCCCCTCCTCCCCCACAACAAACACCCTGTGAGGTGGGTGGGGCTGAGAGACTTCAGAGAAGTGTGACTAGCCCAAGGTCACCCAGCAGCTGCATGTGGAGGAGTGGAGACGCGAACCCGGTTCCCCAGATTACGAGTCTACCGCTCTTAACTACTACACCACAATGGCTCCTGGAAGCTTCAACTGGTCCAAAATGCAGCAGCCAGATTGCTGGTTGAAGTTCCATTTCAAGCTCATATCCCCATGTTTTAAAACAGCTGTGTTGGTTGCCAGTTGGTTTCTTTTTTCTTTTCCCTCCAGTTGCCAGTTGGTTTCTAGGTCCAATTCAAGGTGCTCAAATAGGCCTCAAATATCTGAAAGTCCACCTCTTTCACTACAGATCTACTTGGGCGCTAAGATCAGCAGAAGGGGCCCTCTTGGTTGTCCACCACTCTCAGAAGCTATGGGTGGCAGTGGCTCAGGAGAGGGCATTCTCTGTGGCAGCCCCTAAGTTGTAGAACTCCCTTCTCAGAGGGGTACACCTGGCACCTTTGCTATACTATTTTCATTTTATGCTCTTTACCCTTGTCATTGAGAGGTATACTTTGGGGGTTCACCCTGTTCTTGCGAAGTAATTTAAGAGTTTTAAACTATTTTTTAATGTTGTATTTTAAATTGCTGTGAACCTCTCTGGGACCTTAGGTTGAAGGGTGCAGTGCTTTTGGGGGGGACGGCACAGGGGTACACGTACCCCTAAATATTTTGTGAATCTAAGTTTGGCCTCATTGAGGGGCAGTATTTCAATATGAGTAAGAAAATGAGAGTACCCCATAACATTTATTTTTTTAAGAAAAAAAGCACTGGAAGGGTGTAAGGTAAATGTAATAATAATAATGCTGTTAATGATGCCGTTTAGGTGCTACACCCAATATGCCAGCAAGTTTGGAAAACTCAGCAATGGCCAGAGGATTGGAGAAGATCAGTCTACATCCCAATTCCAAAGAAGGGCAGTGCCAAAGAATGCTCCAACTACCGCACAATTGCGCTCATTTCACACGCTAGCAAGGTTATGCTTAAAATTCTACAAGGCAGGCTTAAGCAGTATGTGGACCGAGAACTCCCAGAAGTGCAAGCTGGATTTCGAAAGGGCAGAGGAACCAGAGACCAAATAGCAAACATGCGCTGGATTATGGAGAAAGCTAGAGAGTTCCAGAAAAACGTCTACTTCTGCTTCATTGACTATGCAAAAGCCTTTGACTGTGTCGACCACAGCAAACTATGGCAAGTTCTTAAAGAAATGGGAGTGCCTGATCACCTCATCTGTCTCCTGAGAAATCTCTATGTGGGACAAGAAGCTACGGTTAGAACTGGATATGGAACAACTGAGTGGTTCAAAATTGGGAAAGGAGTACGACAAGGTTGTATATTGTCTCCCTGCTTATTTAACTTATATGCAGAATCCCAAGCCGGAATTAAGATTGCCGGAAGATATATCAACAACCTCAGATATGCAGATGACACAACCTTGATGGCAGAAAGCGAGGAGGAATTAAAGAACCTTTTAATGAGGGTGAAAGAGGAGAGCACAAAATATGGTCTGAAGCTCAACATCAAAAAAACCAAGATCATGGCCACTGGTCCCATCACCTCCTGGCAAATAGAAGGGGAAGAAATGGAGGCAGTGAGAGATTTCACCTTCTTGGGCTCCTTGATCACTGCAGATGGTGACAGCAGTCACGAAATTAAAAGACGCCTGCTTCTTGGGAGAAAAGCAATGACAAACCTAGACAGCATCTTAAAAAGCAGAGACATCACCTTGCCGACAAAGGTCCGTATAGTTAAAGCTATGGTTTTCCCAGTAGTGATGTATGGAAGTGAGAGCTGGACCATAAAGAAGGCTGATCGCCGAAGAATTGATGCTTTTGAATTGTGGTGCTGGAGGAGACTCTTGAGAGTCCCATGGACTGCTAGAAGATCAAACCTATCCATTCTTAAGGAAATCAGCCCTGAGTGCTCCCTGGAAGGACAGATCGTGAAGCTGAGGCTCCAATACTTTGGCCACCTCATGAGAAGAGAAGAATCCTTGGAAAAGACCCTGATGTTGGGAAAGATTGAGGGCACTAGGAGAAGGGGACGTCAGAGGACAAGATGGTTGGACAGTGTTCTCGAAGCTACGAACATGAGTTTGACCAAACTGCAGGAGGCAGTGGAAGACAGGAGTGCCTGGCATGCTATGGTCCATGGGGTCACGAAGAGTCGGACACGACTAAACGACTAAACAACAACAACAACAATAATAATAATACAGCACAATATGATACACATGTTCCTGCCAAAAAATGAACTGTATGGTCTAAGACTGTGGTCTAAAATATTTTTAGCTGATGGTGATCATAACAAAACCAACAATAAATGAAGTGACTTTATGTTGAACTTCTATGAATTTGTGTACAGTGGTACCTCTACTTACGAATTTAATGCGTTCTGAATGCACATTTGTATGTTGAAAAAATTTGTAAATCGAATCCCATAGGAATGCATTGGGAGAAATAATTCGTAAGTCGAAGCAACCCTATCTAAAAATTCGTAAGTAGAAAAAAATCCTATCTAAACCAGCGTTTCTCAACCGCTGTTCCGCGGCACAGTACTGTGCCGCGGGACGCTGGTTGGTGTGCCGGAAGACGCTGGCAACGAGAAGGGCGATTTGCTGCCCTGTCACGTGACTGGCGGCCGCCATTAGGGGCGCTGACCCGCCGGAAAGGAAGCCGGCCTGGGTCACGACGGGGACAGGGCGAGCGCAGCTCTAAACAGCCACCACCACGGATGTTTGTCTCGCTCTCGCTCCTCTTGCTGGCGGCGCCCGGGAGTTTTTTGGTCGGCGCGGGAGTGAGCGGCCTCTTCGGCAAGGAGTCCTGCAGAAGGTGAGGTGCTCTTCTTGCTAGCCCAGGGGTCGGCAACCCGCGGCTCCGGAGCCGCATGTGGGAGCCTCAAAAGGGAGCCTCACCAAGAAGCCCCAGCCCACACAGACAGGGACCGATCGGAGGTCGGTCCGTCATTTGTTCCCTTCCGCTGCAGAAACTCCGCCGCCGGGGCTGCGCGCACGGGGAGAAGGCGGCGAGTGGCTCCGCCAAGGACATAATGCAGAACAGACCCGCAAAGGAACCCCTCAACAGTCTTTTGCCATTAAACTCCAACTTTTACACCATGCACTTTTTGCACCCGTGTGTGTAATGATTACGTCTCCCCTCCAAACTAAACTAAATATAGGGCGGCACAGAGTTGGTGTGCCGTGGGATTTTTTTTCATAGAACAAGTGTGCCGTGGCCCAAAAAAGGTTGAGAAACACTGATCTAAAAAGCATCCAAGATGGCGGACGGAGCTCCATTCGTAAGTAGAAACATTCGTAAGTCAAGTCATTCATAAGTAGAGGTACCACTTATTCTTTTGTTGCTTGTCCTGTCTTCGCTACACTTTTGGGTGCCTAAAGAAGAAATCAAGATACAGCCAAACCTTGGTTGTCGAAATGTTAAACAACTGAAAACTGAAAGCAGAAGCCTCAATACAATAGGGAAACTCAAAGTGTATCAAGGAGGTCCCCCAAAGTGCAATCCTACTCATCTCTACTCAGAATTAAGTCCTTTTGAATTCAGTAGTGCTTGCACCCTCATAAGTAGTTATAGGATTGCAGCCTTATTTCGACCGAATGACCTAGAAAACCTGAGTTATTTAAAGAGGGTTGCCCATGAAAAGTGTTCAGAAATTTCAGTTAGCGCAAAGCACTCAAACCACAATGTTGATGGGAGCTAGCTGGGTAATTCGGTTCCATCACACCAGTTCTACATGATTTGCATTGACTGCCGATTTGTTTTGGAGCTCAATTCAAGGTGCTGGATTTAACCTTTAACGCCCTTCCAGAGGTGGGATTCCTTTTGTTTTATTGTTTTTATTGCTGTGTGTTAGCTGCTATGCGTTTCTTTGTGAGAAAGAATTGGAATATATTTTAAAAACAAACAAATAATATAAACAAAACAAGCACTAACAACCTGTTTTGCATCCTCCATTCCAAACAGACACCTGGCTGCACCTAGAAAACCAGCAGATCAGGGATGAAGGGTAGGCCAGACTCCCTTCTCCCTAAATCTAGTGTTTCATGTGGAATGAACTTTTTGTATGGATAAGCATTTGACCAAGTAAGCCCCTTCAGCAGTCTGCTGGGACACAACCTAGTCACATGCTTAACACCTCAGTGAGAACAAGACCTTTGTCTGAAGTGGTGTTAGTGGTTGCGGTGGTTACAGACTTTCCCTCCGATTTAATTTTAGGAGCAGAAAACAGCAAGAGAAGGTCACCGCCATCTCTTCACATCTGCAATCTATTTGCAATGAGTCGAACCAGTGCTCTTCTGTCAAAATACCTCCCTTCCCTCCAACCACATTCTTCCATGGTGACTCAGGTCAGCTATTCTCTTGGAACAAATCCATTCTGATGCTGTCCTTGTCTCTATTGGAAATTAATTCAGATATGAAGTCAAATGTTTGTTTTGAAATGGCATCTCAGAAACCACGTGACTGAAACTGGACTTTACCCAAGGTGACAAAAACAACAACTTTGTTCAACGGCAAAGGTGGACCTTGAAATGGGGATCCTGGGATATTTCCATCTGAATGAGTAGAAGCACCGCATGGTAGATTTTCCTAGTTGTGTCTTGACCCAGCCCTGACAGGGTTTTCTGGCTCACAGACACTAGCAGTGGAGGGCAAGTGGGACACTGCCTCACCAACCTCATTCTGTCCTGAGCCACCAGTCCCCACCTGCCTGCTTTTCTGCTTACAATCAGTCTAGGGCAGCCTTTCTCAACCTTGGTTCCCCAGATGTTGTTGGACTACAACTCCCATCATCCCTGACCACTGGTCCTGTGAGCTGTGGATGATGGGAGTTGGAGTCCAACAAAATATGGGGACCCAAGGGAGTAGCGCTCTCATCAGCTTCTTCCTCCTCTTGATCAAAGTTAGCAGGGTGGAGGGAGGAGGGAGACAAAACTAGAAATATTTGGCACTCTCTTTCATTGGCTCTGGCTCCACCTACTGTTGGTCTTCCCAACTTCCACCCTAACAGTCACCACTGCACTACAGGCCCAAAATTAATCCTGGGCTGAAATATTCAGTTTAGCATTTTTTTACCCGATTTAGGGAGATGGGTAGAACAAAAATAGGTCAAATAAATGAGTTATTTTCAGGTGGGTGACAAAATATGACGTTTGGGGTGGTGCGAATGAGGCTTAATACTTTGAAAAGAGGCAGTGTGTGTGTGTGTGTGTGTGTGTGTGTGTGTGTGTGTGTGTGTTTCCATATGGATTTCCCTTCATATGTAGGCCAAGCTTTTTATAGATGTGTCATGACAATCTCCACTGTAAGGTGAAGAATGTCAAAGGTCAGGTCTTTTTGCACTGTTATTTTCCGCTCACATGAATATGGCTTGATAGTGCATAGTGGCTTGTACTTGACCTCCGTGGTTTCTCTGTGTTTTGTTGTTATTTATTTACCGCCCAAAGCAGTGACTGCTAAGAAAACAAAGCACCCACTGTCGTTGCTTCAAGCAGTGGTGGATCTACAAACAACAGCCCTGTGCCGTGGCAAAATGCTCCAGTGGGAATGATATTAGAACCACAGAATCGTAGAGTCAGACGGGACCGTGAGGGCCATCTGGTCCAACCCCCTGCAATGCAGGAATATTTTGCCACAACCCTAATCTTAAGAGTCTTATGCTCTTCACCAACTGAACTACGTAATGTTACAAAAGCCAGGTGCCTGCCAAAGGGTGGCAAGAGCCCATGGTGTTCCTGGCACACACACACAGGGTCTGTGCCCCTTTGGAGAATAGAAGACACGGTGGAGACTGCTGTGCTTTAATAAATATGGTTTATTCACCTATTTACACCTTCATTCTGCATGGAGGAAGTCTGGATCTTATGGCATACACATTTCCAGAAGCACCTTCAGGCTGCCTCTCTCCAAGATGGAGCCCAGGTTCCTCTTCCTCCTTCTCCTTCCCAGAAAAGCCCCATCGCCTTGGCAAGCCTTCAAACCCCTGTGTCTCTTCTCACTTCAGAGCAGGGGGGACGTTCTTTTGTGTTGGCAATGAGCCTCAATGGCCCTCTGTTATACCCTTAACGGACCTAGCTTGGCCAGGCTGGTTTGCACAAACCAAGCCAGGGATTCCTCCCTGTCTGGCACAGCTCTGTAGTTTGTGTCTTAATCCATACCCCACTTAATCAACGTCCTTGCATTTATTCATTCCTAGGGTTTAGGGGGATCCCATCCCCCCAACCCAGATCCACAGCACCTTCACAAAAGGACAGTTTTCCACAACTGTAACACATCAGCAAATACTACAGTGACACAAATACATTTTCCTATGTGAAGTTTTTAATGTTTCATGTTTTTATATATGCTGTAAGCCGCCCAGAGTGGCGTGGTATAAATGGGTGGGGTATCATCATCATCAACAACAACAACAACAACAACAATGTTGTTTAGGGCGACCCCCCTCACCCATATCTATAACAGTATAGCAAAAGCATTTTGGAGAGATTGCCATGTAGTTGGACTGTTGTTTTTTTGGGGGGGTAGTTTCCCCCCTCATTTTTCAAAAAGGTAAACCCTCTGCTGCCTCTCAGTAAGGTAAAGGTAAAGGGACCCCTGACCATTAGGTCCAGTTGTGACCGACTCTGGGGTTGTGGTGCCCATCTTGCGTTATTGGCCAAGGGAGCCGACGTATAGCTTCCAGGTCATAATAATAATATAATAAAAATAATTTATTATTTATACCCCGCCCATCTGGCTGGGTTTCCCCAGCCACTCTGGGCAGCTTCCAACAGAAAAATGAAATAAAATAATCTATTAAACATTAAAAGCCTCCCTGATCAGGGCTGCCTTCAGATGTCTTCTAAAAGTCTGGTAGTTGTTTTCCTCTTTGACATCTGTTGGGAGGGCGTTCCACAGGGCAGGCGCCACCACCAAGAAGGCCCTCTGCCTAGTTCCCTGCAACTTGGCTTCTCGCAACAAGGGAACTGCCAGAAGGCCCTCGGTGCTGGACCTCAGTGTCTGGGCAGAATGATGGAGGTGGAGACGCTCCTTCAGGTATACTGGACCAAGGCCATTTAGGGCTTTAAAGGGCAGCACCAACACTTTGAATTGTGCTCGGAAACGTACTGGGAGCCAATGTAGATCTTTCAAGACCGGTGTTATGTGGTCTTGGCGGCTGCTCCCAGTCACCAGTCTAGCTGCCGCATTCTGGATTAAATGTAGTTTCCGGGTCACCTTCAAAGGTAGCCCCACGTAGAGTGCATTGCAGTAGTCCAAGCGGGAGATAACTAGAGCATGCACCACTCTGGCTAGACAGTCTGCAGGCAGGTAGGGTCTCAGCCTGTGTACCAGATGGAGCTGATAGACAGCTGCCTTGGTCACAGAATTGACCTGCGCCTCCATGGACAGCTGTGAGTCCAAAATGACTCCCAGGCTGCGCACCTGGTCCTTCAGGGGCACGATTACCCCATTCAGAACCAGGGAATCCTCCACACCTGCCCGCCTCCTGTCCCCCACGAACAGTACTTCTGTCTTGTCAGGATTCAACCTCAATCTGTTAGCCACCATCCATCCTCCTTGTGGCCAGCATGACAAAGCCGCTTCTGGCGAACCAGAGCAGCACACAGAAACACCGTTTACCTTCCCGCCGGAATGGTACCTATTTATCTACTTGCACTTTGATGTGCTTTCGAACTGCTAGGTTGGCAGGAGCAGGGACTGAGCAACGGGAGCTCACCCCATCGCGGGGATTTGAACCGCCGACCTTCTGATCAGCAAGTCCTAGGCTCTGTGGTTTAACCCACAGCGCCACCCGCCTCTCAGTAAGCCCTCCCCAAATAAAATATTTGCCTCCACCCACCTGAAAGTGGTCCCAAATGCCTCACCTTTCGTGGGAAAGGTGAATCTCATGAAAGCAGGAGGGAGAAATTACAACAACAGTAATAGTAATAAAGTGTTAGGTGCAAACCTGTCAGGGTTCAACCCTGGATCCAAACCTCCCTGCCTCAGGCCCAAAGGTTCCCAGATCAGCTGCTGTCTTCCTGGCTGTCTCTCAGACAACCCCCTCTCATATCCCTTAGGGCCACAGGAGCAGAGGAGATGGCAAGCCGGTCAAGAACTTCACAGCACCAGTTGCACATGAGGCTGTTTGGGAGGAGAAGTGCATGGAAACCGTTACTCTGATCAAGCTTGGATGACAGCCAGGAAGGGGCGGATCTTGCAGCTTCTATATAAACCCCTAGTCTGGAGGTGTGTTTAAGCAACTACTCTTCCAAAGCAACTACTCTACTCCCAACTTAAAAATGGAAAGCGTAATGCTGGTGGTCAACAAAAGAGGTTTAAAGACTGTCTCAAGGCAATTTTTTAAAAAATGAAGTATAAACACCAACAATTGGGAGACACTTGCCTGCGAGCGCTCCAATTGGAGAACAGCCTTTACCAAAAGTCTCATGGGCTTTGAAAACACTTGAATGCAAGGGAGAAACGTTCTAAGAGGAAGGCACGTGTGGCAAATCCACACTGTGATCAACTCCTGCCCGGAAACCAATGTCCCTACTGTGGAAGGACGTGTGGATCCAGAATTGGCCTCCACAGTCACTTACGGACTCATTGTTAAAACTGTGTTTATGGAAGACAATCTTACTTGGCTACGAGTGATCACCAAAGAAGAAGAAGAAGGGTGCTGGGGTTTTTTGCTCCATGAGGGGTAAACTACAAGTCCCACTGAAATCCATAGGACTTACTTTGGCATAGACATGAATAGGATTTCCCCGCAAAGTCCACAGAGGCCACTCATCCATGCTCCTTGTTTGTCTTTGCCTTGTTTCCCTTTGGAGGGAAGGCAATCCTCCGGGGTTTTAATTGGACCCAAGGTACATGCCATGAGTTGCTAACTCCTAACTTATAAAATTTGAGCCTTGTAGTATGATCTGGAGTCTAGATCAACTCCTGTTGTTTATTCTGGGTACATACAGTTGCAACTGAAAGTATTCAACCCCCATTGCAAATCAGGTTTATTATCAAAATTTACAGGCTTTCAGCTGTTTGCAATGAGCAAATCAAACAAAAGCAATCGAAGTAGCTCAACGCAACAGATGCCACAGACCAAGCCACTGCCAGTCACAGTAAACAAGGCTGGTGATAGGGACGTAATGGTTGCAGAAGGCAGCTTTGTATGTTACAGGATTATTGAGATAATATATATGAAGTTTTAGATCAACCTTCTGCACCCCCAATTCCCATCAGCCCTAACCAACATGGCCAATGGTCTGGGGTGATGGGAGTTGTAGTCCAACAGCATATGGAGGGCAACAAATTGTGGAAGGTGGTGCAGGACCAAAGCTAAGTATTGTGATTAGTTCTAGATGTGAGTTTATGAGGATTTTAACAATTCCAAACAGTCAACATGAATCTCCTAGCCTGTCTTTGTATTTCTTCCTATTAAAATCCATGTACGTGAGAATCCAGTCATCGTTTGAGATGGCAGACATATCTGCTGTTACCATGAGGCTCTCCAGTGACACCTTATCAGTCTTTCTCTGGCTGGTTGTCACATTAGCATGACCCTCCAAGACATTTTGGAGGGGCGGAGGATTGCGTGTCACAGCTAGCAGACGTCGTAGGATTCACAGTGTCAATTACAGAGAGGGGAGGTGGATGAGCTGAGCACTCTGGGAATTGTGCTAGACCACAGCTGTTTTCGCCAAGCTTCTGGTAGACACCATGTCAAAGAACTCAGTGTTGTATTTTTCTAAATCCCATCTGATGAAACTGCCACAAAGCTGGTCTTCAAAGCGGCTATGGAGCTGTAAATGGCTGTGCCTTGACATGTATGATCAGATTTCAAAGCGAAGCACAGGACTAATGGCCAATTAGAACTGTTCCCTTTGGACGTGGGCTCGCCCAAGCGATCATGTCAAATGAAACTTTAGAAGTTGCGGATTCTCCAAGCGGCTCTTTCTGTCTTCTCAGAGCTGTAGTGTTGACATTCTAAAACATCTTATTGTTCCATTTGCGAAGAAAGGTGTCACAAAGCCAGTAACCGATCGACTTAAAAGAAAAGTTTTCTAAAATTAGAACCCAACCTGGGAATGACTTTCGCACATGAGTACAGAAGTAGATTCACCTTTCCTTGTTGACCGCTGTATTCGCGGTTCCTGTTACTTCCTTCCCACATGAAAAAGAACACTTCACTGTATGTGACCATGGTGGTGGTTGATATCGGCACCTTTCCCCATACAGATATGGGGCAACCAATCCGGGGAAGCATGTCCACACCCTTTTGGGGCCCTGTCTTTTGGATGTGGCAGCTATTTTGTGTTGTGCCACTCCACCAAGGTAGCCATTTTGTAATACGCCATGCTTCCATAGCAGCCATTTTGTGACTTGCACCCAAGGCATTTTCTCAGAATTCCTAATGTACCTGTACCGCTGGCCCAAAAAGGTTGCAAGCCCCTGGGGACGTAAGCCCCACTGAACAAACACAGTGGGTCTGATGTCTGTGTAAACATGCGTATTGTGAAGCAGAATGCGCAATACAGGCAACTCCCAATTTACGTGGGCGTTACGTTCCGTGCCTCCGCACATGAAACCAAAACCGTGTATATTGGCAGCACCCTGTAGGGGCACAGCTGACAAACCATAGCTCCCAGACATCTTTGGCCGAAGCCATGTGACAGGCTCCATCTGTACTAGACATTTAAAGCAGTATTGTTTCACTTCAAACAGTCATGATTTAAGGGTTGCTGAGAGTTGCTAGCAGACTTGCTATTCCCATCACAGAATTACAGTTCTCAGAGTGGTTTAACAGACAGTCCCTTCTTTCCCTGGGAATTATGGGACTTCTTATTCAACTCTCATCACGCTTCACAAACTACAGTACCCAGCATAGGTGGCATCTCACGCCGAAGATTGTGGGTGCCTGCAATGAAGGGCTTCAATTTTGCCCATTGATTTCGTGGGGGCTCAGCCCCACAAGTATATTATGGTGGGTGCTGAAGCACCCCCAGCAACCCCCCCCCCGGAGTTGGCTCCAGTGGCACCCAGGATTCCATGGGGGAAGCTGTAACTGTCAAACTTCAAGAAAGAAGATTCCACCTAAACATTAGGAAGAACTTCCTGACAGTAAGAGCTGTTCGGCAGTGTAATTTGCTACCAAGGAGTGTGGTGGAGTCTCCTTCTTTGGAGGTCTTTAAGCAGAGGCTTGACAGCCATATGTCAAGAATGCTTTGAAGGTGTTTCCTGCTTGGCAGGGGGTTGGACTGGATGGCCCTTGTGGTCTCTTCCAACTCTATGATTCTATGATTCTAAGTGGTATGATACTGCTTTAAATGCATAGTGCAGGCAAGGATTGAGAGAGAACTTCCAAGTTCTCACTGCGGCTCAAGGAAACGGTGACAATTTCACACTGTCCATTCTGCAGCCCCAGGCTTTTCAGAAGTTTCCCGTTGTCCTTGCTGTGTGCATGAAGTCTAACGCCCACGCTTGGCAGGGCTTTGGGCTGCGCATGTAGAACTTCCATTACAAAAGTGTGAAAAGTGCTACCAGGTGATTCTTTCTGCTTGTTCTAGGATTTGTTCGGTTTTTCTTAATATCAAAAGCAACGACCCTCGGAGTGTGTCACCGGTCTTTAGAGAGTAGGCTGATCATGTGACTTCTACTTTCTGTTTCCAGCTGCCACATAACATTAAAAGAAACTAACACTTAATGCTTTCCTTAATATTACTTTCCATATTTCTCCAGAGTTGCCATGGGAATATTAGGTGATCACAACTAGAAGAGAAAGTGATCTAAGAGGAAACCATTTCCCTATCTAGCCATTATTCATCATAATTAAATAGCAGAAAACTACTTTCGCTGCAACTGGCATGGACACAGTTACACCCCCCCCTCACTTTCCTCTTTTACTTTTTACCATTTGTTCATGTTTTTAAAATCCAAGCCTCAACTCTTGATAGAGAGTATGGGCTTGAATTTTATATACTGCTTACATTACAGAAAGGGTAGAGAACAATTTTCCAGTCTGAGGGCCACATTCCATTTTGTGCCATCTTCTGGGGGCCGCATGCCAGTGGTGGGCAGGGCCGGAAGCAAGGGTGCGTGGAGCGAGGAATGTACAGTTTATCTTCGTACAGTTCCTCCTCTTCCACACGCCCATCTTCATCCTCCACCCAGACAATCAAAACAGCTTATCAGAATTTGAGGGCACATTTCAGTCGGGCAAAAACACAGTGCAAAATAAGGCCAGTGGCTTGGGGAGAGTTTTGAGAGCCTGATAAAAGAGGCCTGGAGGGGTTGCATTTGCCCGAGGCTCCCCACCCCTGCATTAGGGAAAGGATTTATAGACTACGCTCCTAGGAACACAGGAATTTTCCAACAGCTGCTTAGGGGGTCCTGTGTATGGAGATCAGTATTGGCTGACCAGCTTCCCGCAAGATACCCCCACAATCCAGGTGTATGTGTGAAGGCTCACATCTATGGAATCAGGCCAGCTAGATAACAGGGGAACGGTTCATGTGAATAGCTGCTTGGAATGCAGTTTCCCTACCCAATGCACCAGCTGAATGCGGGCAGAGATTTGTGTCTATTGGTGGTTTGAAACAGAGGAGGGAAGATGGGAGTCCATCTCCATAACAGCTGGTTGGCACTTTCCAGAATTGCATGCTGGGCTACTTGCACCGTGCTGGTGATTGCAGATAGGAAGTTGTGAGATGGCTTATTCACCTTTACAAATCTTTCTCTAAAACAGTGGCCTCAGGCTTATAATTTTTCATGTGCATCTCTATTTATCTGTCTGCACTTTGGGTGAAGAACCTGAGAGTGGCCTTCAAAGTGTGCATTTATGTGCAGGAGAGAAATGGGGAGGGCTATTGAATTGAGCGGGGAGCTATGCAATGCTGTAAACTGTCCGCTTTGGGCTCTGCCTCTGCCAAACGGGTCATAGCCACTGATCAACTCTTCCCATCAGCCTTTCATAGGAAAAGCTTTCTACTCCTGATCTACAGCCAAAAGATAAAAGAAAGTGCTTCTTCGCACAGCACATAGTTAGACTGTGGAACTCAATCCCATAGGAGGTAGTGACGGCCACCAACCTAGCTGGAGGATTAGATAAATTCATGGCTATTAGGCGTGATGGCGGTGCTGTGCCTCCAACGGCTGGAGGCAGTAGTACTTCTGAATACCAGTTTCGGCAAATCACAGGAGGGAAGAGTGCTCTTGTGCTGATCACTGTGAGAATGGGCATTGGCCTGACCCAGTAGACTCTTCTTACGCTCTTCTATACCTTCAGAGACCATGAATACTGGGACACCTCAGGAACTGTTTTCCCATTTCATCTGTTGTTTGTATAAACCCAGTGTAAGTACTTTACATGCTGCAGCCGCAAGTCATATTTTGCAGGAATTCTCCAACAACTGCTCGAGTATCTTGACTGAACTTCCTTGCCCTTTCTTTGAGCTGCGCATGCTAGATCTTATCTTTCACAGAAGACAATCTCTCTGTGTGTGTGTAGGGAAACGGAAGGTGGCTTTATCCCAGGACTTCAAATTGTATTGGTGGCCTCTTTCGGGTTGCCTAAAGGCCACCACCAGCGTGCTGTTGTCAACAATGGACCATACCATAAACACACGTTTCGAAAGTTACACAGATTTCATTCCGAGCGATAACGGCATGCAGAAAAGTAAGTGGCTCATGCCTCTCCAACCCATTGTGCTGTATCACCCAACAAAAATATATCTCAAGCTTATCTCTGCAGATAAGAATCAGTTTAAGCCACATGCACCAAATGCAAGCTAAGGCTGAATCCTGTTTTTGCAGTTTGACCTTTAAGGCACTGCAGCAGTAGACCAAAGATGTCTTTGAGAAATGCCATCTTTTTAAAACATGCAGATGTTTTTAACATAAAGCCAAAGCAGCACCTGCAATGCTTTCAAGAAGTGTTAGTGAACCTTGATTTTTTTAAAAGGGATTTTCTTTAGATAACCAAAGCCTTTGAGTGCATGGTGATGCTATGTGCTGTTTTGTAGCACTATATACAGTGGTACTTTTTAGCCCCGGTTGAGATAGAGCCCTGAGGCTGCTCTGAGCTAAATGGCATTCAAACCACTACACACTTGTGAGATTAAGAGGGAGAGGCCTTCTCAGTGAAAAAAGAACATAAGAACACGTGCAGAGGAAGACAACCAAGATGATCAAGAGTCTGGAAGCCAAGCCTTAAGAGGAGACTGAGAAGTGATATGATAGCCACCTTCAAATATCTAAAGGGCTGTCACGTGGAAGATGGAGCACGCTTGCTTTCAGCTGCTCCAGAAAGTAGAACCCAAACCTATGGATTCAAATTACAAGAATGGAGATTCCAATTAATCATAAGGAGCAACTTTCTGGTGGTAAAAGCTGTTTGACAGTGGAATGGGGAAGGTGGTGGACTTTCCTTCACTGGAGGTTTTTAACCAAAGATTGGATGTTGGGAAAGATTCAAGGCACAAGGAGAAGGGGACAACAGAGGACGAGATGGTTGGACAGTGTTCTCGAAGCTACCAACATGAGTCTGACCAAACTGCGAGAGGCAGTGGAAGACAGGAGTGCCTGGCGTGCTCTGGTCCATGGGGTCACGAAGAGTCGGACACGACTAAATGACTAAACAACAACAACAACTGGATTGCATGGGGTCATTTCCAACTCTACAAGACTATGATTCTATAATACTAATCAGAGCCTGCTGGATCAGGCCAGTGGCCCATCTAATTCACAATCATGTTCTCATAGTGGCCAACCAGATGCCACATGCAACTTTAATTCTAGAGTGATCTTCTTAGAGAGGCTCACATGGCGTCCCCTCTGTATTCTCTCCCCCCGCTTCATTTTTTAATATGAAAAAAACACATCATACATATATTTTATTAAATTTTAAAAGGAAACAAACTAAGCCTGCACTTAAATAGAACATCCGCAGCATTAATTCCACAGAATTAAATACAACTTGAATTGTATTTCAAAAGGAATTAACCTCTATATTCTTTATTGTGCCAAGTGAAGAGTTGCAGGGGATTTTAAAGTCTCCATTCTAGCTGGGGCTGATGCAAGTTGCGGTCCAAAACAGGTAGGTGAAGGCTGGCTTAAGAGAGGGGAGCACACCAAGGGGGAGGGGGTGGGGATGGTTGCTGAGGCTTACTCTGCAGGATCACAATGGGAGCTTAGAAAGAAGGCGATGTCTGACTGTGTGCGCGCAATTGTTTCTGTAAAGTGCCAGAGCAACTTCCTCCTTTACTGCTACTGTGGCAGTAACCTCAATCCAGCTCTGGCAGCTTGACAACTATACAAGCAAAATGACGTGGTGGGGAGGAGGAGGTATGGATGTGAGAGAAATAGCCTTACGCACTCAAGTTTTCCTAATTTCACATAGCAGCTGCTTCCCCTGGTTCCAGAAAGGCCAAGGGAGTGGTGAAATTGAGCACACGAGCTCATGAGCAGAAGATCTGCAACTCAGTGGTCCAGAGCATCTTCTTTGCATGCAGAAGGTCCCAAATTCAATCGCTGGCATCTCCAGGTGGGGTTGCAAAGGATGTTGGCCTGACATCCTAGAGAACTCTTGCCAGTCCACGTAGACAATACTGAAGTAGATGGACCACTGGCAGATTCTTAAGTTCCTGTGGCCCTCTAGATCATAGAATCATAGAGCTGGAAGGGACCCTGAGGATCTAGCCCAACCCCTGCAATGCAGGAACGAATAAAAAAGCCAATGCAGTTCTGGGCTGCATCAATAGGACTATAGCATCTAGATCTAGGGAAGTAATAGTACCACTGTATTCTGCTCTGGTCAGACCTCACCTGGAGTACTGTGTCCAGTTCTGGGCACCACAGTTCAAGAAGGATACTGACAAACTGGAACGTGTCCAGAGGAGGGCAACCAAAATGGTCAAAGGCCTGGAAACGATGCCTTATGAGGAACGGCTTAGGGAGCTGGGTACGTTTAGCCTGGAGAAGAGGTTAAGGGGTGATATGATAGCCATGTTCAAATATATAAAAGGATGTCATATAGAGGAGGGAGAAAGGTTGTTTTCTGCTGCTCCAGAGAAGCGGACACGGAGCAATGGATCTTCCTGACAGTAAGAGCTGTTCAGCAGTGGAATTTGCTACCAAGGAGTGTGGTAGATAGGAGTTGTTGTGATTAACCTGCCCCAATTAGGAAAGGAGGAAGAGTAATGCATCAGAAACTAATTAAGGTGACACTGAATCACGTTATTTCGGACTGCAAAGGATCTTAAAAGGTCACTTCCTCCTCTCTATTTTTCCCCCCTTTCTGCCCTAGAGCAGGTTAAGTACGCTTCAGTTTAAGTACTCCACGGACCGTCTGGAACGGATTAATCCACTTTCCATTACTTTCAATGGGAAAGTTCGCTTCCAGTTAAGTACGCTTCAGTTTAAGTACTCCACGGACCGTCTGGAACGGATTAATCCACTTTCCATTACTTTCAATGGGAAAGTTCGCTTCAGGTTAAGTATGCTTCAGGTTAAGTACAGACTTCCAGAACCAATTGTGTTTGTAAACCGAGGTACCACTGTATATTACAGGGAACTCTTCTATGCTATCACCTCAATTTCCCTGAAAATGTACTACAGTGGTACGGTACCTCTACTTACGAATTTAATGCATTCCGAACGCACATTCGTAAGTCGAAAAAAATTGTAAGTTGAATCCCATAGGAATGCATTGGGAGAAAAAATTCGTAAGTCGAAGCAACTTATCTAAAAATAAGTTTTTAGTCCTATCTAAAAATTTGTAAGTAGAAAAAATCTAAACCGCATCCAAGATGGCGGACGGAGCTCCGTTCGTAAGTAGAAACATTCGTAAGTAGAGTTATTCGTAAGTAGAGGTACCACTGTATTTGTATGTCGCTTCTAATACAATTGCTTTGACACACACAGTTTAGAAGTTTGCCCTTGGAATCTAGGAACTGAAGTCCATCGGTCACAATTAAAAACAACACCAGCAGTGTTTTTTCTACCGGACTGGCTTGTGGCACTGCAAAAGTTATGATTTGAGGAAGGATGGCAAGCGTGCTTGGAGTGGGTGGGTGGTTTCTTCTTTTCTCTCCTCCTCCTCCTCCTCCTCCTCCTGTTGCTTTGATTCTCTGGCTGGCTGAGTTCATTTGCATGACTGTTTCATGCTTCTGTCAGCATACGCTCACGTCTGCGATAATTTAATGCCACCACTGTATGAATCGACAACGTGCTATCAGTATAGGAAAGTATTTAATACTGTTGGCCGCTCGCTGCCGTGTTATCATAAGGCGGGTTGGCAGCCTGCCTGGGAGCTCTCACCACTGGAAATGTCTGATCGTTTAATAAACATAAATAAATATGGAGTTCCATTAAGCTGGAAGGAATAAAGGTTTATTGGCTGGTTTACAGAGCCTGGACAGGTCATTTCCACATCACTTCGGATTTTAGCCTGCTAGCCCTCGGGACTTCACAGAGACCTGAAACTTGCCCTTTGGCTACTGCCCTGCACATTTCCAGTCTGACCTAATGATTCTCTGCGGCTGCAGAAAGCAGCACAGAGAGATAAGGAAAAGAGCACTAGAGCGACATCACATGCACTTCTGCACTAAAGGGCAGCTTGTGGTCATGCAAATCCGCCTGTCTGTTAAGATCATAATCTGAAACTTTTTCCAGGTGACCCTGCCGTCCAAGGTCAGGTGGGTGATGACTGAATGGACTGATTGGTTGCCCTGCCCCATCTCAATCAGGGGTGGGGGACCTGTAGTCTTCCAAATGCTCATATACTACAAATCCCATCAATTTTAATATTTGGCTGTGCTGGCTGGGGCTGATGGAAGCCTACCGGTAACAAGATATAGAGGGGCACAGGTTCCTCAGATGTGTCCTAAATGTCTTTCCTGCTTTCATCTGCTGATGAAACTCATTTCCCTAGGAATTTTTATTTTTATCATCTTACTGCTGGGTGTTGTCTGTCTCAAGAGACAATGGAGTGAAGTCAAACTGCTGGGGAATCACAGCACCTGCTGTGACTGCAGGGACCAGTAAAACCGCAGTAAAACATTAAAATATTTTATTTCGTTAAACTTTTTTTAATCAAATAAACTTTTTATATGTCGCGCTATTTGTATTTAGGTTCTTGCTGTTTGACGTACAATTCCTTGCTCTTCCCCACACTTTCTATGCACGCTTACACACTAAAACACCCACAGAATCTACAGCGGAGCTCTTCTGACCAGGAAACCGAATAATGTGAACTAAGACATAACAAGAGATCTATTTAGAAACCGAAGTTTCGCCCACCCAATAATTTTTGTTGGTGTTTTTTCTTTCTTTCTTTCTACAGAGCACCCCTCCTCAGGGCCCGACAACAGACATACAGCAGGTTGCTGTTACCAAAACCTACAGCAGAAAACACCCAGAGATCAAAATAGTCAAAAGGCACCAAACCAAAGAAATCTATGAACAGAAAAAAAAATATAGAAACAGTAACTCAGTTCTAGTAAGCCAGAAGATTCTAAATGCCAGCAAGACCCCTCTGCTATTTTTGCTTTTATTTGTATAAACAATAAAGCACTACCAGTCAGCTGAAGCCTTGCACTTTTCTCTTGCGAAACTGAAGTCTTGTAATGAAGTTTTTGTGTGTGCGCGCACATCAGATACAGTATAAAAGAATAGACTTTGTATAAGAGAGAAAGAAAGAGAGGATTGTAGCCCTGTGAGAGACAACACCTACACTCCAGGAAATCTCTTCTTGCTGTGTAGGTGGAAGCACTGAGATGTGTTATCTCTAAAAGAGCAGTTTTGGGGAAACCTCCATCATCTTGTCACGCAGATAACAGTTCACAATCTTTCAGACAGAGCTGAGGGGATGGAAACTCAACAGTGACAACAGAAAGACACCTGTATGAAAAAAGGAAAATGCCATCTCACACATCTCTGTTCTTAAATAGCAACATGTCATATGCCAGAGCCTGGAAAGAGCAATGACTGCCATTAATGCCTTAAGACTTAGCACTCAAGTGAATATCTCTAAGTACCTTGAGTACTTCTTCAAATATTTACTTTTTTTTTTTTACGATCCTATCAGTTCAGAATGGCCCAAAACAGCTCCAGGATGCAACAACACCACGTTTTAAAAACCCCTTTCTCCCCACTTGTCGTCTCGGTCTGCCTGATCTGTATAGCTGCCATGAAAAATACACTTCATGTATTTTTACATGTCCTTTTCCACACAAAGATTAATGTTCACACAGGAAAGTGTAAGACATAAAGCAAACTTCAGAGGTCATCTACCCTTTATTTTAGAGCTTTTCTGCATGATCACTCCCAGACAAAGGGAGACGGCCACCAGGAATGTATTTATTGAGCTCAGACTCCCCCACTCTCAGCTGCTTCCATGTGGTTCCCAGACAAGTATCCTGTACAGGCAGTGTGCTGGGCCAGACCTGCTAAGTTTCAACAATGGGAAGGTACAAACAGAACCTGCAACAAAATGCAGCGGTCTGGAGTGTTCATGCTCAGCACCCCAGCCACCCTATCCCTCTTCCAGAACATCCCAATTTTATTTTGTACTTCTCTCACTCTCGGGGTTCCAACAAGCTTGCCGATTCCCAAAGCCATTTTGCCACAATGGTATGTTCTGCATGTTCAGTTAACTGTTGTGTAGTTAAAATAGTTGGCCGATGCTGCTATTATTGCCGTGCCACCAATAGACATGCTTCGTAAAGGGTTAGGTGCCAGACTCCAAGACACTTAAAATCTAAAAGAATGAGGAACGTAATGAAGGGAAGGACAGAAGAGGGGAAATCTTACGGTAGCACAGCCATAGGTTGGAATTCTTATGTTGTCCATACATGTTATGCCTTAGTATCGGCTGTGTTTGAATAAAATAGCTTTGTGGGTTCTGGTTTGGAGAGTTCAAGCCTCTTACAAGCTTAGCACTCATGGGAATAAGAGGTGAGGTCTTCTTGTGGGAAGGGGTTATTGCTTTTCTTTTCTTTATTATGTATTTTTTGTCTTTGTATGTCGTGAACTGCCCTGTGATCTTCAGATTAAGGGCAGTATACAAATTTAATAAATAAACGCAATAAAGTAAAGATACCTCCGTGTGTGTGTGTGTGTGTGTGTGTGTGTGTGTGTGTGTGTGTCTGTGATGTCATTTGGCTATACAGTGTTACCTTGGTTCTCAAACTTAATTCGTTCTGGAAGTCCGTTCTAAAACCAAAGTGTTCCAAAACCAAGGCGTACTTTCCCATAGAAAGTAATGCAAAACGGATTAATACCCGTTCCAGACTTTTAAAAACAACACCTAAAACAGCAATTTAACATGAATTTTACTATCTAACGAGACCATTGATCTATAAAATGAAAGCAATAATCAATGTACTGTTGTTGTTGTTTAGTTGTGTCCGACTCTTCGTGACCCCATGGACCATAGCACGCCAGGCACTCCTGTCTTGCACTGCCTCCCGCAGTTTGGTCAAACTCATGTTCGTAGCTTCGAGAATGTACTGTACTATAGAATAAATAAGACATTATTGTAGATGATAAAGATTAAAGTGGTTGCAACAACTTGCCTCTTGGATGGGCCGGTTCTGGGGGCATCACTCGGGATATGCCTTGTAGAGAAGAGGAGGTGCTCAGTGAAGCCCCTTTTCCGCCCTTCCTGGCCCCAATTCACTGAACAGCCCTGCAGTGCTTTCCTGCTGAATAGGTTGTCACCAAGCACTTGAGGGTCACTGACAGTTCCAGAAAAAATGGTGGGAAATGGGATGAACAAAACATGGCCTGACGTGGGGGTCCGGGAGCAACATCCCTTATGCCTCCAGCTAATCTCATTTATGCAGAGGCTAAAACTATCTCCCTCCCATTTGCACCTTCTCCCCCCCAAAAGAGAGGAAATCCCTGACTTTACCTCTTGTGGAGTTGGAACTCCCAAGACTGTGAAACCCAAGGGGATACCAGGGGGATACCAAATTAATGAGGCTGACAATCACACACACTCCAATCATCAAACTGTGAAACTTTATTTGAATAAACAGTAGGCAGGAAGAAAGAAAAGAGGTCAAACAGATTACGAGATAAAGCAAGGTACTGTAGCTCTTAAAAATGGTCTAATCATGGTCTAACATGGACTAACAAAATAAAAAAATTCCTTCAGTAGCACCTTAAAGACCAACTAAGTTTTTATTTTGGTATGAGCTTTCGTGTGCATGCACACTTCTTCAGATGGACTAACAATACAGCATTCAAAGCTCACTGATGAGTAGCACAAGGGATGGTCAGTGTTCCAGTGTTATGGAAAATGCAGCTGATGAGTTTTAAAATACCAAATGATTTTTTAGTACAGAAACCTTTTCATTCAGCTGGAAAATCGTATTATAAAAATGGTATTCAAAGGATTATGTAAAGTTTAGGTAGTGAGCACCTGTTGTATCTCAACAGTGATGCTGATTGAAAGGACAAGGTAGGTCCATCATTTGGGCAGTGAAAAGGGGGCATCAAAACTCAGTTCACACACCCCCTCGACTCCAGATTCACACCCTCCCCATATTATCTAGCATGACCTCTTGTGCACTAGTTTAATAAACGTGCCTACAAATTTACATACAAACACCAGGAGACCCCCACAAACTCCATACATTTAAAATTTATTTGCCCCTTTATAAATTTGTAGATGTTTAGTCCTGGCCCATCCCTGAAGCTCTTTCCACACTCGATACATTTAAATGAATTCTCCCCTGTGTGAGTTCGTTGGTGTCTTCTGCAATTTCCCCTATAAGTGAAGCTCTTTCCACATTCTATACATTCATATGGTTTTTCTCCTGTGTGGATTCAATGGTGAATATTAAGGCTTGAACCAGTACTGAAAGTCTTTCCACACTCCATACATTTAAATGGTTTCTCCCCTGTGTGAGTTTGCTGATGTAAAGTAAGGTGTCCACTCCGATTAAAGCTCTTTCCACACTCCATACATTTAAATGGTTTCTCCCCTGTGTGAGTTTGCTGATGTAAAGTAAGGTGTCCACTCCGATTAAAGCTCTTTCCACACTCCATACATTTAAATGGTTTCTCCCCTGTGTGTGTTTGCTGATGTAAAGCAAGGTGTCCACTCTGATTAAAGCTTTTTCCACACTCCATACATTTAAATGGTTTTTCACCTGTGTGAGTTCGCTGATGTATAGTAAGTGTGGCGTTATTACTGAAGCTCTTTCCATATTCCATACATTTAAATAGTTTCTCCCCTGTGTGAGCCCGATGATGCTGAGTAAGCTGTGCTCTCTGATTAAAGCTCTTTCCACACTCCATACATTTAAATGGTTTTCACCTGTGTGAGTTCGATGATGTAAAGTAAGGTGTGCTCTCTGATTAAAGCTCTTTCCACACTCCATACATTTAAATGGTTTTTCCCCTGTGTGAGTTTGATGATGTCGAGTAAGGTGTGTACTCTGATTAAAGCTCTTTCCACACTCCATACAATTAAATGGCTTCACCCCAGTGTGAGTTTGTTGGTGCGAAGTAAGGTGTTCATTCCGGCTAAAACATTTTCCACATTCCATACATTCAATAGTCTTCTCTCCTCTGTGAATCCGTTGAGTTACCCTCAGGTTTGAACGACTCTGGGGTTGCGGTGCTCATCTCGCTTTACTGGCCGAGGGAGCCGGCATACAGCTTCTAGGTCAGGCACGTCCAACAGGTAGATCCTGATCTACCAGTAGATCACTGGATGCCTGTGGTAGATCACTGGTAGATCACTGGCTCCCCCCGAAGAAGCTCAACAACTTTGGCTCCCCTAAAAAAGCTCATTTTTTTGCTCTGCACCCCCCCAAAAATGGGGCATTCCCCCTCCCTTAAAAAGCTCAACAAGTTTGACCTGAACCCCCAAAAAGGGGGTAGATCACTGCCAGTTTTTAACTCTGTAAGTAGATCGCAGTCTCTTGGGTGTTGGCCACCCCTGTTCTAGGTCATATGGCCAGCATGACTAAGCCGCTTCTGGTGAAACTGGAGCGTTCTGTTTAGAAGTCCGCTTTTCTACTTTTTCCAGAGAAAGCAACATTTCCTCCACAACACCACCTCCAATTCACTAAACAGGGGGCGGGTGGCAGGGTTGGGGAGGGGGGGCACAATGTTTTGGGCAGGCCCCGTTGGCATATTCCTCCTCAGAAGTGTCCTTCCCATAGGGGTTAGTGGCTTGTTGCGCTAGGGCACTGGCCTCTCAGGGGTGCCCCAGCACTGGCGGGGCGCAACGAGTCACTAAGCGCTATGGCTCCACTGCTGCTTCCTCCTCTCCCTCAGCTGCAGGAATCCCCTGCCCACCGAGCCACTGTTGCCTGAGGGAGCAGCGGGAGCAGCAGTGGCGGGAGCGGCTTCCAAGTGGCCTCCTTCCACGTCACCAGTGCCTGCTGCCCCACCACCACCATTCCCGGGGCACAGGCGGCGGTGTGGCAACCACCTCCTGTTCCATGGCCATCGGGCCGAGCTGGGTCCCTTGCAAGCGCAGCAGCAGCGGCAGAAGGAGGAAGGGAAGAGGGAGACGCGGCTGGGCTCGGGCAGCACCCAGTGTCTTCAGCACATGGTACCGGGCGGGCTCTGCCTCCGCCCAGCCTGGCTGAGAGGCGGGGCTCGGCTGGGGACGCCGAGAAAGGAGAGGAGGAGAAAGAGAAAGGGAAAGAGACAGGCCTCCTCGTACAGGCTCCTCTATCGGAGGCCTTGCAAGCCGGGGAGAAGTGTCTTCTCCCTTGCCCCAGGCACGGCCAGGCCCGCGGCAGCGCCACGTGATCCCGTCAGGAGATAGCGGGAGAAGCTCACTTAGCAGCCGGCAGTGGCGCATCTCCTCCCACTGGCCTCCTCGGCTCCCTTTTCCCTGCCCATCCCAATTGAGGCCGGCCGGCCGGCTGTGTGGCTTCAGGGGAAGTGGGAAGGGAGAACGGCAAGGCATCCATGAATGGGCCTCAGGGGGAGGTCGAGTGGGAAAGGGATCCCAAGGGTCATCCAGTCCAGCCCACTTGCAGTGCAAGGAAGATCCTGTGGTTGAGATCCTGCGCGTATATATGCACCTTCTTTTCTGGTGTTCTGCCCCCCCTTCTCTCCCAACAGCCCTGCACCATCGGAAAGGGAGGGGGTACCAGAGGAACTTTTGCGCCATAGCACTGGGTGTGCTTAAGACGGCCCTGCCCAGCGCGTTTCTGAGCACAATTCAAAGTGTTGGTGCTGACCTTTAAAGCCCTAAACACCCTCAGTCCTGTATACCTGAAGGAGCATCTCCACCCCCATCGTTCAGCCCGGACACTGAGGTCTAGAGTCAAGGGCCTTCTGGCAGTTCCCTCACTGTGAGAAGTGAGGTTACAGGGAACCAGGCAGAGGGCCTTCTTGGTAGTGGCACCCGCCCTGTGGAATGCCCTCCCATCAGATGTCAAAGAAAGGCAGCCCTGTTTAGGGAAGTTTTTAATGTTTGAAGTTCTATTCTGTTTTTAGTCCTTTGTTGGGAGCTGCCCATAATTCTGAGGATGAAAGTGGGTGGAACCATGTATGCCAAGTTAACCTCTTTTGCAGCACTCCAGCCATTTCCTCAAGGCACACAACACAGCACAGCCATATGCCGAACTGTTCATCCAACACCTATTTACGCTTAAAGCATTCTGAGGTGCTGACAATACTAAGAGATGCTTCTTCACAAGGAGGGAGGCAAGGAGTTCTCATAAGCATCTGCCTGGCCAGGACTTGGATGAGTGAAGCACAAAGTAAATGTTCTTTTTCTTTTTTCTGCATTGTCAAAACAGAAAACGTGTGTGTGCTTTTGTCAGCTATGAAAAACAGTTTTTCTCTAGCAGATCATCAGCTCCACTGTCAATCTTGGCTCAGCCTACTGGGCACCCAGATGTTTCGTATCAAGTCTGAAGAACTTCCATATGAAAAGAAGCCCGCTTTGCCGTATAGGCAACACCTGATTGCACTAAAGAGTAATCTGAGATTAATTTGCCAGAAAATGTTGAGAAGAGTACCAGATGCAGTTAGTGGTTCCCATAAATCACACGGACTTCATTTAAAACACAAATGTGATTCCAAATAAAAGTATAAGGCAAGATACATATTTATTATAAATATATATATAAAAGTTCTACCAAGACAGGCCTTCAAGGTGATTTACAAGGCATCTTAAACAACACGAACATACTCACTAAACTAGCTTCAGGGCTGATCCAAGACAGTTTTCTGCCTATGGCAGAATACCAAACTATGTGCCTCTCCCCAACTCATGGGGTACTGTAATCAAGTTAGTTTGGTACCTGAAACAGAAAATCCCACAAGAGCCTCTCTCTGGGAGTATAAATACAACAATAATATATTGGACTTACTAACATGATACTCAAGATCAGCTGCTACTGTCTACCAAATGGTAGCGATGGCCCTGAATGGCTGGTTTAAACAAAGCAACCAAAATATGCTAGACAAATTTAATGAACCGAACATTCCTTTCTATCAAGGTATTGCTATCAAAAGTGCTATCAAAAGTGGCTGTCAAACCACTTGAGAATTTTGAGACTGCAATCCTATGCACTTACTTGGGAGCAAGCCCCGTTGAATTCAGTGGAATTACAAATAAGCATAGGCTTTGGCTGTGCAAGTTGATTTACTGTGCAACTTTCTAAACAAATTTAACTGATAGTGGAAAAAAATCACTAACATGTAGGGTGAGTTTTGAATGCATGAACCAGGATGGCATCATAATATGCAACAGCAAATAATACTATCATGAGGAACTCAATGCGCCCACTGGATTAAATGTGGTAAAAATAAAATTTCAGTATAAGGAATTGGGTCATGTAATATAACAGTGCAATGTAACAGAAAAGGATGTCAGCATTTTTAAAAAAGTGTTTGCAATTTATATCATGCTCTGTTCACACATTAAGCTCTTGGGCTGTAGGGTAGTTACTGTCAGAATGTTGACCTGCACCTGTATTAACAACTGCTAAGGGGACCCAGGTGGCGTTGTGGGTTAAACCACAGAGTCTCGGGCTTGCTGATCAGAAGGTCGGCGGTTCGAATCCCTGCAATGGGGTGAGCTCCTGTTGCTTGGTCCCAGCTCCTGCCAACCTAGCAGTTTGAAAGCACCTCAAAGTGCAAGTAGATAAATAGGGGCCGCTCCGGCGGGAAGGTAAACGGCGTTTCCGTGTGCTGCTCTGGTTCGCCAGAAGCAGCTTTGTCATGCTGGCCACATGACCTGGAAGCTGTCTGCGGACAAACGCCGGCTCCCTCGGCCTATAGAGCGAGATGAGCGCCGCAACCCCAGAGTCGGACACGACTGGACCTGATGCTCAGGGGCCCCTTTACCTTTAATCTTACAAAAAAAAAGTTTCTATTACAATGTGATAATGTACAGCTGGATTCTGGCCTCTATACAGTAGTTTTATGGTCAGTCTTCAATTAAATGGGTACACAATGGAATCCTCTCCTGCTACGATGAGGTAAATTGGGAAAGCAAATTGGGAAAGCAAAAGGAGTTTCTCTTAGTAAGTCCTCCAGTTCTACCGTTTCTTACAGCACAACCATCATACACCTTTTTAAATAAAAATGCTGTGGTGATCATGCTACTACCAGTTAATTCTGTTGTGAAAGATTTAGGCAGCATACTTAGCTGGAAATCCCACTGAGCTTGGTAAAACTTGCTTCTGAGCAGATAGGTGTTGTGGAATCTTTTTCAGCCTGAGGCTGCCCTGGGTTGGGCAGGATGCAAAGGAGGCTAGAATAATGGATGTGGCTCTGCCCTTTGTACAGCAGATTACATCCCAGCCATGCAAAAAGGCAGACATTTCTACAAACATACAAATACACCTCCATCCTCTTTTCAGGCAAGCAAGTAGCACTATCCCTGTTCAAACACCTATTATCATATAGTGTATCCTAATGGCAATCTTAATACTCCAGGTACCAATCTTTATGAAACAAAAGTGGCCACACACACACCTGCCCAGTAACACTGAAAAAGTATGGGTGGGGGATGGCACAGCAAAATGAGGTCTGAGTATCCTCTATGGCAGGCACCCCCAAACTGCGGCCCTCCAGATGTTTTGGCCTACAGTTCCCATGATCCCTAGCTGACAGGACCAGTGGTCAGCAAAGATAGGAAATGTAGTCCAAAACATCTGGAGGGCCGAATCTTGGTGATGCCTGCTCTAGGGGCATAAAATGCTAGCTGACTGTGTGAGTGAGGACCGAAAATAAGAGAGTATGCGGAATGGAATTTTTGGAGACCTGAATGCCTGTACTCAACACTGCAACAATTTGTTGCAGAGCCTTAAATGAGGACAACATTCCAAAAGTCTAATAAAGTGGAATCCAGTCATGAACTGTTTATGCCATAAAAACTCTGTTACTCTTTTTAACACTTATCTAGGTACAAGTCCCAATGAATTCAGTGGGGCAAATTTCTGAGTAGCTATGAGTAGGATGTGCTGCAAGGTATCTAAATTCTACTTTTTTTTGCTGCAACAGTCTAGTGTGGCTACCCTTCTGGTGACACTATTGGAGAAAGCTTTTTCTTTAAGCTTACAAAATGAAAAAGGCACACCTAATTATTAGGAACTGTCAGTAACTGAAGTTGAGCTTCACCCGCAGAATGAACTTTGTCTAAGCTTAAGAAAAGAATAGAGGCCTGCTATTTTTGAAAAACTTATTGTTTGCCACCCTCTTGTGGAAATGAAGGAAATTAGAACTTGTGTCAGAAAATGAGACTATTGATACATAATTATCAAAAATAAAATAAAACAAACAGCAAAAATCAGCAACAAAAACTAAGGAATGTAGTGTGGCCTAAGTGTTCATCTTGTTGGCCAAGATGTCTAAATCAGCTTTGATTGTACAAATTGAATTTGCCAGTATGTGATCAAATTGCACTTGAAAACACTGAGCACTGCAAATTATCTCACTAACACTTTAAAAAGTACTTGCCTGTTTTCTTCTCCCGCTGCCTTCATAAGGACTGCAGCCTTACCGTGTTTCCCCTTTTTTAAGACGTAGCCATAAAGTAAGCCATGGCAGGATTTTTAAACATTTGTGAAATATAAGACATACCCTGAAAATAAGACATACCTCCATGCCGTGTGGAGCGAGACCGCCGAGGGCCCCAGCCAGCCAGCGGGACTCAGAACGCCGGCTGCAGCAGCAGGAGGCCTGCCGGCTTGGTGCCTGGAGCCAGCTGCTGCTGCAGCGGCGAGCGCGCAGAGCGCCCGAGCCAGCGGTCTTGCCTCCGCCCGGCCGAGGAGGCCTGCCGCCCAGAACCGGTGGCTGCAGCGTGGAGCGTGCCAAGCGCTCCGCAGCATCGAGCGCTTGGAGCGCTCTGTCGGGCCGGGCGGAGCGCTTGAGCCAGCGGCCTCCGCTTGGCCCGACCGAGGAGACCTGCCTCCCTGCCGCCCAGAAGTGGCGGCTGCAGCATGGAGCGCGCCGAGCGCTCTGCAGGACTGAGCGCTTGGAGCGCTCTGTCGGGCCGGGCGGAGCGCCTGAGCCAGCGGCCTCCGCTTGACCCGGCCAATGAGACCTGCCTCCCTGCCGCCCAGAAGTGGCGGCTGCAGCATGGAGCACGCCGAGCGCTCTGCAGGACTGAGCACTTGGAGCGCTCTGTCGGGCTGGGCGGAGCGCCTGAGCCAGCGGCGTCCGCTTGGCCCGGCCGAGGAGACCTGCCTCCCTGCCGCCCAGAAGTGGCGGCTGCAGCATGGAGCACTTGGAGCGCTCTGCAGGACTGAGCGCTTGGAGCGCTCTGTCGGGCCGGGCGGAGCGCCTGAGCCAGCGGCCTCCGCCTGCCCGGCTGAGGAGACCTGCCTCCCCGCCGCCCAGATCCGGCTGCTGCAGTGTGGAGCACGCCGAGCGCTCTGCAGGACTGAGCGCTTGGAGCGCTCTGTCGGGCCGGGCGGAGCGCCTGAGCCAGCGGCCTCCGCTTGGCCCAGCCAAGGAGACCTGCCTCCCCGCCGCCCAGAACCGGCAGCTGCAGCGTGGAGCACGCCAAACGCTCCGCAGCGCCAAGCACTTGGAGCGCCCTGCCGGGCCGAGCGGACCACGTAAGCCAGTGGCCTCCGGATCGGCAGAAATCAGGGGCCTGGGTGGGAGGGCGACTGGGGTGTGCCTTTGCCTTTTGGATACTTGCATTTTCTTTCTTGTTTTCTTCCCTTTTTGCAATGTACAGAAATGCAAACTATATCTTATCATCATCACTATTATTACAATTTCACCCCTCCGTTTCTTTTCTGTGTGTATGTGTGTAATTGTGGAACCCTCCCGGCCAATTGAGAAATGCACAGACGTCTTTCTTTAGTTCTTTACAACCATTGAACTCTGTTGTCTGTTTAAATTTCACATTTAAAAAGGAAGATAACTGGGTAGTTTCCTTTTCCTTTTAAAAATATTATCTGCAGCAAAGCAGAAATGGGCACAAGAAACAGGAGGTGTGGACCTTTTGGGTTTGCTTTTCTCAGGGTTCAATCCAACCCCACCTTCCCCAGCTGCCGCCTCCCCACCTTTCCTCCCCAGATCGGCTCTGCCCCATCGTCACGTTGCTCTTAGGCATTTTGCTCAAAGCGTAGCGGATGGGGAGGGCTAAGGAGAAGATGTTCATCCAAGCCAGGCTTTCAGGTGCTGCTGGACTCCAACTCCCAATAGCCAGCATGGCCAGTGGTTGGGGATAATGGGAACTGCAGCCCCACAGCATCCGGAGGGCTGGGGGGTTGCTCTGGAACTTCTCTCCCTCCCTCCTTTTCCGTCTCTTTCCCCTCTCTTCAGACACTCATGTGCTGCATCTGCTTTGGGGTAACCTGATGGTAGAATTTGGGCTAGATGACAGGAAATTAAAAAAATAAGACACCCCACTGAAAATAAGACACCCTGTGTTTTTTTGAGAGAAAAAAAAGTTATAAGACGGTGTCTTAAAAAAGGGGAAACACGGTATTTCCCTAGTTTCCAAGGTAGGCCTGACCATTAAACAGTGTGAGGCAGCTGATATTGGTCCTCCTGTAAATGGTTGGGGTTTTTAGTTTATTGAAAACCTGTACCTTTACTTTCAGAGATAGTCATACCTCGGTTTAGGTACACCTCGGTTTGAGTATTTTCAGTTTAAGTACTCCGCGGATTACAGTAATCCACTTTCCATTACTTTCAATGGGAAAGTTCGCTTCAGGTTAAGTACGCTTCAGGTTAAGTACTCCACGGACCGTCTGGAACGGATTAATCCACTTTCCATTACTTTCAATGGGAAAGTTTGCTTCAGGTTAGGTAAGTACAGACTTCCGGAATCAATTATGTTTGTAAACCGAGGTACCACTGTAGGGGATTTGTGGTAATTTCTGTGGTGGTTGCCAGTATAACTAGTACTGTAGCACAATCCTCGCCAAGTCTGCTCAGAGCCAGTGTGGTGTAGTGGTTAGAGCGCTGGACTAGGACCTGGGAGAGCAAGGTTCAAATCCGCCCCCTTGTCAGCTTACGGTAACGTTCCTCACAGGGTTGTTGCGGGGATTAAATGAGAAAGGAGAGAGCCAGGTCACATCACTTTTGAGCTGCTTGGAGGAAAAGGTGGGACACAGTAAGCAAATATAATAAAATGAAATAAAATAAAATAGTGAGGCCTGTTGAATTCCAGGGAAGTGGCGATAGAATTGCAGACTTATTTGGCCAACTTTTGTTTCCTGATATGAAGGCGAATACCTTAGCATTTAATAGGGTGGTATGCAAATTTATTTTATTATTGTTGTTGTTGTAAATATCAGCAACAATATAGATAAATATAAAAATGAAACTAATAATAATAATAAAAAACTGCACCTACACGGTTCCCCATGGAGCGCGCGGGGCAAGCAGCCGATGCAAAAGTCGTGGGGACCGGACACCAAAAACGCGAAGCTCCGCCCCCTCCTCGTATTATCTTTCAGTCACGCATGCGGCGGGCTTCGAATGTGAACCGAAAGCGAGGGTCGTGGGTAATGCTTATCGGGACCCCCCCCCCCTCTTTACCTCTTTTATATCAGCGGCGTTACTACGTCCCCTCTCCATCGAGGGACTCACCGCCTTCCTTCGTTCTGATTGGCTCTCATTCCGGCCAATCCCGAAGTGGCCAGAACGCCTTGTGCGGCTGCGCGCGACGGTTTGAATTTTTTAAAATACCGTTTCTTCCCAGTTATGGTGGACGCGGCAGCTTCCATGGCTTCGCGGGCGCCTGGGGAAGCCGCGGAGCTTTCCGCGCGCGCGCAGTGAGTAGTCGCCGGCTGGGGAGGGGGGTTGGTGGCGGCGGCTCTTCCCCTTCCCCGGGTTTTATGGCGGGCCTGAAATCTGAAGGGATGTGGGAGGGTGGTGGGCTATGGCGGTTGCGGGGAGGGGCAGGGGTAAATTGAGTATACCACTCTTCATCCATGGCTCTGAGGGCGGTTCACAACATAAAAACACAAAATGCATAATAAAAACAAGAACGAAAGCCCCCACAAATTAATAATTCCCCCCTGCCACAGACATACGTACAAGGGGTATATGATGTTAATCAGCCAAAGGCCTGGTTGAAGAGGGAACGTTTTCCCCATGGTACCTAACAGTGTATAATGAAAATGCCAGCCAACCCTCCCTGGGGAGAGCATTCCACAAATGGAGAGTCACTGTAGAATAACAATATATTGCTAGACTACCCATTTCAATTCTAGCAGGTCCGTCTATGTAGTAAGAGCAAAAGTGCACAGTGCATTATTGCTCCAGCAATTCCAAGGTTTATGGTGTGTGTGTGTGTGTATCATTTGTTGCACTTTTGTGCAAAAATGTGGGAGGTGTCAAATTAAGAACAAAAGCTGTTGAAAAGTAATGGAGGAAGGAACCATCAAGCTTTATGCTGCTACTGTATTTTTTAAAATGATAATAACTCTCCACTTGGAAAACTCGGTATGTAATGGCTGTAATCCTAAATGTCATGGATCAAAGAGTGTGATAAAATACTTTAATGGTAAGAGTTGTCAAGCAACAGGTGATTGATTTAGCCCACCCCTTCAGAAGAAGGAAATCCCCAGTAGGTACCAAGAGGCACATATGACAGTTCCATACAGGCCTAGCTACAGATTATTATTAATAATATTTGTATGCTGCCCTTCATCCAAATATCTCAGGTTCACAGCATAAAGATGACATTCTAGAACTTCAGTGCCAACTGAAAAGGTTGGGTATATTGTGCCTAAGCACCAAACTTTAATTAATGCGGCTGCTCCTCATGTTTTCACTTTCATTCAGAGCCAGTTTCAAGTTTTTGAAGGCTGAAAGTACTTCTGTTTAGGTTGGTGGGTGCTGGTGGCCCTCCCTTACCTTGACAGTTTGGAGCCACCAATTTAGCCCTAGTTTGTGGCAAGGGGAGGGGGAAGAGATTAGGCACCTGTAACTTTGAAGGCATCTGCGAAAGCACTGTGGGATACTGTGCCAGAGCAGCCAGACCCATTCAAATACTGCTAAACTGCCATATTGTGCTAAATGCAAATACTGATACGATGCTGTCTGGTTTGTTTCACAGAATGTTTGAAACTCTCATACAGAACTACTGCGGTGATGACCCACTTGATCCTTGGTATAGGTTAGTCTTTCCTTCAGCTGCCCTCTATCTTGTCTAGATTTATTAAGTACTAACAAAAAAATACCAATTACTCCAACTACAAAGCTAAATAATAACACCCAATCTAAAATCATGACAACCATATTTCTCTAAATGGAGAGCAGAGAGATGCCTGCATTTCTGAAACTAAACCATATAAAAACACTACACAATGATTGAAAATGATCAAGATATTCTGGCCCCTTATAGATGTAATAAGAGTTAAAAGGGGTCCTTCTCCGGGAGGGAGCCTGGACCTCCGGCAGAGCACAATTGAAAGCCCTTACTTGCTAGTAAAATGATACAGACCAAACCAGAATTCTAGTGAAAAGCAAGGCGGCTAGTTAAGCCTGATCTTTACTAAAAAAAACCTGTTGCAACAAGGTGCTCCCCCACATGTAGGAGAGAGGACCCAGAACAAAGGTGTGCCCGCCCTTATATAGACATTTTAAATTGTCCACCCTGGAGTCCAAGATCACAGAAAAGGCGGTCTACAACAGAAATCTAAGTATGTTGTTTTTACCCTGTCTGCCAGGTTACCTGTTAATGGTCACTTGACTGGATTACCTGGGGAGTCTGGTCATTTTTTTTGTAAAGATAATACTTAATTCCTGAGCCAGGTCACAGGCTCACCCTATTTTCACACCTTAAATGTGCCCTTAAGGCAGGATTTGTGAGGACATAAACAATGGGGAGGTTTCTGCATTTCCTTTTCTTTCGACCTTGTAGAGTAATATTTGAAGTGACTGAAAGAGTCAAAATGGCTTTAGGACTTTTCCTATGGGTTTCAGACATGTGGTTTATATATTTTTATATGTGTTTGCTTGGTACATTTATGAACATTTATTATATATTTATAAGACCTAAAAATTCTTATAACAGAGACCTGTAGCTTATGTTACTTTTTCTGCAATAACTAAATTCCAAAGGTTTTTATATCATAAGGATGGAGTCAGATTTAAAAAAAATGCTTTCCACTGCTTTGCTATAGAGATCCTGGCAGCTGGCAGCATCCATGTTAACAGCTCCTTTTGGTGAAATGTCTTCATAGTGTCTGGCCACATATTTTGTAGAGATTCTAACTATACTGTAAGGCAGCCTTTCCCATCCTTGGGTGTCCAGCTGTTTTTCAACTACATTTTCCATTATCCCTGGTAATTGGCCATGCTGCCTGGTGCAGATGGGAGCTGTAGTTCGGCGACATCTGGGGATCCAAGATTGGGAAACGCTGCTGTAAGGCTTACAATTGATCAATTCCTCTTTTTAGGTATTTTCAGTGGGTTGAAGGTGTACCGGAAGCAGAAGGGAGACAAAAGTACCTGCTGTACTTGCTGGAGCGGCTTGTGAAAATATTTTTAAGTGACAAGCGGTACCAGCATGATGCAAGATTCATCAACTGCTGTGTGACGTTTGTACGTATACAGAATAGATGCACAATTTATTAAAACTTTGCACATGCTGAACAGTAAATAGTAAACTGTTTTTAAGTTGTTGTTTTGGATTGATGTAAGTAGCCTTAAATTATAGAATTGTAAGTTGGGATATAATTATGTTTGCATTAAAAGAATCTGAATTATTGTACATTTGGATTGTGTAATGTTTAATCTGATGTTTATTGATGTTCAGTGGAAGTCCTGTTCATCTGGTTAGTTAGCAATTAAAAGGAATGCCAGAGTGTGGGGGTATCTTTTAATGCAGGGGTGGGTATCCTGTCACCTTCCAGATGATGCTGGACTCCAACTCCTGTTGCCCTGACCATTGTCAATGCTGGCTGGGGCTGAAGAAAATTTGAGTCCAGCAATGTCTCTAGGGCTGAACATTCACCATCCCTCTTTGGATGGCAACCTGGAAACTCCCTGACCCCCTCATCCTCTCCAATCTCCCACGATGTGTCACAAGTGTTTTCTTCTGTGTGAACCAAGACACAATCAAAGTTTTACTTGGCCCTTTACTGTAACCAAGCCCAAGCAGATAGCTCTTGTACCACACATTCTGCTGCACGCCTGCTCTGAATATGTAGTAAAACACTCCTTTTACCCTGTGAAGCTGCTTTTTACTAAGTCACATCATCAGGGGAGGTTTGGAGCTCAATAGCAGAGCATCTGATTTATATGCAAGAAGTCCCAGATTCAGTCCCTGGCATCTCCAGGTAAGACTGGAAAGAATTCCTGCAAATAAATAAATAAATAAATAAATAAATTTTATTATGTATAAAATTTGGCTTCTCTGTCATGTATGCTCTTAACTGAGATTCCTGCATTGCAGTGGGTTGGACTAGAATAGATGACCCTCAGGATCCCTTCCAAGTCTACAATTCAATGATTCTATGAAGCCCTATGGAGAATCGCTGCCAGTCAGGGTAGCCAGTACTGAGCTAGATGGACCAATGGTCTGACTTGGTATAAGGCAACTTACTTTTTTTGTTGGACCATCTAGCTCATTATTGTCCATGCCGTTTAAAAAATAGTGATATGGTTGCAAAGTTGTCTGCTTTTGCTGGCAGCAGCTCGCCAGACTTTCTGACAGGGACCTTTCTCCGCACCTGCTGATAGAGATCTTTTTAACCAGACATACCAGGAAATGATCCTTCTTCCACTTGGCCAGGTGATAGACATGGCCTTGTCTGCAGGGCTTGGAGTTCTCCCACTGTGTACTTCAACTACTGATGCCTATTCCTTGGCCTGTACAGGGGAATGAGCAGCTGAGGTGTAGTATGGACAGGAAGAGGTTGAAGAACCCTTTACTCTCTTCTTGGTTCATGTGGTCGTGAGTCAATGATGGAGCAAGCATTGCTGGCTTTTCGGTCACTTATGTTCAATTGAAAAATGAACTAGTTGCTACCCACCTAGATGAGTAGTTTGTCTTGAAAGATGTTTTCATACTCATAGAAAGCTAGTTTGCAAATAGTGATATATTTGGCCTGTGTTGGCTGTTTTCTTGCCCTTGCTTTTATAATGGAACATTATTGTTACTGAGCTGACTTCACTTTCTTTAAATGAATGCTAATGTGCATATGTCTCTATCTCTATCTCTATCTCCTCTAGGCCGACTTCATTGATAACCCGAGCAATTTTTTTGACTATTTGTGCAGCCAAGGGGTTGGTAACAAGTCATCTCTTCTGTATTGTGCTTGGGCTCAGAAGCTTGGCATGCAAGGAAATATATCTCATGCAAGCGCTGTTATTCAACAGGGTATTCACAATAGAGCAGAACCAATTGAGAAACTGCATCAACAGTACAGGTACTGTATGTCTATATTTGGCCTGTGATTGACAAGCTGATTTTGTAAAGACAGTGGAATACAAGCGAAGAACCTGTAGTTTGGGGCAGAATGTGTCCCTCCAGGTCTTTTTGTTTGGCCCTTGGCCCCCTTCCCAGGCCACGCCTATTACAGCTCCTGTGGGTGGCTTTTGATGGGCGGGTCAGAGGAAAAGTGGGTTGAGCAAGAAATGTAAATTTTACCTGCTCTGTAGACTAGTTTTGACACACATTCAGACACCCCTCTCTATGCTCCATTCAAGAAAGCAAGGGGCATCACAGTTGGAGTACACATTCCAACCAGGCAAAACTCAAGGTGCAAAGGAGGGCCATGAGCTAGGGGGAAAGGGTGGGGCCTGAGGATAGTTCTGAGGCCCAGATAGAGAGGACTTGTGAGGGTGCATTTGGCCCCCTGGACCTGAAGTTCCCCACCCCTGTTGTGGAGGAAAGTAGGTATATGCTGAGATTTTTTTCAAGCCTCAGGTGTTGTCTGATTAAGCGTGAGCTGGAAAACTTGGAATTACAGATCCAAAGACCATATGTGCTTCTTTGTAAAACAAAAAGGGAAAAAAAGGCTGCATCTCTTGACAGTGGTGAGGCTGAAAATGAAGTTTAAGAGTTAAAGGCTTTCAAACTCTAATTGGCATGTGAGGTATGTGTTGTGTTTGGTGATAACTGAAGAGTATGTAGGCGATTAGGGAATAATTTCATTGTGACCAACTTTAGAAAACTGCTGTTGTGTGGCCTGCTTTTAAGCTGTCTTTGATGTGATCTTTAAACTTCGACTCAAGCTTTTAAATTAAATCCTATTTGATGCAGAAGTATCTGACTTCTTCCATCGCCAATGCTAGTTTGTCTCTTCTCTTCAACCTAGATTTTTGGAGAGTTGCTTACCTCGGAATCAAATTTCAAATCACGGTAGGTTTACTTTCTACACTTTCAGTGTAATAATCTTATGACTTGCTTTAAAAAAAATTAATTTGGTAATGTCAGAATTCCTGAAAATAAACTTTGAAGGGTCACGCCCTTCAAAGAGGGAACTGAAATGATGACCCTTTGTGCCTCTGACTGATGGCACTGCACATTGTGGCATTGTCTCCAAGGCCTCTTGAAAATCTTACTGATCTACTGGTTCTGTATAGGGGGGAACTGATGGGTGGCTGTCCTGAAACAAAGAGTTGAATTTTTGTCCTGTGAACAAAGAGAGTTTGCTGTGAACAAGTAGGCAGGATTGCAGGACACACACATGCTGAGTCAGGCCACTGGTCCATCCAGTTCAGTATTGTCTGCACTGACAGTTAGCAGCTCTCCAGGATTTCAGACTGTTCTATCCCATAACTAACTGGAGATGCTGGGTATTGAACCTAGGACCTCCTACCTGCAAAGCAGATGCTGTAACACTGAGCTGTAGTTCTTCCAAACACTTGCTGAAGTATCATGTTTGCGGACAAAAATGGTCAGAACTAGACTAGGACACATGTTTTGGACTGGAGAAAAAGCATCGGTTAAGTGAGAGTGTGCCCAGTGGAAGGGGAAAAAAGGAAAGCGAAAAAGAGCTCTGCATAAATACAATAGCTTGGATCCATTGCCTCCTCTCCCCTGTGACCATCTGGGAACCCTGAAAATTCTTTCCAAAAAGTTGGATGGCCCTCCTAGATAGTGTGGAGTGGGACACGGGGCTGCTGGAGGATAGGAAATAGCCTCAAATTGCTCAGTTTCAAGAGATTCCCCTGGACAGCCCCATTGCTTCGCTCTACATTGCTATGGTGCAATGGCATTGTTGAACTTTTGTAGATAGCGGTGACAGAAGCTAATTTTATACATGCTATTCCAGCCTGTTTTCTGGCTTCGGCCAAGTAGTCAATGAAAGAGATAAGATTGTAATCTAAATCTCTACTTGTTTGAAGTGGTATTGCTGTTCTGGTGCATTCTACACTGAACACTTTTAATGTAGAGAAACAGACCAGGTTCTAGAAGTCAGTAATTTCCCCATCATCATCTTGTGGAGGTAATTTTAGATCAGGGATGGGGAACCTGTGGACCTCTGGATATTCTTGGACTACAGCTCTCTATTGAGATAATTGCGTGATTGGCTAATTATCGATAACGCAGCTTTGTGAGTGTGAGACAGAAAGATAGCAGAGAAATCTATCTGCCTACGAACAATTCTAGCTGCGTAGCAGACGTTGCAAAAATACTCGCCCAGTACGCTCCGTCACAAATGTCAAGCCTCTGTTTCAAAAACCCAGAAACCTTTCCTCCCAAGTTCAGATCACATTCCGTAGCAGCGAAAACTTTATCCGACTTTCTGTGCCTCTGAAATAACTCACGTCCACTTCTTGGTTCGTTAAAACAAAAGATTTATTGCTTAGGGCAGCTCAGCCTGGTGAGTTCATCTCCATCTCGGCTGGAAGCTGCGACACGAACAGACAGAATAAAAACATACAGCGTCTCATGTAACAGAAAAAATACAACAGCACACACAGGTACTTCCTGTTTACATGGGCACGTCACAGGGCCCCGTGGCAGGACGATTGCTGAGCTTTTAACCCTCTCAGGTCACACTCTCACCATCTCTGATAATTAGCTGTGCTGGCTGCGGCTAATAGGAGTTGGAGATTGAGATCATCTGAAAGGCTACAGATTTCCCATCCCTTCTTTTATATGTGAACTGTCTTTAATGATCAGCATCCATTTTTAGTTTCTCTAATTGTATTTTTCCTCCTGTAGTTGGTGTTCTGCAGCCTCTTAACCCCCAAATGTCAAATCAGATGGCTCCTAAAGAAGGCCCAGTCTGTGCTAATCAAAATCAGGTACAGTAGAATCACAACTTGTTAGGTGATTGCAGCTTTGAACAGGTGGCAAGAATATAAGTGGAGAATGGGGGAAACAGTTGGAAGAGGCTGTCCGAAATCTTGTGATATCTCCTGAAGGCCCCATTAAATCACACATGATCTTCCCTGGGTCCGTTAAGCAAGGCAGAGGGCTTAAAAAACTCTTTCCAAACTAGGTTTTCCTGCCACAGAAAGTTTTTAAACCACCTTGCTTACTTGGCTCTGGGAAGGTCACATGAGGCCGTCTGCTTATTATTGTTATTTATTAAATTTGTATCTTTCTTCCTATTTTCTAGAATCCAGCCAATTCTGAAAAACAGCTCATCTGTAGGGGAGAAGAAAAAATGTAAGTAACTGTAAATTACATTCACAACTTGAATGTTCATGCTTAAATGGCTTGGGTCATGCATACTTGAATGCGCATTTTTGCCCTGTCTCTTGAGTCCACGGGAAAACTCTGCTTTCCCTGCTAAGCATTACCTAGTTAGAAACAGTAAAGCTGATTTTTTTTATCATTGATAGCACTCTATAATACATTTCCAAAGGAGATCTGCCTTGTTCCTGGCCTAATTTCTTATTTACATTTTACCTCATTTTAACCCTAACATTGGGTAAAGGAGCGGGTTACAAGGTACTTCCCTTTATCATCACAACAATCCTATGGTTATTGGGATGTGCATAGAACCCCCTGCCCCTAATTCATTTTTGAACCTGCTTTGTGTTTTTGTTCAACACAAAGGCCTCTTTGCTTAGGATGGTGCCTCTTTTGGTTTTTTCAAATGATTGGAGATCTCCATTCAATGAAAGTTTGCACTGGAGCAGCTGTCAGACCCTTAGGGGACCTTAGGGGTCTTCAGAGCAGTCCCTGCTCACTCCTACAGCATGAGCAGGAACTACTCTGAAGGTTGCTGATGAATAGAGTAACCAACTAGTTCGGAAAATAAAGGCAGCACCCCAAAAAAATAGCTGGGGAGGAGTGGGGGGGGGAGCCCACCCTGCCAAGCCAATGGCCTTTTAGGCAAAGGAGCCCTCTCTCAGCAGTAGATTTCTCCCTCAGCTATTTCCAAGGTTCAGCCTTCATTTCTCCCTTATGTCTTGCCGATGAAGGCGGCACTGTCTTCATTCATTTACATGAGGCCGGGGTGGGAAATAACATCTTTGAAAATACCTATATTGGGCCTATCACAGCTCTCTATGGAGTTCTGGAATTTCAGGGCCAGCCTGTTTTGTTTTAGACAGCACTGGGGAACGCTTGTTTTCCTTGTAGGTCTGAATGCTGCGACTTGCTTTGGTATTTGGGTTTTCTCCAAAGTGAATACACATTTCTAGCAGGCGCCGCTAGACTGAACAAGGGGAGAGACAAACCCAAGAGCACCTTATGAACATCTCCCTTCTCAAAAGACTCTTTTGGCATTTGAATTGGTGTTGCCTAGAGGCTGGCACTCTTAATCACAGATTGGTTGTTGGCATTACCATTTGTTGGCTTCGTGATAGGATAGGATGTTGCTTGTTTTTGTTTAAATTGTCCCTCTTGTTCTGAGTGTTGCGTGCTGTTTTGGGTGCCCTTAGGCAGTGACTGTGCCAATTGTTAGTTGCTGTAAAGAAACTTGCCACTTCTTTTCCTCCACAGGGAACAGCCTAGATATGTCACCACCATTTCCAGGTCAGAAATCCTACCGACTCCATCCAGTGCTAACCTTGAGCAGAAGGTCATGTACGACAAGAACCTTCTCTTCTGTGAAGGTTCTGAATTGTGCTTCGAAGAAGTAAGAGCAAATGCGCATTTTAAAAAGGCTGAGCAGCTGAAAAGGAACAAAAAATGGGGTAATTACAAGTTAAGACTTCCAGCTAATCTTGCTCCAGAGCCTGAAGACAGAGTTGCAAGACATTTTAAAATTAGACAAAACACGCAGCTACACTAAAATGGACCCAGGCTAAACTAGTTGCACTTTGTGTCACATTGAAATAAATGGGGCATAATTTGATGACCTTAGTAATAGCCGAAAACACAGGGGCAGTGGGAAGCTAACCATTACAAGGTATGTCCCTTCCAGATTTTCCTAAAAGTTCTCAGATATGGCAACTTATCCAAAGTAACTCATTCAGTTTTTGTGTGTAGATGTATCCTATATCCTTGGAGACCTTAACATATTCAGAATTATAGGCCTCTGCCTATCTTTTCCTGTTTTTTCAGAGTTGCTAAGTTTCCTTTTATATTAGCTATTAACAATAACCAAAGAGGAAATGGGAGAGAGATACTGCCTCCCTCCAAACTAAAAAAATATTCATATAGATGTTTTGCTTTCTGCAATATGGCATTTGACATTCAGAGGATGATGAGAGAGAATTTTTGACGAAGAAGGAAAATGACCTCCTTGAGCTACAGAAACTACAGCAGAGGCTAGATCAGCTCTCCCAGACATCATCATCTTCCCAGAAAACTGCAGCACAGCCATCTACTGTGCAGTCCTTTCAAAGCTCCACAGTGGTATGTATGTTTTTGATTGTTGTCGTTTAGTTGTGTCTGACTCTTCGTGACCCCATGGACCAGAGCACGCCAGGCACTCCTGTCTTCCACTGCCTCCCGCAGTTTGGTCAGACTCATGTTGGTAGCTTTGAGAACACTGTCCAACCATCCCATCCTCTGTCGTCCCCTTCTCCTTATGCCCTCAATCTTTCCCAACATCAGGGTCTTTACCAGGGAGTCCTCTCTTCTCATGAGGTGGCCAAAGTATTGGAGCCTCAGCTTCAGGATCTGTCCTTCCAGTGAGCACTCAGGGCTGATTTCCTTCAGAATGGATAGGTTTGATCTTTTTGCAGTCAGTCCATGGGACTCTCAAGAGTCTCCTGCAGCACCATAATTCAAAAGCATCAATTCTTTGGTGATTCACCTTCTTTATGGTCCAGCTCTCACTTCCATACATCACTACTGGGAAAACCATAGCTTTAACTATACGGACCTTGTGTATATTGGCATTCTTTCAAATATTCACTGTCTGCGTTGTTAACTTCAAGATGTTACTTGGTTGAAAAACATGCTTTGAAAGTGCTGACTTCCTCGCCTCTCTCACCCTTGGGGAGCAGCAGAGACTCCACGCCAGGACCCACAGCTGCACCCCTCTTCATTAACTGCCCTAGTGAAACTACCCCCCCCAATATCTCTTTGTGCCAGTTAAGACTAAGCAACAGCATCCTCAAGACACTGTTAAAACAGAGCTCATGAATGAATGAGCTTGGCTAGCATTTCATTGATTGATTGATTGATTGATTGATTGATGGGATAAACTGCAAAAACATGTACCTAAAGCAGGCATCCCCAAACTGCGGCCCTCCATATGTTTTGGCCTACAACTCCCATGATCCCTAGCTAGCAGGACCAGTGGTCAGGGATGATGGGGATTGTAGTCCAAAACATCTGGAGGGCCGAAGTTTGGGGATGCCTGACCTAAAGGTATTTTCTGTGGTTGCTCTCCAACTCCAAGCCTATATAAGCTTTCCAAAATCCAAGTCAGGTTGTTTTTCAGGAGCTGTGTGTATTTGTTATTTAGTGAATATATTACTTTACTGAGTTGGCCCACTAGCCAGTGTCGCCTAGTATTGGGAACAGCGGTTCTCCAAGTTCTTCCCTAACATGGTTCTTCCCTAACATGGTACCCTGCAGATGATTGTTGGACTTTAGCTCCCATTAGCCACAGCCAGTGGACAGGGGTGTTGGGAGTTATAGTACAACATCTAGAAGGCACTGTATTGTCCACATCTGGCTTCAGGTCAATAGGATAGGAATGAGGAACCAACCTCGCCCATCATCCGTGTTTATTTCCCATGCTGACTGGGCCTGATGGACAACGATACCTATTGGTCCTGCAATAGATGGTATTGTTTGAATTGCCTAACTTTCAAAACTTGTATGTCCTTCCTGTGTTAAAACACATTTCCACCCTAAGTCTTCAGGGCATGATGGGAAGCAGATTTAAATTGATAAAAAAATTCCTTAAAGCTTTAAATCCATTCTAAGTTTTTTAAATTATGCACCATTTTGGTACTAACACATCTATCTTGAAATGCCATAGGTTGCTGGACAGGGTCGGAAATGCATTAAAACATTGTGTAAGATTCTCCTTGCCTAAATGTTGTTTTTCTTCACTTTTTAAGGGTGACCCATACATACAAACCTGTGCAGCTCAGGGTCGTCCAGAGTGGGCAGTACCTTCCCTAGCTGGATATCTACAAAAGTCTTTGAATTTGGGGACAGAACATCAGAGTTTGGCATCAGGTGCTTCAGCTTCGCAGCTGGTAGTAAATCAGCAGCAAATATCAGTTTCTGATGAGATTTCGGTGTGTGGTGCTTCAGCTACACAACCAGTCAGGAATTTCCAGCGACAACCAGCCTTGATTTCTACATCAACCATACCCAGCGGAAAGGCTGCATCCAAAGCGAAACTTGATCTTGAAGATTGTGAGAATAGTTTGCACAGATTTCAAGTCATCTCTGATGATCAGCCGCCCCAGAAACGTGCTATCCTCTCTAACATTTACCATCATGGAGAGCAGTAAGTGAAAACTAAGCCTCTTAATGCCTGTCTCCATTGTTTCCCCCCCTAGTTTTTCTTTTAATTAGGTGAGGGGAACTTGGAGTGCATTCCTTGAGGGGGATTATTTGCGAAGACATGCTATGGCAGGCATAGGCAAACTTTGCCCTCCAGACTACAACTCCCATCACTCCTATACAACAGGACCAGTGGTCAGAGATGATGGGAATTGTAGTCTCAAAACATCTGGTGGGCATCTATGGCATTTTTGGGCAGACCTAAAACCACCCTGCTCCTTTTCAACAGATGGATCTGTCATAAATTTTAAAAGAAACCATTCATTTCCTCTCACCCCTCTCTCATTTTGAGCACTCACTAAAATCAACGCTGTGTGTTGTTCACATTTCACTACCTGTTTTTGACCTTGTAAGAATTAGGTTGCCTTTAACCGATACTGGAGAACTTGACACATTTGCTTTTCTGTGCAGGCACTTGGATACATCTCATCAGAAACCGCAACACTCCGCAGAAATGAGAGATGGTAATAATCTTCCCTCTTTGTAATACTCTGTGAGCCCTCTAATATAGCTAGCTACTGAGCTATACTCCTACTTGCAAACCATGTTTATCTTATAGGCAGTGAGTGGTCCATGGTTCAGCAGTGTTGAGGCTCCATGATAAAGTTGGCTCCATCTACCGTAAGGGCTTCATGGCCACGGAGCAAACATGCTCATGAATCATTGCATAACACTGGAAAGCCAGGAGGGTGTAGGACTAAGGACAGAAGGTTACAGGTTCCAATCCCCATGTCGCCATGAAGCACAATAGGTTGACACTGGGCCAGTCACATCAGCTATTTTCATGCATGTAATTATTGCATAGAGGAAGGACAACGACCCCATGGCCCCATCAGCATCTCATGCAGGCAGCATACACTCAAACACATACCCTGGCTGGTCTGCAGCTTAAGTAGAACATGAGAAAGGACCACCTAAGTGTATGCAGGCAACTAGGACTCTCTTGGACAGGGACTCTGGTGCTCTGAAGCACCTACAAACGTGTGTACACATAAGCTCTCATCACACATACGTTGGAGGGTGTGGCTGGCATGGCAGCATCAGTAGTGTGCCTGATTCTGCCTCATCCATGTGGCAGATAATTGAATCTCAGCTTCTATAGGAGTGGAAGAGAGGGGGAAGTCGGGGTGGGGGTGGGGAGAAGAAGTATTTTTTGTTGCCATGAGCACTTTGGAGGAAGGGTGACATATACGGTAAATGTCACAAAAAATACACTTATGAACACAATCCAAAGAGAGCTGAATTGTTGAAAGCATGAAATCTCTTACTACTAAACAATTTGGAAATACTGTATGTACCAGCTCTAGATGGCTGCATGGCTGCATCCATACCAGTTACTAGCCCCCATGGCTGCATCCATACCAGTTACAAGCTCAATTTGGGTTCCAAATAAAACTTCAGTTCATACGATTCGTTTTATCTTTACTTTGGGATTAAAGCATTTTATCCTGTATTGAGATATACACTACCCATTCTGAAACAATGCAGGGCACTGGAAATTACAGCATAAATATTTCTTTTGTTTTTCTTTTTAAGAGGAATGCAGATCTATAAAGTACTTCTTGCTACTTGTTCCAGTGTTAACTATTGTGCTTCTTTAGTGGAAATAAAGGAGCACATGTGTACGGTAATAAAGTCCATTAACTTCAAAGCATGTTTTCCACTGTCAGATTCTTAGGTTGGTTTTCTTACTATTTTAGCATCGGGTGGTAGAAATTCTTCCATTTTCAATGACAGCCGTCATGCCACTCCAAACACATCAAGTAGGATACAAGCGACTCCGTCTAAAATACTTCCATCTCCTACCGTTCACACTAAAGAGGCCCTGGGTAAGTATATGGTCCCTTCAAAACAGGAGTATAAAACCTGTGTTTCCATGTTGATCGTGGGGGAGGGGGAGCCCTCTTCTCTGTGGCTGCGAGCCGCTGACCAGACTAGTTAAAAATACTGTCTTCAACAAAACAGACTAGTGGCAGAGGGATGGAGTGATCTGTTCCCCCATTTCTGCCAGCCTTCTGGGTTTCTGTGCTTTTATTCTTGTTGAGGAGCAGACTTTAATTCTTCTGCAGTTAGCACGGAAATCAAGTGGGCTAGTCAAACAGGGATGGAGCTATTCATCCCTTTTCTGCTAGCTGGCTCATTCACCTATATGGAATTCCTGGTCACCTATGGCTATCAAGGTAATACTTAAAACCAGTGCTTTTTTCTGGGGGTATGCATACCCCTAAACATTTTGTGAATCTTTGTACTTTTGTCCATTTACTGCATTTTTCTCCCTGATTTGAACTATAAAATGGTTATTTTCTTGAGTCAAAATGAGAGTACCCCTAAACATTTTTAAAGAAAAAAAAAGCACTGCTTAAAACAAGGCTGTGCATATGGTTGGCTTTAGGAAACTGACATTTCCAGCAGTTACGTCCTATTGCATTTCCCTAGAATGGAAGTGTGAAATGTCAATTAATACATAATATTAAAATATTTTCCAGAAGATTAGTAGAAATCAATCAATGGCAGTTCAGTTTTGAATATATATTTCTGCATTTGTTCTGAGAAAAGGAAGAAAGCTAACATCCAGCAAAGTTTATATCTTCTGATATATTTTTTAAAAAACTGCTCCTTTTTCTTTATGGGGTACCCAAGAGCCCATATAGAGTCCTTTTGTAGGTTCTCTATTGGTAGGAGAAAATAACAGAGACCAACCTCCATACATCATACATACATCACAGAAGGGGTGTAGCCCAAGACCACCCCCCACAAACATCATACCTACATCACAGAAAAGGCGGTCTACAACAGAAATTTGAATGTTGTTGTTTTTCCTGTCTGCCAGGTTATCTGATTCAGTGGTCCACTCAGGTTGCGAATGTGATCCGTGTGGGAGGCACATTCACAACCTGCAGCGCCGCATCTGCGCACATGCGGCTAGCGATTCAGCATTTCTGCGCATGCACAAAGCGCGATTTAGCACTTCTGCGCATGCACGATTGCCAAAACCTGGAAGTAACCCATTCTGGGACTTCTAGATTTGGCGCGGTGCGCAACCCAAAAGTACGCAACCTGAAGCAGCCATAACCCGAGGTATGACTGTAATGCCTTTTCTGATTGCCTTTTCTGGTAGTGTGGCCATTACTTTGAGATAGTAATTACTTAATTCCTGAGAAAATGGGAAATATTTGGTTAGTTTGGGAGTTAAAATGGTTTCAGGAAGGTCTTCCTGTGCTGCTTCAGACATTTCATTTATATATTTATGCACGTGTTTGCTTGGTACATTTATGAACATTTATTATATATCTAACACCTTAAAATTCTTATAACACTTCTCTGGAGGCACATCTTTGGGTCAGTTTGCCCAGGGTCTTGATCCTAGTTAACATGTGCAAGCCTCTTTTATAGGGTAGAAGCTGGGACTGTGTGAATGCAAAGGGATGGTCTTGACTACTGAGCTATGATAGTTTCTTTTCTTTTTCCCCAAATTTTTAAAATTCCTTTTACAAATAAGCACACAACATACACATAAAAACATAATAAAAATGAAAGATAAAACAAAAGAAAAATAGCAGAAAAAACAAATAAACCTTATAATTATAATTCTTATTTCTTAACATTTTGACTTCCTCACGTCCCCCCTTACTGTGTTTCATTATAAATCATCTTTAGTAATTTCTATATCATAATTTCAATCAATTCATTAATTATCTAACCTTCTCACTTATTCTTACTTAACATTTATATCTTACTCTTAAAATACATAACATATCTATCCTCTACAGCCTATATCATCTTCCAAATCTGAACAGACATTTCAAATATTGCAATTTTAAAAAATATACTTTGAATTTCTTCCAATCTTCTTCCACCGACTCTTCTCCCTGGTCCCACAATCTCCCGGTTAGCTCCGCCAGTTCCATAAAGTCAATCATCTTCATTTGCCAATCGTCCACTCTTGGTAACTTGTATTTTCCAATTCTTAGCTATCAGAATTCTTGCAATATTTTCTTTAATATATTTTATATTTCTTCCAATCTTCTTCCACTGTCTCTTCTCCCTGGTCGCGAAGTCTCCCAGTCAATTCGACAAATTCCATAAAGTCTATCATCTTCATTTGCCATTCTTCCACAGTTGGTAATTCTTGTGTATTCCAGTTCTTAGCAATCAATATTCTTGCTGCTGTTGTGGCATACGAAAAGAAAGTAACATCCTTTTGGGAATTTCTTCCCCTACTATCCCAAGTAAAAAGGCTTCTGGTTTTTTAATAAATGTGTTTTTCAACACCTTTTCCAACTCATTATAGATCTTTTCCCAGAAGTCTTTTACTTCAGGGCACGTCCACCACATACAGTAAAAGGTACCTTCCACACATTTACATTTCCAGCATTTATTATCATGTGTATGATATATTTTTGCTAACTTGACTGGAGTTAAATACCATCTGTACATCATTTTCATCATATTCTCTCTTAATGCATTACATGCTGTAAATCTTAATGCATTACATGCTGTAAACTTGCCCAAACTCTGGATCTTGCAAAGTCAGTACGAAGTCATCAGAAAAGGCTTTTAACTTACATTGTTTAGATCCCACCACAATCCCTTTAACTTCTTCGTCTTTCCTTATCATATTCAGCAAAACTTCCAGGGCTGTAATAAAAAGCAGGGGGGAGATTGGGCACCCTTGCCTGGTACCCTTTTCCATTCTTATTTCCTCTGATACCACATTATTATAATTTTTGCTTTTTGCTCAAAATAAATCACATTTAAGCCATTCACAAAACCTTGCCCAACCTCCATTTTCTCAAGATTTCTTTTCATAAAACTCAAAGAAACATTATCAAAGGCTTCCTCTGCATCAGTAAACATTAGCATAGCTTTGGAATTCTTTTTAACTTCTAATTTCTCCAAAACATCTATTATATTCCTGATATTATCCTTCATATGTCTACCAGGTAAAAAACCTGCTTGATCATGATAAATATAATCGTTCAAGACCTTTTTCAATCTCGTGGCCAATATACTGTATTTGCAAAAAAAATTGTAATCCGCATTCAATAAGGAGATTGTTCTTCAATTGAGCTCTATCTGACTCTGTCTTAGGTATCAGCGTAATAAAAGCTCTCCAGGTCTCAGGTGCTTTGCCCCCCCCCCCATAAATTTCATTGCAGACATCCAACTTGCAGACATGCAAGACATGTTTTAATTTTTTTTTCTTCCTTTGCTAGGATTTATCATGGATGTCTTCAAAGCATCTTCTTTCAAAGATACTACTATACTTTCAGAAGATGAAGATGAAGATGAGTTTGAGGCCTACTGTAGAAATAACGGTATATATGTCTATAGATGTTGGGGAGATGAACTGGCACATGTTGCATAATTTTTTTTATTGGTATATATCTAATCCTGAGTGTTATAAAGCTAAACGAGTGCCTTGTTGGCCAGGCATGGTATCTACTGCTGTTCCTTTGTGGATGGGTGGGGGACTAGTCACAATAGGGATTTTTTTTGAGCAACCAAAATAGTGAATACATTTTTGAGTTCTCAGGGTTGTTTTGTTTTAAAGAAAGGGTGCTTGGAGAGAAAAATCGGGGTATGATGTTGGACATCCCAAACTCTGTAGAGTTTTGAAATGGAATCCAGCAGGTGTTAGGCACACTTAATTGGATTAGTCTTTGCACCTAGGAATATGCCTTTTTGCAAATTGGACCATAGATCTAACTGGCTTGGTATTGTCTACACTGACAGGTAACAGCCTTCCAGGTTTTCAGACAGGGACTTCTGTATCCTTACCAAGAGATGGATTGAACCTGGGACTTTCTGCATGCAAAGCAAATGCTCTACCACTGAGCTATAGCCCTTGTACAAAAAGCAACCTCAGGATACAGAGGCTGCTGGGACAAAGACCCGATAATGTCTTTCCCTCTCCCTCTCTTTTTATTAAGTCTTTATATTAGTCAAGCTGGAGTGTGAGTTTAGTAAGTTGATGGTAGGTAAAAAAAAATCCAACAACCATAGAAGTCAAATTGGATAGTATTTCTTCATGGCTGAATGGCAAAAGCTGCATTTGTTTAATTCCTGAAGGTAACTCAAACCTCTGGGAATAAACATGCCTCATACTGGCTTTACAGTGAGGGTAGATAAGGAAATGCTATTTAAAAATGGGCCAATGTGCCAAGCAATTCTTTGGGAAGTTGTTTCTCAAAACCAACTTTTTATCACCTGTTTCTTCCGAACGAAAAGACGCTCGCGGAAAAGAATGGGATTTCCCCCTCAATTTATTTACTTCAGTGTTGATACCTGATTTGGTAAATTGATGCCTGTTGGCAGGGCCGGCCTTGTTTTTTTGTAAGCTATTCTGGGAGTGTCCTGCTTGAGCTCCATGGAGGAAGGGCAGGGTAAAACTGTAATAGACTGTTCAGTTCATAATGTTATCCCCCCAGTGGTTGAGAGATCAATGTACAGAGGCTTGTCTTACCGTCATTTTCTCTCCCTACTAAGAAAAGCCAAAATCTGTTTATCTCCCCCTCCCCTTTTTTACCTTTTTAGGACTGGGCAAGGCTTCCAGCATTAAGCCCAGTGCTCCTGTGGCACCGCCTGCCTTTACGATCTTTGAAGACGAGAATGCAGAGTGAGTTGAACTGTTTGCAACACCTGTGTATAGGAGTCAGTGGCACTATGTTATCTCAGATGTCTTGCAGCCATCTTTGGGCTTCTCTCAGTTCAGGCAAAAAGTCTCACCACTGTTTCTTTCAATGTTACATATGCTACCGTGCATCTCAGAGTGGTCCAAAGGCGTGTGATGCTGCCACACTGCTAAAGCTATGTCAGGATCAGACTGACCATTACCTAGATAGAAGGTTGCCCTGCAGTTCTCTATACAGGTAAATGGTTCTGAGTTTCTCGAAGGAAGAGCAGGGTATATAAAATAAAAGGAGCCAGAACGAATTAACTTTTCTCTTTCGCATCTTGTTGATACTTCCCATAGTAAATCTCTTTGAAATCCCATCTGGTTGGCATGACTAAAGGGCTAGTTGGCATTTCAGATGGGGCTTAAATGAATATGTGAGGAAGTGAGAGCACACACAAGTCTCTGAGCTGCACTTACAAGCATATATCTTTGTCACCGTTAGCATGTTCCGTGCCTGCAGTGGGGTTGTCAGATTCATTTACTAAAAGGGCAACAAAATGAAGTTGTGTGACATACAAACCTGGCTTATCGAGGACAATGGCTGTTTTGGATTGTCGTTCATTCTCTATGTGAATTGCTTTGCCCTAAAGATTTGCTCCAAAATTGAACTTTTTCTTTCAGTGTTCCCATACATCCCCCAAAGTTGACAGGACCCAAAGTCTTTGGAGAACGTCCCACAGTCAGCTGTGCTGCCAAATCAGCAGTAAGTGAATGGCATTTATAACAGAGACATATATCAAGGATTTTGAGAATGCAGGATTCTTCAAGTGTTTTGAGAGAGTACTCCCAGTAGTCCTCCCACCCTACATAGAACCTCATTGGAATTATGCTGCCTCACCCCTGGGGTATGCTTCTTCCTTACTACTGGGTGTTTGTAAATTAAGCTTCAGATCTGTGTAGGGTACAAAGTGGGCTGCCACAACCTATGCTGACCCCTGGGGGGTCCCCTGTCTTCCCCACTCTCTGTGTCAACCATTTTTGTTCTTGTCTTTTGTTGTTTCTGTTAAACAAAGGGGGGGAAACTAAATAAAAACCTTAATTGAGAAAGAACTTGGGTTGTCAGATGACTAAAGAAACCATTGTCGATTGATCATAGAGTTTTAGTTGATTCATGTATAGCTGCTTAAATTTGCATATGAGGAAAATAAAACATTTTAAAGAAAGTGTTTGGATGTGGCACTCACGTGTCTTAGTAGGTATTGTCTTAGGAGAGGATCGACCCAACGATGGTGAGCCAATAGTCTTGCAGATGCTGTTGGACAACTGACGGTTGGCCATGGTAGCTTGGGCTGATGAGAGTTGTAGTCCTAAACAGCCTTGGCTCACATGCTGACGTCCAGCTCTGAGGGCCTTCTGGCGGTTCCCCCACTGTGAGAAGTGAAGTTACCCTGTTTCCCTTATTTTAAGACGTCATAAAATGAGCCATAGCAGGATTTTTAAGCATTCAAGGAATATAAGCCATACCCCGAAAATAAGACATAGTGATAGGTGCAGCAGCAATGCCGGCCGCGGCAGGAGGAGGAAAAAATAAGACATCCCCTGAAAATAAGCCATAGTGGGGTTTTTTTTTTTTTTAAGGAAAAATAAATATAAGACGGTGTCTTATTTTCGGAGAAACACGCTATATGCCACCCTGTGGAATACCCTTCCGTCAGATAAACAGAGATAAACAACTATCTGGGTTTTAGAAGAAATCTGAAGGCAGCCCTGTATCAGGAAGTTTTGATGCACAGTTGTGTTTTTAGACTATGTTGGAAGCTGCCCAACGTAGCTGGGGCAAATAAAATAAATTTTAAATAAAATAAATGAAAGCCCTGGTGAGCGATATAACAGGCCACCTAGCTATGTTCACTTTGTGAGGGTATACAGTTGTTGCAAGAGTTGATTGTTCCTCTCCCGATTGCCAAACTGGTTTGGTGTTACATCTAAATGTAGTTGTTTATGTGCACGTGGCCTCACAAACTCCTTATGTGCACATCATCACACATTTGCTATGTGCACCTAGCCTGCACCAGGGGAGATGACGCTTGTAAAACTTCCGCTATTGCCAAACAAAATAAAATCGGGGGGGGGGGGATTTTCCTTTATATGTCCCTAACTTTTGGGAGGTGAAATTCTCCTTTCAGCTTTGAATGGAAAGGTGGATGTAGCTTGTGTGTCACTGTCTTTAGGAGGAAAGTTCGCCAACGGAGGGCCTGAAGGATGACTGCACCGTGTGGGCTAATTTCAGCAACAAGACCCTGGCTCCTACCCCAGGTAGCACAGGAGATTTTGCTTGTGCTGCATCACTCGCCTCTACGCCATTCCGCACCATACCACTGTCAGCCTGTCAACAGACTCAGGGTAAAGGTAAACTTGCTTTCCTAGGAAGAATATGTCTAAGAATACAGGGTTGTAGAAAATGGTCTTCCTAGGCAAACTTGCCTGACTATAAGCACTTTATTTTATATTGCTGTTTGCCATTCTGCATCTAACCAGAAAATGCCAGTTAAGCTTGGTTTACACCGGTTACAGCCAAACCTGGGTGGGATTGTGTTAATTTATGAGTCCTGACTAGGGAACGACAAACCACAACCTTGGGTTCAGATAGGAAGCCGAGCTTAATTATGGCTATATGGTTTGTTTCTCCCAGTTGCACCAGAGAATGCAAGATTCAGCAGTATACTACACCAGCTTGCAGCTCACTGGATTCCTTTTTTTTAAAAAAAGATTTTTATTAATTTCTTTCTTTAAAAACATAGACGCACAACAAACATACATTTGATATTCTTCTCTCTCATAACATCACTGGATTCCTTAGTTGCTTGTGCCTTTTTTTTTTAAGAGAGAAAAGGAGAGGGTAGACAATGTTCATATAAATAAATAGCTGGCGATGTTCAAATTATAGGGAATAATTGTGTATTCCAAGTGCTCAGTGTTTCATCCCAGTACTTTGGCTGAATCTCCATGCCTTTTCTTTTGGTCTCTGTTGTTTTGGCTTGTCTTTTCAAATGATGATGCCTATCAATGAGAAAATCTTCTTATTTCCCTGATTTAAATGACTTAACCAAAATCTTTTTTCTTGCGAAGTTATTGAAGACCCTTGGAGCGACAGCTTAATTCATCAGCTTCTGCTTGGGTTGCCCAAGCCAATAAGTGCCTACTCAAATACTTTTGAATGGGGAGCAAGTCTTCCAGTTCTCAAACCGAAAGCTGAACTCAAATTGGGTAAGACCTGCATACTACCGTGTACTTGGTTTCCCCCCTGCATAAGTCAGTTTAAACTGTGTGGTGTGGACAGAGGTCTGAAAGCAGTAGTCAGTTTGCATTCACTGGAGGATGCCAGACAGAAAGTGAGAAGCTGGGACTTGTTTGCATTTTGCAAGAACAATGAAGTCTTGGGCTTTTTTTTACTCCAAAGCAAATGTTTTTGCAGAGCCAGCCCTATTGTGCATCACTGTCTACCTTGCATAATACTAAATCAGGAGTCTTCAGATGTACAGGAAATGATGCAGAATTCATCATCCTGAGAAATTAAGCTTTCATGGAGTTGCTTAATTCTTTTTTTAAAAAATGTAGCTAGCTCTTATAGCAGCTACAATGCATGCTTGAAAATGTGTAGGCAGTTCCTGCATCAATCTCTGAAGTCAGAGGAATGAGTAGGATGAGACTGAAGACAATGTACATACCTAGGTTTCCATATGGTTCCCTGTCCACACGCAGACCTGCTTGACCTGTTTCATGCACCTTCATACCAGTCTCTGGGACCTTTGTTCCATAGAATTCCTGGAAGGGGGTACCACTGTCAGGCCAGAAAGTTAGCACATGTGTTTGAAATAGGTCATTTTTGCTGTATTCTAATTCCTTTACTACATTTCCTCCTCTTCTTTCTCCTTGCCACTTGCTTAGCAACCACATCCTTTCATGTTGACCTCTTACTGGGAGAAGGAGCTTTTGCACACGTCTATCAAGCTTCTGTCCTTGATATGGAAAACATGAAAAATAATCGGAAAGTCATACTGAAAGTAAGTGGGCTTTGGGCTTCTGTGGCTTATCTAAAAACAAATGCCATCTCGTAGTGCTGTTCTTTAAAGGTCAGATGTGGATGCTTCCTAAGCAGACTCTTCTGTCTTCATGTACTTAAGGTTATAAAGAGTTTAATGGTTAAGGCTAGGAATGGGTTGATCCATGGTACAAGAGACACTTCTGTCCTGTGCCCATTGCACCTTTTGACGGAAGGTTCTATCTGTAGTGGGATTTGAAATAATTTTTATTTTAGTAATAATTGTGTCCACCCTGCCCTTCTCCAAATCCTCCCCAACCCCCACCAAGTGCCTAACATGGATCCATGAAGTCACTTTTTCCTGCAGTGGTGGTGGGTTTTTCCTGCATGTTGCTCCTCCCACCCTCCTTTGAATCTCCTCTACCCCTACCCTGCTGTAAATGAACTCAACGTGGTTTGTCCAATGTTCTCTTTTCCTTCAGTGGAGGAGATCTATAGATCAGTGTTTCCCAACCTTGTGCCTCCAGATGTTTTCGGACTACAATTCCCATCATTCCTGACCACTGGTCTTGCTAGCTAGGGATGATGGGAGTTGTAGTCCCAAAACATCTGGAGGCACACGGTTGGGAAACACTGCTATAGATGAATGGGAGGAGCAAGCCTTCCTTGGGTCTCCTCCATTCGCTGCAGAAAATGAACTTGCCCTGGGCAAGAGAAAGCGACTAATAAATTCAATAAATAATACCGTGGCCTGAATATAAGCTACACCCAAATATAAGCCACACCTTTAAAATTCAAGGGGGGGGGAGACAATACCCAAATATAAGTCACTCCCTTAAAATTCCTCAGTCACACCCATTCCATTTTACTGTATGTCTGTTTCAGCAGTGATACCATAAAAGCCAATTTTTGTAAGGTTGCGAATTTAAGCTGCACTTTAACTTTTCACGGTCGGAATTTGGAAAAAAAATGAGGCGTATGTTTAGGCCAATACGGTAATAATTACCCTAAAAGTGTTTGTGCATTTATTTGCAGGTGCAGAAGCCAGCAAGCCCCTGGGAATTCTACATAGTAGCTCAGCTAACAGAAAGGCTTAAACCAAGCTTGCGCCATCTTTTCATCCAGTTCTATTCTGCTCACTTTTTCCGCAATGGAAGCATTTTAGTTGGCGAGCTTTACAGTTATGGGACTTTGCTGGTGAGTGCGGTCTGGGTATCAATGAATGTTAGCTTTACTGCGGTTGGTCTTGGTCCAAATCGGGGATAGGGTACTTTTTCCAGCCTGTGTCTACTATGAGCCCAAGTGTGCAAACGAACAAGGCCAGCTGGATCATGCGGTCCTAGCTGTAGGTTACGGTGTCCTCCAAGGTGAACGCTACTGGTTTGTGAAGAACTCCTGGTCCACCTACTGGGGAAATGACGGCTACTTCCTCATGTCTATGAAAGACAACAACTGTGGAGTTGCCACTGGTGCCACGTTCCCGATCATGGCATAACCCGACTTTGCCTTGGGAAGCTCCTTCAGGGAATCTCAGAGATGATACCGTCCAAATATATATTTTGCTTTCAATCAGGACCACCACCCCAAACTCCTAAACATACCTAACATATTTGTTTTTGTGTGCTAAAATCTTTAGCCACGGGGCTGGAAGAGTTTTGTGGTGGTTTTTTTTGTTTTTTGTTTGTTTTAAAAAGGCATAATCTCAACTATTTTGGAAGCTGTTTCATGAAGGCTGTCCCCCACCTTGAGAAGCAGGATCTAAGTACTACCCTGGATAAATAAAATCACAAAGTCCAGTCATCTTATAGAGATTGCCCTGTTGGAACAAAAATAACTTCTGCACCGCCTTCCAATATTTTTGAGAGTCCTAATCCTCATTGTGCTTGCGTCTTGAACAAGGCCCTTCATTACCCAGTCTCTTCTTATCCTTCGTCCCTCCAGTTCCTTAAACCTACTATAGTCATACCTTGGAAGTTTTTTATGTGTGATATGTTAATGTATTTTAAATCTTTGTTGGAAGCTGCCCAGAGTGGCTAGGGAAACCCAGCCAGATGGGCGGGGTAAAAATTATAAATAATAATAATTATTATTATATACCATTCTGGGCAAGCTTCTGGAGGTCACATGCCAGTAGTGGGCAGGGTCAAAGGCAAAAGTGGGCGGAGCAGTAAATGTGAAAGTCGCTGTTGTACAGTAGGCTAGCTTTTGCACACACTTGTGTACCCCACTGTCCTCCATCCAGGCAAGCAAGAAACCTTATTAGAGATCAAGGGCATAGTCTGGCCAGGCAAAAGCACTTAAGGAAGGGCACAAAGCAGGGCCAGTGAAGGGTGTATCCCAGGGAAGAGTCCCAAGGGGCAGATAGAGAGGTGCAGAGGATCATATTTGGTTTCCTATCTCTGGTCAAGCATGTTCATGTACAGCTTCCATTGTACTCTTGTAGCCTAGTTGTATGCATGTTTACGCAAATGTTCATTGAAACATGCTCCTTAGTTCAGCATATGTAGGATTTCAGCCTTATGCCTTAATTTGTCCACTCATGGCTAGGGTCATTCATAAGCATCTTCTCTTCCCCACCCCAACTCTCTCAACTTCAGAACACCATAAACATATACAAAAAGCTGGTGGAGAAGGTGATGCCCCAAGTGCTTGTTATCTACTTCACCATACACATTTTACGCATGGTCGAAGAGCTTCACAGCTGTGGGATAATTCATGGCGACATTAAACCCGACAACTTTGTTTTCAGTGAAAGGCAAGTATTTCGCTTGTGAGTTGTCTTACCTTTTAAAAAAAACAATCAAAATAACCTGCCTTGCCGTATCCTATATAATAATGTCCATGTTGTCCCTGCGTCCAGATGTCCCGTGTGTCCCTGGGGTACTGCGCATGTCCCCCAGAGACACAGGGATTGGACGGAGGGACAACCAGGGACACAGGGATTGGACCCGTGCTCACGGGACACAGGGAACAGCCAACTGCCGCTCCGCCAACCGCCGCTCCGAAGCCCAGTCTCATGCTGGAGGTGCGCGGTGAGGCGGCGGGGGAGAGAAGCGCTCCCCCCCCCCCGGCAGCCTTGCCGCACACCTCCGGCATGGGACGGCGCTTCCTCGGGGAACCCGAGGAAGCCGAAGCGGCAGCGGGCGCGGAGGGAGGCCCGCTTTGGCTTGGCAGCGGCGGGAAGAAGGGGAGGAATTCCTCCCCTTTTTCCCGCCGCCGCCAAGCCAGTCCCGGAGCCGAATTGCGGCGCGGCGGGGTTTTTCGCCGTTTGCCTCCCCCTCGAGGGAAGGCAAACGGCGAAAAGCCCCCGCTGCGGACTGGCTTGGCGGTGGCGGGAAGACCCGCCACCGCCAAGCCAGTCCCGGAGCCGAATTGCGGCGCGGCGGGGTTTTTCGCCGTTTGCCTCCCCCAGGGGAAGGCAAACGGCGAAAGGCCCCCGCTGCGGACTGGCTTGGCGGTGGCGGGAACATCCCGCCACCGCCAAGCCAGTCCCGGAGCCGAATTGCGGCGCGGCGGGGTTTTTCGCTGTTTGCCTCCCCCAGGGGAAGGCAAACGGCGAAAACCCCCCGCTGCGGACTGGCTTGGCGGTGGCGGGAAGACCCGCCACCGCCAAGCCAGTCCCGGAGCCGAATTGCGGCGCGGCGAGGTTTTTCGCCGTTTGCCTCCCCCAGGGGAAGGCAAACGGCGAAAACCCCCCGCTGCGGACTGGCTTGGCGGTGGCGGGAACATCCCGCCACCGCCAAGCCAGTCCCGGAGCCGAATTGCGGCGCGGCGGGGTTTTTCGCTGTTTGCCTCCCCCAGGGGAAGGCAAACGGCGAAAACCCCCCGCTGCGGACTGGCTTGGCGGTGGCGGGAAGACCCGCCACCGCCAAGCCAGTCCCGGAGCCGAATTGCGGCGCGGCGGGGTTTTTCGCTGTTTGCCTCCCCCAGGGGAAGGCAAACGGCGAAAACCCCCCGCTGCGGACTGGCTTGGCGGTGGCGGGAAGACCCGCCACCGCCAAGCCAGTCCCGGAGCCGATTTGCGGCGCGGCGGGGTTTTTCGCCGTTTGCCTCCCCCAGGGGAAGGCAAACGGCGAAAAACCCCCACTGCGGACTGGCTTGGCGGTGGCGGGAAGACCCCCCACCGCCAAGCCAGTCCCGGAGCCGAATTGCGGCGCGGCGAGGTTTTTCGCCGTTTGCCTCCCCCAGGGGAAGGCAAACGGCGAAAAGTCCCCGCTGCGGACTGGCTTGGTGGTGGCGGGAAGACCCGCCACCGCCAAGCCAGTCCCGGCAGGCCGCTTCCTCTAGCGCCCGTTTTTAAACGGGCTAAAATCCACTAGTTGGAAATAATGGTTCAATTTCTTTGAATTGCAAAAGGTTTTGGGACAACGACACCTGCGATGTGGATAGCGTGTCTCATGGCTTGACCCTAATTGACTTTGGCCGAAGCATAGACATGAGCCTGTTCCCTGAAGGAACTGTATTCACAGGAAAATGCAAAACATCTGGATTTCAGTGTACTGAGATGATGACAAACAAGCCATGGAATTACCAGGTATGGGGCAAATGCATGGTTTTTGTCTTTGTATATGCAGTCTGGGACATATCTCAGGGGTAGAACATCTACTTACAGGTTCAATCTCTGGCATTACCAGGCAAGGAATATCTCCTGTCTGAAAGCCTGGGAGAGCTGCTGCCGGTCAGTGTAGACAGCACTAAACTCAGTGACCAAAATTTTTGACTAGGTATAAAGCAGCAACATTGGTGACAGATGCTGTGCAAATTAAAAATCTATTGGTAGCCGTTGGGTCTTCATTTCAATCAGGACTTGCAGCTCACTCACTGCTTTTGGAAGGCTGGTGGTATGCTAAAAAAGTACTAAAAAAGATCGTTAACTTTGAACGTTCAAAGTTCACACTAGGCGGTGTGTTGGTTAGAATGTTGGATTAGGACTAGAGATCTGAGTTCAAATTCCTGTCCAGGCATGAATCTCACTGGTTGACCAGTCACCAACTCTCAGCCTAACCCTACCTCACAGCACTGTTGTGAAAATAAAACTGAGGTGGGGGAGAAAATTTCTGTGCCACCCAGAGCTCCGCGGCAGAAGGGTGAGATCTCAAAAAACAACAACACCTCAACAAATTGTAAGATTAGATCCTGAAAACTACATACAGCAGTTCAGAAGCATGGGCTAGTTGAGGATCACCAGAAACTTTGAGGAATATATTAATTTTTCCTTCCTGTGTAACTGAAGCTTTCTACAAACATGTCCTTATTTTTTAGACTGATTACTATGGCATTGCTGCAACAGTCTACTGCATGCTGTTTGGCACATACATGAAGGTGAAACATGAGAATGGAATCTGGAAACCTGATGCTCTCTTTAGGAGGTTGGTCGAGAACAGTCTTTTTCCAAAACGTCTGCCTTTGGGGTAATACGTAACATGTCTATGCACCTGCTACATATTCCTGTGCAGTCGGGGGGGGGGGTTCTTGGGATTGTACTTTGCTCATGCTTTTTCATTGGCTATTTTTGGACATCATCATCATTGGCCCACGGTAACTAAGCGCACTGCCTCTTAAACACCTAAGGCTCATCAGCATCCGTTTAGGAGACAAGTCTTTGATACCACTGGAACAGTGGGGGACAAGCTGCTTATTTGCCATTATTATACTGATGCTTTAATTGAGGAACCCTCAATAAGACTTCAAGGCACACCTGTGATTTGAATACCATTTATATATTGAGCACTATTTAGTAAGGTTAGCTAAAGGTACACTGCTGTAGAGTTGGTCTCCTGAAACAGTTGTGGCAGCAAATGTGTTGTTTCACTTGACCCCTGAACAGAGTTAGCTTCTTTCAGAAAAGCTGTGTTGTCATCTTATTTTAGTACCATTTCTCTCTCTCTTTTTGGCGTTGTGTCCCCCCCTTGCTACAGTACTAGTTAAAAAAAAGTTTCACTCTAATAACTCAAGGGGTGAGTGCTGAAAAGATAGGTCAGATTGGGGTCACCGAGAAACACACCAGAGTACAGCAAAAATAAAATAAAATAAATTCCACAAAGCTTAAAGAGACAAAATAAAAAAATAGTTTTGCATGCCACAAAATTCAAAGAATTGCAGAAAAGCAGTTCAGGGATTGAATATCCAGGATGAGAACATGTTTGGAAGCCTGAAGAGGAAGTGGGGATACATGGCAACATTCTGTTGCAGGTCCATGAAATATATATACGTGTGTGTGTGTGTGTGTGTGTGTGTGTAGCCATTGCGTGCGCAGATGTCACAGCCTTTCTCCGTAACCGCTGGACTGTAATGTAACAAATTTGGCCACAGCGTTCCATGCCCATCAGTGAGGGATCTGGCATATTTTTTTTCCAAAAAAAGCAAACCTTTCATACCTAAAATAATGATTAAACACAAAAAGTGGCGCCCAAATTAGACATCACCAGCAGAAGCTCTGAAGACACCAGCAGCATCCAATAGCCAGAGTGGCTGGGGTAAACCAGCCAGATGGGCGGGGTACAAATAAAATAATAATAATAATAATAATAATAATAATAATAATAATAATAATAATATAATAGAAAGGCAGGTCACCCACTGCTGCCTCGAAAGCCGCGCCACCAAATGACATCACAAAATTCCACAGCAACCAACTGAAAACAGGCCTTTTGCAGCAACAAGGCCCAACATTGCCAAGTGGAGGTAGGGGCCTGCTGGGGGGGATGGGGGGCGAATAGGGGACAGGGATAGGTAATGCATCAGAACAGGGTGGGGGGAGACACAGGGATGAAACCTGCCCTCTCCACAGTATCTCGCCTCGGCTTTGCAGACTAGGCTGAGTGGATTTAGGGGCTGCCTGGGTGGGGGGTGGGGTGGGGGGCCAAATAGGCCGCAGCACAGAATCAACTGAATATGGGCCTTTTACAGGGCCATGTCTTTGGGTAGAATAAATGTTATTTCACATAACACACGTGGGTAGGGGAGTCAGGGTTGGGACAGGGCAAAATTTTACAGAACACATGCATTGGGGGAATGATTATGTGTAAAATGAACGGGTCACAGTGATAACCCGGGTGGGGGGGAGGTTGGACGGAGGAGAGGAGGGAAATCACAGGGGTAAGTGGGGGCGGGGTTAGGAGGAGGAGAGGGGGGGAAATCACAGGGATAAGCCGGGGGGAGGGGAGGAGTGGGGGAATCACAGGGATACGTCATTGGTGGGCACAGGGTAGGGGAAATCACACAAATAACCCACAGCAACGTGTGGCAGGGCCAGCTAGTGTGTGTGTGTGTGTGTGTGTGTGTGTGTGTGTGTGTGTGTGTGTGTGTGTATGTAGTGATCCGCTTTTGGCTGCTGGTCTGTTTATTATGTTGTCTTATTTGTTGTTGTTACTTTACCCTGCATGGGGGTATAGTCCGCAAGGTAGCCTATAAATATCTAAATAAAGAAGACTGGAGTTAAGCAACAACCTGTGATGTCAAAGACCCTTGCCTCCTAGACTTTAAAGGCCTGCGGCATAAAACGCATTCACCAGCTTCCTAAATCAGAGGTTGCCTATTGGCGCACTTGCCTGCACAGTGGTGTTTCCCCTCCCCTGACTGAAATTAGGCTTGAAAGAAGCATTTTACTTTTACTCTTTTGCACTTGTGTTGGGTAGTATCCTGGCTGCATGTTAAATGGGTGAAATCTTTCCCAGTGACTAATAAGACTTTTCTTGGTTAAGGGAGACCAACATTGGTCTCGTGTCATGAGAAAGTTTGAGCTTGTATATTAGGACGCAGCAGATTTGCAGTAGGCATTTTTAATGATGCCTGTAAAGTCTTTAACCTTGTGCTTAATCTTCCAGGATCCCTAATGCAGAACTCTGGACTGATTTCTTCTTCACCTTGCTGAATGTACAAGACTGCAACCACATTCCTTCGTTGGGCGCACTGCAGGCAAGATTGAGAGACGTATTTCTGAGCACTTGTGCCAGTAAAGTAACAATGCTCCGTAAAAGGCTTGCAGTGTTGCTCGTGGAAAACAAAAGCTCCCGAAAGTGAATCTTGGGACTCCAAGGTCCACAAAAACGCCTTAATAGAAAATGCTCCCCATCTTATTGTAACTATGAATATAATAAATTTAACAGTGCCTAGGAAACAAGTATAGCAGCTTGGAAACTGTGTAGCTAAGAAAATAGGGAAAGGATTGAGAATGGGACCCTAGGGTACTATGACGAGTGGATGGAGAAGAATTATAAAGGCTTGGGGAGAAAGATGCATTACTGTAACCACTAAGATGAGGATGTTTATAGAAGGGGTCTATTTTATGTAGAGGAGAAATTTTAACTGCCACGTTCTGGAATGAGTTTTTCAGGCTCTGAACTATGGTAACATCCAGAACAGACTTCCTCTTCCTGTCCCCTACATCCAAATAAAGGAATGTAGGTGGCACTGTGCTCTAAACCATTGAACCTCTTGTGCTTGCCGATTGGAAGGTCGGCGGTTCGAATCCCCACGATGGGGTGAGCTCCTGTTGCTCTGTCCCAGCTTCTGACAACCTAGCAATTTGAAAGCATATACCAGTGCAAGTAGATCCGCTGCAGCAGGAAGGTAAATGGTGTTTCCATATGCTCTGGTTTCCATCACGGTGTCCTATTGCTCCAGAAGCGATTTAGTCATGCTAGCCACTTGACCCAGAAAACTGTCTGGACAAACACCGGCTCCCTCAGCCTGAAAGCGAGATGAGCGCCGCACCCTGTAGTCGCCTTTGACTGGACTGAATCAAATATGCCATCAAATTACCATCCAAATATGCTCTTGAGATGGGGAAGGGGATCAGGGAAGCATCTGAAAGAGGAAGTGTAGTAATGGGTGACTTCAACCACCCTCACATAGACTGGGTACATGTGTTCTTGTCCTTACAAATAGGTAAAATTCCTAGATGTCCATGGGAACTGAGCAGAGACCCTGAACCTGTTGCCTAATGTGTTGTTTGAGCACTTGGGAACAGTGACCACGGTGCTATCAAATACAAGATATGTAAATGGCCGATTGGTAAGAAAATCTCTAACATGGTTGCATTTGTCTTCAAAAGACAAACTGCCCCCAATAATGGGAAATTTTTAGAAAGGAAGTTGGGAGTTGTTGCAAAGCACAATATTAGAAGCTCAGGTAGAGTGTATACCATAGATCAGGAAGGGAGCAGCAAGGCCAATAGGATGCTGGTTTGGTTAACAAACAGTCAGAGCTATTGGAGGCAAGAAGGCATCCTTCAAAATAGAAGCCTCATCCAAATATATACAGAAACTTTAGCAAAAGAAACAAGCAGGAGCATGTTGCTAAAAACATTAAGATCAACAACAAAATGTTCTTTAATAAATTAGCAGCAGGAGCATGAGTATGGCTCAGTTAGTAAATGCAGTTGGCATGAAGTACTCCGTTTTGGAACAGAGGGTACAATCTGTTCCCCTGCATCATGCAACATATCCTGGAATTCAACAGGACTCTGAAGGTCATTTAGCCCAACCTTCAAGACAGGAATCTATGGCCATCGAACCTGAGCTGTACAGAATAGTGGAACTATTGCCTCTCATGTGATGTGAACACTGCTTCTATTAATACAATGTATGATTGCATTTGCTTTTTTAGCAGCCGCATCATACTGCTGGCTCTTAGTTATGGCTTCTGCGCGATCTTTTCCCCATAAACAGGGGGAAAGCATGCTTTTAAGACTTATGTCACACATTGCCAGCTGCAGGGTGGTAGTGGTTGTGCCTGCTCCGCTTCTGCATGACTTAAGAGGCAGCTGCCTCACCCCTATGAACCAGCCTTCAAACTGGTGTTAACTCTGACATTTGGATTTTGGCTGCTAATATCTTCCGATAATTAACTTTGCCAAACATGGCCCAGATATTGGCGCTTTTAAGCACTCTTTCCTGTTAGGTATCAGTTTGCACAAAGATGTAGCATTTTTAAACCAGGCCACAAGACAAAATCCATTTGATCCTTTCTCCTTGCTTTAAACATTCATCAGGATAATAGGCAGGAAAAAGAGGAGAGAGAGAGAAACAGTCTTCTCTTTATAACTTTTTATTGGTTTACACCACATTGGTTGATAATGCACCCAAGGAAAAGCATTATTGTATCAAAACAAGGTTACAGAGGTAAATATTAGACATTTTATACAGGTTTTAGTACTATGTAGTTAGACAGCATGCTAAGTATCTTTGGAGAGAGTCAAGTACCGGTATTTTAGACACATTCAATGTGCTTTTTTCCCTTTATAAAAAATACTGCAATTTTCATGATTTTATACACTTAAAAAATATAGCGCTGTGGGATGCTGTATTCATTGGAGGAAGGGATTAGAGAGCAGAGCATCAGTACCCCTTATCTGGTAGATAAGCCTGTGGTAGCTCTAAAGGTGGCAGCTAGTGAGCCACCTGAAAAGCAGCTTCCAGTTATACAGCACTGTTGAAGGTAGGGGTTTTAAGGTAAGTGTCATCCGGTGAAAGGTTTAAGATCTGCTCCAGTGAAGGGCCTTCTTCTTCCGGAGGTATCTCTGCTTCAAACATGCGTTGAAGTAAAGCATCAACAGTCCTGTATCCTGGGGACAAAAAGCTGAACAATGTTACTTTCCAGTGATAGAGAAGCTCAAAGCTTCTTAGAGCACCACAGTACAAATGCACACGAAAAGTTACACCATGTAAAATGGATACCACTTTGACTTCTCTCAGCAGCCTAGTCTGACCCTTGGGTGAGTGGGACTTCAGTTTGATCAACGTGTTAACACACTCATGTCTTGGAAAATACACTCAAGTTCCATGTTAAACATTCAGCAGCAACCCCTTAAAAAGTTTGACAGCACACTCACTTTTGGAAGCAACTTTAAACATCAGTCCTTTCGGTTTCTTCTTGGTTGCTGCTCCCTCTTCACCTCCAAGGTCATTTTCACTGGTTTCCATGTTGTCTATCAATTGACCTTCTAGTAGTTCATCTCTTTAAAAAAAAGACCACAAAAAACTATAAGCACCTGCCTTCTCAATACATTCCCTACAGGGCTGCAGATCGTGCTTTTCCTGTTAGGTGCATAGCTTTTTACTGGGAATGCGATTTTCTTCTTGAAAAAAAGACTTAAGGCTGCAATCCTCAGCAGGGCTAAACACAATAAAGTCCTAATGAACTCAGTGGGGCTTATTCTCAGGTAAATGTTTAAAATAGATCGGGTCTAGAGCAGCCAGGTGCCCTGCACCTCTTTTGTTTTGTTTTTTAAAATAAATTGCATTGAGACTTTCCATAATGTAGTAGAAACAAACCAAGCACAAAACCAAAGGGGCACATTGGTTGCCAGATGTGAAATATATTGGCATTTTTAAGCTCTCCTACCCCATTCATTCATTCATTCATTCATTATATATAATAAGTTGACAGGCTGTGCCAATTCTTAAAACTGGTAAAGAATCAGTTTACTTGACCAAACAATGACAGCAGTTAGAAGCAAAAGTTATTAAGAATTGCAGTTTATGGGGGGAACATCTAAGGGTATATCCAATGTGGCGCCTTCTAGACTTGGTTGGACTACTACTCCCAATCAGCCTCTGCCAGCAAGGCCAATGGGAGTTGTAGTCCAACATCTGGACCACCACTGAAGGGAAAGTGGATCCATTGTAAATACTTTCAGCCAAATGGCCACAGAAGTTATAACAAGCATCAGTTTTTGCAGGTGGCAGCTGCTCAAGTCCATACAAATCAAGCATCCCTCAGCCATCATTCATTGGGCCATGTAGATGGGACCGGAAGGGAGATGTTATTCTGTCCTTGGTTAACTTACTCCTGAATGCCCACACCAAGTTCTTGGATTTTCTTCTCGATGGCAGTTTCCACTTCACTCTTTTCAAGGGAATACTCCACAAAGAAAGCTTCCAGAATAAATGCTATAAAGATGCTAAAAATCAAAAGTTGACACATGGAAACAATGCACCTCAAAAACAATCCTTTCTCCCCCTCTACCTCAACCATCCATGTGGCAGTTGGCACTGAAGTGTGTGATCAACACACCATAGACATTTGCCTGCCCTTCCTATTTTAATTATTTTACTTATTAAATTCATACCCCACTTTCCCCCCAAAGCAGTCCATCACTATGAACACACAAACCCAGCTTCACCTAGAACAGGACAGATGTTTACGCTGTACCCTAATCCCACTGGATTTTCAGAGCATCAATGTTGCTCTGCTTGCAAGCGCACACACATTTGGAACATTAAATACAGTGGTACCTCGACTTACGAATTTTTCGACAACCGAATTTTTCGACTCACGAATGGGGGTAATGGCCGCGCACTTACGAATGTCTCGACATCCAAAAAAAACCCGCGGTGGTTTAAGATAGGGATTTTACAAATTACGAATTTTTAGATAGGGTTGCTTCGACTTACGAATTTTTCCGTTTCCAATGCGTTCCTATGAGAAATCGCGTTTCCAATGGCATTTTTCGACTTACGAATTTTTCAACTTACAAAGGTGCCTTCGGAACGGATTAAATTCGTAAGTCGAGGCACCACTGTATAAGAATGAGTCTGATATCATGCTTGTGATGTCCAGTGGTTCTGCTCTCGCTAGGACTAACTGATGTTCATTTGCTTCACTGGTCCTACTTGCAACAGGATTCGGGTGGAATACAACCCAGTGCCCCCACCTCTATCCCCAGGAAGGAGGCGCAGGAGGAACCCACTGGACTTACTTAATGATCATAATGACCACGACAATATGAAAGGTGATGAAGTACAGCTTTGCTGCCTCGTGAGTCACAAGGGCAAATCCACTGGCAAGGAGTAGAAAGTTAAGGACTAGAAAAGGAAGTTTGCCATATGCATGCTTACTAACTTCGCCCCTCTGCCAAGTTAGGCTACAGTTAGGAATTTAGGAAGAGCCTGCTGGACCAGACCAATGGCCATTCTTCCCCAGTGTCCTGTTCGCAGAGTGGCCCAGCCAGATGACTGGGAAGCCTGGAAGCAGGGCCTGAGTTATTCTCCCCACCTGCGATTCCCAGCAGGTAGCATTCGGAGGCATACTGCCCTCAGCTGTGGAGGTAGTAGAACACAGCTTTTTGCCTATTCCTCTTTTAACGCCATCCAACTCAGTGGCTGTCTCTACCTCTCCTGGGAGCAAATTCCATAATTCACCCCATTCCCCAAGCTTTCGGCCATTTGAACTTGGCTAACTGCATTCTCTAGCAACGTTCACTGATGGCATGGATCTAAAGTGCCCCCCGTGTCCGTTTACACCAGTGCCTCTCATTAGTCTCCCCCATTTCAGAAATCTTTCTGCAAAAGCATTCCCCTGTGCTATATCGTAGGCTTCTGCAGAAGGCCTGCCTCATAATTTCGAAAGCAGCTTCATAGGAACAGAATAGCTCCTCTCCTTGCAAAAAAAAAACCAAACCAAAAAAACCCCCCACCCTTTGGAAGCCCATACCCTTTATCTAGCTGATCCCCCTCTTTTTTGGGGGGGAGCAAGAAACAAAAACTGTGTCCTAGAAAGTAAACTTCCGATTACCCAAAGGTGTGTAGCCTGATCAGGTACAAGTACTATGACCATTATGTCCGTGACATAAGAGAAGTTGTTAGAAGTTTGCCATTGATCACTGAACTTTCCCCAATGGTAATTAACATTTAGGGTTGTATCCAATTGCTGCTGTTGCACTTGGGAAGCGGGGCTTCTGCTGGTACAATAGAGCTCTCCCCTGCACTTCCTCTCCTCTACAATCCCCCAAAATCAGCCCCAGAGGACTGGGGGATCCACTGGATCAGATTTAAAGTGTGAATGGAAGAGGAAGTCCTGGGGCTTAAGGGAAAGCCTCTTGCACAGCACTGACTACAAACCTTTTAAAAAAATATCACTATTATAGGAGGATATTTTTACTCCTATTGCTTTCAAGGAGATTTAACACGGACTTTTGCATATATATGCATTTGTTCCGGAAATGACTCTGTAATCAGGGCTAGCCCAAAATGTATCACTGCCTAAGGAGGCCAGGATGGCACACCTCCCCCCCATTCCTATTCTGCATACTTGAGCCACCTGGACTAGCAATTGGTTCCAGTTTCAACACTAGAGACAGGTCACTGTTACCCAACAGTAGGGCTGGCCTGTTCTGCTCATGGCACACTGAGATCTGTGGGATGCCCTCCCATCAGATGTCAAAGAAATAAACAACTATCTGACATTTAGAAGACATCTGAAGGCAGCCCTGTTTAGGGAAGTTTTTAATGACTGGTGTTTTAATGTATTATTAATCTTTTGTTGGAAGCCGCCCAGAGTGGCTGGGGAAACCCAGCCAGATGGGCGGGGTAGAAATAATAATAAATAAATAATAATAATCTGGAGTGTGAAGCTTTGCCCAAAGGATAGGAAGTCCTTGGTGGCTTTTTACTCCCTTCCAAAGCACTTTAAAACAACAACCATGCTGCTTTACAAAGGATATCATGCCATTGGTTGACGACAGTTAACTCCATTAGGACGACGAAAGACGACGCAATGTCATTGAAGTTATTCTTGCAATATTTGGCCCGAGCAAAGGTGGTGTCTTTCAGAGCGGGGTTTCCGCAGTAGAGGGCATGTTGCACGGTGCTGTTTGCAGCGAAGAACTGGACCTTCCCGTGGAAGATTTCCATTCCGATGATGGAAAACACATAATACACCACCTAATGGGGAAATTGAGGTTACCTATTTGTCTGAACAACGCAGGGGGAGTGAAGATTTACACTTGGAACAAGGGAAGGGAAGGGAATTCAAATCAACGTTACCAAATGGTTGAAGCTGGAATCAAAGGCAGTCTGGCTGGTTGTGGGGGCAGGGAAGGGGCTTACTCAATCATGCTTAGTAGATGCAGAACCCAGATGCCCCTGCCATTTCCTCCCTAGGAACGGGACCCGTACCACCTCTTATTTGCCCAGAGGCCACTGCAGAGGCAGCACAGTGAGCTGGGGGCTCTCAAAGTTGCCCCAGTGGATCTGGTCTCCTGAGGTGGTCACCTCACCTTGTCTCATGTGTGGGCCAGCCTTGTCTGAAAGTCTCCTGTTAAACGTGCAGTGAGTGGGCCAGGAATTAGTAGATATACTGATCAGACAAGGCTATTTGGACACTTCTCTTGGAAAACCAGTCCTAGGAATTATCTACAAATGTATAATGCCATTGGGAGTGATTTCTAGATATGACTGAGGCTGTACACGTTTTGAGTTTGGGAAGCGGGGAGGACAGTCCCACTGCACAAATGTACCTCGCCGCATTCCACACACACACATGCAGCAGCTTGGCTGAATCCTGTCTTGTGTGCAAACTAGCCCAAAGCCCCTGCAGATTTTTGAAAACGAGCAGGATGAGGAGGAATTTAAAAAAAATGTGATGCTCACCAAAGCCAGTCCACCAAAGGTCAGCATGGTAGGTACAATGTTTATTAGGGTAGTCATGATGACCCGGAACCTAGAAGAAAACAGTATATGAAAACTGAGTTTGGATGGGATGGGCCTTTCAGGTGTCACTGGTCAATTTAATACCAAAAAAGGAGGCATTGCAGAAAGGGGTCTGCATAGGGATAAAATAGAGCAAGGGAGCTCCAGATTTGGACTACAATCCCCATCATCCCTGACCACTGGTCCTGTTAGCTAGGGATCATGGGAGTTGTAGGCCAAAACATCTGGAGGGCTGCAGTTTGGGGATGCCTGGTTTAGACTGATGCATCTTAACTTGCACCCTGTTTACAACTTCCTCCCCCCCCCCTTCTCTCTTGGGATCTAAATATGAGCTGTCACATTCAATCTATCCTCTGAGAACAAAGGGACAAGGCTGCCTTTGTCTTCTCCAGATTAGTTAGTTAGCTTGGAACTCGAATTTTTTCTATCCAAATTATGTGCTTCTTAGTACATTGTGGTTTGTTTGTTTTTTACTTTACAAGCACCTACTTGCAAATATAACGTTTTAGTGTGTTTTCAGTGCATTATACAAATGTGACACTAGATGGTGCTGCTGAGCTAATGACAAACTCCATATACAGTATATATATATATTTTTTTTTAAAGCATTGTTTTTATATCTGTGTAGATGCAGCCTGTGTGTGGTTGCAACAGGTAAAGCCTACTGTAAGCAGATTCGCAAACTAATACAGTACTCAACAACTTAACTCACTAGAGAACATGACTTTCTTCAAGATGCAGGAGCACTTCAGCTAGGTGATTCTGCTCATTTCCTTGCCATTTGAACTTTGCTATCTCCCCATCCCTTCATTCATTGAAGAGCATCCTATCAACAAGTAGTAATCCATTTGGGCTCTTCCTACTAAATGTGACTGCGTGGCTGCAATCTGTGTTCGTATAGAGCTCTTACAGCAGTGCTTGTAAATAAAACCCAGTTATTTTACCGTTGTATGCTGTCTATGATTCTTATGAGTCGAAGAACTCGCAGGATGAAAACAATGTCCAATACTTGCTGGCTGTTGTATACGGTCACTGGGGAAAAAGAAGAGGGGATGGTGAAAGGCACACAAGAAAACTAACATTATCCTAATATTTGAGCATCATAAGCCATAGGTCATTCTGATGGGGGAAAGCTGGGCTTATCTTGAGAACAATGAGCTTCAGTGAACTTAAGGCTCATTTACTCTGTCCTTAAGTTCGGGAGCTTTCACTTCCAGCTGTGTTTTGTGATGCTAGCTTGTTTTAACAAACCATGGTTAGGAATATCTCCACACCACTGTGGTTGATGCTAAACTGCAGCCCATAACAAATGGAAGCAGAAGCTCTGCATCTCCTCCTTGCAGCTGCACTGGCGAAGAATGAGTTTGTGAGCATGGAGGGAGACTAGGCTTGTTTCTATCAGGCTAATCCATGGTTTAACATTGCCACGAGCCAGCATTACAACCAGCCAAGTCCATGGAAGTTTCACAAAGGACCCTCAAGTTTGGCTTATCTGTTCCTTGATGCACCAATGGTCACAAGAGACATGAAACCATATTGGAAATGGAGAAGTGTTTTCATCTCACCTGCTGCATACCTTTCCGCAGGAGAAACACACAGACCTACCTGATTTAAGGGTAGTGTTGAGTACAGTTGCAACCAAGGCAGCAACAATGATAGAAGTATCAAACCTAGAAAGCATGGGAAAGAAACTTGTTTAGTTAGTGTGACTTTAAGTCATCTACCTATTACAATCTCCACCAGCGTTCTCCAACCTAGTGTACACTCCAGATGACAGCTGCATCAGCCCCAGCCAGTATTGCAGTACAAAACATCTGGAGAGCTCCAGCTTGATGAAGAAGCTAGTCTCCCATGACTCTCATGTCACCTGTTAGAAGCTCAGAGTCCTGTGGGGTCCAGCCAAAGGCCCATCTTGTCAAGTGTCCTGTTCTCACAGTGGCCATCCAGATGCATCAGGGAAGCCTGCAGGAAGGACCTGAGCACTTTCTCCACCTGCAACCCCCAGCAACTGGCATTCAGAAGCATACTATCTCTCTGGTAGTGGAGGCGGGACACAGCCTTATTCTGTCCCTGAATGTGTCTCATCTGGACCTCGGAGGTCCAGCTCCGAGGGCCTTCTGGCAGTTCCCTCACTGCAAGAAGTGAGGTTACAGGGAACCAGGCAGAGGGCCTTCTTGGTGGTGGCACCCTCCCTGTGGAATGCCCTCTCATCAGATGTCAAGGAAATAAACAACTATCTGACTTTTAGAAGACATCTAAAGCCTGTTTAGGGAAGTTTTTAATGTTTGATGCTTTATCGTTTTATTATTATTAGTAGTAATAATATTCTGCTGGGAGCTGCCCAGAATGGCCTGGGAAACCCAGCCAGATGGGCAGGGTATAAATAATAAATTTGTTGTTGTTGATAATAATAATATTAATAATAATGTCATCCAAGTAGCCATTGCTACTTCTTGTAACAGTAAATTCCAGAGTTCAGCTATGTGCACTGTATGATACCAGTCATGGTTTCCCTCAAAGAATCATGGGAACTGTAGTTTGGCTGCTGGAAATCGTAGTTCTGTGAGGGGTCCCCTAACAACTCTCAGCACTTCTAAGACCCTACACTTCCCAGGATTCTTTGGGAGAAGCCAGGACTCTTAAAGTGGCATGAGAGTGCTTTAAACATATGGTGTGGTGTCAGAGTTGAGCGTTTTCCCCTGGCAAGCCGATATTAATAGACAGGGCCATAGCTCAGTGGTAGAGCACATGCTTTGCTTGCAGAAGGTCACAGGTTCCGTCCCTAGCACCTCCAAGTAATGCTGGAAATGTCTGAAAATCCTGGAAAGCCAGTCAATGTAGGAGAACGAGGAACTACTGGCTTCTTCATAACAAGGAGGGACAAAAATAAAAGAATTTACTCACCAGTTCCAGAACTGGTTCCTTGCAAAAAAGGTTCTGGGTTCGTAGGTGTACAATTTCAGAAGAATCTCGGCGATATACAGACTGAGGAACACCCACTCTGCGTAGGAAATGAGTGGGTTCTCCTCATCCAATGCAATGAAGACGGCATTGATTAGTATGATGACATCATACATCCAAACAAATACCCTGCGGGAGATGTTCGCCGGGTTAATTACCAACCAAACTTGTTTGTTTCGAATCAATTTACCCCGAAAACCCAAACTACTACGGTCCAGCCACGTGCACCATCCAAAATGGCCCCATGGGCAGGTGAGAGAATTTGCTCAGGGTCACCTGAAGCACTTTGTTGGAAAGGCAAGAGATTCAGACTTACTTGTGCCGAACCATCTTGCGAATGAGGAGGCTAGGAGCAGAGTTGTACACATGGGGAATCCAGACTTCCAGGGGGTGGCTGTGGAGCTTCATGGTGATCACTTGTATATTCAAAAGATCAGCAAGACGCACAAAAGACTTTTTGTCTGCCATAAACAGAAAACAATGCCCGGGGGGGGGGCGCGACTCATTTAGAAGCTGCTCAGGCAAATACTCAGCAATTCAGACAAGCCCCCACACGTTAAACCTACAGGACAAGAGCAACAATCTGGATTTGGCCAGGTCTTCTAGCCAGATGTGCATAAGAGAAAAGTAAAGGCAGCTGCAGATTAACTGAATACAGGTATCAGGGTGGATAAAAATAAATTATTTTTTTAAAAAAAATTAAAAATGGATTTTTTAAAATTTAAATTGGATTTTTAAAATTTAAAATAAAATACTTTTGGAAGGAATATCTTTCTAAATGTAGTTTTCTATTTAAGTTACATTATTGTCGAAAGGCTATTCATCAGGAAATAAGGATTTGTTTTAAGTTAAAGCTCAGTCTAAGGTTTTTTTTAATTAAAAAAATCATTTAGCCACCTCAGTTAACAAACATGGATACATATGCTATAATGTTTTTGTTTAGTTAAATAAATTGTTTAAATTGTTATTAAGGAAATGATTATTTTTCTCCTTCCAGCAAAGTACAGCAGAAACGTTGTCCAAATATAACAGTTAACTTATTAAACCTCACAATAATTTCATAATTATCTGTCAATGTATTTCTAATAGTATAACCAAATCAGTCATTTTTGATATAACTGTAAAAAACTACTCTGAAAATTTATTATTCCAAAAATGAAACCTTCATCTGGTTCTAAATATTAAGATTATACCAGCAGGAGTATAATCTGTGAAAAAAGAAAAAAGAAAAGATTTAAATCAAGTCTTACTGACTAGTGATTTAAATCGTGATTTAAATTGATTTGATTTAAATCAATTCCACCCTGCTGAATATGCACCCAGTGAGCTGCTCAAGATCCTATTAAGGGTATAATTAGGGTTATTAACATTGTTGCGTTTTTAAAAAACCACCCTGTGGGATTCCAGGGTTATGTACAGCACACTCAGATAAATATATGAAAAGATGGATGAAACACAACTCCAAACATTCAGCGACGGCAACACTACATTGCAGCAGCAGACGTAAATAAAACACCTTTGGGCTCAAGGTGTTCATTACCTCCTCAAGGAGTGAATGAAACAAGGTGAGCCAGTGAATAATGCATTTCAGGATGCTATCAGCATATTTAAGAAGACAAGGCAGCAGAACAGACGGTCTCAGTTCCGACTGTAGGTGGGAGACAACATTTTTGAGTGGTCCGGTATAGTACACGGCTAGGAGAGCAGGCAGAAGATTGGGCTAGAATCTCTTTTCCCCCTCCCCTCAATATGCTACCTGCCTCTACAGTGGTGGTATAGACCAGTGCTCCCCAACCTTTTTATCGCCGCGGACCAGTCGACGTTTGATAATTTTACCGCGGCCCGCTGAGGGGGGGGGATGTTGATTGTTTATATTTTATTTAGATTGTTTTGATTTGATAATTTTAATTTAATTGTATTTAAATGTTCCTTGGGCGGCCCGGTACCAATTGATCCACGGACCGTGACCGGTCCGTGGCCCGGGGGTTGAAGACCACTGGTATAGACCACTGCAGTGTTGCTGCATGTGCAGACCAGCCTTAACTCTTTCTTTCTTTCTTTCTTTCTTTCTTTCTTTCTTTCTTTCTTTCTTTCTTTCTTTCTTTCTTTCTTTCTTTCTTTCTTTCTTTCCTTCTTTCTTTCTCTCTCTCTCTCTCTCTCTCTCTCTCTCACACACACACACACACACACACACACATGAAAGAAACAGATGTGGCTTCAGGAAGCAACTTGGCTCCTGCTTGCCTCCAACTACTTTGAGGAAAGGTATGCCCATGGACCTTTCCATGAGGAAAGGTATGTCCATGGTCCATGGGGTCACGAAGAGTCGGACACGACTAAACGACTAAACAACAACAACAACAACAACATGCCCATGGATGAGGGACGCAGGTGGCGCTGTGGGTTAAACCACAGAGCCTAGGACTTGCTGATCAGAAGGTCGACAGTTCGAATCCCTGTGACGGGGTGAGCTCCCGTTGCTCGGTCCCAGCTCCTGCCAATCTAGCAGTTTGAAAGCACGTCAAAGTTGCAAGTAGATAAATAGGGACCACTACAGCGGGAAGGTAAACGGCGTTTCCGTGTGCTGCTCTGGTTCAACAGAAGCGGCTTTGTCATGCTGGCCACATGACCTGGAAGTTGTACGCCGGCTCCCTCGGCCAATAATGCGAGATGAGCGTGCAACCCCAGAGTCGGTCACGACTGGAGCTAATGGTCAGGGGTCCCTTTATCTTTATGCTCACGGATGAAGCATCTGCACGGAGAAGGTTCCAGGTTCAATCCTTGGCATTCCCAGGTAGCGCTGGCATGGACCCCTGCTGGAAACCCTGGAGAGCAGCTGCCACTCAGTGCAGACAATACTGAGTTAAATGGCCCAGTTCAGTTTTATGTTCCTAACTCATCCTTCCCCCCACATTCACCCATGTTGACAAAGCTGCGCCCAGCAGCGGGCTGCTTTCAGAATATATTTTGGGGCTTTCCGTCCTCAGGAGACGCATCCCCTTCTCAGGGCCAGTTTTAGGGTGGTGAAGGCGGTTCCTCCACATAGGACGCAGAGCTGAGAGGAGTGCATCATCATCATCATCATCATCATCATCATCATCATCATCATCATGCCTATATCTATACAAGTACCTACTCAAATTTAGGCCCTGGTCAGTCAGATGGGCGATTGAGCTGCTGCAAAGCCACTTCCGCGCCTGCTACGGAGGTGGGGTTGTGGGCTGCCCGACTGAACCACCGCGTAGGGGGCTGCGAGCTCAGCCCCTACACGATGGAATGTTCCCGCCTGCGTCACACCCGGACCGACCAATAGGGTCGGACGGGAGGTGGGGTTTGGAGTTTAAAGCCCCCCACAGGCGGGAACTCGGTCTCTAATCCCTGTTCGCCCCTTCGGTGGCCACAGGAGGAGTTCCGGTAGATGTACATCACTGGGCTCCTTTCTGGTGGTTAACTTCTCACGGGCTCCAACACACGGGTTGGAGTCGGATATATTCTGATAGGTTCCAACGCCTAAGCCAATTCCGTTCAATATTCGTAACCAATAAAGTTGTGGCCTTAACCACTCAATTAAACTTATTTACTGTGTCACGTGTCTTTATTTCACGGGAAGGAGGGACATTGCCACACAACTATGGCATAGTGCACTTGAAAGCACGCGCAGAATGGAAGTTAAGAGGGAGGAGGGCATGAAAATAAGAAATATTGTTGGAGGAGGCGCCAAATTTTGTCCTTGCTCAGGGTGCCACATTGCCAAAGTCCACCCCTTTCCCCTGTCCTTCCCTCCCTCTCATCTGCCCCTGGCAACCTTATCTCTCCCAGCCACACTGCTCGAGTCTGCTGTTACCCACCCACGAAGCCCTTCTGCTCTTCGTCACATATTCGCAGCAACAGCTCTCGGTGGGATGTGCTGATGTCGGGGGCCACCAGTTTCACAAGCCGCTTCCAGCGGTCTTCTTTGACGACAAACTCTGCTTCCTCCTTTGCCTTCAGGAGGTTGAAGGCTTCTATCATCTTGCGGCGTTTCATGTAAGCAAGTTTGCGGATCTCATTCTGTGGGAAAATATATATATATAAATATATACTTAAGAAGAACACTCGGCTTAGTAGTGTTGGCGCCTGTCCTGTGGAACGCCCTCCCATCAGATGTCAAAGAGAAAAACAGCTACCAGATTTTTAGAAGACATCTGAAGGCAGCCCTGTTTAGGGAGGCTTTTAATGTTTAATTGTTTTATTTCATTTTTCTGTTGTAAGCCGCCCAGAGTGGCTGGGGAAACCCAGCCAGATGGGCGGAGTATAAATAAATAATTATTATTATTATTATTATTATTATTATTATTATTATTATTATTATTACTGTCTGCCCCGACCGGCAGCAGCTCTCCAGGGTGTCAGGCAGAGGGGTCTTTCCCCCAGTCAAACCTATTCAACCCCCCATTGCAAATTGGGTTTATTATCAAAATTTACAGACTTTCAGCTGCTTGCAATGAGAAAACCGAAGGAAAGCAGTTGAAATAGCTCAACACAACAGATATGCTTCAAGCGGTTTCCCCCAAATTCAGCTAAAATTGCAACTTATCTCTTATCCCCTACTTGGCGGTGCGCTTACCTTTAAGTGTTTTCTGTAATTGTTGTACACAACAGCCAGGAAGACCGACATGAAGATGTAGGTGTTGATAATAACATAGACTATGAAAAACAGGCAGTACCACCAGCTGAAGTCATAAGCTGGCATCCTACAAGAGAGGAGTAGCATCACCACCGAGAAAGTAAGAAAAGCCTAGGAACTAACCGATCCTATACTCGTCTGCTGTGTATATAATATTTAGCAGTTTTGCGATATTTGGATTCCTATAAACCAACAAACTTTGTAAGCTTTCCTGGGATTGCCAATTGGCCATTGAACAGTGGATTGTGCATTTCAGAAAAATACCGTACTTTCCCGTGTATTAGACAAGGTTTTTTTTTGCTCCAAAATAAACTAAAATAAACTATAAACTAAATAAACTAAAAAGTGGGGGGGTCGTCTTATACATGGGTAGTGCAGGGGGGAGATGGGCGATTGGTTGCATCCGCGAGCAGGACCTAGCGATTGGGTGGGTGAATGGTGTCTGCTGCAAAGGCTGCTTTGGATTGGCTGCTGCTTTGTCAGGTGGGCGGGTTATTTGTGGATGCGTAAAGGGCTGCTTTCAATTGGCTGCCGCTTTGGCAATTTGGGTTAGTTGCTTGTGATTGTTAGCACTTGCCAGTTGGTTGAGTGAGATTCAGTTTGGCATTCCCCTCCCCCCCAAAATTGCTCAACTACATTGGGGATACCCCCCAAAAAAGCTCCACAACTCTGAGCAATCCTCCGCACAAAAAAGCTCAACAACTCTGTGCCATCTTCCCCCATTTTCTTAAATTTGAGCCCCCCAAAATAGGGGGGCGTCTTATACATGGGGGCGTCTTATAGACAGAAAAGTACGGTAGGCTGTCACATCACCAAGGTGGTGCTGATGTCCCTCTTACACCAGGAAAACATCCCATTGCTACAGCTCAACAAGAAAAATTAAAAGTATGCGGAGAGGCAAGGCAGATACTTACATGACATCGGGGCTATTTGCTGTGGTGACCAGCACATACATGTCAAAGACGATTTCAAGGTAATTTGAAAAATACGGCAAGCCTTCCACTGTCTTCAGATTCCTTGAAGAAAAGAGGAGAGGGAAACAGAGTAACAGAAGATGCCAATGTGAACTTCAAGCAATGTGCTCAAGAGGCTGTAAGCTAAATAACATGGCTCAAGGGTGGTTTCTCAGATCCATTTTTGGCTCTTTTCCAATTGGTGGGCCGTACAGAGATATACTGTGGAGCAAAGGAAGCTAGACAAAACACACCTTCCTTAAAAACAAACAAACCCACCTTACTTCCAGGCAGCAAAACTGAGGGTACCATTTTGCTGAATATTCTCGGGGTTGGTGGAGGAGATTCTTGGTGGTGGAGGAGATATTTCCTGACATTCCCTTGCAGGTGAGGCAGCCTCTGGGTTCAGAGTAAGAGAGAGAGGAGGGTGGTCCCCTTACCTGTCCCCAAACAGCTTCAAAGCCATGAGAGAAAACATCAGGACACTGAACATAAAGAGCAGGAAGACGTAGGTGATCTCCGGGAGAGTGTTCCGGATGCTACGGAATGCTCTTCGGATCTGCCAAGAAGCAGGAGGCCTTCATTAGGAGGAGATGCAGCAATGTTTATATTCTGTCCACACCCAGCATCCACCTATAGAGATGGACCCACCAGTAAGCAGACCTGAATGCCCCATTATTTGCCTGGGTGCAAGAGCCAGGCACCCCTCCCCTGTCCCAAAGCTCCAAAGTTTATCAGATGAATGAAAGAGCCATTTATCACAAAGACAGCAAACATCAGAGCACCACACAGCTGGTCAAGACCCAGTTTTAGGCATGTTTGTTTAGACAACATGAGCATATGCCTCCTCCAGCACAATCTGAATCTCTGCAGTACATGCAGGTAAGGCACTGCAGGCTACAAGGGACATCTCCCCGCCCCCCACCCCACTCGTCCACATAATGGACCCGGGATCATTGTGGGATGCACAGAGGCCACCTGCCATTTGCTTCAAGTATAGCACAACAGGTGTGATATGTAAACGACACATCACATCCTCTTTCCCTAGCTTGGGCTGCCTCAGGTGCTGGACTCCTGACTCTTGTTAGCGCAAGTCATCATGGCTTACGGATGCTGGGACTCCCAGCTCCCACCGTCTTATGCATTCCCTAAGAGTTTCTGTGCCACTCCCAGACCACTTATCCTTTCAGGACACAGTGGGATTACAGTCATACCTCTAGATACGAACATACCTGCCAAGTTGCTGTTGGAGAAATAAGGGACCAGCCGGAAGTAGCAGACCCGAAGTAGTGCTGCCGCCATTTTGGAACTGGGCAGAGCATGCTCAGAAGTGACTTTTGATGCTGCTTTGCCCAGTTCCAAAATGGCCGCCGCGCCAGAATAAACCGGGGAAAAACAAAAAAAATCCGTTTTTTCAGCTAGGAACAGCTGGAAAAACGGGGATTTCCCAGGGAATACGGGAGACTTGGCAGCTATGGATACAAATGCTGCGGGTTGCGTACAACACGGGTTACAAACGCGCCGAACCCGGAAGTAACGGAACGGGTTACTTCCGGGTTTGGCGGTTCGCACATGTGCAGACACGCTGAATGACATCATGCGCAGAAGTGCCAAATCACGCAGCGAGCATGCGCAGATTCAGCACTTCAGGTTGAGTACTGCTCTGGTTGCGTACAGGGCTCCGGAACGGATCCCGTTCACATCCAGAGGTACCACTGTAATGACTCCTCTTGCCATTTCTTTGCTGCGATTCTGTGATAGTTTGGGCTTAGTGTGAACCAGGCTTTCAAACCAAACAGGCTCTCCATGTAAACAGCACAAAACCCAAAGTTGAGGCAATGCAGCCTTCATGTGGCAACAGACCTGCCCTGTTTATCACATACCAATCAATCAGAGGATTCAGGTACGAATCAGGCTGATTGGATGAAGGACCCAAATGTACCTGGGGCTCCGTTAACATTGTAATCCCTGACGAGAGGGGGCCCTGTACTGGATTCTGGTAGTGAGAACACATGTGAGCACTTTGTGCATCTATGCCGCATAACTCAAATCAATCACTTCCACCCAGGAGATCTGCATACTGCAGGAGCGCTGAAAACCTCAGTAGAATTGAATTTCCTTTTTTGCAAGAAACCACAGTGGTACATGCTTCAATCAATTTCAGTGCAGTAGACTTGGCTTATAACAGCCAACAATTAGCGTTGCCAATTTCTTCAGCTCCCACTTTTGCATTAAACCAAAACAGTAGGAAGCTGCTCTGAAAGCAGAGCTTTTCCAAAGCATGCCTTCCTGTTCCCTGGCTAGAAGAAATACAAATTCTCGATTCATATCCCAAGCAGAGGAGATGCAAAAAATGTAATTAACGGATGTTTCTGGAATCCACCACCTTCCTGGAATTGCAATAATTTGAAGCGGCATTGGATTCCCGCCCCCCACCCCCATGCATTACATTCCCCAACTTTCAGGGACCCAGCCATGCCTTACCTCGTGTTTCCGCTTCCCCAAAGCTAGGCCAGGCTTAAGCCTGCCTGTTTGCATAGAGAAAAGAAAAAGCAGAAGATGGTTTCAGAACAGAAAGCACTCTACAGCTGGATCTCTGGAGCAAGCGGATGAGACAACACTGAAGCAAGGCCCCTTTCCCTTCAATATATATGCACACCATACAGTTTATAGTTGCTGGCTAATTTAACTAGGGGATCTCTTTGGGATAGAACTGTTGGCGATGGAAACACTGGCCCCAAATTCTTACCTGGCGACTTTCTGCAAAGTTTATTAAGAAGATGGGCCTCAGGGGCCTTGACCACCGGATGCCACGTATGCTTGAGATTCTAAGCGCTCCGAAGACAATCAGGTCAACCAAAGTCATCTGGGTAAGGGGGAAAGTGAGGAGAGAAGAAACCTCTGAAATTCAAGGAGCAGTGGTCCAAACCAACCAAACAACATTGTATGTAATTAGAGGAGCCCGTGGGAGGAATGAAGGGCAGTTCCTCTAGAAACCGATTCATACTTCTGTGTTGTACAAACAAACCGCCAGAGGAGATGTGGATTGGCTCCACTTATACAGAACAAAAGATGCTAGGCTTATTTATTTACAGTCGTACCTTGGTTTTTGAACAACCTAGTTCAGGCATCCCCAAACTTCGGCCCTCCAGATGTTTTGGACTACAATTCCCATCATCCCTGACCACTGGTCCTGTTACCGTGTTTCTCATATTATAAGACACGTCTTATATTTATTTTTTCCTCAAAAAAACACACTATGGCTTATTTTCAAGGGATGTCTTATTTTTTTCCTCCTCCTCCTGCCGCGGCCGGCATTGCTGCTGCTCCTATCACTATGTCTTATTTTCGGGGTATGGCTTATATTCCTTGAATGCTTAAAAATCCTGCTATGGCTTATTTTATGGGGATGCCTTAAAATATGAGAAACAGGGTAGCTAGTGATCATGGGAGTTGTAGGCCAAAACATCTGGAGGGCCACAGTTTGGGGATGCCTGGCCTAGTTCTCAAACATTTTGGCTCCCGAATGATCGGAACCTGGAAGTGACTGTTCTAGTTTTCGAACGTTCTTTTGGAAGCCGAACGTCCGACAGGGCTTCCGTGGCTTCCAATTGGCTGCAGGAACTTCCAATGTTTTGGAAGTCGAACAGACTTCCAGAACGGATTCCGTTCGACTTCCAAGGTACGACTATGTTTATAACAAAATATTTATATACCGCTGTATCGTAAAAACATATTGCAGATGTTTACAGCGATGGACAATAAAATCAAGTTTAAAGCAAAATAAATTAAAAACAGAACACCATTTGACCATTGTGGGTGATGTATTTTTAATTGCCTGCACAGACCTGGTGGAATAGGAAAGTTTTCAGCAGTCATTTAAAAGTCGGCACAGATGGTGCCTGCTGAATCTCTATTGGCAGAAAGTTCCACAGGACTGGGCCAATGACCCTAGAAGCTCACTTTCTCGTTGTTGTCAAACAAGCCTCACTAACTCAGGGAACGACCACAGACACTCCTGCATATGCTCTCTGCTGGAATATTAAGGTTCAGGAGATTCTTAAGGTACCCTGGACCCAAGTTTCTGCACCGAAATGTGGTTTTGGTGCAGGCATCATGGCTATGCTATACTCTGGAGGAGTATGAAATTGTACAAGCAGAATAGCATGAGTTTAAGGGCATCTAGCGACACTGCAGGCTAGACTGAGCATGGCATTGCTACCTCAGGAGCAGTGGAAGGCGGTGCCATTCAGAACAGTCAGCTAAGCTACTGCTCCTTTCATGACTCGCAAGAAGGAGCCACGAGCTACAACTGACCAGTATGGTTATCATGATGCAGATGTTCTTTGTATCCTTCCAGAACACGTCGCGAGGAGTGACTTGCGCAAAATGGAAGAGCCTTCCGAAGAAGACCAGAAGGCATAAGACTTCGGTCAGCGAGGTAACCTGTTGGAATGGAAAAAGCAGCAGCTTAAAAGGAGATGGGCTTTGAACAAAACAACAACAACAACAGCAAAAAACTAGGCTGGAACAGACATGCTGGGTCTGAGAAAGAGGTTTGACTGAACAGTTTCCCCTTGGGAAAGTGGCAAAGAGGGAACGATGGGGATAGGCCCAGTGGTTGTCTCCACAAGCCCACTGTCAAAAGCACGCAGGTTCCTTTTACTGCTATTGCTAACCACTGGCAGTTGCAGTAGGACACGTCTAGCTAATTCTTTATAAAAACCCATATATGTCAACAGGCAAAAAAGCATTACAGCCAACATTTTGGCTGGTAAATGCCAACACATATCCCCTTTACCCAAATCAATGAACCATGTTGAGTTGCTGTGGCAGGAAAACAGCAACTAATAAACTGAATACATGTTTGGAATAATCATAATAAAATATTATTTTTCTTTTTTTGCACCCAGGCCTTTGGATCCTATTCATCTGCTTAACTTTTAGTGGGGTGGAGCTGTATCTGTTGTGTGTGTGTGTAGTTTATAGATAGATAGATAGATAGTGTATTTAGGGTTTTTAAACAAATGTACATTTTGGTAATTTGCTTTGAGATTCCGTTGTCAGGGAGAACAGAGGCTGTACATATGGAAGCAGGTCAGAGGACAGGATTAACACAATTCCCATTTGGCAAGATTCTGTCACCTTGTTCCTTAAATAAAACTTGAGCCAGACTCTTTCCTATAATAAATCATGTTAATACAAATTAATATGGAATTATGCAGATCAAGTGCTGCGTTTTTTTTACACTGTCGGCCTTTTATAAGCTCCCATAGGTAACAGAATATACGCAGACTTCAATGCAAAAGCAGGACATTTTAATTAGGTGGGAAGCTATTAAAGTTCACATGCATGGTGATGTATTTTGAGAATTAATTAACCCAGTGCAGAAGTCTGGATATTTTGCTCTGCATATTTTGCAGACGGTTTCCAGACAGGAGGGATTAACTCAAATGGTAGAGGGCTTGCCTAGGACACTGGAAAAAAAGGGTTTTGAAAAGAGCCACCCAAATGATCCAAGGGGGTGGAGCAACTCCTTTAGGACTTTTTTAGTTTAGAGCAGGGTTTCCCAAACTTGGGTCTCCAGCTGTTTTAGGACTACAACTCCCATCATCCCTGTCCACTGGTCTTGCTAGCTAGGGATGATGGGAGTTGTAGTCCAAAAAAAACACCACTGGAGACCCAAGTTTGGGAAACCCTGGTGGGGAAAAGGGGAGTAAGAGGTTACATGATAAGACGTTTATAAAATTGGGCATGGAATGGAGAAAGTGGAAAAAGTTCTCCTTCCTCTCTCTTAACACTAAAACTCATGGGCAATCAGTAAAGCTGAATTGTCAGAAGTTTCAGGACGCATAAAAAAAGTATTTCTTAATGCAGTGCCCAAAGAGAGTAAAGTTTCTTATATGCAGAATTGTGTCAAAGTTAATCATTCTAGATTAACACACACACACACACACACACACACACACACACACACACACACACTTTATGGAGCCTCCAACATCAGGATGTAATTATTGGCCATCCCAATTTGCCTGAAAGCTTACCAAGAAAGGCAGAAGGTACACAGCTGGCTCCTCAAACAGCGCAAGGGCGAGGTCTACAAATATAAAGAAGTAGGTAGCTGCTTGCATAGTCCAGTGGTTATACAGATAGTAAAGTCTGGGAAGAGAAGTCGGAGAATCAACTGAGAAGCTCGGTAGGGAAATGGTCTCTAGCTCCAGCAAGCGCAGTTGTTGTTGTGGCGGCAACAACAGGGAGAATATTTAAAGCCTGCTCTAAACCACCAAGACCTCCCTCTAAGATCTTATTATTCATTTATTTCTAAGCCCCTCGCCCCGAGGGTCCCAGGGCAGGTTACCGCATCAAAACGCAATATTTGAAACGACTGGACAAAACCTGCAGTCATTGAAAACAAGGTGGGGCTTAAAAACATACAAGGATCAAAAGTTGCTGGCAAAATGTAAAGCGCAGCCCTAGAAACCAACACATTACACTACCCATTTATAAATCTCAGTATTATTATTATTATTATTATTATTATTATTATTATTATTATTTCTCAGCATTCCTGAGAAATGCTGGGTATTTTCTGCTATATTTTGGAAAGTAATTACCATTGTTGATATTTACTAAAAACTGGAAACTCTTTATAGACTTTGCGTGTAAAAAAGAAAATGAACTTGTGATATCTGGATTTGATGATTGAAGAAAATATTGGTTTATAGAAATTGGAATTATTGGGTATTATCCTGGAGTGGATGTTTTGAATAATTTTCTATATATAGCTGACAGACGAAGAATCAGAAGTTATACTCTTTTCTCTCCACCCCCCTTTTTCCTTCTTCCCCCTTTTTTCTTTTCCTCTTTTGAGATTGTGTTTTTATTTAGATTCATTTCTTGGGTATCTGACACCCACCTTTGATATCTTTTTTTCAAACTTTAATAAAATCTATTGGAGAAATGAAGGAAGTTATCCGTCTGCTTGCTATGCAATTGGACACCACATAAGATATGCATCCAAATTTTGCATGATGGTTGCCGAGCTCAAGCAGCCACTTTTCTTCTATGTTTGTATACAATCGAATGCCGTTTTGAACCGGGATGATAGGCCTAGCCTTTCAAAAGTACGCTGATTTTTTTATCCAACCAATTTCAACACGGCACTTTTGCTTGTTTCTGAAAATTCTTGAGCAGGGCTGGGAACAAGACTGCTAGAGGAATCATATACAGTGATACCTCTACTTACGAATTTAATGCGTTCCAAACGGACATTTGTAAGTAGAAAAAAATTGTAAGTCAAATCCCATAAGAATGCATTGGGAGAAAAAATTCGTAAGTAGAAAAAATCCTATCTAAACCGCATCCAAGATGGCGGACGGAGCTCCATTCGTAAGTAGAAACATTCGTAAGTAGAGTTATTCGTAAGTAGAGGTACCACTGTAGCCTCATTCTGGAGAAAACCAACAAGAAGATGAATCTTCAGTATCAACCTTGCTCAAAAACAGCATCAAACCATATTGGCCACATTTCTGCCAGAACCCCCAAAGTACACTTTTTGAGACAACCACAGCACCATAGGCCTCTACCACCACGAGACCTGCTTTTTTAGGGCAACCACCGATTTCGGGACAGGAAGTGGCTCTGCCCTCTTGCAGCACCCGAAAAGCCAAGGAACTGACGTGCCGCCCACAAGCTCACCTGCCGCCCAGATTCCCAACCCTTGCGTAGCAGCCACTGCGCCACATTTAAGACTCCCTTGCCGCCCTAGAGACTGCCCCACCCATCCGGTGCAGACCACCCTTGGCTACCTACGCTACTGCGCAAGGTTTAATATTAACCACAACACACACACACACCCAGCCTGAAAAATTAATGAAGCCAAGGCGCTCTCACATTTCAGCAACCGTACACATTTTTTGCAGCATGCATCAGAGTGTTTGGCATGACCCCAAAGCATGCACTTACCTGACTGCCCGTGGAGAGGTATCAAAGGGGATGTTCCTGTTGTACTGGGCATCATACACATACGCTGCTGCCAGGAGAAGACTCTGCTGTAAAGAGGGAATACATTTTCAACACGGCTGCATTTTGACTGCTCTACACTCAGACCTGGGTTTTCACTGGTATCTTAACCCAACCCCATTCAGTGCTTCTAAGGCCCTGCAGCTGGGGTGAGTCAGCCTGCAAACTAAGGAGTTTGCTACCAAGGAGTGTGGTGGAGTCTCCTTCTTTGGAGGTTTGTAAGCAGAGGCTTGACAGGCATATGTCAAGAATGCTTTGATGGTGTTTCCTGCTCAGCAGGGGGTTGGACTGGATGGCCCTTGTGGTCTCTTCCAACTCTATGATTCTATGATTCTAAATGTGCTCTCCAGGCTTCTCCCCGGGGGAGGCTTCTCCCTGGGGGGGGGGAGCTGCCCATGGGGGCTGGGCGCGCTGCATGGAGCCTCTCCGCTGCCTCCCCCTCAGCTGTAGGGCGGCTGAGGGAGAGGCAATGGGTAGACGCAAGCCCCATGCTGCCATCTCAGGCAGCGCGGAGCCTGCAGGCACCCAAGCCACCATGTCACTCCCAGGAGAGATGCGTGGCTCGGGCACACTGCAGGGCCCGCAGTAAGTGCTGGCCCCCGCGGTGTGGCGCTCAGTGCCAGCCGTGTTTCGTTGCGTTTGTTGACTGAACTAAAAAAGTTTCGTGAGCCCATTTTTTAAAACTCATTTTTTGTCATTTTGTCACACACACACCCAGTGATGACACCCGGGATGGCCCGCACCCACAGCACCCCCCCTTCCTCCACCACTGCTTGGCGCTTCCCGCAGCTGCTTACTGGGAGGCATGATCTGGTAGGGAGGTCAGCACAGTGTAAATAGAAGAAAAGGCTGTGGAAGATTAGCAGCCAAACAAATACATATCCTTGCTAGTTAGAATGAGAAGGGGCTACATTCACAGAGCTGCACTGCTGATAAGGAGATACTCAGACCATAGAAATACAATTGGTAGAGAGGGCTCTGTGTGATGTCATTTCCCCTCCTCTTCTGGAAAGGAAGGCGCAGTACTTCCTGTTCCTCTTTCTCTCTTCCTTTGACCAGTGTTGGATGCAAACATGCCTCCCCTTGCTCCAGCTTTAGGTACAATTCCTGAAGCTGGTTATAACGTCAATATACAGTGGTACCTCGGCTTACGAAGGCGATCCGTTCCATGGTGCTCTTCGTAAGTCGAAAACTTCGTAAGTCAAAGCGTCCATTTTGCACATGTGCAGACCATGCACACTGCGAAAATACTTCCGGGTTAGTGGACTTCGGAAGTCAAAACCTTCAGAAGTCGAGGCATTTGTAAGTCGAGGTACCACTGTATAAATATTTTGCCTGCTTACTGGTAGGTTTTACTGCTGCCATTGCTGTGAACCAATGCATGACCCTAAAGCAAGCAAATCTTATTTTAAAACTTAATTCACAAGCTGTTAAGTGGGTTAAGAAGGGGGAAGCCAGATGACTTCATAGATGGACTTGCTCAAAACAAGGTTTGGCAGCCTAAATCCTATGCCTTTAATTTCGCTGCCAAGGATGGTATTTTGAACCTCTGTTTATCCCACACACGTGAGCATCTGGAGGAATAAATGGCAATTAATATATTCTCTCCTACCCATAAGCAAAGTTTATAAGTGGGGAGCTCTCTTGTGCTTGGGGCCTCCCTGGGGGTTACCCACTGGGGCATCTGGTCGTCCAATGTGGGAACAAGATGCTGGATTAGATGGGCCACTGGCCTGATCCAGCAGGCTCTCCTTATGTTCTTACCAGCAGAACTGATCTGGTGTTCCTGCCAAGGTGTTAGTGCTGTGCTAAACTCACCATTCCTTAGTAAGCAACAGCATCCCACCTTCTGGGAAGCTAGCATGGCACCTTCGCAGGCCCACCTCTGACCAGCCACTTATGTCCAGAGGTGTAGTAAGCCCAGGTGGTACCCGGTGTGGGTTTTTTTTTGCCCCCCCCCCCCACAGCTCTGGCTCTGGTGAAAAGTGAAAAACATGAATTGCAAAAAACTAGAGCTTACAGAACAAAACCGACTTCAGATATGAAATCAGCATTGAAAGAGCATATAAGAACAGTTGAAAAATCTCATGCAACAGGAAAAAAAATGTTCCCCAGTGGGGGGCGCCGAGTGTCACCCCCCTCCAGGGTGGCACTCAGGGCGACCCACCCCATCGCCCCCCCTTGCTACGCCACTGCTTATGTCTGCCTGTTTTCTTCAACCGGGATAACGCCTCCTGCTTGCCTGCATGGAGTATTTTCAAAGAGAGATGCACGTGCGTGTTCTATGTGGAACAGAAACCTTTAGCTTTCACGTGGCTGGAATGTAGCCAATTGTAAAAAGTTAAGAGTCTCATCCTTTGCTCTGCCTACATTTGGACCTGGCCTTGCCTGCTACTGTTGTGCGGACCCCAGAAAGTTCCCTGTTAGGAAATGCAGCCCTCGAGTCCCCCCACCTCTGCCCTACAGCTCCTTTACCTCTTCTCCACCTTACTGCAGCATCATAGTCAGGGCTGGATTTAGCCCTAAGCTACCGAAGGTAATGGGGCCCTTTATATGTTCGGCTGTCCTTTGTCAACAACAAATTGTTTTTGTGTGTGTTGAATATATGCTATATGGTAATTTATGTACCTAATAGGTATCTAAAGCCATTTTTTAAAATCTTATATTTTGGAAATGTACCTCCAGGTTTTTTTCCCTTAAATTTTTTTTGGGCCCCCCAAGAGAGTGGGGTCCTAAGCTATAGCTTGTTTAGCTTATACATAAATCCGGCACGGATCATAGTTAAACATGGAGGTTAGATAGTCCTGCCCATTCTCCATCATCACCGTATGTCCTTATACAACAGCGCATAGAAAGGGTTTCGCTAACATGCTCAGTACTCCCACCGCCTCGCTTTAAAGACTAATTTGCAAGCCAGTATATGCAGGGTCTGGCTGCAGGGCTATAGGACAAGAGAAAAGAGCTCCAGCTCTTTTAGTAGTCCACAATGTGTGCGCGCACACATTGTTTGCCACATCACTCAGATCACGGCCTGCAGACCACAAGTCACGTGCTTCCCAGGTTCAGAGGTCGCAGAGTAAGACATCGAGTGGCAGTATGTAGGTCCATCTGTCAGCAAGAGCTATGCCATTCAGAAAGCTGTCAAAGGTTTAGTTCAGGTGGACTGTTTGGCTATTAAAATGCAATGGTTAACTGTTTAAAACTTTTAAGTAGTCGTCGTCTCACAAGAAACAGCTTGCTCCAAGCATAACAGATTACTTGATTACGGCTCTTCTGACTGAGATCAAAGGGGGCACGGGGAATCCAGTACGTTGTACACCTTAAAAGGAATCCAGGACGTTGTACACTTTAAAAGAAGATGGGCAACTGCCAAGGAGAGGAGTCCTTTTGCTTTCCATAATATAGTGGTACCTTGGTTCTCAAATGCCTTGGTACTCAAACAACTTGGAACCCAAACACTGCAAACCCGGAAGCGAGTGTTCCGGTTTGCAAACGTTTTTCAGAAGCCGAACGTGCTCCATTTTGTTACGCTTCCGGCTTGAGTGCCACACTTCCGTTTTGAGTGTTATGCTGAGGTCTCTCCGTTTTTGCTATTTATTTTGCGTTTTGGGGGCTCTTTTGTTTTTGTGACTGTGTGGAACCCAGTTCAGCTACTGACTGATTGTGTGACTGCAGTACATTGCTTACTGCTTTCATTTCATGGATCAATGGTCTTGTTGGGATAGTAAAATTCATGTTAAATTGCTGTTTTAAGGGTTGTTTTCAAAAGTTTGGAATAGATTAATCCATGTTGCATTAATTTCTATGGGTTAAACCACAGAGCCTAGGGCTTGCTGATCAGAAGATTGGCGGTTCGAATCCCTGTGACGGGGTGAGCTCCCGTTGCTTGGTCCCAGCTCCTGCCAACCTAGCAGTTCGAAAGCACCTCAAAGTGCAAGTAGATAAATAGGAACCGCTACAGCGGGAAGGTAAACAGCGTTTCCATGTGCTGCTCTGGTTCACCAGAAGCGGCTTTGTCATGCTGGCCACATGACCTGGAAGCTGTATGCCGGCTCCAATAACACGAGATGAGCGCCACAACCCCAGAGTTGGTCACGACTGGACCTAATGGTCAGGGGTCCCTTTACCTTTACCTTTTTACACCTTGGTTTGGGAACACTTTGGTTTTGGAACGAACTTCTGGAGCGGATTAAGTTTGAGAACCAAGGTACGACTAGTTAAATCTCGTTTGATGTCTATCTCAAAAGCTGCGACAAAAGAGGAAGATAACAGCTAGAAGAATTGTTGGGAAAAGATCAGGACTATAATGGACTATAATGATAAGATTTTGAAATTTGGACTAGGATGGCAGTGAGTATCGTTACTCAGAATCCCCAGATTTTGAAGCATGGGAAGTCAAAAAATTTTATGTTTTGGCATATTTGGTTTAATTGATATGTATTTGTATAATTTGAAATAATTGATATGATATAATTGATTTGTAATTGGAAAATTTAATAAATTGTTTTTTAAAAAAAGAGAACCAAGGTACGACTGTACCAGACGACAATCTGCTTCCTCCGCATCTCTCTCACTGGTCTCCCCTTTTCCTTAGGCAATGATGCTAATAATTTGAGCACAACTTCCACAGAGAAGAGCTTTGGCTACATGTCAAGCCGGACAATGAGGTTGCTCTGGGCATGCAACATTGTGAAGGCCAAGCACTCCAAAATACCAAAATACTCGTTCTGAGACAAGCCACAGTCGAGTTGGATAGAGACTTCAGCATTGTTGCAACAAAAGTGACATTTCGTATGTCCCAATGTGACCCCGAATGCTGGCAGGCTGAACTAAAACAAGTCCCACAGTGTCCCTACTTAGGTTACAAAGCTGCCCATTCTTGCACAGATAATTTTTTAAAACCCTCCTTTAAAGCCAAGCCATGAAGCCCCCCCCCCCCACTGCAACATTCATCATTGCAAGGACTGCTCCCCTCTGGCAGGAATAATGAACCTCATCCTTTCTCCTAAACTTGGAGCTGGTGGTATCCTCCGCACAGGTGTGTCATGCCTCTGACACAACGTGCAACACCCAGATGCCCCAGCCACCCTCTGAAGTTTGCAAAGGACAAGTGGGCAGGACTCTGGGACCATCCCAGCAGTTGCACTGCCCTTCTGGGGCCTCTTGTGAAAAGTTCCTTGGAGAAGAGCCATAGCTGAATAGTAGAGCATCTGTTTTGCATGCAAAACACCCCAGGTTTGATCTCCAGCATCTTCAGGAAGGTCTGTGAGAGACCACTGCCAGGAACCATAGAGACTTGTGGACAGTCAGTGTAGAGAGTTCTTATATGGTCTGACTCCATATAAGGCAGTTCCTTATCTTCCTTTAAAAAAGGGTAAAAGGTAAAGGTAAAGGACCCCGGATGGTTAAGTCCAGTCAAAGGTGTTGTGGCGCTCATCTCACTTTCAGGCCACAGACAGCTTTCCGGGTGATGTGGCCAGCATGACTTAACTGCTTCTGGCGCAACGGAAAACTGTGACAGAAACCAGAGCGCACAGAAATGCCTTTTACCTTCCTGCCACAGCGGTACCTATTTATCTACTTGCACTTTGACGTGCTTTCGAACTGCTAGGTTGGCAGGAGCTGGGATAGAGCAATGGGAGCTCACCCCGTCACAGGGATTCGAACCGCCGACCTTCCGATTGGCAAGCCCAAGAGGCTCAGTGGTTTAGACCACACCCGCCACCCGCGTCCCTGATCCTTTCTTCCTAATGCTGTATTGCAGAGGTGCTACAAGCACCTCAGACATGCAACACCACTGTGGGAATCTCCCCACACACACACATACCATGGAAGTAGCCCCTGAGAGGCTTCTGCTCCATGAATCTGTCTAATCCTTCTTTAAAGCTAGCCTCTCAGATTCTTCCCAACACGCGGGGACATCATTGTGTGCTTGAAGTCACGCAAGCACGATGGCCCCCACAAGCTTGGGCGCAACCTGGTGCATCTGCTCTAAACTAAAAAGCTGCACGGGCTACAGCCTTTCTCCATAGTGGAGGGAGCTGCTCCATCCCCTTGCACAAGCTGGCATGATCCTGCCTGGGCTGAAATTACAGCTTCCACCTAAGATTTTATTAAGGATCGGGTGCAGCTTTGAAACCTGGTAAGGGAAGCCCCACGTAGGCTCGCCTTGCAAGGGTTTGCGGAAAACCACGTTGCTTTATCCACCAGGAGGGACAGCTCAAGTCACAGGAGAAACTGCTTTTCCAGAGTCCTCTTCTGTGTGAGAGTATTCATCCTACGGATGCCTGTTGCTGGAAACTGCCGGAGGGGCGATGCTCCTGTGTTCAGTTCTCGATTTCAGGTTTCCCATGGGCATCTGGCTGACTACAGCCTGGGCTGCTCTTCTGTTCATTTTGATAACAGTAAGGATATGAGCATCCTGAGCAAGTTTGCAGATGACACCAAATTGGGAGCGGTGGCTAATACCCCAGAGGACAGGATCACACTTCAAAATGACCTTAACAGATTAGACAACTGGGCCAAAGCAAACAAGATGAATTTTAACAAGGAGAAATAATGTAAAGTACTACACTTGGGCAAAAAAATTGAAAGGCACAAATAAAGGATGGGAGACACCCGGCTTGAGAGCAGTACAAGTGAAAAGGATCTAGGAGTCCTGGTAGACCACAAACTTGACATGAGTCAACAGTGTGATGCAGCAGCTAAAAAAGCCAATGCAATTCTGGGCTGCATCAATAGGAGTATAGCATCTCTAGATCAAGGGAAGTAATAGTACCACTGTATTCTGCTCTGGTCGGACTTCACCTGGAGTACTGTGTCCAGTTCTGGGCACCACAGTTCAAGAAGGATACTGACAAGCTAGAACGTGTCCAGAAGAGGGCAACCAAAATGGTCAAAGGCCTGGAAACGATGCCTTATGAGGAACGGCTTAGGGAGCTGGGTATGTTTAGCCTGGAGAAGAGAAGGTTAAGGGGTGATATGATAGCCATGTTCAAATATATAAAAGGATGTCATATAGAGGAGGGAGAAAGGTTGTTTTCTGCTGCCCCATAGAAGCGGACACGGAGCAATGGATTCAAACTACAAGAAAGAAGATTCCACCTAAACATTAGGAAGAACTTCCTGACAGTAAGAGCTGTTTGGCAGTGGAATTTGCTACCAAGGAGTGTGGTGGAGTCTCCTTCTTTGGAGGTCTTTAAGCAGAGGCTTGACAGGCATATGTCAAGAATGCTTTGATGGTGTTTCCTGCTTGGCAGGGGGTTGGACTGGATGACCCTTGTGGTCTCTTCCAACTCTATGATTCTACGATTCTATGACCAAGAAGCCAGTCTAGTTGATCTACATTCATACAGTTTCCTCTTTCGAGCAGAACTTGGGCACAGCCCAAGTATGTCAAGCAAAACAAGGGAGAAAAAAATCGAATGTGTTGATCACCATTAAATAATGTGAGAAGATATTGCCTTTGTGAACCAAGTCTTTCCATTAGCTGTTGGGAATGGCTGTGGCTCAGTGGCAGTTTTGCAGGTAAAAGTTCCAGACATTTCCAGCTAGAGCTGAGAATGTTTCCCCATGCAAAACCCTAGATAGCAGCCCCACCCCCACCCCCCGCCAGTGCAGACAATATTGAGCTGGATGAACAAATGGGCCAATGGTCTGACTCTCTATAATGAAGCTACCATGGCTGTGCGCACAAGCCCATTTACTCTGCATCCATACTCTAATTTGGGAAGTGGTGTATGCACGACATTAGCCTCAATCCAAATCTGTCCGGTTGTTTCTTATGAACTTTTGCATTCCCGCCCCATTTAAAAGACCCAGTTTTGATCCAAATTGAGAAAAAGAACAACCTAACTGCGTTTCCAGCCCATAATATGTACACAGCCTCTGAAACAACTGCCATCCTAAACTGGACTGTGATGGAAAAAGCAGAGGCCAGATTGCCCGCAATAGGCCTCATTGAGTCTTCTGGGCTGGACTCTCCATGGGTGTCTACAAGGCACCAGCCATCCCAGCAAGACACACATTTGCTTGCAGGATACCGCAGGTACCCCTTGAATTGTTCCACCCCAGGCAGCAGCTGCTGAGTCTCCGCCTGTATAAGGATCTCGCCTTTGCCAAGGAATGCTACGAAAACGCCTGGCTCAGCTTTTTTAAAAAGGCTCTCGGCACATTGGCCGAGAAGCAGCAGCCAGGCCAGCAGAGCAAACAGTCTCTGCCAACCTTTTAAGTTTCCCCGCGTGCATTCCTGCCCACCCAAACGCCCCTTTACCCAGGAGAAGAAGCTTTGTGCGCCATGGAGCTGAAGGAAAAGTTGCTGAAGATGCCACACAACCGCTGTCCAGAGGCACAGCTGCAGAAGTGGGCAGCTCTTCCCCCTAACTCACGGGACACCCCAAGAAAAACAACCACTTGCTAGAGCAGCTAGTGTTTGGTGCAAGCAGGCGCGCTGCAAAGTGATCTCTCGTTTTTTAAAAAGTGGGGGGCCCGCGGAAACATTTGCAGTAGCAAAGCAGCTAGGGGGGAAAGGGGGAGAGGGAGTTGAAAAGGCTTGGGCTGGGCCTGCTGGGGGGACCAGCAGGCAGCAGAGCAACGTGGACGATGCAGCCCCTCCAAGCGGAGACCCCCCCTCTCCTCCCCTCGACACGGTCGCGCAAGAACCAGTCTTAGGCGGGTCACCTCCTCCTGCGCCGAGTCTCCCATCGCGGCGTCGGGCGCGGCTCCGGCGCCTAAGCTCCGCGGCGGCTGCGCGGCTGCGGAGTCTGGTTGCTCCTGCACTCCCGGCGGTTGCGGGATCCCGACTCGACTCCGGCCCGCAGACTCCATCCCCGAAGCTGTAGCGCCGCCAAGGAGGCTTTAATGCCCAGCTGCACGTGACTCGTCCGGGCAGCGGAAACGACTCCCAGCCCCGGAGAAGGATGGATGGATGGACGGCTGGATGAGCGAGCAGGCGCTGCGCGAAGCGCTTGATTCCGCGCTCGCCGTGGCGCAGCAAAACTTGGGGGTTCCTCCACCTCCCCGCCCCCGCTGCAATGGAGGCTGGCGAGAATCTGGATCCGCCCTGTGGGTTGCCTCGGGAAGGAAGCCCGGCTGAGTTTATTGGGGTTTGTAAAGGGGCGTCATAGGATTTCAAAAGCGCCCCCATCCGCTGGACTTTTAACTCGAGGTGGGTGAAAACGCACGGGGTGGCCAACCTTGCTGCGCCACCCCGCTACATCCTTGTTGGAAAGCAAGTCCCTGTTTTCAAGGAACACATAGGAAGCTGCCTTAGTACTCAAGTCAGCCCATTGGTCTGTCTAGCTGAGTGTTGTCTACACTGACTGGCAGCCGCTCCCCAGGGTTTCAGGTAGGAGCCTCTCCCAACCCCACCTGGAGATGCCAGCGACGACCTTGAACCGGCGACCTTCTGTTTGCAGGGCAGACACTCTTATCAGGGAGGTATGGCGTTGCTGGACTCCGTCTCCCACCATTTGTGTACCTTGGCCTGAGTGAGCTTAGTAGTGGATTAAAATAAAAAAATTCCTTCAGTAGCACCTTAAAGACCAACTAAGTTTTTATTTTGGTATGAGCTTTCGTGTGCATGCACACGAAAGCTCATACCAAAATAAAAACTTAGTTGGTCTTTAAGGTGCTACTGAAGGAATTTTTTTATTTTACTTCGATCCAGACCAACACGGCTACCTACCTGTTAGTAGTGGATTGGCAGCCATGTACTTTAAATACATCAGGAGTTTCAATGCTATCGTTTGAAGATTAGACGGAGAGCAGTTTTGTAAATCACCATATTAAGTATGCAATTATCAAGGTCTGCACTTTTCTGCATTTCATTTCTCTCTGGCAACACCCAAGAAGAAGAAGATATGTTGACCTACAAATCGGGATAACACTAAATGCGTTAGATGAAGAGGGTTGTAATCCATGGAAGTTTAATGCCACAATAAATCCATTCGTTTTCAAGATGCCACAAGACTCTGGCATCCCACAATATATGCACATTTCCATTTTTATGACGTGTATAATTGCAGCCACACTTCTCTGTTCCTTCCCTCCCCGTCACAGCTACAAGTGCTACAAAGCTAAAAGAAATGCAGTGCTAAGGATTCAAATAAGTAATGGACAATTTGTTTAAAACCCTGACTTTCCCACCAACTAACCCCAAAGGGTCTCTTCGCAACTTACGAATAACATATAGATTTAAAAACAACAAAACAACTGGAAACAGAAATGACAAAACCGGGGTTGCAGCATTTAATGGGGTTGGCTTAATCCTGGGGTGGAGAACCTTTGGCCCGTAATATGTTGCAGAACTACAATTCCCATCATCCCCAGCCATTGGTCATCCTGGCTGTGACTGATGGGAGTTGTAAGGTTTCCCCTCCCATTTCTTCAGGAAAAATAATAATGAAAAAATAGTTTTTTAAAGGTAAATTGTCACGATTGCCAATAAAGAGGTATAGAATACAGCTAAGTGATTTACTAAATCAACAATAAAACATACCAGGAGGAAAAGGACCTGTGGTCTATAATTACAAAGGGTTCCATGATCTAAATCAAGACCACTGCAATTTTTTATTTTAAAAAGAAGATAAGCTTTTCCAAAACCTACAATTGTGTCCTGGACTGCTATCAAAAGATGCAAAATCAATTCCTTGGTTGTTGTTTTCCTGGTCTTGATCCAAATCTGCAAACAAATCCAAGATCCAGACAAGGGGAGGGATGAATTGCTTGTCCAGTTATCAATGAGATGTCAGAAAATACTTTTGTCCTGAACCAGTTTACCTTGGGCAGTTCCATCACTTATGCTGGTAGGTCCCAGCATCCTGGCAGCCCCTCCAGCCTAAGCGTGAAGCACCCCCAAGTACAAAAGGAATGAATCATTGTGTTAAGTACCAACTATATGCTATTTTCAGGGAGAGTTCCCACTTCAAGCCAAAACAGATGTATATGGGACCTTGGACCAGATTCCCCCCCCAAAATCTTCATCTTCTGTCTGAACTCCCCAGTTGTGTTTCCACCAGGTCTTATGATTTTGATGTGCAGTAAAAGTAGCATTTGACAAAATGTCATACAGCAGTGAAACTAACCCGTTGATGGGACCAGAGGAACCCATAATAATTTCAGAGTTGTACTTCAGCAACATCTGGAGGAGGACCATCCCTGAGTTAATTTGATTATGGCCATAATCCTCACCCCACTTACCTGAGAGTAAGTCACATTCAACTCAGTGGGACTTAAATCTTAGTAGATACAGTTAGGATTACACTGCAAAGACATTTTTTGGTCAAGTAAAAAGGTGTTCCAGTATATTAGACAGATTTTTTTTTTAAAAAAAATACTTTTAATACTCATAAAATGTGCAGATGACAATCATCATCCTAAAAGATGTGTTCCCCTTTTGCCTTTCATGTTTGTACAAATGACTACAGAACAGAGCAGGCATAGGCAAACTTGGCCCTCCAGATGTTTTGGGACTACAACTCCCATGATCCCTGGCTAACAGGACCACTGGTCAGGGATAGTAGGAATTGTAGTGTCAAAACGTCTGGAGGGCCGAATTTGCCTATGCCTGGAACAGAGCCTCTGCAGGCACAGGTGTGTGCCTACAGATGTTTCATGTTACCTGGAACCCTGATTGAGTTCTCAAATGCATGAGAGCCAATTATTAAGACACCAGGCCTATTGGCAGAGCAACTCTGTTACAAAAATGTCTGCAACTGTAACATGAACCCTGCCACGTGGGAATCCCTTTCAGATGACCGTAGTGCCTTGAGACAGTTAAGTCATGTATCCATAGCAGTGATCCGAGGAGGAATTACCTCTGGGAGGAACACAGAGAGAAGAAACACCATGATGCATCTGCCCCAGCTGCAACAAAACATGTCTCTCCCATATCATAGCAGGTGCTGTAAATCTCCAGTGGTTTGATTTCACACCCAAAGGAGCAGTCCTCTATTGTCTCCTGAGACAGGTGGCTGCCAACCAACTAATTGAAATGAGGTACCAATGGAATTTGCGGAAGAAGACTTTTACTTAAGGCCCATTGATTTGATTGAGAACTAGATTCAACTAAGTTAAACTAGACCTACTAACTGATCAAACGAGAGTGAGTGACTCTTCTTGGATGGTGTGCTGAATGCACTGGCACCCGGAAACATAGGAGACTGCCTTCTACTTATAGTTAACCATTGGTCCATCTAGCTCAGCATTTTCTATCAGTGACTATCCAGAATTTCAGGCAGGAGTCTCTCACAGCTTGGCCAGAAGATGCCAGGGATTGAATCTGAGAGCTTGTGCATGCAAAGCAGATGCTCTACACTGTGGCTCTTCCCCAACGGGTTCACCCTCCCTGTTGTAGACAATTCTGAGCCAGATGCACAGATGGTCCGATCTGGAATAGGCAGTCTCCTATGTGCTCTGAGGGCTGGTTAATTTTACGGTAAAGGACTGGAAAATTACGGGAGGCAGGCTATATGCCAGGACTGGGATTTTTTCAGCCAAGGTGGCTGCCCAGAAGTATTTTATGTAGAGTTTCATTCCTATTTTACATACGCAATGTGCATAATGCTCTCTCCTTGTGGCCTGGATGGTTTCATTGAGTAAATGGCTGCCCATCTGGCCATTCTGAAAGGAGCGGCTATAGTGGAGGGTTGAAAAGTTCGCTGCTTTCATGGGCTGTGGCTGCAGCTCGCTGGTTTGTTCATCTGCCAGCGGTGGAATCTGGCATGCAGGAAAAGGAAGTTTGGCATTAAAGTCAGCTTAATATTGTTTCTCTAAGCAGTGGCCCAGAAATGCTGAGGAAGCATTTATCTGTCCAGGGGCGTACAAAGGAGGGGTTTGCATACAAAGAGCACAATCAAGTTCATTCAACTGTATTTAACTATTAGATTACTATAGGCACACTCCTGTTCTTATTAGCTTTGAGCTGAACAAAGAGCTATGGGGCACCTTCAAGGTTAAAAATTAATTGCAGCCCAGGCTTTTGTGGGCTAGAGTCCATTCTGTCAAATGCATGAGGTATTCTTCTCAACTGACACATTTCTACACACACACACACACACACACACACACACACACACACGAATGAAATGAACAAAGTGAAGCTTGGTGGCTGACATTACAAGACATAAGGTGCAATCCTATGCATGACTATTTGGAAGAAAGTGTACATAGGATTGCAGGCTTAGACTCAAATGAAAATACAGTCCAATGCAAAAGGTAGAAGATCTGCTAGTGTGGGAGGTAATGAATTGGCAAAGCAGGTTTCTGAACAGCGTGCATCATGGTTCCCAACATTTTTGGGCCTGGGAAGCATGTTTGGAAATCTATCCCATTTGTAGGTGCAAATTCACAGAAGGGGAAAAAATAAATGATTCCCAGAACCCCACTTATAGGCAAAATAGCTACACCCCCCCCACGAGGAGGAGGAAGAGGAGGAGGAGGAGGAGGAGAACACTCCTCCCAAAAGGGAAAATAGTCCCTGCCAACTAAACAACCCAAACAAAACCACAGGCAAAACATCCCAAACCAAGAAAAAAAAGAAGCAGGCAAAACACAACTAGCAAACATAAACACAGAGAATGTATGCTCATGTGGAGCCCAGAGGGAAAGGAAGGTTATGAGTGTAAAGTGGCTGGGTGCCTGCACTTTCCTTTTGATTTTGCCCAGGTCCAGTGATTGGGGGGAGGAGCTTTAAAAAACCCCACAATTCAAAAATTTTGGAGGGGCAAGCGGTCTTTATGGGCACCCAGAGATGGTGTTTGAGAGTGTCTTGTTGAGGAACATTAACACCTAAGGAGTGGGAATGTAAACTAGCTGTGGATCTGCAGTGGAAAGTGGAGCTTTGTCAGTTTGTGAATACATTGTTGAGGACAGTGGGATACTGTTGCATCTGCTGCATCTTTCGGTTGTCATGATTCGCATGACTGGCCCAGGTGTGGAATGGCAGGTTGAGTCAGATGAGTATGGAGGGGGGGGGGGGAACAGGAGGATGACAGGCAGGGACTGTGACTGGAGAATAGAAGCTGGAGGAGGTGGGTATTCCCCCGTTCCAGGATATGGCTGCCCTGCCCTGCTAGGAAAGCAGAACTTCTCTCAGGAAAAGGAGTGCAGCAATGGAATCCATCAGCCCAAAGGTAGGGTCTTCTCCATTGTGAAGAGCAGCTGCCGCCAGCTTTGATGGGTGCGTCACATGCGCCCTTTCCTGGACAGGCACAGCTTGGCCACTGGGGCTCATGGGATGGTAACCTTATGTTTAGACTACTGTAATGTGCTCTATGTAGGGCTTCCCTTACAGCTGGTCCAGAGGCTGGAGCTGGTGGCCCAGGTGGTGAATAGTGACTCTTTCCAGTGCTAAGGGATCAACACCAGCTGCCTACTACCCCCCAAGTTGGTTTTGAGGTATTGCTATTGGCATATAAAGTCCCAGGCAACAGGCTGAGCCCCAACTACGAGCGTTGAGTCTTGGTGTGTCGTGTGTGCGTCTCGCTATCTTCCCCTGCTTATCGCTTAGGTTAAAGTGAACAATACAGGGATTAAAGATGGCTAAAGGTGATCCAAAAAAGCTGAAGGGGAAGATGTCTGCTTAGGCCTTCTTTGTTCAGACCTGCCGTGAAGAACACAAAAAGAGGAACCCAGAAGTTCCCATCAGCTTTGCAGAGTTCTCCAAGAAGTGCTCAGAGAGGCGGAAGACCATGTCAAGCAAAGAGAAGGGGAAATTTGATGAGATGGCTAAAGCTGATAAAGTGCGGTATGATAGAGAAACGAAGGATTACGGACCAGCAAAAGGTGGGTAAGAAGGAGGAGGTGGACCCCAATGCCCCAAAACGGGAACCGTCTGGGTTCTTCCTCTTCTGTTCAGAATTCCACTCCAAGATCAAATCCACTAATCCTGGCATCGCCATTGGAGACTTGGCAAAGAAATTGGGTGACAATGTGGAGGAGGAGGACGACAATGAATGAGAAACTGTATAATACTTGTCTCCATGTGAATACCACAGAGTAGGGAAAACACCATTTGGAAAAGAGAAAACAGGCACCTGATGCTTCCAGGGCCGTTTTAAGCGCCCCTGGAGCCGTGGAGCGACGAATCCCTCCGGCGCCCCCCGCCCCGTTTCCCAGTGCGGTGGGCGGGCGCCGCGGCGGGCGGGCAGGCACAGCGCAGTTGTCGAACCGGCGGACCGGGCGGGTGCAGCTCGCGGCGCCCTCCTGGCGGGCCGGCGCCGTGGTGCCCTGCGCCACCGGGGGTCTACCTAGAGCCGGCCCTGGTTGCTTCAGATGGTGTCTTATTTGCCCTTGCATGAATGTCCCAGTTAGGTACTTATTTTTCTGTTTGTGCAATGTGTGTATGTGTGTGTGTGTGTATCCTGAGAATTGCTTCTTTGCCATGTTATTACTGAATAATTAACAAAGAGATTACATGCATTGAATAATACAAATGATGTAGGCAAATTTGTTGAAATGTGCATCTATAAAATACTTTGCTGATAACCTGAAGAATGGCAACCACTGAAATCAGAGATCGGACTTTGGCCAGCTCAAGTAGACTGATCTGTCCTGGAGGAGTGGAAATTGTGATTTTGCTTTTGCATCCACCCCTTTTTTTGTAATTGTTGTTATATATTGGAAATCAATAAAATTATATTTATAAAAGAATGAGAAGACAGCGATGGAAAGGAAGATCGGCATGGCCTTAACTAGATATATTACAGCACTTTATAATATAAAAAACTTAAAACTAAGCAATAAAATCGTAAAAGGTTACAGGCAAGTAAAAAGCAAATATATATAAAATTAAAAACATTACTACTACTAAGTCTTTTATTGGGGGGGGTTGTGGCAGTATATTCCTATGTTTTATGGTTACATGATGTATTGAATTCATCAACCTTTGCAATAGCAACTACTGACTGAAAAATGGCAAATATCTGTACTGCTGAACACATTTTCTGTAGCTATGTATTATTCTTGAAACAAACAAAAATATACAAAAACAAACAATCATTACTACTTCTAGTACTTTCTTGTTCAGCGTTATGGCACCTCAGAGCAGTAAATCGAAAAGCTCTTTCGATGGCCCGAGCCTTGGCTTAACTCCGAAGGAAGCCTACTGAATTTCAGCCGGTTCCGCTGCCGATGAAAAGCGCTCATCGCACAGCATCGCAGCCCGTGTGCCTGCCTACGCTTGACCGCTAGTGGGCGCTGCGCCGGAAAAATATATATCATTTTTTTCCCTTTCCCTTTGGTCCGGCGCAAGGGTTTGGCCCTCCGTGGGCACCGTAGTAGGCGGACGGTGGGAAACATGGCGCTGAGCTCGGAGCCGCTCTCGGAGCACTCTGTGAAGCTGGCGGTGCTGCTGGCCTTCGCTTCGGGGGTGCTGGTGGGCTGGCAGGCGAACAGGGCGCGGAGGCGCTACCTCGACTGGCGGAAGAAGCGGCTGCAGGACCAGCTGGCGGCCACGCAGAAGAAGCTGGACCTGGCGTAAACCGGGTGAGGACGTCGGCGGGATGGTGGCCGGAAAGGGTCATGCCCTTCTGCATGGCTTCTCGGGGGAGTGGTGGCCGGGAAGGGTCATGCCCCCTTTCATTGCTTTTTAAAAGGAGGACTGCTGGCTTTTGAACGCCAACCTAGCAGTTGGCTACCCAACTTTCATTTGCTTAAATGTCATAGCTGTCAAGGTCTCCCTTTTTTAAAGGGAAATTCCCTTATGCTGAATAGGCTTCCTTGCGAGAAAAGGGAAAACTTGACAGTTATGTTAGATGTATCCACTTTTGATTTTGAAGAAACCTGAATAACATCATTTTTATTATTATTTTGTTTCTCTTTCTATCAACAGCCAGGAGCAAATAGAAGCCAGAGCAAGCCTTTGGATCAAATCTAATTGACATTTAATAGACTTTGAGAAAACACACACGTACAAGAATAATGCTTCTGTTATTTTACTCCATAAGACTGATACCTGAAGAAGCTCAACATGTATGGAAGAACATCATCAATACAAACGCTGAAATTTTGTGGTCTGCTTTGATGAGGTCAACTTCTTGTGCCATGTTTGGAAGAAGTGATTTGTTTCATTGTCTGACACTTGAACTATGATGACTGAATCTTGATAACAAGTGTCTGCATGTGACTAAATAAACTTTATTTTAACAAGTTATTCTAGTTAAATTGTGTTGGCTCAGAGAATGAAGGCATGCTTTATTTCTAAGGCCCTTTAGTTGTGAAAACTTAACCCTCCTGCTTAAATGGTGGTAAAGTTGGGTCGCAGTTCATTAATCAACCCACAGAGCTGAACTGTTTTACTGTGGCATGATCTCCTGGAGGTTATAATTTTCTCATTGACTACATAAATGGACTGGGTGATAGACCAAATTATAAATTTATTACTTACAGGTAACAAACCACTTATCAAACAGGGGCAAGCTCTTGAAGCACTTCACAGCATTAAAACAAACAAACAAAACCATACACTTTAAAGTACCAGAGTCAGTACAAGCCAGATAAAGCCAGATAAAGCCAACCGGCTAAAGTTAAAGCAAAGCCTATGAAAAGGTAATTGAGCTATGTATGAAGTGCAGCAGCTAATGAGGAGAGACTCTAGCTCAATGGTTCCAAGTTCAGTTGCCAGCATATCTAGGTAGGGCTTGGGCAAAGACTCATGTCTGAAGCTGGAGTACTGCTGCTGTTCTGTGTCAACAGTACTGAGCTAGATGTTCCAGTGGTCTGACTTGGTATAAAGCAAATCCTAAATTGATTGCAGATCAGCTAGGTGAGATAGCTATATATTTTACAACACTTGGTGTGTGTGTGTATACACACCAACATACACATTTTATATCCACAATATATAATTTCATTTACACATCTGATGACGCTGGGTATAATGGTGCTGCAATCTTATACCCCAGTGGTTCCCAACTAGCTAAGTACTTAAAAACCTGTTGATCAAAAGTGAAGCCATGGACCCTCTACTTTTGAAATTTTTGATATTTCTATGGTAGTTTTTGTTACGTGGATGGTGCCACGGACCCCTTGGGTGGGTTATGAGGACCCCCTGGGGTCTGTAGACCATCAATTAGAAACCACTGCTATACCCAATCATCTGTGTGTAACCCCCCCCCCCCAACTTAATAGGACTTACTTATGATTAGACATACAGTACTTTGGATTGCACTGAAAACCTGTGATGAGAAGCCTCCTAATGGCATTTTAGAAGAGGGAAACTCTTCTTTTGCTAAAGAAAAATGGTTATGGCGAAGAAGATAAGGTTTCCAAAGTTACGTGAGAGGGTGTTATGTAAGATAACCTAACCTTGAGAGACTGCATTGGAAATGTGGTGAGCATTTTGTGCACCTTTTAGTTAGTCATATATAAATGTCACGAGAGGAAAAAATGCAATCTAGTAGTTTATGCATTGCGTGTCACCCCAATACTGCAGCTGCTTTATCTAATAGTATGACCTGTTTACACCTACGTATTAAATCGGCTTTCTAGCACTTCAGCATTCTGGTTTCCACCTAAGCAACACATAGTACCTGGTAAATGTCTGACCCATGGAATTATAGATCCTTGGGAGAGGAAGGCACACTTTAAAAGGTGGTGGACAAAATGCCGATAAAATCATCAATGGGACCGTTTGCATGGGCAGCTCGGGGTGTGCAGCCCCCCGCCCTTTTTAATCTCTCGGCTGCGCTGCATGCTGGGACATGTAGTTCGGTTGGACGCCAGAGAAGCGTCGCTGTTCGTCTCCTCGTAACGGGAATCGCGGCGCTTAAGGATGACGCTATAAATCTCGCGCCGCAGCGTTCAGTCTCCTTGGCAACCGGCTGCGGCCTTCTTCCTCCGTGTAAGGCGGGCCCCTCGTAGGGCTTTCTTGCCCGGCTGGCGGTATGACCGGGCGCCGGGGCCGGACGGGCCCGCTGCAGAGCGCGCTGCGCCGGGGCCGGGAGCTGCGGGAGCAGGTGAGCTGGGAAAACGGGATGCAGGGAGAGGAAGGGCGCGGCGGGAAGCGGATCCTGCCCGGTCCTACCGTTAATTGCAGGGAACGAGAGGCATGGGGCTAGGGGAAAGGCGTAAGCCAGAGAGGTGGGGGAGCCTGCGGTCCTCCTCTGACTCGAAATTTAATTCGCCCTGACCGTTGGCAGGGCCGGCTCACCCATGAGACAAAGTGAACGTGGATGCCTCTGGTGGCAGGAGCAAGCGGGACGTCAGATCCCAAGAAGATCTTTCTTCTCTGCCTCCTCCCTTGTTCCTGATGTAGATACAGTATTTCCTCACCCGCTTCTTCCCTGGTAGAGAGGGGGGACAATACCCTTTTGGGGTCTGCCTCAGGTGTCGAAATGCCTTTAGCTGGCCCTGACTGTTGGCTCTGTTTTTTTTAATGATTTTTTTATTAAAGATTTCTTGAATTACAAAGGTGTGTGCAGTGTCTCTCATATTTTTACATGTATCATTTTTGCAAATCAGTTTCATTTGTTAAGACACTAAGAAGAAAGAGGGAAAACGAGGTAGATAGGGGGTGGGAGGGTGGATGGGGGTTGGATTAAGTGACGATGTTTCTGTTTTGCTTACTATACGGTATGTAGGGCTTGATGTCAGCTTTGTTTGTGTAGGTTCTCCTTTGTTCACTTGTGTTCTTTTGTTGACGGGCACTGGGAATCCAGCCGTCTCTGGAGAGCCACAAATCCCACGCCGGAAAGTACAGTAATGCGCAAATTCTTTCGTTATTGTTTGACAAAGTGAATCTTGGTTATTCGATATTTTAGGTGAATGCTTTGCTCCAAGAAAGCAAGGAAGAGGGGGCTCTGGACTCTGGAAAGAAGCAAAGTCTTAGTCAGAGGTAATGTATGTGTGTGTGTGTGTGTGTGTGTGTGTGTGTGTGGTGTGTATATATATAACACAAACTCCTTATTGTAAGCATAATACAAATGTATTTGACGTCAGATGTGCAACCAGCAACATTTATTGATACTTGTTGGTTCCTCGGATGTAAACAAATTTGTTTGCAAATCTAAAAATATTTTCAGATCCAATCCTAAAAACGATTACTTTAATCGAGATCAGTGGGACTTATTTGCTGATGTGTTTGCATTAGAGGTTTGTCATAAATTTGTATTTCTGCAAAGTTGTTCATGAATGTAGACAGTGGCAATTGTTGTGCTGAGATTTATTTTCAAAACTCTGGGAAAAGTGAATATAGTACTTGTGAAGGTTGCCATGAAAGCCTCCGATAGCTGGCTGCTTCTTCCTTTACCACCCCCACACACATACATGCCAGCCCCCTAACATTGTTGTGGCTATTTCAGTTCCATTATTGTTACATTCAGTTGCATTCGGTAGTGGCACCCTCCCTGTGGAACACTAGCCCTTCAGATGTCAAGGAGATAAAGAACTACATAAATTTTTTATAAGACATCTGAAGGCAGTCCTGTATCAGGAAGTTTTTAATGTTTTATGTTTTAGTATATGCTGTAAGCCACCCAGAGTGGCTGGGGAAACCCAGCCAGATGGGTTGGGTATAAATAATAAAATTATCATCATCATGATCATTCTGTGAGGTGTTCATGTGCATCTTGGCTGGAATTATGGGTCCCCTCAGGGACTGCTGGGGCTAGAGGATGAATAGTGGCATTAAATAAGGTAAAGATAGCCCTCCTCTCCATTGTTATAGAGCTGGCCTCTCAAACATCATGTAGGTCCTGTTGCATTCCCCAGTGGCATGTAGCATGGACTTTCATTATAGGTGAGGAATTGATAGTGTGGTATTTCATGCAGTATGGATCTGGCCCCTCTCCAGTGGGTTATCTAGAAGACAAATAAAGGTGACCTGATTTCAATCTCATGTTGGCTGTTTATTTTTTTGATTAGAATGTCCATTGTCTGCCAGTGTGTGCTATCTGTGAAAACCGAGAGTGCATACTCACGATCACTGAATGGTGATTATGTAAGCTTTATCTCAGGGATGAGGAACCTATAGCCCTCAAGATGTTGCTGGAGTACCATTCCCATCATCCTTGATCACTGGCAATGCTGGTTGGAGCTTGTGGGAGTTAGTATACAACAATATCTAGAGGGCAACAGGTTTCCCATCTACTTTAGCTGTTAAGAGATGCTTAGGATCCCCTTGACAGTTGAATCATACCTTTAAGGTGTGACCCTGAGCATGTGCTCCTGCCTAGGAATGGAATTGTCTTGTTTGGGCAGACTTAGTACCAGGAGATACTAAGTACCAGGAGGTACTATGTGGCCCACCAGATGCCTATAATCTACTTTCCCTCATCCCTGGCCAAGCACTTGGTTCAGATCCTCCAGGAGAATGAACAGTTGAGATAGTCTGCTGTGTTTTCTCAGCAAGAGAGATAGAGCAACTTGATGACACCCAGTCTCAGTGTGCACACACTTTCTCCCTCTGCACCAGAAGAGAATATGTCCACTGTCTTTCCCTATTCAGAGAAGTAATTTGTAGTGGCACTAATGCTAACCTTGAGGTGAATGGGAAATTTTGTGACTGATCTATTGGAACTGAGCATTTGCAGATTTGGGGGCTCAACACCTGTATTTGTGGCCGTGTAGGCAGTATATACAATGCAAGTACTGTTTTTGTTGTAGATGTTTGGAGCTGAAGAAGTCTGTTGATGAAAATATCTCTGCTCTACAGAACTTGAAGAAAGTAAGTGTTTAAGGCACAGTGCTGCTTGTTTCCACAAGAATAAATTGGAGAGGAGGTTCAGGAAAATACTCTGTCAGGGTAGGACCTGAGATTACTGCACTTACCCTGTCCATCCTTCAGTGGTTAACTGAAATTCGTTGTAATGTATACAACTTCCTTAGACAGCTGTATATATAATACTATTGGTAAACGTATCCCAAAGTGAAAGGAGTCACTATTTTTGTAAAGTATAAAGCACCATGTGAATCTTTACCTGTAATTAAGCATATTTTCCATAAATGTGATTAATGCCAGGCCATGCTAGATTGATATTTTAGTTCAAATCCTAATGTACACAAGAGTGTTACAAAACATCTGGTGTATTGTTATCTTGCAGTCAGATGAGCCTGCCCCTGTGGGAAATTATAATCAGAGAAAAGAAGAAGAAGGAGAAAAATTGTTAATGCTTTCTGAGCAGCTGGATAAACTTACAGTAATCTTTAGCCGGGAAGATGTGACCAAGGACTCCAGCATGTAAGTAGATTAACAGTACAGTGGTACCTCGGGTTACAAACGCTTCAGGTTACAAACTCCGCTAACCCAGAAATAGTACATCAGGTTAAGAACTTTGCTTCAGGATCAGAACAGAAATCATGCTCCGGCGGTGCGGCGGCAGTAGGAGGCCCCATTAGCTAAAGTGGTGCTTCAGGTTAAGAACAGTTTCAGGTTAAGAATGGACCTCCGGAACGAATTAAGTTCTTAACCAGAGGTACCACTGTACAAACCTGTGGATGTCTGCTCAGAGGTAAGGCTGCAATCCTAACCCTACTTACCTGGCAGTAAGCCCCACTGAATTCAGGAAGAAGAAGAAGAAGAAGAAGAAGAAGAAGAAGAAGAAGAAGAAGAAGAAGAAGAAGAAGAAGAAGAGGAGGAGTAGTAGTTTGGATTTGATATCCCGCTTTATCACTACCCGAAGGAGTCTCAAAGCGGCTAACATTCTCCTTTCCCTTCCTCCCCCACAACAGACACCCTGTGAGGTAGGTGGGGCTGAGACTTCAAAGAAGTGTGACTAGCCCAAGGTCACCCAGCAGCTGCATGTGGAGGAGCAGAGACGCGAACCCGGCTCCCCAGATTATGAGTCTCACCACTCTTAACCACTACACCACGCTGGCTCTCACCACACACAGGAGACTTACTTCTGTCTATTTATGGTTAGGTTTGCAGCTTCAGTCACATTGAGTTCAGTGGAAATTACTCCCAGATAAGTGTGTACAGGATTGCACTCTAAAACAGGTTTTTATTAATCAAGCTGGATTATCCCATGCCTGCTCAAGTCTGACTATGGGCATCTTTATCAACATAAAACTTTCTTATAAGGTAAAGGTAAAGGACCCCTGGACGGTTAAATCCAGTCAAAGGCGACTATGGGGTTGCAGCGTTCATCTCGCTTTCAGGCCGAGGGAGCCAGCATTTGTCCACAGACAGCTTTCTGGGTCATGTGGCCAGCATGACTAAACTGCTTCTGGTGCAGCGGAACACCATGACGGAAGCCAGAGCGCACGGAAACGCTGTTTACCTTCCCACTACAGTGTTACCTATTTATCTACTTGCACTGGCATGCTTTCAAACTGCTAGGTTGGCAGGAGCTGGGACCAAGCAACGGGAGCTCACCCCGTCGCAGGGATTTGAACCGCCGACCTTCTGATCGGCAAGCCCAAGAGGCTCAGTTTACATCACAGCACCACCCATATGATAGTTACAGGTGCATAGTCATTGATGCTTTGTCTGCTACATAATTTTACCTTTATCTGACATAATTGTTAATTGTTACCTACCCCGAAGTTAAGGGATGAGACAGCTTAGAAATATTAATGTACTGTATTCAAAATATGAAATTGGGGAATTATTGAAACACTTGGTCCTTCTTATACCCCTGGAACAAGAAAGGGGAAGTTCTTTACAATATTGTCTGTGTCAGTGGTTGATTAGAATAAGCAGTTGTCAAAAGACTGTGATGGATTCTGTTTCTTTTTGGGTTAGCAATACAAAAAGGAAGGACAGCCCAAAAACACTACAAGAAAATGAAGAAAGTGAAGAGGAAGAGGAGGAGGAGGAAGATGATGATGATGAAGAAGAAAGTACACAGGATGATGGTGATGATGAAGAGGATGGCGAAGATGAAGACAAACTCGGAGATGATTCAGCTATTAAAATTTTTATCACTCTTGGTGATTTTTCTGCACAGCAAGAAGGCGACCTGACCTTTAAAGTAAGTAAAATGTAATACTGTTTTATTAGTTTATGTGGGCATATCTCACTAAGTACTATAGCTGTGTAGGATTTGTTTGTGATTGTTCATTTGGTGTAGACATTGCATAAGTCAGTCATCACCAATCCCACTCTGATGCCTTCTTGCAGTGTCCAAAAACTCTATTTGATTATGCTACACGACTCTATCAATGATGGTTTTTCCCTAGGGTAACAAAGTCAATTAATGCTGCTATGCATGTGAGAGTTGGCTCGTGATGCCAGCTAGCCTAATAGGAACAGGTGACCATTATCATTGTTATAGCTGGAGAGAGGTATGCACTGTACAAGAGAGGAGAGCAGCAGTGCACTTCCATCCCTGGAGCCTCCTTATACATGAGGATAAGGCTTTATCCCTATTACAGTGTTTCTCCAAGTGTACTACTCTCACATGAAAAGGTCAATATCTTGATTGCTATAGGTACTAAATATATGCCTGGTGAGTCCATATTCTAGGGTGGGGGGAGGCTTTCTCCTGCCGTCCATCTCTCACCTCTGCCTTCCTAGTTGTAGCTTTTTTTCTTTTGTCCCCTACTATTAAATGTGAACATTGAGAATCAAGGTTAGCCCATCCCCTGCATAGGCCTATCCTGGGTTCAGTTTCTTGGTCTTCCCAGAGTGTCTCTCTAGATTGTAGCAACGAGGCAGGATTCAAGATCAAGCTTTTATATGTGTGATGTTGGAAGTCCAATATAGCAGCTAGCTCAATTTGGAGAGCATCTGTAAACCATTCAGTATTTACATGCCCAACTCTAGTATCTTCCTCAGTAATGTTTTGCATCAGTTGGTAGAAATATAAGAATAGCAGTCACTTTGGGTAGAAGCAACAAACTAGACCACTAGGCCTCTGCTTTCATCATGTATTCAGCACAGAATATCTTTAAACCCTTGTGTATTAATGTAGTTTCTTTCCCTCTTTGTTTTCAATACTGAAGAAAGGCGAAGTTCTGCTTATCCTTGAGAAAAAGCCTGACGGTTGGTGGCTGGCTAAAAACTCCAAAGGGGAGAGGGGCCTTGTGCCTAAAACCTACCTTATGGTTGGTATGCTTCTACTTTTCTCTTTCTATTCAGTTCCATGTTTAATGTTATTGTTGGCATCTTTCCACCTTAGTGGGCTTGCAGTGTTCCTCTAGGTGAAAGCAGGGGTGAAATAATCTTTTCATGGGCTGCTGCAGCCATCTGGACAGCAATATGGAAAATAACTGCAAAGCTTTTATCTTTCCCAAGATTGTGGTGGGGCGGAGTGTGGGGATGGCATTTTTAGTGCTATAGAAATAAAACCCAGTAGCATGCCAACTGGTAGATATTTTCTGCCATTCCTCAAATATTTCAGACTGCTTTCTTGAGACACCCAGCCAAACATAACATCTTAGGGCGGTTCCAGACTGTTGCTATTTTCAGGTAAGATTCGATCGCATCCTGGCAAATTCAGGTTGTGCAATTATAGATGATAGGGAGGTCTTGGGCAACACACTCTTAAAAAAATTCAAACGGACTTTTTGGGATAAAAGAAAGTGACAGGAAAATGCACTGGAAACAACACTTACTTTGACACAATGTCAGCTAACTTCCCTCCAAACAAATCAGAATAAATACTCAGTAGCAACCCAGGATCCAAACCAGGGTGTATTCACAAAGGAGCAAGAATTTGAAGCAAGAATTTCCACTTCTACTGCAACATAAGATCACCCAGCTTCCCTTTTAAAATAAAAAAGATATAGAATGTTATTGACTGTTGCAATGGATCAACTTTGTAGGTGAAAGATGTGGAAGAGGGCCAAGAACCAAGTGAAGAGGAAACCGAGGAAGATATAGAGGTGACAGATGAAACGGAAGGAGGGGCCAACATTCTGAAAAGGTAAAGGGACCAGAACTGTGAGTGGAAATGTAGGCCTCGGTCCTGTATTCCTGAAGGAGTATCTCCACCCCCACCGTTCAGTCCGGACACTGAGATCCAGCGCCGAGGGCCTTCTGGCGGTTCCCTCATTGCGAGAAGTGAGGTTACAGGGAACCAGACAGAGGGCCTTCTCGGTAGCAGCACCTCAGTGTCCGGGCTGGACGATGGGGGTGGGGATGCTCCTTTAGGTATACTGGGCCGAGGTTTGCAGTAGTGATAGTTTGGGAAGGCATCCCTGAACAGGAATTTATAAGAATCCTGAAGAACTAATCATGCAAAAAGTGAATAATTTATTTAATGTCATTTAAGGAACTTCATTTCTACTGAACTTCAGAACATTATTATAGCAGAGCAGCCGTACATTTGGTACTGTTGCTTTTAAGAACACCTGTGCCTTCAATTTGTTACTGCTCTTGTGGAACATTTTATAATGGCGTTTAAATTGTGCTGTACACTACCCATGGTTCCTGTTTGGGTGGAAGGGGTGTGTGTAGAAATCAAACAAACAAGCTGACAAAATAGGTACAACAGTGATCAGATCACTTTCACATGGTAGTGAAAGGCAGGCAAATAGTGTGAAAACCAAGGCTGCCTTAGCCACAAAACTGAATTAAATAAAGATTCCAGCCTCAGTTACCACATGGTCAGAATATAGATTAAATGGTTTTTCCCAGTGGGACCATCAGTATGTCATTTGACAACCCATCACCATAATCACATATTGAGTGCCAATTTGCCCGTCTATATATTTGCAGTTAATTGATTTGTGGATCAGCTTTGTGTTATGTTCTTATTTTTATGCTACCTACAGAACAGATTCACACTGGAGTGCTGTTAAAAAGGCCATCACAGAGGTAAGTCTGTGTTTTATCATTTCCATACCATTCATGATTATTGATATTTTTGCTTGGTTTTTCTTACAAAACCAGACAGCCAAACTGGTACTCTTATTTCATATGGTACTCCCTCTTTCAAACAGTCCAACTATGGACAGCAAAGTTAGCAAACTGAGTATCAGGGCAGGAACAGTGCAGTCCTGTTCATGTTTACACACAAGGAAGTTCCACTGTGTTTTAGTGGGGCTTACTTCTAGGTAATATAATGTAAAGAATTGCGGCTGCAGAGTGTTTCTGCTTGTTCATCCAGTGGCTCTTCAAAGTACTTGACGTTCAGTGACTTGCTACTTAAAGACTAATATGGACCCAGAAGTAAACTGATAAATGGAAGCAATATCAAGGTTGAGTTATCTCTCTTCTCAATAGAATAATACCTTAGATGCACTGACAACTATGGGAGCAGTTCCTGCAGGATTCCGACCTTCCACACTTGCACAGCTCTTGGAAGAAGGTAGGAATTTTGTAAAACTACTCTATTAAATCCAGAGCTCCCAAAGTATGAAGCAGGTTCATCTCAGAAGGTGTGAACGTTTATTGGGAGGTGACCAAAGTTTTGATGGCAGAATGTTATAATTGTATTTGTGATTTATTTTTTTAGTAGTCAAGCTGGGTATTTTTTATGAAATAAATAAATATTTTTATTGCATTTTTCATTTCCTTAAGTTCTGGATAGCAGTGTGACAGGGTGGGCATTGGAGCAGGTCAGCAATAACTCACAAGGTGTCAGTGAAGTTAACTCTTTAATCAAAGAAGCAAAACAGCTCAGGCGTAGTGAGCACAGCAACTCTTCCCAGTAGATCTTGGCCCAATGAAGCAGTTGCCAGGACTGAAGGTCTCTAAGTCTCCTACTCCCCCAATTGCTTCCCACGCAATCTGAGGTTCCTTAATCTTTTCTCCGCCTTTTCTATACCTTCATCTTCATATTTTCTCCTTTTTTATAATTATTTTTTATTGAAAGAAACAAAGACCAAAACCATACAATTTATCCATTTTACAGCCAATTACATTTTACCCCCTTCCCCTCCCCCCTCCCCCCCAGACTTCCCTCAGCTCCCTTTCC